>NC_138982.1:134499698-135699698 GCF_964341445.2 Mesoplodon mirus | reverse complement strand
GTTGTATGGCAGAGTTACATAGCATCACTTTCTCTACTTTATCGGTGAACCAGCCTTTATTGTTGACCTAAATTCAAAGGTAGGGACATAGATCCACCTCTCAATGGGAGAAGTGTCAAAGACTTTGCAGACACTTTTTATTTTTTTAATACGTCTTTATTGGAGTATAATTGCTTTACAATGCCGTGTTAGTTTCTGTTGTACAACAAAGTGAATCAGCCATATGCATACATATATTCCTATATCCCCTCCCTCTTAAGCCTCCCTCCCCCCCCATCCCACCCCTCTAGCTCGTCGCAGAGCACCGAGCTATCTTCCTGTGCTGTGCGGCTGCTTCCCACTAGCCATCTATTTTACGTTTCGTGGTGTATATATGTCGATGCTACTCTCACTTCATCCCAGCTTCCCCCCACCCCGCCCCATGTCCTCAAGTCCATTCTCTATGGCAGACATGTTTTAAAACCACCATGCTCATTTAACAAATAGTAAGCTCCTTCTGTGTCCTAGGACAGTCTTATGTACATCTCAATAGATATTCATTGTAGTATTGAATTTTTCTTCTTAACTATAGTAGATTTAGACCTAAAGTTAAATTTGTGTTTAAAGCTTTAAGAAAGGAGTAAGATATTTCACTTCTTAAAAATATTTCCTTAGATCGATTATTTTTTTCTCTTTTTATTTGTAGAATATAGTATTTAATGAAAAGTCCATGCTTAAGTGGTGAAAATGGCAGGCTTCCTAGATAATTTCCGTTGGCCAGAATGTGAATGTATCGACTGGAGTGAGAGAAGAAATGCAGTGGCTTCTGTAGTAGCAGGTATATTGGTAAGTGAAAAAACCTGGTTGGTGACATTTATACCTCACTTTTTGCCCTGAAAATTAATCTTTATTCCTTTGAACTGTGAATACCCATGATAATACAGTTTTTGAAGGCAGTAGTTTTTTAAGTAAATTATGTAATATGTATCATTCCTTTAGGATCCTCAAAGGCTCAGAATTTGATGTAACTAATAATATTGTTGTGACTCATTGAAATTCAGGATGTGCAGACAGTAATAACAACCTTAGGCTGCATTAGAACTGAAGCCCTGCAGCCCTTTAGGGAAGGGTTGCCATCTTCATACCCCAGCTGCAGCACAGGCAGGAAGCGAGAGGAAGAAATTTGTGGAGGAAACTACTGCTTAATTTTCTTTCCAATATTTTTTTTAAAAACTTTTTATTATTGAAAATATCAATAGTATACACAAAAATAGAACGGTATAGAGTCCTCTCTCACCCCCTGTACTTATCATTGAGCTTCAAAAAAAAGTCAGATCATGACCAATCTTGCTTTAGCATTCCATCAAGCACTCCCTGCCCCCACTGCACTTTTTGAAGCAAATTTCAGTATATGTTCCACTTAATTTAAATTAATCTTTTCCAGTATATAGTTCTATACCTGAAGTTCAATAGAAAAGATAAATAAAGGAATAAAGTGGAGCAGGAACTAAAGATATTGGGGTGGCCAAAAAGTTCGTTCAGGTTTTTCCATAACATCTTATAATTGTGAAGCAATATGCATGCAGAATTCTTTTAGGTGTTTCCAAGTTTTTCTTGCTCTCTGTGGTCACCTCGCCTGCACTTAATTTGTCTATGAAATTCCTTAGTAACTTGTCTACTTTAGTTCTATTCAGCTTAGTTTACATAGAAACGTTACATTTTGCAAACTCATGTTTAGTCAGTTTTGCAGTATTTAATCAAATTACATAATTAATTAAAATTATAGCAAGCGTAGATATTTTTTGGAGACATGGCAGCTCATTTGTGGAAGCAAAAGTGCTTGGGCATATTAAAAAAGAATGTTCCACATTCTTTTTAATATGAACGAGAGTGAAACACATCAGGTAATCAGGGAGCTGGTTAGTTGGAGGTTAGTTAAGAGAGCTTTGGTTGTATATAATTTTATAGTGGATAAAAGAAGCAGATAATTCATTCCTAGGTAATAAATGTTTCATCTTGCATTAAGAGCAGAACTTGAATCTTACACGGATTTGATTAGTTAGATTCACCTCATATGCTATAAAGAATAAGTAAACAAGGGATTCTTGTTTTTTATATTTCTTTTTTTTGTTTATTTGGGGTTTTTTTGTTTGTTTTTTATATTTCAACATCTAAAACTCAAAGTAGACATTTTATGTTTCAATTATATGGTCCATAGAAAACATGGAATGTTAAGAAACAGGTATCATGCTAAGCCAAAGTATTAGTGTTATTTTAATGACATGGGTTCTTTCTGAAGTTTTTTACAGGTTGGTGGATAATGATTGATGCAGCTGTGGTGTATCCTAAGCCAGAACAGCTGAACCATGCCTTTCACACATGTGGTGTATTTTCCACATTGGCTTTCTTCATGTAAGTATGAAGGTAATTCTCAATTCAAGATTATTTTTCTAAAAACATTTTTTCCTCAAAGTTTAATGCTATCTGGAATAACTTTTTAATTCATTGATTGATTCTTTAACGTGATAAATATATGTGT
Source organism: Mesoplodon mirus (assembly GCF_964341445.2). Classification (NCBI taxonomy): domain Eukaryota; kingdom Metazoa; phylum Chordata; class Mammalia; order Artiodactyla; family Ziphiidae; genus Mesoplodon; species Mesoplodon mirus. Next base: position 135,697,180 of record NC_138982.1, on the reverse strand, counting down.
GTATATCTATATTGCCATTTTATTAAGATTTTTAAAATCAAGAGTGAGTGTTGAATTTGGGGGGAGAGATTAATTGGGAGATTGAGACTGACATATACACACTACTATATATAATATAGATAACTAATAAGAACCTGCTGTATAGCATAGGGAGCTCTACTCAATACTCTGTAATGGCCTATATGGGAAAAGAATCTAAAAAAAAAAGAGTGGGTATATGTATATGTATAACAGATTCATTTTGCTGTACACCTGAAACTAACACAACATTGTAAATCAACTATACTCCAATAAAAATTTTTTTTAAAAAGTGTTGAATTTAGTCAGTTAATTTTATTATACTTTATAAAGATTATCATGTGATTTTTGTTCTTATATTTGTTAAACTGACAAATTACTATGTTTTATAGATCTTAAGATTTTTTTGTATTTTAATATCTTTGAATATCAGTGTGCTTCTTGTAGTCATTGGTATTGTATAATTCATAATATTTTTTCCTTCTTGGCAGTATAAAAAAATAATGGTGCATCTTAAAAATCATTGTCATCTTAGGTTTAATGAAGTATGTTACGTTGCTAGATTTTTTAGTAGGAAGTCATCCTTGAATACTCTTAATACATTCAACTTTTTTTAAAATCCTTTTTAAAATTTATTTTTTTATTGGAATATAGTTGCTTTACAATATTGTGTTAGTTTATATTGTACAGCAAAGTGAATCAGCTATACGTATACATATATTCTCTCTTTTTCAGATTTCCTTCTCATTTAGGTCACCACAGAGCACTGAGTATCTAATACATTCAACTTTTACCATGGAGTATTATTTTTTTTAAGTGTGTCACTTAACTGTATTTGCCAGTATTGGAGGGAGGGCAGGACTGGCCTTAAATGAGATTGATATATGGCTTTCCTTTTTTATTAAATCATTTTTAGGTTTAGCCATTATCTCACTTCATAAAAGAGTTTGGAAGCTTTTCATGGATGTCTTTTAATAATTTAAAAAAATATGTTAAACATTAAGATTACGTAATTTTCTTTTACTGTCAGGAGCTTTAAAAAGGTAAATTGTAGAAGATGGAACTACTTACATTCATTCAGGATGCTAAGAAAAGACAATTCCTGCTACAAATATACCCACTCTAACAAGAATGGAAAGAGAAGCTGAATAAAGTGGGCCTATTTATTATACCAAATGTTCTCTGAATTTGAGAAATGGATGAGAGAAAATCACTTGACTTTTAACACAAAGAGAAACTTTTGAACTCTTGGTTATAATGAGAACCTTAAAATGGGGTAACTCATGGTGGGTCATTCATGTATAAATATAAAATAAAATAGACAAAGAACTCAGAAAATTGGCCTCTTTCATAATCTTTGGAGACAAGTGATAGTAATCCCTTAAAATTAAGTATGTTTTTGTTTGATGTTATTATAAATGGAAATATTTTCTTAATTTTGTTTTTAACATATTTATTACCAATATATAGAAAACATTGATATTTAAAAAATAAAATTAAGTGTGTTTTCTGGGTGTATTTTAGGAAAATAAGACTAGCATAGTATTTCTATCCACTAGGATATTTAAGTTAAAAGATAATGTTCAGTTATTCAGATACTGGCTTTAGTTAGGAAATGCTTCCCTTCTAAATGATATATAAACATCTGAATATTTTAGCAGCATGAAAGCTTATTAGGTGATTTTGTATTGTTCTAGGATAAATGCCGTGTCCAATGCTCAGGTGAGAGGTGACAGCTATGAAAGCGGCTGTTTAGGAAGAACAGGTAAAGGCACTTTGAGTTGTTAATGTATGCTGGTAAAAGAGGGATTTATCAGCAGAAAGAACAAAGCCTCTAGTGAATCTTTATTTAGGGATGATTAATGATTATGTAGGATTTTTAAAAATTTACTTTTAAAAAAAGTTTCTGTGTTATTTAAAACTTTAAGAAAGTTGAAGTTACTGCCAGAGGTTACTGGTTTTTGTCATGTTATATTGCCCATAGTATATAGATAAAATGTTACCATGCAAAATCAGTGGATCTTGACTGTTCCTGTGTTAACGATGGATTTATTCTGATCCCAAATGTTGACTAATAATATTACTTACAAGATGGCTGACCGTGATTACTGAACAGCAAAGTATGGACACATTAAGAGATCAAACCTAGGACTACAGTGTTTTTCACATTCAGTTCTGATCACCTGAGTAACCACCCATAGGCTACAACAGAAGTATTTCGAAGAAACATGCTGTTTGTCTACATATACATTTTTTTTTGAGTTTGAATTTTTTTTGATTTGTCATCCAACAGTATTTTTCTTTTGTTCGGATTATAACACATTCTATTAGAATCCAAGGGTTTGTTTTCAGTGGAATTTCCATGCTGTATATAAAAAGCTCAGGACTAGATATTCTATTTCCAGCCTTTAAGGACTAGGAGGGGTGACTTGTGGTTATAGCAGGAATTTGGAGTAGGTGGGGGAGGAAGTTTGAAGGATGATTAAGAATAATAGCAAGTACTTGTAGAATACTTAGTGTGTACCAAAGACTGTTCTGAATGCTCGACACATATTAACTCATTTAATTGTCACAATAGTCCTATAAGGTAACCACTCTTGTCCTCAGTTTAAGATTAAGGAACTAAGGCATAGAGAGCTTAAGTAACTTGTCCAAAGTCATAAAGCAAATAAGTGGTGGGACCAGGATTTGAACACTGACAATCTGGTTCCAGAGCCCATGCTCTTGGCCACCATGCTCTGTTTGTATCCAGTCGAGAATCATTTAGTCTCTGTCTACAGTATCATATATATATATATATTTGTCAGTGTATTTGAGGATAACTTATATAAAATATAAAATAAAATTCAATTTAAAGCATACAGGTCGATGAGTTTTGACAAATGTATACAGTTGTGTAACTGCCACTACAATCATGATATAGAATATTTCCATTACTCCAGAAAGTTCCCTCATATCTCTTTGCAGTTAATCCCCTTTCCCCCACCTCCTGGCCACCACTGATATGCTTTCTATCACTGTAGTTTTGCCTTTTCTAGAATCTCATATAAATGGAATCATAAAGTATCATAAGACATTAAACCAAATCAAGGAGCTGACGAGCTTAGCTTTAAAAAAAAATTCTTTTTTTTGTAAGAACACTAAACATGAGGTCTCCTCTCAACACAGTTTTAAATGCACAATACCATATTGCTAACTATAGGCACAGTGTCGTACAGCAGCTCTCTAGAGCTTATTCACCTTGTGTAGCTGAAACTTTATACCTGTTGAACAGCAACTCCCACTTCCCCCTCTCCTAGCCCCTGGCAACCACTATTGTACTCACTGTTTCTATGAATTTGACTCTCTTAGATACCTCTCATAAGGGGAATGGGCCTTAAAAAAGAAGGAAATCCTGCCATATGTGACAACAGAGGTGAACCTGGAGGACATTATGCTAAGTGAAATAAGCCAGTTACAGGGGGACAAATTAGCTTTCTTTTGTACCTGATGCTTTAAATGCTGATGCACATTTTATAATTTCACTTCCATTGTGATCCTTGAAGAATTGGAAAGGATGGGGATAGTGACAAATGACAGATGAACCTAAGTTAAAAGTGCATTGTGTGTGTCTGTGTGTGCATGCTCACACACACATGCATGCCTTGTGCCCCAGCTTCAGCAGGTAATGTCAGGAGTGAGTGAGAATAAAGAATAAAAAGCATGTATTAGCAAGTGATGTTGTGCATAGAGCATACATTAACTTATTTGATCATTTTTCTTTCAAAAATGTTCCACAGGCATTGCTGTGGATTATGTTACTCTTATCTATTTTCTGTAGAAAATTTCATTGTAACTTACCCAAAACTTTTTAGCTTAAAGGTAGAACTTGTATGTGCCTTGGGTATGTCTGGTTCCAGAGCCCATACTTTTTACTCTCAGTAGTGACTGTAACATTTTATTCCATGATTATTTCTTACCCAGTTAAAATTCACAGTCAGTTTACGTCAGTTTACATTTATACATGGTACCTTTAGTGCAAGTTCTGTCTAGTGCTTCAAAAATTCAAGGCAAACTATCTTGTAGGCATGCTCAGCTCTTGCCACACTAAGCTTTCATACTACTTAAATGGTTTATGTGTAATTTATTCCCATTTAATTCCCAGAGGAATTTGCAGGAAAGTGTTATTAACGTAATAAATATACTACAAATGGAACTGTTAAATAAGAAGGAATAGGAACTAGGTAGAAAGAAGATCATGTATTGATACTTAGACTCTAGGACAAAATGGATACTCTTAATTATTAACCTTGACTCTGAGCTTCCTGGTAGTCAAAGCAAAAAAGGGAAAACGTTACCATTTTTTATTTTTTGCTAAACAAAAGCGTACTTATTTTTCAAGGGAAGTTTTTTTCTTGTTCAGTTTTGTTAAAAAATTTTTGTGTGGTCATATATAAAGGACATGAAGGAAAATAATTACAAGGATTTTTGATCCTTTCATTCATTTTAGGTAAAAGCTGTGAGTGAATTTGGAGGATGTTTTCCTCCAAGGAAGTAAACATTGCTGTATATTTCTGGAAACCTGCTTAGTATTATAATAAAGTTTAGATAACCTAGGGACCCATTTCTCTCAAATATCAGCTGTTCTACCCATGCTGAGCTTTGAGCTTCCTGCATATCTGGTGTCTAAAATATATGAATTTCTTTTCAGTAAGTAACAATATCTGAAACTGAGGCAAATTTAGCTTTCTATTATGGAAATTGGCTTGGATTTTATTTTCACTTCAGGGGAGATATATTCCCCTTCCATAGGGTGAGAGGCTGTCAATACACCTGTGATCAGGATCTGGCACAAATGCTAACTTGGCTTCCTAAAAATGTATTGAATCTACTCAGGTGTCCAGATGATCACTTTATTGAGATTCTGTTGTATAACTTCTAAAATTCTATACAGTAGGGGGTTGAAGAGATGCTTTTGTCCTTGAACTTTTCAAGGGTATGTGGTACAGTTTGGCTGAATAAGAGAGATTGAATATATGGTTGCTGTTAGTACCATGTTGAGTAGTACCATGATATTAACGTTGATGAAAAGAGGTCATAGGGTCCTTATTCATTTGCAGTCTCTCATTCCTGTGTGGTAATGGCTATCTGAAATACATCTGCTACTTCTAATAGAGCAATTACTTTGATAATATATACAACATGGTAATTTTTCAGTTAGGGTTTTTTGTTTTTTTTTTTTTTTTGGTATGCGGGCCTCTCACTGTTGTGGCCTCTCCCGTTGCGGAGCACAGGCTCCGGACACGCAGGCTCAGCTGGCATGGCTCACGGGCCCAGCTGCTCCACAGCATGTGGGATCCTCCCGGACTGGGGCACGAACCCACATCCCCTGCATCGGCAGGCGGACTCTCAACCACTGCGCCACCAGGGAAGCCCTCGGTTAGGGTTTAATTAATCAGTTTATTCAAAATTACTTCTGAAGCTTGACTACTTTAGTTTACTCAGCTGTTAGTTTCTCTAGCCAGTAGAATGGTAACTTACCCTTTTTCCCTTTCCAAGTATTGCTTAACACCTTTTAGTTTTAGTTTCTTTTTTTCAATCTTCATTCAGTTAATTGTTTTAGCAGGTGTATATAAATACGTGACTGTCTTTGATAGGCATAGCATATATTACAGGAACAGTGTTCTAGTGTTATGTATTCCGAAGGCATAAAGCTGTAGAAATGAGCAAAATCATAAAGCCTATTTTTCACACAGGTGCTCGAGTTTGGCTCTTCATTGGTTTCATGTTGATGTTTGGGTCACTTATTGCTTCTATGTGGATTCTTTTTGGTGCATATGTTACCCAAAGTAAGTATTTATTCCTCTTTTATTTCATAGGAAAGATTCAGATATGTCCTTTATATTTGGCTTAGTCTGTTAACTCCCCATGGAGTAAAATTTAGTTTAATAATTCAGTTAGCTTGAAGATAAGACTCTGTTTGAAGATATAAATTATTTAATAAAACTTCTCAGTGGGGTCATTTAGTGCAGTGGGATAGCCTCTTTAGGAAATCCAAGCCACTGACAAGACCAGGTAACTCTCAGCTGTCTCTAGAGGTTCTGATTTCCTTCCTTAACCCAGATGGCCAGGCTCTATACCAGAGGCCTTTTACTGAGTGAGGGTTGTAGTGGTAAAAGTTAGAAATCTGTACAGGGCTACAGCCCCTTATACACAATTCTAAAATCCACAAAAGTGCTGAAGGTCAGGTTTTTCATAACCAGTTTGGCAGCAAAACCTGACCTAATGATCCAGGGCTCGTTATAGTCTTTATTTCATTTAATAAGTATTCAAATGTTTTATTTTTAGAGGAATGTGGTTGTATTTGATTGTGGGATGCTAGTCCAAACATAGTTGGGGGTGCTATGTAATATTATGCCCTGTGTTACCGTTTTTCTTTTTTTAAAAATTTATTTATTTATTTATTTATTTTTGGCTGTGTTGGGTCTTTGTTGCTACGCATGGGCTTCCTCTAGTTGCAGGGTGCGGGGCGCAGGCTTCTCATTGCTGTGGCTTCTCTTGTTGGAGAGCGTGGGCTCTAGGTGCGTGGGCTTCTGTATTTGTGGCACGCGGGCTCAGTAGCTGTGGCTCACAGGCTCTAGAGCTCAGGCTCAGTAGTTGTGGCGCACGGGCTTAGTTGCTCCGTGGCATGTGGGATCTTCCCGGACCAGGGCTCAAACCTGTGTCCCCTGCATTGGCAGGTAGATTCTTAACCACTGAGCCACCAGGGAAGTCCCCCTGTGTTACCATTTTTAAATCTGAAAATTCCTGAGTTCCAAAACATACCTTGCCCCAAGGATTTCAAGATAAGACGTTGTGGACCCCAGTATCTTTCTGTCCACTGATACATCTTCTCTCCAACCCCAGCCTCTAAGTTTTCATTCATAGGTACAAAGGGAGTTTTTTTTTTGTTTGTTTGTTTGTTTGTTTTTTAGGGGGCAGAGGTGCTGAGAAGCACTGCCAGTTCACAAGGGGAGTTTTTTAAGTGCAAGACTGAAGACGTGTGTAGCCTTCATGTTGAAACTGGTGATGCAATGGAGTGAGCTCTTAGTATACCATTGAGTTTTGTGACTGTTTCAGTCACCATAGCTTTTCATCACGGGGATGGCGAGAGGTTTTGAAAAGCAGGATCCAGTCTTAGCATGTGCTTCTGGAAGCATCAGAAGAACCTCTTTCACTGGCTCTCTCCCTTCACTCCAAAGACAGGAATAAGTTTCAGATAACAGTTTATTCATCTTCTGATGCCTCTGTCTTTGGAATCTCTTCGTCACTCTGCTTAACTGTCACATCTTGTCCTGACCCACAGCTGACCTTTTAATATCTTGATAGGATCCCTTAAGTATCATAGATGGATCAGTATAAGATTTGGGAATACCTTTGTCTTTTATTTTGCACAAAATAAGTCAGTACAAGAGGACAGTGGTTGCCTAATGTTTAATTAATACTACTCTAAAATGTGTTATTTTAGTTAATTAAAAATACTCTGGAGCACACAGCTCTAGCATGAAGCTTATTTGAGGGAAAGTACTTTTTTTTACTTTCTTTCTTTTTCTGGGGGGCTGTGCCACGCAGCTTGGGGGATCTTGGTTCCCTGACCAGGGATGGAACCCGTGCCCTTGGTAGTGAGAGCTCAGAGTCCTAACCACTGGACCCAGGGAATTCCCTCAGTGGTCGTATCTTAATCTTTAAAGAACTAGTACGTACTGAGAAATTTCTCAATTATGGATCTCACCTTCATATTTCTACAGCGTTGCTCGTTACATATACTTTTTAGTTTGTAAACTGACTTCAGAGAGCATTTCTGACACCTATTTCAAACCTTTTACTGTACAGATTTTTCTGGAACTGTTAATAATCATAATAGCAGCTAACATTTATATAGCACTTTATGAGCCAGGAACTGTTCTGAGCACTATGCATAGTCCATATCTCACACTCTGTGGGGCAGGTGCTGTTACAATGCCCATTTTACAGATGAGGAAAGTAAGGCATAATGAGGTTAAATAATTTGCCCATGGTCATACATTTAGTCAGTGGTAGAGTTAGGATTCAAATCCAGGGGTATGGCTCAAACTTGGGGCTTTTAACCATGCAGCTCTATTGTTTGCTATGATATCAAAGGCGACAAATTGAATATTTCTTCATCCCAACTAGTATTTTTAATCAACATTGATAGTTTTATAAAAGTTAAATATCCACAAAAATTTGAGTAATTTCCAAATTTTTCTTTTTCCTTCCTATGAAGATAGTGACTGTTTTCTCCAGGAGAATATGATGATGAATTATAATGATTCTTTTCATATATGTCAGATTTGCACAATAAAACTCCTGAGTTCATGAAAGAAAATAAAATGAACAGACTGTTACATCATCAAAAATTTAATTTGTATCTTTCTAACATTGTGTGTTTCTGTATTGGCCATAGGAGGTGAAGGGGTGAGCTGCTGCTTCCTCGGCAGTTCCGATGCAGCTAGTAGAACCATAGCAACTACTTTAGACAAAAAGAAAACCTAATAATTTCATTGTCTTTTATCCAGAGTGAGAGTAATCCTTTGTTTTGGGAGAATGAGATTGTCATTTTCTTACTTCAATTTCTTTGTGGATTTCTTAGAGTTAATGAATAATAGTAGTGTTTTATAATATACAGAGCATGTCGTTGTGAATGGCATGAATACTTAGTTACTGCCATTTGCCTTTTGTAATTATCTGATCTGTTTTACTTTGTGTGTGCAGATACTGATGTTTATCCAGGACTAGCTGTGTTTTTTCAAAATGCACTTATATTTTTTAGGTAAGTTGCCCAATTTTTTTAACTATACACCTATAACATTTACAGAAACATCATCTTTATTATAAGAGCAGCATAGGCACTGGAACATGTATAAATCTCTTGGATTAGTTACAATGTATAGAACTTCTTTTAAAAGGTGAAAATTCTACTATTGGATAAAAGCGTACACAAGCCATTTAATTTGGGGCCCTGCTATGTGCCAAGACCTCAGCTAGATGCTTTATATATGTAACCTTTTAAATTCCCACTTAATTATCTTAAGTGTGTAAAACAGGTGGTGCTCCCATTTTATAGATGAGGAAATAAGACTCAGAGCTTACTTAAGGCTGCTTAGCTAGCAAACACAGAACAGGGGTTTGAACCCAGACTACTGCTTCCATAGCCTGTGTTTTGTTAAGAAACCATATCATGTACCTTTAATAAAATAAGAAAAAAAGAAATTAGAATTAATATGTACTATGCATGCCGTATACAAAACCTGGTTGGTGAATTGGATTTTGTATTAAGTTTTTAAGATAACTTAAAGTAAGTATAAAAATAAAAGAATACCAAAAGTATTTTTTAGGGGCAGTTTTCTAAAAAGCTTCCAAAATGAGGCCCTGTAGCCTTTGCTTTCCAGAATGAAATGTCTTTTAGTGTAAAGATAGGTATTTTAGGCATCATTTATAAAATTACATCCCTTACCCCATACCCCTCTCACAAAAGCATTAAGATCTAAGCCTTAAAGAAATTTGTTTTTGTCATTGATTTTAAGCAATTTGATTATGATGTGCTGTGGTGTAGTTTTCTTCATATTTCTTCTGTTTGGGGTTCATTGAGTTTCTTGGATCTGTGGATTTATAGTTTTCATCAAATTGGGCATCTTTTCAGACATTATTTCTTCAGATATGTTTTTCTGTCCACCCTGCCCTTCTGGCTTCCAATTACATGTATATTAGGCTGTGGGAAGTCATCCCACAGCTCACTGGTGCTTAGTTCTTTTCATGTTTTTTTTTCCCCCCTACCTCTCCACCCCTACTCTTACCCCATCGCTCCATCAAGTATTCTCGTTTCTTGTTTTCTCTCTGTATTTCATTTGGGATAGTTAAAGATTGTTATATCTTTAAGTTCACTAATCTCTACCTCTGTCATGTCTAATCTGCTCTTACTCCCATCCAGTGTGTTTTTCATCTTAGACATTGTATTTTTCATCTCTATTAGCTTGATTTTTTTTAAACAATTTCCACGTCTCTCCCTAACATACTCATGCTTTCCTCTGCCTTCTTGAACATATGAAGTATGTAACTATTTCAGTGTCCTTGTCTAATTGTGTCAATTCTTAGTCTGTTCCTATTGATTATTTCTATTTATTTTTTTCTTTCTGGATCTCATTTCCCCTGCCTGTTTGCTTCTTTGCATGAAGCTGATTGGGGGCTGGACTTTGTGGTATTCCTTTAAATGCTTTTGAGCTTTGTTCTGGATGCAGCTCAGTCACTTGGAAACAGTTCAGTCCTTTCGAGTCTTGCTTTTAAGCTTCGTTAGGCAGGACCAAAGTAGCTTTAGTCTGGGATTAATATGTCCCCCTTACTAAGGCAGTACACTTTTGAGTATTCTTCCTGATTCTCCATGTAGTCTGAGGTTTTCCACTCTGCTATGAGATTCTGAAGTCTTCCCAGCCCTGTGGGAGCTTTGGGAATTGTTCTTTCCAGTGATTCCTGCCCTTTTTTTGGGTAGTTTCCTCACATGCATCTGCTGTCAGCACTCAGCAGAAGCCTCAAGGGGAACCCCCTACTGATCTCCTGGGCTCCCCCTCTCTAGCTCTCTCTACTCCGCCTTGCACACTCCAGCTGCTTGGCTTCCCTGAACTCTCAACTCTGTTTCCTCAACTCAGGGAGACCACTGTGCCCTGCCTGGGTTCCCTCTTATTGCACTGTGGCCTTGGACACTCTTGGTTTTGAAAGATGTTCGACAGTTTCTGCTGTCTTGTGATTGTATTTCTTGGCATGTGACTGACAGCCTTCTGGGAATACAGTGAATTTTCATGAAGACACCTTAGGCACTGTTGAGAGATCAAATTTAAATTCAGATTCAGCCCTTTACAGTGGTAGAGGAGTCTATATAAATGACAGTTGGATGAACAGAAACCTTGTGTGTGTAAAGGCCTGTGCTCACGTGGGCAGTGACTACTGCATCAGCGATGCACTGTGCCCAGAGGCCGGCAAGTTATCCAGCCAGCTGTGTGCTTCCTGTGTGCCAGGCCTTTTCTAAGCACCAGAGTGCACTCCTTCTTCTCCGGCTACTCTTCCTCTGTTTCCTTTGCAGGCTGATCCTCCACCCTCTGGCCGCTAACTTTTGAAGTTTCTTAAGGTTCTGTTCTAAGCCTCTTCTCAACTTGTTCTTTGTCTAGGTGAGGTCCTTTTTGCTTGGGACTTCAGTTATTGCCTATATGCCAGTGAGTCACAGCTGTCTATCTCCAAGTCTAAACCATATATCCAGATTCTTACTTATCCCCTCTTGGGTGGCTGACATTTCACATCTACCACCTCCAGTGTACCCACAGCTCAAACTCACGTTGCCAGAGTGTCCCATCTCTCTGCCCCACTCCTTCCCTTATACCTTGCTGAGATAATTCCCACTCTTCTTTTAGATCTCAGTTCAGTCACTACTTCCTCAGGAAAACCTTCTTGGCCTCTAACTAGGTCAGATCCTTATATTTCCCTCTCTTGGTACCATGTGTGTCATTGAGTTGGAATTTGATTGTCTCTCATTAGTGAGCACATTTGTCTTGTTTTGACTCACAGTCACATTCCCAGTGCTTAGCTAGGTGCCTGGTGCCCAGCCAGTACTCTGTACAGTAATTATTTGTTAAATGAACAAAGAATTTCAACATGGTCTGTTAGGATGCTTCAGTGTTTGTAGCTCAGACATTGTAGGATCGTAGAGATGGGAGTGGTCCTCATGCCAGCTACTATGAGAAATGCCCCCTTTCCTTACAAGTGACCTATCTAGTAACTTCAGGCTTTAAGAAAAGATATTCAATTAAGTTCAACCATCAAGGTCAACAAAGTGCTTTATAAAACAAGCAAATTCAGACCAACACCACCACAATCTTTAATTTTAGAAATTGATACAAAGGGATCAGTGAGGTACCCATCAAAGCATATTTAGAAAATAAATTCTCTTTTGCGTTTCTATGTGATTTTACCTCATGATTTATTTTAATATCTTTCTAGCACTCTGATCTATAAATTTGGAAGAACTGAAGAGCTATGGACCTGAGATCACTTCTCAAATCACATTTTCCTTTTGTTATATTCTATTTGTAGATAAGTTTTTATCTCTCAATATAATTTACACATTGCCAAATGGAATAGATTGTACATTAAATGTTTTGTTTCTTTACACTTTTATGCTCTGAGTTTTGAAATACTTTTGTGAAATTTCTGTCCTTTTTTTTTCATTGAATAGATTGTTAATATGTACATAGTATAAGACTATATAGATGAGATGATCTGTGTCAGTTTTTTTATTCTTGAAGACTTAAAGCTTAATCTGTTCCCTGAGCCAGGGTTGTATCATCATCTAATTGTAGAGTTAACTACTTTGTCTCAGTATCTCTAATTTTCAAAATGTGCAAAAAAATACAGCTCCATATATCTGAAATAAGCACTGAGCCATTAAAAAAGGTATTTCAGCAAGTTGTAATTTATTTTGGCTTAAAAATGAGATTTTTTTTTAAAGGAAAAATGTTTGTTCTTATGTATAAAGTGGACTTTTATATGAAGATTTTTAAAAATGCCTGAAGGACTAGTTTGAAAGCCTCTTTTAAAAACAATTCCTCTCATATGACTTTATTTGAGAAGGGTTAATACATGATCAGATAAGCTGTTTTATATGGTTGATATAAAAAGACTGTAAGGCAGCTCAGCAACGTGCTTCTTACAAAAGCAGCTTAAATGGTTCTCTTTTGACAGCCTACTATTATCTGACAATACAAAATTCTATATCAAGCAAGTTTGAGACAACTGCAGCTTAAAAGCATGAACCATATAACAAAAAGTGGAATATTTAGTTTCAAGATAAAGCACTTCTTCCCAAAGGGGATTATTACGACCTAGTGAAAAATTATACGTTTCATCCACTCAGTTACTGACTGCAAGTCTCTTTTTGCTCTAGCTCTCATGCTTTAGGTGAACTCTTCTTGCAGAATACATCTTTAACCTGAAAGTTCTTACTCCAGTCAAAAACTTCTTTTGCTGAGTTTGAAATACTGTATTTGCACTGAGTGTATTCCTGTGAGAGATTTCAGAGGGATAGTTGGGTCTTTATTTCTACTTTTGCTTTCCTTTGTTATACAGGTTTTATGTTGTACTTTTTTCCTCCAGAGGGATTTTTCTAGAGCCTTTTGTTGTAAGACAGAATAATATCAGTGGTATTATATGCAGCTTCTAATATAAGCCTTATTTTGCTTAATGTCTCTTCTCTCTGAGGATTTACTGTGCACAGAGTATGAAGCAGTTGTGGAATGCTGTGCCTTTGTCTAGATACCATCTTGTTTAATTACTTCTTTCTTTGTTGTTTTTTCCTCAAAAAAACTGTGTCTTGCTTTCAACAAATTTTAAGACTGATTACTTGTTTCCACTCCCTTCTAACCTCTTGCAATAAATATTACTTCTCACACATTCTAGTATTGTTAAATCTGTTGGAGAAAATGAACTATAAAACTGGGTTGGCTGTTCATTTTGCCGTTACTCAAGTGGACCTGGTCAAAGAAGCAGTTTCCCTTTATAAAATAAAGAGAAATATATATATATATATATATATATATATATATATATATATACATATACATATATATATATATGTATATATATATATATATATTATTTGGGGGGTGGAGCATGCCATGCGGCTTGTGGGATCCTAGCTCCCTGACCAGGGATTGAACCTGGGCCCTCGGCAGTGAAAGCACGGAGTCCTAACCACTGGACCAGTAGGAAATTCTCAGGAGAACTATATTATACTCAGATTTGTGAAATGCTAATGTGAAGGCTAATGAAGGCCGTCCAGAAGGCCTAGTGGCTGTTTTTTTTGTTTTTGACTCTGTCACGAATTTGTTTTTTAATTGTGAGCAAATCACTTAATTTCCCTGTTTGTTTCTTCATTAAAAAAAAAAAAAGGTAATGTTAGTATCCACTCCTATCAGACATTGTAAGTTAGAATAGAGTCCTTTGTAATCATTTAAAGATACATGTGATTCCCTTAATATAAAGGTCTCCTGGGGCAGAGTCAAGATGGCGGTGTGGGAAGATGCCGAATTAGCATCTCCCCACAACTAGGGTGCCTGCCGGCCGCTGGTGGGGGACCCTGATGCCCAAGGAGATGGGAGGAACCCCCAAGTGAACCGATAGGACATGGGGGGACAGAAGGGGGAGAAATGGTGGAGGCCAGACAGGATCCATGCCCCTGAGGCCAGAGAGTTCAGGAGAGGAGGCAGGAGGGACCCTCTGGGAGGAGTGGAGGGCGTTTGCCCTACCCACTTGGGCCCTGGCAGCCTGCTGAGCTCCCAGGCCAGTCCCCTGCCCTCCAAGGCCCCCTCCACTCCCCTGCCACATTGGTCCTGGGAGCATAGGAAGGAGGCTGGGGAGATCAGGAGAGGCAGGTGGGAGGGGCGCTCCAGGAGGACCAGGAGAGGAGCGGAGGGTGTTTGCCTCACCCACTCAGGTCCAGGGAGCCTGCTGAGCTCCCAGGCTGGTCCCCTGCCCTCCAAGGCCCCGCGCTCCCCCTGGCCACATTGGTCCTGGGGGCATAGGAAGGAGGCTGAGGGGAGTTAAGGAGAGGCAGGGGGGAGGGGCCCTCCAGGAGGAGCAGGAGAGGAGCAGAGGGCGATTGCCCTGCCCACTCGGGCCCAGAAAGCTTGCTGGGCTCCCAGGTGAGGTCCCCTGCCATCTCAGATCAGGGGTGGGGGGCATGCCTGGGCCCCTTCTGTTCCTTGAGCCTAAGCCCCACCCCCCCAGCCCCCAGGGGCTTTTCCAGCCCTGTGGGTCCTGAGCATTGGCCCCACCCACCACTGAAACCTCGCCCTTGCTTACGCCCTGCCCTCCACAGCCAAGGCCTTTTCCCCGATTTTTAAATTTTTTCTTTTCCCTCCTCCTCTCTTTTACTATGTAGTACTGATATACCTTCCTGTTGTTGATTCGTCTATATTTTTATTTTTATATTCTTCCTAAAATATCTGTTAGTTTCCTAGTCTGTTTTATTTTTTACTTCGTTTTTTTTCCTGCTGCCCCAGGTGGCTTGCAGGATGTTGGTTCACGAGCCCAGGGTCAGGCCTAAGCTCCTGCAGTGGGAGCTCCGAGTCCAACCACTGGACTAACAGAGAACCTCAGACCCAAGAGAATATTCATTGGAGTGAGGTCTCATGGAGTTCCTCATCTCAGCACCAAGACCCAGCTCTACTCAATAGCCTACAAACCCCAGTGTTGGAAGCCTCAGGCCAAACAACCAGTAAGACAGGAACACAATCCCACACATTAAAAAAAAAATTGAGATGGCAAAAAAAAGTGTCACAGATGAAGGAGCAAGGTAAAAACCTACAAGACCAAATAAATGAAGAGGAAATAGGCAATCTACCTGAAAAAGAATTCAGAGTAATGATAGTAAAGATGATCCAGGATCTCGGAAATAGAATGGAAGCATGGATTGAGAAAATACAAGAAATGTTTAACAAAGATCTAGAAGAACTAAAGAACAAACAGAGATGAACAACACAATAACTGAAATGAAAAATACACTAGAAGGAATCAATAACAGAATAACGGAGGCAGAACAAATAAGTGAGCCAGAAGACAAAATGGTGGAAATAACTGCTGAGGAGCAAAATAAAGAAAAAAGAATGAAAAGAATTGAAGACAATCTCAGAAACCTCTGGGACAACACTAAATGCACCAACATTCGAATTTTAGGGGTCCCAGAAGAAGAAGAGAAAAAGAGAGGGTCTGAGAAAATATTTGAAGAGATTATAGTAGAAAACTTCCCTAATATGGGTAAGGAAATACCCAAGTCCAGGAAGCACAGAGAGTCCCATAAAGGATAAACCCCAGGAAAAACACACCAAGACACATATTAATCAAACTAACAAAAATTAAATTCAAAGAAAATATATTAAAAGCAGCAAGGGAAAAACAAAAAATAACACACAAAGGAATCCCCATAAGGTTATCAGCTGATTTTTCAATGAAAACTCTGCAGGCCAGAAGGGAGTGGCAGAATATACTTAAAGTGATGAAAGAGAAAAACCTACAACCAAGATTACTCTACCCAGCAAGGATCTCATTCAGATTCAATGGAGAAATCAAAAGCTTTTCAAACAAAAGCTAAGAGAATTCAGCACCACCAAACCAACTTTACAACAAATGCTAAAGAAATTTCTCTAAGCGGGAAACATAAGAGAAGAAAAAGACCTACAAAAACAAACCCAAAACAATTAAGAAAATAGTAATAGGAACATACATATTGATAATAACTTTGAATGTAAGTGGATTAAATGCCCCAACCAAAAGACACAGACTGGCTGAATGGACACAAAAACAAGACCCATATATATGCTGTCTACAAGAGACCCACTTCAGACCTAGGGACACATACTGAAAGTAAAGGAACAGAAAAAGATATTCCATGCAAATGGAAATAAAAAGAAAGCTGGAGTAGCAATACTTGTATCAGATAAAATAGACTTTAAAATAAAGACTGTTACAAGAGATAAGGAGGGACACTACATAATGATCAAAGGATCAAGAAGAAGATATAACAATTATAAATGTTTATGCACCCAACATAGGAGCACCTCAATACATAAGGCAAATGCGAACAACCATGAAAGGAGAAATTGACAGTAACACAATAATAGTAGGGGACTTTAACACCCACTTACACCAATAGATCATCCAAACAGAAAATAAATAAGGAAACACAAGCTTTAAATGACACAATAGACCAGATCTAATTTATATTTGTAGAACATTCCACCCAAAAGTGGCAGAATACTTTCTTCTCAAGTGCACATGGAACATTCTCCAGGATAGATCATATCTTGGGTCACAAATCAAGCCTCGGAAAATTTAAGAAAATTGAAATCGTATCAAGCATGTTTTCTGACCAAATGCTATGACATGGGAAATCAATTACAGGAAAAATACTGTAAAAAACACAATACATGGAGGCTAAACAGTGCACTACTAAATAACCAACAGATCACTGAAGAAATCAAAGAAGAAATTAAAAAATACATAGAAACAAATGACAATGAAAACACGATGACCCAAAACCTATGGGAGGCAGCAAAAGCAGTTCTAAGAGGGAAGTTTATAGCAATTTAATCTCACCTCAAGAAACAAGAAAAATCTCAAACAATCTAACTCTACACTTAAAACAGCTAGAGAAAGAAGAACAAAGAAAACCCAAAGTCATTAGAAGGAAAGAAATCATAAAGATCAGAGCAGAAATAAACGAAATAGAAATGAAGAACACAGTAGCAAAGATTAATAAAACTAAAAGCTGGTTCTTTGAGGAGATAAACAAAATTGATAAACCCTTAGCCAGACTCCTCAAGAAAATAAGGGAGAGGATGCAAATCAATAAAATTAGAAATGAAAAAGGAGAAATTAAAACTGACACTGCAGAAATACAACGGATTATGAGACTACTACAAACAACTATATGCCAATAAAATGGACAACCATGAAGAAATGGACAAATTCTTGGAAAGGTACAATTTTCCAAGACTGAACCAGGAAGAATTAGAAAATATAAACAGGCCTATCACAAGTAATGAAATTGAAACCATAATTAGAAATCTTCCAACAAACAAAAGTCCAGGACCAGATGGTTTCATAGGCAAATTCTATCAAACATTTAGAGAAGAGCTAACACCAATCCTTCTCAAACTCTTCCAAAAAATTGCAGAGGGAGAAACACTCCCAAATTCATTCTACGAAGCCACCGTCACCCTGATACCAAAACCAGAAAAAGATATCACAAAAAAAGAAAATTATATACCACTGCTGAACATAGATGCAAAAATCCTGAACAAAATCCTGAACTAGCAAACAGAATCCAAC
Organism: Mesoplodon mirus; assembly: GCF_964341445.2. Classification (NCBI taxonomy): domain Eukaryota; kingdom Metazoa; phylum Chordata; class Mammalia; order Artiodactyla; family Ziphiidae; genus Mesoplodon; species Mesoplodon mirus. The sequence continues at coordinate 135,679,255 of NC_138982.1, read as the reverse complement.
AGCACATTAAAAGGATCATACACCATGATCTAGTGGGATTTATCCCCGGGATGCAAGGATTCTTCAGTATACTCAATCAATGTGATACACCACAGTAACAAATTAAGGAATAAAAACCATATGATCATCTCAATAGATGCAGAAAAAGCTTTTGACAAAACTCAACACCCATTTATGATAAAAACTCTCCAGAAAATGGGCATAGAGGGAACCTACCTCAACATAATAAAGGTCATATACGACAAACCCACAGCAAGCATCATACTCAATGGCGAAAAACTGAAAGCATTTCCTCTAAGATCAGGAACAAGACAAGGATGTCCACTCTCACCACTCTTATTCAACATAGTTTTGGAAGTCCTAGCCATGGCAATCAGAGAAGAAACAGAAATAAAAGGAATACAAATTGGAAGAGAAGTAGTAAAACTCATTATTTGCCGATGACATGATAATACACATAGAAAATCCTAAAGGTGCCACCAGAAAACTACTAGAACTAATCAATGAATTTGGTAAGGTTGCAGGGTACAAGATCAATGCACAGAAATCTCTGGCATTCCTATACACCAACAACGAAAAATCAGAAATAGAAATTAAGGAAACACTCCCATTTACCATTGGAACCAAAAGAATAAAATACCTAGGAATAAACCTGCCTAAGGAGGCAAAAGACTTGTATTCAGAAAACTATAAAACACTGATGAAAGAAATAAAACATGACATAAACAGATGGAGAAATATACAATGTTCTTGGATTGGAAGAATCAATATTGTGAAAATGACTATACTGCCCAGAGCAATCTACAGATTGAATGCAATCCCTGTCAAACCACCAATGGCATTCTTCACAGAATTAGAACAAAAAATCTTTCAATTCGTATGGAAACACAAAAGACCCCGAATAGCCAAAGCAATCTTGAGAAATAAAAATGGAGTTGGAGGAATCAGGCTCGCCGACTTCAAACAATACCACAAAGCTACAGTAATCGAGACAATATGGTACTGGCACAAAAACAGAAAATATATCAATGGTATAGTATAGAATGCCCAGAGATAAACCCATGCACATATGGGCACCTAATTTACGACAAAAGAGGCAAGAACATACAATGGAGAAAAGACAGCCTCTTCAATAAGTGGTGCTGGGAAAACAGGACAGCTACATGTAAAAGAATGAAATTAGAACACTCCCTAACACCATACATAGAAATAAACTCCAAATGGATTAGCGTTAAATGTAAGACCAGACACTATAAAACTTTTAGAGGAAAACATAGGAAAAACACTCTGACATAAACCACAGCAAGATCTTTTTTGACCCACCTCCTAGAGTAACAGAAATAAAACCAAAAAGAAACAAATGGGGCTTAATGAAGCTTTTGCACAACAAAGGAAACCATAAACAAGACAAAAAGACAACCCTCAGAATAGAAAATATTTGCAAATGAAACAACAGACAAAGGATTAATCTCCAAAATATACAAATAGCTCATGGAGCTCAATATCAAAAAAAAAAAACAATCCAGTTAAAAAATGGGCAGAAGACCTAAATAGATATTTCACCAAGAAGACATACAGATGGCCAAGAGACATGAAAAGATGCTCAACATCACTAATTATTAGAGAAATGCAAATCAAAACTACAATGAGGTATCACCACATGCTGGTCAGAATGGACATTATCAAAAAAGCTAGAAACAATAAATGCTGGAAAGGGTGTGATGAAAAGGGAACCCTCTTGCACTGTTGGTGGGAATGTAAATTGATACAACCACTGTGGAGAACAGAATGGAAGTTCCTTAAAAAACTAAAAATAGAATTACCATATGACCCAGCAATCCCACTACCTGGCATATACCCTTAGAAAACCATAATTCAAAAAGAGACATGCACCACAATGTTCATTGCAGCTCTATTTACAGTACCCAGGACATGGAACCAACCTAAATGTCCATCGACAGACGAATGGATAAAGAAGATGTGGCACATTTATACAATGGAATATTACTCAGCCATAAAAAGCCACAAAACTGAGTTATTTGTAGTGAGGTGGATGGACCTAGAGTCTGTCATACAGAGTGAAGTAAGTCAGAAAGAGAAAAACAAATACCGTATGCTAACGCATATATATGGAATCTTAAAAAAAAATGGTACTGATGAACCTAGTTGCAGGGCAGGAATAAAGAGGTAGACATAGAAAGTGGACTTGATGACATGGGATGGGAGGGCAAGGCTGGGGTGAAGTGAGAGTAGCATTGACATACACACTACTGAATGTAAAATAGTTGGCTTGTGGGAAGCAGCAGCATAGCACAGGGAGATCTGGTCTGTGCTTTGCGATGACCTAGAGGGGTGGGATAGGGAGGGTGGGAGGGAGGCTCAAGGGGCAGGGGATATGGGGACATGTGTATGCATATGGCTGATTCGCTTTGTTGTGCAACAGAAACTAACACGGTATTATGAAGCAATTATACTCCAATAAAGATGTATTTAAAAAAGCCCAAAAAAACAAAACAAGAAACTCCCCCAAACTACAAAGGATATTATTGGAACAACTGGGGACACTTGTATATAACTGTGTATTGGATAACTAGTAAAAAAAAAAAAAAAAAAAGACCTCAGATAGCTACAGCTCTGCGTCTCAAGATGTGAGCCCTGTTGGTTTTCAAAGTTAGGGCTTTTGGGGGCTCGTCTCTCAGGTGCAGGTCCTAAAAGAGCTGTGAATCTTTTTTCTTCCTGGACCAAACTAAAGTGAACTTCGTTCCTGTCTGATATTTATCCAGCTTCAAAAGTGGAAGCACCTGAAGCTACTTTGTTCAAGTTTCCTGAGTTTCTGGGAAGGCCTGGTTTCCCCAAAGGAACGATTTCTGGTAGAAGTCTGAAGGTCTGACCCAAGAAAAAAATCCAGTATAGCCAATGAATTGAGGACAAGAAGGTTTCCAATCAGCAGTTTAAGCCAGGAGAGTAAATCCAGTTCCTATTACTCCATCCTGTCCAGAAGCACAGGTCTTAAGTGAAATTTAATACCAAAGAAACAGTTCCAAATTTTACAACGGATCTATCACTTGTTGTTAGCATATCTTCCCACACCCAAGACACCAAGATAACTTCTACTCACTGTTAAAGCTTTATGATGAGCAAAACTTCCACCACTGTGCTTCCTTAGCATGAGACACGGTCTACTGGAGAGAGGCAAAACTGTGAACAGATGACTGCATAAACAGGCAAAGTCAAGTCTTATTTATTCAGAGGAAGAAGTCCCCGTGATCAAGCAACAAATTACAAGCTTCTTAAAAAATAGACTGTGCACAGATCTAACTTTCTGGCCTACATTTGCAGCACTGGAGACTACTATTGAAATATTAATTCAAAGGATATTTTAGAAAACATTATAGACAGAACTCTACCATAAAAGAACATATATAAATATAGCATATTTTCTGATGTTATTGAATCATCTTAAATATTGATTAATGCAAATTTCAATCTCTAAGGCACTTCTACAACATACCTGAAAAATGATTGTCATCTTGTACTTGAATGTCCTCACTGAGAAAGAAATTGCCAACTTAAAATGTTTATTTCATTTTTAGGAAGCTCTAATTGTTAGAAAACTCACTCTTAAAATAAGTTAAAATCTCTATTCCTCAACTTGTATGCATTTTCTTGGTTTTTAAATTAGGGGCGGGCTTCCCTGGTGGCGCAGTGGTTGGGAGTCCGCCTGCCGATGCAGGGGACACGGGTTCATGCCCCGATCCCGGAGGATCCCACATGCCGCGGAGCGGCTGGGCCCGCGAGCCATGGCCGCGGAGCCTGTGTGTCCGGAGCCTGTGCTCCGCAACGGGAGAGGCCACGGCAGTGAGAGGCCCGCGTACAGCAAAAAAAAAAAAAATAATAAATAAATTAGGGGCAATTTGATCTTTTTTTGATTTTACAGCTCTAACATAGCTAAAGCTGGCTTTCAGGTCCTTTGCCCCCTTACCTACTCTTCATAATTATTTTTATTAAAAGAAATATATTGTGGTATAATATAAAAATATACTAACTTGAATGTACACTTTAATTAATTTTGACAAATGTAAGTATTTTGTAACTTCTGTTTCCATGAAGGTAGACAATTTTCCTATTACCCCCCTTTGCAGTTTTCCCTTTCCTCTTTGCAGTCACTCTCTACTCCATATATGATACAGGCAACTGCTGATATGTTTTCTGTCGCCAGGGATTCATTTTTCCTTTTCTAGAAAGTCATATAAACAGAAACATAAAGTACATACTCTTGTGTGTCTAGCTTTTTTCTCAGCATAATGTTTCTGACATTCATCCTTGTTGCATTCCTCATAATTCTATCCTTCTGCTGTATGATATGACATTGTATGGATATACCACAACTGGTTCACCCATATAAATCTTGTTGGGGATTTTCTGGTGGTGGCCATTCTGACCGGTGTGAGGTGATGCCTCGATGTGGTTTTGATTTGCATTTCTCTAATGATTGGTGATGTTGAGCATCCTTTCATGTGTTTGTTGGCAATCTGTTTATCTTCTTAAAAAAAAGAAAAAAAAAAGAACCTTGTTTAATATAGTTGATTCATAAGCTTGAGCTCAAAGCAGCACTGTAACTTATGCCCCAAGGAAGCTTCTAACTCATGCATTTTTTCCGTAAGGCCCATTCCAGTCTTGGGGGTCATTTTACACAGTGAAATCAGTAACAAGACATAAAAATGTGAAAAAGGTGGCACAAAATAGGCTGTGGAAAGGACACATTACAGCCTGAGAGCTGAAACAAGAAGGCAGAGCTTCATCTCGTTCCACCTCAGCTGGGAATCTGTGGGTCAGGCGACCTCAATTACCACTCGAAGCATGTCTGAAAATGACCAGGGCGTGCCATGAGTATTGACTTGGGAGTTACAAATAAATGTTTTATCGAGTAAGTGAACTTGCAAATAATGAAGTTCGACCGCTGTTTATAAAGAACTCTGATTGACCTTATCTTCCTTTAGCATAGCAGTTTTTCATCATCATTCCTATCATGGTCCATCATTTCTTTCCTCATTTAATACTCTGCCATCAGCTAAATCTTCCTACTGGAGGGCCCTATTTCGTCATGTCATTTTTCTGCTCAATGCTGATTGCTAACTTGTATCGAGAACTTTCTATGTGCTGTGTATTGTCTCATTCCATCCTCACAATTGGAGGTAGGAACTTTTATCTGGAGAGGTGAAGTGACTTGCCCATGGATCGGGATCACATCTCAGGCCCTTTCTTCCTGAGGGCGAAGTCCTGCTCTTCTCACAGTCCGCATTTCCCGAGCAGCCCTAGAACCTTGGTGTTGCTTTAGGAAAAAGTGCGTGCTGGTCAGAGAACCTTGGGAGACCCTTGGCTGAACTAGGTTAAAACATTTTTTTTTTCCTGTAAAGTTTTTTTCTTAGAGCTTTTTTTTTTTTTTTTCCTTAGAGCTTTTTATACACTATGTCTTGTATGTTTTTAGGAAGGAAGTGTCAATTCTATGCTGTTTTCCATCCTTGAGTCCTGGAAATTTATCTCCTGGAACATGTTGAGAAATAAAATTTGGGGAAACTGCTGCTCTGGTGACTTTAGAAGAATAGATAGAATGCAGGGAATTAAAAGGAGAGGGAAACTTAGGTGTGGATGTTGTGACCTTGGGAAAAGCCAGTGGCCAGCCTGACATGCAGAATAGAAAAGATGAGGTTGGAGAGAGGAGGAAGAGTACTTCCAGTTGCATTGTTACTGGAGATTTCTGGTGTTGGAGCTGGGATTCTTGGGGGACTATAAATTTAGGTTGATTTGCTTTTCCCTAATTCTGCCATTGCTATTTATTAGCTATGTGACCCCGAGGCTGTTTGTCTTTCTGTAAGTGTGGTTTGAGAATTAACATGAGGGAATGCCTTGTGGTGCCTGGAAACAGTAAGTGATCAATAAAGCTGGGTCCTTCTTTCCCTGGTGGCTTTGCCTGCAGTGGTTTTTCCTTCCTCATTTGATGGCTTTTTGGCCGTTTGTCACAAGGTGGCGTGCCACCTTAAAAAAGAATCTGGAGTCGGTTGGTTTTTGTTTTGAACCTGCCAGTACTTTTTTTTTTTTTTTTGTAGCAGATTTAACACAGCTTAAGTCATTTTACATAGGGTTTTAATTTTTTTAAATTTTTTTAAAATTTATTTTGTTTTATTTTATTTTTGGGGGGGATATGACCTTTATTGAGCTTATCCGCCGGAGTGGAAATAATGTCAGTACAAAACCCAATGTCTGTTACTGTAACTTCTACATCACAATTAAAATCCAAACAGTTTTTTAAAAACAGTCATCTCAATCAAAACCCACTACTTCAGAATCAATAGCTTCTTTGAAGCCACAGTAACACTTAAATAAGGTTAAGACTAGAATGCAGAAATTCGGTTGATTGGAAAACTAATTAAACTTTCAACTTGCTCAAACAGAATTACAAAAAGGCAAAATTGTGTTTTTCACAGAGATACAGTCCACTGGAATCACCAGCACTGGACAGCTGTTAGAGTATGTGGAGTCATGAGATAGTAAGGAATCCAGGCATCCTTTAGACAGTCTTCTGCTGTCCTTTCTTCCCAGAGATTTGTGGATGTGTGGAATGACACCACCACCAGCCATCGTAGCCTTGATGAGAGAGTCCAAGTCTTCATCTCCACGAATAGCAAGTTGCAAGCGACTAGGGGTAACACGCTTGACCTTCAAGTCTTTTGATGCATTTCCTGCCAATTCAAGTACCTCCACGGTAAGATACTCCAGAATGGCTGCGCTGTACACAGCGGCAGTCGCGCCCACACGTCCATGGCTGGTCGCCCTAGATTTCAGGTGTCCATGAATACGGCCTAGCGTATTTCCTCTCTGCGAGGGGGAAACCGCCTTTGTCTTGGCCTTTCTGGAGTCCTTCCCAGACTTGCCGCCAGCCATTTCGAATTCTGCTGAAGCTCAAACAAGCAAGGCAGAGAAAGGACTAGTCAGATACCCGGCAAGAACCTGCCGCCTACGGCTTCGTCGCGCCATGATTCAAACTGCTCCATAGGGTTTTTAGATGATAGTATATGCCTCTTCAATTCTTTAAGCTGCAGCAAATAGGATATTTTAAATTTCTACATGTCAGTGTGGCAGGGCAAGCCTTCTAGACCCCCATGGATTATGTCAGTGCAGAGATCACCAGATCTTTGATTTAGGAGCACCTCGTCCAGGTGACAAAAGGGATTCAGTATGAGGCTAAGTGTATTTACTTCCTGTTATGAAAGTTATCAACGTAGAGATTGACTAACTTTATTTTGAAATAACTTCAGACTTACAGGAAAGTTACAAAAATAACTCAGAGAATTCCTGTATAACCTTTAGATTCCCCAAAGGTTGACATTTTACCACACTTGCTTTAGTCTATCTTTTTTCTGAGACATTTGACAGTATGCTGCAGACAGGATGGCTCTTTACCCTTGAATAGTTCTGTGTATATTTCCCCAAATCACAACTGCTGTACAATACCAAAATCAGGAAGTTAACGTTGATACAGCACTAAGCACTTCATTCAAATTTTGCCAAGTGACCCACTAGTATGATTTATAGTAAAGAAAAATAAGTTTTTTTCAGTTCCAGAATCCAGTCCGTGATCACACATTGCATTTAGTTGTCATGGCCCTTTAGTGGCTCTTAACTTTGGACAACTTCAACCTTTGTCATTCATGACTAGGTTTTCTTTTCTTTTCTTTTAATAAATTTATTTATTTATTTGTTTTTATTTTTGGCTGTGTTGGGTTTTCGTTGCTGTGCGTGGGCTTTCTCTAGTTGCGGCGAGCAGGGGCTACTCTTCGTTGCAGTGCGTGGGCTTCTCAGTGTCGTGGCTTCTCTTGTTGCGGAGCACGGGCTCTATGTGCGTGGGCTTCACTAGTTGTGGCACGTGGGCTCAGTAGTTGTGGCTTGTGAGCTCTAGAGCACAGGCTCAGTAGTTGTGGCACACGGGCTTAGTTGCTCTGTGGCATGTGGGATCTTCCCGGACCAGGGCTCGAACCTGTGTCCCCTGCATTGGCAGGTGGATTCTTAGCCACTGTGCCACCAGGGAAGCCCATGACTGGTATTTTTGAAGAATGCAGACCAGCTGTTGTGTAGAATGCCCCTCAATTTTGGTTTGTCTGATGTCCCATCAGGAGTAGATTCTGGTTATACAGTTTGAGCAGGAATAACACAGAGGTTATGTTTTCAGGACATCAAAGCAAGCACACATCTGTCCCAGTACTGGTGATTTTAACTTTGCCTGCCTTGATGCTCAAGGTGGTGTCCACCAGGTATCTCCACTGTAAAGTAGCTATTTTTCTCCTTTATAATTATTAAAGTACCTTGTGGGGAGAGAGACTGATTAATAAGTCAAACAGAACATGTTCGTTGTACTTTTTACTGACAGCAGTATGTAGACTTGAACTAAAGTGGCCCTGTGATATGACAGAGGAGATATACAATTTGTGTGTAACAAATTATACTCTTTACATATATAAATGCTTCTTGTCTGGTTGAAGAAAAACCCAGATGTGGGGGGGAGAGGGGGAGTGTATAACCTTATCCTGAAATCTGCCTGTTTTCAGTCTCTTCCATCCCAGTGTCTCTTGGACCAGAGCACTGAGCTTTCATTTTATACAAAATTTGTGACATTATTTCATCAAATTTTATTTTATTTATTTATTTTGGCCGCTCTGCATGGCTTGCGGGATCTTAGTTCCCTGACCAGCGATCGAACCCGTGCCCCCTGCAGGGGAAGCTCGGAGTCCTAACCACTGGACTGCCAGGGAATTCCCATTATTTCATTATGTAAAGGAATATTCTTTAGAAAATCGCTGGAAAACATAGAGTAAAAAGAAATTCATGTTACCATCTGAAGTCTACTAGTGGCTTTTTGGTGTGTAATAAGTTTTAAAACTGATTTTGCAAGTTAGCATGGAAACCTTACCATTAATTTTGACAGTTTTTCATGACGAAATTCTAAGTCTCAGAGGAACCAAATACATTTTTATTCTGTGTATATAAATGGCACCCCTGGGGTTGTGCAGTGCACAACCTATACAGATGTACACATGGCCCTGACTATCGGTGCTGTGTTCATCTTTTAGTTGTAGCATGGGGCTGGCCACTTGAGAAGTGTTTGGGGTAGCTGCAGTTACACACAGTCATACTAAGGTTCACAGCAACACTTCAGAAAGGAGCTAGTAAAGAAGCATATCGGTTTAATTGATTAACTGAATTTTATGCCAGGCCCTTTACTTGCCCATTGGCAAGGGCCTCAGAGTCCTATGTGGACTAATCAGCTCTTGGCGGGTTTAGGCCTTCTCTCATGCTCTCAACTACAAAAAGTACACTTATTTTCTACAGGGACGATATCAAATAGTTCTATTCACTTGAATGCAAACATGAAACAAGTCCAATTCATATTTATTACAAATTTTTATTCACAGCACTATTTAATTACAAGGGAAAAGTAGTTAATGTCTTTTGCAAGTGATTATGTTTTAACCAGGGGTATGTACGTAAAGAAACCCTGGGGGGTCTGCCTCCCCCCTTTTTTAATAAATGGGGGGCCTGGAGAAGCCACTCCTGCCTGTATTTCATCATCGGTTTGAAATTTTAGGTGGCATCTCCGTCTTCCTAGAGTGTCGGCGAATGGCACTGACCAGATCCCTCCCCGGAGCCAAGTGCTCCTCCAAGTATCCACTCTGACCAGCTTCTGTGCCCTCCCGAGGCAGCTGGCCATCTTGCCTCACCACAAACTGGAAGCAAGGAGGAAGAGGTCACTTTTACTGTATCCCCATCAGAGAGCTGTTGCTTCTTAGGAGAGCCTGTGAGCACTGAGGAGCGGGAGGTCTGACTGCTTCACGGGGAGGTGCCTGTGTGGATTCGAACTCTCACCAAACAGTTGGGACGGTTTAGGATGTTCTCACCTAAAATACAGGCCTCTGGCATAAAGCAAAGTTATTTTGGAGGGCCCTGGGGCACCTTAGGGATATACAGTTGTTTACCAGTAGTTGAAAGCAGCATAACTAGTGACTATGCAGACTTTTAAAAGACACTATGGACAGAGATAAGTGATGGTAACTGAAATAAGAGTCACAAAGGCAGATGCCCCAATCACGGGCTAGGACCTGTGCTGTTCTCCACGCTGGGAGTTTCTGGTGAGAGAGCAGCGGCGGTTTCTCCAGTTACAGTGCACCAGCCAGTGACCTACAGATATGGAGACAGTCTCCCTTCTCTGACCCTATCCCTCCTCCAACCCCCCTGGGGGCCTCCCCTCTCCAGCCCCATGTTCCTCAGCTCCTCGCCCTGCTGGCCTTGGCACCATCCAGAACAAGAGGGCTTCACCCAGCAGCTTCCTGTCCCAGGGCTCTGAAGCTGTCTGCAATCTGCAAGCTGAGCGCTGCAGAACCCCCAGGGGGCGCTATTCACAGTGAAGTGCAGGAGATCGTATGTTCACTTAAGAAGAAAATTCGTGGCACACATCAAAGTGTCTTGAAAGATGGATGTCTTATCTAATTCACATAACGGTGCATTATGGGCTAGCAGCGTCCTTGATCCAACTCACCCGTCATCTCTGGGTGACCTATTATTGATGTAAGGCCTACTTTCCTCCATTGATCTTCATACTCCTAAATTGTATCCAGGGTACATTGTCCATAATGTGCTTTATAGAATACATGCAAGAATCAAATACCCCTCCTCCTGTATAATATATGAGCCTTGAATTAAACAGTCTCAGTATCAAATGGGGTCTTGTAGGGACCTTCTGTAACTGTATAAACCTAAATAATGGAAGTGAGTCTGTTTTCTCCTATGCAATGAACACTGCATTGTACAGATCAGGGGTCATCAAACTCTTTCTGTAAGGGTTCAGGTAGTAAATATTTTAGGCTTTGTAGGCAAACAGTCTCTTGCAACTACTCAATTCTGCCTTGCAGTGCAAAAGCAGCCATAGGCTATATAGAAATGAATGAGCATCACTGGGTCCCAAAAAAGTTTACTTATGGACACTTAAATGTAAATTTCATATACTTTTCATGTGTGATGAAATATTATTCTTCTTTTGATTTTTTCAACCATTTAAAGATGTAAAAACTATTTTTAGCTTACAGCCTGTACAAAAACAGGGAGCAGGCTGGATTTGGCATGTGGGCGGCAGTTTGCCCTGTTATAGGTAATTTATAGACTGTTTCCAGATCAAACATGATTACTTAGCTTGACTAGAAATTAATGTCCCAAGTTAGTATAAGTATTAATCCCATTGCTTAGTCATTTATTTGACAAAGTAGGACCAGGTGTTTCTTTTTGGAAAATACTATTAAAAAGGAGTACCTTACTCAAATAATTCCTGACCTTTCTCCCTGGGGCTGGATAACAGGCCAGCCCCATGCCTCCTGGGGATGCTTACTGAGGAAGGATGGCGCGGGCCTGAGAGGAGAAGCACGGTTGGACGCTTGGTGAACCCAGTTGGGTGTCAGTGTAGCCCCTCCCCTATAAAGCAATAACCTTGTAGAGTTTGGCCCCTGAGTGGCACCTGGAAATAGCGCTGGCCCTGGGCTTGGGCTCTGAGTCTGTCACTCACTGAAGCTGCTGCCTGCAATTAAGAAGGGCCTTTCTGGGCCTGAACCCCAGTCTGCCCCAGGACACTGGACTGATTCCACCCCGAACCCAGTTCAGCCTTATCAGAATCTGGTCCCCACGGCCAGCCTGCTTGCCCCCGACCAGCTGGCACCTCCTTTTATGGAGGGTGGCACAGAAGAGCTTATTCCTAACAGAGCTGATCTGTCCCCCTTTCTGCTGGGTTCAGACTCTTAACCGGTTCTCTTCCTGCTGTATGCATGTCCTCCTGTCCTCACTGGGCTGCTTTGTGTGGCCCAGCAGAGGAAGCTCTTCTATCTTACGTTTTCCTAAATGATTTGAGGGAGGTCTCTACCATTTCCCTCTACTAACTCTTTCTCCAAACCTGTCCCAACTCAAGGTGCACCTCATCAATAGACATCTCACAAGGGGACTCGCCTGGGGTGGGTGGGTGTCCTTTTCTCTCATGTCACCCTGGATGGAAGGGTGCACAATGATTGGCTAGAAAGTCAGCCCAAGAGCCAATTCCTCACCAGAGGCACAGGGCCCCAACGGAGACAGAGAAGGTGGTTCTATCGACCAGTGCTGGAAGCTTCATATACCTCCTGTCAGCATCGCCTCTTCCCACTGTCAAGGTTAGGCTGCCAGTAGGGGCTTCTTTCTCAAGCAACCTTACGGCAACATGTCACTTTGTGTGTGTGTTGGAGGGGAGGAGTGAAGCTACGCATCCATTTCCTAAACGTTAAGAGTCATATATATGGATTTTTTTTTTAAGAATATATTTTCTTTTCTTTCTTTCTTTCTTTATTTATTTGGCTGTGCTGGGTCTTAGTTGTGGCATGCAGGATCTTTAAGTTGCGGCATGTGTGATGAAGTTCCCTGACCAGGGATCGAACCCAGGCCCCCTGCATTGGGAGCGTCAAGTCTTAACCACTGGACCACCAGGGAAGCCCCCATGTAAATGGATTTTTAATTAATATCCTCTGAACAAAATAACCCATCAATACTTGCATCGTCAGAAGACTTGCAGGTCCAGTGGCTATCACGATTGCCCATTGCCTAATTCTCTTTACATGCCTTGCTCTACACATGTGACATATCACGTACAAATGCAGCGCTGATGCAGCTTCTGAGAATCCCCTTCCTAACCTTTCAAGGAATCAAGTGACACAGGTCAAAACTTCTTGCTGCGTGACCATGAGGCCTCTGGGTAGCTCTACTGGGTGTTATTTAAGAAAACAAAAATTTAGATATAGTCATTTTTTTTGTTTTGTTTTTGTTTTTGTTTTTTTTTGCGGTACGCGGGCCTCTCACTGTTGTGGCCTCTCCCGTTGCGGAGCACAGGCTCCGGACACGCAGGCTCAGCGGCCATGGCTCACGGGCCCAGCCGCTCCACGGCATGTGGTATCTTCCCGGACCGGGGCACGAACCCGCGTCCCCTGCATCGGCAGGCGGATCCCCAACCACTGCGCCAGCAGGGAAGCCTGATATAGTCATTTTTTAAAGTTGAAACTTTGCAGAAAATAGACCAAAATAGAAGGTGAAGGGAAAAAACTTCACAGACTTTTAAAAAGTTAACTATACAGTCTTTTATTTCTAGCTTGAAAAAAAAAGGACCCTTAAATTAATAGGAAACTATTTACAGGATTAATCACATTTTAAGCCAGGACACTCAGTGTCCCTTGTTGGGAGAGGCTGGGACAGCTTAGGTGACCTGCCCAAGGGGCCCAAGCTCCTTGCCATAGCCAGGAGAGGACCCCGTCTCTTGACCGCCTGGCCCCACCCACAATGTACAAAATATCAGAGGGGTGCCACAGCCATTTTGATAACAAATAATTATGGGCCTTTTTAGTGTTTAAGAGAAACCTTAATTTGTTTTGGTATGTAGAATCGGTCTAGAAACTTGTAGGATTTAGGAAATTCTTTTTTTTTTTGTGGTACGCGGGCCTATCACTGTTGTGGTCTCTCCCGTCGCGGAGCACAGACTCCGGACGCTCAGGCCCAGCGGCCATGGCTCACGGGCCCAGCCGCTCCGCGGCACGTGGGATCTTCCCGGTCCAGGGCACGAACCCATGTCCCCTGCATCGGCAGGCGGACTCTCAACCACTGCGCCACCAGGGAAGCCCTAGGAAATTCTTTGTTTAAAAAAAGTAAGTTTTTCTCTCCCACGGGACCCACGACCTCTCCCCAGGCACCCCCGGGTCTTTTCACGACAGGAATAAGGAGTAGTGGGCTCCATCAAGTCCTGAAAGGCACATCGTCAGCTTCACTGTCTCAGGGTCCTCCTTCCACGGGCTGGTGGCTTGGATTGGTGCTTTGGTTCAGAGTGTTTTGGAGAATGTCTTCTTGCTCATTCTCTGGAAACGACACAATGGACACAGAGTCCCAGGCATCATCCTTTGGCGAGCTGTCCTTGTCCAAGGCGTCTAAGATGGGCTGAGCTGGATCCTTTAAATACTTGAAAAGGTTGAACACCATTATCATAACTTGTTTATCGGTTCCAAATACCAGAACTTCATACTTCAGTTTTAGTTGGCATAATCCTATTTCATTCAGGTATAACTTCCAATTCTGTCCACCAACGAAGCAACTTCTAAAACCGGAACCCCTGTTCACCCCCCACCTCAATAACTCACACGAATCCAAGGGCCAACCCAGGGAATACTCTGAAAGCATGAAAGGGGGTAACTCAGGAAAAGCAAGTTCTGACTTGCTGCGCTGGATGAGGGCTTGTGGATTATTAATCCTAAGATGTCTCTGGAATTCTAACTTTTCAGGGAAGGAGGAAATGGAGCCTCTTGTTCAACTACCATGGGGGCAAAGAGGGAAAGTTCACGAGCATTTTTCTCAGCCGCTCCATCCACTGGTTGGTTCTACTTCACACAACACACGGGGTGCAGAGGGTCTGGGCTATGCAGCCCTGGGCGCATCAGAAAGCGCAGGTCCTCAAGGCAAAGTGCTGGTCCACGGGCCTGAACTCGCCCTGGCCCTCCTGCCTCGGCTCTGGGCTTAGCCATCAATTACCAAGTTACCAAGAACCAACTGCCTGGCTCTTGGAAATGCTGAAAGATACTGAAATACAGTCAGCTTAGAGCTGGCTGATGAGAAGACCAACGACCACGAATCACGCGCACTTGTGAAACCTCAAAAATATAAGTGAAACCTGATTCATTATTCTCATGTAACTTCAGTGACCTTTCATATAGACTTTTCACACTTTCCCAGAAAAGTGAACCGAAAGACTTTATGTTTTAGATTCAAGCACCGAAGGAACGACTAGTAGTAAATTCACTTACTAGGGTCCTGCTGTTAGTTCTGTGAGACAGTTATTTGTTTGTTTGTTTTTTAAATTTTTTGGCTGTGCCACGTGGCATGCGGGATCTTAGTTCCCTGACCAGGGATTGAACCTGTGCCCCCTGCAGTGGAAGCTTGGAGCCTTAACCACTGGACCACCAGGGAAGTCCCGAGACAGAAATTATTGATGCAAGTAAAATTCTGAGTTGAGAGCTGTTACGTTGTGACAGTATTAACCAGGGAAGGTTTTTTTTTTGTGTGTGGTAAGAACACCTAACATGAGTTCTACCTCCTTCACACAGTTTTAAGTGCACAACACAGTACTACCTACGGGCACAATGTTGTACAGCAGAAACCAGAACTTATTCATCTTGCATAACTGAAACTTTATACCATTTGAAAGCAACGCCCTGCTCCCCCTGCCACCTGGCCCTTGGTAACCACTGTGCTACTCTCTGCTTCTATGAGTTTGACTATTATTCTATTTAGATTCTTGATAGAAGTGGAATCCTGCAGCATTTGTATGGAGGTTCCAGTAGGGAATTTAACATGTGCTTCACATAACGTCTGTGTACTTTAAACACCTCATGACAGAGGAAGGAAAACAAGTGACTGTAGCTCTTTCTAGAAGCACCACTCTGTCTTTACAGACTAGATACAACAACATAAGGTTCTGTTTCCAGGTACTTTTCCAGTACCCTGATTTTACTGCAGAATGATGAACCTCCAGAAGCAAATAGTTCTAAATATGCTTCTATCAGCTAGCTTCTAATCCCAAGAATGTCCTGGCTGTCTCCTCAGAGGGCCTGGTTCCCTTGCAGAGCCTCAGGGGGTCGCTGGAGCTGGGCACGAAAACAAGACTTGCCATAAGACCTACCCGCTCCACTTTTCTTTCTTAAATCCTTTAATATACTGGTAACATCCCCTGTGTACTCGGCATGCAAAGCTTTGAACTCACGGCTCTGGGTGCGTTTACTCTAGAATCCTCCTGCCTGCACACTGTCTGACCCAAAGCTCATGCTCTCGACTGCTGTCCCCACTGGTCCGTGTCCCCTCCAGCCAGGCTCCAAAAGCCCGGGACTGTCGTGCTGTCTCCAGAGGGACCTAATGCGGCCGATCTCCTGGCCGGGCCAGACCAGCCCACCTTTTGGCCAACCTCGTGCCATTAAAAAAGTTAAAAAAAAATTTTTTTTTTTACTTTAACTAATCAATTAATTAATGTATTTGGCTGTGCCGGGTCGTAGTTGCCGCATGTGGGATCTTCGTTGCGGCATGTGGGATCTAGGTCCCTGAACCCTGGGGATTTCCTGACCCCCTGCATTGGGAGCGCTGAGTCTTAGCCACTGGACCACCAGGGAAGTTGCCCCCCAATTTTTTTTTAATTGTGGTAAAATACACATAACATAAAATTTACCATCTTAACCATTTTTAAGTGTACAGCTCAGAAGTGTAAAGTCTATTCACATTGTTGGGCCATGATCACCACCATCTGTCTCTAGATCTTTTAGATTAATTAATTAATTTATTTGGCTGTGCCGGGTCTTAGTTGCAGCATGTGGGGATCTAGTTCCCTGACCAGGGATTGAAGCCGGGCCCCCTGCATTCGGAGTGTGGAGTCTTAACCACTGGACCACCAGGGAAGTCCCTAGAACATTTTTCATTTTGAAAAACTGAAACTGTCCCCGTTAAACAGTAACTGCCCATTTCCTCCCTCCCTCTGGACCCTGGCAACCACTATTCTACATTCTGGTTCTGTGAATGTGAGTACTCTAAGCACCTCATATAAGTGGAATCATGTAGTATTTGTCTTTTTGTGAGTAATTTATTTCCCTTATCATAATGTCCTCAAGGTTCACCCATGCTGTAGCATGTCTCAGAATTCTCTTCCTTTTTAAGGCTGAGTAATATTCCATTCATATGTATAAACCACATCTCTTTTGTTTTTTTGGCTGCACCTGTGGCTTGCAGGATCGTAGTTCCCCAACCAGGGACTGAACCCGAGGCCAGAGCAGTGAAAGCGCTGAGTCGTAACCACTGGACTGCCAGGGAACTCCCACCACATTTTATTTATACATTCATTTGTCAATGGACACTTGGGTTGTTTCTACCTTTTGGCCATTGTGAATAATGCTGCTATGAACATGGGTGTACAAATAACCAAGTACTGCTTTTTTTTTTTTTTTTTTTTGCAGTACGCGGGCCTCTCACTGCTGTGGCCTCTCCCGTTGCAGAGCACAGGCTCTGGACGCGCAGGCCCAGCAGCCATGGCTCACGGGCCCAGCCGCTCCGCGGCACGCGGGATCCTCCCGGACCGGGGCACGAACCCGCGCCCCCTGCATCGGCAGGCGGACTCCCAACCGCTGCGCCACCAGGGAAGCCCCCAAGTGCTGCTTTTAACTCAAATCTCTGTGTCATGGCTTTGTCCACTGCTCTACTCTTAGGTGTTACCAGGGGGGCATGAAAGGCTGACACGTCAGCCTTTTAGATGTGTACACACATACCTCTTCTATTTGTGATGGGATGCTTGGTGGAGAGTGAAACCAGTATTTAACCAGGCCTCTGTATTTCAGGACCAGGAAGAGACAGGCCCCCACCAGCACTGACAGCAACAAGAAGGTTCCCACAGAGATCAGGATGACTTGTTGAAGCTTGGTAGAGGCTAAAGAGGTGACATAAAAGTCAACAAGATGACCACCCTACACACGATACAAACATCGGGTAATTTCTCATCCACCACTGCAATAAACAGAGTTCATGTCCCAGTAAACTGGATGGATACTGCCCCTCCTCCACCCAGCCCTGTATGCTTTAATTAATAGTTAGTAAAGGCAATCCTGAAACAAAGCAAGCGTTAGCTGGCCGGCAGCTCTGGCTACTGGAGACTTCAGCACGAGCTTGTTGTGTCTACAGTGAAGTGCTGTCCTAGCCCCTTCTCTCTGGGTCTCCCCACTCTCACCACCCTCCCCCTGGTAAGCAATCCCTGACTGCATTATTTTAGGAGTGTTCCGTTCCCAGCTCAGAAAGGACTTAAGAAAGCATACGTTACCGTCCACTGTTGTTTCGGAGCAAGATATGTTGCTTAAATGCCCAGGTCTAGAGACGTTTTCTTTTGCCAAAAACAGTTCCGCCTTGACTTGGAAACAGTATACTCTTAAGGGTTTTAAATCATTCAACGTGATGAAGTTGCTCCTGCAAGGGCGTGTCACCTACGTAAAAAACACCAAGAACCACACCTGAAAATCACCCACATAGACATGGTCAAGCTCCTTCCATCTTCTCCAATGTTTCCTCAAATTCACACTGAACACAATAACCAAAGAAGAACGTAATTCTGTTTCTAAAGAAACAGAATACCCATTTTATATGTATCACCTATGCTTAGAGCAGACAAATTTTTTATGTGAAAATTGGTGAGCGTCAAGAAAGATGCTAATGGCATTAGAGCTGTGTTTCTGGCTGTGAGGTCTGAGGGCCCAGCCGAAGCCCCATCACAGCCATGGAGGGTCCAAAGCTGGAATTCAGCAAATCCCAGTTTCTAGGACGAAATTTCCTCCTTTCAAATGAACATTTTGTATTTCATGGTTAATCTCATCTAGATACTTGAAGTTAGTCAACAAATAAAGGAAAAAAGGCATTCTAGGAAATAATGTTCCTTTGGTTCCCAATCTGCTTCTGGTTTTCACTGAAATGTGCTGACTCTTTTTATAGTTTTGGTCGAAATGATCTGAGTGATTTATGTCATCAGGGAAGAGGTGGGTCCCAAATTCTTAGCGGATTCTGTCCCCTCCTTCCCTCCCTGCTGCTACCCTCCCTCGGGTCTTGTCACCTCCACATGGTCAGTCAATGGCCCCTCACTCTCACCTCGGACAAACTGTCACTG
Organism: Mesoplodon mirus; assembly: GCF_964341445.2. Classification (NCBI taxonomy): domain Eukaryota; kingdom Metazoa; phylum Chordata; class Mammalia; order Artiodactyla; family Ziphiidae; genus Mesoplodon; species Mesoplodon mirus. The sequence goes on along the minus strand of NC_138982.1, from coordinate 135,660,480 downwards.
TTCCACAGGGAAAGGAGAAAAAAAATACTATATTACGGCAATATAGGATTTCTCATAAAGGACTGCTTTCAGTTTTTTTTTTTTTTTTTTTTTTTGGCTGCTGTGGGTCTTTGTTGCTGCACACGGGCTTTCTCTAGTTGCAGCAGGCGGGGGCTACTCTTCATTGCGGTGCACGGGCTTCTCACTGCAGTGGCTTCTCTTGTTGCGGAGCATGGGCTCTAGGTGTGCGGGCTTCAGTAGTTGCGGTCTGTGGCCTCTGTAGCTCCGAGGCATGCATGTGGGATCTTCCCGGACCAGGGATCGAACCTGTGTCTCCTGCATTGGCAGGCGGATTCTTAACCACTGAGCTACCAGGGAAGTCCCAGGACTGTTGTCTGATTTTGAGATACTACAGTAGAATACACTATAGCCATTTGAAATGGTGGAATATCACACACACTCTGGAACATGGAGGTGAAGCTGCTTATACATGTTGACTGAAAAAAGGCAGATTTTTCAACAGTATATAGAACATCATCTTATTATTTATTTATTTTTTTGGCCACGCTGCGGGACCTAAGTTCCCCGACCAGGGATTGAACCCATGCCCCCTACAGTGGAAGTGCGGAGTCCTAACCACTGGACCGCCAGGGAAGTCCCATGATCTTTTTTTTTTTTTTTTTTTCGGTACGCGGACCTCTCACTGTTGTGGCCTCTCCCGTTGCGGAGCACAGGCTCCGGACGCGCAGCCTCAGCGGCCATGGCTCACAGGCCCAGCCGCTCCACAGCCTGTGGGATCTTCCTGGACCGGGGCACGAACCTGTGTCCCCTGCATCGGCAGGCGGGCTCTCAACCACTGCGCCACCAGGGAAGCCCCATGATCTTATTTTTAAAAATACAAAATGATCCTATTATATTTGAATAGTAGGATTAGAACTGATTTTTAATTTTTTCCCTCCTAGTTGAAATGCTGACTGCCATGGCAGAGGAGAAAAATTGTTACTGCTGATGCCACATAAAGCAATTTTAAGGACGACATTCTTTTTGAGTTTATTTTGGCAGCCAGTTGCCTATTCCAAAAGTTAGAATCACAGACTGCAGAGGAGAGCTACCACTCAGGCCTGAGACCGCTGTCCTTAGAAAGGCTTGCTTGCAAGGTTGACCCAAGGCTGGCATCTGGGACTTGGATCTGAGGAGTGTTTCCACCATTCCCTGGCTGATAAGGGTGGTTTAGTGTATAAACAATGCCTTTTAGGCTGAACACCTGCTCTCCCTCTGGGAGTCTGGAGTTTGGGTGTCTATGTTGGGCAGAGGGTGCCTGTGTGACCAGCCCCCAATAAAAGCCCTGGGCACTGAGCCTCTAACGAGCTTCTCTGGTAGATAAGATTTCACATGTGCGTCACGTCACTCTTGTTGTTACGTGTGTCCTGGGCGACTTCCAGGGGAAGACTCAGGGAAGCTTATGCCTGGATTCCTTTAGACTTTGCCCCATGTGCCTCTTCACTTTGCTGACTTTGTTTTGTGTCTTTTCTCTGGAATAAATCACAGCCTTGAGTACAACTATACACTGAGTCCCATGCATCCTTCGAGCAAATCTAGGGGTTGGTCTTGGGGACCCCTGACATACAGACTCACAGCTGGAATGGAGATCGTATAGGTGCCTTTCAGAGTTACTTTAGCCCCAGAATCTTTTGTTCATGAAAGTCCAAAGTATACATGCTCTGGCTGAAAGGGAGAAAGGGGAATCCCTTCTGGATTCTTCCAGGCCTTCCCTATTCCAGTTGACCAGACCTTGACCTCGGGATTTTGGGAAACGATTATTTCTTTCTTCCCTATTTGCTAAGAGTCTGTTCTTCAGTGAGTTTTGCCTTCCTCCGTGTTTTTACACTCACCACAAAGAAAGGAAGAGCAAGTGCAAACATCAACTAAGTGGGAGACAAACAGCAATTAAGAGCATGGACCCTGAGGCTAGATGTCTCCTCTGCTTTGCTGTCAGTTGCTGGCCTTGGGCAAGTTACTTAACCACTTGGTTTCCCTCTCTGTGAAACAGGTGGGTGTAAAGGTTAAATGAGATGATGTATCTAAAGTGCCTGGCCCGGTGCCAGACACAAAGAAAGCTCTGGATAAACATAAGCTCTTATTCTTATAAAAAATTATAATAATGTTGAACTTAGGAAATCACGAAGTTTACACAGGTAGTAAAACATCATTAAATGTAGCTTGGAGGGACTTCCCTGGCAGTCCAGTGGTTACGACTCCACGCTTCCACTGCAGGGGGTGTGGGTTCGATCCCTGGTTGGGGAACTAAGATTCCGCATGCGGTGCGGCGTGACCAAAAAATAGAGAAAAAAAAAAGTAGCTTGGATAATCAGGTACTGGAGATGATTAAAGGCCATAAGTTTTTTCTTGTGCTACCCAGGGCTGACCAGACCCCTTTTGCTCTGACCCACCTTTGTCAACCTTACCCCGCCCCAGCCCCTCACGTGGCCTGCATCTCTAAAGGATCCGAGCACGTGCAGTTCCCCAAATGTGCCGAGCCTTCTCAAACCTACTGGCCCTTCTCCCTAGAACGCTCTCTCTCCTTCCAGTAGACTTTTCGCCTATTCACATTGCCCTCTTTGCAAACCATTCAAACCAGAGAATTCATAGTTAAACCTTACAGACTGCAGAAGTAGATTCACTGCTGTAGCAACAGGCCCACAGAAGCTCCCCGAACTCCAGAGTGTGGCAAAGGCACCCTGGGCACCGGCTGAGTCCAGACCCAGACCATGGGGACCCTGTGATACCAGGCAGAGAGGGCCCTGCAGATGGGTCTGGTGGGAGGGGAGTCCCAGCACAGTGAGTAGAAGCAGAGGTCCTGAAGAGGAGGATCAAAGCCGCTAAGGCTCAGCCTCTAAGGGGATACTGGTGTCCTTGGCCATTGTAAAGTAGACTTTCTTTTGCTATCCAGAAACTCCAAAGAAATGAAAATCAAAAACAAAGAAGAAAACTGCTCTTGCCTGTTTGATTCCTGCCTTTTCCCAGTAGTAGACATAGTACAAAAAATAGGCCACGGAGGCAGGGACATCAAAGGGAGAAGAAAAGCTGATGATAAGGGAGCCTTCTTCTGGGGTCACCCAGATGTCTTCTGGAGGCCCGATGGTGGCTGAAATAGAATTACAAACAAAATCAATCCATCAGTCCATGTATATACGTAGATACATATATATACATACACATGCACATCATATATATATACAGAATATGTATATTGTACATGTAATTATATTTAGTATGATACACACATGCATATATTTATATATGCAATGAGATTGCATTCAGACTAAGAGAGGCTGTTCTGGGCACCAGATTTACTTGGAAGGCTACAGGGCAGGAAGCCCAGTGGGGCTACAGAGTGGCACCAGGGGTTTCTGGCCTTCGGTGGAAGGAGGGGTCCTCACAGTTGTCCACGTGGCCACGCCTGCCCACCCCTAGGAGACAGCTCAGATGCAAGGATCTGACACCCACATCTGGCAGGTACAGGGCACTCCCTGGCTCAACCACAAGAGCCAGTATTTCTCATCACAACTCCACAAGCAGCGTTTCCAGAGTCCCCACAAGGGACACGCCCAGTTACAAGAACCCCTTCACTCAGCAATGCCCCAGATACGGTTTCCTACCAGGTGGTTAAGACTGGCCTGGTTGAAGTGCTATTTACCAACCAGAGGTCCTTCTGACCATAAGCAATGCTAGTAAAGTCAGAAAGAGAAAAACAAATATCGTATATTAACGCAGACATGTGGAATCTAGAAAAATGGTAGGGATGAACCGGTTTGCAGGGCAGAAATACATATGTAGAGAACAAACGGATGGACACCAAGGGGGAAATTGGCAGGGTGGTGGTGTGATGAATTGGGAGATTGGGATTGACGTATATACACTAATATGTATAAAATAGATAACAAATAAGAAACTCCTGTATAGCGTGGGGAACTCTAATTCACTTCTCTGTATAGTAGAAACTAACACAACATTGTAAAACAACTATACCCCAATAAAAAAAGAAAAAGAAAAAAAATAACGTGGTTCATATGCCACCTTTATCAGGTTTCCAGAGAGCTGGAAGGTTAACCAAAGGTCAATTTTTTTTTTTTTTTGCGGTACGCGGGCCTCTCACTGTTGTGGCCTCTCCCATTGCGGAGCACGGGCTCCGGACGCGCAGGCTCAGCGGCCATGGCTCACGGGCCCAGCCGCTCCGCGGCATGTGGGATCTTCCCGGACCGGGGCATGAACCCGTGTCCCCTGCATCGGCAGGCGGACTCTCAACCACTGCGCCACCAGGGAAGCCCCAAAGGTCAAATTTTCATGCAGAGAGGGAAAAGATTTTGTTAGCGCACCAAAAGTGGCGTTTGCAAACTTTTAAATACGTGTATCTTCTAGCTTTTTCTAATACAATGCTTAAATATAATAACTGAGAAATATTACCATCATACGTCTATTTGTTAAGGCTTTTCATATAAGTCACAGGACAGCTAAGGACTATGGCTCATAATATGCTCTTAGAAGGAAGATGACAGCATTTATCAGGTGAGCATTTAAATTGTATAATTAACCAGAGGAACTCGGATCAAAGTACAGGTTGTGTCCTCCAAGTTCTAAGAGGCCTGTTTCTGCACCTTCTACGCACACAGATGATCAAATCACGGTGAACGGTTCTGCGTTCACCAAAGTGGGGCTGGATTTCTCTCTCTCGCTTCCACGTTCCGCCCTGGGTTCTCCCAGGTTGGGGAGGGTTAGGCATGTGTTCTGGTCACCTTTCTCTCTGTGTAAAAGTAATTGGTCCCTGAAGGGTTTGCACTCATGCCCTCTGATCTCCTTTGTTCTGGTGGAAGAACTAAGTCCAGACAGATACAGGGTCGGGCCTGGACCACCTCAAGCCACAGCGATGGTAGTGGATCAGCTGTGTGTAACTAAAAGCTCTCATGAAACCCGCTCACAGATGCTGGCACGCACGTCTTCAAGCTACGCTTTTGAAAGCGAAGTGATTGGAGCGTGGAACCACATGCGGACCTGCAGGCCCAGGCCCCCGCTGAGCAGATTCTCTAGACTTTTCTGTGGCTTACCCACCGGAGTGGGCATGGGAGCCTGGATGACTAATCACTTAACTGCTGAAAGGTCAGCACCGAAAGACCTGCCTTTCTGAAGGGCGTGCCAGACGGAGAATCTGATACCAACGTGATGAGTCTGTCTCTGCAAGGCGGACAGTCTGCCTTTTCTCTGGGCCCTGAAGGAGGGCTCTGTGGATCTATGGGTCATTACTGATAGCAGTGTCCACAGACTGAGCGATCACTTTAAACCTGGCAACACAGACTTTATATCTGTGTCCACACACACCTATGTAACAACCACAGAAGGCCATCCCCATTTCCCAGAGCGGGAAACTGAAGCCCAGAGGGACATTACTTGCCCAGAGTAACAGCCGGTAAGTGGCAGTGTTGGGATTTGAACCCAAGTTTATGCGATGCCAAAGCCTGCCCCCTTCAGGCACCATCTCATCCCTCTACCCTCAGTAAAGCATCTTCAAGTTGGTTACCCATCCTGACTCGACCGCAAGTGCTGAAAGCAGCGATGGGCTCTGAGAACACCACTGTCTTGAAGTTTACCAGTGACACCCCACCAGTAACTAACCGAGGACATGGCTGCCCAACTCTGGCCGGGAGGACAGAGAGCACAGCTGGCTGACACTGGACCAGCGACTTCATGACAGGTCCTGCTTCTGATACCACCATTACTTTTTTCTCCACTAATTCCCACTTAGGTAACGCTTGATAGCTCAGATGTGTGATGACTCTCCACTCAAGGACAAATAACTTGTCCACAGAAGACCAGCCAGCAGGGACTGCACTGCCTTCTCATATCATCCTCAAATTGCTAGCAAAACCCTTTTTTTTAAAATAAATTTTTTAAAATTTATTTATTTATTTATTTATCTGGTTGTGCTGGGTCTTAGTTGCGGCATGCATGTAGGATCTAGTTCCCTGACCAGGGATCAAGCCTGGGCCCCCTGCACTGGGAGTGTGGAGTCTTAACCACTGCACCACCAGGAAAGTCCCTTTCTTAGCTTCTATTACAGAAAATTTCAAACATATAGAAAGTAGAGAGAAGACTGTAAACAAAGCTCATGTACTCATCACCCAACTTTAAAGCAACCGTCAAGTCCTGACCAGTTTTGTTTCTCCTGTGCCCATCCACCTTATAAGGACCACCCTGCCCCTCCCACTCTCTGGATTATTTTGAAGGAATCTCAGACATTACATCATTGCATCTGTAAATACTTCAGTATGTATCTTGAAAAGACCAGACTCCCTGCCTTTTTTAAAAAAATAACAAAATACCATTACAACACCTAAAGTATATTAGCAACAATTGCTTTATAAATCATCAAAGATCTAGACAGTGATCACATTTCCTCAATTGTCTTACACCTCTGTTTGGTTTGAATCAGGATCCCAAGAAGTTCCATACTTTGTGTTTGCATAGACACCGGAGAAACATTAGGCACGGCTGACCATGTGAAAAATGAATCATTGAAGGAACAAATCTATAAACTAGTGGCTGACGACTCTCATGCTCCCTTCCAATATCTGGGAGCATATCTGTTCATTCAATCATTCCACAGATATTTTCTCCTATGTGCCAGGTACTGTTCAAGGCTGAACTAAAATCTTTCCTGAACATAAAAGAAGCTGTGCCATGTAACAGTGATCAGTGAAGCCAATATGCTAGTATTCCCTCCAGCACAGAGGTTAGCAAACTTTCTCAGTAAAGCACCAGAGTGAATTTAGGCTCTGACTGGTCACGCAGCCCCTGTTGCGACTACTCAGCTCACCTGTTGCAGCTTGGAAGCAGCCATAGACAGTATATGAAAAGATGGGGAAACTGCATTCCGATAAAACTTTTTTTTTTAAATTGAAGTATAGTTGATTTACAATATTGTGTTAGTTCCAGGTGTACAGCAAAGTGATTCAGTTATACATGTATTCTTTTTCAGATTCTTTTCCATTATAGGTTATTACAAGTTCCCTGTGCTATACAGTAGGTCCTTGTTGTTTATCTATTTTATATATAGTAGTGTGTATATCTTAATCCCATACTCCAAATTTATCCCTCCCCCCTTTCCACTTGGGTAACGATAAGTTTGTTTTCTATGTCTGTGAGTCTGTTTCTGTTTTGTAAATAAGTTCATTTGTATCATTTTTTTAGATTCCCCATGTAAGGGATATCATACAATATTTCTTCCTCTGACTTACTTCACTTATATGATAATCTCTAGGTCCAACCATGTTGCTGCAAATGGCATTATTTCATTCTTTTTTATGGCCGAGTAGCATTCCATTGTACATATATAACACATTTTCTTTCCAATAAAACTTTACAAAAACCGGTTGGCGGGCGGGATTTGACCTGCAGGCTGCGGTTTGACAACTCCCAGGTCTAGCAAATCACCCTCCCCTAGCCCCAGCTTCCGTGGTCAGTACTCGTGTTTGACCATCATACCCACCTGGGTGCTGGTTATTTAGGGTGAGAGGCAGGACGGAGGGGCGTGGAGCCAGTACCGCTCAACGAAGGGGAAAGTGAAGAAAACCTGCAAACGTTAAAGGAAGTTTGTACCCAAGTCGTCTTACCGTTCCGATAGTGTTCGAACCAAGGCGCCTTTACCCAGGCAGAGACGAGGTCCCCCAGCTTAGCTCGGAGGCGTAAAGAGATGTTGAAATGGCGTGGGAAACCCTCCGCGAGGCTGTTTGCGGTAAAGTTACACTCAGTCCCGGTGAGGCTCGTACAATCCACCCTGCTGTCTTTTTTGTTGACGTCATACCAGGTACTACTGCTGCTGCTGCCAAGGCAAGAAGGATTTTACTTTGCACAAGTCTCTCTCTGATCACATAGAAGTGTCCCCAGAGGTGAGGTTTTAATTCGATGTTCACCCCCATTTAAAGTGTACAATTCAATGGATTGCAGGAAATTCACACGGTTGTGCAGCCTCACCACAATCCCCTGAAAACCCCTGCACCATAGCAATCACTCTCCACTTCCTCCACCCCCCAACCCTACGGTACCATTGATCTACTTTCTATCTCTATGATTTGCCTATTCTGGACATTTCATAGAAATACAATCATAAACTATGTGGTCTTCTGTGACTAGTGCCCTTCACTTAGCCTGTTTTGCTTAGTATGTTTTCAAGCGTGATACATGTTGTAGCATGTATCAGTAATTCACCCCTTATGACCAAATAATGTCCCACTGTACGTACATACCACACTTATTTAGTTTATCCACTGATCTGCTGATGGGCATGTGGGTTGTCTCCGCTTTTTGGCTACTGTGAATAATGCTAAGAATATTCACATGGAAATTTCTTTGTGAACTTATGTGCAGTTCTGTGGGGTGTATACCTAGGAGTGGACTTGCCGGGTCATATGGTAACTCTATTTTTAACTGATTTCCGAAGTAGCTGCACCATTTTACATTCCCACCCACAATGTATGAGGGTTCCAATTTCTCCTTATCCTCACCAACACTTGTTATTATGCCTTTTTTATTTTATTTTATTTTTGAAATAAATTTATTTATTTTATTATTTTTGGCTGCATTGGGTCTTCGTTATTGCGTGCGGGCTTTCTCTAGTTGCGGCGAGCAGGGGCTACTCTTCATTGCGGTGCACGGGCTTCTCATTGCAGTGGCTTCTCTTCTTGCGGAGCAAGGGCTCTAGGCACGTGGGCTTCAGTAGTTGTAGTACACAGGCTCAGTAGTTGTGGCGCACGGGCTTAGTTGCTCCGCGGCATGTGGGATCTTCCCGGACCAGGGCTCGAACCCGTGTCCCCTGCATCGGCAGGTAGATTCTTAACCACAGCACCACGGGGGAAGCCCATGCCTTTTTTACTGTAGCCATCCAAGTGGCTGTATTTTCCCTGGTGACTAATGATGTTGAGTATCTTTTCATGTGCTTATTGGCTATTTGCATATCTTCTTTGGAGAACTGTCTACTCAAATCCTTTGTCTATATTTTAATTGGGTTATTTGCCCTTTAATTTTGAGTTGTAAGAGTTCTTTATACATTCTGGATACAAGTCCCTTATCAGATATATGATTTGCAAACATTTTCTGCCGTTTTGTTCTACAGTTGATTTTAATGCTTCAAACTCAGCCTCTGTAGCCTATGTCTTAGGAATGATACTGTGTTCATACAAACCATACCCATACTTCCTGCTGGTGTAGAGTCTGTTTTCACCCCATAGCTGCCCATTTAAAGAGAGTCTTGGCCACATGAAAACTTTGCCAAATGTAAGGCCATGCATCTTGGTAAGTGAGAATGCATTCCCCAGAGTCCCAATGCCACCTGCCCACGTGGGATTCTACTCGCTGACTCTGAGCTCTGTCGTTAGGTGACTGACTTGAGAAAAGGCAGGGAGGTAGCTCTAGAAGCCTCAGTAGTGTGGCAGCAGGCAGTGTCCCCTCTAGGGACAGGCTGTGCCCTGGACAGCAACTCTGGCCTGGAAAGCAAGGCCAGGGGAGACAGGAGAGATGAGGCTGAGGGGTCACGGCCACCAGCTCTCACACAACACATGTGCTTCTAAATGTACCTCTGACCCTGCCTGGAGACTTATCTTCTGCTAATGTGGCGGGTGACCAGATGAAAGCCACATCAAGATGTGTAGCCAGGGATTCCACAGAAGATGCCCATCATACTCACATACCACCACGCCCTGGGGTCACAGGCCCTAATGGGGAAAGGGACCACAAACCACAGGTCCCCCTCTCAGACTGGGGGTGGTGTGCTTCACAAGGGGGTAAGTGGGTTTTTTTTTTAAGTTATACAGATACTTAAAGGTACTATAACCTTCTCCCTGCCAATCCCAGCTGTTGAACTGGGGCAAAAGGCCCTCTCCCTGATTTGCCAGGGAACTGACCACCCATGTTCCATCTCCTCCCCTCACCTCCAAGCTTGCCCCCTTCAGATTTATCCCAGGGATGCAAGGGTTTTTCAATATCCGCAAATCAATCAGTGTGATACACCATATCAACAAATTGAAGAATGAAAACCATATGATCATTTCCATAGATGTAGAAAAAGCTTTTGAGAAAATTCAACACCCATTTATGATAAAAACTCTCCAGAAAGTGGGCATAGAGGGAACCTACCTCAACATAATAAAGGCCATATATGACAAACCTACAGCTAACATCAGACTCAAGGGTGAAAAGCTGAAAGCATTTCCTCTAAGAGGTCAGAAACAAGACAAGGATGTCCACTCTCGCCACTTTTATTCAACATAGTTTTGGAAGTCCTAGCCAATCAGAGAAGAAAAAGAAAGAAAAGGAATCCAAATTCGAAAAGAAGTTAAACTGTCACTGTTTGCAGATGACATGACACTATACATAGAGAATCCTAAAGACTCTACCAGAAAACTACTAGAGCTCATCAATGAACTTGGTAAAGTTGCAGGTTACAAAATCAATACACAGAAATCCGTTGAATTTCAGAACTACTTTTTAAAAGTGTTTCTCAAAAAAGGGGTTTAAAAGGGCACAAGCCATCCAAATTTAAATGACAGCTGACACATGAAGGTGAGCAGTTTGCGGGGGGAAGTGGAGTTCTGGAATGTGGCCTCCCCATCTAATTGCAAAGGGTAAAAATAAGGTGCTGTGGGCCCCATTTAAACGGATAATGAAATGGACACAGCCTCACAAGCGTGGCACTGCCCCATGTCTGGACTCCCACCCTCTTGCCCAGGCTTATGTTGAATCAGCCAGTCTGAGCCTTACCCAGCAAGTAGTCCTGGCTCCTGGCAATGTACTCATGTGGATGGTCTCTGTCCCTTTTACCTAATTTTGAAAGCAACCTCATCATGAAAGGGAGAACAGCATAATGATTAAACACATGGACTCTGGGGCCAGATTACCTGGGTTCAAATTCCAGTTACTTCACTTCTCTGTTCCTCAGTCTTCTTATCTATAAGATGGGATGAACTATAGCATCTGACTCTCAGGGCTGTCCTGACAGTTGAAACAGTGGACACCAGGAAAGTGCCTGGATCAGGGCCTGGTGCCTAGTAAGCACCATCTAAATGTTTGTTAAACACTTGGGCAACCAATGATTTCACTGTCCAGCCTCTGTTACCTCACTTCCAAAAATGATGACGTTTTTTCCCTTTGAACCCAGCAAGTCATCTTCCAGAAATGTAAGAAAACAATCAGGCACAATTTATGTTTGAGGACATTACTTATAACAGTCACAAACTGTCAACTATTTTTACAACTCGTGAGTGAGGAAAAGTTTAAAAAATCCTGAGTGATACATCATATAACAGAACATAGAATAAAAATGTTCACACAGAAATAACTGTATGAAAAAAGTGGCTACATGCTTAACTACATTAAGTTAAAAGGAAAAAAAAAAAAGGAAATAGGACCCAGAAGTGTAACCCCAGTTTTGTTTCAGTCTTACACACAAATGCTGGCACATTTGCAAACAACTGCATGTATTTAGAAAAAAATGTCTAGAGAGATACACTAAAATGAGAATAGTGATTTTTCTTGGACAGCGGGTTGTTTTAATTTTATTCTTTTTACTTTTCTGGGTTTTCCATACTTTCTATGAAGAAAATGTATTGCTAGTAAAATTATAAAACAATGAAATTTTAAAAATGCATTGGGAAGACTGGGCAAGTGGGGTGTGACCTAGAAAGGGCCCTGCTGTCTGCCTGTCTTTATTTTCAAGAAAAAACAGAAATTCGGTTCTTTTTTTTTTTTTTAAGTGAAATCTCCAGATGTTTAAATGTTGGCACTAATTGGAAAAAAAAAATTAAACACTGTGGACCAAACACAGACTTTAGGCCACATGATCTGCAACTTCTGATTTCAACTTAAAATTTTCCCACAAAGTGCTCTATGTAATTTTGGCTTTGCTACTGTGACTGTCAAAAAACAGAGGCATGTTTATTTATAATTATAGTGATGTTTTACTAGAGAGAAACAGAATGGAAACTTTTAAGTCCCACGAGCCTCAAAATTAAATTATTTAATGTAACTAAAATGTCCTAAACATGTGAAAGCATCTAGAAACAAACCAACAAAAAAAGCAAAGGCCCTCTTCCATGATCAAATCTGTAATTGGAAAAGAAAACAAAATTAGCTTCTGTTTGAGTTTTCAGGGACCCCCTCAGCTTTTCCAAATAGGGACATTCACACTCAACACATCTCTTGGTTTCTTTTACCAAAACCAACCTCTAACCTGATAAAATATCTACAAAATGCTTTCCGAATAGAAAACACAGTGAAACAGGTTGGTCTGTGATGTGAAACTGTCAAAGGCTTTAACAAATACTTCTAATATTTAGAGGCGCTCTGTCAACCCACAAATGTACTTCCCCAGTCAAGGCTAAGGAATGCTAGTCAACAGATCAGCTGTGACTTCCCCTTACTGAAATCTTCTTGTATGGCTCTAGGATACCATATTTACTCAATGCTGAGCAGGGCCAGCTTCATGGGCATGTGACCTGCGCAGTGGCACAAAGCTGTACTCTTAGGAGGGCACCTGGTTTGAAGCTCTGCTTTACCATCTTGAAATTCCCAATAGTTTTTGCACAAGGGGCCCTACATTTTCATTTTGCACCGGGCCCCGCAAATTATGTAGCCGGTCCTCATGGACTGGTCCTTTTATTACAGATGATCATGTTTGTAATTTATAATTACTTAAGAAATAGATAAATACGATCCAGAGATAGTACTCAAATCCCAGTTCAGAATTTATTTTTGTTAAGCAAGTATTGTTGCAATGGACAGTTCACGATGAAAACGAAGTCATCTGGAAACTACTCCTCTAACAAATTAACCATCTGTAATTTTTCTACATTGCCTGCCTGTTCTTGACCACAGACTCATTCCAAATCCCATACAGTTGCACCTGCTGTCATGTGACACATAACTACCCTTTTTACTGGTCACCTAAGGGTTCATCCATAAGTTAACCTGACACAGTTTGCCACCTTCCTGCTAATGGACATGAATAGACCCTTCAATGTATCAGTATATCTTCATGAATATAAGTTTGTTTTTTTTCCTGATGGGGGGGTCGTATTGTCTGTCTAGGATAAAAGTAACTTGGACATCCCTACGACTCTAAGTGAAGAGTAGAATTATTTTCTAAGGGGGCTGTGCTCATAATTGATCCTGATCCAGCACTGTATCCACCAGCCACATTCTCAAAAGCACTGAACATTCCTTTTTTTTTTTTTTTTTAACGGTACGTGGGCCTCTCACTGTTGTGGCCTCTCCCGTTGCGGAGCACAGGCTCCAGACGCGCAGGCTCAGTGGCCATGGCTCACGAGCCCAGCCACTCCGCGGCACGTGGGATCTTCCCGGACCGGGGCACAAACCCGTGTCCCCTGCGTAGGCAGGGGGTCTCTCAACCACTGCGCCCCCAGGGAAGCCCCCAGCATTCCTATTTTTTTTAATTTTGCTTATTTAGTAATCTAAAAATGACTTAGCCGATAATTTTTTTTTTTTTTTTTTGCGCACCGTGTGGCATGCAGGATCTTTGTTCCCTGACCAGGGATTGAACTCACGCCCTGTGCATTGGAAGAGTGGAGTCCTAACCACTGGACCGCGAGTGAAGTCCCACAATAATTTTAACTTAGTCTTCACTTAATTCATTTAATAAGGTAAACAAGGACTTGGATTTTGCCTTTCTTCTTCCCCTATGTGTCTATACTGCAAATCAAGTGATGGCAAACTGTAAAAAAGCTTGAAAAGAAGGTGAGAGACAGAATGAGGGGCCGGAATAAAATGCAAGATGGAACACCAGTTTAGAAACTGAGAATTAGTAGTTCATTAGATGAATAACTTCCTTATTAGACCAAATTTGGCCCACAAGCCTAATAAACCAGATTTTGACACCTGAAAAAGATGAAGACCAAAAGATGCCTCTTGCCCTTTCAAGACAGGAAGGCTTTTTATACATCTTCTCTTGAAACTGATGAATCAACTTCCACCAAACTAAGCAGCCATGTGGTTAGACAGCTGAGTTCTCTGATGGCCAGCATCCTTTCAGCCTTCCGATGCGTGGGGTGTTGTGAAATCTCTGTCCTTGGAGATGTAAAAAGTACAAGAGAACTATCTGCTTCCCATGGATTTGCTTACAATCCTGCCAAGAGGCAAGAACAAGCAGCTGGCCTCAGGTTCCGTAACAACCTCCCAACCCCAGCTCCCATAAGAATGACAACAGAAATGTCACTTACTATTTATACTGCACCTGGTAGACTACCGGCCTTGTGTCATTGTTCAGGGACACGGGATCCCAGCTCAGAGCCTGCTGGGCATTGTACAGGTGAACCTTCAGGTTTCGAGGAGCAGGCAGCTGGAAGGGAGTGTCTTGACAGGGACAGAGAATAAGAGAAGGGGGGAGAGGCGGGAGAGAAAGGGAGGGTCAAGAGGAGAAAAATCGATTACAAAAATATTCTAATGCACTCTACCAGACCATTCCTACGCCTTGGTTTTTTTGGTTTTTGTTTTTAAACTAATTGTTATTGGAGTGTAGTTGCTTTACAATGCTGTGTTAGTTTCTACTGAACAGCAAAATGAATCAGCCATACATATACATATATCCCCTCTTTTGGATTTCCTTCCCATTACGCCTCAGTTTCTGGTATTACCCGTTCTCCCCCACTCCTTTAGCCTTTGACTAAAGACGGCACCACTGACACAGACCGTGGGAAAAAGAGGGGCTTGGGGCTGCCTTTCCACTTGCAGGTTCCAGTCCTTATGAATGGGTCCTGGCTGAACCAGAATGCCTGTTTTACGTTTTGTAAGTGTGGGTAACTTAACAGCCTGGGCTTCTGTTTCTTCGTCAGGAATAAGGAATAAATAACAGTAGACTGCAGAAGGCCGTGGAGAAAATTAACTTGATGACCACTTGACATGCATTAGACCAAGACTTATACCAAAGGAGTGTTTGGTAAACTTCCACAAACATGGGTGCACACACACACACACACACACACACAGAAACATAACTCAAACCAGGCATGCAAAGCCCACAGACACCTGGGAGGGTGAGGACTTGTCTTCTGGGCTTCATCAGAGTCGCTGTGTTTCTCAAAGACCCCCCAACATCACAAGCACTGAAGTTAAAATGCAGATTCCCAGGCCCCACCCCAGACCAGAAATTCTGCATTTTCAACAAGCTTCCCAGCTGATCCTCATGCACAAACGATAGAATAACACATTCCCCAGGGAACTGCCACCAAGATCTGAATCCCCTTTTCGGGGTGACCTGGGAGACACAACTCCAAGCAGGTGCTTCACAGGATTGGGCTAGAGGTTGCCCGCACAGGAGCCTTTTCTCTAGTAAGAAAACAGACCGTAATGATAGACTTTCTCTGAGATTTAAAGATTAATGGGGGGCTTCCCTGGTGGTGCAGTGGTTGAGAATCTGCCTGCCGGTGCGGGGGACGTGGGTTCGAGCCCTGGTCTGGGAAGATCCCACATGCCGCAGAGCGGCTAGCCCCGTGAGCCACAATTGCTGAGCCTGCGCGTCTGGAGCCTGTGCTTCGCAACGGGAGAGGCCGCAATAATGAGAGGCTCGCACACCGCGATGAGGAGTGGCCCCCACTTGCCGCAACTAGAGAAGGCCCTCGCACAGAAACGAGGACCCAACACAGCCATAAATAAATAAATAAAAAATTTTTAAAAAAAAAGATTAATGGGGACTTCCCTGGTGGCGCAGTGGTAAAGAATCCACCTGCCAACGCTGGGGACATGGGTTTGATCCCTGGTCCGGGAGGATCCCACATGCCACGGAGCAACTAAGCCTGTACGCCACAACTACTGAAGCCTGTGAGCTGTAGGGCCCGTGTGCTGCAACTACTGAAGCCTGCGTGCCTGGAGCCTGTGCTCCACAGCAATAAGAAGCCTGTGCAACAAAGAGTAGCCCCCGCTCGCTGCAACTAGAGAAAGCCCGCGTACAGCAACAAAGACCCGATGCAGCAGACCAAAAAAAAAGAAAAAGATTAATGAGAAACACCCAGAAGTGGAAAGTAAAGTTTGAAAAACATGCCGTTCCAGAATTCAAAGCAGGAAACTCAAACCACACAATTTCAGTAAATGCATCCAATCTTAAAGAAAGAAGGATGCCCAGATCAGCTGATAGCCAGGCCTGCTGCTCTCTTCTGAAAGGTACGTTACCTAGAGTCTGTGGCCACTTGTTTACTTACAGAATGTCCATTGTCTTCATAGCTATGACCTTGGGCTGACCTCCATTCTAGATCTTAATTCAAGCAGCTCACCAGCACTGCTGCCAACTCATACCAGGCCTCACGGAAGCCAGGCCTCATGGAAGCCAGGCCAAAGGCGCAGCATGGCGGGAGGCTGGTCTCCGGGTCAGGCCCGTCCCACTCACTGTGGCTGCTGTAGCCCAGTGGATGCCAAAGCTGAGCTGAGAAATGAAGTTCTGCTTCCAGGGAGGGATGTGCACGGTCTCAGGGGTGAGTGCTTGGTTAGGGCTGGGCACCCGTCAGAGCATCCCGGAAACCTTCTACTGTCCATATTAGTTTCCTAGTTTTAATTAATTAATTAATTAATTAATTTTTGGCTGTATTGGATCTTCGTTGCATGCGGGCTTTCTCTAGTTGTGGCGAGCTGGGGCTACTCTTTGTTGTGGTGCGTGGGCTTCTCATTGCGGTGGCTGCTCTTGTTGCGGAGCACAGGCTCTAGGCACATGGACTTCAGTAGCTGTGGCACGTGGGCTCAGTAGTTGTGGCACACGGGCTTAGTTGCTCCGCGGCATGTGGGATCTTCCCGGTCCAGGGCTCAAACCCGTGTCCCCTGCACTGCCAGGCAGATTCTTAACCACTGCACCACCAGGGAAGTCCCCAGTTTCCTACTGATGTTGAAATAAATGACCCCAAATGTAGTGTCTTAAAACAACCCAGATTTATGCTCTGACAGCTCTGGAGGTCAGAAGTTCGCAATAGGTCTCACTGGGCCCATGTCAAGGTGCTGGCAGGGCTCTGTTCCTTCTGGAAGCTTGCCTTTTTCCTTGCCTAGAAGCTGCTCACATTCTTTGGCTCATGGCCTCTTCCTCCAGCAATGCTGGGCTGAGTCCTTCTTGTGCTGCCGTCTCTTTGGTTCTGACTCTCTTGCCTCCCTCTCCCATCTTCCAAGGACCCTTGTGATTGCACTGGGCCCACAGAGCCCGAAAATCCAGGATAATCTCCCCAGCTCAGGACCCCTAATTTAATCACGTCTGCCAAATCCCTTTTGCCATGTAAGATAACGTGGTCACAGGTTCCGGGGATGAGGATGTGGACATCTTTGTGGGCCCTTATTTGGCCTGCCCCAGGGCTCCTCCCCATCTCCCCATCTCTGGGGAGGAGCCAGAAGGCGTTCCCCCTCCCTCCACCCTTCTCCTGGCACCCTCTCCCCCGTCTAAACATTCAGCTGAGAAAGGGAGCGACAGGGGACCAGCAAAGTTTTCCACCCCAACTGGCAGGTGGACCAGAAGAAAGCCTTCTGGAAAAGTTGGGGTCTCCAGATGAGTCTTCCACTTTCTTTCTTTTTTTTTTTTTTTTTTTTTTTTGCGGTACGCGGGCCTCTCACTGTTGTGGCCTCTCCCGTTGCGGAGCACAGGCTCCGGACGCACAGGCTCAGCGGCCATGGCTCACGGGCCTAGCCGCTCCGCGGCATGTGGGATCTTCCCGGACCGGGGCACGAACCCGTGTCCCCTGCATCGGCAGGAGGACTCTCAACCACTGCGCCACCAGGGAAGCCCCTTCCACTTTCTTCAACTTTCATTTTACTGAGGTGTGGAGAGAGGACCTGCAGTTTTGCTCTCGTATTTGAGTTTTTTGGACTCCCCTGTCTCACCACATTCAGAGAAGAAAATGAGTCTTACGGCTGTAGACTTCACAGTGAAGTACCAGAGGCTGCCCACTCATTAACACCAACAGCTTCAACTCCGGCCCTGCACGCCTCTCAGGAGGCCCGTCCCTCAACTGCCTCCTGTGGCCTCCTCCCCGGTCCTGGGAAGCGCCGGGCACCCTCCCACCTCGCCTTGCCCTTGCTGCTGCCGTTCTCTGGAGCCTTCTCTCCCCCTGTGCCAGGCTCTCTCCCCCGCGCCCTTCATGTCTCTGCTCAGATACCACCTTATCAGAGCAGCTTCCTGCCTACGAAGCCCAGGGCAGCGGACTCCTGATCCCTGCCTTCCTTTTCTCCTGGCTTTCCCACCACCTGTGTCCTTTGTTTGCACCCCGGTGGTGAGAGGCATGGATTCCAGAACTTGACTGCCTGGGTTCAAAGCCACACGCTCTTTGCGGGACCTTGAGCAAGCTGTTTCCCTCTCTGTGCCTCGGTGGTCTCACCTGCGACATGGAAACGAAAACAGTGCAGACTTCAAAGGGTTCCTCTGAGGGATGAGTGGGTTAATTTCACATGCGGTGCTGAGCACAGGGCGAGCACCACGTGATCGTTTCCTCTCCTCCTTGCTAGCAGCTCACTGACAGTCTCCCCCGGCACTAGAGCAGCGAGCTCCAGGAGGGCTGGGTGTTGCCACCCTCGGTGGCTGCTTCACCCTCAGTGCCTGCAGGACCAGGCACGCAGGATCTGGGGAGCGAGTGGCCTGCAGCCCAGCGGCCTGAGTTGCTTCAGGGATTATGTAGCCAGTTTCTGTCTCCTCAGTGTTGCATTTGTCCACCCGAAACCCACGCTAAGCTCAGTTCCTCTTTCTCTTCCTTGCTTTATGTGTAAGTCCTGCCTTTCCTCTGGTCTCAGAGGCTGGGGCAGGGAGTGGGTACAACTCTGGACCATGGACTTATCTGCATGGCTCTAAAGGGTCAATATATTTAGGGCCATAGCACCTGCTGTCAACAGTGTTGACAAAGGCTCTGTGGGAAGGGAAGAGAATTTCTGGACAAAGGGCTTTGGCTGGAATCCTGATCCTGCCACCTAGGGCCATGGGATCCTACCACGACCCCACCTGAGCCTCAGTTTCCCCATGAATAATGAAATGATACCATCTCTCCCAGAGATGGAGTGAGGGGCAAATGCAGGACCACGAATGAAAGGCAAACCAGACACTGCTGCCTAAGTGTGATTTTTTTTTTTTTTTTTTTTTTTTTCTTTTTGCGGTACGCGGGCCTCTCACTGTCGCGGCCTCCCCCGCTGCGGAGCACAGGCCCCGGACGCGCAGGCCCAGCGGCCACGGCTCACGGGCCCAGCCGCTCCGCGGCACATGGGATCCTCCCAGACCGGGGCACAAACCCGCATCCCCTGCATCGGCAGGCA
Source organism: Mesoplodon mirus (assembly GCF_964341445.2). Lineage (NCBI taxonomy): Eukaryota > Metazoa > Chordata > Mammalia > Artiodactyla > Ziphiidae > Mesoplodon > Mesoplodon mirus. The sequence goes on along the minus strand of NC_138982.1, from coordinate 135,641,181 downwards.
GACCCTCAACCACTGCGCCACCAGGGAGGCCCTAAGTGTGATTTTTAAGACATGCCTATCTCAGGGTGATCTGATGGACGGCTGCTTCTGCAGGTGGCGAGCCGTGACCCGATACCCAGACCCTGCCTTCAGTGACCACCAACAGGGGGCCCAGCCCCATGCTGATCACTGTATTCAATGGTCTGACCCTGCTGTACACAGAACAGCGGCCCCTCCCAAAGATGTCTGTGTCCTAATGTATTCACAGGACACAGATATCTTTGGGAGGGGATGAAACTTAGGGTTCTGAAGAGGACGCGGGGCGTGCACAGCCATGTAGCTGACAGGGCCTTGGTGCTCTGGCCGGGTGTCAGGCCTGAGCCTCTGAGGTGGGAGAGCCAAGATCAGGACATTGGTACACCAGAGACCTCCCGGCTCCAGGTAATATCAAACAGTGAAAGCTCTCCCAGAGATCTCCATCTCAATGTTAAGACCCAGCTCCACTCAACAACCAGCAAGCTACAGTGCTGGGCACCCTATGCCAAACAACTAGCAAGACAGGAACACAACCCCACCCATTAGCAGAGAGGCTGCCTAAAATCATACTAAGATCACAGGCACCCCAAAACACACCACCGGACGTGGTCCTGCCCACCAGAAAGACAAGATCCAGCCACACCCACAAAAACACAGGTACCACTCGCCTCCACCAGGAAGCCTACACAACCTACTGAACCAACCTTAGCCACTGGGGGCAGACACCAAAAACAACAGGAACTACAAACCTGCAGCCTGCGAAAAGGAGACCCCAAACGCAGTAAGTTAGGCAAAATGACAAGACAGAGAAATACACAGCAGATGAAGGAGCAAAGTAAAAACCCACCAGATCAAACAAATGAAGAGGAAATAGGCAGTCTACCTGAAAAAGAATTCACAGTAATGATATTAAAGATGATCCAAAATCTTGGAAATAGAATGGAGAAAATACGAGAAACATTTAACAAGGACCTAGAAGAACTAAAGAGCAAACAAACAATGATGAACAACACAACCAATGAAATTAAAAATTCTCTAGAAGGAATCAATAGCAGAATAACTGAGGCAAAAGAACGGATAAGTGGTCTGGAAGATAAAATAGTGGAAATGACTACCACAGGGCAGAATAAAGAAAAAAGAATGAAAAGAGTTGAGGACAATCTCAGAGACTTCTGGAACAACATTAAATGCACCAACATTCAAATTACAGGGGTCCCATAAGAAGGAGAGAAAAAAAAAGGGACTGAGAAAATATTTGAAGAGATTTTGGTTGAAAACTTCCCTAAGATGGGTAAGGAAATAGTCAATAAAGTCCAGGAAATGCAGAGAGCCCCATACAGGATAAATCCAAGGAGAAACACGCCAAGACACATCTTAATCAAACTATCAAAAATTAAATTCAAAGAAAAAAGATTAAAAGCAGCAAGGGAAAAGCAACAATTAGCATACAAGGGAATCCCCATAAGGTTAACAGCTGATCTTGCAGCAGAAACTCTGCAAGCCAGAAGGGAGTGACAGAACATACTTAAAATGATGAAAGGGAAAAACCTACAACCAAGATTACTCTACCCAGCAAGGTTCTCGTTCAGATTTGATAGAGAAATTAAAACCTTTACAGACAAGCAAAAGCTAAGAGAATTCAGCACCACCAAACGAGCTCTACAACAAACGCCTGTTTTGGGGTGCCTGTGAGCTTATTATGATGTTTCTTTAGAAACTTCTCTAGGCAGGAAACACAAGAGAAGGAAAAGACTTACAATAACAAGACCAAAACAATTAAGAAAATGGTAATAGGAACATTCATATTGATAACTACCTTAAATATAAATGGATTAAATGCTCCAACCAAAAGACATAGACTGGCTGAATGGATACAAAAACAAGACCCGTATATATGCTGTCTACAAGAGACCCACTTCAGACCTAGGGACACATACAGACTGAAAGTGAGGGGATGGAAAAAGATATTCCATGCAAATGGAAATCAAAAGAAAGCTGGAGTAGCAATACTCATACCAGACAAAATAGACTTTAAAATAAAGACTATTACAAGAGACAAAGAAGGACACTACATAATGATCAAGGGATCAATCCTAGAGGAAGATATAACAATTGTAAATACTTATGCACCCAACATAGGAGCACCATAATACATAAGGCAAATGCTAACAGCCATAAAAGGGGAAATTGACAGTAACACAATCATAGTAGGGGACTTTAACACCCCACTTTCACCAATGGACAGATCATCCAAAGTGAAAATAAATAAGGAAACACGAGCTTTAAATGATACATTAAACAACATGGACTTAATTGATATTTATAGGACATTCTATCCAAAAACAGCAGATTACACTTTCTTCTCAAGTGCTCATGGAAGATTCTCCAGGATATATCATATCTTGGGTCACAAATCAAGCCTTGGTAAATTTAAGAAAATTGAAATCATATCAAGTATCTTTTCTGACCACAACACTATGAGACTAGATATCAATTACAGGAAAAAGTTTGTAAAAAAAACCAAACACATGGAGACTAAACAGTACACTACTAAATAACCAAGATATCACTGAAGAAATCAAAGAGGAAATAAAAAAATACCTAGAAACCAATGACAATGAAAACATGATGACCCAAAACCTATGAGATGCAGCAAAAGCAGTTCTAAGAGGGAAGTGTATAGCAATACAATCCTACCTCAAGAAACAAGAAACATCTCAAATAAACAACGTAAACTTACAACTAAAGCAATTAGAGAAAGAACAAAAAAACCCCAAAGTTAGCAGAAGGAAGGAAATCATAAAGATCAGATCAGAAAGAAATGAAAATGAAATGAAGGAAATGATAGCAAAGATCAATAAAACTAAAAGCTGGTTCTTTGAGAAGATAAACGAAATTGATAAACCATTAGCCAGACTCATTAAGAAAAAAAGGGAGAAGACTCAAATCAATAAAATTAGAAATGAAAAAGGAGAAGTAACAACTGACACTGCAGAAATACAAAGGATCATGAGAGATTACTACAAGCAACTTTATGCCAATAAAATGGACAAGCTGGAAGAAATGGACAACCTGAACCAGGAAGAAATAGAAAATATAAACAGACCAATCACAAGCACTGAAATTGAAACTGTGATTAAAAATCTTCCAACAAACAAAAGTCCAGGACCAGATGGCTTCACAGGCAAATTCTATCAAAAATTTAGAGAAGAGCTAACACCTATCCTTCTCAAAGTCTTCCAAAATATAGCAGAGGGAGGAAATACTCCCAAACTCATTCTACAAGGTCACCATCCCCCTGATATCCAAACCAGACAAAGATGCCACAAAAAAAGAAAACTACAGGCCAATATCACTGATGAACATAGATGCAAAAATCCTCAACAAAATACTAGCAAACAGTATCCAACAGCACATTTAAAGGATCATACACCATGATCAATTGGGGTTTATCCCAGGAGTGCAAGGATTTTTCAATATATGCAAATCAATCAATGTGATAAACCATATTAACAAATTGAAGGAGAAAAACCATATGATCATGTCAATAGATGCAGAAAAAGCTTTTGACAAAATTTAACACCCATTTATGATAAAAACCCTCCAGAAAGTAGGCATAGAGGGAACTTACCTCAACATAATAAAGGCGATATATGACAAACCCACAGTCAACATTGCTCTCAATGGTGAAAAACTGAAACCATTTCCACTAAGATCAGGAACAAGACAAGGCTGCCCACTCTCACCACTATTATTCAACACATTCTTGGAGGTTTTAGCCACAGCAATCAGAGAAGAAAAAGAAAAAAGGAATCCAAATTGGAAAAAAAGTAAAACTGTCACTGTTTGCAGATGACATGATATTATACATAGAGAATCCTAAAGATGCTACCAGAAAACTACTAGAGTTAATCAATTAATTTGGTAAAGTAGCAGGATACAAAATTAATGCACAGAAATCTCTTGCATTCCTATACACTAATGATGAAAAATCTGAAAGAGAAATTAAGGAAACACTCCCATTTACCATTGCAACAAAAAGAATAAAATACCTAGGAATAAACCTACCTAAGGAGACAAAAGACCTGTATGCAGAAAACTATAAGACACTGATGAAAGAAATTAAAGGTGATACAAACAGATGGAGAGATATACCATGTTCTTGGATCGGAAGAATCAACATTGTGAAGATGACTATACTACCCAAAGCAATCTACAGATTCAATGCAATCTCTATTAAACTACCAATGGTATTTTTCACAGAACTAGAACAAAAAATTTCACAATTTGTATGGAAACACAAAAGATCCTGAGTAGCCAAAGCAATCCTGAGAAAGAAAAACGGAGCTGGAGGAATTAGGCTCCCTGACTTCAGACTATACTACAAAGCTACAGTAATCAAGACAATAAGGTACTGGTACAAAAACAGAAATATAGATCAATGGTATAGTATAGAATGCCCAGAGATAAACCCACACACATATGGGCACCTAATTTACGACAAAAGAGGCAAGAACATACAATGGAGAAAAGACAGCCTCTTCAATAAGTGGTGCTGGGAAAACAGGACAGCTACATGTAAAAGAATGAAATTAGAACACTACCTAACACCATACACCAAAATAAACTCCAAATGGATTAAAGACCTAAATGTAAGGCCAGACACTATAAAACTCTTAGAGGAAAACATAGGCAGAACACTCTATGACATAAATCACAGCAAGATCCTTTTCGACCTGCCTCCTTGAGAAATGGAAATAAAAACAAAAATAAACAAATGGGACCTAATGAAACTTCAAAGCTTTTGCACAGCAAAGGGAACCATAGGACGAAAAGACAACCCTCAGAATGGGAGAAAATAGTTTCAAACGAAGCAACTGACAAAGGATTAATCTCTAAAATACACAAGCAGCTCATGCAGCTCAATATCAAAAAAAACAAACAACCGGGGCTTCCCTGGTGGCACAGTGGTTAAGAATCTGCCTGCTAATGCAGGTGACACGGGTTCGAGCCCTGGTCCGTGAAGATCCCATGTGCCACAGAGCAACTAAGCCCGTGTGCCACAATTACCGAGCCTGCTCTATAGAGCCTGCGCACCACAACTACTGAAGCCCATCTGCCTAGAGCCTGTGCTCTGCAACAAGAGAAGCCACCGCAATGAGAAGCGTGCACACTGCAACGAAGAGTAGCCCCTGCTCGCCACAACTAGAGAAAGCCCACATGCAGCAACGAAGACCCAACACAGCCAAAAAATAATAAATAAGTAAAATAAATAAATTTATTTAAAAAAACCCAAACAAACAAACAACCCAATCCAAAAATGGGCAGAAGACCTAAATAGACATTTCTCCAAAGAAGATATACAGATTGCCAACAAACACACGAAAGGATGTTCAACATCACTAATCATTAGAGAAATGCAAATCAAAACTACAATGAGGTATCACCTCACACCAGTCAGAATGGCCATCATCAAAAAATCTACAAACAATAAATGCTGGAGAGGGTGTGGAGAAAAGGGAACCCTCTTGCACTGTTGGTGGAAATGTAAATTGATACAGCCACTATGGAGAACAGCATGGAGTTTCCTCAAAAAAACTAAAAATAGAACTACCATATGACCCAGCAATCCCACTACTGGGCATATACCCTGAGAAAACCATAATTCAAAAAGAGTCATGTACCACAATGTTCATTGCAGCTCTATTTACAATAGCCAGGATATGGAAGCCACCTAAGTGTCCATCAACAGATGAATGGATAAAGAAGATGTGGCACATATACACAATGCAATATTACTCATCCATAAAAAGAAACGAAATTGAGTTATTTGTAGTGAGGTGCATGGACTGTCATACAGAGTGAAGGAAGTCAGAAAGAGAAAAACAAATACCGTATGCTAACACATATACAAGGAATCTAAAAAAAAAAGAGTTTCTGAAGAACCTAGGGGCAGGACAGGAATAAAGACGCAGATGTAGAGAATGGACTTGAGGACACGGGGAGGGGGAAGGGTAAGCTAGGACAAAGTGAGAGAGTGGCATGGACATATATACACTACCAAATGTAAAAATAGATAGCTAGTGGCAAGCAGCCGCATAGCGCAGGGAGATCAGCTGGGTGCTTTGTGACCACCTAGAGGGGTGGGATAGGGAGGGTGGGAGGGAGGGAGACACAAGAGGGAGGAGATATGGGGATGTATGTATATGTATGGCTGATTCACTTTGTTATAAAGCAGAAACTAAACTAACGCACCATTGTAAAGCAATTATACTCCAATAAAGATGTTAAATTAAAAAAAAAAGAAATTTAGGGTCCTAATCAGAAGACCTAAAAACAGATTATCCTGGAGTATTTGGGTGGACCCAATGTCACCACAAGGATGTTTGTCTAGAAGCTGGAAAAGGCAAGGAAATGATCCTTCCCCTAGAACCCTTAGAAAGGAATACATCGCTACAACACCTTGATTTTAGCCCAGTGAAAGCTGCATCTGACTGCTGACCTCCAGAACTGTAAGACACTAAATTTGGTTCTAGGCATCTTCACCATAAGCTTCTTTGCCGTAGACATTTTTGCCACAGCATTTTCACTGCAAACATTTTTGCCAAATAACTAATTTGCCGTAAGGCAATTTAGCTGTAAAAAGTAAAATAATGAAAAATAAAAGAGAGACATTACACAAGACATAATGAAACATGAAAAGTGATAACAAAACTTAGAAGACTTTATTGCAAAATACAAAATATTTGAATCCACTTAAAATGTGTGTAGATGTATGGCAATACTGCGCAAACAACTGATTTTATTTTGTGGGCTTTACAAAGCCCTTGTCTTCAAAGTCTTTCGTTCATCATATTATACATTGTTTTGTTTTGTTTTGTTTTTTGCTCATTGACTTGTTTCATGCTTTCTCTTTTTCACTAAGATTTCGTATTTCATTAAGCGAGGTGTCAGTTTCTGAACACTGGGACGCATGTTTGTAACTGAGCTTTGTACTGCGTTGTGAAAGCCTCTACACTATTGTGTGGTCTTGGCATATTGTCACGTGTCCCTTGATAAACGTTTAGTTCTATGGGAAACGTTGGGTCAACGCTGCACCTTTAAGGCTGTTGGTCTCTTTCTCTTCCAAGGTAGTGTGTTTCAAAATCAGAAACCAAATCATCATCATCTGTCAGCTTGATAAAGTCATCAGTATCTTCACTAACTGGAAGAAACGCTGACACATTTCAACCACTTGAAACCAAACTATCAACCAGTTATTTTATCTTTTACAGCAAAATCGCCTGATATCCAATTAGTTAGGCGGCGAACATGTTTGAGGTGCCAAGTTGGTAGTCTTTCATTCCAGCAACAACAGGAAACTAATACAGTCCCTGGAGGTGGACACCAGGCCTTTAATGACACCCCAGCTCCTACAAGATAAAAGCTCACTGTCCTAAGTAGGGTGTACAAAGCCCCACTCTACTTGGTTCTCCACGGTCTTTGGGGCAATGGTTCACTAACTGTTAACGGTAAGAAGAGATAACCTAGGGAGGTGCCAAGTGTGTTCTCTGCACCTCACAACCACAGCTCCTTCTGTTCCACCTTCCTGCCCCAACTGGCCACCTCCGATCCACCCTGGATCCAGGTGTTTGAGATTTTATATGTTTTTAAGAATAGTCTCTCCTGGGTCTTAACAGCATAGTTTGATAAACACACATCACACACAGATAATAAAATAAAGTACTTCTAACATCAAAATTAATCATTTAATCTTGACAATCGAACACCCTTCAGGATCTTCCCATGGATGGGTCATTATGATGAACATCAGTGATGTCACCTCCCTGCAGATGAGGAGAAGTCAAAAAGACATTCCCTGAATCCCCACCCATAACCAGGAAGCTGCTCTCGTCTGTAAATACTGGACATCAGCTTATTTACCTAGACCATTTGTCTCTTCCTATAAAGGATGGTTTGGTTTCCCAGGGAGTAAAATGGGGCTCTTATCTACTTCAAAATATGGGTGAGGAAATTAGGAGAGATAATGTATAGAAAGCACATAACAGCTTGTCTGAGTTAAAAGAGTAGCCCAATAAATGGTGGCCATTACTATCATTTATAGAGTTTGCCCCCAAACATGCCAGTTACATAGTAGTTTCCACTGTTGAGATTATGGACAAACAGGAGTTACTTAATACACATTTATCTGCAATGATTTTTATGTGGTTGGGGATTTATGGTCTTTCTCAGTGGTCTCTAAGCTCTGAGAAGCTTTGGATGTTCAAGCCAGAAAGTCATGGTGAGAAAATGTTGTGGCCTAAGGACATTCCAATCTGCTAGACAATAAGCAGCAGCTATGACAATTACAAATAGAAGCCTTAATTCTTCAACATTCGGGTAATTAAATTACTAAAGAGTGGGTTGACTTACTGCACTTTAATGCTTTGATTAGCGTCTATCTAAAGCACCACTTACTACAGATTGGGTCAGGTCCGGTATTTTACATATGTCATCCTTCTAACAACTCGAAGGGGTAGATATTGCAAGTCTCCCTTTAAAAATTTTCCAGTACTTGTATTTTTCTCCCCTCTGACCATAAAAGCAATTACGTGACTACTGAAAGACAGCTGTAAATTATGGAGAAGTCTGGAAATGTTTCTACTTACTACCCGTTTACTATATAATCGTTCATCTTTTCACTTTGTGTTTTGACTAACAAAGAGTTTCTCTTAAAAATATCCCAGTTAGTTTTTAATTGTTTATTATGCACAATTTCAAATAGTCACAAAAAACAGATTAGTATAATGCGGTGCTGCTTTGCAAAGGATCTGTGGTGAAGGACCAGTTTATTTCCAGTGCATCACAGAGACCCAAACTTTTGCAGAATACAATCAAAGATAATCACTAGAAAGATGGACCTGCCCATGCGTGCTATAGCAATATCAAATCGCAAAGTTTCGAAATACTTCTCTCAACCTCTGGACTATCGGCAGACAAGTCACAAACAGTTCACAGACTGATCAGGAGCAGCACTAGTATAAAGGACCACCTTGGGCAATTACCAACATTTTACCAGGGCCCAAATCTCATGTGAGGGAAGCAGGGAAGGGTCAGACATAGGTCGTTCAAGGCTTGAAGCTGGGGAGAAGCAGAGTCGAGATTCAAACCCATCTGTCCGACTCCCAGGGGAAAAAGCCATTTAACCAGGAGCACACATCCCCACATGCAAGGCTCCCCTCAGCCAGGATCTACGGCGTTTAAGGGCTTTAGCAAGGGATGCTGATAAAAGAAACAAACGCAAACAACACCTTGAGAATTCAAGTGGGAGGAAACTTCTAAATTCTTGAGACTTCTTAAGTGTTACCCAAGCTATGATATCGGCTTTTCCACGGGAAAGAACCCAGCAAAACACAAACACGTGGACATGCACAGAATGTTCTCACACATTCACCTTTGTCATTGTTTTCTCTTTCTTGCTCTCTCTTTTTTTGTAGTTTTTCTCTTTTGCTCATAAGTATGGTCAGTTAGTGTCAGAGGTAAGCAGGTGGCCGATCCCAGGTAAAGGGCCGTCCAGATGGGAACGGAGCTGGGATTAACCGTCTGGTTCAACTGATTGACCCCCTTACCCAGAACGCGACATTTCTGGGTCCTGCCCTGAGCGCTGCCCCGCCCCGCCCCCTTCCCCCTCCTTCCCCCCCACCCCATCTATCCGTTCCTTATTGGGATTTCACACCAATATCAAACACACCCGGCCACAGTAAGACTGAGTTACAGTCACAACCTCCAAGACGGAGGTCCCTGCCGGTGGCTGGCCTCCACGGCACGCAGCTGTCAGGAAGGCAGGCCTGGGACCTGCTTCTAGCTCAGGCCACTGAGGACGTGAGGACGTGCCAGACGGGGCAACGTTCAGGCGGCCCAGGAGAAGACTCTGTGGCCCGCAGAGGCGGCCTTTCCTCGAGCCCTGGATTCGGTTTTTCCTTTGTTCATTTTGAGGTATTCGGAGTCGGGCCGCGCTGGTGTTTGGGCGGCGGCGCGGGGGTGGGGGAGAAGGAGCTAGAGTGTGTCCAGATTCAGGCAGGGGCAGCTTGAGCCCCTCCTTCCTGCCAGCGATGTCCAGGGCGCCGGGAGGGGCGAGCGGCGTCCAGCGGCTCCTCCCGCTGGGCCAGCCCCACGCCCCGAGACTGCCCGGAATTCTCCCCTACCACCCCACACCCACTTCGGGCTCCCCGCGGACCCCGCCCGATCGGGGCAGCCCTGTAGCCCCTCAACCAGTCCAGGTTCCCTGCGGACGCCACCCGCTAGGGACACCCCCGTTTACCCCCAACCTATCGGGGTTCCCGTGGGCACCCCACATACTCCGGGCTCCCCGCTGACACCCACCCGTGCGACAACGGTTCCGGCCGGCCTCTGGTGGTGGTGGTGGGGGGGGTCCAGGAACCGCTTACCTGCCGGGGGCGCCGCTGCGCCGCAGCTACTGAGCAGTAACAGCAGCGGCAGCAGTAACAGAGGCGGCGGCCGCATGGCCCGGGGCTCTGGGCGCTGCGGGCTCGGCGGCGCTCTGGGCGCGGCCCGGCCCCAGCGCGGGGTCGCCAAGCCGCTCACGTCGCCGCCTAGGTGGCCATGGCGAGCGCAGAGCGCTGGGGCCTGCCTCTTCCAGAGCGGCGGCGGCGGCGCGTCCCGGGTGGCAGGAGAGCCCGGCTCGGCCGCCGCGCCCAGGCCGGCCCCTCCCGGCGCCCGCGCCCCGCCCCGCGAGGCCGCCAAGTTCCTGCGCCCCGCCCGCCGCGGGGATTTTCCCGGCGCCCCCCATTCGCGCCGGCGCTCCCGGGAGCCACGGCCTAACCCCCCGTCTCCCCGCGGCCAAAGCGCCCAGCGCGGCCCGATCCCGGCCTCTGCGGCCGCCCGAGCCGGGGTCTCACCGAGGCCGGCCTCCCGGAGCGAGGCCTGGGCCTGGCACGGAGGACGGGGGTGGTTGGGGGTGTCTGGCAGGAGAACCCTGCCAGACGCCACCTTCGGGGGCCTTGCGACCCTTCTGGAAAGACCCCCTCGAAACCCAAGGCCCTGGGGGGGCCTCGCGCGGAGCCCTCCATCCTCACCCCACCCCCTCTTCTCCCACTGCTCCCTGATTCCAGGGGTTGCACAGTTGGAGCATTCCTCCCTTGAGCTGAAACTTTTGCTTGCTTATTAGTCTCTAAAGTACCTACTCAGCTTTGAACCCTCTTGTGAAAATAGGTTTTAAGGGTATAGTGGATTGAAAGAGCCTGCGAGAAGGAAGGAGTGGGGCTTCGGGGGCTAATGGGCGCCCAGTATCGCGGAGGGGGAGAGAAATGTCCCACATTTCCAAACGGCCTGTGGGTTTGGCCCAGGTTCAGGCTGTGAAGGCGGGTATGAGGAAGTAACCGCAGGCGCTGGGGCTGCGGGGGTGTGTGTGGGAGGCCTGCCCTCAGGCTGAGTCTGCGCTGTTTCCAGTTCGATGCCAGCAAGGATTTGAGTCTCTGCTGTTCTCCCAGGATGAGCCATAAAGCAGGTTCAGCAGGGAAGGAAGCGGGGCAAGAAAGGGAGGGAGTCGTGGGGATGGGACGGGGCGGGGAGACCAAGAGTGAAGGGAGAGGGTCGTCGGTCCCTCTGGGGGGCCCTGCTGGGCTAGTTGGCCACGTAACGTGTGGCAACATCCAGCTTTACTTTTGGACTTTTTGCATTTTATTTCCTTACTGTAGAACTCTTTCGAGTTCTACAGCCACTGTTGCCAACACATGTGATGAAATATCTAGCAGTATTTGAATGGTAATTTGAGTTTTTCAAGACAAAGGCATGATCATATGTTGTGAAAAAAGCAGAGTCCTTGCAAAAATGACGTATTGAGAAAGACTGGAGGAAATGTGCCTAAACACCGATGTGAAATAGGGTGTGGGATTATGAACGGTAACAGGTTTTTTGTTTGTTTGTTTGTTTGTTTAATGTTTTTCTCTTTTTCCCCCAATGGGCATATTTTACTTTTATAATCAGGAAAAAAAAAAAAAGTCAAGTTAAAGAAAAGGACACAAGTTCATGTGTCTCAGCCCAGGCCAGGGAGGGCTTGGGATCTCCCTTGATGTAGAATTCTCAGGGGCAGCGGCAATAAGCCTGTGGTCCTCGAGGGGTACCTGAAAACCCCCAGAGTATTTCTCCTCAGCTGGAGAACCTCCTTCCAGAGCTCTTCTCTGCTAAAACGTAGGGGGTTTACACTTGCCTTACAGTTCCTGGCAAAGCACTAAAAGGAGCCTACCCAGTTTGCCACTTGGGTGGCCATCCCGCTGTCACCTCAGGCACACAGTATCCCCAAAGCAAGTAACTGTCCAAAGGCCACTTCTCTCCGTGGTTGGCCTTTCCTTTTCCTCTTCCTCCTGGCTGAGAGACTGTGAAGTCGTGGATAGATGACTCTGATTTCTACGGAATCCTCAATCTGAAGAGAACAGGAAGACAGTCTCACTGGCATTTCTGGCGAAGGATCTCTAGCACCCACTGCCCTTTGTCTGGTTCCATCGATCCCCCTCAGAGCCCCATGCAGTAGCTCCGTTTATTGCAAATAATCTTTGTTAAGTGGGTTCCCTTCTCTAGCTGCTCTCCTTTGGAGGCAGATTCACTGAGAAACCGCTGAAAGCTTACACCTCAGTAAAAGTGTGAAAGGGACTCTCCTTTCCACAACCTCTTCCACGGCCATGGAAGGGGCTCCCCGCACTGTGTTCACATGGTCATATGCTTCTGTGAAATCTGCCAAGTAAGAGATTTTAACCACAGTCATTCAGACCTCTGTCTCTTTCCTCTTCGACTTCTCCTTTAATACACTTCTCCTGTAGGGCTGTGTTGGGGTGACTCTGGTGTTTTCGAGAAATGTCTTGACATGATGTAGCAACAGCAGACTGTGAAGTTAAAAGACACTTTTCTAAATTGTCAATAAGAAGAAACATTTTGATAAATCATTCTAGAGGAAAGTTTGAATTAACTTTCTATTCTTTCTCTAGAGCATATTTTATGTATCTTAAAATTTATTAATATTATTTTATTTTATTTTATTTTCTTGGCTGTGCTGAGCGGCTTGCAAGACCTTAGTTCCCGGACCAAGGATCAAACCCATGCCCCCTGCAACGGAAGTACAGAGTCCTAACCACTGGGATGCCAGGGAATTCCCTAGAGCAGATTTGAAAAGGTTGTATGTAGACGCAAAGATTACACAATCAAATATGTAGGTAAAGAGGGGCTTCCCTGGTGGCGCAGTGGTGGGGAGTCCGCCTGCTGATGCAGGGGGCACGGGTTCGTGCCCCAGTCCAGGAGGATCCCACGTGCCGCAGAGTGGCTGGGCCCGTGAGCCATGGCCGCTGGGCCTGTGCGTCTGGAGCCTGTGCTCCGCGGCGAGAGAGGCCACAGTGGCGGGGGGCCCGCGTACAGCAAAAAAAAAAAAAAAAAAAAAAAAAAAAAAAAAAAAATGTAGGTAAAGAGTATTAGAGAGGTTTGTCAGGCAGTGAGCTAACACAAATGTTTTGTTTTTCTGAATTTTGCAATGTTAGTGGTATTTGGCAGCTTTTAAAAATTTGTAACTTGTGATTTATTTTCTCATTCTAAATGAATACTTTTGTATCTAATTTTAGGCTCTTAATTGTGTACTCTTTTACAAATTTATATAAACATAAACTTCAGCCTTACCAAACCTGTATCACCCCATTCCTTTCCGTTAATTTGCTGTCTTCTGACCAGTTGATCTTCATGCAAATAATCTAGAGGTGCTCCCCTCGCCTCCCTCAGGAGGGTGGATGAGGGGTGGAGAAAGAAGCCAACATTGGTTGATGGCCAGGGGTACTTCTGCATGTGTTACACCACTCGGCCCTCACACTTAGGGCCCTCATGACTCCTGTTTCACAGATGAGGAGACCCAGGCTCAGAGCATTTAGTAACTCGCCCTGCGGTGGATTTGTAGGGCATCAATTTAGCTAAGCCATAACTGCATTTCCTAGAATTCCCTTCTTGCATAGTTCTGAATTAGCATGGGCCAAGGGTTGTTTGGGTTTTTTTTTTTTTTACAGGATTTGGAAGGTAGAAGTGAAGGTGCAGGGGCTTCCCTGGTGGCGCAGTGGTTAAGAATCCACCTGCCAATGCAGGGAGACACGGGTTCGAGCCCTGGTCTGGGAAGATCCCACATGCCGTGGAGCAACTAAGCCCGTGTGCCACAACTACTGAGCCCACGTGCCACAGCTACTGAAGCCCATGTGCCTAGAGCCTGTGCTCCGCAACAAGAGAAGCCACCGCAATGAGAAGCCTGCACACCACAACGAAGAGTAGCCCCAGCTCGCCCCAACTAGAGAAAGCCTGCACGCAGCAGACCCAATGCAGCCAAAAATAAATAAATAAGATAAATTTTTTAAAAAATGAAGTGAAGGTGCAGCCACATTCCTCCGCTCTCTGGAGACTGGGGCAGGGAGTGGGGGTATTGCTGCAATTCACAACACTGTGGCTTATCTGCTCGCAGCCTGGAGGGCGGGGACGCAGCCAGGCCCGAGATTCCTCCAGCACCTGCCAGACCCTCTGCTACAGCTTCCCTGTCTCCTGGTCCAGGTGCATGTTTAGCTCCCCGGCAAAGGACACCAGCTTTTCCTGCAGGACACCCTGCTGGAGGCTTGGAGATGGTGAGAGACTCATGGTTCCGGCTTGTCCCTGCATCCTCCTCCACTCGTCCACCTTCTCTTCCCCACCTCCTGCCCTGAGAACTTCAGGCTCCAGCACCAGCCACAGAAAAAAGGGTCTCACATAGACTGTGTAGCCGACTCCCATGATTTCTTAGGGTCAAACCCCTATCACACACACACACACACACACACACACACACACACATTCCATAGTGGTTCTGCTTCTCTGATCAAAATCTGACTGCTCATACCCCAAACTGCACAGCTGATACATGGTGTGGTGAGCTCCTAGCCAGCCCTGTCTAGCGCCAAAGCCCCTTGCAACTCAGGCCAAACTTCTTATCTTGACATTTCAGTTTCCTCCTAAAATCAGGCCTGGCTTTGCCCACCCCATCATACTTTCTGAGGCTCTCCAACAGGACCCTGCTCTTCCATCTGTGAGTCTTTAAGGATTTTTTTAATTGAAGTATAGTTGATTTACAATATTGTGTTAGTTTCAGATGTACAGCAAAGTGATTCAGATATATACATATATATATATATATATATATATAGTGTGTATATATATGCTTTTTTTCTATTCTTTTCCATTATAGGTTATTACAAGATATCGAATATAGTTCTCAGTGCTATACAGTAAATCCTTTCTGTTTATCTATTGTCTGTATGGTAGTGCATATCTGTGAATCCCACACTCCTAATTTATCCCCCCGCCATCCGTGAGTCTTTGAAGATGTACTTCACGAAAGCCATGAATGTGCTACTTCTTTTCTGATGCAGTTCACCCCACCCATGTACCCCTCTTCCTTCCTTCACCTCTCACCACTCCCCCACTCCCCAAATCCACAATCTCAATTCTAAAACTCCATTTCTTGTCTGAACTTCCACTTCCCGAGAACTGTGTCGCTGTCCCAGATTACCATCTTCTGCTGTTCAACACCATCTCACGTCACCGTTGATCTCTGCTGAGATGGGCGCCCCCAAAGTGTAGGTAGGTGAGTGACCCCCATTGATTCAAACAGAGCAGCACGAGCTCTGAACCCAAAATAGGCCCTGAGCATTGCTAAGTGGGGCCTTGATGGAGTGTTCTAAGAAATTCGAGCAGCAAGGTCGGAGGGACTGGCATATAAGTCAAAGGACACATTCACCGCAGGTCTCTAGTGACAGGGTCCTGTCTCCTCACCGTGTCCATCACAGGCCATACTGCCCTCCTTTCAATTCCGTGCAAGTGTTGCATATGTGCTTCCCCAGTGGGGCACCGTAAAACCCCATTCAAAAAATCATACTAGGGCTTCCCTGGTGGCTCAGTGGTTGAGAGTCCACCTGCCGATGCAGGGGACACGGGTTCGTGCCCAGGTCCGGGAAGATCCCACATGCCACGGAGCGGCTGGGCCTGTGAGCCATGGCTGCTGAGCCTGCACGTCCGGAGCCTGTGCTCTGCAACGGGAGGGGCCACAGCAGTGAGAGGCCCACGTACTGCAAAAAAAAAAAAAAAAAAATCATACTAGGGCTTCCCTGGTGGCTCAGTGGTTGAGAGTCCACCTGCCGATGCAGGGGACACGGGTTTGTGCCCCGGTCTGGGAAGATCCCACATGCCACGGAGCAGCTGGGCCCGTGAGCCATGGCCGCTGAGCCTGCGCGTCCGGAGCCTGTGCTCCGCAACGGGAGAGGCCACAGCAGTGAGGGGTCCGCAGACCACAAAAAAAAAAAAAAAAAAAATCATACTATTTTCTCCTCTAGTCCTCCCTATGAAGGACCCTTGCAAGAGTAACTATTTCAAAACATGACATTCTGCATTTCATTCCTCTGTAAAACAGGGGATGGATAATATCCAGAAGTACGGCAGGGAGAAGAGAGAGAGTAGGCAGAGAGGAGGAAATTTACAGGTCCTTTTAACCCCTATAAAAAGAGAAGCTATGCCTGCATGTTAGGTAAATACCAAAGCTTTAATATTCCTGCCCCTGGCGAGTCCCCTGGGAAAGCCCCTACAGTTCCAGGGAAGGGGCCCAGGGCTTCCGGAAGCTGCCGGTGGGAACTTCGAGGGGCAGGCAGGAGGTGTCTTCACGGGTTCTCAGGGCAGGATTTGTGTAATTAATTCAGAGAAACTCAAAAGGATTCCTGTTTTCTGTAGAGATTAAGATCATATCATTATCCTTCTGGGTTTAAATTTTCCATCTGGGTCCTGTAGACTTCCAGGAAAAACCTGGCCGGTTGTACATGAGTAAGAGTGGTTCATGAACAGACAGGCTCAGACTAGGCAGTAGCTCAATGCAGCTGGGAGGTGGCAGACAGAGCTCCTGATGAGTCACCACAAGCACCATTAGCAAAGCGGGAGTCAAGCCTACACCCTCCTGTAAGAGACACTACCCTAGGTCACCCCTCCACCTCATTATAAGCCTGTGAGGTCAGGGCAGTGATTGTCTTGCTCAGCACCTTTTGAGCACCCTCGGTATATCTGGGGACTTCTCAGCCTTAGGAGTGCTCCCCCTTCCAGAAAACTCCAGGTCCCAGCCTCCCTCACAGCCCTGTTACTTAGCCTGAGCCAAGCCTCCTTCACTAGACACCTTCTCTGAGCCAAAAATCATGAAAAATTTCACCTCCAGGAACCACCAGGAGTTCCCTCAGACTCCGGTTCTTCAGTAATTTCTCTTGAGGGAAATTCGCCCCATATAATCAAAAGAATTTTATGTTACATATCCTAAAAGTTAAAAACACGTATTATTCCACCTAGCTGGCCTATAACTGAGTCACCAAAAGGTTTTGTTCTTTACTTGATTCTTAATTATTTTAGAATTCATTATTTCACACTCATAAATGCTTATTGTCCTTGTAATACATCTTTTGGAAAAAAAACTAAAAAAAAGAAAAAAGGAAAAGAAGACTTTTAAAACACAAATTGCTAAAAGGACTCTCTTGCCCAAATTTTAATAATCACGGCCTCCTTAAAATTGCTTGCCAAAGGCAAATACAGATTTTGAAAGACTTCCACAAATAATAAAAGACTTCAGAGTGAGTAAACAATTTATTCCAACTGATACTTCTAAACTAGTGAGTTTTGTATTTTGCCTGGTTTATGACTAAAGTTTTAGAATGAAAACTAAAAAAAACCAAAACAAAACCAACACATATTATTCTAACTCTTTTACTTTGCAAACATTTATAGAATATCCTTTCAGATATATTCTTTTCCTTGTTTACTGAGATTTCCCTTGTTTTAAAACATATACTTGAATTTTTTTTCAAACATGTATTCTAATTTGATTACTGTTACTCTTTGTGTTTGGAAAATGTGTACTGGAACCTCTTGTCAGATGTATACTGTATGTTGGTTTGTCTGGGAGAAACAAGGGTCATCCTTCCTTGTGTGTGTTTTTGGAGGGGTGTTATGGACTGAATGTCCTACCCAAATTCATATGTCAAAGCCCTAGCCCACGCCCCCTCCCCCCCCCACTGCCCCCTGTGATAGAATTGGAGGTGGGGCCTTTGGAAACTAATTAGGGTTAGATGAGGTCATGAGGACGTGGCCCCCCATGATGGGATTAGTGACTTTTCTGCAAGCCAGTGTCAACCTAAATAAACCTAGGAGTCAATAATCAAGCAAAAAGTGTTTATTTGGGATCAAAGACTGGCGATTCAGAGCATACAGATTCCAGGAGCAACCTAGGGTATTGCTAGAGACTGAAAGTCAAGGACTTTTAAAGGCAAAGAAGGAAGATTGCACTACAAAGAAGTTTAATTAGAGGTGGAGGCAGAAGCTAGTCTTGGCTAAACAAGTAAGAGTTCTCCACTGTGACAAGTTTCAGGTGTTCTTGCAGAGTCGTTAGCATATTTATATTGTTTGCCCAATTCAAAAGTTTATGGTTCCACCTGGTGAGGACGTGTGTAAAGGCCAAATTCCTTAATGGCCTCCTGCCTCCATTAAAAAACCCCTTGACATAAATAACTCCATGTTATTTCACATTTCACACCTGGAAGAGAGCTCTAACCAGAACCTGACCATGCTGGCACCCTGGTCACAGACTTCCAGCCCCAGAACTGTGAGAAAATAATTTAAGTTGTTTAAACCACCCAGTCTATGGTATTTTGTTATGGCAGCCCGAGCTAAGACAAGGGGTCTTGATCTCTGGCTATGACAATGTGTATAAGAGAGCTCATAAAACAGGTGTTAGGAACTGAACTGAATAAGTCGCCTGGCCTCAGTCTGATGGATGATCCTCTCACTTTATGGAGATTGTTTACGGAACAGCAAGAGTCACATTTTGAAAAGTCTGTGCTTGTACTGTCAGAACATAATCTTCCCGCATGAACTAAGTCCCGGATAATGCAGTTCCTGTTTTACAGTCACTCAGAAGTTGCTAGTCAGCGTTGCTGGTGGCAGAACCATATTGCCACATAGCAGGGGTACAATTCCAGCCACAAATAAAGAAATTTAATGTTTTAACCCACCTGAAAAGCCTTACTGGGAGCAAATTAATGACTTCTCTGGGGCTTTGTGAATTGTTGAGACAGATCTGGGGGCCTTCATTCCTTCCATCAAAGATTCCCAGTGATGCTCAGACTCAGGCTGGGAACCCTCAGCTCTCAGATGGTTGATCCAAGGGTCCCTCCTGTTCATGTGCCCTGTGGAGGCCTGCCTGGGACCCCCTCTTCTTGGGGGCTTCATGAGTTTCCCATTGCTGCTGTAACAAATTATCACAAACATTATAGCTTAATATAAAAATATATTATTTTAGGCTTCCTTGGTGGGGCAGTGGTTAAGAATCTGCCAGCCAATGAAGGGGAAATGGGTTCAAGCCCTGGTCCGGGAAGATCCCACATGCCACGGAGCAACTAAGCCTGTGCGCCACAACTACTGAGCCTACGCTCTAGAGCCCGTGAGCCACAGCTACTGAAGCCCGCACGCCTGGAGTCCGTGCTCCGCAACAAGAGAAGCCACCACAATGAAAAGCCTGTGCACCACAAGGAAGAGTAGCCCCCGCTTGCTGCAACTAAAGAAAACCCAGAGATAGCCTCATCCACCAGAGGACAGACAGCAGAAGCAACAAGAACTATAATCCTGCAGCCTGTGGAACAAAAACCACATTCACAGAAAGGTAGACAAGATGAAAAGGGAGAGGGCTATGTACCAGATGAAGGAACAAGATAAAACTCCAGAAAAAAACCTAAATGAAGTGGAGATAGGCAACCTTCCAGAAAAAGAATTCAGAATAATGATAGTGAAGATGATCCAGGACCTCGGAAAAGAATGGAGGCAAAGATCGAGAAGATGCAAGAAATGTTTAACAAAGATCTAGAAGAATTAAAGAACTAACAAACAGAGATGAACAATACAAAAACTGAAATGAAAAATACACTAGAAGGAATCAATAGCAGAATAACTGAGGCAGAAGAACGGATAAGTGACCTGGAAGACAGAATGGTGGAATTCACTGCTGTGGAACAGAATAAAGAAAAAAGAATGAAAAGAAATGAAGACAACCTAAGAGGCCTCTGGGACAACATTAAACGCAACAACATTCACATTATAGGGGTCCCAGAAGGAGAAGAGAGAGAGGAAGGACCCGAGAAAATATTTGAAGAGATTATAGTCAAAAACTTCCCTAACATGGGAAAGGAAATAGCCACCCAAGTCCAGGAAGTGCAGAGAGTCCCATACAGGATAAACCCAAGGAGAAACAGGCCAAGACACATAGTAATCAAATTGGCAAAAATTAAAGAAAAATTCTTGAAAGCAGCAAGGGAAAAATGACAAATAACATACAAGGGAACTCCCATAAGGTTAACAGCTGATTTCTCAGCAGAAACTCTACAAGCTAGAAGGGAGTGGCATGATATACTTAAAGTGATGAAAGGGAAGAATCTACAACCAAGATTACTCTACCTGGCAAGGATGTCTTTCAGATTTGATGGAGAAATCAAAAGCTTTACGGACAAGCAAAAGCTAAGAGAATTCATCACTACCAAACCAGCTCTACAACAAATGCTAAAGGAAATTCTCTAAGTGGGAAACACAAGAGAAGAAGACTTACAAAAACAAACCCAAAACAATTAAGAAAATGGCAATAGCAACATACATATCAATAATTACCTTAAACATGAATGGATTAAATGCTCCAACCAAAAGACACAGGCTCGCTGAATGGATACAGAAACAAGACCCATATATATGCTGTCTACAAGAGATGCACTTCAGACTTAGGGACACCTACAGACTGAAAGTGAGGGGATGGAAAAAGATATTCCATGCAAATGGAATTCAAAAGAAAGCTGGAGTAGCAATAGTCATATCAGATAAAATAGACTTTAAAATAAAGAATGGTACAAGAGACAAGAAAGGACACTACATAATGATCAAGGGATCAATCCAAGAAGAAGATATAACAATTATAAATATATATGCACCCAACATAGGAGCACCTCAATACATAAGGCAACTGCTAACAGCTATAAAAGAGGAAATTGACAGTAACACAATAATAGTGGGGGACTTTAACACCTCACTTACACCAATGAACAGATTCTCCAAACAGAAAATTAATAAGGAAACACAAGCTTTAAATGACACAATAGACCAGATAGATTTAATTGATATTTATAGGACATTCCATCCAAAAACAGCAGATTACACTTTCTTCTCAAGTGCGCATGGAACATTCTCCAAGATAGATCACATCTTGGGTCACAAATCAAGCCTCAGTAAATTTAAGAAAATTGAAATCATATCAAGTATCTTTTCTGACCACAATGCTATGAGATTAGAAATCAATTACAAGGAAGAAAACATAAAAAACACAAACACATAGAGGCTAAACAATACAGTACTAAATAACCAAGAGATCACTGAAGAAATCAAAGAGGAAATAAAAAAGTACCTAGAGACAAATGACAATGAAAACGCAATGACCCAAAACCTATGGGATGCAGCAACAGCAGTTCTAAGAGGGAAGTCTATAGCAATACAATCCTACCTCAAGAAACAAGAAAATCTCAAGTAAACAATCTAAACTTACACTTAAAGGAACTAGAGAAAGAAGAACAAACAAAACCCAAAGTTAGCAGAAGGAAAGAAATCATAAAGATCAGAACAGAAATAAATGAAATAGAAACAAAGAAAACAATAGCAAAGACCAATAAAACTAAAAGCTGATTCTTTGAGAAGATAAACAAAATTAATAAAACGTTAGCCAGACTCACCAAGAAAAAGAGGGAGAGGACTCAGATCAATAAAGTTAAAAATGAAAAAGGAGAAATTACAAGAGACACTGCAGAAATACAAAGCATCCTAAGAGACTACTACCAGCAACTCGGTGCCAATAAAATGGACAACCTGGAAGAAATGGACAAATATTTAGAAAAGTATAGCCTGCGAAGACTGAACCAGGAAGAAAGAGAAAATATGAACAGACCAATCACAGGTAATGAAATTGAAACTGTGATTAAAAATCTTCCAACAAACAGAAGTCCAGGACCAGATGGCTTCACAGGTGAATTCTATCAAATATTTAGAGAAGAGCTAACACCCATCCTTCTCAAACTCTTCCAAAAAATTGTAGAGGAAGGAAGACTCCCAACCTCATTCTATGAGGCCACCATCACCCTGATACCAAAACCAGACAAAGATACTACAAAAAAAAAAAAAAAAAAGAAAAGAAAATTACAGACCAATATCACTGGTGAATATAGATGCAAAAATCCTCAACAAAATACTAGCAAACAGAATCCAACAACACATTAAAAGGATCATACACCATGATCAAGTGGGATTTATCCCCGGGATGCAAGGATTCTTCAATAAATGCAAATCAATCAATGTGATACACCATATTAACAAACTGAAGAAGAAAAACCATATGATCATCTCAATAGATGCAGAAAAAGCTTTTGACAAAATTCAACACCGATTTATGATAAAAACTCTCCAGAAAGTGGGCATAGAGGGAACCTACCTCAACATCTTAAAGGCCATATATGACAAACCCACAGCAAACATCATTCTCAATGGTGAAAAACTGAAAGCATTTCCTCTGAGATCAGGAACAAGACAAGGCTGCCCACTCTCACCACTATTCTTCAACATAGCTTTGGAAGTCCTAGCCACGCCAATCAGAGAAGAAAAAGAAATAAAAGGAATCCAAATTGGAAAAGAAGAAGTAAAACTGTCACTGTTTGCAGATGACATGATACTATACATAGAGAATCCTACAGATGCTACCAGAAAATTACTAGAGCTAATCAATGAATTTGGTAAAGTTGCAGTATACAAAATTAATGCACGGAATTCTCTTGCATTCCTATACACTAATGATGAAAAATCTGAAAGAGAAATTAAGGAAACACTCCCACTTACCACTGCAACAAAAAGAATAAAATACCTAGGAATAAACCTACCTAGGGAGGCAAAAGACCTGTATGCAGAAAACTATAAGACACTGATGAAAGAAATTAAAGATGGTCCCAACAGATGGAGAGATATACCATGTTCTTGGATTGGAAGAATCAATATTGTGAAAATGACTATACTACCCAAAGAAATCTACAGATTCAATGCAATCTCTATCAAATTACCAATGGCATTTTGTACAGAACTAGAACAAAAAATCTTAAAATTTGTATGGAGACACAAAAAACCCCGAATAGCCAAAGCAGTCTTGAGGGAAAAAAACAGAGCTGGAGCAATCAGACTCCCTGACTTCAGACTATACTACGAAGCTACAAAAATCAAGACAATATGGTACTGGCTCAAAAACAGAAATACAGATCAATGGAACAGGAGAGAAAGCCCAGAGATAAACCCACACACCTATGGTCAACTAATCTATGACAAAGGAGACAAGGATATACAATGGAGAAAAGACAGTCTCTTCAATAAGTGGTGCTGGGAAAACTGGAGAGCTACATGTAAAAGAATGAAATTAGAACACTCCATAACACCATACACAAAAATAAACTCCAAATGGATTAGAGACCTAGATGTAAGACCGGACACTACAAAACTCTTAGAGGAAAACATAAGAAGAACACTCTCTGACATAAATCACAGCAAGATCTTTGTTGATCCACCTCCTGGAGTAATGGAAATAAAAACAAAAATAAACAAATGGGACCTAATGAAACTTCAAAGCTTTTGCACTGCAAAGGAAAGCATAAACAAGACGAAAAGACAACCCTCAGAATGGGAGAAAATATTTGCAAAAGAATCAATGGACAAAGGATTAATCTCCAAAATATATAAACAGCTCATGCAGCTCAGTATTAAAAAAACAAACAACCCAGTCCAAAAATGGGCAGAAGACCTAAATAGGCATTTCTCCAAAGAAGACATGCAGATGGCCAAGAAGCACATGAAAAGCTGCTCAACGTCACTAATTATTAGAGAAATGCAAATCAAAAGTACTATGAGGTATCACCTCACACCAGTTAGAATGGCCATCACCAGAAAATCTACAAACAACAAATGCTGGAGAGGGTGTGAAGAAAAGGGAACCCTCTTGCACTGTTGGTGGGAATGTAACTTGATACAACCACTATGGAGAACAGTATGGAGGTTCCTCAAAAAAACTAAAAATAGAATTACCATATGACCCAGCAATCCCACTACTGGACATATACCCAGAGAAAACCATAATTCAAAAAGGCACATGGGGCTTCCGTGGTGGCGCAGTGGTTGAGAGTCCGCCTGCTGATGCAGGGGACACAGGTTTGTGCCCCGGTCCGGGAGGATCCCACATGCCACGGAGCGACTAGGCCTGTGAGCCATGGCCGCTGAGCCTGCACGTCCAGAGCCTGTGCTCCGCAACGGGAGAGGCCACAATGGTGAGAGGCCTGCGTACCACAAAAAAAAAAAAAAAAAAAGACACATGCACACATGCACCCCAATGTTCATTGCAGCACTATTTACAATAGCCAGGTCATGGAAGCAACCTAAATGCCCATCGACAGATGAATGGATAAAGAAGATGTGGTACATATATACAATGGAATATTACTCAGCCATAAAAAGGAATGAAATTGGGTCATTTGTAGAGACGTGGATGGATCTAGAGGCTGTCGTACAGAGTGAAGTAAGTCAGTCAGAAAGAGAAAAACAAATATCGTATATTAATGCATATATGTGAAACCTAGAAAAATGGTACAGATGAACTGGTTTGCAGGGCAGAAATTGAGGCACAGATGTAGAGAACAGATGTATGGACACCAAGAGGGGAAAGCAGTGGGGGTGGGGGCGTGTGTGGTGGTGTGATGAATTGGGAGATTGGGATTGACATGTATACACTAATATGTATATAATGGATAACTAATAAGAACCTGCTGTATAAAAAAATAAAATGAAATTCAAAAAAAACACACAAAAAACCCTCACTCAACAACGAAGAAAAAAATAATATATATATATATATATATATATTATCTTATAGGTTGACAGGGCTGCCTTACTTCTGGAGGCTCTAGGGGAGAATCTGTGTCCTTGCCTTTTCCTGCTTGTAGAGGCTGCCTGAATTCCGTGACTTGTGGACCCTTCCTCTATCTTTAAAGCTGACAATGTAGTGCCTTCAACCTTTCTTTCTCCAATCTCTGCTTCTGACATCACATCTCTCTTTTTTTTTTTTTTTTTTTAATTTGCAGGAGTTCCCTGGTGGTCTAGTGGTTAGGATTCCGGGATTTCACTGCTGGGGCCCGATTCAATCCCTGATCAAGGAACTGAGAGATCCCACAAGCCTTGCCATGTGGCCAAAAATTAAAAAAATTTTTTTCATTAAAAAAATAAATTTGAGATATAATTGATATATAACATTATATTAGTTTCAGGTGTACAACATAATATTCAATATTTGAATATATTGCAAAATGATCTCTACAGTAAGTCTAGTTAACATCCATCACCACACAGAGTTACAGAATTTTTTCCTTGTGATGAGAAGTTTTAAGATCTGCTCTCTTAGCAACTTTCAAGTCTGTAATACAGTATTATTAACTATAGTCACCATGCTGTACATTATATAATCAGGACTTAATTATTTTATAACTGGCTGTTTGTACCTTCTGACCACCTTCACAAATTTCACCCCACCCCCTGCCTCTGAAAACCACCGATCTGTTCTCTGTATTTATGAGTTCAGTTTTTTCTTTCTTCCTTTTTTTTTCTTTTTAGATTCCATATATAAGTGAGATCATATGGTAATTGTCTTTCTCTGTTTGACCTATTTCACTTAACGTCGTACCTTCAAGGCCCATCCATGTTGTCACACATGGCAGGATTTCCTTCTTTTTTCATGGCTGAATAATATTCCGTTGTATATATACTGCAGTTTTCTTTATCCATTCATCCATCAATGGGCACATCTTCTTTTCTGACACTCCTGCCCCCTCTATCCCTTATAAGGACCCTTATGATTACGTTGGGCTCACATATATAATCGAGGAAAATCTCCCCATCTCAAGATCTTTAGTCTAATCACTCCTGCAAAGTCCATCTTGTCCAGTAAGGTAACATATTCACAGGTTGTGGGGATTACGATGTGGACACCTTCGGGGGCCATTATTGAGCACACCAGAGGAGCTGCACGGAATGACACCAGACAGGTGGGTAGCTGCTCTTAGCACCTCTGCTTTGGGCTCTTGCACCAATTCAGCCTTGCACGCCCCCTCACCCAGCACACCCACACCTCTAAATCCTGGCATCCCCAGGCTGGCCACTACACCAACACTCCCTCTCTCTCAAAATCTGAAAGCTGTGGACCTTTCAGGGCTCTGCCCCCTAAGACTGGCATTCACCCTTTTCTTGTTAAGCTCAGTGCACCGTTAACTTGGTGGGTGTAAAAGCCTACCTTAAAAAAAGAAACGATAGAAGAATTAACTTAGTTTTCTAGAGCTTGGGGTTACAGCAGGTGCGAGTGGAAAGGATTGGCTGCATTTCTCCAGTAATCTGTATACACTCATTTGTGAAATAAGCTATGACTTTCTGTTTGCAAAAGGGCATTCGTTGGGCCATGATGTGGGTAGTGCTGGCCAGTCATTAGGTCTACAGTAAGTCCCCTACATACGGACCTGCAAGTTGCAAACTTTCAAAGATGCGAATGTGCGTTCGCATGTCCAATCACGTAAGTTAGTTCATGTGTCTGGCGTACGTTGTCACGTGCACGCATCCTCTAAAAGTGGTTGTGCTTTTGTGTACTTTACAGTACTGTATAGAGTACAGTAGTACAGTATCTTTATTTCAAGCCCAGGATGTCTGGAAGCAAGCGTAAATGCAGTGGGTATACAGCCAACTGTGTTATTTGGGTACCTAGGCTAACTTTGTTGAACTTACGAACAAATTGGACTTACAAATGTGCTCTCGGAATGGAACTCGTTTGTATGTATGGGACTTACTGTACTGGTAAGGAAGAGAAAGCGTTACTGGGAACAACAGGCTTCTTCATTTAATTCCTTCCTCAACACTAACAATTCTTTCTGGGTACACATTCCCCTTGAAAAGGCTCGTGCCAGAGTTGAGACTTCCAGGAAAAGCTGGTGTTTGATGTAATAATGCCAGTCACCTGGATCAGTATATTGGCTGAGCTTGGGCAGGACCTATGAAACATCAGCTGATTTCTAGAACTCAATAAGAAAAAAAAAATTCCATACCTCGTTCTGTAGAATTTTAAGGCAGCCTAGAATAATAAATACACTATATGGCGGTGTATACTATTTTATATATGGTAGTCTGCATCTGTTAATCTCATGCTCCCAAAGTATCCCTCCCCCATATGCAAGTATTTTTTTTTTCTTTATAAATTTATTTATTTATTTAATTTTGGCTGCGTTGAGTCTTCGTTTGCTGCGCGCGGGCTTTCTCTAGTTGCAGCGAGTGGGGGCTGCTCTTCATCGTGGTGCATGGGCTTCTCATTGTGGTGGCTTCTCTTGTTGCAGAGCACGGGCTCTAGGCGTGTGGGCTTAAGTAGTTGTGGCACGCAGGCTCAGTAGCTGTGGCTCATGGGCTGTAGAGCGCAGGCTCAGTAGTTGTGGTGCACGGGCTTAGTTGTTCCGCGGCATGTGGGATCTTCCCAGACCAGGGCTCAAACCGGTGTCCCCTGCATTGGCAGGCAGATTCTTAACCACTGTGCCACCAGGAAAGTCCAAGAGGTACAATAAAATCTTTTATGTTTAAAACGTGGTTTTGAGTAACTATCACTGGATTCATTTTATATACTGTGTATATTTTGGATAATTTTAAATTTACAGAAAAGATGCAAAGATAGTACAGAGTATTCTGTATGCCACTTATCCTGTTTTCAGTTTCTCCTAAGGTTAATATCTTCATTTGTCAAAACCCAGAAACCAAACTGACACCTTAATGTTAACTAAACCCCAGACTTTATTTGGATTTCACCAGTTTCCACATTAATGTTCTTTTTCTGTTCCTGGAGTTAAGTCCAGGGTACCACCTTACATTACACTGGATTCTTTTTGAACTGGCAGATATAGGATTACAAAAAGGGTAGAGTTAATTATATGGTTTCTTGTTGGTACCACTGAAATCTGGGCACTTTTCTTTTTGAGTTTTGTTTGCTTTTTGAAAATAAACCAGATCATAAAGACAAACACCTGGATTTGTCCCTTACAAGCAAGCGTTTGCTAAGGGGGAAAACTTTAAATTTCTTTATAATCTCAACATGCCTTATTTAAAAATTGTGCACAATGAAGAAACTTTGGAGGTGATGGATATTCGTTATTTTGATTGTGGTGATGCTTTCACATACGTAAAAACTCATCCAAGGGTATATTTCAAATGTGCACAGCAGAAAGCATACCAATTATACCTCAATCAAGCTGCAAAAAAAGAAACAAAAAAATTGCATGCCATGTTTAAGATCTTAAAATAGGATTGCAAAATGCTTAGTCAATGATTATCGAGGCATCAGATCAATCTATATATTCCAGGAGTCAAATTCTACCTTTTAGAAAACCTCAGTGAGAGAGAATTTTAACTCTAAAGATATTCCATCCTTAATGTGAATTAGGAATTTCTCCCTTGGAAATCAGACCAGGACCCATATAGAAAACGATCCCAACTCAGGGCTACTGGCTCTGATCTCCTAAGGTGGTTCCACACCGGGGAAACCCCAGTGTCACTCTGGGCTTGGCAATACCAACAACCCAGTGATGTCACATGCAAACTGGGCCTCACCCCACCTGCCTGGCCAAAGGTCACTGGGGCTGATAAGGAGTGGAAATGTACCAAGAAGCCAGAGTTGTCTCCACTGAGAATTGGATATGTCATATTTCAGGCTGGTGTTGAAGGATTTTAAAAAACCAAGTATCACAGAACAAAATAATTAGGCCGTGGGAAAATATAGTAGATACCATACAGGTGTACAATTCCAATCCACAATTCCAAAATCCAGAGAGCTCTGAAAATCACAAGCTTTCGTAACTTATGACCTGAGTTAACATGAAGCTATATATACCCTTTAATTATGCCATAAAATGCGAACGTTACACATTTCCCTTGAGGATGATCAATGGTTTGATTACAGGGTGCTGGCCCATACACTGCCACAGGGGTTACATGATATCACCTGCAGCATGTCACCTTTCTAAAACCCCAAACTGCAAAATATGACTGGCCCAAGGTTTCCAGGTAAAAGGTTGTGCGTCTGTGCTGATAACCACTCCCATTGACCACACGTCAGTACCTGGTATCTTGGGGGATCTTGTCAACCAACTTCTAAAGGGGAAATTGGTATCCCCTTCTTACCTGAGGCTCTACATTGGAAGTCAGGGTCTAAATTGGAAACAACAGAACCCACCCTAGCTAGTTCAAGTAGAAAACAAGTGTCTGAAAGGGTATCAGGAAGCAGGATCCTTGAAGAGCCAGAAACCAGGCCTGGGGGCCCCATGGACAGGAAGGGTTTTCACATCACCTGTGGGCAGTTCTACTGGGCACATTCTTTTCTTACAGCCTCACCAGCACCAAGGTATTAAACTGGGTGATTTTTGCCCATGTGGTAGGAAAAAGAAAACTTGTGAGATTTGTATCTTTGGGCCATGAATGAGGTTGACCACCTTTTGTTTAAGAACATTTGAATTTCCTTTTCTATGAACTGTCTGATCACATCTTTAGCCTCTTTTTGGGTGGGTTATTGTCCCTTTTAAAGTTGATTTGTATTAGTGATATCAGCCCTCTTTAGTCATGTGTGTTGCAAATATGTCCCCCAGATCGTAGTTTGTCTTTTGAATTGGTTTGTGGTCATTTTTCCCATATAGAAATGAATACTTTTTATGCAGAACAACAAAATATTATACAACTGGAAATGAATGGGTCAGAGCCAAATTGGCAGATAGAGGTTGATCTCTTGTTTGGAGCAAGTGAAAAATCTTAGGGGCATGAGAGTGTGTATAGTGCACTCCCGTTCTTATTTAAAAAATATGGTTGTGCATATACTGTATATTCTGTAAAGATACACAAGAAAACACTAATGATGGTTCAATACATGAACATGCATTGCTTTTGTGTGTATATATACCCTTTAAAAAAGACAAATGTTCTTTTTGAATTTTATGAACTGTGGATGTGTTACCTTCCAAAAAAACGATTAATGAATTATTTAATGTAATTAAAGTAAAGTGATAATTACTTCCCTTTCTGCTTCTGAATTTTTTTTCCCTTAGAAAGAAAAGGATTCTGTAGTTTAACATTGTTAACAGATCCATTCATGTTTTCTTCTAGGACTTCACTTCATACTTATTTAATTGTAATTCATATTTATGTAAAGAATAAAGTTAGGATCTCAGTCCTTTTTTTCCTGTTGGCATTTTAATTGGGATAGTCCTGAATTTAGAAAATCATGTGGTGAGAATTGACATATTTTACAACCAAGTGGACCTTTCTATTTATTCATCTTCTTTTATATTCCTCAAAATAATCCCTTCTAGTTCTTGCTAAGTTTATGCCTCAGCATTTCATCTTTTCCTTTTTTTAAAGAGCTTCTTTTTATTTTATTTTATTTTTTAAAATTTATTTATTTATTTATTTATTTATTTATTTTTGGCTGCGTTGGGTCTTCATTGATGTGCGTGGGCTTTTCTCTAGTTGCGTCGAGCAGGGGCTACTCTTCGTTGCGGTGCGCAGGCTTCTCATTGTGGTGGCTTCTCTTGTTGCAGAGCATGGGCTCTAGGTGCGCGGGCTTCAGTAGCTGTGGCACGCGGGCTCAGTAGTTGTGGCTTGCGGGCTCTAGAATGCAGGCTCAGTAGTTGTGGCACACGGGCTTAGTTGCTCCGCAGCATGTGGGATCTTCCCGGACCAGGGCTCGAACCCATGTCCCCTGCATTGGCAGGTGGATTCTTAACCACTGAGCCACCAGGGAAGTTCCTGCTTCTCATCTTTTGATGTGTTATTGCCGTGATTGTAGAAGAGACCTTTTCTTCCATTATATTATTTTATTTTTCTGATAGGCAGTGTTTTTTAATGTGTTTGTGCTTCTGAAAGAAGGCATAGGTATTGAAAGTAATCTTTTAAAAACTGAGACATATGGGCCTCCCTGGTGGCGCAGTGGTTGAGAGTCCGCCTGCCAATGCAGGGGATACGGGTTCATGCCCCGGTCTGGGAGGATCCCATATGCCGCGGAGCGGCTGGGCCTGTGAGCCATGGCCGCTGGGCCTGCGCATCCGGAGCCTGTGCTCCGCAACGGGAGAGGCCACAACAGTGAGAGGCCCGCATACCGCGAAAAAAAAAAAAAAACAAAACTGAGACATAATTGACATATAACATTGTGTTACTCTTAGGTGTATAACATAATGATTTGATATATGTATAAATTGCAGAATGGTCACCACCATAGGTTTAGTTAGCACTCATCACCACACATGGTTACAAATTTTTGTTTGTGTATGTGATGAGAAATTTTAAGATTTACTCTCTTAGTAACATTCAAATGTACAATACAGTATTGTTAACTATAGTTACCATGCTGTAACTATAGTTACCATTATATCCTCAGGACTTATTCGTCTTATACCTGGAAGTGTGTACCTTTTGACCCCCTTTAACCCATTATGCCCCCAACCACACCCCCTGCCTCTGGCAACCACCAATCTCCTCTCAGTATCTATGAGGTCTTTCTTTTTTCTTCTTTGTATTGTTTTTTGTTTTTGTTTTTAGATTCTACTGGTGAGTGAGATCATACAGTATTTGTCTTTCTCTCTCTGACTTATCTCACTTAGCATGATGTCCTCAGAGTTCACCTATGTTGTCATCAGTGGCAGACTCTCCTTCTTTTTAATGGATGACTAGTATGCCATTGTAGCCATGATGTCTGTATGAACTGGTTTTTGTTTCTCTGCAGGAAATTTGCTTCTTACAGCTTACTTTTGTAAGGTGTTCCATGATTAAATTCCCTGATTGTTTCTAATACCTTTCCCATTGATTGTCTTCAGTTCCTCACCTTCCCTCTCACATCATCTTCAACGGGAATGATTCTGCCTCCTCTTTCACCTGCCATCACACACCATTTGGATGAAGCCCATGTTCTGAGGTGTTGTTTCCAGAGACCTAAAAATGCACAGACCCTGATGACGCTTTGGTGTTTATAAACAGCGGCACGGCCTCGGTTGGCGGGTGGACCCGGGCTAAGGCTTTAGCGTGGTCAGCATTCGCGATCTTGCCCTCTTGGCCAGCCTGCCCCTGAGCAGAGAGCTGCTCCTCTATCTTCCGGGCCCTGGACGGGATTTAGACTGGGTGGCTTGGGTGCCAGTCAATGGTACTCTTTACGTAGAGCATCTCCCCTTAGAGCTGGCAGGGCCACCCCACAGGGATGTGGTACATGAGCAGTAGGATTCCAAAGAGTCCTAACTGTTGCCTGGAAGGGGGTGGGGGCCCTGAAAAGATGCCAAGGTTCCAGGCTGGCGTGGGGGACCCCTGGGACAGATTTCTCAGTGTAACTCTGGGGTCAGTTTCACCAACAACAATGGCAGAGCAAGACCTGGAAATTATTGAGGATTTCAACAATTCTCCCAGGAGGGGAGAGGAGTCGAATGAGAGAGATGACTCTTAAAGGAGGGGATTCGCGTTTCTCAGTGGGTGGTTCACTCAGAGGAGTCACCCCCGTTGGGGGCCAGGAGAAGAGGAGAGCGAGTTTCCCAGAGGTGGTGTTGTAGGGTGGGGAAGTGGCCTGAGGTCCCCTGGGGAAGGTAGACTCTCAGGGCAGGGAGAGCTCCTGCCAGGAGAGGAGAGAAGAGCCGTGGCCTGGAGGTGCGCCCGAACCCTTGATACTGGTGGCCAGTTCCCTGCCCCACACACCCACTGGGCAGGACCTGCCCTCCCAGGAGCATGTTCCACTAAAGCTGGGGAAAGGACAGATGGCAAAGGAGGAAGGCATGATTGCAGCTGGGAAGGCCCTGAGCATGCTTAGGTAAACACAGATGGGACTTTCCTAATGGCATCATCAGACAGATCCTGGAATCAGCCCAGGGGCTGGTTAAGAATAACAGGAAAGAGACGATAGAGGAGAATTAGCTTCCCAGAGCAATGTTTTTTGGCTAGCCTACACTCAGCGGAGCCCAGGCAATTTTGCAATTGCCTTGTAATTTGTACTCAACTCGCTTAGTGAAAATAGCCATCTGGTTCACATCATACAACGTGCTGCTATGTGGTTGATGTGAGAAGACACTTTTACCAGTGGTTAAAGCCCTTCGGATTTTTCACCATTGATTGAGAAGACAAAGTGACATGTGGTTATTATGTTATAACCACACAGTATCAAAGGTTACTTAGCTAAGTGTGAAAGTAATAGTAAGCACAGCAAACATCAAGAAACTTAGGAGACTATTCCTCGAAGCCTTTTGAATACATCCAGTACTGCATAAACATCAAATATGTTCTTCTCAGGTCAAGGTCATAGGCTCTTGCATGTGCTGAAACCCCCTCTCAGGGTGCCGAGGAATCAGACCCTGGTGAATGAGTCTCCTTGGTACATTCTTTTTTTAAAACATTTTTAAATTGAAATATAGTTGACTTACAATGTTGTTTCAATTTCTGCTGTACAACAAAGTGACTCATTTATACACATAAATACATTCTCTTTTATATTCTTTTCCATTATGGTTTATCCCAGGATATTGAATATAGTTCCCTGTGCTATACAGTAGGACCTTGTTGTTTATCCATTCTATATGTAATAGTTTGCACCTGCTAATCCCAAACTCCCAATTCATAACCCTCCACCTCCCCTCCCCCTTGGCAATCACAAGTATGATCTCTATGTCTGTGAGTCTGTTTGTGTTTTGTAGATAAGTTCATTTGTGCCATATCTTAGATTCCACATATAAGTGATATCACATGGTATTTGTCTTTCTCTTTCTGACTTACTTCACTTAGTCTGATAATCTCTGGGTGCAACCATGTTGCTGCAAATGGCATTATTTCGTTCATTTTTATGGTTGAGTACCCTTCCATTTTATACACATAATTGGTACATTCTAAAGTCCCATAGAAGAGTGATCGAGAGGTTTTTAGTCATGTCGCTGAGAAGCAGGGTAGTTTAGAGAAGGATGGGTGGACTCTCTCTCCTTCTGGAAATAGATGTAAACAAACAGCTCAAGCGACTTCACATCAACAAATACTGATGAACTGACTAGGCACGGGACATTCCAAAGGACGTAAAATGATAACATAGACTCTGCCTCCAGGGTCTTGCAATCAAATAGCAGGATAAGATGGGAGCTCAAATAAGGCAGAGGAGGAGGGAAGCAAAGGGAGTTCTTAGAAGGAGGGGGCTGGTCAACAGGGTCCACGGCTGCAGAGCAAAAAGATGGGAGAGATTGGACCAAATCTTGGGGTGTGGTTGCCGGGGACAGCAGTGGCTTTCAGAGAGCAGCAGGCAGGGAAGCCAAACTGAGAGGGATTCACCAATGAGTGGGTGTGAGGAAGCCGAGAAAAGTGTGGTGATGAGGCACGGTGGTGAGCCCAGGAAGTGGTAGGGCTGCAGGAAATTTGTGTCATTTTTCTTACATAGAGGAAGACCTGGGGATGTTTAGAGATGTGGAGAAGGAACCAGGGGAGGAGGGATGAAAGATGCCGAACACGTGACTGTGATCACCAAGCTCTCTCTGTGCCCCGTATGCAGACCTAGCCATGCTTCATAACTGCTGGAAGGCATTCAGAGCATGGGTGTTTCATCACTTAATGAGTATTGTTTGCTTTACAGTGAGAACCTATTAATATCCTACTTGTGAGGTTAAAAACAACAGCCAGAACAGGTGTTTGCTGAGGTCTACCTTGCTCCCTGGAGGGGCTCAGGGCAAGTCTGAGCTCAGCCCAGACCTTCAATAACAACATAACAACCATGGATAAATAAATGTGGTCTATGCGTATAATGGAATAGTGTTCAGCTGTGAAACGGAACAAAGTACTGACACGTGCTACAATATGGATGAACCTTGAAAACATTATGCTAAGTGAAAAAAGCTGGGCGCAAAGGGTCACATACTGTGTGATTCCATTTATATGAAACATCCAGAATAGGCAAATCCATAGACACAGAATGTAGATTGGTGATTGCCGGAGACCTCGGGGAGGAGGGGTGTGGTGTGACTGCTTAACGGGTACAGGGTATCCTTTCAGGGTGATGAAAGTATTTTGGAATTAGGTATAGGTGGTGGTTGTACAGCATTGTGAATGTACAAAATGCCACTGAAATTATAATATACTTTAAAATGGTTAATTTTATGTTATATGAGTTTTATCTCAATTAAAAAAAAAAACCAGGGAATTCCCTGGCAGTCCAGTGGTTAGGACTCCATACTTTCACTGCTGAGCACCTGGGTTCAATCCCTGGTCAGGGAACTAAGATCCCATAAGCTGTGCAGTGTGGCCAAAACAAGCAAACAAACAAACAAAAAACAGCTCAAAATGATGCTGGGCCCTGCCCATTGCTGGACTTTGCATCCTTCCCTTCAAGGATTTGTTACTCACTAGCCTTGCAAATCACCCCAGTCCACAGTTTGCTGGTCTCTGAAATGGGGATCCTAACATTCATTGGGCCAGTTAACCTCCTGGCACCACGTGACCCCAGCTGATCTCCTGCTGTCCTCCTCACGGCGTGGATTGCGTGCCCCTTCCCAAAGCTTCATTGCATCTCAGTCTTTAGCCAACGTTGTGGCTGAAATGTACCAGGCCCTGCAGGGGCACCCACTGTCCTGGTTAGTCAGGGATGGGGAATTTCCTCAGAAGAGGGAATTTCAAGTGCTGAAACTGGGAAAGTCCTGGGTAAACAGGGATGAATGATTGCCTTATCTTGTGTTCTGGTCAAACGATTTGCAGAAGTCAAGACTATGATCTCTCCAGTTTTGGGCGACAGTCCCAGGTTCTCTCACCCTGAGATGGTCTTCTCTTGGAGTCATAGGGTCACATTACAGATGTGTGACAGGGCTCCCGTGGGCCAGGACAGGAGGCTGGATCTTAAGAGTAGTGAAGCCAAACCAGCACTAGATTAGGGGCTGGAGCAGTTTCTCCTTTTGTAGTGGAAATTGGAATTTCTTTCGAGGTCCACTTTGAGGTCAGGATGCAAGGTACAGAGATGCAAGGCAAACTCCCGAGGATTATGCTAATGGTAGTGAGAGGACCTTGGCAGGACCCTTTGGACTGGACAAGGACCTGGGTCTTAGATGCCATCAGTTGGGGAAATTAGGAGCTGCCTCAACCTGGGAGATGCAGATTTACAGAGATGCCAAGGAGCCTCCGAGGGAGAGTGACTGGGACTCTCCTGTTTTGCTTTGAAGTTCAGTGTTACTGGAGCCCATCTCATGGGTGGAGGGCGGGGAAGCTTGACTGAGGCTGATGGAAGAAAGATCAGTGGGGGTCCTGATTCACCTTAAGGGCCGGGTGCTTGAAGGGGTTAGGACCGAGGGGATCTGAACGGTGGTCTTGGAGCCTAAGTCACTGGGGAGGAGTGTTAGTCTGGGTCAGCCTATGAGGGACACGGCCACCAGCGCATTGTGGGGCGCCTTCTGGGAAGTGGTTGTGTGTGAATCAAAGTGGGCACTGGGACTTCCCTGGTGGCGCAGTGGATGGGACTCCACGCTCCTGATGTAGGGGACCCGGGTTCGATACCTGGTCAGGGAACTAGATCCCACATGCATGCCACAACTAAGGAGCCCACCTGCTGCTACTAAGGAGCCCACGTGCTGCAACTAAGACGCAGTGCAACCAAATACATAAATAAATAAATATTTTTTTAAAAAGTAGGCACTAATGCACTCTTCATAACAGCCCCCAAATGGGAACAACCCAAATATCCATCAGTTTATGGATGGATAAAGAAACTGGTCTAACTGTATAACGGAAATTATTCAGCAATAAAAAAAACCCCAAGGACTTCCCTGGTGGTCCAGTGGGTAACATTCTGCGCTCCCAATGCAGGGGCCGCGGGTTCGATCCCCAGTTAGGGCACTAGATCCCGCATGCATGACACAGCTGAGAGTTCTCATGGTGCAATTAAGAGTTCTCATGCCGCAACTAAGTCCGCATGCTGTAACTAAAAGATCCCACATGTTGCAACGAAGATCCTGCGTGCCACAACTAAGACCCGGTGCGGCCAAAATAAATAAAATTTAAAAAAGAAAAGAAAAATGGAGAAAGTCAATGAAACCAAAAGTTGGTTCTTTGAGAGATCAATTAGAAAACAAAAAACAAAGAAACAGCTAAAAAAAAAAAAAACCCAAAGTGTGCACGTTACAACATGGATTAGCCTTGAAAACCTTGTGCTAAATGAAAGAAACCAGCCAGAGGTCACATGTATGATTCTCTTTATATGAAATGTACAAGATAGGGAAATCCATGGACAGAATATAGATTAACGGAGGCCAGGGGATGGGGGGGACAGCTGTGGGGTACAGAAGGTCAACTTGGAGGGGTCACACATTCTACCAGTGTGTGTAATGGGCCCAGAGTCACAGTAACCTCTGTGGGCCCAGTATCCATGGGCTCTGTTTATGCTTCAAGACCAGCTCTTTGTGAAGGAGTCTCTGAGGCATGGAGGTGGTGGGGAGGGAGGACAACACAGCCCAAATGCTCTCAACACTCTTAGTCTCTTTTGCTCAAATGTGGGTTTTCTGTGTCACAGAGCTGATTTTTGCCCTGAGGTTTTGGTTTCCTGTCTCTTGCCAAGCTTCTGTTTGCCATCCTTTTGTGTGAGTTAGAACAAGTCATAACTGGGGGTGTGGGAGGCCAAGAGACGGCCCAGCTCAGTGCTCTCAGTTCTGGCTGCACTTTAGAAATACCTGGGTCTGTTTAAAGGCTAACAACGCCCAGGCTTGTACCCAAAGTCTCTTGAGTCAGTTGCGGTGGGTGGTGAGCACCCACACCTTGACTGTACAACCAGTATGAGAACCCCTCTTCTGCAGAAAATATTACAGAATAGATCAAAGTGCATACAGGCAAAACAGAGGGGGGAAGTATTACAGAGATGTCTCAGGCAGTTAATTAATACAAATATTGTGTTATTTTCCTAGGTTTTGTGATGTCCGTGATATTTGATTCCTTTTTGAGATTTGTAACTTGTAATTTTATTTTCTCATTCCACACAACTGTTCACTTTTGCACCAAATTTTGTATTCTTTTTCTCAAAAAGGGACTCCCAAGATTCTATGAGTTTTATGCCCCCAAACATTTGGGGTCTGCTTCTTGTCTAAAGGCTCACTTAGGTTCAAGTTTAACATTTTGGCAAGAATATTTCACACAGATATCACATTAGTGCTCCCATAATGTCTGTGTGTCTCAATTTTAATGACCACTCGGTTAAGGCGTGACAGCCAGATCTGTCCACTGTAAAGATCCATTTGTGCCATTGCAATTAGCAAGCAGTCAGTGGAGTAGTATGTTTTCACCGTGCAAATATTCCACTCCCCAACTTTTCACTGAATGGTTTTAACAAGCACTGGTGTGCCTTTCTTGAGTCAGTTACACCACTGGGAGTTGCAAAATGCAAATTGTATGATTCTTTCACTCATTTTGCCTTTATTGGCTGGAATTCTTCTATGAAGAAAGCTTTCCCTTGTTGATTTCACAGATGATTTTAATGTCAACCAACCGTGGATTAGAAGCAGCGATTCAGTCCAATAGCCACATTTACAGAGGAGAAATACCGAGGTTCAGATAGGTATAAAGATTTGCTCAAAATCACACAGTAACTAGCCATCAAAGGCTACTTTTTTTTTTTAATACCAAAGGAAAAACCTTTCCCTTGAAACAATTCCAGAACACCAGAGCAGTGCATACCAAACTGTTGTTCTTTTAGAACTCCTGTCAACATTTCCCAGAACAGGACCTGGCTTGGAAAATACTACCAGGTTTTGGGAAACATTAGGAGGCTTTTCATTTCATCCAGGAATGAAATTAGCTCCTCACTCTCTCATGGCCATTATTTATCATGGTTCTGGAGGTTCTGGCTAACAAAGTAAGATAAAAACTAAAAAAGACGTATAATTGCTAGAAATAAGAATACAAAATAACCACTATTTGCATATAGTGTAATACTTTTTCTAGAACAGCAGTTCTCCTTTTGGCCTCAGAACCCCTTTGCCTTCTTAACATTTACCCTATTAAAATTTACAAAATGGCTTTTTTAAAATGTGGGATATATATATATATATATATTTACCATATTAGAAATTAAGACTGAGAAAAAAACCTTTAAAATATTTACTTATCAAGCCATTCAGAAGTAAAAAAAAATTACGTGTTAATGCAATGAATTCTTAAGAAGAATGATTATATTTTCCCAAACAAAAAGCATCTGGTAAGAAAAGTGCTACTCTTTTGTAGATTCACAGATCTCTTTAACCTCAGGCCTGCTGGAAGGCAGCTGGGTCCTTATGTCTGCTCTGCACTCAGCAGGTGCACTGTCATACGTAATGCAGTCAGTGGGAAATTCCACTTCACACTCATGAGAGAATGAGTGAAAAAAGCAAATAACCTCTTGGTTATTATTATGAAAATAGTTTTGACCTTGCGGACCTCCTGAAAGGGTTTCTGGGACTATACTTTGAGAACAGCTGTTCTGGAACACTCAAGAGACTCAGTTAAAAGCTTTACTAGTATCTATTAGCTTGCTAAAGTAGCTGGATAAATGATAAATATATGAAGACAAATCACTTTCCCATATACCAGCATCTCTGGAATGTCCCAGGCTCAACACAGCTTGTGTGTGTTGTGTGTGTGTGTGTGTGTGTGTCCATTGTGTCACCTTTATAGCAAATCTGGAATCTTAACAATCCATGACTCATGTTGCTGGGAGTCTAAGCTTTTCAAGGGTTCCTTTTCCCTAGCCATTGCTTCTAGGGCTCCTGGATGGGGCAAAAAGGGCAGACAAGATGGGGAAGCAGAGAATGAGGGCTCACATATATCATCAGAGCTGTGCCTGCTGGGAGGAGCCCTACTGTGTGCTGTTGGCCCTCCCTCCAAGTCCCCCCCCAACACTGTACTGCTGACATCTGCCAGCCAGGCCTTGCAGAGAGGATCCCATGCTTCTCTTGGTGCTGCCTTGATCTTCCGATGGCTACTGGGCACTGAGGGAAGCAGGTGATTGAGAGGTTGGCCCAAGGGGTGGTCAGGAAGGCACCTCACAATCTCCGGGATCTGCCACCCTCTCTGGCACTCTGGCCCACCAGCCAGACCTCTGCATTCATGGAGCATGTCTCAAAGGGGCAGTGCTTTCTCTTCCATCAGTTCGTCTCCCTTCCAGGAGCTGCCACCTGGGGGTGAAGTTTGTACAGGTGGGTCCCTGAGCCTCATGTGAATCAGTAGGTCTGACTGGATATCTGTGTCTGTGTCCTCACATAGTCCAGGGCCCTTCAGAAGGTCAGCTGAGCAGGCAGTGGCCTTGGTCAATTGAGTCTCATTTGACACATGTCAAAAGGCTGGGAAGACGCAGTCGTGCCGTGAGGGTGGGAAATTTCAGTAGGATGGAAAAAAAAAAGAAAGAAAACAAGGGGCCAGGTGAGCAATAGTGTCCGAGTCTTCTGGAAGGTTTTGCCAGAGGAGACAGAAAGGAAGCTCCTTCCTCCAGACACTGGTGGGAGCCCAGTGTGAATGTTCTTCTAGCATGAAGGGAGACCCACCCTTTTCCAGGAGACCCATGACTTCTTTGTGGTTAAATCCAAAAGATGCTTTTTAGTCCCCTTATCCCAAAGCAGTGGACATTTTCAGTGTCATACAAATTTATAACAAAAAAGTTGTTTCCTTTGTAAACAGAAAAAAGGGTTTTTTTTAATGATTATTTTCTATGCCTGTCCGAATTTTCTTCACGGTACTATATTTCAAGTGTCCCCAGACTTTATTTTAATTATGTTGAAATACTATGGAGTCTAGTTTTGTTGCAGCCTTGGAATTCTCTTGTTTGGATGTTTTTTCATGAAATAGAAATGCTTTATGACTAACAGTTCATTTATTGCCCAGTTAATTTTTTAAAAAATAGGCTTTAAGGTATAATTTATATACCATAAAACTTCCATCTTAAGTGTCTAATTCAATAATTCTTAGTAATTTTATAGAGTTGTACAACCACTACTGCAGTCCAGAATATTTGCTCATTTTTGTTTAACTCTTAAAAACACCTTAAGTACAATTAGTGTTAGAGAAAATATGGATATCTATTTTTTAAAAACCCCGAAATTTGAAAGTATTTTAAAGTAGTGTTTTTGCTTTCAGTGACAATAGCTTAAACTAAGCCAATTGAACTCATTTTAATGAATCAATCAACTATTCAAAAATTTATCAAGCATAACATAATGGCTCATTCTATGGATCAACCTGGCTTGGCTATGGCACCCAGATATTTGGTCAAACATTATTCTAGATGTTTCCGTGAAGATATTTTTTAGATGTGTCCTAATCTCTTCTTCTCATAAAGACAGCAGTCCTATGGGATTAAGGTCTACCCTAATGACCTTATTTTACCGGACTTACCTCTTCAAAGGCTCTGTCTCCAAATACAGTCACATTCTGAGGTACTTGGTGTTAGGGCCTCAACATCTAAATTTTTAGGGACGGAGAGAGACACAATTCAGCCCGTAGCAGATGAAAAGCTAGGCTACTTGGCTAACTTCCTTTAAACTTCTTTTATCATTTTTCCTCTTGAGACATTCACTTGAAAAAAAGAGTTTCACCCAGTGTCTTAGTCAGTTTGGGCTGATATACTAAAAACACCATAGACTGGGTAGCTTAGAAACAGAAATTTATTTCTCACAGTTCTGGAGGCTGGAAATCCGAGATCAGGATGTAGGCAGTGTTGAGTTTTGGTGGAAGCTCTCTTCCGGGTTGCACACTGCTGACTTCTTCTTGTGTTCTTACCTGGAGGAGAGCAAAGGGGGGAAGCAAGCTCTCTGATGACCTGTATAGGGGCACCGATCCCATTCATGAGGGCTCCACCCTCGTGACCTCATCTAATCCTAATCACCTCCCCACACCTCCACCTCCTAATACCATTGTGAGGGGTAAGGTTTCAATATATGAATTTTGGGGAGACACAAACACTCAGTCCACAACACCCAGATTGGAAAGTCAAAGTTTAATTTTTAATCATGTGAGCTCATTAAGGGTTTGACTTAACATTCTTGTCAAAGTGATGATGTCTGGAGAATGACTGTGGCCATGGCTGCCTGTGTTTGCTTGAGTTTTCAAAGGCGTGGAGTAAACTGAAATCTCTGTAAAGAAGGTTTTATTTCTCTCAGTCTGATTTCCCCTCCTACATGCCCCTCCAAGTATAGTCAACAAATACGGCTTAACACTTTTAGCTTCTCTTAACACTTTGTCATTTAGTGAATAGATCATTCATCTGTTCATTCATCATTTAACCATAAATTATTAGTAAGCGTCTACAGTGTAGATGTGCCAGGTAATTTCTAAGATCGGGGATACTGCAGTGATCAAAAGAGATTAAAAGAAAAAACGAAAAATTCTATCCCACTTACATTCTAGTGGGGGAGACAGAAAATATTTAAGAGATATAAGATAATTTTTTTTTCCTAAAGAGAAAAATAAATCAGGGAAGGGGGTTAGGAAATGTGTGTGTGTGTTGGGGGGCTGCAATTTAAAGTAGGGTGAGCAGAACAGGCCTCCCTGAAAAAATAACATTTAAGTCAAAACCTGAAGTGAAGAGCTTCCCTGGTGGCGCAGTGGTTAAGAATCCTCATGCCAATGCAGGGGCCACAAGTTCAAGCCCTGGTCCAGGAAGGGAGCAACTAAGCCCATG
Source organism: Mesoplodon mirus (assembly GCF_964341445.2). Taxonomy (NCBI): domain Eukaryota; kingdom Metazoa; phylum Chordata; class Mammalia; order Artiodactyla; family Ziphiidae; genus Mesoplodon; species Mesoplodon mirus. The sequence goes on along the minus strand of NC_138982.1, from coordinate 135,598,304 downwards.
CGCCACAACTACTGAGCCTGTGGGCCACAACTACTGAAGCCCGTGCACCTAGAGCCCATGCTCTGCAACAGGAGAAGCCACCACAACGAGAAGCCCGCACACCGCAATGAAGAGTAGCCCTCCGCTCGCTGCATCTAGAGAAGGCCGGTGCACAACAATGAAGACCCAATGCAGGCAAAAGTCAATAAGTAAATAAATAAATAAATAAAATAAATTTATATATAAAAAAAAAAAGAACAAACCTGAAATGAATGTGTGAGCCATGGGGATAAGCATGGGAGAAGTGCATGCTAGGCAGAGCAATTGGCAAGTGCAAAGGTCCTGAGGCAGGAGCATGCCCAGTGTGCCTGAGGAGCAGTGGAGGCCAATGTGGCTGGAGCGAAGGGAGCAAAGGGGGAGATGAAGCCACAGGGGTGATGAGGTGTCCTGTAGATCATCGGAAGGATTTGGGACTTTGCTTTAAGAAGGGAGCCATGGGAGGGTTTGGAGTCCATGAGTAGTGTGATTGGCTTACAATGCTGAATGGTCACCTAAAATGATGGAATAGGGGAAAGGGCTGAAGGAGGAAGGAAGGTCAACTAGGAAGCGATGCAATCATCTACCAGGAGATGACGGTGGCTTAGACCAGGTGGGAGCCACGGAGTGGGTAAAAGTAGTCAGACTGAGATGTTTTGGTGGGATTTCCCAACAGATAGACTGTGAGACAGGAGTCGAGAGTGGCACATGTTTTTTGGCTTCAAAAAAATGAAAGAAAGGAGTTGCCATTTACTGGGAAGGGGAAGACTGAGGGGGCAGGAAGTTTGATTCGGTTTCAAATCAGCATAAGCATATCTTATTTTATAACAGAAGACTTTTACATTCTTTTTGGCAGCATCGTGCGGCATGTGGGATCTTAGTTCCCCGACTGGGGATTGAACCCGAGTCTCCCTGCAGTGGAAGCATGGAGTCTTAACCACTGGACCGCCGGGGAATTCCCAGAAGACTTTTCTAAAAAAAGATACTGTGGGGCTTCCCTGGTGGCGCAGTGGTTGAGAGTCCGCCTGCCGATGCAGGTGACGCGGGTTCGTGCCCTGGTCCGGGAAGATCCCACATGCCGCGGAGCGGCTAGGCCCGTGAACCATGGCCGCTGAGCCTGCGCGTCCGGAGCCTGTGCTCCGCAACGGGAGAAGCCACAACAGTGAGAGGCCCGCGTACCACAAAAAAAATAATAATAATAAAATAAAAGATACTGTGTCTGAGGCACATGATTCCAGAATCTTCGAGATGATCCTGCAACCCATAAATTGCCCTAAAAACTGTACGTCCATCACTGCTTAGCTCAGTAACTGCTTATCTTAGCACATCCATGTGACATGGTGTGACCTTCCAAATTTCTGTTTATTACTGTCTGATGTATTATGTTATACCTGTGTTGTAATTAACGATCGCTTATACATTCAGCGCACTTGTGTTTCAGGCAGAGGTGAAGCGGTTTGCCCAAGTTCATCCAGCCAGTAGGTGGCAGAACAGGGATATGAACCAGTTTGCTGGACCCTGAAGCTCCTGTCCATCTGACACACAATTTGGTGCCTAATTGCAAAACTGAATGTTGTGCCGCATCCATTCCCATGCTCGAGAACAGTGAACTCAGTACGTTATTTGTTCTTATGGCATTTGAGTTTTTGCCTGAGTTCCACACTTGAAAAAATCAGCTTCCCTGCGTTAGAGGAAGTGTAGCTAGATAACTGCATGCTTAGTCAAGGGGAAATTTTCAAAATAAAAGTATACATTTGAGGAAGTGGGTTAACAGGCCATTGCCCAAGAGGCCAACAAAGGATCAGAGAAATTCACACTTCTCCATAATAGTTGTTTAAAACTGAATGGACAACTGAAAAGTAGTATACATCTTAATTTGTAATCAGTCTAAGTCGATGATCCCTGAACATGGTAATGAAGAGACCTGCATGGTGAGGGGACATACAGTACACAATCGAGGTTTGTGGGATGAATGAATGTTCTTGGCCTTTTTTTTTTTTTCAACTTCCATTCCCTGAAATGACAGAACAGAACTAGGAAGACCCAGTCTTCAGCTGACATATTTATTCTTGATGGTTATCATCATCAAGATGTAAGTCACTGGCTTCCCTGGTGGTGCAGTGTTTGAGAGTCCGCCTGCCGATGCAGGGGACACGGGTTCGTACCCCGGTGCGGGAAGATCCCACATGCCGCAGAGCGGATAGGCCCGTGAGCCATGGCCGCTGAGCCTGCGCGTCCGGAGCCCGTGCTCCGCAATGGGAGAGGCTACAACAGTGAGAGGCCTGCGTACCGCAAAAAAAAAAAAAAGATGTAAGTTACAGGAGGCAGATACCAGCTAGTACAGGGCCAGTTACAGAAGAAAGCTTTTGGGTACACCCTCCATATAGTTTCCAAGGAAAACAAATATGCAACACAAAAGCTTCATTTTACCAAATCCTCTCTTTCTTAAAAAAAAATCTAAACGTATCTATTATTTTCCATATGGTTATGATTTTAATAAAATCAAATGAACACGTGTCATTCAGGGTAAATGTGTACTCAAATCCTGTAAGCTATTGGTCATTTGAGATGAATTCTCCCAATATCTAAGCCTGCAGGTTTGTTGACCACAGCAAGTAGGCGTGGCCAAGTGCTCCGCTCAACTATAATAAGGTAGAAATCAAGGTGTTGGCTGGACTGAGTTCTCGCCTGGAGGCTCTGGGGGAAAAAACCCTCCGTGAAGCCTGTTCTTCTTGTTGGCAGAATTCCAGTCCTCGAGCTGTAGGACTGAGGACTTGGACCGTATTTCCATGCTGACTGTCAGCCAATGGCTACAGGCCCCCTGTATTCCTTGCCATTGGGGCTCTTTCCCTCCAGCAACAGGGTGTTGAATCTTTGTGCTTCAAATTTCTGACTTCCTCTTCTGCTATGATGAGCCAGAGAAAACGCTCTGCTTTTAAAGGGCTCAGAAGTCACGCCCACCAGGATAATCTCCCTATCTCAAGGTCAACCGTGCTCTATAATACAACCTAACCATGGGAGTAAAATCCATTATCCTCACAGGGCTGGGGATCATACAGGGTGTTTACACCAGGTGTGGGGATCTTGGGAACCATCTTTGAATTCTGCCCACCACACCCAGCTTCAGAAACTCATGGCCAAAGTTGTTTCATCTTGTTGCAGAATCAGCTCCCTGGGAAGCAGCTGCTGAGATGAAGGTTAGCTTGCAGGAGGCTTAGTGAGAGTGCTCTCAGGCTCAGCGCTGTGCAAGGGAGGAGACTGAGGTAGGGCTGAGAAGAGGCAGAAGCTGGGATGCTCCCTCAGAGGTGTCTCACGGTGGGGCAGCCCTGCATGGGCAAGACCCTAGATGTGGGCTGCCCCAGGCAGGGGTTCTCTGAGGGCAAGGCAGCAGCCCGCAGCAAAGTTCTCCCTGAAAATGCTGACAGTAGGAGGTAAGGGAATAAACTTTTCATTTCTGATTGATACAATACAGTGATTGCATTGCACTGCATTTCTACTCCCCTCTCACTCCCATTCATCCAGTAATATTTTGAATTAAATCCAAGGTATCATATAACTTCATCTATAAACATTTCAGTCTGTCTTCGAAATACAGGAAACCATGATATCCTTATCTCATCCAAACTAAATTAATAATTCATATTATAAAAATGCAGTTAGCGCTGATTTTTTTAATTGTCTCATAAGTGTCATGATCCTCCCCCGCCCCCCATTTCTCTCAAGTTTGCTTGTTTAAGTCAAAATTGAAAATAGATGAACTCTCTCTTTTTCCTTGCACTTGCTTTGTTAATGACACCAGACCACTTGTCTTGGAGACTTGCTCAGGGTCTGGGGTTTGCTAATTGCATCTGTATGTAGGATGTTTCTTGGTCCCCTGTACTTCCTGTAAGTTAGTAGTTGGATCTAAGGCTGGATTAGGATTTATTTATTTATTTTTTGAAAAAGATATTTCTTATTTATTTATTTATTTATTTTTACATCTTTATTGGAGTATAATTGCTTTACAATGTTGTGTTAGTTTCTGCTTTATAACAAAGTGAATCAGTTATACATATACATATGTTCCCATATCTCTTCCCTCTTGCATCTCCCTCCCTCCCACCCTCCCTATCCCACCCCTCTAGGCGGTCACAAAGCACCGAGCTGATCTCCCTGTGCTATGCGGCTGCTTCCCACTAGCTATCTACCTTACATTTGGTAGTGTATATATGTCCATGCCACTCTCTTGCTATGTCCCAGCTTACCCTTCCCCCTCCCCATATCCTCAAGTCCATTCTCTAGGAGGTCTGTGTCTTTATTCCTGTCTTACCCCTAGGTTCTTCATGACATTTTTTTTCTTAAATTCCATATATATGTGTTAGCATACGGTATTTGTCTTTCTCTTTCTGACTTACTTCACTCTGTATGACAGACTCTAGGTCCATCCACCTAGATGAGGATTTATTTTTTTGGCTAGAGTAGTCCACAGATGGTCACGTGCTCCTCCAGCAGGAGGTGCATCATATGTAAATATTCAATACATATTCTTTATCCATCCATTCATCAATGGACAGCTGGGTTGCTTCCACCTCTTGGCTGTTGTGAATAATGCTGCAATGAACATGGCTGTGCTAATCTCTCTCCAAGATCCTGCTTTCAGTTCTTCTGGATATATACACAGAAGTGGGATTATTGGATCATATGGTAGTTCTATTTTTAATTTTTTGAGGAACATCCATACTGTTTTCCATAGCAGCTGCACCATTTTACATTCCCAAAAATAGTGCACAGAGTTCCAATTTCTCCACATTCTCACCAATGCTTGCTATTTTCTGGCTTTGTTTGTTTGTTTGTTTCTTGTTGTTTTTTGATAGTGGCCATTGTAATGGCTGTGAGGTGATATCACATTGTGTTTTTTTTTTAATTTATTTATTTTATTTATTTATTTTTTTGGCTGTGTTGGGTCTTCATTGCTGTGCACAGGCTTTCTCTAGTTGCAGTGAACGGGGGCTACTCTTCGTTGTGGTGCACAGGCTTCTCATTGCGGTGGATTCTCTTGTTGCAGAGTACAGGCTCTAGGTGCACAGGCTTCAGTAGCTGCAGCACACAGGCTCAGTAGTTGTGGCACACAGGTTTATTTGCTCTGCGGCATGTGAGATCTTCCCAGACCAGGGCTCAAACCCATATCCCCTGCATTGGCAGGTGGATTCTTAACCACTGCGCCACCAGGGAAGCCCTCACATTGTGGTTTTGATTTGCATTTCCCTAATGATCGGTGATGTTGTGCACCTTTCTTTTTTTAAAAATTAATTAATTAATTAATTAATTTTTGGCTGCGTTGGGTCTTCATTGCTGCACGCAGGCTTTTTCTAGTTGCAGCAAGCGGAGGCTACTCTTTGTTGCAGTATGCAGGCTTCTCATTGCAGTGGTTTCTCTTGTTGTGGAGCACGGGCTCGAGGCACATGGGCTCAGTAGTTGTGGCACGTGGGCTTAGTTGCTCCATGGCATGTGGGATCTTCTTGGACCAGGGCTCAAACCTGTGTCCCCTGCATTGGCAGGCGGATTCTTAACCACTGCACCACCAGGGAAGCCCTGCACATCTTTTATATGCTTATTGGTCATTTGTACATCTTTGTTGAAGTATCTAATACTTTGTCTTATTTTATTTTAATTTAACTTTAGTTTTGACCATGCAGAATCTTAGTTCCCCAGCTGTTGCAGGAAGGGGGACCCCTTCCAGGACCTGAGAGTGGGCTCTTGTCTAACACTCAGAAATTAATTGTCCGAGGAGACACACGTGCTGACAAAGCAAGAGATTTTACTGGGAAGGGGCACCCGGGCAGATAGCAGCAGGGTGAGGGAACCCAGGAGAACTGCTCTGCCATGTGGCTTGCAGTCTCAGGTTTTACAGTAACGGGGTTAGTTTCCAGGTTGTCTCTGGCCAATCATTCTGACTCAGGATCCTTCCTGGTGGCGTGCGCATCACTCAGCCAAGATGGATTCCAGTGAGAAGAACTCTGGGAGGTTGGCAGGACATATGGCGGGACATATGGACATATGGCGGGACATATGGACTGGTGTCTCCTCTCTCTTTTTGACCTTTCCTGAATTCTTCCAGTTGGTGGTAACTTGTTAGTTCTGCATTCCTTACCAGGACCTCCTGTTGTAAGATAACTCATGCAAGTGGTGACTATCTTGCCTGGCCAGAGTGGGGGGTTTCAGTCAGTGCTTCCCCTAACACAACCAGGGATTGGACCCATGCCCCCTGCAGTGGAAGCGTGGAGTCTTAACCACTGGACCGCCAGGGAAGTCCCTCCTTTGTCCATTTTAAATCAGGTTATTTGTTTTTTTTGTTGTTGAGTTGTAGGAGTTCCTTATATGTTCTGGACAGTAGCCCCTTAACAGATATGTGATTTGCAAACATTTTCTTCTTTCTGTAGGTTGCCTTTTCACTCTGTTCATTTTCTCCTTTAATATGCAGCCATTTTAAAGTTTTATGTTACCTGCGTTGTCTATTTGTGTTTCGGTTGCTTGTGCTTTTGGTGTCATATCCACGCCCCCAAAAAAGAAATCATTGACACATTCAATGTCATGAAGCTTTTCCCTTACGTCTTCTTCTAGGAGTTCTATAGTTTTAGGTCTTACAGTTAGGTCTTTAATACATTTTGAGTTAGTAGATAGTATAAGGTAAGTGTCCAACTTCATTTGTTTGCATGTGGATATCCAATTTTCCCAATACCATTTGTTGAAGAGGCTATCCTTTCCCCATTGCATGGCCTTGGTACCCTTGTCAAAGATCACTTGAGCATATGTATAGTCAAAATTTTTATCGGGTTCAGTAGACAAAGAAGGAAGGAGTGATACCAAACTCTGTCCCCAAGCTGCCCTCTACCCATAACCTCAAAGTTGTACCTGGCATGGTCTGGCCTCTCCCTGGGGGTGATGGGGCAGGAGAAGCTACAGTGTTAGCTATCTGTCTTGGGTAATAGCTCTGACTGTTCTGTACCACCCCCGTCTTCAGTAGCTTGTTCAAGAGGTGAAAGAGGATGAGTCAGAACCAACTCAGCCAGAAGAGTGTGCAGGAGGGGCCAGGGCCGTCTCCTTTCAGGTCCAACTCAGCTTTGAAGCAGGGCCTACTTCTTCCCATCCTCTCCAAGGGTATTTCTACGGATGTGGGGCTTCCTTCTCAATGATTCATTTACTACAAAGTCCTCCTTATTAAAAGGCAAAGGTGGTTGTCGTAAAGGAGGTGGTGGCTACGTATTTGCTCAATTGCTTTATCTTGCTTAGTAAAACCAACAACCAAACCATTTCTGGGGCAGGTCGTGGTGACCAGCACAAGATTCTTACTTTTTCTTTCCTTTCCTCCTTGTTCAAGATGAGGCATTCACAAATAGAAGAACTTCACGAAGTTCCCTGTGTAACCATACTTTGAGGAACTATCTTCTGAGGGTAACAGTGCCTAAGGATTCCCATGAAGCCCTTTAGAAAGGATTGAGGCACACCATTTAAGAAAAGTTTTAAGCCAGTGTTTTTCAAATTACAGGTTTATTTGTAGGGTATCCTAATTCACTTACAGAAATTTAAGAATTTGCCTTCACTTTGGTGGTAATCTTTAAAAAACTAATATAAGCATATTCTGGAATCATCAGAATAAACCTAATTGTGTGTTTGTGTTTAGGGTCTCCTTGAGATATACTGGCACTATTTTGATCATTTCCAGACAATAGGACCTAAACAGAGACAGACTTAATATGTTCTATTCCAGCAAAATGTAATCAAATGGTATTAACCATACTGTACAATCAGAGAGTCATGGTAGTTGGATCTTTAAAAAAAGCAATGACTAAATTGGTTAATTATAGGGTGCATGGGAGACAAGCCATGCTGAACTCAGAAGAACCTTCTCTCTGACAAGATTCATTCTGTCAGTGGCAATCTAACTTCATCAAAATAACATTATTTTAAATACTGAATTAATGTTTTTGCTTTAACTTTATTGTTTTTCAGTTTTGATTAGAATTCACTTATAAATTTGATTTGGTTTTGTGGTTGTATGAGAGCTACAAACTGAAGATTATATTTGGTTTTAAATTCACACATATTTAAGGAATATTATAATTTAAAAATTGTCAGTATTAGGAGATGCCAAAGAAGGCAATTACAATCCAACTTCCCACAAAGAAAAGCTCAAATCAGCATGGTTTCACTGTTGAATTTTGCAAAACATTTAAAGAAAAATGAATACTAATCCTTCATAAGCTCTTCCAAAAAATAGAAGAGAAGGAAACCTTTCCCAACTCATTCCATGAGGCCAGCATTACCCTGATACCAAAACCAGACAATGGCATCGGAAGAAAACTACAAGTCAATATCCTTTATGAATATAAATGCAAAAAAATCCACAACAAAATACTAGAAAACTGAATCCAGCAACCTGTAAAAAGGATTATACACCATGATCAAGTGAGATTTATCCCAGGATTGTGGGTTGGTTTAACACACAAAAACTTACCAATGTGATGTGCCATTTTAATAGTAAAAAGGAAAAAAAAAAAAAGATGATCTCAGCAGACACAGAAAAAGCATTTGACAAAAATGTAACACCTGTTCATGATAAAAACACAAAGCAAACTAGGAATAGAAGGGAACTTCTTCAGTCTGATAAAGGGCATCTACAAAAAACCCCACAGCTAACATCATAGTTAATGGTAAAAGATCACAAGCTTTATCACTAAGGTCAGGAACAGGACATTCTTTCACTTCTATTCAACATTATATTAGAGGTTCTAGTTGGGGCAGTTAGGCAAGAAAAACAAATAAAAGGCATCCAGATTAGAAAGGAAGAAGTAAAACTATCTCTATTTACAGATGATGTAATCTTGAATATAGAAAATCCTAAGGAATCCACCAAAAAAACCCCACCCAAACAAACAAACAAATAAAAAACTTGCTGAACAAAGAGCTAATAAATTCAGTGAGGTTACAGGATACAAGATAAATATAAAAATAATTTTGTTTCTATACACTAGCAATGAACAATTTGGCAATTAAATTAAGAAAACAATTCAATTTATAATAGCATCAAAAAGAATAAAACAATTAGGAATAAATGTAACCAAAGAAATACAAGGCTTACACACTGAAAACTAAAAAATATTAACAGAAATTAAAAGTGACCTAAATAAACAGAAAGCTATCCCATATTCATGGATTGGAAGATTTAGTATTGTCAATATGGCACTATTCCCCTAAACTGGTCTAGAGATTCAATGCAACTCCTATCAAATTCAGCTGGCTCTTTTGCAGAAATTGAAAAGCTGATCCTAAAATTTATTCTTCACTGTCCTGTGCATCGTAGGATGTTTAACAGCATCTCTGGCCTCTACCTTGATGTCAACTCTCATCAATCCTCAGGTAAAATGCGCTTTGGAAACCAAAGATTTGGAAGTTCCCTCAGGCTTGGAAACATTAAATGCAAAGGAGATATGGGAAGGTACCAGTAGCATCTGCTATAGTTAACCCTTATACCATCAGAACAATTTTTGCCCCACATTAACTCACTTCATGCTGTAACTGGTTCTTCCAGGTGATGGCTGGTCACGATTAAAAAAGAATTTTAAAAATCATCATGATAGGGAGATTAGAGGGACAGTCCCTATTTCTGAAGATGTTCTTGAGGCCATAATAGACACTCGTCTTCTCCCTCTTCTCCCACCAATTTGAGATTCTCCTCACTCTAGGCCAGCACTTCTGATCTGGGTTGCTTGCCTGGTGGGATGACCCAGACTTTATCCCTGAGCGATCTGTACCCCCATGACTGTGCCCTTATCAGGCTGTTACTGTAATTGTCCATTCCCAGTCATGACTTGGCATGGAAGCATGAAGACACGCCTCAGGGAATTCCCTGTGTTTCAGAACCACTCCTTCTTGTCCCATTATGTAGTTGTATCTCCTCATAATAATTGGGGTGAATCACGCTTGCCTTTACAGCATCTCCTTTTTCTGTCTTCTGGTCTATTGGCATGAGGAGCTCAAAATAACTAAGTTTTAGCCACAGACTCAGGTTTAGTGGAGTCCTATGTCCTTTTGCAAAACACCCCCTTATCCCCATCAGGAAACTGAGACCTCTAGTCCACCCAAACCTAAAGTGCAGATTCCCCAGGGGGACCCTGGGAGTGATGGTGAGAGATGCCACTAGACTTCCATCCCTTGGTTCCCAGACCTTTGAATTCTACCTATCAGAGACCAACACCTCAATACCTCAGCAATCACCTGCCAGCTGGTGCCTTAGCTGTGGTGTTTCAGACCATCCCAATGTTTTATCAGACTGGTAGCTTCTAGGTGATGTTCCATACAGTAGGATCACTGGATCCCAGGATCATGTGCCCATTGTTGTACCTGCTTTGACATAAAGTGGAACCCTTGGTCTGAAGCAGTATGTCAGGATTCAATCAGAGAAGCAGAACCACCCTGAATGACGTAGAATAACGTATTGTTGTAGGCAGAATGATGCCCCCCACAAAAGATGTCCACATCCCAATTCCTGGAAACTGTGAATGCATTAGTTTAGATGGCAAAGGGGGAATTAGGGTAGCAAATGGAATTGAGGTTGCTTATCAGCTGACCTTAAAATTGGATTATCTGGTTAGACCCAAGGTAGTCACGAGGGTCCTTAAATGTGGAAAGGGGAGGCAGAAGAGGAGGTCAAGCAATGCCAAGTGAGAACTTGACCTATTGTTGCTGACTTTGAAGATGGAAGAAGGGACCACACTCCAAGGAATATGGGTGACTTCTAGAAGCTGGAAAAATCAAGGAAATGATTCTCCCCTACAGCTTTCAGAAAGGAACACAGCTCTGCTGACACCTTGATTTCAGCCCAGTGAGACCCATTTTGGACTTCTGAGTCACAGAACTTACAAATCAGTCGTGTAATAAATTTGTGCTCTTTTAAAAAAAATTAATTTATTGATTTATTTATATTTATTTATTTTTTTCTGCGTTGAGTCTTCATTGCTGCACGCAGGCTTTCTGTAGTTGCAACGAGCGGGGGCTACTCTTTGTTGCAGAGCACAAGCTCTAGGCGCATGGGCTTCAGTAGTTGTGGCACATGGGCTCAGTAGTTGTGGCTCGTGGGCTCTAGAGCACAGGTTCAGTATCTGTGGCGCATGGGCTTTGTTGTTCTGCGGCATGTGGGATCTTCCTGGACCAGTGATCAAACCCTTGTCCCCTGCATTGGCAGGCAGATTCTTAGCCACTGCGCCACCAGGGAAGTCCCTAAATTTGTGTTCTTTTCAGCCACTGTTTGTGGTAATTTGTTAGAGTAGCAACGGAAAACTAATACTGATATTTATCGTAGGGATTAGACCCTCGGCAGTTATGCTGTCAGGAAGGAAAGCTGAACGTGAACTGACCAGCTGCTGTCCCACACCAGCAAGTCAAGCAAGCGAGTCAACAACCATGTGCCCAGCTGCCCAATGCCATGATGGATGCTTGCCTCTGTCTTAAACATCTTCGGCAAATTGCTTCCCAGGGGGCTGCTAATCTGCAACAATACAGCGAAGGAAATTCTGGGAAGTGTAGCTTCTGCATAGCTATTTTGACACTAAAATGCCACCCACTCTTTTGACCTTTGGATGGTGATGGGGACTAAGGCACTGCCGGGCATGTAAGAAATAGCATTAATCCCAGTAAAATGAATTGCTAGCCCTCCAGGTGGAAGTGGTCAGATGCCTGGAGCATGGGTGGATGAAGGATATTACTGTGTAGGAGTCAGCATCCATCTAGGCTGATGTGGGGTTGAACGACCACCCTTGGTGACAGGGAGCCCAGGCTGTTGGGCCCATGCATAGCTTCTTTCATGGCTGCTCTAGTCCTGGGCACACTGTGCAAACAGCATGGGGGCTGAAGATGGAGACCGGTTGACCTCTATAGGATGAGTGGGCCTCTCCACCCAGTGGCCCAGGGCTCCCCCATGGTGGAAGCTCTCTGGTGAGCACTGATAATAGGCACCCAGACCTACCCCTTCCCTAGACCTCTTTGTCCATGATTTTCTAATTTCTTTTATTCCAGGCCATTTGTTGGATTCATGCGTACAAGTAAAGGCATGTAATTTATTCGTTCATTTAAAAACATGTATTAAGCTCCACCCTGTACCAGGTGTGATGCTGAGCACTGGGATCATTGTAGTGAGCAAGAGTGTCACTGCCCCCGCCTCCAAGGAGCTGGCAGTCTAATAGGGGAAAGGTCATTATACGAGTTCTTTCTAGGGTGATGTGGAAGTACGGAGTGCTGAGGGGCCTATAACAGGAGGACAGCCTAGTCAGAGAGTAACAGTTCAATGAACAAGAGTAAGGCCGGGAAGGTCGGGCTGGAAAAAGGAGCCACATTAGGCGAGGAAAGGATTCAGGGCTTAACCTAAGAGCAATGGGAAAGCACCTGATAGGTCCCAAATATTGTCTTTAAAGGGCCACTCTCTCCTGTGAGGAGAATGACTTGGAGAAGGACAAGAGAGGAGCAGGACCGGTTAGGAGGTGGTGTGTGGGGACCAGATGGCGGCGTAGACTAGGGCAGGGGTGACGGACACAGAAGCGGAAGGATTCAAGAGCAGTTGAGAAGGTGGAAGGAATGGGACTTGGGGAAGGATTGGATAAGGAGTGAGGAGGAAGGAAGGGTCAAGGACACCTTGTGGGTTTCCAGTCTGAGCGAAAGGATGGATCCATTTCCTGAGCTGGCACAGAGTGCAGTGGAGGGCAGCCTGGAGGTTCATTTCTTCATCTACGTTTACTGACTTCTTAGGAAGAGGTCAGTACATGGAGGTGCTGAAAAGAGTAGAGTAGAAGGTTGTCTCTGCCCTGAAGGAAGGCAGTCTAGTGGGCAAGAAAGAAAGGCAGACCAATACATGGAAGGCAGTAATTCAGCTGGCAAAAAATATATATATATATATATTTTGCCACGCTGTGTGGCATGTGGAATCTTAGTTCCCTGATCAGGGATCGAACCCATGCCCCCTACATTGGTAGGGTGGAGTCTTTTTTTTTTTTTTAACATCTTTATTGGAGTATAATTGCTTTACAATGGTGTTAGTTTCTGCTGTATAACAAAGTGAATCAGCTATACATATACATACATCCCCATATCTCCTCCCTCTTGCGTCTCCCTCCCACCCTCCCTATCCTACCCCTCTAGGCGGTCACAAAGCACCGAGCTGATCTCCCTGTGCTATGCGGCTGCTTCCCACTAACTATCTATTTTACATCTGGTAGTGTATATATGTCCATGCCACTCACTTCGTCCCAGCTTAGGTAGGGTGGAGTCTTAACCACTGGACCACCAGGGAAGTCCTATTCTGGCTTTTTGACCAAGTAACCCTACTCTTGGAGAGTGATCTGAAAGAAATAACTCTAAATGAAACAGTGAATCCATTTCAATTCAACAGATCCCTTTTTTGAGCAACAACTCACGGTATGTCGGGCACCATTTGGCCTGAGGAACCAAAGACAAATGAATATAGCCCTTCACCTCATGTTGCTCACAGTCCGGCAGGAAAGACAAGCATGCGAGTAACTGTGATGTGAAAGAACATGTGAACAGAGCCAGCTGAGAAGTGAGCGGAAGTTGGTAGCTGGCCAGATTCTTCAGAAGGTCCCCACTCCACAGAGCTGCCTCCCTCAATGCCTTCATATTGGGACAGAATTAGACTGGCATTCATTTTTCTGGCTTGCAATGTTTGCAATGTTGACTCTCTTAAACATTGTTTATTTATTTAGGCTGCGTTTGGTCTTCGTTGCTGTGTGCTGACTTTCTCTGGTTGCAGTTAGTGGGGGCTACTCTTCATTGCGGTGCGCGGGCTTCTCATTGCGGTGGCTTCTCTTGTTGCAGAGCACGGGCTCTAGGTGTGCGGGCTTCAGTAGTTGTAACATGCGGGCTCAGTAGTTGTGGCTCGCAGGCTCTAGAGCGCAGGCTCAGTAGTTGTGGCACACGGGCTTAGTTGCTCCGCAGCATGTGGGATCTTCCTGGACCAGGGATGGATCCCGTGTCCCCTGCATTGGCAGGCAGATTCTTCACCACTGCGCCACCAGGGAAGTCCCTTAAACATTGTTTTAAATTGTGAATAAAACATGTTATGTGTGATGAAGCTAGTATACATTTCTGTATGAAACATTATTTATATTGGTTTGGGGGGTGTTGGGAAGGCTAGTAGTATTTTTGAAACTTAACACCCCCAGCGTTGCCCGATTACAATACAAAATTAGAATTATGCTTTCACATAAGCAGATGAATAATCTTTTAGTGTAAGCGTGTCCCAAATATTGCATGGGATATTACTAAAAAATTTTTGTTGCTGTACAATGCTTTGAATACTCTGGCATTCTACATAGAGATGATTATGAATTTTTTAGTATAAAACAATTTTTGAAATCTTCTAAATGAATTCTGTCACATAGACATGTAGAAATCATCTTTGTGGCCCATCTGTAATTTCAGACAAATAACCAAAAAACTTTTGAGTTTATGTTCCATGCAATATTTGGGACAGACTTATACTAAAACATTCTGTATTGTTTACCTGAAATTAAAATTCAATTTAAATTTAACTGGGTGTCCTGTATTTTTGTTAAATCTAGCAACTCTAAACGGTATACACCGTCTTCAGCAACACCTTGCTTTCTTTGTGTTTCCTCATGACACAGCGGTTTAGGAATCTATTTCGAAAATACCAGCTAGCTGTGAACCTAAATAGGATGACTTGTCTTCCCCTAGTGGCGAGTCCAGTCAATGTATGTAATTCAATGCCCACTTAATCACTTACTAAACACTTACCAAGTGTCAGCTACAAAGTTAAAAAAAAAAAAAAAAAGCTAGTCCTTGCTTTCATGGAGCGTGTTATCTAGCAGAAGGGGATACATATGTTGGCAAATGCTATAAAGTCTCTCCTAGGGCAATGTCTTTGCTGGACAGACATGAAGGTAAGATGGGCACAAAGGCGACTTCTACATGTGTACACGGTGGAGGTCTTCTAGGAAGATTTCAGAGTGGATGGTGCACTTTTATTCTGAAACACTCATAATCATCTTTTTTTAAAAAAAATTTACTTATTTATTTTTGGCTGCATTGGGTCTTCGTTCCTGTGTGCAGGCTTTCTCTAGTTGCAGCGAGCGGGGGCTACTCTTCATTGCAGTGAGCATGCTTCTCATTGCGGTGGCTTCTCTTGTGGAGCACGGGCTCTAGGCGCGTGGGCTTCAGTAGTTGTGGCACGTGGGCTCAGTAGTTGTGGCTTGCGGTCTCTAGAGCGCAGGCTCAGTAGTAGCGCACAGGCTTAGTTGCTCTGTGGCATGTGGCATCTTCCCAGACCAGGGCTCGAACCCGTGTCCCCTGCACTGGCAGGTGGATTCTTAACCACTGGGCCACCAGGGAAGCCCAATCATCATTTTTTTTCCGGCCGCGCTGTTCTGTTTGAGGGATCTTGGTTCTCCGACCAGGCTTCAAACCCTGGCCACTGCAGTGAAAGAGCCATGTTCTAACCACTGGACCGCCGGGGAATTCTCCAGCTCTTTTTAATTTATTTTATTTTTGGTTGCATTGGGTCTTTGTTGCTGCAAGCAGGCTTTTCTCTGGTTGCGGCAAGCAGGGGCTACTCTTTGTTTTAGTGCGCTGGATTCTCATTGCCGTGGCTTCTCTTGTTGCAGAGCTCGGGCTCTAAGGCGTGCAGGCTTCAGTAGTTGCGGCACACAGGCTCAGCAGTTGTGGTGCACGGGCTTAGCTGCTCTGCGGCATGTGGGATCTTCCCGGACCAGGGCTTGAACCCAGGTCTCCCGCACTGGCAGGCGGATTCTCAACCACTGCGACACCAGGGAAGCCCTCCAGCTCTTTTTAAAAGTTAAATTCCAGGGTATTAAAGCCTTATAAAATCTGGGAACACAATAGTACACAAAAGGCACTCTGCTATCTGTTATGCAGTTAAGGACTAATTCCAGTCTTTTGGAAAATATGGACCAGCTTTCTACTGGAGAGATAGGAAAATGTTCTTCTTCAGTCATTCCCTTTCCCCTCAGCGCCTTCTCTGATGGATCCAGGAACTTTGGGGACGGAGGACCGGGAGTGGCCAGTCACTGTGAGGAGAAATGTTTAATGTCAACCTGCTCCTGAGAGAATTTCTCCATTTCCTCCCTCTTCCCAAGACCTTCTTCTAAGCCAGCATATCGACGCTGCCCACTTTTTCTTTTCTTGGTCTGCATCAATTACAACTTCCGCACCCAGAAGATATCTTCTGCTACAACATGAGTTCTAGTGGGTACAGAACGTGGGAAGGGAAGGTATATCCTTTCCATGAAAGACGTATCAAATTCTCTCTTCTTGCGTTTTTTTCACTCAGGTGAAAAAACTGGATGTTACTGGTATCTGTCATTACTGTTAAGTAACAAGGGGTTTTCCGGGCATCAGAGATGAATTTACTCATATTTACTTCCCTCTACAGTTTGAAAAAAAATTTGAGGAAGCTTACTAAAAACACACGAAGTGTTCCCAGCCTGAATGTCAGTGGTGTTTAACTTCAGATTCAAACGTGTCTAGAAGGCAGATCAGTTTACATGTGGGACTAGGGAGTCTCCATAAAGAGCTTGTCCTGAGAAGAAATGTTGGTAAAAGGAAGCAGTGTAGTTCGACAGAGCAGAGTCTGCACCACACTGCAGACTCACTGGGTCAAGGCTGTGCTCCGGCCAAGTCTAAAGTTGAGGCTGTGAAAATGCAAAGGGCAAGCAGAGAGCTCCCTGTCCAGGAGCTCCGTGGGGCGGTGACGGCAGTGGGGCCCCCTTCAGGATACCAACGCTGGGCACGCGCACACCGGGTACAGGGGCCAGCCCCCTCGGTTGTGAATACCTTGTGAAGACAGCAGTTGCCACCCCTGTGATGCATGTTTAATCAGTTCAAGCAGAACCACCATAAAACCCAACACTTTTGGCTTCAGCGTTTATTACAGAAAACTGTTTTAACAAACTGTTTAAAAAACAGCAATGGGGGTTAGGACAAAGTACGAATGAAATAAGATACAAAGCTCACTGCATAGAAACATTGGAAACATGGTTGTGTCCTTCCACAACTCAACAAGACACACAAACAGTGTCCGAAACACCCATTTGGTTCCAATTTTAGATTTCAGTCATTTGACAATTATTTCCTGCGCACTTTTTAGGTGTGAGGCACCGCACTGTGGTAGGTGCTGGGGATACAGTAACAAGTAAAAGTAAATTCCTGCTCTCACAGAGCTTCCGGTCCCCTGGGGGGGGCAGACAGACACCACAAAACAAACATGTCAGGTAGTCAAAGGGTTACCGGGACGAGCGGGCAGGTAGGCAAAGTTTCTGTACACTCTCCAAATTCTTAGGAGCAATCAGAGGCTGCTTTGAAGGTCACAGCTTGGGGAAAAGATACGAACTCTGAATTATATATATATATATATATTTTTTTTTTGGTACGCGGGCCTCTCACTGTTGTGGCCTCTCCCGTTGCGCAGCACAGGCTCCGGACGTGCAGGCTCAGCGGTCATGGCTCACGGGCCCAGCCACTCCGCGGCACGTGGGACCCTCCCGGACCGGGGCACGAACCCGTGTTCCCTGTATCAGCAGGCGGACTCTCAACCACTGCGCCACCAGGGAAGCCCTGAATTATATTTTTGAAATAACTTTTTTATAGGTTGCAAATTTCTGCTCAGACTCTTTAGTTCATAGTTCTCGAGCAGCATTTATACTTTTCTAACTAGAAGTCTTTATGGCTGTCCTGCTGGAGTATGGCCCACAGCATGCATGTGCACGTGTAGGTATAAGTATGCATGTATGTTTACAGACGTACGTCACCACTTACGTATGTTAATCTGTATTACGTATTAATACATTATTTCTGGCTGTAATGATACAAATCTTTTACATAAATGCGTAGGTTTTATCCAGCTTCTCCAAGAACTATTAATATTGTAGTTCTGAGGCAGTTTATTGGTGCTTCCAAGTATATGGTATTTCCAAGTAAACTATTCTTCAGAAAAAATACTTGTCAGTTTACAAGTAAGCACATCCTGATTAAGCTACACGTGGACCACAATGAAGAATGGAATGGAATTGCATTTTTAGGTCAGAAGACAAGGCAAAATCGAGGGTTTTTTGTTCGCTGCTGCTCAGATGCTTGTTCGCTGAAAACCACAGGGGGTCCTAAACCCCAAAGACACACAGACTCCCACATCCAGGGACCTGGCGACTTCTGTGGTGTCTTTTCATCCTAATGCCCGAGTTTTCCCTCTTTCACATCCCACGAAGGCGCTGTTTCCTTTTGGGATGTGCATTCTGAAGCAGCCTTCTTCCTCTGGTAAATCCCGGGCCTGCGTGCTGACCAGGCCTGTCGCACTGACACAGCGTGGAAGCCCGGGCTGACAGGGTCCTGGCATGTTCCTCACTTCCTCGCTACAGAGGCAAATTCCCACTGACAGGGCCTTTACAAGCGAAGGGCCAACCCAGATCTGCTTTGAACCAAAGGCCTCCGGTCAGCAGGATCAAAGGTGTGCGTGGGTCCCTGTAGGGATTCTGCAGCAGAGAACTGCCTCGGCGGGGATCCCTGGCCCATACTGTATGCTCCCCTGGGAGCTGGGCCAAGGCCTAGGGAAGCACACAGTGTGCTCTGCAGAGGACGTGCTGAGTGTCACAGCCCTTCCCAGGGCAGCTGCTTTCAACCTTTTCCTCTACCCAGAAGACCACAGCGGACCATCGTGTAAATAAGACTGGCCTGCCGTGATGCTCTGGGTAGCTCCATCTCCCTTCCCTTTCACTGGTCCTTCTGCAACGACTGAAGCTGAGAACCCAGCCTCAGAGGCCACCAGAATTCCTACACTTCCCTCCTCCGCAGGATCTCCATGAATAATCCCAAATAGAGAATCATTTTAAAAAAAAGCTATAGATGCCTTTGAAAGGCATTATATATTTTAAAAATTAGGTTTTCTTCCCAGGTACATTTCCTCCCACACCTTGATAATAAATAATTTGCATTTTCTTGAGTGCATGTAGGCTGAGCAGAAGGGGTACCTGAATACTTCCAGATGGCGTAGAGAAGCTGGCCTGGTGTTAGAAATGATACAGATAAGCCACAAAAATAAACCACCCTCAGGATGTTAGTAATCAACAGTTGATTACACACATTATTCTTATTTTTCGCTAAAGCCACCTGCTTCTTTCCTACTGAATTACTCTACTTCTTACTCTCTCTCTTCTCTCAGTACCATTTTCTGGTCCCAAGACTTCTTACGTCCACTGTGACTAATGTCACATACTCCCGTATCTTAAAAGATAATAGTAAGTTATCTACTCAGATAGTTTCCCATTTCTCTGTAATTTTAGTGATTACGCACTGTAATCAGAAGCTATTGTTCCAATGGTCTGAATCAGGAAGACTTCATGGACATATAGCAAAAGATTTTCTGGTTTTAATCCTAAACCGTAGAAGGGATAGGTAACTGTGATGTAGAAGCCAGTGTAATTGGTAAAACGGATAGAATTCCCCTGAAAAAACTGTAAGGACCACACCATGTTTCTGGCATCTGCAGCTGTTTTCCAGAGTAAGCTACGTTTTCAGAAAACCAAGTGATGGTGGTATTCAGGCTTTTCTAAAGACATTTCCAAAGGGCCTACTTTCGTGTCCAAAGAAAAGACCAAATGTTCTAAATATGTCCTGAAAAATAACGGACTGTAATACTGGGATGGAGAAGCGACAGATGGTACAGGCAGCAGCAGTGGCAGCGGCGACGGTATCAGCTGATGGGAACGCAAGCGCCGCCCTTACCACACGACGGCACGCACGGTGGTGCTTAGGGGACCATTAGGAAGACAGAGGGCACCTTCTGGATTTAACTCCTCTCATCCAGGGCGGTCCCATGACAGGTCTTTCAAGACCTTACACATGGAGAAGAATGTAGAAAACTCTTCTCCAAATTCCTTTCAAATACTTAAGTGCTTGCCTGTGTTTTTAGGACCTACTAACTGAAGATGCTCTTTCTTCCCCCACAAGCAAAGAGTCTCTTGCTAGTTACTGAGAGGAGCAAGGAGCCCAGGTTCCCACTGCAACTCCCGTGAGACCCCCTAATATTTTAGAGTTCATTCCTGGTCACACAGTTTCCTGTTGCAGAAGTTCTTCACTTATTTTACTTCCACTGTTTTCGTCTTCGTTAGAATAGTTTCCCGAATCTTGACTAGTTTGGGAATTGTACTTTTTGTGATCTTCATCAGTTGGATCAGTCTCTTCTATTACAGTAATAGTGTTTGCATTTTCAATTATAGAACATCTTTCCGTCTGTTCCTCAGAAGTGGAAAGGAGTAGATTCCTTACTGGCTGTGAAGAGAAATACTAATTCAAAAGGGAAAGAACAGAAACAGATTATTTAAAATCACAAAAATTAGTTTTCTAGTTCTAATAAGCTGTGGTTTCTTAAGCTATCTAGAAACCCTATCTTTTGACATGCATATTAAAAAGCAAGCTAAGAGCATATCGACTACACTATAATGTTTGGAATAAGACCATCACTAGTGAGGTCATGTACATGTTAGTATTGTTTTTGGGAATTATATGAAGAGTCCCTGAGAAAGGTCCACTGTGCTATCAGGGGTGGGGAGTGGAAGAGTGTGGGTGAGGAAGGAAAGGGAGGGCACTGGGATTTGGGACATTTTATTTTATTTTATTTTATTTTTTGCGGTACGCGGGCCTCTCACTGTTGTGGCCTCTCCCGTTGCGGAGCACAGGCTCCGGACGCGCAGGCTCAGCGGCCATGGCTCACAGGCCCAGCCGCTCAACGGCATGTGGGATCCTCCCGGACCGGGGCACGAACCCGTGTCCCCTGCATCGGCAGGTGGACTCTCAACCACTGCGCCACCAGGGAAGCCCTTTATTTTGACATAATAAAAATTTTGGTATCTAATCCACAAATACCCAGAAAAAGCACAGGGAGAAATTAATTTTTCCCTGTCCCACTAAGAATAAAGAGCTATTGTAACTTGATAGTTTTAAGCTCTTTAAATAACAGCTCTGAATAGAAGAGTATATAGAAATGATATTAAAAAACTCAGGCATAAAAGAGTAAAACAGTTCATATTTATGGAACGTTTGTACAGTGTTAGGCCTTTCTGGTTTATCTCCTTTGGCCCTCCCAATTCTGCAGGATGGTACCACTGGCTCTGTTTTACAGTCTACGGGCACTTGCTCAAGTACCCTTAAGAGAGCTGCTCAAGTTCACAGAGCCAGTAAGTCCAAATACACTACAGCCCATCAACAATTCACCTTCAGGTCTCTAGCTCCAAAGCCTGGGGAACCTGAAACAGGGCAGGCAGCGTGGAAGCTGCTCCAGTGAACCCACCACCCCCAGGGTGGTGTCCACACTCTGGTCTTCACCACTCAGTGCCTTCACTAACTATGCCAACCAAAACACCGAGGTGCTGTGAAAGGAAACTTGTGTTTTGCTATTTCGTTTTCTGTGATTTTATCCACAGAATACAGTTTTTGCACTGATGATAATGTTTTAATCTTTTTGTGAATATAGACTTTCAGCGGTAAAACAAGTGCCACAGTAACCAAACTGCCAGAAAAATATGAGATTAAGGACACACCTTACTATTCCATGTTATATCCTATTAAATGACTGTTTCTAAAGTTAATTTTCTGAAACTCTGAAGAAAAAAACCCAAATCAGTCTGTATTATTTTCTGAATATCAAGAAAACATTTATATTCTGTTGAAATCAAACATATTTCCCATTCATTTTAAGAAAAATCCAGTTAACTGTTGAAAAGAAAAGTAACATACCTCATCTACAGCGGAAGGAGTTTTACTTGATGGGAAGAACACGTAATTGATGCATCTCAAGAGGACTTTCGCAACATAGATGACAACAATGAGAGAAAATAATGCGGTGCAGATGCCAGCTATAAGCCAGGTTTTGGAAGTATTTCCTAAAAACAAATAAATGGCGTTTAGCATCTATATAGGTTTTGACACACAAATACATTAAGACTGCTGACAGTTTGTGTGAAACAAATACAGCCACGTGAAAGGAAATATACATTCTATTAAATAATACCAACAATAACATAAAAAAATTCACAACTGAACTAATTAAGTGATTTCCACATAATAATTATATTAAGGATTCTATAAAAAATTAAAAGTCTCATTAAATTCTAAGAGTCATAATAAAAGGAAATTAATTATGCAGATATGCATGAAATATAAAGCATGCAAAAACCACTGAACTAAGTTGAGTATTAAAAATATTTTCTAAAACTGGAAGGCTCGGCATGAAGTACTCACACAGTTCATGAAGAAAATATTCTCTATATGTTTGTGGTAAAAAGGAAGTATTTTACAAGTTTCAATGAATTGGTTATTTTTATTAAGTCTTGTTACATTAAAAAAGAAAAGATACAATAAAAGGTTCTGACCTGGTTTTGTTTTCTCACACACAGTATCACTAAAAACACTGCTTTTATTCCACTTGTCATTCTCAGTGACTGCTCTGGCTTTCACACAGTATACAGTCAGCGGTTTCAAGTTAGGAAAAGTAAAATCAGTTCTTGTCTCTACAACTTTTCTCTATAAAAAAATAAGTAAATCATTGATAAAATTTAGAACCCCAAGAAATCATATAGGGAATATCTATTTTCTGAATTCCTTAAATAGTCAAGCTAAGATTGGCCTCTCCCAAACACTTGGTATGTGTTTGAGAAATATAAATTTGTTTTGGACAACACATTATAACCAAATTCAAAAGTTAAACATGGCTGCTGCCAAAAAAAGAATATTTTCCTAAGACAACTCTAATTTATTTTATAAGTACATACTGGTTTGGTTTAATCACCATCATGTTATCTCTGTTTAGTGGCAGAACAATTAAGTGCAGAGGTTCTGGCCTCAAACTGCCTGTAGCAAGATATCACTCACAGCTACATGGGCTTAGGCAAGTTATTTAAGTTCCCTGGGCCCTACTCCCAGATCTGTAAAGTGAGGACAATTATTACTCCTATTTGTATTCGTCAGCTATTGCCACAATAATGTTGTATAACAAAATATTACAAGGCCAACAAAATAATGTTGTGCAATGCTGTGTAACAAAACAGCCTGTGGCTCAAAAGATATTTGTTTTTCTTACTCGTGAGTGTCCCAAAGTGCTGGGGGAACACTCACTGAGGCCGTGGATCAGGTTTAGGTCTGCTCCACAGTCTCCTATCTGCCTGGGGCCAGAGACCACGTGGAGCTTGCTTTCCTCTTGACAAATGGGAGAAGCATGCATGCGCACTTAAGGCCTCTGCTCACACCACATCCACTCCCATTCCACTGTTTACAGCCTAGTATCAGGACGGCAGTAACGAATATTCCATCCCAAGTATTTGCTGAATAGTAATTTAATCAATCAAACTGTCTGGCAGGGTTGAAGAATGATTGAGACGATTCATGTAAAATACTTAGTTCAGTACCTGATACACAATGAGTATTCAATAAATTTGACTTGTTATTACGATTGTAATTATTGATGTGTTACCCAGCATAGGATGGCCAAAAAAAAAAAGTTATTGAATCTACTATTTGTCAAGCAATGTGGTATTTTCATATATTTTACCTCATTTTAAACCTTATAAACAATTTTTCAAAAAAAATTAAGTTACAATGTAATATGTATAAAATGGATAACTAATGAGAACCTGCTGTATAGCACAGGGAACTCCATTTCGCTGTACAGTGGAAACTAACACAACAGTGTAAAACAACTATACCCCAATGAAAAACAAAAAAAAAATTAAGTTACAATGACCACCACCACTTTAGAGGAGAGGAAACAAAGTTTTAGCAGTTAACCACCTTGCCTAAGGTTACACAATTTGGGGGCTTGAGACACAAATTTAGATCTTTCTGATCTAGGGATGACTGAGAACTAACCATAGTGCTCAATAGGGCTAAATTCTGCTATGGTTACAGAGTGTTCAGATAGTTAAAATGAAACTAGCCAAGTCGCTGGAATTTTCTTAGATTTTCAACAGAAAATGAAGTTACAGAATTTACCAACTTATTTGCACAAGATTTTTAAAGGCTGATTCCTTGATTGTAATTCCACAGGGAAAAGTGATCTAGGAATAATGTGGATTATCTGATGTATATGAGCTTTGTCAGTGGTTTTTGAATTGTAGGGTTTAAACAAGTGTTTCTCGACCCTTTTGTCATGACTACTCCCCTAAGGAGACTTTTTAGACCATTTTTTCCTAATCCCTCCCCCTTTACAAAGTTGAATAAGATTTTTTGGGCGAAGTTGAACACTCGAGGCAGGTTTTCCTCCTGGAGGGTCACGAACCACTGTAACAGCTAAGATTCTTTTGCGCCCTAAAAACCAATTTTTGCCCTCTTGGAGGTGCCCTACCCCCAGGGGGTATTTGTCGGTATCTGGAGGTATTTGGGGTTGTCAGAACCGGGAGGGAGCGCTACAGGCATCTAGTGGGTAGTGGCCAACGGTATTGCTAGCCATCCTATAATGCACAAGGCAGCTTCCACAACAAAGAATCAGCCAACCCAAATGTCAATAGCGCTGAGAAACCCTGGTTCACGAATACCTGAGAATCCTGTTAAAAATACAAATTCCTGAGTTCTACCCCCAGAGATTCTAACTGAGTAGGAATAAACTCAGGATCTGAATTTTAAAAACTAACTGGGGGGGAGGGGGTACTTCCCTGGCAGTCTAGTGGTTAGGACTCCGAGCTCCCACTGCAGAGGGCACAGGTTCCATCCCTGGTCGGGGAACTAAGATCCTGCATGCCAGGGGGCGTGGCCAAAGAAACATCAATAACAACAACAACTAACTGGGGCCCAGATGCAGGTGGATTGTAACTCTTACTGTGTAAAACATGGGAAATGCTCATTTCTTCCTACTGTAAATATCTGAGTTAATCACATAGTCTTAAAGTTTAAAAATTTCCCTAGAATTTTAACTGCAAGCTTTGTTTACCCAAACCACAGTTATAACTCTAAATTATAAACCTATACTGCATAGTCTTTTTACCTCAGCGTTTGAAGTGTTTTCCCGAAAAATAACTTCATACATTAGCGGGTAAGGCTGGTTCACAGACTTGTTTTCAGACTCTTTTGGAGCACCGATAGAGACGTGCAGTGAGTCGTCATTAATGGATTTCATGCTAATGACTGGAGGAAATATGATAGCTAGAAAAAATGTGTAAAGACACAAAGTTCAAATTAGACTAAAAAACAATTTTAAGAGTTCGCACCAAATTGGAGAATTACAATGTAAAGTAAAAACTATTGGCTTACTTTTCATTTCAGTATTAAATATTTTCTCTTCAGACCAAAAAGATGTGTTATTTCCATTAGATGCTTGTACACGGATACGGTGAACTCCTTCTGGGAAAACATTTTGAGGAATCACACAGTGGGTAGTTGCGACATCTTCACAGTTTGGTACTTGTTTCCATTTGTCTGAATGACTCCCAGGGATCCTTTTTAAAAACTCACTTTTAAGACAAATAAATGTTTTTTATTCCAAACACGTTAATTTAGTAAACATTTAATGAATACCTATAATACACTAGACACTCTGTTAGGGGCTAAAGTTACAGAGAGAAACGGTCCTCACCCTCAGGAAACTCACAGGATGGTGGAAGAGACATGTTCACAAAAGAAAACCAAAGATCTTGCTCCAGAGTGTGATAAGGTAGTGGTGAGCTAGAGTTGGCTCGTACCGGTGCACAGAAACAACTGCTAAGTTTTTGGGAATGCTGCCAGCTAGTTGTTAAATACAGCCATTATTAAAAGTTAAGTTACATAAACTTACAAATAAATAAATTGTATTAAAAACAAAAGTAATAAATACTCAAAATTCATCTTGTCCTAATTATTTTCCTACATTTTATTATCTATGCTCAAGGCTATTTACGTCTATCGTGTCTATACAGCGGAAACGCTATATGACGGAGGGCTTACTGTGCATCTTCCCAGATGCATGTTCAGTGACATGCTGTTGGGAGCTTGACAGTGGCCGTAATAGGAGTAGTTATATTATAAAAACTGGCAAATGCTACAGATAAGGCTTTTCCCTTCTGGAAAGCCAGCTGCTAAATGTACCAGCACACCTGTGGGTAAGTGCTGTATCAGAGATACACACCAGTGTCCTAAGAGCAAGTCTGCACAGATTAAGACTGGGCCTGGAGAGGTTAAGTAAGCTGCTCGGAAACCAACAGCTCCAAGCATCTCAGTTCACGCCTGGAACTGTAACAGCCTCCTGACTTGTCCCCTTGTCTGTCTTGTCTCCTTAGTCCCGCTGCACCACACACAATGTGGCCACTTTCACCTTCCTCAAACACAGGCCTCACGTGACCCATCCCTCAACACAAAACTCCCAATGGCACTCAAATGCCTCCAGGGCAGTCTGAGGCTAAGCCTAAGCTTATGCCATCCTATTAATTCAATGTTCCCTCTCATTGCTCTCCCAGGCCCGAATGTTCTGCTACTCTCAAAGCAGGTCCTCCCTTCTTGTCGGCAAATTTCCAAACTGGCCCCCCAAATTCCTACCCGCTGGTGCACAAGCCCTACATGATCCCCTCCGCCTCAGGGTGGGCAGGATCCATGAACTCTTCATTAGGTTACATTAGTTGGCAAAGGTGAAGGGATCTTACAAATGAAATCAAGGTCCCAAACCAGTTGACTTTGAGTTCATCAAATGAGAGTCTATCCTGGGTGGGCCTAACCTGATCAGATGAGCCCTTTAAAAGAGGGTCTAGAGGACAGAGATTCTCTCTCCTGATGGCCTCCAGGAAGCAGGTCACCATGAGTTCTGCAGCTGCAAGAAATGGATTCTGCCAACCACCACATGAGCTAAGGAGACAGCACGAGACAGCTTGTACTAGACAGCACCCCAGCTGACAGCTGAACTGCAGCCTTGCGAGACCCCGAGCAGAGAACCCAGCTAAGCCACGCCTGGACTCCTGACCCGAAGTCACGGACAGATAATAAACAGTGTGTTGTAAGCTGCTAAGTTTGTGGTAGTTTGTTACAGAGCAATGGGAAACGAACAGCTCCTCGTTACCCCGACCTAATTTTGTCTCTTCCTATCCTGAGCTTTCTTTTCCCCTGTGTGTAGCCCCTGCCTGGGATGCCCTCTCTTGTCGTTTAAAAATATGTGACTCAGCAATCAAGGCCTGGTTCACACTGCATCTCCTTCCAGAGGGCTTCTTTGGTCTCTCCAGCCCCATCCACCTTTACGTTTCCGACTTCTGTAACCCTTATAATCTGTACTCCACTCCTCAGTCCTAAATCACATTTTGCTATGCAAAGGCAGATAACTGCTTCGGATTTCTAGCACCATGTGTTTTATTCTGCTGTACCTTTACGACTCCTTCAGTGCTTTGTACAGTGTGCTAAGTACCCAAAAGAAACTTAGAGACCAGCCATCAGAAACCCCCATCCCTGTCTAGTCTGTGGCCCTACTGTTTAACATGCTTTTGAAAGTGAAGAATACATAAAAGACTCCTGTACAGTTTCCTGATCAGTGTGTGTGTGTGTGTGTGTGTGTATGTATATATGTATATCTGTAAGGGTGTGTATGACATGAAAGCGTTTATTATACAAACTGTTATTGCTTCGGAACTAACACCAAAGGGTTGAAAGTAGTCAATCACAGCAGTATTGACTTCCCTTTTCCCTCATGTTTTCTGTGTCTTTCTAGTCTCTTTCCTCTCACTCTTCCCTTCCTGCTTTACCTATACTTGCCTTTGGTCCCTCTATTCCTCGATCCTCAGTATCTCTTTCTTTCCTGGCCCTTCTCTCCCCATAGTCCACCTCACCTTCCACTTGATTATCCTCTTCTCTTCTCCCTCTCTACTCCCCTACAGTTTTCCAACCAGTATAAACTATATGCAGTCCTCTTCCACTCATGTGGTGCTAAGCTTCACTCATATTTGGCTGGTCTCTACTCAATCACATAGAGCACAGTTCTCTCCAACTTTCTTCATTTCCCACTAAAGTAATCACTAAAAAATCTGCCAAAGCCACTAAAATAATCAAGACAATGGGAAGGCTAACTTGAATTGAACAAGACAGAGTGACTGGACTCAGATCATTTCAAGGACTCATGGAAGAAGTGGGTTCTGAAGAAAAGATCATGGCCATGTGTCAAGTACTCCAGATTGAGGAAATAGCACATGCAACTAGAATCACATCTTTAAAAAAAAAAAAAAAAAAAAAAAGAGAGAGCCAGTAAGAACACTAGAGGTTATTAGAATATACCCATTTTACAACAAGTGAAGAAACTGAGGCCCAAAGAAGTTAAGTGATTAGCTCAATGACATCCTGGGACTAGAATTAAACATTCCAGTTCCAGTATATCACAACCACCTTTCCATCAGGCCACACGTGTGCACGGAGCAGCAGGTGGCTGAAGCAGAGTGAAAAGAAACCTAACAAACTGGGCAAAATAAACTGCAAAAGGACATTTATGGAATAGAACTTACTGGGACCACTGAGCTCGAAAAGTCGTGTTTTCATATGCGTAATCCCATTTAAGAACATAGACCTGATTTTCAGCATCGATTTGTATATTTTCTGGTGAAGGCACTTTATGTTTCTCTAGAAGACAAAGAGCACACAAAAAACACACACATTTTCTCTAGTGAGATGACAGATGGCTAGAATTCCTAACAGCATGAGCAAGAAGATAAAAGGCTTGAGTTTTATCATAATGATGTAACAGCTAAATAAGTTATGGTGTATATTCACACAAGGGAATACTATGCAGCCATTTAAAAGAATGTGATAGATCTATATGTGCCGACATAAAAAGAGAGCCTCAATATATTGGGTTAAACAAACAAGTTTAAAATATATCTGGCAGGACCTTATTTTTTAATTTAAAAGACAAAACCCCTCAAACTGTAAGTCCAAGTATATACTTATATAAGCCCCGAAAAAAGTATGAAAGGTTGTACACAGACTGATGGTGATACTTATCTCTGGTAAATGGAATTTACCAGGGGGTCAGGAGGCAGGAGAGGAAACCTTTAAACCCTTCTATACTGTTTGATTTTAAAAACAAACTTATATTAAACTTATAATTAAAGTAATAAATCCAAGCTCCTGCCCTTAAACCTTAATTGTTGGCAAGATGTCACTGGTTAAATGTATCAGGATGCTTTCATATTTTGACAGTTCATCTATAAAGGTAAACGTTTTGGAAGACTAAATGTTCTTCTAGCAACTACCTCCCATTCTTGTGGATTCTGAATAAAAACAGTTTTTTTCATTAGAAAATACTTGGATTTTACACAAAATTTTCATTACTATTTACTTGAGACAAAAATCCCAAATAACATTTGTTGCTTACGTAAATGCTGTTAGAATGCTTTTGTTTTAATGTCTATTAAACCATCACATAAGCTTTAGCAACTATTGGAAAAATGCCAAAATTGATAGGTTGCCAATTTATATACATAGGTATTGAATCTGAAGCAAGACTTCCTCCTTACCTGTGGTGTTTATACAATACACTGGACTATAGAAACCAACTCTTCTTGGTGAACGTAGTTCTGCTTTAACTTTTAAACAGTAAGTAGTCTCTGGTGAGAGTTTGTAAATTTTATCTCTGGAATAAACAGTTTCAGTCCTTTCCTATAATTAAAAAAAAAAAGAAGTCTGTTCTTTAAAAAAGTAAAAAGTCAAGTTTTAGAATGAATTCATGTCATTCTTCTCTCACATCAAACAAAGATAAAAATAACGCTTACTTCTAGACTTGACGAGTTTTTCCAGATAACTAAGGTATAAATAAAGCTGGAATGATCCATAGCCCACATGATACTATCTTTTGTCCCAGGAGGAGAGATGTTTATTATTATTGCCTTATCTTCAGCTTCTAAATGTACATCTAGAGGACCAATCTGAGCTGTAAAAATAAAAACATTTACTATATAAGTTCACTAATACAAGCCAAAACATTCATACAACAAACAATTCTAAGCACTTAATATGTGCCTGGCATATAAAACAGAGAAAATCCCTCATGGAGCTTACACTTTAGTGAGGGGTGTGGCCAAAAATCCCAAATAAACAAATGCATATAATGTTATAAGGTCACGTGTGCTATAAGAAACAATGAAGTAACATATAGGGACAGAGAATGGCAGCAAGAGCTGTCTTAGGTAAGTTCGTGAGGAGGAGGCTCCCCGAGACGTCTGAGCTGAGACCTGAACAAGGTGAGGGAGGCAGTCATGCAGGTCTCGAGGGGAAAAGCATCCCCAGCTGAGAGGGCACCAAGGGCAGAGCCCCTGAGATGGGAGTGTGCTCACCATTTTCAAGAGACAGGAGGGGGCGCTCGAATGGCTGAGTGGTAGAAAATGAGATCAGAGAGGCAGCTAGAAGCCAGGTAACAGGCAGAACTCTGTAGTCTGAGCCTGTAGTCTCCGGAGGACTGCTGAGACCTGATTCACATCCGGGAAACATCACCCTGGTTGATGTGTGAGGAGGCAGAGAAGCTACTGCAGCAGTTCGAGTGACAAACGAAGTGTCCTGGCGAAGGCTGGTAGCAGGGGTGGAAGTGAGAAGGGATCCGATTCAGGATATACTTTGAAGGTTGATCACTCAGAATTTGTTGACAGACTGCATGTTGCATGCGAGAAAGAGATGTCAAAGGTGATGCCAGGGCTCTTGGCCGGAGCAAATAAATAGGTGATGTCATTAACCGAGATGAAAAACACTGCAAGAAGAGCAGGTCTGGAGGGGGAACATCAAGAGCTCTGTTTGGCCATTTTAAATTTGAGACGACTTGTAGACCTCTAAGTAGAGATGCTGAATAGACAGCTGGTGATATGAGTCTAAGGGAAGGGGAAGGAATGGGGCTGGAGAGATACAATTTGGGGAGCCAAGAGCACAGATGATGTTGAAAGCCATACGATTCCTGGTGGAGGGTGCGTAGGAGAAGAGCTTCAAGGACCAAGCCCTGCAGACTGAGCCCTGCAGCTGTCCAACATTTAAAGGTCTGGGGGATGAGAAGAAACTGACAAAGGAGCAACCAAAGAGCAGCAGGAGAGCCAGGAAAGAGCAGCGCCCCAGAGATCAGAGATGGAAGGGTTCCAGGAAGGGAGTGATGATCACGCCGATGCCACAGGGGAACTGGGCCGGAAGAGGACGGGGAATCCACTAGGCATTGTGGAGGTCACGGTGACCTTGGCCAGAGTAGTTTTAGGGTAGTGATGGGGAACAAAGCTCAAATGGAGAGGGCTGAAGAGGGCGTAGGAGGAAAAGTGTACAGAGAGGGGGTACAGATCATTCTTGTGTGAGCTTTGGTATAGGGCAGTGGTTCTCAGACTGTTTGGTCTTGGGACTCCTTTACACTCTTAGAGAAACTGAGGGTCCTAAAGAGCTTTTGTCTACATGGGCTATGTCATTGAATATTTGGCATATTAAACATTAAAATTGATAAAAATTTAAAATATCAATTCATTAAAAAATAGTAATGATAAAACCCACTACGTGATAAAAAATATTTGTGATAAAAAATGACTATACTTCCCAAAACAAGCCAAAAAGCTTAGTGAGGAAAGTGGTGCTATTTCACATTTTGTTCAAATCTCTTTAATGTCTGGCTTAATAAAGAAGGCAGCTGTGTCTCACACCTACTTCTGCATTCAGTCAGTCACCATTTCACATCAAACAGCCTCTAGAAAACTCCAGAGTACACTCACGAGAGAATCAAAATGAAAAAGACAAGTAAGTCTTAGAATTATTAAGAAAATAGTTTGGACTTTATAGACCTCCTGAAAGGGTCTTGGAGACCACACGTTAAGAACAACCACTATAGCAGCGGTCCCCAACCTTTTTGGCACCAGGGACCAGTTTTGTGGAAGACAATATTTCCACAGATTGGTGGGGGCAGCGGTGATGGGAGGGGATGGTTCATGTGGTAATGCAAGCAGTGGGGAGCAGTGGGGAGCGGTGGGGAGCGGTGAGGAGTGGTGGGGAGCAGTGAGGAGTGGTGGGGAACAATGGGGAGTGATGGGGAGCGGTGGGGAGCAATGGGGAGTGGTGAGGAGTGGTGGGGAGCAATGGGGAGTGATGGGGAGCGGTGGGGAGCGATGGGGAGTGGTGAGGAGTGGTGGGGAGCAATGGGGAGTGATGGGGAGCGGTGGGGAGCGATGGGGAGTGGTGAGGAGTGGTGGGGAGCAATGGGGAGTGATGGGGAGCGGTGGGGAGCGATGGGGAGTGGTGGGGAGAGATGGGGTGTGGTGGGGAGTGGTGAGGAGTGGTGGGGAGAGATGGGAAGTGGTGGGGAGAGATGGGGAGCGGTGGGGAGAGATGGGAAGTGGTGGGGAGAGATGGGGAGCAGTGGGGAGTGGTGGGGAGTGGTGGGGAGAGATGGGAAGTGGTGGGGACAGATGGGGAGCAGTGGGGAGTGGTGGGGAGTGGTGGGGAGCGGTGGGGAGTGGTGAGGAGTGGTGGGGAGCGGTGGGGAGAGATGGGAAGCGGTGGGGAGAGATGGGGAGCGGTGGGGAGTGGTGAGGAGTGGTGGGGAGAGATGGGAAGCGGTGGGGAGAGATGGGGAGAGATGGGGAGCGGTGGGGAGTGGTGAGGAGTGGTGGGGAGTGGTGGGGAGAGATGGGAAGTGGTGGGGAGAGATGGGGAGTGGTGAGGAGTGGTGGGGAGATGGAAAGCGGTAAGGAGAGATGGGGAGTGGTGGGGAGCAGTGGGGAGTGGTGGGGAGCGGTGGGGAGTGGTGAGGAGAGATGGGAAGCGGTGGGGAGAGATGGGGAGCGGTGGGGAGAGATGGGGAGCGGTGAGGAGCGATAGGGAGTGGTGGGGTGAGGTGGGGAGTGGTGGGGAGCGGCAGATGAAGCTTCGCTCGCTCGCCCGACACTCATGACACTCACCTCCTGCTGTGCAGCCCGGGGTGGAAGGGGTGGTTTGGGGACCCCTGCACCGTAGGGAAAGCAGGAAAATGATGCCATAGCAGGAAGGAGATACTGGTTTAAGGGAATCCTTGTTTGTTTGTTTGTTTGTTTTTAAAGATGGGAGACTTTATATCATGCAAATGAATGGGCTTGGGAAGAGAGTTGTTCTGGCAATATTTAATAAAGAATACAATGTAATTCAGCTGGCAACTTCTTACCTTTTTGAAATGGTATAAATGGCGTAACCTCATGCCATTGAGAAGTGTTGTTTCCTTTTTCTGCTCTTACGCGCAATTCAATTTCTTCATAAACACTTTTAAGCTTGACTGAAGAAAAGTTGCATTCGGTACTAGTAATATGCTGACACCCAGGCAATTTCTTCCAATTATCCATCCCTGGTCTTCAAGATAAAAAAGCAAATGAATGAATGAACATTATAAATACAAGAGTGACAAACATGTTTTCTACTTACATTAACATTATAAAGCTAGTATAAGTAGTTATTTCTTCTACTTGAGTTAATGTCCTGACAATATTTTTGTGTGTAACATTCTACTCTTTTTCAATACATATATACCAAATTATTATTTATACAATGGAATAATTCTGACATATAGTTAACTTTTTAATGTAAAAAATCCTAATGCATTAGGATTTCAAAGAAGCAGAGAAAGGAAGAACCTATAAGATAAAAGTGGACTTACTGTTGGCTTTGTTAAAGATAGTTGTGTGACTTTTGGCCAACTACTTTGTATTCTGGATCCTCTCTTCCTTACTGAAAATTTGGGAAGTGGATTTGATGATTCCCTTCTGACCTCTCCCTATGAAGAGATTTACTAACCCTAAGGAAGACCTCAGAATCAGTATGGTTTGAGAATTTCCTCTGCTCTTCTCAAAACCAAACCATTCCTTCTGCCTACTGATCTCTATAATTCCTTTGTTACATGACTAGAAATAAAGAACTTAAAATGTTAACATAAACTAACAAACTTCTCAATGTAGATTTAGTCAATTAAAAAGTTTGAGTGAGAAAAAAAAAAAAAGTTTGAGTGAGGGCTTCCCTGGTGGCGCAGTGGTTGAGAGTCCACCTGCCGATGCAGGGGACACGGGTTCATGCCCTGGTCCAGGAAGATCCCACATGCCGCGGAGCGGCTGGGCCCATGAGCCATGGCCGCTGAGCCTGCACGTCCGGAGCCTGTGCTCCGCAACGGGAGAGGCCACAACAGTGAGAGGCCCACATACCACACACAAAAAAAAGTTTGAGTGATATTAGATTTTTTTTAAGCATGTGAAGAAATTAAGTTGGCACAGAGTGCCTTAAACAGAAAGGACATGTTGCTACAAAGGGGACAGGAGGCTGAAGTGAAGGTGAGGGACAGAAAACAAACATTAGATTTCAAAATTTTTGCCTGTGGTAAGCCCTGTCTGCCTTAAACCAAACAGA
Organism: Mesoplodon mirus; assembly: GCF_964341445.2. Lineage (NCBI taxonomy): Eukaryota > Metazoa > Chordata > Mammalia > Artiodactyla > Ziphiidae > Mesoplodon > Mesoplodon mirus. The sequence continues at coordinate 135,563,915 of NC_138982.1, read as the reverse complement.
GAAACTATCCTCTGAGAAGGCATTTTTGTCAAGCCTAATTCATAGTTCTAGCACTAGCTGATTTTTATTTTTTGGGTAATATTGTAGACCTCATTTTAAAGATGCTAAAGCATGTTTATTTTTTTTAATTAATTAATTTTAAAAAATATTTATTTATTTGGCTGCACCGGGTCTTAGTTGTGGCACTGGGGATCTTCATTGCAGCATGCGGGATCTTTTTTTTGTTTTTAGTTGTGGCATGCGGGCTCTTAGTTGCGGCATGCGTGTGGGATCTAGTTCCCTGACTAGGGATCAAGCCCAGGCCCCCTGCACTGGGAGCACGTAGTCTTAACCACTGGACCATCAGGGAAGTCCCTAAAGCATCTTTAATAAAAAGCTAAGGATGCTCTCTATTAAAAGCTAATAGAAATTAGGGATGATATCTAAATAATGTTTGTGCTGACTCCAATTCAAGTCTACCTTATTTTTCAGAAAATAGACATCTTAAAAAAGTTACCAGGACTTCCCTGGTGGCACAGTGGTTAAGAATCCGCCTGCCCATGCAGGGGACGAGGGTTCTATCCCTGGTCTGGGAAGATCCCACATGCCATGGAGCAACTAATCCCGCGAGCCACAACTACTGAGCCTGCGTGCTGCAACTACTGAAGCCCGCACACCTAGAGCCTATGCTCCGCAACAAGAGAAGCCACTGCAATGAGAAGCCCGCGCACCACAATGAAGAATAGCCCACGCTCGCCCCAACTAGAGAAAGCCTGCGTGGAGCAACAAAGACCCAACACAGCCAAAAAAAAAAAAAAAAAGTTACCAATAATATACACTACCATATACACTTCATTCCTGGCGAGTTTCCCCTTCTTTACCTATCTGAACTTTGAGATTAGAGTTGGCATTAATAATACCTTGATTTAAATGCAAATCTTCCTGAGAAACTCCTCCACAACAGAATCTATTTTTTTTAAATCCAGACTTTAAAAATCTAAACCAAAAATTCAGATTGTTTTTCCCCTCAAATGTCATTTATTAGAAAATATAATTCCAGAGAAATTAGTAGATTAAGGAAGTCTGGGAAGTGGGTACGGTACATAGACCTCTTTAAATCAGGTGCATAGAGGGTCAAAATAAAATGAGCTCCAGGCAAAAAGCCAGTAAAGCATTTCTGGTCCATTTATATGGAGAACTTTTATTATACTCAACAGAAAACCTTATAAAAAAATTTAAAACTAAGCCTTGATATGGTTTTAACATACCCTCACTCTTTACATCTGTCTTTCCTGCTCCAGGAGATGCAGCTGCCCACTATTACAACTGCTTTTGCATGTAAGGGAGCTACTAAAGTGGTAGCTACTTTTATATTTTCTTAAAAGAACAAACAAACTTTATCTTATACAGTGTTTAGATCACAACAGAAATATAACTTGAAAATAAATGTGTAACCAATAGAAAATTCATTTCATAAAACCAGTTTCATAATAAAACTTCATGCCATCTTTGTCTCTCCTATTCACTAATGTATTCCAAGTACCCAGAAGAGTGTTTGGCATAAAAGGCATTCAATGTTTGTTGAATGAAGACTGCACACTACATACGTCATAATACATTTTATTTATTTTAACTAAATACATTCATTTATTTAGTTAATTAATTTATTTTCATTTTTGGCTGTGTTGGGTCTTCGTTGCTGTGCGTGGGCTTTCTCTAGTTGCAGCGAGTGAGGGCTACTCTTCATTGCGGTGCACGGGCTTCCCATTACAGTGGCTTCTCTTGTTGCAGAGCACGGGCTCTAGGCACGCGGGCTTCAGTAGTTGTGGCACGGGGGCTCAGTAGTTGTGGCTCGTGGGCTCTAGAGCGCAGGCTCAGTAGTTGTGATGCGTGGGCTTAGTTGCTCCATGGCATGTAGGATCTTCCTGGACCAGGGCTCAAACCTGTGTTCCCTACATTGACAGGTGGATTCTTAACCCACTGTGCCACCAGGGAAGTCCCCATAATACATTTTAGATATAAGTCACAAACACTGATGTCTTAGATAAGCGTATGTTCTACAGGCACTGGTATCCCAGTAGCTTATTTATGTGTCTGTGTATCATTTATCACCAGTGATATTTCTAATGTTCTGAGAAACACTATATGGAAAAAAATATGTCTGCTGCTGATATTAACTACACTTTGGTTGATCACGTTCTCCGCACCACTGTTACGTACACTTGATACACAATTGTGTAACACTCATAATAGCCTTCCGAGTTAGATGCTTCATCAGTGGGGTGTCCCAGGCCAGTCTGCCTGGGACTGTCCTGGTTTAAGCTTATTGTTCCAGCTTATCTAAAATCAAGTGCTTCTGTTCACTCTCAGAAGTATCCTGGTTTGAATGATAAATTACATATGATCATACTAATTTTTTATCTTTACTTAACAGATAAGGAAACTGTGACAGAGAGAATAAGTAGCAGAGGATAGATTTAAACCCAAGTAGCCTGGATCAAGTTCGTATAACACTACACCACACTAACCGCTAAACTGGCTCCCCAAACTTGTGACCTGGCATGTTCTTACAAGGCAATTGTTTATAAAGCTAGCAGAATAAACAATAGAGAACAGAATAGAGAAAGAACACACTGAAATAGTGCATTGGATACTAAAGTCAGAACCGACAGATTATCACGAACTGGAGAATTCAGTAGAAGTGACAGAACGTGTGAAGGAACAAGAACACGAGAGCACCGTCTATGGCTCTGTTCTTTATTACTAGGGTAATTTTATTTTATTTAATTTATTTTTATTTATTTTTTTAAATTAAATTTAATTTTTTTTTGTGGCTACGTTGGGTCTTCGTTGCTGCACGCAGGCTTTCTCTAGTTGCGGCGAGCGGGAGGCTACTCTTTGTTGTGGTGTGGGGCTTCTCATTGTGGTGGCTTCTCTTGTGGAGCACAGGCTCTAGGCACGCAGGCTTCAGTAGTTGTGGCGCACGGGCTCAGTTGCTCCGCGGCATGTGGGATCTTCCTGGACCAGGGCTTGAACCCATGTCCCCTGCATTGGCAGGCGGATTCTTAACCACTGCGCCACCAGGGAAGCCCCTACAAGGGTAATTTTAAATAAAGGAATCTGAAATAATCTCTATTATACCTAAAATAGTTGCTTCATAACAACATTCTGAACTAAGGCAAAGAACAAATTTGGTAACAAAACTCAAAGTTCACTTTAAAGAAAATCTCTAAAGATGAAAACTGTTAAATTATCGGCTCTGAGAAAAGCCACATATGTGTGTGTGTGTGTATGTGTATACATACATATGGTTGACCCTTGAGCAACATGGGTTTGAACTGTGTGAGCTCACTTACACGCAGATTTCTTTCAATAAATACACGTTCCAGCACTACACAATCTAGGGTTGGTTGAATCCACAGATGCGTAACCGCAGATATGGAGGGCCTACTGTAAAGTTATACTCAGATTTCCGACTGCATGGGATGGGGGTGGGGTGGGGTGCCCATCCCTAACCCACGCCATTGTTCAAGGGTCAACTGTATATACACACACAAATTACTAACCATCAACTGGAGAACAACCGGGCTGTGGCTGAAGTGGTGGAATCCTGGTTCTAGAGGTCCTACACTCTGTTTCTTCACTGCCTGATTTCCTGCCTGCTCTTTCTTGGACAGGGATCATGGTTAGCAGACAGGGTCCCAGAACCCAAAGCAAAGTACTATACTTCCTGAGTGGTATTTCCTTCTGTAACCCCTTCGTCCACAACTCCCTGTCTGCCTATCCTCTTGGCAATCATTAAGTAGAAAGTTAGCACTAGGGAAAAGGCAGAAACACCAGAAACACTGAGTCTGTGGGAAGGCAGGGTCCAATATACTGATGTTTATAAAGTGTATCTAGAATTAAAACTTTGTGTATGATGGAGACAAGAGGAAAGCCTGACCACAGAAGCCTATTCCAAGACCATGGCTAGGGCTTTAGGGGCACTCTCCCATATCCTCAAGGTATGCTTTAGGTCAGCCCCTAATTTATATTTAAAGAAGTTGGAGCATACAGAACAGAGAAGGTATGGCTGTGGACTACAGAAATTGTCTGCTAGCCTCATCCCCAAAATCTCTTGCTTCAATACCCAAAGATGAATTTGATTGAGTCTCTATTTGTAGAAATGAAGTTATAAATATTATGCAAAATAGCCATATATTTTCTTTAAAAAAATGGAAAAACCAAATGTTTCCTAAATCTGAAAAAAAAATTTATGGTGTTAAAATGGTAAAAATTATTCAGCAAATCAATAAGTAGAGTAACATACATTTTATACTCTGCTGAAAAAGTCACATTCCTGACAGACTCACTGCTGCTGTTCCACTTCAGGATAAAGCTGTCATCAATGATGCAGACCCTGCCATTTTCAGGAGATTTTAGATTTGTTCCCCCTGTCAAGGCAATAAGAAAGAAGATAGTTATACATATATACTTATATACATACTATAGATATTTTATATATTTTAAAATGTTATTCTTCACATCACTGATTGGAGAATGAATACATTTAAATATAAAATATAAAAGTTAAGTATATACAAAAATCTAAAAAAACCTAGTGCTTGCTCTCAGGATGGGGAGGGTGCTAATTATTTCTATCTCTGCATTCTAGAGAGTTGGTTGAGTTTTTAAAATCTATAAAAAGCAAATATTATATATCAATTATATCTCGATAAAGGTAGAAAAAATAAATCAAAAAAAGGTAAGCACTGTCTTTTAATTCGAAAAAAAAGTCTCTGTATAAAAATAGTATTTTTCTTTGGTCTTAGAAGTGATACTGATGTAAAGGATACAGGGTTGGACTGCTTAACAGCCTCAATTTGGTTTCGCATACTATGTTCAGAGAGGGATATACTCCGATAGAGAGCTGAACAGATGTGGTTTCAGAGCTGACAACTATTCATAGGAACCAAACATTCACATAACAAAATCGATAGAGATATAAAAGTTTATCACGTCACCCAAGCCCTACAGGAACCTGAAAAGGTCTTGACCACTGAATGTATCAAGTCTGAACCCTTCTGTTTATTTTTAAGGACTTCCATCTAGAGACCTATTTTATTTCTTATGCTTTTTTTAAAAACTGAAGTGTAGTTGATTTACAATATTGTGTTAGCTTCAGGTGTACAGCAAAGTGATTCAGTTTTATATAACATGTTGCAGATTATTTTCCATTTTAGGTTATCGCAAGATACTGAATATAGTTCCCTGTGTTATACAGTAAATCCTTGTTGCTTATTTATTTTATGTATAGTAGTTTGTATCAGTTACTCCCATACTCCTAATTTATAACCCCGCCATGCCATTTCTTTTTTTTTCCCCCTTTATTTCTTATACTTCTAGTACAAATCTTCCACCAGTTGGATGCCCTCTCTTCTGATTTTTCCTTTTTGGCCCCTCCAAATAGCGTTTCTCTTCCTCTCTGACCGCCCAAATCCTCCAAGACCCAGCTCAAGTTTGCCCCCTAACAGAAAACCTTCCTCAAATACTGCAGCTCATGCCAACCTTGCTCTTTCTTTACACGTTGCATCATGAATCTGCACCACTCAATTTCACACTAAAGTAGATGTACTCAGCACAGTACCCGACATCTAACAGGCTCTCAAAACTTGCTGATTGAAGATGTCTTTAAAAAAATTGCTTCTTTGGGACTTCCCTGGTGGCGCAGTGGTTAAGAATCCGCCTGCCAATGCAGGGCACACGGGTTTGAGCCCTGGTCCGGGAAGATCCCACATGCTGCGGAGCAACTAAGCCCGTGCACCACAACTACTGAGCCTGCGCTCTAGAGCTCGCGAGCCACAACTACTGAGCCCGCATGCCATGACTACTGAAGCTTACGCACCTAGAGCCCGTGCTCCGCAACAAGAGAAGCCACCGCAATGAGAAGCCCGTGCACCGCAATGAAGAGTAGCCCCTGCTCGCCACAACTAGAGAAAAGCCCACGCACCACAATGAAGAGTAGCCCCTGCTCGCCGCAACTAGAGAAAGCCCGTGCACAGCAATGAAGATGTGACGCAGCCAAAAATAAATAAATAAAATAAATACATTTATTTTAAAAAATTGCTTCTTTATGTTAAACACAACCTCCAACCAGACTGGAAGTTCCTTAAGGCAAGGTATATACAGCTTCATACTTAACCTGCATTCTTCAGAGTCCTCAGACTAATGCTGAGTTCACAGGAACTTTTTCCATATCACAAAGGACTGATCTTTCATGATGATAAATTACAATTTTTAAAAGACCAGCTTTTAAGTTTACTCTTTTCCCTGCAATATTTCTAGCCTTTACTTCTGCTTCAGGACAAGGATGTTATCTCCTCACAGACTTTCTACTAAAGAGGTCCTTGTATAGAACTTTTATTTATTGGGATTGCTGCCTCTACTTTCCAGTTAGAGATATTACGGTATGGAGTCAAAAGGGGAGACATCTGAGGAAACATTTTCTGGTTTTTCCTTTTAATTTGGGGAGGCACTCATTGAGTCTCCCCACCCACATTTTCTATTTTACACCCCTATTCTCTGAGACTTCATCACCGAATAGAATTACTCCCCTGTATCCCACTCTAAACTTAATCCCCATCGCAGTTGTTGGAATTTTAGAGATTCTATGCAGCCAAAGGACAGTGACTGGGTTTATGGGGTTAACAAAAGGTCTGATGGCATTTGTAGTCTCCAGCCCAGAATATTCTAATTCTAGTAATCCTGGGCCCTGAGATAGGATGCAGCAATTTGATACCGGGGGTAGAGCCAGGTATTTCCTCAGAGATGACATCCTTCTGCTACTAAGGGAAGGAGACCCTGGAGTTAGAGGCATCTTGGCATTTGGGAGACAAACAAATAATTGACTGATAAATGGACAGGGACTTGGAAATAGTTATTAAATAGGATTTTAGAGTTCATAGATTTTGTTCTATTAGTATTAGCAATATCCCTTTGATAATAGTTTATTTCAACCTTTAGCATGTAAAATATATAAAAGGGTACTTAATCCAATATTTCTACTTATACAATTGGTTGCTTCAACCCTTCACATTCATATTGATGACTAGAAATGGTTTATTATATATATACATTTTTAGTATTTATTTATTTATTTGGTTGCGCTGGGTCTTAGTTGCGGCAGGTGGGCTCCTTAGTTGTGGCTCATGGGCTCCTTAGTTGCAGCACATGGGCTCCTTAGTTGCAGCACACAGGCTCCTTAGTTGTGGCATGCGAACTCTTAGTTGCGGCATGCATGTGGGATCTAGTTCCCTGACCAGGAATCGAACCCAGGCCCCCTGCACTGGGAGTGCGGAGTCTTATCCACTGTGCCACCAGAGAAGTCCCATGGTTTACTATATTTTTAAGTCTGACATAAATCCAGACACATACATCTATACAGATATAAATTTCCTCCCATATTTTGGATAGTTTTCTTAGACTAGGATCCCGGAGTTGCATTTACTAGGTTTGAAAGTAGGAACAGTTTGATGATTTTGAAACATAGCGCAACATTATGATCTCAAGTTAGGGTTAACATTTCATTTAGTTTTCAACATTGCTATTCCTTTGAGAAAAAAGTAGATTAGTTAACTGAAAGATAACTAAGCCCTTAACATATAGGTGGATAATCAAGAACTAAATTGTGTGACCTTTAGAAAAAGTCTAGCCTTAGGCCCCAGGGCTTTGAGGCCAGATTCTCAGGGTTTGATTTCCTCCTAAAGCACTGGCTAGCTATATGGCCTCAGTCCACTCCTCTGTAAAATGAGGATAACAGTGCCTAGCTTTGTTCTGAAAGCTAAATGAGTTCATACCTTTAAAACACTAAGAGTAGTGCCTGGTACACAGTTAAGAGGGCAATAAATACCAGTTGTATATGAAGTTTATTTTAGCTCTCCTCTAATCTAGATTAAAATTGTGATCTTAATGAACACCCTCCTGGAATGTTAATTTTACATGAAAATTCTGGGGAAAGTTTTTTTATATGGAAGCAAACATGAGTTTAAGGCAAAATTTTCATGAACAAAAGACTCCAAAGAAATTACCAGGGGTTATACCAGGACCCTAGTACCCATATACTATATATCATGTATGTGGAAGAGTTTGAGAAATAGGTGTGAAACAGAATAAAGGAAACATCATTTAAAATGAAGTCAGGAGGCCAGAAGCTGGAGCCTTCATGCACTTTCACTCACCATCAATTCCAGACCCCAGGAGGAAGAATTCTCCTCTGCCAGCAACAAGCCCAGCCAATGGGAAAAGCAGCACCATCCTGAACTCTTGCTTTCCTCCAATGGACTTTCTCTCAAAACAGCCCCACCCAACTTCCTCCTTTTTCTCTATAAAGTAACCTTCTCTTTTTGTTGCTGGAATTGCCTAAGGTTTTTGACCTAACTTGCTTGTCCCAAATTGCAATTCCTCTGCTATTCTGGAAGAAACCCATTATGCTAGTAAAATAACTAACTGGCTGTTTTATTTTTTAGGACAAGATAGATAGGATACCACGCACCCCAGAAAATAAGGATATGCTTTGCTAAACAAACAGGTGTTTTAAGCCCACTAGGCAGCCTCACCAACTCCCGGATTCCTGCTCTCAGCTGCTAGGCCCTGTTTGTCTTTGGGCCTACAAAGACGAAGGGGGGACACCGAGTCCCCCTTCTCGCTACGAAGTCAACCGTATGATAGGTGCCATTCCTCCATGCATCCCAGCTAAGTTAAGAAAGGCAGCAAATTAGCTTGGTGGCTCCCAGCCTTTGTATTTGGGCTTTGTATTTTTCTTTTATTATTATTTTTTATTAGATTGTACGAATCCTGAGGGCAGAGAAATGCTTGCAAACCTTATCCCCCTCCCACATGGGACCAAGTAACTAAAGTTTACTAAATTGAAGAAACAGCAGCACATAGCTCGTGGCTAAAGCCTTGTTTATTATTAAAAAGTCCAGTCGAGCTGCCGGATTTTTCGAAACAAACTCGACACCAAAGCTCTCCCACACCCAGCCCCGCGGGGTAGGAGCCCAGGGAACAGGCACAGGGCGCCCCCAAGCAAGCGGTGTGGAAAGATCTTGAACATCACTTTCTCTCGTTTAATTTTTGAGCCCAAGTCGGTTTCAATGTGAGCGCTGCGACCACGGACAACCAGAGGCCTCCCAGAGAGGACCTCTGTCCCTCCCGGGTCCGAGGTTTCCCACGCCGCCGCTGTCCAGCTTCGCGCCCAGCCCCCGCCCCAGGGAACCCTATCTCTCACCTGAGGCTGCGGGCAACACCCACGGCGCCCCAGCGACCAGCATCAGGGTCGTCGCGCCCAGGAGCGCGAGCATCGTCCGCGGGCCGCCGGCAGCCCTCCTGTCACATCTTCTGCCACCGCAGGTAGGACGAGGCGGCGCGAAGGAAGGTTGGACGAACTGTCTGTCCCCCGGCCTGTGCCCCAAGCTCACCGAGCCCACTTCCGCGTCGCCCCGCCCCGCTGCCCACCGATTCCCGCGCACGCGCCGTCCCTTCTGCGCGCGTGCCACCGTCCGCGCACGCGCGTGGGACACCGGTGGGCAGCCCAGCCTCCGCTGCCCTCCCCCCGACCCCTCTTTCCGCCCCGAGACTGCACACTCGCGGTGCACCCTCGGGTTCCGGGAAGACCGTGTCTAACCGGAGGCCTTGCCCCCCCGGCAGGAACGCGGAACTTTGCCAGTGCGTCTGCGCAAGCCTCGCGGCCTGGCGTCCGCTCCCTCGTCCTCCCTGCCCCCTCATTTCCCGCTAATAGCAGCCGGAGGCCACTGTCGGGCGCTCTCGTCCCTCGCCATCCCTGGCCCAGGTAGCGGACAAGTGAGCCTGGAAAAGCGGTGTTGGGGAGGCTTGGGGATTAAGGGAGAAAGCAATGAGGAAGCTTCCGAGCGGATCAGGCCGAGAAGGGTAGGCGTGTCCAGAGTTAAGCCTAGACACTTTGAGCTCCCGTTTTCTGAGCGACCCGGCCCGGGGCAGCACGGGTCCCTTGGAGAGGATCGTGACGGCGTCCGGGCCTTGGGGGTATTGTCCGGAACAGAGGTCTCTAAGCTGTTTTGATCATCCGCCCTTATCAGTAAATAATTTGAGTCCATTATTCAATGGTTATTTAAGTACGTTAATAATAGATTATGTACATTATAAAAATACACAAAAGGGAGAATGTAAAGGACGAATGATGAAATAAGTAGTCAAAGGCGTAACTGTTAATTATAAGAACAAGACAATTTAATGCTCAATTATAAAGTAAAATGAGTTTTGGTAAAGAACTATGCGCTTGAATATTGCCTTATAAACAACTGAGGTGTAATTTGAATACCATGAAATTCACCCATTTCAAGTGAACAGTGATTTTTAGTAAATCTGTCCAGTTGTTAGCCCTCATTTTTAAAAACCTTGGATTATTACTTTGTGATTCATAAAATTTTAGGTTTGGTTGTGAGTATGTCAGTGTCTTGCTTCCATTGAGGTCATAGATGGAAAAATACCAGATGAGACTATGTGGCTGTACATGGAAGAAGGAAGTTCCTGATTGAACTTATTAATCATACTCTCATTAAAAGCCTTGACAACGACTTATGGTTTTCATTAAAGTTTTTATTTCCTGCCGTCCAAAAGTTGTTCTTGCAAACTAGTTGGAATAGAACAATGGGCCCAAAGTATTTCATGGACTGAAACATTTCATTCGAAATATTTTAAAATATGTTGAAAAATTTCCCTCCACTTTGGTGGGCAGCTCGAGATGCACATAGCATTTTTGGCAACACAAATCTCATTCAAGTGGAAATATGTCCAAATCTATTTTATTTTATTAAAATTTATTTATTTATTTTTGACTGCATTGGGGCTTCGTTGCTGTGCGTGGGCTTTCTCTAGTTGCGGCGAGGGGGGGACTACTCTTCGTTGGGGTGCGTGGGCTTCTCATCGCGGTGGCTTCTCTTGTTGCGGAGCACGGGCTCTAGCCATGCGGGCTCAGTAGTTGTGGCTTGTGGGCTCTAGAGCACAGGCTCAGTAGTTGTGGAGCACAGGCTTAGTTGCTTCGCAGCATGTGGGATCTTCCCGGACCAGGGCTCGAACCTGTGTCCCCTGCATTGGCAGGTGGATTCTTAACCACTGTGCTACCAGGGAAGTCCCCCAAATCTATTTTAAAATGCAAGAATTATATATAGTGAATACCTGTATAGTTTCTTTTGATTTTCATTTGTTCACAATAAAAGCAATTTTAATGGATTTAATGCTTTGTTTTGTTTTTCAGTATTGCTACATGACATGCTAATGTTTTAAACTTATTAAAGAAAGGTCAGTAAATATATTTTGTAAAACCAGTTGAATGGCACAGAAGACTTTCATGATTTTTCCCATCTTAATACAATAATTGTAAAGATTGGATTGTACCTTAATAAAATTGGATTGAATTTTTAAAAATTACCACAGGCGTGACACCCTGTAGTACTTTGTGCATTTCAGTATCAACTTGTTTGCTGTGATAGTTTGTCTCTGGATGAAACATGAATTAATTTCCTGTGTGGTGCTAGCTCTGTAACCTTAACCTAGAACTTCCCCTTCACCCCCTTTATTCAAGTCAAAATGATCCATCAGAGGTTATGTAACTGAGCAGGAACCACCTATCAGGCCTTCCCAGAATAGACCCTACTCCCGCCCCTCCATGTCCTCCACCTGACTTTTGTCTGTAGAAAAACTTTAGTCAAAGAATAAATTTGGGGCTTCCCTGGTGGCGCAGTGGTTGAGAGTCCGCCTGCTGATGCAGGGGACACGGGTTCGTGCCCCGGTCCGGGAAGATCCTACATGCCGTGGAGTGGCTGGGCCCGTGAGCCATGGCCGCTGAGCCTGCGCGTCCGGAGCCTGTGCTCCGCAACAGGAGAGGCCACAACAGTGAGAGGCCCGTGTATCGCAAAAAAAAAGAAAAAAAAAAAAGAATAAATTTGACCTGAGAAGTGAGAAAATGCAGAAAGAAAGTCAAGCAAGGCAAAATAATAATAGTTTAGTCATTAAACAGAGTCAGGGACCTTTAGTTCCTTCTCAAGGGCTATAGATAATATTCTGAGCCACATCCTTTGAGCTGTTTTGCAGGTACTGAAACCCCCACCAGGTGGAAGAAGTTAACTGTATGTTGCCCACAAGCACATAGACCCCAGACCGGTTGGAACCAGAAGGTTGATAATGCTGACTCCCAATTACCTCACCACCAACTAATCAGAAGAATGTCCACAAGCTGATCACACCCTGCTCCTTGAACACTATAAGACTCTTCACTACCTCCTGCAGGGCGGAACACACAGGCTTGAGGGCTTTAGCCCACTGTGGTCCCCTTTGTCAGGCAAAGCAATAAAGCTATTTCTTTCTACTTCACCCAAAACCCTGTCTCCAAGATTTCATCCAGCACCAGTGTGCAGAGGCTGAAATTCAGCATCAGTTACACTTGCAGTTTTTCCATAAAACATGTTTTTAAACTTTTTATTCTGAAATAATTTCAAACTTACAGAAAAGTTACAAAAATAGTAAGAGAACTCCTGCATACCCTTTGCCCAGATTCACCAAGTTGATACTTTGTCATATTTGTCATCTCTGTCTACACATACAAGTATGCATACAAACTTCTTTTTCCCTGAACTCCTTTAGCTTTCTTTAATCTGGAGCAGTTACCTCGCCTTGGTCTTTCACAACACCGACTTTTTTTTTTATTTTTATACAGGCTAATTATTTTACAGAATGCTTTTCAATTTGGGCTTGTCTGATGTTTCTTCATGATTGGAATCAGGGGTCTAGAACGCAGGCTCAGTAGTTTTGGCACACGGGCTTAATTGCTCCAAGGCATGTGGGATCTTCCTGGACCAGGGCTCGAACCCATGTCCCCTACATTGGTAGGCAGATTCTTAACCACTAAGCCACCGGGGAAGTCCCAATCCTTATTTATTTAAAAACTTTTAAAATTATTAGACTTCACTTTTTAGAGCAGTTTTATAGAAAAATAGACAGATATACTTTTAGAATATACTTTTCTATAGAAAGTATAGACAGTTCCCATATATTCCCTTCCATCCCCCCCCACCCCGTTTCCCCTATTGTTAATATCTTGCAATGGTATGGTACACTTGTTACAATTAATGATTCTATACTGATACATTATTATTAACTAAGATGCATAGTTTACATTAGGGTTCTCTCTTTGTGTTGTATAGTTCTATGGGTTTTGCCAAATGGTTAATGTCATTAACCTACCACTACAGTATCACACAGAATAGTTTTACTGCTCCAGTGGTTAAGAATCCGCCTGCCAATGCAGGGGACATGGGTTCGAGCCCTGGTCTGGGAAGATCCCACATGCTGCGGAGCAACTAAGCCCATGTGCCACAACTCCTGACCCCACGTGCCACAACTACTGAAGCCTGCACACCTAGAGCCTATGCTCCACAACAAGGGAAGCCACTGCAATGAGAAGCCCGCGCACCGCAATGAAGAGTAACTCCCGCTCGCCGCAACTAGAGAAAGCCCACGCGCAGCAACGAAGACCCAATGCGGCCAAAAATAAATAAATAATTAAATTTATTTTTTAAAAAAGAATAGTTTTACTGCTCCCCAAATCCCCTGTACTCTAGCTATTCACCCTTTTTATTTTAGTGCTCAAATTGTTCCAGTCTTGGCCAGGGGGAGCCATTTCAAGCTGGCTCCTGTTTCTTTCAATACATCCCATCTTTTTTTTTTTTTTTTTTTTTTTGAGCACTTCTTTACCTTTGGGCATAAAATGTTCTAGGCTCATTTTATATTTTTCCTGCCCCAGCCCTGAAATCAACCATTTCTCCAAGGGGCCCAGGCTTCTTTTAGTGGGAAATAGTATTTAGAAGCCAAGATGGGGGCACTAAAACTTTTGTTTTAATTAAAGAAGTGCAAATCAAAAAGTCAAAAGAAAAGGAGCTACGGGAAGTTCGTTTGGCTCAATGTCTAATCCATCTCATAATTGTCTGGTACCATTTTGGTTTTATTTGTTTTTTTTCCAGATTGTGGGACATTTGCCTGATAATTACTGTCAGGGATGAAGGCAGGTTTAAAAACTGGCTGAAGAAAGGATAAGGGGGTCCGTTTTGCTCTGCCAGCCCTATTGTTCCCTAAAGTTATAGAATCTGTCTTCTCAGTGTGGGCTGAACAGTGGACAATCGCAGTTTTAGAAAGGAAGTGGATAGCTTGTAATAGGGCAGCAATTATATGCCCATTAGCAATAGGAATCCCTGCAGAGGTTAAGAATCCACGGGATTTCCAAATTAAGCCAACAGCGTGGCAGACTCCAAAAGAGAAGTGGTTTTCCCTTTTTCTAATGTACACACTCTAGTAAAAGCTACAAGCTCAGCAGCTTGGGCTGGTTTGACAGTGGGCAAAGATGATGCTTCAGGTGTTTCATGTGGGGAACCCATGGCATAACTAGTTATTATGTTTCTCTCGAAATTTCATTTATGAGCCATCACAAAATAGAAGTTAGTCTTGGTTGTCCGAAGGGATGTCTGAGAGATCTTCTTGTGGCTTTGAGACCATTTTTGTAGTTTCAGGGCAATCATGTGGAATGGAATCAGGCTCTCCATCACCAGGGAGGGGGCATGAAGTAGCTGGATTTACAGTATTACAACAATGGAAGATGATGGAAGGGTTAATTAAAAGAGCCTGGGTGGTGCTTTGCAATGACCTAGAGGGGTGAGATGGGAGGGTGGGAGGGAGGCTCAAGAGGGAGGGGATATGGGGACATGTGTATGCATATGGCTGACTCACTTTGTTATGCAACAGAAACTAACACAGTATTGTGAAGTAATTGTACTCCAAAAAGGATCTATTAAAAAAAAAAAAAACCTGGGGACTTTCCTGGTGGTCCAGTGGTTAGGACTCCATGCTTCCACTGCAGGGGGTGTGGGTTCGATCCCTGGTCTGGGAACTAAGATCTTGCATGCCGTGCAGCGTGGCAAACAAACAAACAAACAAATAAATAAGCGAGCCTGCTCATAGGTGGTTTGTTGCCCATGTAGGGAGATGCTGCATCCTATGAACTTGCAAGATAGCAGACAGAGCGTGGGGAACAGAAAGTTGCATGGGAGACCCTATTGTTAGAGTACTGGCTTTGTCAATCAAGGTGGCAGCTGTGGCCACCACATGTAAGTGTGGGGCCTTACCTAATGCTACAGTGTCTACCTGGCATGAGAAATAATGCTATAGGACTCATCTGAGAGGCAAAAGACTGTCCTATAATGCCTGCAGCAATTCCATTATTTTCATGGCAGTATGGATGAAAAGGTTGGTCAAAATGAGGTAAGCCAAGAGCTGGAGGTGTAGCCAGAGCTAATTTTAAGGCTGCAAAGGAGGTAGCAAAAGGCTTGCTGGTGAGGAGTTTGAAACTAGAAAAGCATGACAGGTGTTAAGAGGTCCTAAAGATATTAGGGTGGGCTGAGACATGGGCAATGAGGTATGCTGCCCAGAGACTCCAGCTGCTTGAATAGACTCAGAGGTGACAGGTAGAGATAAATCCTCTGAGCAGATGGTAGAGAAAATCTCACCAGTGTCAATTAAGAAATCCAGTTCGGAACCTCTGTTTTAAGTTTAATGGTAGGCTTTTGGGGTTGATCTAAGGATCCGCTGACACTGTCATTTGAGGGGGAATTGTCTGTCAGGAGGAGAAACATGAACCTGGGAGTAATAGGGCCTAGAGAGGTTGTTTCTTAAACTTTCCTTTCTCTTAAGTGCAGGACAGGTTTTCCTCCAATGTCTGGATTTCTTACAGTATCTGCAATTGTCTGGAGGCAAATAGGAAGAGCTCTGAGTGGGGGTGGAGTTGCTCTTAGAATCATGCTTTTGTTTTTCTAAAGATTCCAGTTGCAAAGCAAGAACTCTTGCTTTTAACTGTTCCCCCCCGCCCCCCCCCCCCGCTGACATTCTTGCAAACTATTTTCAAAGAATTGAGCTACAGCTTCCATTATTAGCTTAGCGGTTGCCCAGACCAACTGACCGCACTATTTTGAATCTGTTTTTAATAACAGGGAGAAAATTTCCCACTAAAGCAGATATGAAGAGATTCCTGTGTTCTTGGGGCTTCTGGGTTCAGTGCGGTGTGTCTTTGAAAAGTTTGTATAAAACGTTCAACAAAGGCTTTTGGATGTTCCCCATTCTTCTGAGTATATAATTTGACCTTAGACCAATTAATCTTGGGGGGAAGACTTCTACTATTGCTTGAACGGCAGGCTTATAGGGCCTACACATGTGTTCTGCCCTATCGTTCTTCCTCCTTCTGACAAATGACACAACAGATAGAGACAAAGAAAAACAGTGGCCATCTGGGAGGACAGAATCAATAAAAAGCAAGAGTACTCATTTACCAAATGCCAGAGGCTCTGTGTCACAAGGAACTAGCTCCAAAACTAATCTCCTGCTAATCTAAATAGAGAGAGAGAGAAAAGGGACTCCCACCACTTTCTCTTCAACCAGACCCTGCAGGCAGAGATCTGGGAGGCTGACGTGATAAGAAATCTTAGCTTCTGCTGGCCTTTGTCAGGTGTCTCAGGATCTCTCAGCTGTAGCAGCCTTGGGGTGGCAGGGGTCTGGCCAGTCTCCTGGCTGGCTTACCAACTGTCAGGGAGGAGGGAATTTCCCCCTCCCCTCCCTTCTTAAGTTCTTGCAGCTGGACTAATAATAAAATTGACACTAGAGAGATTAACAGGAGGAAAGAAACAAATTTTGACTTGTATATATGGAGTTCTCATAGAAACGGGCCCTAAGAGGTGGCCAAAGCAGGCAGCTTTTATACTTTTTTTGATAAAGAAATAATAAATTTGTGAGGAATTGTCAGGACAAAGAAACTTAGTTTTGGGTGCTTAATTAGTGAAGACTCTAAACAAAGTTTGGGGGACTTCCCTGGTAGTCTGGTGGTTAAGACTCTGTGCTCCCAATACAGGGGTCCTGGGTTTGATCCCTGGTCAGGGAATTAGATCCTGCAAGCTGCAACTAAGAGCCTGCCTGCTGCAACTAAGACTTGGCACAGCCAAATAAATAAATAAATATTAAACAGAGTTTGGGTTTGGGGTAGTAAATTAAAGAAGTAACAAAGTTGGTTTATATAGGCTTCTTGGGCCTGAATTCCCTATCTCTTGTGATAAGGGTGTCCTACTTCCAGATGCAAGGGAGTGCACCTTTCACATGGAAGATTTATTTCCTGCTTTCACGGGGACAGAGGAGGGTCAATTTTCTTCTTGCATCCACTGCTTCTCAAACAACTTCAATACAAAATAATCAACGTGCCATCAGCATATTTTGGGGTGACCCTCCCTGAACCCCAACGCCAGAATCTGGCACAAGGTGTTCAATAAATATTGGCTAATTTTTCCCCTGGCCATTGTGGTTATTGTATTTTCTATTTCAGAAAGGCTCAGGGAGAAGATCTAGGTCTGCTATTCTGAAGGATCATGTGACCCCAAAATCAAAACTTTCTTGTCTAACCTCAACTGGGCTGACATTGAAAACCTTCTGCACTCACTGCAAATCTCTGCCCCACCACTTCTCATTTTCAACAGATGTCCCACTCAACTCCTACTTTCTTGGAAAATTCAAGCAACCACAGATCAGACTTTAGTTTCTCACCACCAAAATCTCACATGCATCTGAACTTGCAGCTCTTCTTTCCTTTTCTTTGTTTCTTTCTTTCTTTTCTTTTTTTAAACCCTTTTTAAGTTGAGAGGTTTAATTTTGAAATTGAAGGCTATGGAGAATATCTAAATGGATTTCTTTAAAAGGAGCAATAACTTGATCCAATTTTCCAGTAGAAACACTCTGGCATCAGTGTGGAGAGTGAGTTAGAGAGAACAGTGGCAGACTGAAATATTTCTTTTTTGGGGGGGGGGGCAAAGCTGATGAGATCTTTATGATGAAAATAATCTTACAGTGTATTTCTGTTAGATTCCCATGAAACGCAGGTTGGCTTTTTTTCTTTTTTATGGAGGGTTTAAATTTCTTCAGCAATTCAAAACTGAATTCTGCTGTCACGTGTAAAATGGTATCCACTTGAAGAGCTAATGACATCAGATGCATTCTACAGCAGACTTCATTTTTTAGCACAATGAGAATAAAGATTATATTCTGGGGGGGCAAAATGGGAGGTGAGGTGAAGAAGGTCATGTGTTAAATCAGTAGCCTGTACTGACACTTCAAGCTACACTCCCTAATTGAGGTTCTTCTTACAATCAGTTTTCAAACAACAGTGAACATATTCCTACCTTATAACATTTATATAAGGGCTCAATTGTAGCTTTCCTTTCTATACACCCTGAAGTATATACATTGTACAAGAGGAGATCACTGAGACATCTTGAAAAATAAATCTATTTGTCAAATACCATGTTACTTCAACAGCAGCAAACTACTCAGTTAACAGTTAAAACCCTAAGAAAATATTAACTGGTGTGAAAACAAGTCTATATTGTAATAACCCCAAACATCAACCTTAGCATCCGATTCTAACTTTCAAATGCTGGGCACCTTTTCCAAGAGGAAATTACATCTGCTTTTGCATGAATCCCCAGTTTAAATACTTGCAGAAACACACCCATGTTATCTACTCAGCAAATCTGAAATCAAACAAAACAATCCAACACTGGACATTAACGTTTTACAAATAGCATAAGATCCCAAAAGTACAAGAAAAACCTTGACGTTATAGAAAAAGAAATCAGGTGGACAAATTTTAGTACAACAAGGCATCTAAAGAGGGGATCATCTAGAAATCTACCATACAGTACACTAGACTCAATCTGGAGTATCCTACAATTTCATATTAAATTTGTAGAATTTTATACCCAAACTGTAGTCTTTTTTTTTTTTTTTTTTTTTTTTTTTTTGCTGTACGCGGGCCTCTCACTGCTGTGGCCTCTCCCGTTGCGGAGCACAGGCTCCGGACACACAGGCTCCGCGGCCACGGCTCGCGGGCCCAGCCGCTCCGCGGCATGTGGAATCTTCCGGGATCGGGGCACGAACCCGTGTCCCCTGCATCGGCAGGCGGACTCTCAACCACTGCGCCACCAGGGAAGCCCCCAAACTGTAGTCTTTTTAAGAAAACATTTTACATTTAGAATAACTACTTAAGACATTTAAACTGTAGATAACATTTAACCATAAGCAAGAATAAAAAATAGTCCTACAATAATCTTTTATTTCTTCTCAACAATTAAATAAACACAAATGCCTTCTTTGCTTTTATGCCTACCTCTCTACTCCTTTAGTCCAGTTCC
This sequence comes from Mesoplodon mirus, assembly GCF_964341445.2. NCBI lineage: Eukaryota > Metazoa > Chordata > Mammalia > Artiodactyla > Ziphiidae > Mesoplodon > Mesoplodon mirus. Next base: position 135,544,653 of record NC_138982.1, on the reverse strand, counting down.
ACATCAAAAGTAGGGGTGAACAAACAAAACCAGTAATGGCAAACACTCACAACAAGGGCCATTGTATTAGGGATTATCAATGACAGGAAATTTGTACAAGGAGATATCTAGTTAAAAGAGTAACCTACTAGAGAATGGACCTGAGGACACGGGGAGGGGGAAGGGCAAGCTGTGACAAAGTGAGAGAGTGGCATGGACATACACACACCACCAAACGTAAAATAGTGGGAAGCAGCCGCACAGCACAGGGAGATCAGCTCGGCGCTCCGCGACCACCTAGAGGGGTGGGATAGGGAGGGCGGGAGGGAGGGAGATGCAAGAGGGAAGAGACACGGGAACACATGTACACGTATAACCGATTCACTCCGTTACAAAGCAGAAACCAACACACCACTGCGAAGCAACCACACTCCAACAAAGATGCCAAAAAAAAAAAAAAAAAAGACTCAATAAATGAAAGCTATTACTATTAAAAAAAAAAAGAGTAAAGGTAGAATGTGCTTTTTAAGAAAACGGCCAATAATCACTCATCTGAAAAAATGCAAATAGCCGCCAGGTAAAATTGGCAGAATTTGAACTTAAACCAAACTTCTCGTGTGTAACAAACTAGCTTTAAGAAATACACACAGGATGTAAACCAAAATAGTGGTTATCTCCAGGTGGCAACATTACAGGGAATTTAAATTTTCTTCCTGTTTTAATATGCGCTTTTTTGGGGTGTGTTTTTAGATTGCACACAAGTAGTACCAAGTGGCTAGAAAGAACACAGACCAAGGATACGAAAGTAAAACCACAGGGTCTTTTTCTATCAGAAAGGACCTCAAGGATTATCTAACTTAGATACATTATCTATTGATGTATCTGGGATATAACGGCACTGATTTAAAAGACTAGACTAGAAATTCCAAGAATACTTCCTGGATGATAAAAATAATCTATTTTCAGGATAGTTTATACTCCCTAAGTATGCAAAAATGAACACATTTAAATGTAAATTCACTCATATACATTATTTAAAAGTAGGAAAAACAAATTTAAAGGGAGTTTACACAACCTTGTAATTAAAGCATAAGTTCATTGTTGAATGACCAGAGCAAAGCAGATCATTACAGAGTTTGTCTGAAAGCAGGAGGCTGGCCTGCAAGGGGCCTTTAGGGAGTAAGCTGGGTGCCTAGGCAGGTAGCTCTCTTTGCTTTGCTGTCTGCATTCTTCAATAAACCCAGTCCTTTTACATGAATGGGTGTGATTCAGCCTAGTTTCCCCATGAAATAATGTCATGAAAGATTTCTATTGACGAGGGATTACTTTATGCAAAATTTCTCAGTGACATTCAGATTAATTCCAGTGTCCACAATTTAAGCAATTTCCAATACGCATTTACCACCCAAAATCCAATGACCTGGTATTTTCATGAGAGTTAGGAAAATTGTTCCAGCGAAAAATAAAGTTTAGATTTGCTCCACTACATACATCTGAATATATCCAGAGGAGTAAAACTCAAAGCCAACCAAAAGACAAAATGCTATAAAATATTGTTTTGTTGTAAGATAATCAAATTCTTCCCAGAATAATGTGTAACTAATTTCACATACTTATTTGTAACCAATTTAACTTTTCCAAATTCTCATTTGCAAATGAGAGGCTCATACAGTTAAAACTGATGATACAAACCATTGTTTTAGAAGGATCAAAATTTACACTAGTCAAACGTGATTCCGTAAGATTGATTTTAACATGTTCTTTCAACTTTATTAAAATCATCAATACCCCAGACGCATTTACCATTTTATTTTATTTTTTATTTTATTTTATTTTTTCGGTACGCGGGCCTCTCACTGTTGTGGTCTCTCCCATTGTGGAGCACAGGCTCTGGACGCGCAGGCTCAGTGGCCATGGCTCACAGGCCTAGCCGCTCCACGGCATGTGGGATCTTCCCGGACCGGGGCAAGAACCCGTGTCCCCTGCATCGGCAGGTGGACTCTCAACCACTGCGCCACCAGGGAAGCCCGCATTTACCATTTTAAAAAAATCAGTTTAATGCTATCAAAAGGTGATGTTCACTTTAATCCTGTTTACCTTCAGCCACTGCCTTGAGCCTTCATTCCAGGCCACATAAACAAAGAGGGCGAGCACCACATGGACGGCGACCACTGCAGCAATCGCAGCATAAAAATAGCTGTTCCTATTGGACGTCCCAAAGGCGCCTTCAAGAACATAAGATTTAGTCGTGAAATATAACCCAATAGGTACAGTGATCATTAAAGCTGTGAAGAACAGGAGCGTCTTCAGAGTGGATGCTAATGAACTTTCATTTCTGAAGTCGCACGGCTGCAGCGCGTTCAGAGCCGCTGTATCAAAACGCTCCATGGCGTCGCCACGCCCGCAGCAGGCGCTCAGAGGCGGGCTGGGCTTGGCGTCCGCGCTTAATCGGCTCCGCGGGAGACCGGTCGAAGCAGACCGCGCCGCTGAAATATTTCTTAAAATAGGGTTGTTGGTTAGGCCAGGATAAAAGGGATGGCCTTTAAGGTAGGACTGGAGTCATGGATAAGGTAAGGAGCTAGTGAATACTAGGGAGTAGCATCTATCTTTTGCTAATTAGTTGTGGAAGGGGTTGTAGTTGAAGATGATGGAAGACGTTTTCACATGTTGAGATATGGGGAACTCATTCTGGCTTAACTTTATGCTAACTAGAACAGCCTGTTTTGTGGCTTATTAAACATGCATTGGACATCTGCTTTAACCATTAAAGAAGAGAATGCATTTAAAACTCAAAATGGAGTAGCTGTAGTTCAACCATTCAAAATGGAACTGGGTGGTCATTGTGGATGTGGTTTCAGACATGTTCCTGCATTACTGAGAACTTGAATTTTCTGAACTGTATCAGACTCAAGGACAGCAACAGCCATTCTCAAAACAACATCTGTTAGCAGCTGCCAGCTGCAACCTTCTGGTCTCGAGGTCTCCCCTTGTAACTGTGCAACCATTTCAGACCCCAACCAATCCTTGCTTCACAAGCACCCTTACTTCTTGACAGTTCCAATTATAATTCTTGACAAACTTATATAATTTTGCTTTTATAAGCCTCCCCTTTTCTGTAGTCCAGCAGAACACAATTCAAGTGCTTCTTTTTTATTTTTAAATTAATTAATTAATTATTTTTTTGGCTGTGTTGGGTTCCTCGCTTCTGTGCGAGGGCTTTCTCTAGTTGCGGCGAGCGGGGGCCACTCTTCATCGCGGTGCGCAGGCCTCTCACTATTGCGGCCTCTCTTGTTGCAGAGCACAGGCTCCAGACGCGCAGGCTCAGTAGTTGTGGCTCACGGGCCCAGTTGCTCCGCGGCATGTGGGACCTTCCCAGACCAGGGCTCAAACCCGTGTCCCCTGCATTGGCAGGGAGATTCTCAACCACTGCACCACCAGGGAAGCCCTCAAGTGCTTCTTGAATCTGTGTCTCCCAGGCTATAGTCCTCAGTTTGGCTCAAATGAAATTATTTTCTATTCAAGTTATAGATTGTTTATCGATTATTTCTTTCAACAAGGATAACTCCTAGGTTTCCACTTCAAAGAATGACTTGACAGTGAACCCATCACCAAGAGAGAAAATAGAAGAGGAGTGAAGAGTAGAGTGGAAAAGACAATGAGTTTATGTTGAGACACATTACCTGCTTTAGCGGGTAAATGTTTCATGTAGAGGTCTGAGTTGGAAAAATAGATTTGGTAGTCTTCAGCTTTATATTTTATTAAATGAATCCATGCATGCATATGAGGTCCCTAAGAGGGAAAGTGTATAGAATGAGAATGATAGAGAACTGAGGAACACAGGCACATAAATTCAGGAAGGAAAAGAAGAATCTACAAATGAGTCCCAGAAGAGGCATCCAGAGAAAAAAGGGAAACCAAGGGAGGGACACAGGCTTTCTTTCTTTTTCTTTTTTATTTATTAATTTTTTAAAAATTGCAGTATAGCTGATGTACAGTATTATACGTTTCAGAGGTACAACATAGTGATTTACAATTAAAAAAATTTTTTTATTGGAGTAGGGGTGATTTACAATGTTGTGTTAGTTTCAGGTCAGTTATACATATACATATATTCATTCTTTTTCATTTCTTTTCTCATGTAGGTTATCACAGAATACTGAGTAGAGTTCCCTGTGCTATACAGTAGGTCCTTGTTGGTTATCTATCTTATATATAATAGTGTGTGTACGTTAACCCAAGCTCCTGATTTATCCCTCTGCACCACATTTCCCCTTTGGTGACCATAAGTTTGTTTTTTACATTTGCGACTCTGTTTTGTAAATAAGTTCATTTGTACCATTATTTTAGGTTCCACGTATAAGAAATATCGTATATTTGTCTTTCTCTGTCTGACTTACTTCACTCAGTATGACAATCTCTAGATCCATCCATGTTGCTGCAAATGGCATTATTTCATTCTTTTTTATGGCTGAGTAATATTCCATTGTATATATGTACCACATCTTCTTTATCCATTCCTCTGTTGATGGACATTTTGGTTGCTTCCACGTCTTGGCTTTTGTAAATAGTGCTGCAATGAACATTGGGGGTGATGTATCTTTTCTAATTATGGTTTTCTCCAGATATATGCCCAGGAGTGGGATGGCTAGATCATATGGTAGTTCTATTTTTAGTTTTTTAAGGAACCTCCATACTCTTCTCTATAGTGGCTGTATCAATTTACATTCCCACCAGCAGTGTACGAGGGTTCCCTTTTCGCCACATCCTCTCCAGTATTTATTGTTTGTAGACTTTGTTTTTGGCTGTGCCATGTGGCTTGCAGGAGTTCCCCGACCAGGGATCCAACCTGTGCTGCACAGAGCGCTAACCACTGGTTTGCCAGAGAATTCCCTGTAGACTTTTTGATGATGGCCATTCTGACCAGTGTGAGGTGATACATCACTGTAGTTTTGATTTGCATTTCTCTGATAATTAGTGAAGTTGAGCATCTTTTCATGTGCTTTTTGGCCATCTGTATGTCTTTGTTGGAGAAATGTCTATTTAGGTCTTCTACCCATTTTTTGACTGGGTTGTTTGCTTTTTTGATATAGTGATTCACAATTTTCAAATGTTATACTCCATTTATAGTTCTTATAAAATATTAGCTATATTCCCTGTGCTGTACAATATACCCTTGTAGCTTATTTATTTTTTACATAGCAGTTTGTACCTCTTAATCCCTTACCCCTTTCTTGCCCCTCCCCCCTTCTCTCTCCCCACTGGTAACCACTAGTTTGTTCTCTATAGCTGTGAGTCTGTTTCCCTTTTGTTATATTCACTAGTTTGTTGTGTGTCTTAGATTCCACATTAAAGTGATATCATACAGTATTTGTCTTCCTCTGACTTACTAAGCATAATACCCTCCAAGTCTACCCATGTTGTTGCACATGTAATTCTTTTTAATGGCTGAGTAGTATTCCATTGAATATATATACCACATCATTCCCTGTTCCCTTGTTCTCAGGGTCTCATGATTTCACACTCATTTGCTGTTCCTTCTGTCTCTCTGGCCATTCTCAACTCCATCGCAAACCCACACCACTGCTTTTTACTTAATATTGGTGTCCCTCACTGTTTTGTCCTAACCCCTCTTTTTGCTCATTTTAAGCAATCTCCCCTCATGGTCTCTTCCCCTCCATGAGTTCATTGGCTGTCATTTATGCCGGTGGTTCCCAAAATTGTCTTCAACTTAGATCTCTCTCCTGATATCCAGATTTTACACCCTGTAATTCTGCCCTGTGAAATCTAGCTGCTTCAGCCTTTGTGGATTCCTAGTTCCATCTACTCAACCCACAGGGCTCTGGGTTCCTCCTCTCTGTGCTGATTCCTGGCAGTTCTCTCCAGAAAGTCAGCCTGGGCAATCACAGAGCTTATCTAGGTTGTTTCTCTTCTCTCAAGGATCGCTGTCCTGAGCTGCGTATTGATATAGATCCAGAACCAAGAGTCCCATCATTGTATTGCTTTCCAGATACTTTCTCCTCTCTATTTTCTCTTTTCTCTTCTTATTAGTAGGAAGTTTTACTTTCTTCATTGACCCTTGATGTCTCTTAATCTGTTCACTCTTGTTTTTTTTTTTTTTATCCCTTTGTACTTTTATCCTTGGTTTTGGAGGACTTATTTGACTTCCAATGAAATTTTTATTTCTGCAATTGTGTGTTTAATTTTCAAAAGCACTTTATTATTCTGATTTTTTTTAAAGTAGCACCCTGTTCTTGTTTTATGAATCCACCAACACCTCAAATCTTTTAGAACTTGGATTTTTGTGACCTTCTTTTCTGTTTCAGTAGTCTATTTCTCCAAGAGTCACTTTGCTCTGTTTGCTTAGCTTTGTCTTTCTCTTTTATGCTGCTAGTTTTCTCATCGTCTGGTAATCTTTAGGCATCTATTTATTTAAAAGGTCAAAGGTTGGTTTTTTCTTTCAAAATGCACAAAACATGATTCTTGGGCTTCCCTGGTGGCGCAGTCGTTAAGAATCTGCCTGCCAAGGCAGGGGACACGGGTTCGAGCCCTGGTCTGGGGGGATCCCACATGCCGTGGAGCAACTAGGCCCGTGAGCCACAGCTATTGAGTCTGCGCATCTGGAGCCTGTGCTCCGCAACGAAAGCCCGCGACAGTGAGAGGCCACGCGATGAAGAGTGGCCCCTGCTCGCCGCAACTAGAGAAAGCCCTAGCACAGAAACGAAGACCCAACACAGCCAAATATAAATAAATAAATTTATATATAAAAAAAAACATGATTCTTGAGCATTATAACTGATGTCTTATTTAGTAGAATAAGTTGTGTCTGGGTTAGAGGTAATAAAATGTTATGAACCCACAACAGTAGGCTCTTCTCAGTCCAACTGCTGAGAGCACAGAATTGTGAAAGTGAGTCACAAGGGAGGCCGTTGAGAGCCATGTGTACCCACCTGTTTTTTATTTTGTTTTGATCATTTGCAGAGCTTATTTGCTGCTTCAGGAATAAACCAAAATAAAACTCCACCCTAAGCAGGGACTGAGTCCTCATTTTCCAATCCTAGAATCAGGACCAGACATTATTGTCTGGCCTTGCATATACCAACGCTATTGGTGATCCATGACCCTTAGGATTCCCTTTACTTGTCTGTGTACATCAGCCAGCATCTGCTAATGGCAAGCACCTATACCTTTGTTGGATGCAGGCTAGAAGCTCTTGGGAATGATATATATAGCGGTATATGTACCCCACTTCCCTTAATCCTTGGCTAGGATACTTCTGAGGAATGTGCTCTGCATCACTTTCCTCAGCTTCTCCATGGGATTAAGATTTTCTTTGATAGCTGGTTTGTTGGAAGTCTTCCTTTTCCTGTATCATCTTCCCTCTGCTCTTGTCTTTGCACCTTCCAGGAAAACTACATGCTCTCAATCATCACCTCAGGATCTTCTTCTGGAGGGAATCCAATTAAGATAGATTGTAATGTGAGCCAAAAGCTGACACCCTTCCCATTTCTACTTCTAGCAAAAGCCCCACTCTTCTCTCTCCAAAAGTCCATTAAGAGAGTCTCGTGAGGAGGAACAGATTTCTACTCTTGTGCTTCCTAGAATGTATTTGCCCCTGCTAATGGCAGGAAGAATGCAGGTACCCAGAATGTGGCAGATATGTCTCTAAGACTGTTAAACCACAAAGAACACAAACCTGCCAGATGGGTTGGAGGATAGACCTCAGCTGTCATAAAGAATCTCTTCTGCTCTTGTTGGGGTTTCACATCCATTCATCTCCACCACCATAGGGTACTTTCTGACTCCTGCAAAATAAGAAGTCACAATAATACAGAAATCTGCAAATTTTGTAATAAATTAACCATTTACGTATCATTTAAGGGAGTGGTCCTCAAACTTCTGTGTGCATCAGAATCACCCAAGGGCTTGTTAAAACACAGATTTAAATACAGGTCTCACCCCTAGAGCTTCTGATCCAATAGGTCGGGGGTGGCACCAGAGAGTTTGCATTTCTGATACGTTTCCAGGTGATTGCTGTTGTCCAGAGAACATACTTTGAAAATCATTACTTTAAGGAATTTTGATGTTCTTCCCATCCTAGCTTAGATGATTATATTTCTTAATCTCTGTTCCTTTCACGGAATCTTCTAACACAATTTATGTAGTTTTCCATGTGATTGTATGGAATCTTCAGTATTGTATGTAGTCCTTTGTATCTACAGGACTCAAAGTTTCTTATTAGTGATGATAGGATATTCAGAATTTTCTTCTGTATCAGGCTAGCATATTTCACAAGCAGTTCTTTTATCCCAGTAAAATATTAACCTACTTCATTGAATTTTAAATGCAATCAGCAATCTCATTATTTTCAGGTGTAACAATTAATATATCCAAATATATTGCAAATGCAGTTCAGTTTCTGTCAAAAGTCACAAGGTTTCCAATTTTTCGGGACACTTTTTTACCTGCATAAAGTGATAGGCTTTGAAAGAAAAGCTTTGATCTCTCTCTTAAGTCTGATGCATTTTCATTGTGCTTCTCAGAATAAAGAATCAAGTCCCCTAAGGAGTTTGTGGACTGCAGTGTTTCCGGAAGGTGGAAAATTGATGCCAGAACGGGGCGGAGAGAGGAAAGGAAAGACCTCAGCTGAGAGGCCATGGCAGGTGTGGCCAGCAAACAGGAGGGTCACCAGCAGAGCTTAACTGTGCATGGTGGAGACCCAGAGGGTCAAGGCAGGTTGGAGAGGATGAACAAGAGAGCAGGGGCAAGGCAGCTCTGAGGAGCAAGGAGCAGGTGCTGGAGACACTCCCTGAGTTGGAAGCAGCAAAGGTGTAGCTGCTTGTTAACGCCTACAATGTGTCTTAAGCAGAAATTGTCTCTGAAGGACCTTAATCATAAAACATGTTACAATTTTCTATAATAAGAAACCCTGTAACCTTCAATTGCTCCATCAAAGAGCAAGATACGAAAAAGGTTATTGGCTGTTTTATATGAAACATCATTAACCAGGAGGGTCAAAGGTCTTCTGGCTTATACCACACAATGCCATCTTGCGTGTTGCCTTTATGACAAACCTTCTCCTTAGGTTTACTGAGTTAAGATGAAAAAAAAAAGAAATAAGGCTTTGTGGAGAAATGTAATGTATTTGATGACAAATACATAAGGTATGTTTGTTTTTGGAAATGGTATTTGCTTCGAACATTGTAAATAAACACACTTATGATACTTAACCCACCACTGTAATCTGTTCCCACAGCAACTGACCGACCGAACCAGTGTTGTGTTATTTCAATTCATCACTGCGGTGGAGGTTCTTTTGTTAGTCAGAAAGCACTAGATTCCCATCTTAGCTTTATCTTTACAGACACGCTCCAAAAAACATTGCCTGAAACTACCCAGATATTCATCAATGGATGAATGAACAAATGCTGTGTGTGTGTGTGTGTGTGCGTATGTATGAATATTATTCAGGCATAAAAAGGCATGAAGCACTGAAACATGCTATAATGTACATGAACCTCTAAAATGTCATGCTAAGTGAAAGAAGCCAGACATAAAAGGGCATATACTGTATAACTCCATTTATATGAACTCTACCCAGAATAAGTAAATCCACAGAGACAGAAAGCAGATTGGTGGTTGCCAGGGATTGGGGGAAGGGGGAATGGGGAGTGATTACTTACTGGGTGTGGGTGATGAAAATGGTTTGGAATTTGATATGGGTGGTGATGGCACAACATCGTGAATGTACTAAATGGCACTGAAGTGTACACTTCAACAAGGTTAATTTTATGTTATGTGAATTTCACCTCAGTTGGAGGAAAAAGAAAAAGAAAAACATTGCATGTGGTGCATTAGATTCAACTATAATGTGACGCTTGCCCTTCCACAGCAGGCACTCACCTTCCCTCTCCCAGAGCCCCTGAGGTTGAGTTTCTCAGATGCTTCTTCCAGCAGCACCTCTAAGCTCAATAGAGAAGGGACGTCTGACTCATGTAATAGGAACCCCAATACAAGGCAGACTCCTAGGATAAAAACAGGAGCATAGGGTCATGGGAAGGAGAGAGAAAGCAATGAGGGGGTAGAATTCCTGCCATAAATTCTGCATTTTAGAATGAATGAGAAACAATCAACGTGAAGGTGCTTACATTTCCACATGGGGAAAAAGATGCTGTACAAGTCCTAGTTATGGGTACAGATATAATTTAACTACAGATGGAAGAGTTTAAGAAAGTTTACATGTGCTGACTCCAAATAGTGTACCTATCATGTCTAAGAATCCAAAAGATGGGAATCAACCAGTCAAGGGACACAGAAGACCTCAGCTCTGGGTCTGAGTCTGCCACTCATTTACTGGGCATGCATTCATTCATTCATGCATGCATCCAACAAATAGATCTTGAGCACCTATTGGGTACTAGGTACTGTTCTAAGGGTTGGGGATCCAGCACTGAACAAGACACACAAAGTCTCTGCCCTCATGGAGCCTATAGTCTAGTGTGGATACAGACAACTCTGTGAACAAGTATTTGTTGAATGGAATTGAAATAATGTAAGGTCAAGTAATGATACATGCTATGAAAAAGAACAAAGCAGGACAAGAGACAGTGAGAAGGAAGATCTTTCCAAAGGGGAGACATTGCAGCAGAAATGCAATGACATGAAGAGAGGGCTGTGTAAACAGAGAGCGTTCTGGGCATAAGAGAGAACACATGTGAAGGCTCTGAGACATACATGTGCTCGGCATGTCGCAGGCATAGCAAGGAGGTTGGGAGAGCTGGAGTGTGGAGAGGGAGGGGTGCGGAGGAAAGGAGCCAGGGAGGTAGTCTGTAGAGCCTGCAGGCTCCAGGAAGGGTTTGGCCTTTATTCTGAGTAAATGGAGGCCATTATGGAGATTTTAGCAGAGGAATGAATTTATGACTCAGAAGGCTCCCTCTGGCTGCTGTATAAAGATTCAAGTATAGGATGGGAGGGCTAGAGAGGAAGTAAAGAAACCTGTTGAGGGGACTTCCCTGGTGGCGCAGTGGTTGAGAGTCTGCCTGCCGATGCAGGGGACGCAGGTTCGTGACCCGGTCCGGGAGGATCCCACATGTGCTGGGCCCGTGAACCATGGCTGCTGAGCCTGCGTGTCCGGAGCCTGTGCTCTGCAACAGGAGAGGCCACAACAGTGAAAGGCCCGCGTACCGCAAAAAAAAAGAAAGAAAGAAAGAAAGAAACCTGTTGAGAAGGTCTTATAGTAATCCAGGTGATTGGTGAGGGAGGCCTCGTTGAGGTAGAAGCAATGGTGGTAGGGAGAAGTGCTGCACGTTGAATCTATTTTGAAGGTAAATAATACATGTCTTGGTGATGGATTGTATTTTGGGGTGAGAGAGAACTAGAGGGGGAAAGGATTACTCCAAGATTTTGGCCATGTCCTTGAGTCTGTAAGCCTTTGGTTCTTCATATATAAAGGGAGGGGGATTCGACTAGGCAATGTCTAAGGCTCCTTCCAGCACCGAGAGTCCAAGACTCTAAGAGAACACTGGATAATACACAGAAATGGAAGGACCAAACCTCAGTTTACTCATCTGTAACACGCACCCATCTGAGGCCGGTGGTGAGGAGCAAGTGAGGTCATACGTAACACTAGCGTACCCTGAGGGTCAAATAATTACTAGCTTCTTGCCTTTTTTTGAAGAGTGAGCTTATCTAGCTGTGCCAGGTTCTTGAAGCCTCTGGGAAAGGGGTTCCAAACTAGGGGTGAGTTTTATAAAACAAACCAAGTATTTGGCATGCAGAGTGTTACTTAAAACTGATGGAAACTTATTTCCACACAAATACCTGCCCACGAATGTGTATAGCAGCTTTATTCATAATTGCCAAAATTTGAAGCAATCAAGACACCCGTCAGTAGATGAATGGATAAATAAACTGTGGTCCATCTATACAATGGAATATTATTATTAGTGCTAATGAGCTATTAAGCTATGAGAAGACATGGAGGAAACAAATGCATGTTACTAAGTGAGAAAAGCCAATCTGAAAAGGCTGCATACTGTGTGATTCTGACTATATGATATATTGGAAAAGGCCACATTACGGGAGACAATAAAAAGATCAGTGGTTGCAGGGGTGAGAGAGGAGGAATGGATGAATTGGTGAAGCACTGGGGATTCTTAGGGCAGTGAAACTATGTATGATACTATAACGGTGCATACCTGTCATTATACATTTGTTCAAACCCATAGAATGGACAACACCAAGAGTGGACCCTTTGGTTAATAGCTATGGGTGAATATTGGTTCATCAATTGCAACAAATGGGCCATACTGGTGTGGGATGTTGATGGTGGGGAAGGCTGTGTGTGGTTGCGGGGGAGGGGACTCTGTATTCTCACTCAATTTTGCTGTGAACCTAAAACTGCTCTAAAAAAAAGTCCATTAGCTTTTCAAAAATGCAAATTACCTTTAGGCAGAGCTTCATGGGCCCAACTACGCCATGTGATCTCAGCCCTATGGGCACGTGACCCCTGCTCTTCAGCTTGGGAACCTCCCAAACTTATTTAGACCAGTGACCCTGAGCCCTTTTGAGACTTTTTTTTTTCACTTTGTGCAACTGAATGGTTTTTAGTATACTCATAGAGTTGTGTAGCCATCACTACTACCTAATTCCAGAACACTTTCCTCTCTCCCCTAGAAAACCCCATACTCTTTGGCAATTATCTGCCATTTCCCCCTGCAACTTCCAGCCCTAGGCAGTCACTAATCTACTTTCTGTCTCTATGGATTTGCCTGTTCTGGACATTTCATATAAATGGAATCATACAAATGTGGTCTTTTGTGACTGGCCTCTTTCACTTAGCATAATGCTTTTTTTGTTTGTTTGTTTGTTATAATTGTTTTTTATTGGTTCTTTTTTTTAACATCTTTATTGTAGTATAATTGCTTTACAATGGTGTGTTAGTTTCTGCTTTATAACAAAGTGAATCAGCTATACATATACATATGTCCCCATATCTCTTCCCATGCTTTAAGGTCCATCTGTGTTGTAGCCTGTATCAGTACCTCATTTCTTTTTGTGGCCAACTAATATTCCATTGTATGCATATACCACATTTTATTTACCATTCATGTGTTGATGGATATATGGGGTTGTATCTATATTTTGGCAATTATGAATAACAGTTCTATGAACATTCGTGTACAAGTTTTTGAATGGGCCCATGTTTTCATTTCTCTTGGGTATATAACTAAGGTGGAATTGCTGAGTCATATGGTAATTCTGTCTAGGGAACTGCCAGACTGCTTTCTGAGGTAGCTGCATCATTTTACAATCCTAACAGCAGAGAAGAGGAGTTCTGATTTCTCCACATCTTTGCCAACACTTGTTATTATCTGTCTTTTTAATTATGGCCACCCTATTGGATGTGAAGTGGTATCTCATTGTGGTTTGAATTGTATTTCTCTGATTGTTAATAATATTGAGCAACTTTTCATGTACATCTTGTCCAACTGTGTGTCTTCTTTGGAGGAATGTCTATTTAGATTCTTTGCCCATTTTTTTTTAGAGCAGCAGCTTTTAAAATTAATTAATTAATTAATTAATCAATCAATTAATTAATTAGGCTGTGTCCGGTCTTAGTTGCGGCATGTGGGATCTTTTGTTGTGGAGCACGAGCTCTTCATTGCAGCACACGGGCTTCTCTCTAGCTGTGGTGTGCGGGCTCCAGAGCGCATGGGCCCAGTAGTTGTGGTGTGTGGGCTTAGTTGCCCTGAGGCATTTGGGACTTAGTTCCCTGACCGGGGATCGAACCTGTGTCCCCTGCATTGGATGGCGGATTCTTAACCACTGGACCACTAGGGAAGTCCCCCTCTTTGCCCATTTTAAAATTGGATTATTTGTCTTTTTACTCCCTTTGAGGTTCTTGAAAGCCCCAGTTCTTCTACCCACAACAATACAAATAAGACCTCAGGTTCTGGGCTCTGGAACAAGACTCTGGGGCTGACCCAAGACAGAATCAGAAAGGAGATTTGCAAGGTCACCTGGCACTTACCTCCCTCCTGGCTCATAATGACATTGCACTTACCCCATTAAAAAATTTTAATGTCCAAGGGTTTTTGTACACTGATACGAACCCACATTAAATTGTTTTTTTAACAGTTAACAATTATCTAAATATTCACATTCTGCTTAGACAATTATTATATCAAAAAACATGAATTTTACAAATTAGAGTTCCCCAAACATTTTAACAGTGATCTCAGTCAGTTAAACTGTTCCAAATGAAAACTTGAAAATTATAAGCCAAATCATGAGATAGTTTAAAATGCTTTAAACATCTTAATAATCTGACACACATGAAAGCAATGATGACAAAATTGTCAATATAAAGCTATCAAAACTTTTGTTTGGCAAAAATGCCAATGCCGTGGATCTAAATTTGCTTCCATGATCTCTGTTCTTAATGTTACTTTCTCTTTTTCATATTGCTTCCCTGGGATGCTGGAGCCCTCCATTTGCCCCTCCAGATCCACTCTGCTCCTTGTCTGCCCTGGGAGACACTTTGTATAAAATGCATCAACGGAGCCCTTTACCTTCTGACTCTGGTTGGGTTCTGCCAGTGGGAGACATCAGTCTGAGATTGGAGGGTGGGGGACACTGAGGTGGGATCCCTTCCTGGAGGGTTTGTGGGTTGGCCATAGACCCTGCTGCTCATCCGTACTCTCTCTGGGGTCATGGTTCCTCCCATTTCCCTCCAGGCCTAGAGCTAGTAGTGGGATAAGAATCAGCCTGCCAATGCAGGGGACACGGGTTCGAGCCCTGGTCTGGGAAGATCCCACATGCCACGGAGCAACTAAGCCCGTGTGCCACAACTACTGAGCCTGCGCTCTAGAGCCCATGAGCCACAACTACTGAAGCCCGTGTGCCTAGAACCCGTGCTCCGCAACAAGAGAAGCCACCACAATGAAAAGCCCGCGCACTGCAACAAAGAGTAGCCCCCGCTCGCCACAACTAGAGGAAGCCTGCAGCAGCATCGAAGACCCAATGCAGCCAAAAAACAAACAAACAAACAAAAAAACACAAAACTCTTCCCACTATTGCTAGCCTTATGCTACTGTATTCTTTCTTGTTGGTTTCCCTTACCCCTGCCCACCCCACTATAAATTGTCCCTTCAATCGGTACCCTCTTCAATCGCTCTGTTGGAATGTTCCATCTCTTTCCTGCTAGATCCCTGACTGATAGATCAGATTACAATTTCCTTTGCCTGACCTGGAGAATCCGAGTGACCTTCAATAAGCTGTTAGGATGACCAATACAGCTTATCAGTTGAAAGCTCAGAACCAGGAACAGGAAATTTAGATCTGCCATCCAAGGGATCCTGTCCAGGCAAAATAAGTTCTTTATCTTTTTTGGATAGGCTTTGTTCATTGATTGAGACCCTGCCCAGGTTATTGGCTCTAAACAGTCAGTTTTGCTTGTGATTTTTTTTAATGTCCTCAGTCTTGTAATTCTTTGAAAAATAATGCTGTTTGAAGGTCTTATCTTGAAAGTGGAGGCTGATAAAAGACTATGTCAAATTATGTGAGTGTTTACGATGCAATCAATATAAGCCATTTTGCAACCGCGTGTCCTAGGAAGGACCTGGTTTGGGTTGAATAATTACAGTCAATTCAATGGACCGAGATAGATTTGTGGGGTTTTTTTGGCAGTTCTATAACTTTATTGGACAATCAGCAGTTAGTTCTCATCCACATTAACTGTCTGTAGATTTTTGAAAGTGGTGACAGGTACATAGGTAACCAACATATAGAGCTTGTTTGGTGAATCTTCATCTTCATTCGGTTTTCTGGACAACTGCAAATGGATACGGTATGGGACATTCCCTATTCCTTTGGCTCAGACAGCTTTGTTGAGCCTGGTGTCAATGCGTACATCTGGAGTTCCCATCTCCTTCATGGCAAATTTCCAGACTTCTTTGAGTGCCCGAGGGGCACACTTCTTGAAACCCACTCCATGGATGCGCTTGTGAATGTAGGTGGTGTGTTCTCTGGTCACCACCTCGTTGATGGCGGATCGGCCCTTCTCGCCAACCTTCTTTGCAGGAGCCATCCTGCCCAGCCGGGATTGGAAAGGAAGCGATTTTATTTTATAAAATGATTTTTATTTCTTAGTAACCATTAAGACTTACAATAATGAGGCCTCTACCTCTGTGTCTGCTCAGGACCTCAGGGACACCCAAGGCCTCCAGGGCAGTGAGTACAGTCAAGATAATGGGGCCTTTCAGGGCAGCCCGCTTGGGGCAATTTCACGTTTTCAGTAGAACAACCTTAGCGATTCCCCATCAGCTGGTGCTGCCCAGTAGCAGGAAGAGAAAGAAATGGCACCCGCTTCTTTCCAGCTGTTTAAAGCCAGAAGCCTGGGCTGTAGCCTAGGTTTCTCCCTTTCAGTCTGCTGTTTCTGCCTCCTCATATCCCTCCCCTGCCTTCTTGCCCTCACCTCCACCAAAAGCTATCATTATCTCCAGCCTGGCTACAGTGAGGACCTCCCGCTGCCTTTCCCATTCCAGTCTTGGCTTCTCCCACAGCCCCTCCACCGCCTGCAGGATGTGGACCTACGATGACTCAGGTAGAACCCAAGCTCTTCCATGCTGGGCACAGGCTTCTTCCCTGGGTTCCCTCTCCATCCTGCTTTCCTCTCCAACCTCAGCCCTGCTGCTCTCTGCTGCACACTCGTCCTTTTTAAGGATGTGGAGTCATGGAAGAGACCTGAGTGGGGTGTGTGGGGTCACCTCTTCCTGATGTCAGAACGAATTCAGTTAATTTCGAGAATGTTCTACTGCGGGAGTCACCAGCTTTTCCCAAAGGAAATCTGGTTTTTAAGGCTCAGTACCAAACGTGGGTCTGGGGTGCTCTTGGCAGGAAGGCATCAGAGGATGGTGGCCCTGGGCTGGTCATTGGGCTGAGCCACAGGAGAGAGTCTGACTGCTGTCGCTGAGTGACTAAGACAACCTACGGGGAGCCTCCCTGCTGGCCTTTTCCTTTCTGTCTGGGAAATTCTTTTTTTAAAAAAAAATATTTATTTATTTATTTATTTGCCTGCGCCTGGTCTTAGTTGCGGCACGTGGGATCTAGTTCCCTGACCAGGGATCAAACCCAGGACCCTTGCATTGGGAGCATGGAGTCTTAACTGCTGGACCACTAGGGAAGTACCTGTCTGGGAAATTCTTATGATCAGCTTTTCCTGTTCCTTGCTGTGGCTCTTAGACAATTTATCACAGAGCTGCTAGTGGACATAAATATTTTATCCTGTACATGTAGACACAATCAGTGACAGCTGAAGTTTAGTACTATGGAGAACATCACTCATTTGCCACAATTTATGTTTTTTGAAAAAGAAATACCACTGAGATCAGTTATAAGGATAACCTGGTTAGAGGTTAGAGGTCAGAGGTCTGCCTTCTAGTTTTCCAAGAAAACCAAGGTCTACTCAACGAGTACCCTAGGATGTGTACAAAGCAGCCAGCAACACTCCTGGCCAGGCAGATCTCCCTCCCAGGACAGCTTACAATAAGCACTTGAAGGCACTGCAGGTGGCAGAGAATTTTCACAGTGCATGTTCAGTTATTGTGCTGGTGCTTTTGATTTCTCTGTGTTAGTAATTTGCACTTCCACAGGGGCCTGGGGATAGTCACACACTGGAAATGGTTGTCTCCTTCTTAAGAGTAATTTCTCCTCTTGACTGCTAAGTCTTGACTTCCTAAAATCCAAAGTAAGCTGGCTTCTGACTACTGCTGCATTCACCAGGGTTCTCTGGTAACACCAGAGTCTTAAAAAGGATGGGTATTCTGGCTCTAGGAAATGTCATGTTATCTACCTGTCCTTGGGTAATGCCAGTGTGCATTAAGCCATCCTTGGCTCATGCCAGCCTCCCTCCAGCCCCTTGGCAGTTTGTAAACTCATCTGCAGGTAACACACCTTTATTCCAAGTCTAAATGATAGTCCAGTGACTGGTGAACAGTACCACGTATTGGCTTTTTGACTCAAAAGCATCCCTCAAATCTTCAGCTTCCTCAGTTGCATGGGAGAAAGCAAACATGTATTGAGAGCCTTTAGAGGATGGGAGAAATACAATGATGAGCAAGCTAGTCCTTGTCCACCAATTGCCCTGATAATTAGAGCTCTGATTAAACCCTACACTAGGGGCAAGAATATGAGATGATTCAATAAGGTCATTCTGCAGTTACCTTTTCCCCTTAAACTTATTTCCCGACGTTCATTGATTTTTAAAAAAATTAATGAACTTTATTTTTTAGAGCAGTTTTAGGTTCCCAGCAAAACTGATTGGAAAATACAAAGTTCCCACGTACCCTCGGTCCCCACACGTGCACAGCCTCTCCCCCCCAACATCCCACACAGAGGGTCCGTTTGATACAACTGATAAGCCTACGCTGACACATCCTTCTCACCCAAAGTTCATAGTTTACATTAGAGTTCACTCTTGGTGTATATTGACGGGTTTTGACAAATGTATCGTGATACGTATCCACCATTATAGTATCAGACAGAATAGTTTCACTGCCCTAAAAATCATCTGTGCTCTGCCTGTTCCTCTTTTCCTCCCCCTCCCCTCCCCCACCAGGGCAACCACTCATCCATTTACTGTCTCCATAGTTTTGTCTTTTTCAGAATGTCATACAGTTGGAATCACGTAGTATGTAGCCTTTTAGATTGGCTTCTTTCACTAAGTAATACGTGTTTAAGTTTCCTCCATGTCTTTCCATGGCTTGATAGCCCATTTCTTTAGCACTGAATAATACTGCATTGTCTGGATTTTCTTGTTTATTCATTCACCTACTGAAGGAGGTCTCGGTTGCTTCTAAGTTTGGGCAATTATGCCTAAAGCTACTATAAACATAGGTGTGCAGGGTTTTGTGTGGACATAAGATTTCAGCTCCTTTGGGTAAATACCAAGGAGTGGGATTGCTGGATCATATGGCTGTTCATTGTTTTTTAATGACGTTTACCCCATTTTAATCCCCACAGTTTCAGAAATTTCAACCTGGGAAAACCAATGGACCAAACAAAATTGCTCTTCCTCCATTCATCTCCTTCCCCGTCTTTCCCTTCTCCGTTCCTCCATCCTGCCTTCCCCCTCTCCCTCCTTGTGGTTGACGTGCTGTTGTGCTGTTACTTTGTCTTTAGTTGTTCGTTTGTGTCGGTCTCTGTATTTCAGCCCAAGAAGAGCGGATTTCATGCCGGCCTGGGCCAGGGAGCAGAGACTGAGGGAGAGGGGGCACCCAGGTTCAAGAGCACCTCTCTGAACAGTGATACATAATATACACTGAACCAAGGGAAGTGCTGCAGGGGGAGAAAAGCTGTGATGGGGGAGGGGGAATTGGATGCAGGAGTAAAGGTACAAACTTCCAGTTATAAGATAAATAAGTCCTAGGGATGTGATGTGCAATATGATGAATCTTACAGTACTGTCGTATGCAATATATGAAAGTTAAGAGAGTACATCTTAAGAATTCTCTTCACAAGGAAAAAAATATATATTTTTTTTCTATTTCTTTTACTTTGTATTTAGATGATGGATGTGCACTAAACTTATTGTGATCATTTCATGATGTAAGTCAAATCATCATTTCATGATGTAAGTCAAATATATGCTGTACACCTGAAACTTAGTGCTGTATGTTGTTTATAATCTCAACAAAACTGGAAGAAAAAAACAGAAAAAAATTAAAAAAAAAGAGAAACAAACATACAAAAAGCTGTGAAAAACCTTAATTCGATTTATAAGGGTACTTTGCAAAAAAGTCTCGACCTCAAAATTAAATTTAGATGTTCAGTAAAAGAGATGTTTTGTGATTTCTAAAAACTCTCTGTTGTATGTGTATGTGTGTGGGTGTGGTGCACATTGCTGATATTACTAAATATGGAATCATCTAGGAATATCAGATACAGATTTTGAATTATGTCCCATTATTTGCTTATTGAGAAAAAAAATTATATGTTTTCTAGCTTGGAAAAAAAATCCAAACTTGTTATTTCTTACATGGGAAGTACTTGATATATCCCTTGACCTTTCTTGAGAAATTTTAACTCATTTTGGGATGTGTTTGGAGTACAAATAGTGTAATAAACAGTCCTGTCTCAATAGGTCTACTTTGTGTAAAATTATGCTGTGAACTTAAGTTTATCTTGAATTTCGATATTAAGGTATCGGTTAACGACTTTGAAGTAGATATTTATAGCAGCACTTATTCAGTGGAAATTTCATCTTCAGTGTATGTATTTAAAGCTTCGTTCCATAGTAATTCTTCAAATACATTCTTTTAATTGCTATTCCAGTATTTTTTAAGTGTTGCAGATTCTCTTTTCAGAAACGTCTCCTTCCATCACCATAATCTAATAATTCCAGGAAAAAAGAATAAAAGCAATAGTAGTTTTTTTCTTCCCAAATACCTGGCCAACTCATTCACAATTATGGAGTCTAAATGAGGACTTTTTCCCTGGGTCTCTACCAAGAGCAACTAATGTGAGTTTCTCTGATCACTGAAGCACCACTTTCCCGGGGGGGAAAGCAGGTAAACGCATCTCTGTGGTACCCTGAGAAGTGTGGGGAATTAACTGGAACCTTAACTGAAATCACAAGCACAGCAATTTTGTGCCTCAGAAAGTCTATGATGAGCCAAGACCATCAGAGCTGTGACTGTAATGTCATGACCTTGACACGGTTGTTACAAAAACTCTGCAATAAATACTTGTCCACAGCACTTACGTGTGATCCTCCAAATCTAAAAAGCTCTGACAGAGAAAGACAAATACCATATGATATCACTTACATGTGACATCTAGAAAAATGATACAAATGAACTTATTCACAAAACAGAAATAACACACATAGAAAACAAATTTATGGTTACCAAAGGGGAAAGGTGAGGGGGATAAATTAGGAGTTTGGGATGAAAATATACACACTAATGTATAGAAAATAAATAACCAAGGACCTACTGTATATCACAGGGAACTATACTCGATATCTTATAGTGGAAAAGAATCTAAAAAAGTATATATATATATATATATATATATATATATATATATATATATATATATATATCTCCTAACTTCCCCAACTTCTCAATTTTTTGAAGAGAATAAGCCAGGGGGATTTGAAGAAGGGTGGCTGACTATGTGCAAGCTGGGAGGGGACCTGGAGGGACTAAAAACTGCCCTACACACGACCAGCTCCCCCATTTCCAACTTCGTCCCATGGTCCTGTCTCTGGGGTGCTTGGCACTTCTGTTTCTGGAAATTTTCTGGGGGCTCCTTGTTCTTAACCGGCTGGGTTCTCATGGGCAGCCCTTTCCTGAGATACTTAATTTTCAGGTCTCTCTACTCTGCTAAGTGCTGTTCCTTTATTGACTTTCCAGATTCCAAATATCTGTCAACATCTTTTGTCTCTTTTTTCTCTTCTTCTGCTATTGTACATGTGGGTTTCTGCTATTGTATTCTGTTAATGTGTCTTGGGTTGTGGTTTTCTGCACTTGGAAGCAGACTCTTGACACCTTACGTCCTCAAGGTGGTTGGTTGGAAAATGACGCAGCTAGGATTTGAGTTGAGGTCTGCTTGCCCTCCTAGGGGAAGCATGGAGATAAATAATTATGTCCAACTGGCTGGGTTTCACGATGAGGGGCTGAGGCCTTTCTGTCGAGCATGGAATTGCTGAGTGGAGTTTCACATTGTCACTCTTGCACAAACCACACCATCCTAGAAATCACTTTTGATTTCCAGGTTTGTTTCTTTCAAACAGAGCAAAAACATCAAGATACATGAGAGGCAACTTGGCACTATAGCAACTGACTCTTGTTTAACACACAGCGAGGAAGAAACTTGAAAGTCCAATACTGACTCTGAGCTTGGCCAAAGGTAAGCAGACACTGGAAGTAAGTTGTATAGTGGTCTGGAGCCAGTCAGTTAATAGAGGCTTAAATGGAGAGAAGAGAAGAGAGTTTCTGTGTGTGTGTGTAGAGAAAAAGACTGGAATCTCCCTCCCACTCCTGCAATATAATCATCGCCTACCTCTTACCTGCAAGGCATTGCAAAAGGGCATCCTCAGGAAGAGAAGCAGGGAAGGGTGGTGATTAAGACCTCAGGCTCTGGACTCAGACCTTCCGGGTCTCAGTCCATTACCTGTTGGCTGTGGTACCTGGAGGACTTCCTGTGTCTCCTCTCGCCCCCACCCCCACCCCGGGTCCCTCCATTGTAGCCACACTGGCCCCCTTGCCCATCCTTGCTCATGAAAAGCATGCTCCTTTGCACTTGCTGTTTCCTCTATTGGGAATGCTCTTCCCCAAACAGCTGCAGCTCTTTCTCCCTCACCTCCTTCAGGTCTCTTCCTCAAATGTCTCATCTTTACTGAGGTCATCTGTGATCTCCCTCCTGCCTCCCAGCTTTCCTTGTCCACAATCCTTGGCTTTACTTTTCCCCGAAGCAACCTGCCATATGACTCATTTACATGTCTGTCATTGTCTACTGTATTTCTCTAGAGAAACAGAACCAATAGGATATAATACACACACACACACACACACACACACACACACATATATGTATGTGTGTATATTTGTATACATGTGTATATATGTATGTATATATACATAAAAAAATTCATTATAGGAATTGTCTCATGCAACTACGGAGGCTGAGAAGTCCCACGATCTGCTGTCTGTAGGCTAGAGACCCAGGAGAACTCACGGTATAATTCCAATACAAGCCTGAAGGCCCGAGAATCAGGAGTGCTGATGATGTAAGTTCCAGTCCAGGCACAGGAGGAAAGACCCATAACCCAGCTTGAAAACGGTCAGGCAAAGAGAATCAATTCTCTCTTTTGTTCTATTCAGGCCTCCAGTGGATTAGCTGAGGCCCTTCCACATTGGGGAAGGCGACCTGCTTTACTCAGTCTACCTAATCAAGTGTTGATCTCATCCAGAATCCTCACAGACACACTCAGAACAATGTTTAGCCAAATATCTGGGCACCCTGTGATTCAGTTAAGTTGACACATAAAATTAACTATCACATCTATCTCCCTTCACTAAAATATAAGCCCTAAGAAGGAGGGGACTCTGTTTCCTTCTGTGTTGTATCTCCAGCACCTAGAGCTGCATCTGGTTCTGGTTCTGGTTCTGCACCAGATAGTTGCTCAGTAAATATCTGTTGAGTGAATGAATGAAGCGAACCCATCTCTCACTGAGAAGATGAGGAACTTGAGGCCCAGGATGGTGCATGGTCAGTGGCCTTGTGACTGGTTAAGGTAGGACTCAAACCCAGGGGGCTGTATCAGTTATCTATGGCTGCATAACAAATAACCCCAAACGTAATAGCTTAAAACAACATTATTATCTCAATTTCTATGGGTCAGGGATCCAGGCAGAGCTTGGCTGGCTCCTCTGTTTAGGGTCTCTGAAGGTGTCAGCCAGGATGAGGGTCCACTGGAGAAGAATCAACTTTTTCTTTATTTTTTTATTGAAGTATAGTTGACGTACAATATTATATAAGTTTCAGGTGTTCACTATCATGATTCACAATTTTTACAGGTTAGACTCCACTTATAGTTGTTTTAAAATATTGGCTGTATTCCCTGTGTTGTAAGGGAAGAATCCACTTTTAAGTTCACAGGGTTGTTGGCAGAATTTAGTTTCTTTAGGGCTGTTATGATCTTGGAGAGAGAGCAGTGAGCGGTCCTGAAGAGAGATCTTAGCTCCCTGTCTAGGAATTGAAGCTGGGTAGCTTGGATGAAAAAGTAGGAATCTTAGCCGCTAGACCACCAGGGGCTAGAGGCTAGAAGCAAAGTGGCCCTGGCTCTTGCCCCTGTTTGAAAGCAAGAAAGTTTCAAGGAGGCAAAAACTGTAAAAACAGGTAAACAGTTTATTATTAGAGACACAGCACAACATATGGGAGAGCACACAGAGAAACAGTTTACATATTTAAGTCAGAAGCAAGGCAGAAATACACACATGGAGAGAAAGGGTGTGGACATCCTGAATGAGGGGTGCAGTAAAGAGGCGGTTAAATCATTTATATAGGGCGGTTCTTCCGGGTCTTTGTTTACCTTTGGCCAATTATCTTGTTTCTTTTCCCACCGCTGACCTGTCCTAGGGTCCTCCCCCATCTGCCTGTGCATCTTTCCGCCAAGATGGATTCCAGCGTGGGGGCCTGTGGGAGGCTTGACATCACCTATTATGGGGTGGCACCCCTCCCTTTTTGATCCCCAAGGAACCTTGCTGAGCATGTGCAGCCAGGGAAGTTTTCCTTGACCTCTGTAGTGGTCATCTTATCTCTTTACTTCAGCAGAGATCAGCTCTTGCCACTAACTTTGTCCTTAGAGTGTCTAGGGAAAACAAAGCTTCAATTTTACTCCGTTTGACAAACACCAGCTGTCCAGCCCAGGGCTCCATCTACCTCCTACCTCCGTTAGACTGAGGATCTCAAGTCCTTGCTGGCTAGTGACTGGAGGCCTCCTCAGGTCCTTGTCATGTGGGCTTTTCTTTTTTTAAAAAAATATTTATTTTATTTATTTATTTTAATTGTTTTTGCCTGCGTTGGGTCTTAGTTGCAGCACGCGAGATCTTCATTGAGGCGTGCAGGCTTTTGTTGTGGTGCGCGGGCTTCTCTCTAGTTGTGGCCTGCGGGTTCCAGAGCATGTGGGCTCTCTCGTTGAGGCACGCGAGCTCAGGCGTTGTGGCGTGCGGGCTTAGTTGCCTCACGGCATGTGGGATCTTAGTTCCCTGACCAGGGATCGAACCCTTGTCTCCTGCACTGGAAGGTGGATTCTTTACCACTGGATCCCTAGGGAAGTCCCCATGTGGGCTCTTCTACCCTCAAAGGGTGCAAGCTGAGAAGGCACTACAGAGAGTCTGCCAGAAAGATGGGAACCGCAATCACCTGTAACCTAAGGAGCATCCTGTCCCCTTTGCCGCATTCTATTAACTCATAGGTACCATCCATACTCAAGAGGAGGGGATTACTCAAAGGTGTGACTACCAAGAGATGGGGAACAGGGGTGACCATCTCAGAGCCTGCCTGGCATAGGTGAGTAAGACCACAGACTCTGGAGCCAGACCACCTAGCTTCAAATCCCTGCTCTGTCACTTCTTCCCTGTGTGACCTCAGCTAAGTTACTTAACCTCTCTGTGTTTTGGTTTCAACATTTGAAAAGTGAGGCAAATAATAGCATCTGCTTCATAGGGCTGTTGTGGGAATTAAATAAAAATGCAGAAGGGCTTAGAACAGGGCCTGCCCACAGGATTGGCTGTTACTCCTTCCTGCTCCATCAGGGCAAGTGCACACTGTCACCCTCAAAGGAAAGGAAGTCTCAGCTGCCTTGGGTTTCCTGTTTTTTGTAGAATTGTTCAATCCAATCTAGAGTCTGTCTTTGCCCAGATTTCTCCTGCTCAGAGACTTTAGCCCCATGGTTTTAACCTTCTGGGCATATTTTTAGTCACAAACCCAGGGCAATAATCCAGCTCATAAAGTGCCAGCCTGTACGTTAGTGGCTGTTGAATGAAGAGTTCTGATGGGTGTGGAAACTAAGGCCGTGTTTGATGTCTTCTTGGCCCAGACACGAGTGGTGAGGTAGCCAGGAGACAGAACGTGAACTTGACTCAGGGAGGAAAATCACACTGAGTCTTTGTTGCATGAAACAGACTTTTTTTTTTTTTCCATTTTTTCCCCCCAGGGAGTGGATTGGCTTGAGCATTGTCTGAACTAGAGTTCAGGATACAAGGCAGCAGGCAGTCAGTCCTCAGGTTAGTACCTTGCTGAGGAGAGGGTGGTATCAGGTTCCCATACAATCAGCTGCTTGTCCTCCTCCCCATTTTAAACATTAAAAAGAGGTTATAAGTCTGTGTCTTTATTCCCTTCTTTTTATGGCTGAGTAATATTCCATTGTATATATGTGCCACATCTTCTTTATCCATTCATCTGTCGATGGATGCTTAGGTTGCTTCCATGTCCTGGCTGTTGTAAATAGAGCTGCAATGAACATTGTGGTACATGACTTTTTGAATTATGGTTTTCTCTGGGTATATGCCCAGTAGTGGGATTGCTGGGTCATATGGTAGATCTATGTTTAGTTTTTTAAGGAACCTCCATACTGTTCTCCATAGTGGCTGCATCAATTTACATTCCCACCAACAGTGCAAGAGGGTTCCCTTTTCTCCACACCCTCTCCAGCACTTATTGATTGGAGATTTTTTGATGATGGCCATTCTGACCGGTGTGAGATGATATCTCACTGTAGTTTTGATTTACATTTCTCTAATGGTTAATGATGTTGAACATTCTTTCATGTGTTTGTTGGCAATCTGTATATCTTCTTTGGAGAAATGTCTACTTAGGTCTTCTGCCCATTTTTGGATTGGGTTGTTGGTTTTTTTGAGATTGAGCTTCATGAGCTGCTTGTAAATTTTGGAGATTAATCCTTTGTCAGTTGCTTCATTTGCAAATATTTTCTCCCATTCTGAGGGTTGTCTTTTGGTCTTGTTTATGGTTTCCTTTGCTGTGCAAAAGCTTTGAAGTTTCATTAGGTGCTATTTGCTTATTTTTGTTTTTATTTCCATTTCTCTAGGAGGTGGGTCCAAAAGGATCTTGCTGTGATTTATGTCATAGAGTGTTCTGCCTATGTTTTCCTCTAAGAGTTTGATAGTGTCTGGCCTTACATTTAGGTCTTTAATCCATTTTGAGTTCATTTTTGTGTATGGTGTTAGGGTGTGTTCTAATTTCATTCTTTTACATGTAGCTGTCCAGTTTTCCCAGCACCACTTATTGAAGAGGCTGTCTTTTCTCCACTGTATATTCTTGCCTCCTTTATCAAAGATAAGGTGACCACAGGTGCGTGGGTTTATCTCTGGGCTTTCTATCCTGTTCCATTGATCTATATTTCTGTTTTTGTGCCAGTACCATACTGTCTTGATTAAAGATGCAGACTTACTAGAGAATGGACTTGAGGACATGGGGAGGGGGAAGGGTAAGCTGGGACAAAGTGAGAGAGTGTCATAGACTTATATATACTACCAAATGTAAAATAGATAGCTAGTGGGAAGCAGCCACATAGCACAGGGAGATCAGCTCGGTGCTTTGTGGCCACCTAGAGGGGTGGGATAGGGAGTGTGGGAGGGAGGGAGATGCAAGAGGGAAGAGATATGGGGACATATGTATATGTATAACTGATTCACTTTGTTATAAAGCAGAAACTAACACACCATTGGAGAGCAATTAAACTCCAATAAAGATGTTTAAAAAAACAAAAAACCTCCCAAAAAACAAAACAAAACAAAAAAGAGGTTATAACTGGTCAGATTAAAACAAGGGAGCCATTCACTACTCTGTTAGTTTCCTGTGGCTGCCTTGACAAATTACCATAAGCTGAGTGGTTTAAAACAACAGAAATCAGTCTCCCAGAGTTCTGGAGACCAGAAGCCTGAAATCCAGGTGTTGGTAGGGTTCCACTCTTCCAGAGGCTCTAAAAGAGAATCTGTTCTTTCCAGCTCTGGTGGTTCCAGACATTTCTTGACTTGTGGCCACGTCACTCCAATCTCTGCCTCTGTGTTCACATCACCTCTTCCTCTCCTATCCACGGAATATCGCCCCCCCCCTCGCCTCTCATATATGGACACTTGTAGGGGCATTTAAGGCCCACCCAGATAATCCAAGATAATGTCTTTATCTCAAGACCTTGACCTTAATCCCATCTGCAAAGACCCTTTTTCCAAATAAAGTCACATTCACAGGTTCCAGAGGTAAGGACCTGGATATCTTTTCAGGGGGTTATTTTTCAGTCTATCCCATCCCTACCCTACCCCGTCCTGCTGCTTGAATAATTCCACAATTGAATGATTGAATGATGCCCAAGTGGACAAAGTGGAGAAGATGGTCTAGTCATGGAAAAACTGAGAGATGCTGAAATCGTAGACCGCAAGAAGGTCGTTTCCAAATGTTTTAGAACAAGTTAAGGCTGTCACCAAGTCCCAGTAGAGGAAGAGGCAATACACGAAAGTGAAGAGGAGTGTAACTAAATAATGTTCACCCATTAATGTTTTTTGAGCTCAGACTCAAAGAGGATCCATTCTAAAGGTGCAAGGTGGGCACACAGCTTCAGGCAAGTGTTAGTGACTAGAACCTGCTAACGAGAGTGCCAGCGAGACCACAGCACCAGAATGAGCCAAGTATCTTCGAGACGTGAGCTTCTGAGAAGCCACATTTGCAGCAGGAAGAACAAAGAGGGGCACGCCTTCTGCTTTGGGTAGAAGGGGTTTTGTAAATGGAGAACCAAGAGGAAGCAAAACTATTTACCTGCTATTTTTGCTTCTGGCTCCACCATCAAAGCGACTCAGACAGGAAAGCACAGATGGGGTGACAACGTGCTGCTGGGCAAATCAAAGCCAGAGATGAGCATAGTTAAGGGCCCTTTGGAAGGAGCTCTGGCCTCCAAGGCTAGAAGACTTAGCCGACTTCACTGTGGACCAGTGAGAAATACGGGTGGGGAGGCTGGAGAGGCGCCAGTGGAATGAGGGCGAAGGAAGCACCAGGAGCCCATGAGCAGATCAGGGTCCTCAGATCATGAAATTCTCCAGTTTGACTCATAATGTAGAGAATCGGTTAACCATGGCCCAGAGGATAATTTGAGCTGAGGGAGATTTTGGGGAGTTGGAGATATTTAGTTGAAAAAGTATTAATGAACTTTATCCAATACTGATATATACAGCCAGCTAACCAGGCAATCCTCTCTTTGAATGTTTATTCTCTGTCCTTTTCAAGGAGAAGCAATAGTGTATATCTCTCGAATCCACTGGATTCAATTCTTGGGCGTTCCCTCCTCCCTTCCCCCTCCCTTAATCCCCTCACCCAGCCTAGACACAGATCCTGTTGCCTACACTCCCCTCACCCCATCACTTTTCCCACTGAGTACGAATGAGGCAGATGAAACCATGGAGCCCATGAAAAGAAATCCTGACAGCTCTGGACCAGCCAAGGGCTGGCAGCAGAACTTATAAGAGGAAAGAGACTAATTAAGGAAGAGGTAACGCCGAGTTAGCTTGGGGAGGGGGAATAAAAGCATGTAAAGCTTTACCAAGAAATATTTCTCTGTCTCACCGTGAGTATAAAGGTCATTAGTGGATTGATGGGCCCTAAAGAATAGAGAACTTTAAATCGGCAGAAGTCTCAGCAACCATCTAGTAGCCCCTTTGCTGTTCTAAGTGCTGGGGAAGACAAGGATATGGTGCCACCACTTTAATAGCTAACAGTGTGAAACCAACGCTGTGAAAAGACAATGTTAAAAGGTGCTAAACTGCTTGGGGAAACAGTCTGGCAGTTCATCAAAGAGCTAAACATAAAGTTGTCCAAAGACCTAGCAATTCCAGTCCTGGTGATACACTCAAGGGAACTGAAAACACATGTTTACACGAAAACCTGCTCTACACAAATGTTCATAGCAGTATTATTCATACTAGTCAAAAAGTGGAAACAACCCAGCTGTCCATCAGCTGATGAATGGATAAACAAAATGTGGTAAATCCATACAATGGAATAGTACACAGCAATAAGAAGAAATGAAGTATCGCTACATGCTACAGCATGGATGAACCTTGAAAACATGCTAAGTGAAAGAAGCCAGTCACAAAGGGTCACATACGATATCATTCCACTTACATGAATTGTCCAGAATAGGCAAAACCATTGACACAGAAAGTAGATTAGTGGTTGCCTAGGGCTGGGAGGTGGTGGGAGGAATGGGGAGTGATTGCTAACAGATAGGAGGCCTCTTTGGGGGGTGATAGAAATGTTCTGCATTAATAGGGATGATGGCCATACAACCTTGTGAATATACAAAAAAAATTCGGACCCTACACTTTAGATGGGTGAACTGTATGGTATCTGAATTGTATCTCAGTAAAGCTGTTATTTATTTTTTGTTAAATGCCGAAGTTGCAGTACACACAGGATGCTAGGGCAGGACTGAGGAGGGCCACTAATGTGACTTAGGGTTTGGCTGGGAACTTCCTGTGTTCTTTGCACAAATACCACTGGCATCACTTCTCTGTACAGCTTCCTGGAGTCTGCTGGCATTGTGATCAGCCACAAAATCTTCCTCTGGTTTAAAATAGAAACCATCTGTGTGTCGTTCTCTTGTTTTATTTGGCAAGTGCAATCTGTTGTCATTCTTTAAGACCATATTTTCTAGCCATGAGTTCTACATAGAATCTCTGGAAGGCTAGCAAAAGAAAGGGAAAATATTAATTTAAAAAAATTGAAGTATAATTGACCTACAATGCTATGTTAGTTCCAGGTGTACAGCATAGTGATTCTATATTTCTCTACAAATATAGATTACAAAGTGATCACCATGATAGAGCTAGTTACCATGACTATGTAAAGTTAATATAATATTACCGACTATATTTCCCATACTATGCATTTCATCCCCAAGACTCATGTATTTTGTAAGTGGAAGTTGGTACCTCTCAATCTCCCCTACTTATTTTATTCATCCCCATGCCTCCTTCCCTCTGGCAACCAACTGTTTGTTCTCTGTATTTATGAGTCTGTTCCTGTTTTGTTATATTTGTTCATTTGTTTTTTAGATTCCACATCAAAGTGAAATCATATGGTATCGGTCTTTCTTTGTCTGACTCATTTCACTTAACATAATACCCTCTAGTTCCATCCATGTTGTCAAAAACGATAAGATTTAATTCCTTGTATGGATGAGTAATATTCCATTGGATATATGCCACATCATCTTTATCCATTCATCTATCAATGGACCCTTAGGTTTTTTCCATATCTTGGCTATTGTAAATAATGCTGTGATGAACATAGGGGTGCATATATCTTTTCAAATTAGTGTTTTTGTTTTCTTTGGAAAAATATCCAGAAGTGGAATTCCTGTATTGTATGGTAGATCTATTTTTAATTTTTGGAAGAAACTCCATGCTGTTTTCCATAGTGTCTGTACCAATTTACATTCTCACCAACAGTGCATGAGGGTTCCCTTCTCTCCACATCCTCATCAACAGTGTTTTTTCTTGTCTTTTTGATAATAGTCATTCTGACAGGTGTGAAGTGATATCTCACGGTTTTGATTTGCACTTCCCTGCTGATAAGTGATGTTGAGTATGTTTTCATGTTTCTATTGGCCATCTGTATGTCTTCTTTGGAAAAATGTCTATTCAGGTCCTCTGCTTATTTTTTAGTTGGGTTATTTGTTTGTTTTTGATGTTGCACTGTATGAATTATTTGTATATTTTGGATATTAACTCCTTATCAGATATAACATTTATAAATAACTTCTTCCATTCAGTAGGCTACCTTTTTGTTTTGTTGATAGTTTCCTTCAGTGTGAAAATGCTTTTTAGTTTGAAGTTGCCCCAGTTGTTTATTTTTGCTTTTGTTTCCCTTGCCTGTGGAGACAGATCCAAAAAATATTGCTAAGACTGATGTCAAAGGACATTCTGCCTATGTTTTCTTCTAGGAGTTTTGTGGTTTCAGGCCTTGCATTTAAGTCTTTAATCCATTTTGATTTTTTTTTGTGCATGGTGTGAGAAAGTAGTCTAGTTTGATTCTTTTGCATGTAGCTGTTCAATTTTCCCAACACAATTCATTGAAGAGGGTGTCTTTTCCCCATTGTATGTTCTTGCCTCCTTAATCGCCCATGTATGTGTCGGTTCATTTCTGGGCTCTCTATTCTGTTCCATTGATCTGTGTGTCTGTTTTTGTGCCAGCACCATACTGTTTTTTTTTTTTTGTGGTATGCGGGCCTCTAACTGTTGTGGCCTCTCCCGTTGCAGAGCGCAGGCTCCAGACGTGCAGGCTCAGCGGCCATGGCTCAGGGGTCTAGCCGCTCTGCGGCATGTGGGATCTTCCCACACTGGGGCACGAACCCGTGTCCCCTGCATCGGCAGGCAGACTCTCAACCACTGCGCCACCAGGGAAGCCCTGTTTTTGTTTTTTTTAACCATACTGTTTTGATGACTCTAGTGCCTTTTGAAATCAGGGAGCATGATATCTCCAGCTTTGTTCTTCTTTCTCAAAATTGTTTTGGCCAATCAGGGTTTTTTATATTTTCATACGAACTTTAAAATTGTTTGTTCTACTTCTGTGAAAAATGCCATTGGTATTTTGATGGAGATTGCATTGAATCTATAGATTGCCTTGGGTAGTATGGTCATTTTAACAATACTGATTCTCCCAATCCATAAACATGGTATACCCCTCCATCTGTTTGTGTTGTCTTCAATTTCGTTCATCACTGTCTTATAGTTTTTTGAGTATAGGTCTTTTACCTCCTTAGTTCAATTTATTCCTAGGTATTTTATTCTTTTTGCTGTGATTCTAAATGGGTTTGTTTTCTTAATTTCTCTTTCTGAAAGTTTGTTGTTAGTGTATAGAAATGCAACAGATTTTTTTTTTTTTTTTTTTTTTTTTTCTTTTTGTGGTATGCGGGCCTCTCACTGTTGTGGCCTCCCCCGTCGCGGAGCACAGGCTCCGGATGCGCAGGCCCAGCGGCCATGGCTCACGGGCCCAGCCGCTCCGCGGCATATGGGATCCTCCCAGACCGGGGCACGAACCCGTATCCCCTGCATCGGCAGGCGGACTCTCAACCACTGCGCCACCAGGGAGGCCCATGCAACAGATTTTTATGTATTAATTTTGCATCCTTGTACTGTATTGAATTCATTGATAAGCTCTAGTAATTCTTTGTTGGCAACTTGAGGATTTTCTACGTATGGTATCATGTCATCTGCAAACAGTCACAGTTTCACTACTTCCTCTCCAATTGCATTGTTTTTATTTTTTTCCTGTGTGACTGCTGTAGTTAGGACTTCCAATAATATATTGAATAAAAGTGGTGACAGTAGGCATACTTGTCTTCTTCCTGATCTTAGAGGAAATGCTTTCAGCGTTTCACCATTACGTATGATGTTAGCTGTGGGCTTATCATATATGACCTTTATTATGTTGAGGTATATTCCCTCTATACCCACTGTGTTGACAATTTTTATCATGAATGGATGTTGAAGTTTGCCAAAGCTTTTTGTGCAGCTATGGAAATGATCATATGATTATTATTCCTCAATTTGTTAATGTAGTGTATCATATAGATTGATTTGCAGATATTGAACCATCCCTGCATCCCTGGCATAAATCCCACTTGATCATGGTGTGTGATCCTTTTAATGTATTGTTGAATTCAATTTGCTAATATTTTTTGAGGATTTTTGCATCTATGTTCATCAGGGATATTGGCCTGCAATTTTTTTTGCATGTGGTGTCTTTGTCTGGTTTTGGTATCAGGGTGATCCTGGCTTTGGAGAATGAGTTTGGAAGCATTCCTTCCTCTTCAATTTTATGGAATAGTTTGAGAAGGATAGGCGTCAACTCTTCTTTAAATGTTTGATAGAATTCACATGTGAAGCCACCTGGTCCTGGACTTTTGTTTGTTGGGAGTTTATTGATTAGTGACTCAGTTCCATTACTGGTAATCAGTCTGTTCATATTTTCTATTTCTTCCTGATTCAGTTTTGGGAGACTATACATTTCTAGGAATTTATGTATTCTTTCTAGGTTGTCCATTTTATTGGTGTAAAATTGTTTGTAGTAGTCTCTTATGATGCTTTCTATTTCTGTGGTGTTTGCTGTAACTGCATTTCTGAGTTTATTGTTTTGTGCCCTCTCTTTTTTTCTTGATGAGTCTGACTAATGGTTTATGAATTTTGTTTATTTTCTCAAATAACCAGCTCTTAGTTTCATTGAACTTTTCTATTTTTTTAGCCTCTCTTTAATTTATTTCTGCTATGATCTTTATGATTTCTTTCCTCCTACTAACTTTGGGGTTTTGTTTGTTCTTTTTCTAGTTCCTTTAGGTGTAAGTTTAGGTTGTTTATTTGAGATTTTTCTTGTTTCTTGAGGTAGGGTTTAGTACTATAAACTTCCCTCTTAGAATGGCTTTTGCAATGTTCCATAGATTTTGGATCATTGTATTTCCATTTTCCTTCATCTGCAGGTATTTTTGATTTCCTCTTTGATTTCTTCAGTGACCCATTGGTTGTTTAATAGCATATTATTTAGCCTCCATGTGCTTGTGGTTTTTGCATTTTTTTCCTTGTAGTTTATTTCTAGTCTCATAGAACTGTGGTCAGAAAAGACTCTTGATATGATTTTAGTCTTCTTAAATTTACTGAGACTTTTGTGGCCTAGCCCATGATATATTCTGGAGAACGTTTCATGTGCACTTGAAGAGAATGTGTATTCTGCTTTTGGATGGAATGTTCTATATATTAAGCTCATTTGGTTTAATGTGTCATTTAAGACCAGTGTTTACATAGTGATTTTCTGCCTGAATGATCTGTCCATTGATGTAAATGTGGTATTGAAGTCCCCTACTATTATTGTGTTACTGTCAATTTCTCCCTTTATGTCTTTTAATATTTGCTTTATGTATTTAGGTGCTCCTGTGTTGGGTGCATATATATTTACAGTTGTTATATCTTCTTGTTGGATTGATCCCTTGATCGTTATGTAATGTCCTTATCTCTTGTTACAGTCTTTATTTTAAAGTCTGTTTTTTCTGACATGAGTACTGCTACCCTGGCTTTCTTTCCATTTCCATTTGCATGGAATACCTTTTTTCATCTCTCATTTTCAGTCTGTGTGTGTCTTTAGATCTGAAGTGAGTTTCTTGCAGGCAGCGTATAGATGGATATTATTTTTGTATCTGTTCAGTCACTCTATGTCTTTTTTTTTTTTTTTTTTTTTTTTTTTTGCGGTACGCGGGCCTCTCACTGTTGTGGCCTCTCCCGTTGCGGAACACAGGCTCCGGACGCGCAGGCTCAGCGGCCATGGCTCACGGGCCTAGCCGCTCCGAGGCATGTGGGATCTTCCCAGACCGGGACAAGAACCCGTGTCCCCTGCATCGGCAGGCAGACTCCCAACCACTGCGCCACCAGGGAAGCCCCACTCCATGTCTTTTGATTGGAGCAGTAAGTCCATTTACATTTAAAGTAATTATTGATAGCTATGTACTTAGTGCCATTTTGTTAATTGTTTTCTGGTTGTTTTTGTGGTTCTTTTTTGTTCCTTTCTTCTTTTGCTCTCTTCCCTTGTGATTTGATGACTATCTGGTGTTGTGTTTGCATTTCATCTTCTTTTTTTTCTGTGGGTATCTATTAAAGGTTTTTGGTTTGTGGTTACCAGAAGGATATATATAAAATTATTTTAATTTGATGCTCTATTAAATCAGAATACACGCCAAACCCTGCATTTTCACTCCCTCCTCCCCCGTTTAATGTATTTGACCTCAAACTGCATCTTTTTGTTTTGTGTATCCCTTAACTATTTATTGTGGATATAGATGGTTTTAATACTTTTTTCTTTTAACCTCCTACTAGCTTTATAAGTGGTTGATCTACTATCTTTACTGTATATTTGCCTTTACCAATGAGATTTTTCTTTTTATAATTTTTATATTTCTAGCTGTGGGCTTTTCTTTTCTGCTTAGAGAAGTCCCTTTAACATTTCTTATAAAGCCAGTTTAGTGGTGCTGAACTCTTTTAGTTTTACTTGTGTATAAAACTCTTTATCTTTCCTTCAAATTTGAATAATATCCTTACCAAGTACAGTATTCTTGGCTATAGGTTTTTTCCTTTCATCACTTTAAATATATCATGCTACTTCCTTCTGGCTAGCAAAGTTTCTGCTGAAAGTCAGCTGATAGCCTTACCAGAGTTGCTTTATATGTAACTAGTTGCTTTTCCCCTGCTGCTTTTAAGATTCTCTCTTTATTTTGCCATTTTACTTACAGTGTGTCTTGGTGTGGACCTCTTTGAGTTCATTTTGTTTGGGACTCTGTATGCTTCTTAGACCTGGATGTCTGTTTCCTTTCCCAGGTTAGGGAATTTTTCAGCTACTACTTCTTCAAATAAGTTATCTGCCCCTTTCTTCTATCTTTTCCTTCTGGGACCCTTAATATGCAAATGTTAATATGCTTGATGTTGTCCCAGAGGTCTCTTAAACTATCCTAATTAAAAAATTCTTTTTCTTCTTTTTTTTTCTGTTCAGCTTGGGTTATTCCCACTACTCTTACTTCCAGTTTGCTGATCCATTCCTCTGTATCATCTAATCTACTGTTGATTTCTTCTAGTGTATTTTTTTATTTCAGTTCCTCAGCTCTGTTTGGTTCTTCTTTATATTTTCTAACTCTTTGTTAAAATTCTCACTGTGTTCACTCATTCTCCTCCAGAAGTTTGTTTTTTAAAAATAGTTATTTATTTATTTATTTATTTGGCTGCTCCAGGTCTTATTTACAGCAAGTGGGATCTTCGTTGCCAAATGGGGGATCTTTAGTTGCAGCATGTGGGATCTTTTAGTTGTGGCATGCAGACTCTTAGTTGTGGCATGCAGGATCTAGTTCCCCAACCAGGGATTGAACCTGGACCCCCTGCACTGGGAATGAAGAGTCTTAACCGCTGGACCACCAGGGAAGTCCCCCAGAGTTTGCTGATCATCTTTATGATCATTACCTTGAAATCTTTATTGGGATTGTGTATTTCCACTTTGCTTATTTATTCTTCTAGGTTGTTTTTTAAAAATTTTTTTAAAATAAATTTATTTATTTATTTATTTATTTATTTATTTATTTATTTTTAGCTGTGTTGGGTCTTCGTTTCTGTGCGAGGGCTTTCTCTAGTTGTGGAGAGCAGGGGCCACTCTTCACTGCAGTGCACAGGGCCTCTCACTATCGCAGCCTCTCTTGTTGCAGAGCACAGGCTCCAGACGTGCAGGCTCAGTAGTTGTGGCTCACGGGCCTAGTTGCTCCGCAGCATGCAGGATCTTCCTAGACCAGGGCTCGGACCTGTGTCCCCTGCATTGGCAGACAGATTCTCAACCACTGCACCACCAGGGAAGCCCCTTTTTTTAATTTTTAAAAATTTTATTTATTTTTAATTTAATTTTAAATTTTTAAATTTTTATTTATTTTTTTATTGGAGTATAGTTGCTTTACAATGTTGTGTTAGTTTCTGCTGTATAGCAAAGTGAATCAGCTGTACATATACATATATCCCTTCTTTTTTGGATTTCCTTCCCATTTAGGTCACCACAGAGCACCGAGTAGAGTTCCCTGTGCTATACAGTTGTTTCTCATTAGTTATCTATTTTATACATAGTAATGTATATATGTTAATCCCAATCTCCCAATCCATCCCACCCCCCCTTTCCCCCCTTCTTCCACTTGATATCCATACATTTGTTCTCTATGTCTGTGTCTCTATTTCTGCTTTGCAAATAAGTTCATCTATACCATTTTTCTAGATCCCACATATATGCGTTAATATATATTTGTTTTTCTCTTTCTGACTTACTTCACTCTGTATGACAGTCTCTAGGTCCATCCATGTCTCTGCAAGTGGCACAATTTCATTCCTTTTTATGGCAGAGTAATATTCCATTGTATATATGTACCGTATCTTCTTTATCCATTCCTTTGTTGATGGACATTTAAGTTGTTTCCATGTCTTGGCTATTGTTGAATATTGTAACTAGTACTGCAATGAACATCAGGTGCATGTATCTTTTTGAATTATGGTTTTCTCAGGGTATATGCCCAGGAGTGGGATTGCTGGGTCGTATGGTAGTTCTATTTTTAGTTTCTTAAGGAACCTCCATACTGTCCTCCATAGTGGCTGTATCAATTTACATTCCCACCAACAGTATAGGAGGGTTCCCTTTTCTCCACACCCTCTCCAGCATTTATTGTTTATAGATTTTTTGATGATGACCATTCTGACAGGTGTGAGGTGATACCTCATTGAAGTTTTGATTCGCATTTCTTCTTCTAGGTTTTTATCTTGTTCCTACATTTGGAACATATTCCTCCATTGCCTTGTTTTGCCTAATTCTTTGTTTATTTGTATGTGTTAGGTAGCTTGGCTATGTTTCCTGAGCTTGGAGAAGTGGCCTTATATAGGAGATGTCCTGTGGGGCCCAGCAGCACACTCCCCTCTGGTTATGAGAGCTGTTGCTCTAGGGGTGTCCTCCATGTGAGCTGCATGGGTTCTTCTGTTGTGGCAGGGCTGACTACTGGGGGTGAGCTGGTAGTTGGGGCTTCCAGGCCCTGCCTCAAGCAGTGGCTGCCAGCCCACTGGTGGGAGGAGTTGGGTTCTGGGGTGGCTGGCTGTGGATCCCAGGGTGTTCCAGGACTAGTGCTGGCCTTCTGGTCGGTGAGACTTGGTCCTGGATCCCCTGGTGGGTGGGGCCAGGCTCTAGGGCAGCTGGATGCAGGGCAGGGCTGGTCTACAAGTGGGTGTGACTGGCTGCTTGGCCTGGGTGGCTGTGGGACTGGTGCCAACCAGCTGGTGGGTGGGTAAGCCCCCAACACTAATAGGCTAGAGGGAGGACCCTAAAATGGTGCTTGCCAATATCAGTGTCTGTTCCAAAAATGGCTGCCACAAGTGTTTATGTCCCCATGGAGAATCCCAGTGTCCTCCTGCCTCTCTGGGAGGCTCTCCAAGATCAGCAAGTTGGTATCACCCAGGTTCCTTTCAAATCACTGCCTCTGTGCTGGGTCTTGGAGAGTGTGAGAACTTGCACACACCCTTTAGGAAGAGAGTCTCTGTTTTTGATGGCCCTCTGCCTCTCCTGTATGCAAGCCCCACTGGCCTTCAAAAGCAGATATTCTCGGGGCTTATCTTTGCAGTGCAGGACCCCCCAGCCTGGGGAGCCCAATGTGGAGCTCAGACCCCTCCCTGCTTGGGTAGAATCTCTACAATTGTTATCCTCCTATTTGTAGATTGCCTATAGTGGGGTATGTGTCTTCACTATACAATGTCTCCACCCCTCCTACCTGTCTCACTGTGGTTCTATCTTTATATCTTTAGTTGTGGAAAATCTTTTCTGCTGGTCTTCAGGTTGTTCTCATCGATAGTTGCTCTGTAAATAGTTGTAATTTGGGTGTGCCCATGGGAAGAGGTGACCTCAGTGTCTTTTTACTTTGCTACCTTCTCTGTCCTTTGAAACAGGACTTCTAAAAAACTTAAGTTTCTTTTAAAAAAAAAATCCTTAAGTTTCTTCCACAGTATTTGGTCCATCCTTATTACAGTTCTCCATTTCTTTCTTTCAGAGAGCTAAATTTTAAAAGCTCATTTGGTGAAAATACTCCACCATTGGTCCTTGTGCTCAAAGATGACTTTTAACATTAAAACAAAGTTTGCTACTGATGGTATAATTTCTAACCCACTTTTCTGCTGCTAACTAAAATAAGGGCTGCACTTTTGGCAACAAGAAATAAAAATATTAAAAATGGGGAATAGAATTGAGATGCTGTAAAATTCTGAGTGACCTTTGATATACAGTTGAAGGTGACAAACAACTTCAACTCAATTTAAAAGTAGTCAGGACAACTGTATAGAATATAACCTTTTTCTTTTATCTGGAATATTTTCACTGATTTTATTTTTCTCTTGCATATGTTTTGTGTTCTGTTAACTTACTTAAACATAATTAGTTCTATTTCATCTGCATGTGTTAATGAGTCT
This sequence comes from Mesoplodon mirus, assembly GCF_964341445.2. NCBI lineage: Eukaryota > Metazoa > Chordata > Mammalia > Artiodactyla > Ziphiidae > Mesoplodon > Mesoplodon mirus. Next base: position 135,505,096 of record NC_138982.1, on the reverse strand, counting down.
CTGTTTGATCTTCAGTGTAGTTACCAGGTATTCAAGAAGCCTTCAGTTTACCATTTCTTATTATCCATTATTTTAGCAGACACTTCTTAGTACTAGGTACTGTGTTAGGTGCTAGCACAGAGAAAGGGGTAGCCGCGGGGAGAATTACTTCCCAGATGGCCAGTGGTGAGCAGCTCAGAAGCCTGGAGCAGTGCTGGGAGGGAAAGTTTTCTGCCATGAACATATTTCCCAGAGATGTTCACAACCCCAAATAACTTCTGACCTTCAGGTAAAAGTGGAGAGGGGTGGTGGATCCTTTAGCTGGGTATTAAAAGCAAGAGTGATGCCTTTGAAGGCTAAAGAACAGGAAGACAGATGGGAGTGTAGGGTAACAAGTACTTACAACCTCTCACACCAGCTCTGACAGAGCAGCAATCTGCACCTTGGTTGCACACTCCCTGGAATAACCTGGGAGAGATTTAAAACCTAGGATGCCTGAATCCCATCCCAGAGAACCGGAATTGTTTGGTCAGTGTGAGACCTGGCATTGACGCTTCTAAAGCTCGCCAGGTGGCTGCATTGGCAGCTGTGGCTGAGAACCACAGTGGTGAGGAGGAACAGGGTGACCTGGAGGCTGGTCTGGTGTCGGAGGGCAGGGTAGGAAGTGCCCATGAGGAAGTGCAGTGAGCTCCTCTCTCACAAGGCTGGGCTTCCAGAAGAAAACAGCAAGGGGAGGGCTGGGAGTGACAGGAAGTTGGCTCATGCTGGCTTCCCTCAGGGGGCCTTTCAAACAAACAGGACATATGTTTCTGCTACAATGTCTTCATGGTGGCCCACAAGATGACCTGCTGCATCCCTTTCCAGTCTCAGAGTTCTTGGACATTTTCTCACTGGTGAGATTCTCCCCTCCTTCTTCACTTTCTAGCTGCAAAGTTTGCAGCCTCAGCAGCCAGTTGCCCACATCCTCCTCAAGATAGCCAGGCTCTAGAGACTTGGAAAGGCCACATATTCCACCCTGAGCACCAGCAAGGCCCAGGCCACAGTCCTTGTCACACGTCTGGGATGAACTCTTAGTGCAGGTCCCACAGCCTGCCTTGGGCTTTTGTTACACGGCTTCAGAGGGTCCTGTGGAAGGTTCAGCCACAAAGAATAAGTAAGATAATAAATGTAAAGTATCACAAAGCCTGGCTTCTACTCACTTAATGTCAGTTGGGACAATCAGAAGTGTTTCCAGACATTGTCAAATGTCCTGTGGGAGACAAAACTGCCCCTCCCCAATTAAGAACCACTTCTCTAGTAACGAGGTGACTCTAGAAATTTTAATACTTAACTTATCCATGGCTCAGATTCATCTTATTCTCCTCTGAAACACAACAGGACCTTAAAATGTTTCATCTTCAATTGTTTTCCTCCCTGTGTTTTAGTTGTTTTTTAAACCCAGAATATATTATTATTGTTTTATACAGAAAATAGTCGTTTAGATTTACTCATATATTTACCAGTTTCTTTCCTGTATTTCTTCTTACATAACTTCCATCTGGGAATATTTTCCTTCTGCCTGAAATATATCCCTTAGATCTTTATCCAAAAAGATCTTTTTACGTCAAATGTCATCAACTTTTGTTTGTCTGAGTCTTTATTTTATCCCTTTTCCTGAAAGATTTTTTGCAGGATATACAGTTCAAAGTTGACAAAAATTTTGGTGCACTTGGAAGGTAGTCTATCACTTTTTGGCTTTTACTACTGCTGAGAAATCATTTATTTATTTATTGAAGCTGTTTATTTTATATTGGAGTATAGTTGATGAACAACATTGTGTTAGTTTCAGGTGTACAGCAAAGTGGTTCAGTTATACATATACATGTATCTATTCTTTTTCAAATTCTTTTCCCATTTAGGTTGTTACATAATACTGAGCAGAGTTCCCTGTGCTATATAGTAGGTCCTTTTTGGTTATCAATTTTAAATACAGCAGTGTGTACATGTCAATCCCAAACTCCCTAACTATCCCTTCTCCCCACCCTTCCCTGCTGGTAACCATAAGTTCATTCTCTAAGTCTGTGAGTCTGTTTCTGTTTTGTAAATAAGTTCATTTGTATCAAGAAATCATCCATAATTTAATTGTTCTTTCTTTGAAGGTAATGTGCCTTCTCTGTTTTTGATGCCCTGAAGTTTCACCCTGATGTGGTTTCTTCTTCGTCCAGGTAGAGATTTATTGGAATTCCTGAGCTTGTAACCTCGTGTCTTTCATCAGTCATTATCTTTTCAAACATTGCTTTTGCCTCATCTTTTCTCACCTCTCCTCCTGAGACTGTGATTAGACATGTAATAGATCATCTCGCTCTATTCTCATATATATTATATTTTAACCTTCATATTTTCCATTCTTATGTTTCTCTGTAATGCATCCTTGATAATCACTTCAGATCTACCATCCTAGTGATGGTTAATTTAATTTAATTTAATTTAATTTAATTTAATTTATTTATTTATTTTCGGGTATGTGGGCCTCTCACTGACGTGGCCTCTCCCATTGTGGAGCACAGGCTCCGGACGCGCAGGCTCAGCGGCCATGGCTCACGGGCCCAGCCGCTCTGCGGCATGTGGGATCTTCCCGGACTGGGGCATGAACCCGTGTCCCCTGCATCGGCAGGTGGACTCTTAACCACTGCGCCACCAGGGAAGCCCGTGATGGTTAATTTTATTTGTCAACTTGGTGAGGCCATAGTACTCAGATATTTGATCAAATACCAGTCTGAATGTTGCTCTGAAGATATTTTTTTTACATGAGATTAACATTTCAATCAGTAGACTTTGAGTAAAGCAGATTACCCTCTGTAATGTCAGTGGGTCTCATCCAATCTGCTGAAGGCCTTGAAAGGGAAAATACTGAGGTCCCCAGGGGAAGGAGTAATTCTGTCTCCAGATTGCCCGTTGGACTCAGCTGAAACGTCAACCCTTCCCTGGGTCTCTGGCTGCCCTATATATTTTGGACCTGCCAGTCTCCATAATTGCATGAGCCAATTCCCTAATATAATTGTCTTTCTCTCTTCTTTCTCTCTCTCTCTCTCTCTCTCTCTCTATATATATATATATATATATATATATATATACACATGCGTGCACACACACAAACACACACATCCCATTGGCTCTGTTTCTCTGAATCCTGACTAATATGCTCCCCTTTCTGTCCAATTTACTTATTTTCACTTCAGTATTTCCTAATCTGCTATTAAGCCCATCCTCTGACTTTTATATGTCAGTTCCAGTTGACCCTTGAGCAATGTGAGGGTTAGGGACACTGAAACCCTGCACTGTCAAAAATTCACGTATATAACTTTACAGTTGGCCCTCAGAGCCATGGTTCCACATCCACAGATTGTGTAGCACTGTGGTATGTATTTATTGAAACAATCTGCGTATAAGTGGATCTGCACAGTTCAAACGTGTGCTGTTCAAGGGTCAACTGTATTATATTTTTCATTTCCAGAGGTCTGTTTACCACAACCTCTACTTCTTCCCCCCTCCAACCAACCCCCCCCCCCCAAATCTGTTTGATCGTTTCTTAGTCTGTGGTGGATTGTAATTATTGCTCCCAGCTATCCTCTCTCTTCCTTGTGAGGGAGTCATACAGTCCCGACTGCTCCCCTGTGACTTGCAGTTCCTCCCTGGGGAGTAGTACACTTCCCCATTCCACTGACGTTTCACTTGGCCATGCCTTTGGCCAAAGGAAGTGGAAAGCAGTGGCATGCTCCATGTCCAGCAGAAGCTCTAAGGACTATTGTGGGGCTGGCAGTTCTCTCCCCATTTGGCAGGTCCTTCAGCCTAGATCCTAGAATAAAGACGTCACTGAGATAAGAACAGACCCTCAGTTGACTGAGAGCCATACACAAAATAAGTGAGAAAGAAGTCTTTGTTCTCAAAGCCACTGAGATTTGCGTTGCTATGAATCATTCAGCCTCTTGTGCTGTCCTGATGTTATCAATGTCTTCTTACATTTCTTTGACTGCACCCAGCACACTGTCTATTCTCGAGTGTTTATATCAGTACCTGAAGGGTTGGTGGATCTGGCTGAGCTGCCTGTTGTTTCTGCTGGCTCTTGCTTGTGATGTTTTCTTTTTGGGTTTTGTGATTTCTAACAGTTAATGCTGAAGTTTCTTGTTTTATTTTTTTGTGGTACGCGGGCCTCTCACTGTTGTGGCCTCTCCCATTGCGGAGCACAGGCTCCAGATGCGCAGGCTCATCGGCCATGGCTCACGGGCCCAGCCGCTCCACGGCACGTGGGATCTTCCCAGACCGGGGCACAAACTTGTGTCCCCTGCATCGGCAGGCGGACTCTCAACCACTGCACCACCAGGGAAGCCCAATGCTGAAGTTTTATTTGACCACCCAGAAAGTGTGATTTGGGGCTACAAACCTACAGTTTTGAGATTGTAACTTCTCAGGAAAGATACTATCTTGCCTCTCCACTCAGAAATAAAACCGAAACCAAAAAGGTTCGCTTGTAGTCCCTGGGGAGGGTGTGTAGTAGGCTGAATAATGACCCTCAAAGGTACCAGGTCCGAGTCTCTGGCGTCTGTGAATGTGACCTTATTTGGGAAAAGGGTCTTTGCAGATGTGATTAAATTAAGGATCTTGAGTTGGGTAAGTGATCCCGGATAATTATCTGGGGTGGCCTTAAATGCAACCACAAGTGTCTCTATCAGAGAGGGGCAGAGGGAGACATACATGCAGAGGAAGAGCAGGTGATATGATTATGGGGCAGAGATTGGGCTGATGCTGCTGCAAGCCAAGGAATGCCGGCATTTGGAAGAGGCAGGAACAGGTTGTCCCCTAGAAACTCTGAAGCCTTTTTCGACACATTAAATTCCGCCTAGTGATACTGACTTTGGACTTCTGAAGTCCAGAACTGTAAGAGAATAAGTTTCTGTTGCTTTAAGTCACAAATTTTGTGACACGTTATTATGGCAGCCACAGGAAACTGATATAAGGGTGGGATGGGATTCACTTATTCCTGGTTCACCTTTTACAGGGTAGCGGACGCTCTTTGGGATTTCAGATTTATGGGGAGGCCTCCTTTACGCCCCACCTTGAGTGAGCCCAGAGCTTTCTCTTCTGTCCCGAGTCCTTGTGAGGGGCTGAAATCTACAGGGTTTGTCAAATGCCCTCAAGGTGAAAGGTGGTACTTGACAAACTTCTCTAGGTTTCGGCCTCTGAATATTCCTTCCTTCCTTGCTAGGAAACATCTGAAGTGTTGTTTTTTAAACATAACATCCAGCATTTTAGTTGACTTCATCTGAGGGTCAGGGAACTTGCCATCCTGCGGGACAGGGAAGTCTAGATGTAGTTCCCTGAGACTGCTGACATCTTGGGGGCCAAATGGTAGACATGTCTCCTTCTTATTCATCGTGCAGAGACATGAGCAGATTTCATCATTAAAGAGGCGATCAAGAGACACACGGGGGCTTCCCTGGTGGCACAGTGGTTGACAGTCCGCCTGCCGATGCAGGGGACACTGGTTCGTGCCCCGGTGCGGGAAGATCCCATATGCCGCGGAGCAGCTGGGCCCGTGAGCCATGGCCGCTGAGCCTGCGCGTCCGGAGCCTGTGCTCCGCAACGGGAGAGGCCACAAGTGAGAGACCCGTGTACCGCAAAAAAAAAAAAAAAAAAAAAAAAGAGACACACGGAGTCATGAGGAGGATGGAATACAAGGGAGACCTCAGCAAACATCCATCAGTCAGTGGTGGGAGTTGGGGATGTACGCCGGGGGAGGGGGGAGGCACTCAGACAGTGGACAGTGCATCTCTCAGTGTGGCTAGAGAGCCTGGTGGCTGAGATGCCTCTGATTCCACTCCCACAACACAAAACATGGGGCAGGCCAGGGCAGCACCTCGGGTCAGCTCCTGTGCCCGCCTGGGTGGGCTTTTAGGACTGGGAGATCCACATCCACTCTGTTTTGCTTTTGGAGGCCTGCTCGGGGTTTTAGTTGCAACCACTGGAAACTGACTCTGGCTGATAGAAGCAGGAAACGAGGGTCTCAACCTGACCTCGGGGAGCTCACAGAATCTCAGGAAAGGTTGGAGGAACAGCCTCGGGAGGACGCAGGCAGGAACAATGTCCAAATCAGACCTAGTCTGTTGCTGATGCTAGTTCTCCCTGGCTACTGGATGCTTCTGCCAGAACCCCTGCCTCTACTGCTGCCCTGCACCCACCTCCCCATCTTCCAACTGAAAGCTGGGCTGGAGCCCCGGTTATATGCCTATAGTCCAGCAGCAAGGGGGCTGGAAAAGAGCAGGTGGCATTTTGAGTCCCTTCACACTTGCCAAGATGGAGATTCCTCAAACATATGAAGAGGGGTTTAGGCAGGGACTGGATGAATAATGGGGTATCTCCTTTCCTTCTCTCCCAAGTCAGGTGCATCTACATGTGTACAACTTGACAGCCCTCTTGTCACGCCTCCTTCAGGGAGGAAGAGCTGAACTGGGGAAGAGAATTAATTTCTCCCTTGTCATAAGACTAGCCCCAGATTACAATCAGGGGCGCTAAGAACCCAAAACATGGTGATCTCTCCCTCACATTATTGAAAGAAATTTAAAAATACTGAACGGCTCAACAAACTTCTGATCTTTTCCCCCATGTTGTCTCTATTAAAAAATGTCAAATTATTTCAAATAGTGGTTTTTCTATTCTGGGGACTTTTGATGGATCTGCTTTATTTGTCTGCTAGGACATTTGCTGCTGACCGAGGTTTGTGAAGTCAGTCATACCCGTGAGATTATGTAGCTGGTAAGGCCAGCTACCGTTTATTGAGTGACTACTATGTGCTGGCACTGGGGTGGGCATTTTTCACCAAGTGTCACTAACCCTTACATCCCCAGGTACAGATGAGGAAACTGAGAGGTTACAGGCTAGTAAGTGTCCGAGGTAGAATTCAAAGCCCAGGGCCTTCTATTCTCTGAAGCTTCCCAGATGCTGTCAGGTCCCTGCACCTGGCACAGTCCCTGGTTGACAGCAGGCAGGGACTGAGGAACATCCCCTGAATCAATGAATATTAAAGATGGCACACGAGAGCCTGGTTGAATCTGACAATCACACAGATGTAGTGTCATTAAACGAACTCAAATGGATTAAACAGAGAATAAGACTTTAATTGAGCACCAGCACTATATATATATAATGTGTCCACATAGAAAAATAAATCCAGTCCAAGTGTCCCTGAGAATCCACAAGGTCTGCGCTCTGTACATGTACAGTGTTTGCTGAGGGTTACTTTTGAGTCGAGGCCATTTTTCACATCAGTCTATCGGCACTCTGGTCAGGTTTTACAGCATCTTGGTTTTTATTCCTCATTTTAAATATTTTTGTTTCTCACCATTTAAAACTTGTTTTTTGTTTTGTTTGTTGGGCCGTGTGGCTTGTGGGATCTTAGTTCCCCGACCGGGGATTGAACCCAGGCCCCAGCAGTGAGAGTACCGAATCCTAACTACTGGACCGCCAGGGAATTCCCTGGAACTTTTTTATATTGAGTGAGAAAATGAGGCTGAAAATCACACCTTCAGTGGCTAACTATTTTTTCAAATCATTAAGGCCTTTATAAGGTGGCTAGTTCCCAAGATGGAGTATTTGTGCCAAGTGAGCCTTTAAAATCCAGCTCCTTGGTGGTGTGAACGTTGTCCCAGCGTCTGAGGTTCTCAATTTGGGGGTTACTCAGCTGGTCTCAGCCCTTGTTTGTCGGTTGCTCTGATCACCCTCAGAGGCAGGCGTGAGAAGGAGGGGGTCGCTGGGCCCGGCTGAGTGTGCTTCCTCCTTGGAGACCAGCTCAGAGGATCCCTGTCCAGACAAGGTCCGGAGGCTGCAGCCTGCCCCAAGGTTCGGCTTGTGGCTTTCAGACACTTCTGTGATGACGCTCAGTTTGTCAAAAACTTCATTCTCATCAGACAGTGGGAAGGAGAATAAGAGAAGTGTGCTGTGATGAGGGTGGTTCAGAAACTGCAGGAGAAAAAGAAGAGTTACTTAGCAAATTTCTGCATTTCTTTTTCTGGGCTCAGTTTTATACAGAACTCCTGGCTGGAAAACGCTGTTTTAAAAAAATGTGGCAATAACAGTATGACACTTCCTCAAAAAATTAAAAATAGAATTACTATATGATCCAGCAATTCCACTTCTGGGTATACACCCATAAGAACTGAAAGCAGGGTCTCAGAGAGATATATATATACCTGTCTTCAGAGCAACATTACTCACAATAGACAACGATGGAAGCAGTCCAAGGGCCCATCCATGGAGGACTGGATGAACAGAATGTGGTCTAGCCATACAATGGGATATTTTCTGCCCCAAAATGTAATGAAGTTGATACATGTTACAACATGGGTGAACCTTACGCTAAGTGAAATATGCCAGACAGAAAAGGACAAATGGTGCATGATTCCACTTACACGAGGTACCTCGACTAGGCAAATTCACAGACAGAAAGTGATGGTGGTGGCCGGGGCCTGGGGGAGAAGGCAGATGGGGAGGTTTGTTTATCGGATACCGTTTCTGTCTTGCAAGATGAAAGGAGTCCTGTGACTGGAAGGTGGTGATGGTTGTACAACAATGTTAATGTACTTAATACCACTGAACTGGACGCTTAAAAGTGGGTAAGGTGGTAAATTTTATGTTATGTGTATTTTACCACAATTTAACAAATGCGACAATAAACCTGCATCTCATTTGCTAAGTGATTACAGGTCCCCCCTCTGAGAGTTCCTCTAGTAAACCCAGAGGGAGACTTTTAGGATGATCCTGCTGCTGTGGGGCTGACACAGCCTGGGCATCCTTGCCTCTAGGAAGCAGGGATGCTGTGAGCACAGGGTAGATGTGTCTTGGAATAACAGCTAGTCTCCTGTGCGTCCTCAGGCTGAGTTGGGGGCCCGCTTTGGTGCTCCCCAGCAGCCTGTGTGTCCCTCTGTTTCAGCCCTCAGCTCCATGGCGTCCAGTGTGGCAGCCACCAGCCACTTGAATCCTGGCTGGTCTGGATCTACGTGTTCTGGAGGTGTAAAACACATACCTGATTTTGAAGACTTCGTATGAAAAAGAGAATGTAAATATTTCAACAATTGAAAAATATAATTGAGTGCATGTTGAAATATTTGGGATAGATTGGGTTGCATAAAATGTATTATTAATATTCATTTCCTCTGTTCCTTTTTACTTTAAAAATAACTGTGGCTACTAGCAAATTTAAAATCTATGTGCTTTGTTTCCTTCTAGCCCGTTTTACGAAGGATGACTCCTCATGGTGTGTCCCTCCCAGCAGATGGGCTAGTTACAGACAGGAACCAGAGTCTAACCATCCCTGTCGCTCCAACACTTCAACCATGAAGATGCCCATGTATGTTTCCTGAAATATCTGCTGAGTGCATGTTCTCCACTTTTCATTCTTGTAGGTTCACCCAGGCTCTTAATCTTCAGGACAAGGTGCAGAAACATTCCTTAAAGCGTGGCATTTTTAACTTCTTCCCTTCAGTTGGTTTCACCTTTAAGGGATCAGTTAAGCCTTCTGAAAGTAATTTCCATACCTCAGCCCTCTGAGACGACTAAATTCTACCCTCCCCCACCCCCATCAGCCCACCGAAGGGAAAGGCAGGGGTCAGAGGAATTTCGCCCAGATCCGTTGTGCAAAGGCGGTAGCTGGGGGGAGGAGGGACCTCCCCAAATGCTCCTGATCCAGCGGAGCCATGGGAACAGACTGGAAGCTACCCTTGACTCTCCTGGGAGACAGGAGAGGAGAGAACAAAGCAAGATGCGCTAAATGTCAAGAAAGCGCAGAGCAGGCTGGTGGCAGGCTCAGGGTATCCGTGGTGGGTAAACCTCCCTATGGCTTTTTCAACTAAAAGTCTCCATCCCCAGCAAATCTCCCTCAACTCAAAATTAGCCTCTGGGCCACGGTTAATGAATTCTCTGCATTTTGAGTCAAACTGGGGAATTTCATGATCTGAGGACCCTGAGCTGCTCATGGCTTCCTGGCACTTCCTTCGCCCTCACTCCGCTGGCCCCTCTCCAGCCTCCCCCGCCCACCCATATTTCTCACTGGTCCACAGTCAAGCCTGCCAAGTCTTCTAGCCTTGGAGGCCAGAGCTCCTGCCAACTGACCCCTTAATTAAACTCGTCTCTGGCTTCGATTGGCCTGATACCACATTGTTGTCCCATCTGTCCTTTCCTGTCTGATGAGTCCCTTTGATGGTGAAGCCAGAAGCAAAAAAGCAGGTACACAGTTCTGCTTCCTCTTGGCTTTCCGTTTACAGAACACCTCCGATGCAGAGCAAAGGGTCCGCCCTTGTTTGTTCTTCCTGCTGCGAACAGGCTTCTCAGAAGTGCACCTCTAGAAGACGCACGTCTCATCCTGCTGCTGCAGTCTTGCTGGCACTCTCCTTAGAAGGTTCTGGCCCCTCTGAGTCTCTTGCCTACAGTCACGCGGTCCACGTTCTATCTGTGTCAGGAGCTGTGCTGCCCACATTTGTTCACTGGAGCTGAAACAGCTCCCAGCCAAGTCCCCGTCCAGGAACTGCCCTCCGCAGAAGGGAGCTGCCTCGTACGAGTCCTTCCCAGGGGCAGCCCGGACAATGGACTGGCCGGTGTGGGAACAAAGGCCCGACATCAGCTACCACGACACCATGTTAACAGGCCCAGGAAAGCAAGAAGCGGCGAGGCCTCCCTAAGACACGCACTTCAGAGGGTGGGGAACTCACCCTGTGAAGAGTCAGGGACCTGTCACATCAGTTTTAGGGATCCCACTGAACAGGGAATGCCAGGACATCCTCTCCAAAGGAAGGGACCGTCATTGTGTCTTTCCCGCCACCCCTACCAGGGAAGCACGATGCGAGGTGGGCCTCTTTGGGTTCTGGGGTGGGGGGGGGCGACACGTTCCACACCAGGAATATGGCTCCTGGTGTGAGTGATACAGAAGGCCGCCGGCTCTGAGGGGGGCCTGGAGCAGGAAGGGGCCCCAAAGAGGGTACGGGCTTTGGAGCAAGTCGTCCTAGCCACACCTCACACCGGCTGATGCCGGGGTACGAAGGCCCGGCCTCACCTCCCAGTGACATCTCAGCTGAACCCAGTGAGAACATGAAGAGGCCGTGAGACCCGGCAGATCCTTGGAGGGTCTGCGGTGGGAAAAGGGGGTGAGTGGAGTTTATGGCGAATCCCAAGAGGAGCGTCACTGTGTGATCGCTACAGTTCTGAGGCCAGGCTGGCCACCTGCAGCCAAGAATTATACCCTGTTTGAAAAGAGCTCTGGGAGTATTGGCCATGGGGACTTGGGAGAGACAGAACCTTGGGCCACAGGACTCCAGGTGACCGTGCCACCTACAAGTGACCCTCACGAGGCCTGTCAGACCCACCAGGTCCTGAGGTGGGGTCAGAGGGCACACGTGCAGGCGGCCCGGCCTCCCCTGCTGCACCAGCACATCTGCCTCTGTTCACACCATGACCGCGCCGGGGGACGGGGCCTCATGACCAGGAGAAGTGGGAAGAGGCCAAACGTGGCTCACAGGGAGGTCAGCGTGGCACATGGGCACAAACCAAAAATGGCCCACAGCTGCACTGGAGCCCCAACTGGGGGCCCTGAATGGCCGTGGGGGGAAAGCTCCCAAGAGGCAAAGCTCCGGGCCGTGCATCTGGTCATCCCCTTTGTGTGGGAAGAAAAGTGGCCCAAGATCAGGTACTCATGGAATCCGAGGCAGGGGCCGATGGCGAGGCTGGTGGTCAGGGGCCAGAGGAAGGGAGACTGGAAGGCCAGCACAGGGGAGTCTGGAAAGAGGCGCGTGGATGGACTATGGGAGCAGCTCCAAGTGGGGAGGTCTCTGGACCACATATGAACTCCGAGACCCAGAGCGGGGCCCTCTGCCAGTGGAGCTCTGTCAGGCCTCAGCAGTGCCGGCCACGGCCCTGCAGGATAGGGACAGCCAATCATTCCCGAAACAGGTGTCAACTCCAGTCAGAGCGCACTGGTGCCCCTTCCAGAGTCCATGCCTCAGAAGGTGACTTTATTTGGAGGTAGGTCCTTACAGAGGTAATCACGTTAACGGAGCTCGTTAGGGTGGGCCCTGATCTGATCTGAGGAGATTTGGACACAGATGGGAGAACGCCATGTGAAGATGAAGGCAGAGATGGGGGGATGCTTCCACATACTAAGGAACCAAAGGTTGCTGGCAGCCACCAGCAGCCTGGGGAACGACCTGGAACGGCTGCTCCCTCACAGCCCTTGGAAGGAACTGACCCGGCCGACACCTGCATCTTGGACTTCCAGCTTCCAGGACCTTGAGGCAATATGTGTCTGTGGTTTAAGTCGCCTAGCGTGTGGTACTCTGTTACGGTGGCCCGTGCTGACAACACAGACCTCACATTACATCATGTCAGGCCATGGGACCCAATGACAGCAGAGGAGGCCAGGAGTGCAATACCCTGATGGTATCGCATGCTGGGCCACCCACCCAGTGTCTGACAGCCTGGAAGGACGACAGCTGGCCGCTGAAGGTAGGGGGGTTGGGGGGGGATTGGGGAGTGGCGCCAGCTTGGAGACGGTGTTCTGGGAGGACCGGGCATCGTCCTCCAGCACCAGGCATGCACTGAGAATCAATGACAGTATGTGACAGTGTGTCCCCAAGAAGTAGAGTACAGGGGTTCAGGGACCTAGGGGTAGAAGTAGGAGTGGCCCGCCTGCCATGACTCCTGCTGACCCACTTGGGGAACTGGTATCCATGCAATCTTAGGCTCCGTGAGCTCAGAGCGGGGGGCAGCAAGCTATGGCCCAGGGGCCGAAACCATGTTTCTTTGTATGGCTCAGGAGTTAAGCACGGTTTTAGAGTTGTAAGTGATGCCATTTAAGTGGTTACATAAGTATCTACATAATATCTCAAAGCCTAAAACAGTTACCATCCCAGTGGGGGACGTTTCCACCAGGAGACACAGTAGGGATCCCATGGAACTTTACGTGACAGCTGCCACCTCGTCATGCCAGGATCCTTGTGCCAAGACACTAGCCAGCAAGGAAAGGAGTCGCCACATGGGTCATCAGGAGGAGAAAAGCCTGCTGCTACATGATGGGGGCACCCAGCTGGGTGATGGGGCATCTCATGGTATTGGGACTTCCCCGACCCAATTCTGATGGCAAGTGGATAAGCACAAGCGCCCAGATCTCTGGTGTCCTGTGACCAGGGGCTCAGTCCTCGCAGAGCGGAGGGTCTGAGTCACCCCATCAGGTCAGTAGCCTATGTCAGCAGCGGCTGGTCAGGGGAGAGGGGCCTCTAGAAGGGAGCGCCGAGCAGAGGGTGTTACTTGTGCCCGTGGGACCAGCTGCAGTGATGGGGCTGGACCTTGTTCCATTAACCTTCCTCTTGTACCTTCCCCGGGGGAAGAGATCGACTTAGCTCCTCGAGAAGCTGCGCCCGTGGGTCCCGGTGGTTTATGGGGTGGGCTGGAGTGGACGCTGCAATGCGCCACCCAGATGTCCTTCAGCAAGGAGGAACTTGCTCCCCTGGCTGCTGGGAGTGGGGCTGCCTCCCCGCCGAGTGTCTCCCCCAAGGTTCCCGGGGCTGAAGGAGCTGCCACATCTAGTTACCTCCTTCCTGGGGGCGCCCACACCCAGCCCAAGGGTAATGTGGGCCCACAGGCCCTCTAGCCTCAGCCCTGGCCATCTCTAAAGAGCCACTCCAGCTCCAGAGCCCCTGCAGGACTGGCATCATATCCCTCATCCCATCCTGCTGCACTCTCTCCCGTAGAGGTGTTACTCCCAAGGTTACCTCCACTAAGACTTCTGAATGCAAATCTCCATTTTAGAGTCTGTTTCTTGGGGAATGAGACCAAAGACAGGATCATTTGGGGCTGAGCCTGGCATATTTTCATTTCTAAGTGTGAGAGTATAGCCAGGATGATTTCATTTCTTAAGGCCACTTCTGTCCTACAGTCTCTATCCAGGTACATCCTTTCTCCTTCCCAAATCTTTTGAAAATAGCTTTCTTGAAAAAAAAAACAAACTGCTTTCCTAAAGTCTCGGACACACATCCCATAATTCCAGTCACTCTCAGATATCCCACAACTGAAACCGCTCCTGCCCCTCCTCCCATCCTCTGCCCATGGCTGTTCGCTGGCACTCAGCCTACAGTTTTCCCTCTCTCATCTTTTCTGCTCCGAGCTCTGCTTTATCTCTTCCTGTCCCAGGACCATCACCTTTGCTCCCTGATGACTTGGGGCTCGGGGCAGGGAAGGTCGGAGAAGGAACAACGTCCAGGTTGGAGGGCGGGATTCGGAAAACAAACCTTTACCCCCTCCCCTGGGCTGTTCCATGAGCTCAGACTTCCCTGAAGTGGCACCAGGGATGGGAGCAGCGTGCAAGGTGCGTGTCATTCTCCAGGAAACCACGCTGTGCTGAGTTAGGCGGCCCTGACTTAGAAGGACAACTTCTGGTGAGCGTTTTCGAATCCACACCTGGCTCCATCCCGCTACCTACCTCTTTCAGGTGCTGTGGAAGAGAATTCCTTGGGGGGATGGCATGCTTGGCCTTCTTGTAAACGCACCGCAGCAAGACGAAGCAGCCAGTGAGCATCAGGAGGGCGGTGCACACCGAGGCTCCCAGGACCCCGGCCACGATCCAGGAGGGGGCGATTTCTGCCAGGACAAGGGGCTGGGTCATGTTCTTGTCAGGCACAGACTGGCTGACAGTGACCGTAACACTATTTTCACCATCACAATCCAATGGTAACCCCTGACCGTTGTGGGGACCCACACATTTGTCTCGGAAGGCATGAGGAGGAAACCCAGCAGCTGTTCGAGGATCCAGAGGTTTCCAAGTCTCACCCTTTCCTGTCTTCCTCCAAGTTGGGTTTCTGGCATGATTGTTGATACACACAAAAAGCAGCAGCCGCAAGAACTCTGATCCACTTTATCTACTCACAGGGTAGCAATCAGCTCCCTGGTGGGGATAAAGCTCTTCTGCCTCGAAGCAGAAAACGGGACTCCCTGGGCCCCAGAGCCCCAGTGAAACACAGGTGCTACAGTGTTCTGAACTGAGAACTGCACAGATGACCCCACCTGATCCCCTGCACTCAGAGACCTCCCCAACAGCTAGTGTGGTCGCCAGCGGCCTAAGGCTGAGCTCTGGGACCACCCAGCACCCCCTTGAGCTCCTCTCTGGAAAGACTCAAGGCTTCCAAAAGAATTCACCTTTGTTCGGCCAACTCTTGACCTTCCTCGCTTAGTGCATTTTCACAAAAAGCTCGGGACTGTAAATCTTTCCTCTGTCCCTCTGGGACCTACGTGTATCTCCTACAACCAAGGAGCGTCTTTCTCAAGGACCTGAAAGCCATTTCTCTGAAATGTCATCATCGGGAAGGAGCAAGCCCCTGTCTAAGAGTTCCAGTGGGACCTACCCTGACATGGTTGGTGACACTATGATGAAGCCCTGGGGGACAGTGCCTGGGTCTCCTTGGATCTCCAACCCAGACATTTTAGCATCTTAGACAAGGACATTCCACAGGCACACCTGGTTGATGGTGACAAAATTCAAAGGATGCTTTTGTGACTCACCAAGAGGGGGAAATGGGGAGGGAGAGCAGACACTGTTTTACACAGGCTGTGAATTGTGGGAGAATCTAGTGACCAACACCCTCTCTATAAGGCTCTCTAACCTGTTTCAGTCTGTCTGATCATGCTGTCAGGTGGACTCCCTTTCTGTTTCACCCACAGGGAAATCGTGCCTTTGCTTACCTATGGGATTAATCTGTAGGCAGTGGGCTTAGATGTTCCTTCCTTCCTGTCATTTACTAGCTGAGCAACTTTGGGCAAGTTACTTCACCTCTCTGGACCTTCATCTTCCGTCTCTGAAAGGGGAGAAGAGCCTTTCAATGCTCTCACTGAAAACTTGTGAGGTTTAAATGAGAGAACTATATTTAAAAAAATATAAAATGATGTCTGACAAAAGCAGATTCTCAGTGGGCTATACTTTTCCTTTCCTTTTTTTTTTTTTTTTTTGCAGTACGTGGGCCTCTCACTGTTGTGGCCCCTCCCGTTGCGGAGCACAGGCTCTGGACGCGTAGGCTCAGCGGCCATGGCTCACGGGCCCAGCCACTCCGCGGCATGTGGGATCTTCCCAGACCGGGGCACGAACCCGTGTCCCCTGCATCAGCAGGCAGACTCTCAACCACTGCGCCACCAGGGAAGCCCTCCTTTCCTTTTTTTAAAAAAATTATTTATTTATTTATCTGCTTTGCTGCACGCGGGTTTTCTCTAGTTGCGGCGAGCAGGGACTACTCTTCCTTGCGGTGCGCAGGCTTCTTATTGCGGTGGTTTTTCTTGCTGCGGAGCATGGGCTCTAGGCACGCGGGCTTCAGTAGTTGTGGCACGTGGGCTCAGTAGTTGTGGCATGTGGGCTCAGTAGTTGTGGCACGCAGGCTCTAGAGCACAGGCTCAGTAGTTGTGGCACATGGGCTTAGTTGCTCCGTGGCATGTGAGATCTTCCCGGACCAGGGACCGAACCCGTGTCCCCTGCATTGGCAGGCGGATTCTTAACCACTGAGCCACCAGGGAAGCCCTACTTTTCCTTGTCTTTTAAAAAATGTTTGGATTTTGTCAGTTAATGGGTGATCACTTAAGAGTCATGAAATATTTGAAATAGTTCTCTTTTTGGTCAAAGTGTGTGCCTCATGCCATGTTTCATGACATAAACCTTAAGGAATATTTAAATGTATGATTTTAATAATGTCCTTATTAATAACGGTAATGACACCTAACCCATATTGCGGGCTCACTCTGTGCCTGGCGCTGTCCTGGGTGACACACTTTGATTCCCCTCATTTTGCAGATGAGGCGGCCAAGGCACCAGGCAGTTCAGGATGCGCCCCACGCCACTCGTTACGTTGGGAGTTCACAGCAGGGAAGGACGGGACACAGGACAACCGGGCATGTACTCAGGCTTGGGGAAAGCAGTTGGCAGGTGTTTAGAGGAGAGAGGGATGATTCCAAGGTCAGGGATTCTAGTGATTCAAGCTGGATGGGGATTCCCAAAGCACAGAATTCTGATTCAAGCACAAATGATTCATGAAAGGAATAAAAAGATAAGCTCTTGTTATTTAACAGTGCTGTTGAGAGGCTTAGCCACCGCAGGAGGAACACAGGCAGGTCGGCTCAGCCTCAGATAGAGGCGTGGCACTGGACAGGGAACTACAGAAAAAGAAAGGAGACGGACAGAGAATTCCCTCCAGAGAGACAGCAAGACTTTCCATCTTCTACATGGCTCTTCATTTCTGAGAATATTTGCTTAATATGATTGTAGAACAGCTTCGGGTGGCACTGAAAAGATCACGTGCCTGGGTGAGGTGAAAGATTCCTAGATTCAGGCAAGTAATTTGTGCGTTTACAAAACGAGGGAGGCCTTCCCTGGTGGTGCAGTGGTTGAGAGTCCGCCTGCCGATGCAGGGGACACGGGTTCGTGCCCCAGTCTGGGAAGATCCCACATGCCGTGGAGCGGCTGGGCCCGTGAGCCATGGCCACGGAGCCTGCGTGTCCGGAGCCTGTGCTCCGCAACGGGAGAGGCCGCAGCGGTGAGAGGCCCGCGTACCGCAAAAAAAAAAAAAAAAAAAAAAAAATGAGGGAAAAATACCCAACAACAAGATTCAGGAAACTCCAGGCTGGAAAGCTTGATGTGATATCCAGAAAAAAATACAAACATTCTGGAATGGATGGTTAAGTGGCTAATTACAAATACTTAAGAAAGATAAGGACAATAACAAAAAGTAATAACATGAGGACACCGAGAAGAAATTAGCTCCAAGTGGCTGCCTTTCCTTTTTTGGACAGGGTTACTTGTTGGTAAATTATGGCACATTATGGGCTGGTTTTTCCCAAGCTGTTTTCCTTGGAATGCTCATCCTCAAAAAAGATGTTGAGAGATCAAATATGCTAAAAATGCTAATATACAGGGTGACTTTTCTGAGAGAGAAATGCGGCGTACCATCATTTCCAAGCACATCTGACTACCGGGCTCTTGTTTTGAGACATATCCCATAATCACTCATGGGACACAGTTGTGACAATGCTGCACTTGGCATTGGGTGTCAATTTCAGCTGATATTTGCCAAAGTCTTTCATGGTGACTTTGTGGACAGTAAAACAAAAGAGCTTACATAATAATCCACTATACTCAGATGGATTGGTGACCAGTAAGCAACTAGTTACGCGGTCTAGAGGAAGGTATATCCTAGACACACCAACAGTTTAAACAACAAACCGGTAAGGATCCTGAACCCCCTACCAGCACATCAGTTGATGAGACAAAGCAAGACAGGGAGAGAGATATGTTCAAGGACAAACCCCGACACTCACGAAGAACCTGATGCCTCAGAACTGCAGTGACACGGAAGATGAAGAGTTTTGCTCTCTCTCTGGAGGGCATTCTGTATTACTCTCCTTTGTATTTCTGTAGCCCCCCGATCAGCATCTTGCTTCCAGGAGGGCCTCCGTACATGAAAATGGTCAGGAGCGGACCTGCACGTATGCATCCTTTTGTGGTCTGAGCTGGCGGAACCTCTGGACATCCTTAAGTAACAAAAAGGCCCCAAAAGGCCTGACGTTGGTACGCAGACACCTAGGCCACAAGTTTTTGTCATTCTGTACGCCCATGCAATGCATCCGTACAAAATCACTCAGTGTCTAGGCCAACTGGTGCCCTCCCCCTCCCTCTTTTCCTCCTTCCCTTCCTCCTTCTCCATGTTTTTTTTTTTTTTTTTTTTAAAGAAACACCAGGCGTAGAGGCACTCTGCTAGACACTGGGGTACACATCATATGTGGGGGACTGCGTTGAGGTCCTGAATTCACGAGGAACCCTAAAACCGGCTTGCTGAGCACAGTGAAGGGGTTTCCAAACCCTTCCCCCATGCGCCTGAAGGAACTGGAGATGCGCAGCCTCGGAAGGAAAGGCTTCTGGCGGGGGTGGTGTCAGGGCTCGATCTTGGCTGGGTGGGCTTGGGAGGACTTGCTTCAGGGAGCCCAAGAGGATAGAACGAGCACACTGGAGGCGGACGCGTGGAGGGAGGCCTCAGCTCCCCGGACGGAAGGATCACCCATCAGTCCCTTTGGTCTAGGAGTGAACGAGCTGCCTCAGAAGGTGGGGTCTCCTTCCCAGCGTGAGGCGGTCAGTCGCGGCTGAACTGGGTGGGAGTTGGAGCTGGATGATGATCTCTAAGGAGCCTTCTGGCCGCCCTCACACTCCCGGGGAGTCTCTAAAGCTACTTAAGATGCTCAGAGGAGGAACTTCCCTGGAGGTCCAGGGGCCAGGACTCCGCGCTTCCACTTTAGGGGGCATGGGTTCGATCCCTGGTCGGGGGACTAAGGTGCCACAAGCTGCACAGTGCCCTCCCTTCAGAAGAAAGATGCTCAGAGGACACAGAACTGCAGGCGGTGCATCTCGAGACTCACCGTCAGCGGCTGTTTGCTCACAGACAGGCTCACTCCACTCCCCAGTTTTGTTCCGATCAGGAAGAAACCCTCGAACTTGAACGCAGTAAGTTGTCTGTGACTCAAGATTTCGGAGGACCTCGAAGTCATACTGACCAGTAAGTGGAAACTAGTAACAGAGACAAAAATAAGAACGTGCCTCAGCAGTGAAGGGACGTCATCTTTTCTTCTCCCCCCCCGCCCCACTTACTGGTTATAATCTCTCCTTCAGGCTCAAAATAGGAGGATGGAGGAAGCAGGTGCTCCTCCTGGGTCGTCTCAGGGGCCCCGGAGACCATTCTGAGGTCGGGGTGGGCAGGGCAAGGACTGAGCATGGTCCTGCCAAACCACCTCATGCCCTGAATTCTCCAGTTTAAATGACACGCAAGCCATCCCGCTTCCTTTTTTTAAAAAAAATAAACCAGTTGTATGGGTTGAGTTTTGCCCCTCCCAAATCTGATGTTGAAGTCCTAACTCCTAGTACCTTCGGAAGTGACTTGGTTGGATAGAGGGTCTTTACAGATGTAATCAAGGTAAATGAGGTGATTAGCGTGGGCCCCAATCCAATACGACTGGTGTCCTTATAAGGAGAAAATTTAGACACAGACGTGCACACAGAATGCCACGTAAGGGTGAAGGCAGGGATTGGGGTGATGCCTCTATATACTAAGGACCCAAAGATTGCCAGCGCCCACCGGAAGCTGGGCAAGAGGCCTGGAACACATCCTTCCTCATGGTCCTTAGAAGGAACCAGTCCTGCTGACACTTTGATCTTGGACTTCCAGCCTCTAGAACCTTGAGACAATACATTTCTGTTGTTTCATCCACCCAGTACTTTGTTAAAGCAGCCCTGGCAAATGTACACACCAGTCACCTACAGTAAGACTCAGTGTGATTTTCTGGCGAATGAACACACAAGTCATCTGCAGTAAGGCTCAGTGTGATTTTCTAAGTCCAGAGCATGTTCCTGACAAGGCTGCCTGGGGGGTCTCCTCTGAATCACTTCTCCGTTCACGAACCTGAGCTGCCCGCCCCCAAGCGGATCCACTCCCCTTGAGGGCACACCCCTCAGCCTAACTCTGGTGGGGGCATCCCAGACTCATCTTAGTTTAATTTAAATATATCATAATTGATGATGTATTTCTGAATTTGAGAAACCAAAATAGTTTACAGCAAAATAAAGGGAATTAAAAGAGTACATACTGCCTATATTTCCAGCATGGTTACAATTTCCTCACTGGAGGGCCTTATGAAAAATCTGTTACCTGAATAGGAGCTGCAATAGAAAGTGAGCACAGACTCTGTTTTTACTTTAGTAATTGGTTACTTTTCTTTGGGGGCTGGGCCTGATGACAGCTTGATTCCTTTATTGTGTAAGAAGCGAAGCTCACTGAAGGCCAGAATTGGATTTTACCAATTGAAAACATGAAGAGTACAGTATGAATTCTAATCATTAAAAGCAGAAATAAAAAACAAAAAACACGGGCTTCCCTGGTGGCGCAAGTGGTTGAGAGTCCGCCTGCCGATGCAGGGGATGCGGGTTTGTGCCCCGGTCTGGGAGGATCCCATATGCCGCGGAGCGGCTGGGCCCGTGAGCCGTGGCCGCTGGGCCTGCGCGTCCGGAGCCTGTGCTCCGCAACGGGGGAGGCCACAGCAGTGAGAGGCCCACATACCGCAGGAAGAAAAAAAAAAGAAAAAAAAAAAAAAAAACAAAAAAACACCTGGCTTTCATTTCCAGGAACCCAATACTTCTAAAACCTTACATTTTTTTCAAGGCTAAACTCAGAGGCTGACACATCAGAAGCATACATGGAAGAGGGTGGCATGGATGTGAGGGCTTTTCTAGCCTTTTTTCACTTCTGGACAATTTCTGATTTTTTCTCACTTTCTCCCATCAGGAAGAAAGAATTTCTAAAAGCTTTTAATGCTCTTAGCTCGGCGACCTAATATGGCACTCTCTCAGAGACACCTGCATTCTAAAAGGGAACCACTTAATCTCATTTCTTTCAGGCTGCTGTAACAATACCAATGACTGGATGGTTTATCAACATTTATTTCCCACAGTTTTGGAGGCTGGGAAGTCCAAGATCAAGGCAGTGGCAGATCTGGTGTCTGAGGAGGACCTGCTTCCTGGTCCATAGCTGGGTCTTCTCAGGAGTCCTCACATGGTGGAAGGGGCAAGGGAGCTCTCTGGGGCCTCCTTTATAAGGGCACTAATCCCATTCATGAGGGCTCCACCTGTATGACCTAATCACCTCCCAAAGGCTCCACCTCCTACTACCATCACATTGGGGATTAGGTTTCAGAGTATGAATTTGCAGGGGAGTGTGGGTGGGGTGGGGAGAGGGGGAAGGGAACACAAACGCTGAGTCTATAGCACCTATAAACTGGTAAAGGTGACCCTGCAGGCACAGTGAGGGAGGCACTGGGGAGCAGGCAGCCTTCCCAACACTCTGTGTGTCACACCGAAGTCTTCCACACTGCAGGCAGAGTGAAGGCACAAATGTGTAACCATATGCCTGTCCTGAGGGCACATTCTAGATAAGAAGCTAAAGAGATAAACTGGGTTTTGAATTTCATGCCTGGGGCAGGAGGCACTCAGGCCTGGTAACTGTGGAATCTGATCCTTGATCACAGTAGGCTGCTAGCTCCAGGAGTTATCTTTGCACCCCAGACTTTAGCAGGGACACTTGCATTTGATAAGTGACCATAAAACTTTCTGTGTTGCTTCCTAGGCACACAAATCCTGGGGTCTTGACTATAAGCAAAATCATCTATTCTGTGAAGAAGGCAGATACCCTGCGTCAGTTAATGGAGCATTTTTAAAAACTGAAGTATAGTTGATATACGATATCTTATTGGTTTCCGGTGTGCAACATAGTGATCTGACATTTATATATGTTACGAATTGATCACAACAGAGCATTTGGGGGGGGGGATTAACTTGAGATTTTGGGGGGGCTACATAGTATGTAGATGTACATTTAATTACATCATTCCTCAGACAATACACACAGGTGATCCTTTCTTCCCAAACGCTTGAGAATCAGTGATACAATCAACATTTAATGCAGAGGAGATAACATACGCATAACTTAACTTACATAAAATATACGTAAGTTAGTTTAGGACCACAGATAGCATTCAACTCAGAAGCACTAAGTGTAAGAGTTAAACAAAGATGAATGAAAATAGTCTTAACACATCTACACAAGGGGACGGGAACCTCACGTATTGACCACACCCATTGTTCAGGTAATGGGACAAGCTTACTTTTTTCATTATGTCATTAAATTCCTCAACAATCCTATAAAGTAGGTTATTATCCCCACTTTATTAATGAAGTGGATTATATGCCCATTTTGCAGACCTGAGAAGCTGAGGTCAAGAATGTGACTAGAGGGCTTCCCTGGTGGCACAGTGGTTAAGCCTGCTGTTGCAGAGGACACGGGTTCGTGCCCCGGTTCGGGAAGATCCCACATGCCGCGGAGCGGCTGGGCCCGTGAGCCATGGCCGCTGAGCCTGCGCTTCTGGAGCCTGTGCTCCGCAACAGGAGAGGCCACAACAGTGAGAGGCCTGCGTACCGCAAAAAAAAAAAAAGAATGTGACTAGAGTCACACAATGGCGGGGGCAATGTTCCAACAAGATCTTTCTGCTCCCAGCCCATGTTGTGAAAGGCACTGTCCCCCATGTTGTGAAAGGCACTGTCCCTTTCCCACTGTGAAAGGAAGAGGAGGAAAGCAACGGGGAAGAGTGGGGTCAGTCCAGTAAAATGTGACACCCACCATTCATCCAGGGCTGGGGCTGCCCTGGACACGGACTTGACTATTCTGTGGTGTACTGGGGCCTCATGCCATGTAACAGAAGACGTTCACTGATCACCTGACTCCGCTGACTCCAAGTTCTGCCAGCCAACAGCTGAGTCAGCTCCGCCTTCTCAGGCAACTTCCCTTTGGGGAGAGAAAGGCCTGAGCTCCTGCACCAGCACCCAGGAAGTCTGCTCTGTGCATTGCCCTTGTGGACTGGGAAGCGTGACCTGACATACCGGCCATCCCCCACAAGGGGAAGCTTCTGGAGCTCAAAGGACCAGGCCTGAGATCCTCTGGACCAGCGGTCCCCAACCTTTTTGGTACCAGGCGCCGGTTTCGTGGAAGACAATTTTTCCAAGGACCGGGGGCGGGGGGGTGGTTTTGGGATAATTCAAGCGCGTTACATTTATTGTGCAGTTTATTTCTATTATTATTACATCAGCTCCACCTCAGATCATCAGGCATTAGATCCTGGGGGTTGGGGACCCCTGCTCTGGACCATAAGGTGCTGCCACTGGGCAAAGCCTCCCTCTGACCAACACTGAGCAAAGGAGAGGGAGCTTACATCTGCAATGCATGTGATTTGCCATGCTTACCTTTTCATCTGAGCCATTTTTCCAATATTGCACATGATAAGTCCATGAGTTATAAATATTCCTCATGCTCCATGTTTCAGGTTCATTCTTAATTTTCGGGGCTAAGAAACGCATATGTAAAGAATTAGCAAGTGCTTCTACTTGGATGCTGGGAGGTCCGATAATGGCTAAGTATGAGAACAAAGCAAAATGACAATCAAAATTCACATGTTAAAAACATCAACATTTACTCTTCATAACTGGGCAGACCAACTGGGCTACTGAAGTACTCTGCCCTGTGATACACTGCTGAGGTGACACTGACAGACGTGGCTAAGGAGGATTCTTGGATTTTGTTTCTTAAAAAAAAAAAAAAAATCTTTTAATCTTTGCCTTCATTAATCAGGTTTAGTCCATTTATGTTTACTGTGATTTGATATAGTTGGAATTATTCCAACTATATTACTTTGTGTTTTCTGTAAAGAGTCCCTTCCTTTTTTTTTTTTTTTTTTTTTTTTTAATGGCTTATTCCTCTCCTCTTTTTTTCTTTCTGTTGGGTTGAATTTTCTTTATTTCCATTGCTGGGTTGGAAGCAACAGATAGTATTTCTATTTTTAGTGTTGAACCTATATAATTAAACCACTTTCCAGAAAATACATTTTCCAACAAAGTCTGAAACTAGATCTTCCCAGACCAGGGCTTGAACCCATGTCCCCTGCATTGGCAGGCGGATTCTTAACCACTGCGCCACCAGGGAAGTCCTGGGCAATCCTTCTAATGCATCTCTCGATCTGCTCTTTGGAGGGCTGCACTTGAGTTTAGTTCATGAGGTTCTTATTCTCCTTATTCTCTCAATTGCTATCTGGTGATTTAATTAGTTTTCAATTCCTGATGTTCTAATGATGTTCATTTCATGACCTCTGGTGGGTCCCCATGACCTTCCAGCTCTAACCCGGGAATATTTTTTTCAATGCCGACCAGCCAGCCTGACCCAACCCATCTGCCATCAGCTGTATCCGTCCCTCTGTCCTTCATCCTGGGCCAGCTGGTCTTTCTGTCTCTACACCTGCCTAAAATCAGTCTTTATTCTTCTGCTGATTGTATCACATTTCTTTAAGTCATGATTCCAAACTGACTTCCTCCTCCAAAATTCAACACACAAATCCTTCTAGTTTTTCTCATTAACAGCACTGGCCCCAACTCGTTTTTACCCTCGAGGCATTAAAGTCATCAAATTTATATTTAATTATCTTATTGCTTTATGCCTATCCTGTCCTATCTCTCCCACAAACTTCTTTAAGGCCACAGCCCTCTTTATTACATTCCCTAAGCTCCTTGTGCAAGGCCATCCACTTGGTGGGCACTCAAAGAATTCTTGCTGACGGGCCAACCAAGGGGGAAATAATCAAGGCAAGATGATGACATAACAACAAAATAAAAACCAAGATGGCTTACTGTCATCCACAGGACAGAAGGTGATGTTTATCCAGTCTGAATGCTCATCTTCAAATTGAGCCCTGACCCTCAAGGTGTGGTCACCATACTTGGAAAGACTTGAGAAATCACATTCCGTCAAGACAGTACTTGTGCATATATCTTGGAATTTTCTATAACTACAAAATCAGAAGAAATCATGAGAGTGCTAACCTCGGTCGCTCTGAGGCTGACTGGTGCTTTATTCTTCTGCTACCAAAGGATAATGGAGGATTATGTGAGAAGAATAAAGCAAATTCTTTACTGTCAATTTCAAAGAATACTATGTATCATTCATACGAGCATTTTCCAAACTGTGCTCCATGGAACCTTAATGATCCTTGAGGTATCATAAGACATTTCAAAAATAATCCATCCCACAGTCAAACAATTTGGGGCAAAAACTGGGTGAGACATGAATAGGTGTCTGTCTTCACAACAGAACTGCTCAGAGACTTTCATATCCTAATAAAACGTGTCTTTCCAAAAAGGGGTTGAGTATTCAACATATTTGACCAAGAAAGCTGCCTTCTTTGACTATGTATTTCTGAAACTTGTGGGGCATGGTTTGTGCAATGTTGATATTCACAGATTAGCCAAAATAAGTGTATCACAATGATTTCAAATAATGTCTTGTAAGTGACTATTGTTCAGTTACGCTGGAAAAATTATAAAATTCGTTGACCTCAGATCTCCAGCCCTGGCACCAACCCCTGAAGGGAGGGTGGCAGAAACATGAAGTGGAAGGAAAGGAATGTTTGAGAATACCTACCAGGTGTGTGTAACTTAATGTCACAACAGCCAGAGGAGCTATAATTAGCTCCCCCTGATGTAAGGAAATCCAGGCTCTGGTCTTGCAAAAAGTAAGAATTTTGTCTGACCGGCACCTTCCTGTCTTTGTGCCAAAACCAATCTGGCTACCCTAAGAGGTAACAATGAAGGTGATGGTGATAAAAATAATAACAGCCAACACTTGTCAAGCACGTAGGTGTCAGGTAGGGCACTGATTTCGCAGTATTATCTCACTGAATTTTCACAACCCACAACCCCAGGAGGGCGGAACTGACGTCACTCCTATTTTATAGATGAGGCACAGGCGTAGAGAGCCTAAGAAACTCCCCCATGGGACTTGGGTCTGCTTGACTTCAGAGCCCATTGCCTCAGGCACCACTCCACAGTCCACTGCATTCTTAGGAGGCAGAGATAATTGGGCTTATTCTATTTCACTGTCTGCTTTTTTCCTTAATAGACCACAAACATTTCTCTAATCAATCAACTCTTTGTGGCTGCCTAACATCCCATCACTGGGGAAATCCAAGGGTCATTTCATGAAGGGGGTTTTCTCACATGTGGCCATTTCTTTCCATGCATTTAAACTAATGCATGAATTGGGTGGAACACAGAGTATTGCAAGAGTTGTTCTGCAATAACTTCCCTTTCACTAGGTCATTTTTATTGCATCTACAGATAGTTTTCTTCCCATTAAGTATCTAATAGGATCTATTCCCCATATTTACATCTAATTGTTTTAGATGTTTCCATATTAAAATCACCAAGGGGGCTTCCCTGGTGGCGCAGTGGTTGAGAGTCCGCCTGCTGATGCAGGGGACACGGGTTCGTGCCCCGGTCCGGGAAGATCCCACATGCCGCGGAGCGGCTGAGCCAATGAGCCATGGCCGCTGAGCCTGCGCGTCCGGAGCCTGTGCTCCGCAATGGGAGAGGCCACAACAGTGAGAGGCCCACGTACCACAAAAAAAAAAAAAAAAAAAAAAAAAAAATCACCAAGCCATCCTCTGAAGTTCCCTCCACCACCGGCCAGCCCTACCCAATGCACACATACAACAAGAGTTTGTGCTATGCAACTGCTCAGGTTAAATTCGAATCAAACCTTTTCCAGAGCCACAGAAGGGTAATCAGATTTTTCAGATCAAATTTCTTCCACACCCAGCACGTGTTTTGTTTTCCCCAGCACAGGCCACGCTTGGTCTGCACGTCTATGCTGAGGAGACCTGGACCCCAGGTATCCGTTCTTGGTTACTGGGGGCTCGCATCTCAAAGACAAACACCTAAAACCAAACACCTCTACTGCAATAGCAAAGAAGCAAAGAACAGAACAACAAGAAATAAACCACAGGGGAGAGGGACAGACAGAGAGGGAAGTTCATTTTCCACAGTGAAATCCCTAGAGCTGTCAAGACAGAGTGGAGAAGACACAGAGACGAAATTATAAAACGAGTCAGTGCTAGAAACTACACCGCAGGAGAAAAATAAATCTCAGAATGATGCTTATTAATTAAGTCCTTGGGGAAACTGACAAAACTGGAATATGGACTTAAAGGACTGTATCATTGGTGAAGCTACCAAATCTTGATAACTATACCACAGTGATGTGAAAGGTTATCCTTGCTCTTATGAAGTACACAATGAAATATTAAGGGGCAAAAGTAAGAAAATGTGGCGAACCTTAAAAATTGGTGAATATAGGCTCTTTGGAAGTTCTTTGTATTATACTTGAAATTTTGAAATGTTTTGTTTCCTGGGAATTATTTCGAACTAAAAAGTTGTGTTTTTTTTTGTTTTTTTTTTTTGCGGTGCGCGGGCCTCTCACCGCTGTGGACCCTCCCGCTGCGGAGCACAGGCTCCGGACGTGCAGGCTCAGCGGCCATGGCTCACGGGCCCAGCCGCTCCGCGGCATGTGGGATCTTCCCGGACCGGGGCACGAACCCGCGTCCCCTGCATCGGTAGGCGGACTCCCAACCACTGCGCCACCAGGGAAGCCCCGAACTAAAAAGTTTTAAAAAAATGTAAACGAGGATTATCTTATTCATCTTTCTCCTTCTTCTCTGACTTAGCAGGTCTTGGATATGTTTGTAAAATAAAGGCCGGGTGGGAGGAGTGTGGGATCCATGGCATCTGAGACCCCCAATTCCTCCCTCCTCACTGAAGGAGTTGTCTGCTTTTGACAAAGTTTCTGAGTCACACAGGAAGCAGGTGTGCGGCTCACAGGCCTTTGGCTTCCTGTTGCTGTCTGCACCTGACACAAAGGTGCGTCATCTGCACTCCAGCCTGTGGTGTACAGTGGCAGGCTGCCAAGGGAGGGCTGGCACAGGGAAAAAACAACAGGCCGGGCAGGTCCTGGGAGGTCAGAGCACCACTGAGGCAATCGTGGTTGGTGATACCCTTCCTTCATAAGCGTCTGCTGTCTTCAGAGGACACAGCCAACAGCCAGCAGCTGTCTTACAATCAATTTCAGAGTAACTGAGTGCCCACTATGCAAATGATCTGCACCCCGCAGCACTGGGGTGTGCAGTTTATAACCTACCTGAGGGGGTCGGTGGTAAGCAAGCAAGGGGCTTCCTGCCTGCTTTGAATACCTCCGTTTTCTTGGATAGCTTCCACTGTTGACTTCTAGCAATACTACTCTAAGAACTGGAAGATGGTCACCACTGGCATTTGTCTCTTAAAAAACATTAATAGTGACAAGCCCGATATGTTCGCATTGCGGTAGGCTGCCACAGTGGCCGGTGACACTCACCACCTACGTGATAAAATGTCTGTCACACCATGAACCATCACAAGAAAAAGGAAAAAGGATTTTACTTGTCTGTTTTCAGAGAACAGAGCTTTCACAAGAATTTCTGGGACAGAAAGAAGAAGGCCAGGAGAGAGGCTCCCCCTGGGCTGTCAAGGTCACTGGGGCGACAGCAGGCAGACTGTCTCCTTGGTCTGGCCCAAGCTGGGTGCCCAGCCCAGCCAAAGCCACCATCCTCTGCCAAGAGCACCCCAGGCTTACCTCTGGTACTGAGCTGTGAAAGTCAGATTCCCCTTGGGAAAAGCAGGCGATTCCCACTGTAGAATGTTCCTGAAATTAACTGAATTCATTCTGACGTTTTCAGGAGGTGGCACCATTCCTAGTGCTGTAAAAATAAAGGGGAAAATGTTGGCAACTCTCTTCTAAAAGGCTGTCCAACAAAATAACCATATCCAATACTCAGGTCTTCCCTATGGCTCCAAGTCTTCAAATGGGCATGTGGGTGAAGGAGAGACATGCTTTAGCTGTGCTGAGGAGTCTGGATTGTATCCGAAGAGAAGAAATTGCTAAGGGGAGGAGGATAGTTAAGAGTGAAGTGGGGATGGCTGAAGGTGACCTGGATTTGGGTGGTGGTAGAAAGGTGTGAAGGGATGGGTAGATGGATTTTAGATATATTTCCAGAGGTATAAGATCTAGGCTTCCTGATACATTTGGTGTGAAGAAGTAGATGTTAATATCCATTCCTGGCTTAAGCACCTGATGGCCTGACTGGGGCTGGGGACAGGGAAATCAAGAGTCCCAGTTTAGAATTTGCATTAGGTTTGAGATGCTGAAGGCTACGTAAGTCGGTATATCAGAGACAGCTGGATGAATGAGCCTGGGGCACAGAATATAGATTTGGGCTAGAGACAGAAATCGTTCTTAAACTTTTTAATAGAAAATGCCAAACATACACAAAAGTACAGAGAAGAGTATATTAAACCGCCACCGGCCCATCACCCAACTAATGCCAACAGATATAAATTTGTGAGTCATGAGCCCATAGCTGGTATTTAATGCTAGAGTTCTGCTGATACCCCCCAAAAGGGATAGTGTAGGGGAAGGAGAGGAGAGGGCTCGGGCATGAACTTGGCTGTATGGAGATCTGGTAGAGGGGGGGAGGAGCCCAGATAGAAACAGGCTGGTAGGTAGGAGGGAAACCGGAGAGCAAGGTACCCTGGAAGGCCAGGGATGAGCTCATCAGAAAGGAAGAAAGGATCCATAGTGCTGTTTGAACCTGGGCTGGCAATTTAGAGCAGGACAGGAAGGGTTTCACTGGATTTAGAACTCAGAAACCATAGAGCTGCAGAGTTGAGGGGCAGAATTCAGATCTTGGGGTGCTGGGGACTTAGTGGGAGGCCCTGACAGCCCGCCCAGGCACTTAGTCACTTTGAGTGCGCCTCTGGGGTCCGCTCAGGGGTCGTCTTTGGGGCCATCGCTGCCCGACGTCGTAGCCGGGCCCCCTGGTTCCCGAGCGCACCTCGGGTCGGGACGCAGCGCCACGGCGGGGCCGGGTCTCCGCGCAGGCAGCCCGGCTTGGGAAGCGCGCCGGGCGCGTGATTGAGCCGACACTCCGGAGAATGCCCGGCGTCCCCTCCCAGCAGACCCCTCACCTGACACCAGGAGGCAGCCGCCCAGCCAGCTCCGGAGGCTCTGCGCCATGGTCGCGCATGGAGCCCGGGAGGGCGCTCGGGAGGCCGCGGGCAGCCGCCGGGCACCGGGGTACGCGCCCCTACGCCCGCTTCCGCGCCAGCGTAGGGGAGCTCCGGCCTCCCCGCCCCGAGGCTGCTTCCGGGAGCCGGCGGGGCGGGGCGACACGAAGCCCCGCCCCTGCCTCGGACCCCGCCCCCGCGCGCCTGTCTCGAGAGGCCGCTCTCACCCGATCTGCAGGGTCAGGGGCAGAGGTGGAAGGGCGTTTTCCTCCTCCGGGCGAGTGGAAAACAGATTGTAAAACAGATTGCAAAACTGTACGTGCCGTGTCCCCATTACATCAAATGCGTGCTTTGAAAGGAGCCGCAAGTTAAATAAATACACTCCAACGCCAACCCTCCATCCAGGTGATATCTGGATGGTGGTGGTTTACACCATGCAGTATTCCCCAAGTTTTCTCCAGAGAACGGGTACGGCCTCTGTAATCCCCTCTCCCCTCAAATAAACTGATTTTAAAGCACTCCATTAGCAAATCCAGTTGAGAGGGCCTTCTTTACCGTAACTCCCCCCTCCCCCCAGGGATAAGCAAAAACACAAAGCCAAGTCAGTTCTTTGGCAATAATCGTTTCTCTCACAACACTGCCGAGAAAGCCCTGATTTCCTCTTTTTCAGCTTTGTAGTGGTGAGGTTGGAAAACCCAGAGCAGGGTAAGTACCAGGGGGTGTAAGACACTGCCTGACGTCTGTCGCTAAAACACCTCACATGAACTTGAACGCAGGGAGGGAGAATGTGCCTTTGGCACCCACAGGCCACTGCACAGAGTTGGAGAGAGTTTTGTGCAACCTAGAGATGCCAGCAGAACCACACATCCTCTGCATATATCTCCTGTCTAATAAGAAACAACTCTGAAGACATTCCCAAGTTTATATTAAAAAGCGTGTTTTCTTTTTTTTATCAACCTCCAACCACTGTACAAAATTAAATCTTAAAATATGACACAGAGATTCTATCCCTCTCCCTTATGCAAACGTTTCTGTATTAGTCACCCGCCCCTCACTTGGTGTGTCTGTCTTCCTCACTCAGATTGAGGAGGGTTGTGCAGGGGGCTGAGAGTTGAATTTTCAAGAGTGTAAGCAACAGAATATCATCTGGGAGGTGCCCAAGACTTGGCTGGACCTTCCCTACTTCTTTTTTTTTGACATCTAATGGGCAACTTTATTTTTTTATTATTATTTTTTACATCTTTATTGGAGTATAATTGCTTTACAATGGTGTGTTAGTTTCTGCTTTATAACAAAGTGAATCAGTTATACATATACATATGTTCCCATATCACTTCCCTCTTGCATCACCCTCCCTCCCACGCTCCCTATCCCACCCCTCCAGGCGGTCACAAAGCACCGAGCTGATCCCCCTGTGCTATGCGGCTGCTTCCCACTAACTATCTATGTCCACGCCTCTCTCTCGCTTTGTCACAGTTTACCCTCCCCCCTCCCCATATCCTCAAGTCCATTCTCAAATAGGTCTGTGTCTTTATTCCTGTCTTACCCCTAGGTTCTTCGTGACAGTTTTTTTTTCTTAAATTCCATATATATGTGTTAGCATACGGAATTTGTCTTTCTCTTTCTGACTTACTTCACTCTGTATGACAGACTCTAGGTCCATCCACCTCATTACAAATAGCTCAATTTCGTTTCTTTTTAAGGCTGAGTAATATTCCATCGTATATATGTGCCACATCTTCTTTATCCATTCATCCGATGATGGACACTTAGGTTGTTTCCATTTCTGGGCTATTGTAAATAGAGCTGCAATGAACATTGTGGTACATGACTCTTTTTGAATTATGGTTTCCTCAGGGTATATGCCCAGTAGTGGGATTGCTGGGTCATATGGACCTTCCCTACTTCTAACCCAACCTGAAGCGTGTGCTTCTGTTTCCTGGTGTGTGCCCCTCCTCTCTCTCCTGCAGCCCAGCCTCCCTCCTCTTTTTTTGCTGCTTTCCAGCTCTTCCCTGGAGCCTGTGGAAAACAATGCTGACTGCTCCTGCTATAAACCCTGCTCTTTACGCTGGGAAACATGATGCAGAAACATTAGACATCCATGAGAATAAAGGGAATGGGCAGGGCCTTTTCCTTTCAAAGCAAATCACTTTGAACTGGTAAACAACGCAATGAATGATAACAGAATACTCTGTTTCCCACCTCCCCTTCCCCCAGACTGGGAATTTGCACAGATGATGTCACCAGTCTCCTAATCCTTCCCTCGGAGAACACTTGGAGACCCCAAAGGAGCAAGTGCGGGTGCTGGGAGGGACAGCACCGGAGGTAGCAGGCGTCTAAGTTAATTAAATATTTCTTGATTCATTCATCTCATTACATAACCATCCCCCATGTCAACATCCGACTTGGAAGTGTCACTTTTATCAGAAGGAGCATCTTCAGGCCACGGGTACTCCGCAGAGGGGCCAGGGAAGGGCAGTTGTGTCCTTTCTCCACTGGCCACCAGAAGAAGGTTCGATTCTGTCTCATCAGGGTCCTCTAGCACAACTGTCTCTTCTGGACCAGATGGTAACACTGGAATGACTTCTGAGTCGTCGTTGTCCTCAGGGGCCCTCATGCACACAGAGTTCAAATCCACATTGAAGACAATTCTCTCCCCTGACTCCTCCGCGGGGCTGCTGTCCTCCTCGGAAAAGGTGTCCTGCAGCAGGTTCCCTCTCCCCTGGTAGCCCCTGCTTGTGCATTCCGACTGCCAGGGGCTGGGCCCTGGTGCCCTCAGGGCCTCAGCATCAGCCTCGGGCTCGGGCAGGTCATGCTCCTCAGCAGCCGGGTCACTGCAGTCTTCCAAGGTGGCCGAGGACACAGAGGCGGGACACGGCCTGCCCGTTAGTCCGTGCGTGGTGTAACCACCTGCGTTTATTCGGGGGGCTGCTTCATTATCGCTGTCACTTTCATCATCATAATTATAATTCCACACTTTCTTCTTTCTGTTGATGTGAATGACCTCCACGGTAGCCACTTTTTCCAACGGAGGCAGCCCGGGAAATACCCAGACTGACAATGTATAAAAATTCTTTAAAAAAAAACAAAAACCAGAGGGTATCAATTCTGAGTGTTTGTTCTTTACTTTTTGACATCATAAAACTTAATGAGGTTTAACTACACAGTGATGGGGAAGGTGGTGATGAGGATGATGACCACAACAACAAAAAAAATAATGGCTAATGGTTACATAGCGCTTACTATGTGCAGGGTTCTGCTTTTAGGAATCTACACGTTATAATTCATTTTACCCTCACAACCGCTCTGTGAAGTAGGCTTACTATTCTTATCCCCACTTTACAGATGAGAAAATGAGGCAGAGAGGTTAAGAAACTTGCCCAGGTTTCACAAGTTTCAGGAATACTGAGTGGTGGAGGCTGGGTTTCAAACTAGGAGGTTGCCTGCAGCAGAGACTGGTCCACTCCTTCCTACTGCTGTTTCCACGCTGCTTCTTGCTTGTCAGGGGGAATCTATCCATTTAGTCTGGATAGATTTCAGCCCTGGATTGCTGACATTCTTAAGGGTATAAAGGAACTGTGAGTAAGGAGAGCTTCTAGGGAGCCGATTCCACTGGGGTCAAAGCCCTCTGGACTGGAGGACCTTAAAGAGGCAGGTGACCCCTAAAGGGTCAGAGATGAGAAGAGCAGGGAGACTGCAGCTTGCTCTGATCCAGCACCTCCAGGACACAGAAGGTGAGGTGGGCTAAGGAGACTGGCTACAATGGGGTCATGCTGAGGAGGGTGGTCATGAGATTCCTTTCACAGACCTGGAATCATCAATGACATCCTCCTCCTCTCTATTCTCTTGCTCAGGCTGCCCAATTTGACAAGCCTACTCTTCCCTGACTCTATCCAGACCTAGCCTTGGGATGAATTGTTCCATTGGGTTGTTCATCATTTTTCTTATTGATTTATGGGGGCTCTATATATAATCTATAATCTAGATGCCAATTATTTGTTGATTATTTATGCTACATGTAATTTTCCCCAGTCTCTGGTTTAACATTTTACTCTCTTTATGATAACATTTCATGGAAAGAAGTTCTCAATTTTAATGTAAGAAGAGGTATCACTTTTCTTTCTTCATGGTTTCTGCTGAATCTTCTTTGCCCCAAAGTAAGAATCTCCTTTATTGCCTTCTAAAACTTTTAACAGTTTTGCCTTTCACATTACAGTCTTTAATAAGCCTGAAATTGATGTTTGTGTATGGTGTGAGGTAGGGATCCAATTTCATTTCCCCCCATATAGATAACATTTATTGACCTGTCAATCCTTTCCCCATCGCAATTCCTACTTGTCATTAGTCATGTTTCCGCATATGTGGGTCTGTCTCTGGGATCTCCATTTGACTAGATCTTTGTTAATGTTTTTCAATAAGGTTAGATAATTTTCTCCACAATGGGCTTCTGACATCTTCTGTTAGATATCTTCCTTGTTTTTAAAGTATTTTTATTACCATTGTAATGATATTATAAAAACAGTATGTTTTCATTTAAATCGCATTATTCCATTTAACTGTATGATTCCAAGTTCAGAACCAGGTAAAACTAATCTATGCTGTTAGTAATCAGGAAAGTAGTTATCCTGAATATGGGCAGTGACTAATAGGTAGGAGAGACTTCTGGGGAGGCTGGTCATGTTTTCTTTCTTGATCTGGGTGTGAGTTATGTGGGTACATTGAGTTTGTGAAAATTCACAGAGCTTTTTGCTATGATTTGTGTACTTAATTTCTTGGATGTTGAAAAGCAACTTATATAAAAATATATTTGTTTTCTAAGTGATTGTTGCTAGTGTATAAAAATGCAAGCATTTTTATATTGATTATTTTGTGTGTAACACATTGCTAAACCTATTAGTCCTAATACTTCGTCTCTAGATTCTGAATTTCTTACTTAGCCAGTCATAACATCTATAAATTATCATTGTCTCTTCCCCCACTTTTCAGACTTTAAGCTCCATAAGGGCACATTTTTTTCTTTGCTTTATTCACATCTAGATCCCCAGCACCTATAACATGTGGACACACAGTAAATACACAACACATTATTTGTTAAATGCAAAAGATGAGAAGGAGGGGGAGGGGAGGGGGATGGGAGAGAGAGAAAAGACAATGTTTAAAATGTTTAACATCTGTTCTTGATTAAACATACATACACAAACATACTAGACCTAGGGTGTTCTGTTTTACTATTCCTAGTGTTTTTACTTAAACATAGAGTAACAATTTTTAATGGAGAAATACCAGGCAGACACAAGATAACAATACCTCCTGTCATTACTTGGGGTTAACACAATAACAGGTATAAATATAATTGGCATATAATTTGGGTGCATTTTAAGGATGGGGAGAGCCCCAGGGAGACTGGGAGGAGGGTTAGTAATGAGTTTAGGTAATTCAGGCAGAAGATTACCTAGGAGGTGATAGGTGTGGTGCTAGAGGCCTTTATATCTCAAGGCTGCATGAGAAATATGAATTGGAGTGGGATTTACCTAAGACCTCAAGGCCAAAGCAGTACATGGCCAACAGAAGAGTTGGAGTAAAGGCTGAGAGTAAACTTGAAACTGAACACTAACATAAAAGATTCAAAGTATACATTGTTAAAGATACAAAGATAAAAGTTACACTGATAGATAAAAACCAACCATTCTTGCAATACAGGGATCATAGTGTGGATGAAATCCAACACAGAGCAATTTACTTCTCATAAGCTACAACCAAATGCCATCTAGGTTCAAATACTAATTGTAATTAAAAACTCCAAAAGCACCCCTCCCCCCAAACAATCCCTCCCCCAACCCAACCTGAATAAGAACAAGAAAAAGAAGCACACATCATCCATAACAAAGAATGAAATAATGCCATTTGCAAAAACTTGAATGGACCTAGAGTTTATCATATTAAGTGAAGAAAGTCAGAGAGAAAGACAAATATCATATGCTATCACTTATTTGTGGAATCTAAAAAACATGATACAAATGAACTTATTTACAAAACAGAAATAGATTCATAGACATAGAAAACAAACTTATGTTTACCAAAAGGGAAAAGGGACAGGGGTGGGAAGAGATAAATTAGGAATTTGGGATTAACATAAACATACTACTATGTATAAAGTAGGTAAACAACAAGGACCTACTGTATAGCACAGGGAACTATATTCAATATCTTGTAATAACCTATACTGGAAAAGAATCTGAAAAAGAATATATATATATTCTTCCTGTACACTTGAATCACTTTCTGTACACTTGAAACTAACACAACATTGTAAATAAACTATACTTCAATTAAAAAAATTTTAAAGAAACAAAAGAATTAAAAAATAAAAAGAGGGGCTTCCCTGGTGGCGCAGTGGTTGAGAGTCCGCCTGCCGATGCAGGGGACGCAGGTTCGTGCCCCGGTCCGGGAAGATCCCATATGCCGCGGAGCAGCTGGGCCCGTGAGCCATGGCTGCTGAGCCTGCGCGTCCGGAGCCTGCGCTCCACAGCGGGAGAGGCTGCAACAGTGAGAGGCCCGCATACCGCAAAAAAAAAAACAAACCCCAAAATAAAAAAAACACTACACTTTTATAACCTGTGGAGGGATATTTATTTGTGGCTGTTAAAAAAATTAGAAGAAGAAGAAGGTGAATGAGTTCAAACATAGAAAAATAAGATATTTCTGATAATTTTCTAATGTAGAAGGAAAGTGACACAGTAGGGAAAATGAAAAATGATGGGCAAAGTACTTGAGTCAAGCACATGAGGAGGCTTTAGAAATATGTAAGATCAATACCCAGACTTGGCTGAGTGCTAAAGGCTTTGAGCAGGAAGAATATGTCTCAGGAAGCAGAGAGAAAATATGAAGACAAAATGGCTGGTTTCACTAACAATGAACACAAATAAGAGCAACTCTGGGGGACAGTTATCCTGCGATAAATGAACAAAAGTAGAAAAAATGATTAATTAATGCCAGCAGAGCTTTGGAGAAAGGTGTCCATCTCTATGTTGACACTAGCATTATAAATTAATTCTTTATATTTTTATATAAGATAAATTCACTTTGTGTATCTATTCCATGGAAGTAATCCAAACTAAAAAGACAGCCTGTATAAAAATGTTCATTGCATTGTTCATAATGGCCAAAGACAGACATGAAAGGAAAAGAAATCAATCCAAATGCCCTACAGTTGAGAAATGATTAAGGGAAAAAGGAGACATTAATAACAATGGAAAACTATGTTGATTATTGGAAATCATATGTGGACAAAGTATAAAAAGAAAGCAGAAAATTCAAAATAGAGGTTTATAGGGATGGAAAAGAATCCAGAGTGATAAAACACCTTGATGTTTTGAGACAATGGGGTTTTCTTCTGTGTAAATATTTAAGCATGTAATAAAAATTCTTAAGTTAAAATGAAAAATAAAGACAGGAATTAAAAAAAAAATACCTACCAAAACTTTGGGGAAATCATTTCTTAAGCATATGTAACCGATCCGTTTCAGCATCATTACAATGCTTATGATGACAGCAGCTATTAAAAACAGAGTAATTATTCCTCCTATTGCGGCAGATTCTGATGACTCTGTTGATGAAAAATTAAATGGCTTTATTTCAAAATAAATCCAATGAACAATTGCGTTTGGGAATAAATGTACATTGATCTGGCGGTGGAGGGGTTTATCAAGGGGGCAAAAGTTGGAAAAACTATTGTTAAATACCAAAGAATGGAAAGTAATCCAAGTATACATTTTAAAAAATTGATAAAAATTCAGTTTTTAAAAGTAAAATTTCTTCCAGTTGATAATTATGCTCTATAACTGCACTGTCCAATATGGTAGCCACTAGCCACATGTGACCATTCAAGTGTAAATTATCAAAATTAAAAAAAAAAAGCTTTCTGAGTCACACTAGTCAGGTCTCCAATGCTCAACAGGCACAGTTAGCATGCATGACAGGCAGGGAGGAGTGGAAAGGGGGAGTTTGTCTGAAGAAAACAGGTGCATCACTCTGAAGCTGGACTTTGGCCACGCCAGGAGCCAAGAACTTGCTTTGTCCTGTTATGAGTTCTCCTTTAGTTTCTTGTCAAAATTACTTTTGGAAAATTTCAATTTTCTGAATGAAAATAGCTTTCTTCCATAAGTCCAACTGGACTGAGAAGAAATCAATAGTTACATAACTAAGGCTCTCTTAAATTTCCAGAAAGACTTTTCTTAATATTAATCCTATAGCCACAGCCTCAGGCAAAACAAATACAGGAGAGGAAAAAGTAAAGATGGCTCATATATTTTTAAAGTCTTGCAAAAGGTTAAAGAATGAACAGAAAGAAACTCAGTGAAGGTCTGCTCCCTCAGATGGCAGAAGATTCACAAACCCCTTTCATTCCCATCAGGAATGAATGGGTCATCTTCAAAAAATCTACAAACAATACATGCTGGAGAGGGTGTGGAGAAAAGGGGACCCTCATTTACTGTTGATGGGAATGTAAATTGGTAAGACCATTATGGAGAGCACTATGGTGGTTCCTTACAAAACTAAAAACAGAGCTACCATATGATCCAGCAATCCCACTCCTGGGCATATATCCAGAGAAAACCATGACTAGAAAAGACACATGCACCCAATGTCCATTGCAGCACAATTTACAATACCCAGGACATGGAAATAACCTAAATGTCCATCAACAGACGAATGGATAAAGAAGATGTGGTACATATATACAATGGGATATTACTCAACCAAAAAAAAAAAAGAACAAAATAATGCCATTTGCAGCAACACGGATGGATCTAGAGATTGTCATACTGAGTGAAGTAAGCCAGGGAGAGAAAGACAAATACCATATGCTTATATGTAGAATCTAAAAAAATGGTACAAGTGAACTTATTTACAAAACAGAAACAGAGTCACAGATGTAAGAAAGAAACTCATGGTTACTGGAGGGAAGCGGGGGGGAATAAACTGGGAGATTGGGATTGACATATACACACTACTGTATATAAAATAGATAACTAATAAGGACCTACTGTATAGCACAGTGAACTCTACTCAATACTCTGTAATGACCTATATTGGAAAAGAATCTAAAAAAGGGTGGGTATATGTATATGTACAACTGATTCACCTTGCTGTACACGTGAAACTAACACAACATTGTAAATCAACTATACTCCAATTAAAAAAACAAGACTGAATGAAGGCATGTCATATCAATGGCAGTTCTAGAATCAGATCTAGCCATAAAGGCACACCTTTATAATACAAAATTCTTACACGTATACAGCTCACATTCCTGAAGAGGATTCTGTGAACCAAAGTGATTTCTTTGGAGAAGCAATGTCATGGAATTCTGACCCATGTGTCCACCCCTCCTCCTGCCCCCATGAGTCACTTGAACTAGAATTTTGGTTTTGGCTCTGCTTCTAGGGAATGTAAACAAGACACCACCCTATTTAAAAGAGACCTACCACCCTCTACCTGAAATGGCCCCCCTCCCTGCACCCTTTCTGCTTAATTTTTCTCCATAGTACTTACCATCACTTAACACACTATATATTTTATTTTTTAATCTTGTTTCTCTGTCTCCCAATATAAGCTCTATAAGCTCAGGAATTTTTATCTGTTTTGTTCACTGCTGTATCCCCAGTATCTAGAAAAGAATCTGGCACATAGTAGACCCCTGATAAATATTTGCCAAATGGGGAATTCCTGGTGGTCCAGTGGTTGGAACTCTGCGCTTCTACTGCAGGGGGCACGGGTTCTATCTCTGGTCGGGGAACAGAGATCCCGCAAGCTGTGCATGCATGTGGCACGGCCAAAAAATTTTTTTTTTTGTCAAACGGATAAGCACAGCTTTCCCTCAGGACCTTACTGAAAAGAGCCAACCAATTAGTTTAATGTTTGACAAAGGGGAGACATTTCTCCAGCTCTCTGGACTAAATTCCCCCATATCAATACTGCCTTAAGATACCAGTGTTCACCACTGAGTCCCAGTAAGTTAACTCTGGTCCCAGGTCATCCTTCAAGAATTCCCCACCTGGTCCCTGAGTTTGGCTAGTTGAGGGTGGCTCACACGGCCAGTTTGGATAGTGAGAGGGGCCACGTTATATGAACCTACTTGGTTCCTGAAGTTTCAGACAAGAATTGCGACATGAAATATTTGGATAGTGAGGCATACCTGTACTTTAACTGTCTAATGTAATGATAAAAATAATGGAGGTTGACAATAGGCAAGATGATGTGTTCACACCAAGGAAACATGAAGTGATGGGACAGCATGCTGCTGCACGACCATTTCTTAGTGGGTGAAACAGAGAAAAGTCAGGGGAGATACTGAACCATCACAGAACAAGGATATCAACTTCCAAAGAAGCAGTGCCTTTAGTCAGGCTTGGACTCACTTAAGTGCAGACTGAGTTTCAGCAAACCACTGTCTGTCATGTCACATTACTGGGTTTTTTATTGCTGTGATATTGTGATTTATAATAAGAAGTACATATTTGGTCTTTGTCCCCAGTTCTGAAACCCTTAGAATTTCCTAAGTGATTAGAGCAAAGAAAGTGAAAGGAGCATTTTTCGTTATTCATAACAAGCCCCTCTCAACCTCACTTGGTTTACATTAAGGAGGTGATTTTTGGAAAGCCCCAGAGGATGGGCGCTGGTTGCCAGGGGAACCAACCCTGTGATTTAGAGAGTTGGAACTTTCAGCCCCACCCCTTGACCTCTGGGGAGGGGAGAAGTGGGAGGTTGAAGTAATTGCCAATGGCCAAGGATTTAATCTGTCATGTCTACATAAGCCTCCTTAAAAACCCTAAATGATGGGGTTTGGAGAACTTCCAAACCTTGCCCTATGCATCTCTTCCTTCTGGCTATTCCCGAGTTGCAACCTTTTATAATAAACAGGAATCTAGTAAGTAAACTGTTTCCCTGAGTTCTGTGAGCCATTCTAGCAAATTATCAAAGCCAAGGAGAGGATTGTGGGAATCTCCGATTTATAGCTTTTTGGTCAGAGTCCACGTGACAACGTGAACCTGCGACTGGCGTTTAAGTGGGGGAGGGGCAGTCTTGTGGGACTGAGCCCTTAACTTGTGGGATCTGATGCTTTCTCCAAGCAGATGGTGTTAGAATTGAGTTAAATTGTATGACGATGAGCTGATGTGGAAGAAGTGTTTGGTGTGGGAAAAAGCCCCCCACAGATTTGTAGTACAGAAGTATTCTGTTGAGCAGAGGAGAAATAATTTCTTCATTCAATTGGTTTCACAGTTCTGTTTGTTTATAAGATCATGGTATAGTAGTAGTAATAATAATAATAATTAATAATAATAATAATAATAATAATAATATCTGGCCTTTGTCCCTGGTTCTCGGCACAGAATTTCAAAAACCCTTGGAATTTCCTCAGTGATGGGAGTTCCTTTGGGGGACCATATCTGAGTTTATGTTAATGAGCTGAACTTCTGGAAATTCTGGTCCCACCCCTGACCTCTAGGGAGGGGAGAGGGGCTGGAGATTGAGTTAATCATGAATGGCCGATGATTTAATTAACCATGCCTACGTAATGAACCCAATAAAAACTCTGGACAGTGAGGCTTGGGGAAATTCTGGTTGGTGAACATATCAAAGTATAGGGAGGGTGGTGTATCCCAACTCTGCAAGAACAGAAGCTCCTGCACTTGCAACCTTCCAGACTATGTACCTCTTCATCTGGCTGCTCATTTGTATTTTCTATAATAAAATGGTAAGAGTAAGCATAGTGTTTTCCTGAGTTCTATGAGTCATTCTAGCGAATTATTAAATCTGGGAACCTCTGAATTTGTAGCCAGGTTGGACAGAGGTGTGGGTAGCCTGGGGACCTAGGACTTGTATGGCAAGTTGTAGGCCTTGTAGGATTTGCTGGCATCTGTAGTGAAGGCAGTCTTGTGGGACTGAGCCCCTTAACCTGTGGGGCATGCGCTAACTCCCTGTAGTATCAGAAATGAATCGAATCTCTGGACACTTGGTTGATGTTGAGAATTGGTGTTAGAACACAGATATGTTCATTTGTTTGGGGTTTACATTTCTGTAGGCATGAAGAATCTATATGCAGTTTTAGGTTTGCCCATATTTAACTGACATTATATAAATTATTTAAGCTAAAGTCATGAAATAAAATTGGCCTGTGTATCATTCCTTTAAAATTAGCCTGTGTATCACTTGATTCTGAGGAATACTGGAGAACAAAATCACACCGCCTGGAGTTACAGCAAACACCAGGCACCTTGATGTGCCAGGCACTGGTTAGTGAAGCTCACTTCAGACACAAATAAGCCATAGCACTTACAGTCACTTCCTTATAAATCTCATCTTATTTTATTTTTACTCTGGTAGATCAGAGCATTAAAGAAACTCTCACTGGGGTTGGGAAATTCAGAAAGACTTCTTTGCGGGGGAGATTTTCACAGATTTTCACTTTTGGCAAAACAGTTGGAGACCTAGTGACTTCCTGAGAAAATAATCAGCAGTGGATGTTCCTAAGGCTGAAGGATTGTTCTCCCTGCAAATTCCTCCATTCGAAGGAAGGCTTGGGGAGCATGCTGTTTACTGTTCTGATGCCTTGGCCACAGAAGGGCTTTCAGCATTCAGCAGTGACTATCTCATCCACACTGGCAAGTTTCTCTTTCATCTATGAGCTACAGCCAACCTTCCTGAGAGCCAGGCCACATATATGAACCTTACCACATCCATCATTCTACCCTTTGATACCTCTGCAGGCAGTTGCTTCAGCAACCCAGCCTCCTCCAGCACTTGACTTGAATAATGGCCAGGCTAAGGGCACACAGAACTGAACTTGATCCTGACTCCCTGAAATAAAAGCATTTCCACTTCAGGAGGATTTCTGATGTTAACAAGGAAGATAGCTGTTTGTCCCCATGGTATGGCAATGTAAAAGTGACTCCACCACATGGTAGAGACTGATTGACAGAAAACATCTCTGTTATGTGCCTTTGTTGGAAGAAATGCCTTTAGTGCTCCACGACTTTCAGATTCTTTTCTTGAAATAGGTTTTCCCTCAGAGTAAAAGCAAAACATGAATTTTCAAAAACTGTCATACCTGATTTCCATCCAGGTTGAAAGAGGGTACACTTTAAGGGAGATCTATTTATTTTTCTTGGATCTTTAGGCTCAAAATAAACAGATACACAGTAGTTTGTTTTTGGAATTAACTTGTCGATGACATAACTGAAATTTTCAGTGATGTTTCCATTTATTTTGGGTTTATGCTATAAAAATAAACAAAAAAATCAGTAAGACTTTAAGTGAGAATTTCATTTAGAGGCAAGCCTTAAGAGAGTCTTTGAAGATTTGTCTTCAAATCTTAAACAGGGATAGAAAAATCATAGGCTTGGCAAGCAAAAGTATTTTATAAGTTACTTGGGGCAAGCAATTTATCACAAAAGTACATGTACATGTATACACACACATACATGCACACGCACACACACATGCACACATACATTTTTAAACCATGAAATCTAGTCTAGCAACTTTTTTTTACAAACGAGGAGGAAAAAGTCCCAATGAGGAATAAAGGTCTCCATGATGTCATGTTTGCAGTAAGATAATCTTGCAAAAATAAGATTATCCTATTTCATTAATGATATGTGTCTATACTTCAGAAACTGCTTTTATACATATTAACTCATTTGATTATCAAAAGAGTCTGCAAAGCAGGCATTATTCCCATTCTCCAGGTGAGGAAACTACAGCTCAGAGCGGTTAAGTAACCTCCTCAAGGCCACACAGCTTATCTGTGGCAGAACTGAGGCTGATGTCTAGTTTCCCTGTCTTCTCCTTAAAAACGCTTTGCCTCTTCTTCCCCAGCTACTTCTGTTCCATTTTGGAATTAAAGAGATGATCTGAAGGTTCTTTCCTGAAGAATAACTTTTGTATA
Source organism: Mesoplodon mirus (assembly GCF_964341445.2). Taxonomy (NCBI): domain Eukaryota; kingdom Metazoa; phylum Chordata; class Mammalia; order Artiodactyla; family Ziphiidae; genus Mesoplodon; species Mesoplodon mirus. The sequence continues at coordinate 135,460,613 of NC_138982.1, read as the reverse complement.
ATGTCTTATAGTTTTCAAAGTACATCCTTCCCAGTAGTTTTTTGTTTTTTTTTTTTTTTTTTGCGGTGCGGGCCTCTCACTGTTGTGGCCTCTCCCGTTGCGGAGCACAGGCTCCGGACGCGCAGGCTCAGTGGCCATGGCTCACGGGCCCAGCCACTCCGTGGCAATGTGGGGTCTTCCCAGACCGGGGCACGAACCCATGTCCCCTGCATCGGCAGGCGGACTCTCAACCACTGCGCCACCAGGGTAGCCCACCAGTAGTTTTATAAATGAGGATTTCCACCAGCTCAAATACAGCCTTCTATAATAATATTTTTCTGCAAGTTTATATTTGAAAGGAGGAGGAATTATTTTTTAACACCCCGCCCCCGTAGCAAACTAAAAGCTCATGCCTGGAAAACAAGCAATGAAGAAGAAAAGGGACAGAAACCAGAAGTGTCATGGTGAGAGGGCTGTGCTCGAAGAGAAACTGCAAACCAACAGTGGAGAGTCAGAACATCTGGGATGCATCCCTGGCATAGTCACTGTGGTCATCGTGTGATCTCAAGTCTAAGTGGGCAATGCTTGCTGCCTGTTTCACCGGAAGCTCCCTCCCACTGTGACTCATATGCGTAGTCCCTGCTCCGAGCCAAGGCCACCCCCGTCTCATGCTCATGAGATTCCGTCCACTCTCATCTCCTCCCCCAGACACTGCTCCCTGCCCTGCACCCCCCGGAACATTCCTTCTGCACACGGACATGCTGTCATTTCTTCCATCTTAAAAAGTCCCTCCCTCGACCTCACTTTTCCCTCCAGCTACCACAGCATCTCTCTCCTTCCCTTTATAGAAAAACTACGGAGACCTCTTTCCTGAAGTCAGACCACACTGAAGCCTAGACCCTTCAGTTTGAATTGTTCAAATCATTACAGATTTTTGGCAATGTATTCATTGCCAACTCAGTACTGTTTGGACCACTTACCTTCTTAACCATCCCCCCTGATTGTTCTTCAATTAATGCTAAGTAAAACTGTAATTCTTCCTCATTTAGTATCTTCAGAGCGACAGACTGAAATTTCACATTCACAGTGATGTGGTCTGTAAAACCAACAGTCTCAAACTCTGGTGGGTCCAAAGGCAGTGCTTAGAAAACAAAACAAACCCCAAGGTCAGTAAATAAATAGCATAACCGTAATGATACCATTGTCATGATACAACCATACCTCTTTACAACTGTCTTTTAATTCCCCGTGGCCCTCGTTGAGGTGTGGGTTATATATATTTTTTATTGGTGAAAAACTGAGAACAATAAAAGTGAAGTGATTTGTTTACTATTACCACAAGAAATGGAAGACAGATTTGGGGATGAAAGTCAGTATTTCCCCAATGTTCAGGGTGTATTCTAAACACAAGAGTGAAAATGACTTCTTCTCATATAATAATAATAATAATAATAATAATAATAATAATAATACATAAACATTGCAGAAATATCAGAAAATACAGATAGGATTGTCCCTGAATGTGGTTAATGCTCTTTTGTCCATGCTGTACATGTGTACATATATCCACACATATAAAAACTGAACTAGTGTACACACACACATACACACACACACATCTAAACTAAAATTAAGTCATTCTTACACTGTTTTGCATGGTATATGTTTTCACTTAATTTATTTCATAAACATATTAATGCATGTTTATCTACATCATTACCTGGCAAACTATGGCCCGTGGGTTAGATTTTGCACAGCCTGCAAGTTTGGAATGGTTGTTATTTTTGAAAGGGTTGTGAACAAATGAAGGATATGTGACAGAGACCATACATGGCCCACAAAGTCCAAAGTGTTTCTTCTCTGGCCCTTTATAGAAAGTCGCTGACCCTGATTCTTCCTCATAATTTTTCACAGCTAATTCTATTCCACTAAGTGCTGTCCCATGATTTAACTGATTCACTCTTTTGAACATTTAGATTGGCTCTAAGTTTTCTGAATAGAATCTATAGATCAATGAGTATTCTTAGAGCTCAATTTTTGCATTTGGCTGTAATCATTTCTTTAGGACAAATTATTAGAGGAATTCTGGATTAGAGCAGGCACATGCTAAGCTTTTCAATACATACTGCCAGATACCTTCAGAAAGGCTGTGTCAAATCACGCTCCCTGCATTTCCTCTAAATCTGGGTATTTACATATTTTTAATATTTACCATTTTGAGTCTTGAAAAATGGTATCTCATTACTATTTTAATATACATTCTTTAATGGTCTGAGTACCATGTTTTATAAGTTGGGCTATTTCTTTTCTCTGTGGACACATACACAAATAGGCAATTCCACAATTCCAGAGACTCTCATAAGTATCTAAGTTTGCTATAGCAGGATTCAGTTGTCATCTGAATACGTGCTTTGCTAAGCACATATGTGCACATATACACTTACACAGCCTTTAACAGGGCCCTGAAGTCGAATCTTTCTCTTGGAAACAGGCTGCAGATCAGGACACTGAAGAAGTGATGGAGTCTAGCTGACAGCCACTGCCAGCTGCTCTGTAGCTGTTAACACAAGTGCCAAAGGGAGCTGACTCCAGTTGTAGGGAAAGAAAGAGAGGGCAGACCCGCTCTTGGGATCCAGTCTTCGCTGAGTCTGGGCCCCGCGTGTGCACACACCTGGGCGTTCACACGTGCAAGAGCTACGGGGCTCTGATCTGGGGCAGGGGCTGAAGTGTTAGGAAAACATTGGCCCAGGGAGTTGTGACAGCTCTTACAGGCCATCTGAACCCCGTTCCCCACTTCCTGTCGGGCTGTGAAACAAAGCAAAAAGTAGCAGCTTCTACACACCAGAAACGAACACAACACTGTAAATCAACTATACTTCAATAAAAAATAAATTCAACAGAAAAACAGCAGCTACTACTGCCTGAATGCCTGCCTCGTACAGGCATGGATGCAAAAGACAGGTTAGCATTGCACTTTTTGGAGAAGAAAACGGAGGCTCAGAGAAGAAAAGTCACCACTCCACGGTTACAGAGTTGGAAGTAGCAGAGCCAGGAGGTGAACCTTAGCCCTGCATCTAAGACACCTCTGTAGAACTTCCTACTTCACGGCAAAGCACATAACGATGATATTGGTGATGATGATGAAGATAATAAAAAAGATCGACTCACTGTCCATTGCCAGGAAGAAAGAGCCCATACAACTGACCAGAGCTGCATTCCCTCTGAATCCAACAACTTTGGGGATGTACATCTCTGTCATGTTTACCCACACATCTGTTAGGTCACAGAATGATCTTGTGATATTTGTACAGTCCCCAACGATCTTCATATCTTCTTGTTTACTTTGAAAGGCAAAGAAATGGTAAAAGAAAACTTTAGCATTTATGTGACGAGAATCCATTAACTGCAAACCCCACTTCCACATTCTTGTCTAGCTCTGCTCAAACGTCCCTTTGTTGTCATCTGCCCTCACCACCTTACTTCAAATGGCACACCTTACCCTGTGCCCCCCACCCCTCTCTCTTGATCCCTCTTTCCTGTCTCTATTTCTCTTCATACCATTTGCCACCGCCTGCCCCATTGTATCTTTGTTTACTGATATCTCTGCCTCCTTTCAGAATGTCTGCTCCAAGAGAGCAGGGATTTTGCTTCACGGTTTGACCCCTGGCATGTAGTAGGTGCTCAGTAAATATTTGCTCTATGAATGAACGAGCAAATGTTGGGCGTTCATGGCAGAGGCCCCAGATCTCCCTGCCCCTACAGGACAGTCACGAATGCCCCTCGCTGAGACCCCCTCTCTCTCGGGCTGAGGACCACGTGGTCCAGTCCTAAGTCAGCCTGTGCTATATGGGGACAACACAGACATCTGCTCCCTTAAGCTTCAGAAAGGTAGGTGGGTGATACATGTGACTGCCTAACGCAGGGAGAAACTTAACGACTTTAGCAGGTGCCAAAGAGAAACCCACAAGAGGCCCTCCAGTGGGTCAGTCAGCAGCAGCAAAGAGCTATAAGCCAGATAAACAGCCAACAAAAGGACACCCCGAAGGGCTACTGGATCAAAGTAATGGCTTAGGAGGGTGATTGTTAGACGTGGGAAGAAGACAGCCAAAGAGGGCTCCGTCCATTAGGTCATGAGTCCCTCAGCAGCCCCTAAGTAGGAAGATTAGCACAGAGAGGCTGCACTCTGCGTTGGTTAGTGACCAAGCCAGACTTTGGACCTGGGCCTGTCTTAGTCTGGGCCAGGCAGCTTTCTGATGTGCCACATGCCTCCCTGAGTAAAGGAAAGTAAACACAACCCATCAATATGGTCACCAGATCTTTGGACTTCTGTCCTCAGAAAATGCAGCACTTTTCAACACCCAGACTTACTGAATCAGAGAAATAATTGTGAAAAACAGAAACAATCATTATTTCGCTTCTGAGGCTTTGACATGGAGAAATTAGCTTTGGTTCTAAATGCAAGCTTTGTCAAAAATAACTTTGGGTTGTTAAAGTATTCAGTGTAATTAAAAATGGATGGGTCTTTTGTCTTTAGACTTTTAAAGCTCTGATTAAAAAACCGAAATTGAGAAGGGGCGAAAGAGGGGGAGAGAGAGAAAAGCTCTATCACAAGTAAGATCACCTCTTCCCCACTCCCCACATTATAGAAAGATAATATATTTAGCAAGAGAAAAATGAAATGTCAAACCAACCTCATGATGGTGTACCATAATGTATAGTGAGTTGGTACAATTGAATGGTTTTTTAATTTCCACGATAAGATTGACTGCAAATTTCGTAATGTCATCTTTAAAGTGCAAGATTCATCTGAAAAATCTAAAGGGAACAAGAGGAAAAAAAAAAAAGAAAGAAAGAGAGATTGAAATCTGGAGCCCAGCGTTGTATCTTGGTCACTGTTCAAGCTGTCCCTTGGGATCTGGAGGCCGAGACTTCTAGCAGAGGAGCCCTCCCAAGAGCCCTGGGATCTTGGAAACACAGAAGGAACTGGTTTTGCTGGACACGAGAAATGAGCTAATACAATTAATAGATGAGCAACACGTCGTCAGGGTGGACCAGCTCAGGAAACAGGAACTCGGCACTGTGTAAACAGAATTTGGGCTCACCCAATTGTCACTGACTCTCAGCGGCTGTTTGGATCAAAACAATCTATGTCATCCTGGGCCACCCCATCCTCTCAAGTCAACCCTCGACCCCTCCTCCAGTCCCCCTAAGTGGCTTGGTCCACGGCAAGCTTTCCCTCCTCTGAATTCCCCACTGTGCTTATTCCCTATCACAGAGAGGAGAGGGAGAATGTGTGTCCAGATTGAATCTTCCATTTCATCCCCAAGCCTATGCTGAAGTGTTGATAGGTGCTATTAACAAACCCATTTTACAGACTGTGAAATTGAGAAGTTGAGTTATGTAATGTTAGGTAGCTGGGAAGTAGCAGCAGCAAAGGAGACTTCACAGCTACATTTGTCAAACCCTGCCCTATATGGTTAAAGTTTCAAAAAGCATCTAAGTTTCCTATGGTTAGGACCTGGGCCTTTGCTTTTTGGTTGCCAAATCTTCATCCCCCAGGGCTCATCACAAGGCTTGGATACATATTTAATGCATAGTGATGTTCTGTGGACAGGTTTATATGCAGGTAAGAAATTTAGTTTAAAAAAATGTGTTTTCCCTTATCTGGTACCAGGTACCAGGTAACAGGTGGAAGAACGCAAATGAATGGGAAATTATGTCTGGATGACTTTTTGTTTGGCCCAGTCTGTGTCTCCTCATTCTTCTATTAGTGAGAATATTAAGAGGCGAATATTCTTTTAAGGGGTTTAAAGATTAACTCTAGTGTTAATTTCTTATAATAGTTTTATGAGACAAATGTGAGAACCAGTATTGGCTAAATTCTCCTTTAACAGGGAAAGTTTTGTGTTTGTTTTGTTTTGTTTTGTTTTGCGGTACACGGGCCTCTCACTGTTGTGGCCTCTCCCGTTGCGGAGCACAAGCTCCGGACGCGCAGGCTCAGCGGCCATGGCTCACGGGCCCAGCCGCTCCGCGGCATGTGGGATCTTCCCGGACCGGGGCACGAACCCGTGTCCCCTGCATCGGCAGGCGGACTCTCAACCACTGCGCCACCAGGGAGGCCCAGGGGGAAAGTATTTGAGGAAAAAGATTCAAACAAAATGGCAACAGATCTGGGATCAGGAAGCAAATTTCCCACACTTTTGACTTCTAAATGGTCACTCCAACACTCTGACCCTTACACAAAATTTTGTCAAGTCAAGAAAAATCTCTTACCAGTCAAAACATACGAGATACCAAACATGAGGCTGATGTGCACTGGGAAGAAGAAAAACATGTTAGACAAGCGACAGCACTTTCACCAGGTTCAACTGACGATTGCTACTCTGAGTCTGGGATTCTTCCTCACAGATGTATTTAAATTGGATTGAGACTTTTCTTGCGCTAAAGAAAAAAGCTCAAGTAAACAGTTCTTAGAGAGCTGACTTTGGTATCAGCAGCTCATTGTCTAAGGATGTTTCGTCCTGACTGGATCCAAAATAAGATGTTTGGAAGCTGATACTAGTCATGAGGTTTGGCTGGTTGAGGGACTGTCCTGAGAAGCAGTCATCTGTCTGGAACAATTCTCAGAATATGAATAAGCATGCTGCTAATTAAAAAACTTCCAAGGTAAAGATATTTACCAGGGTTGGTGGAAGAAGAAAGGTCTTGGTGATGGGAAGTGGGGATTCTCATTCGTTTCCTGGATGTCACCACGACTTGGCGAGTCGGGGGGCGGCTTAGGGGCATTTTTAGTAGGTGGGGGACCAGGGCTGTCATATACTCTCCAATGCATGGCACTTGTCTGGGGAGAAGTGTCCCACTCATGGATATCTTACTGATAAACTATGGAACAGATGACACAGGGATACTGAAATAGAATCAAAAGAATGGTAAAGAAAAGGCACAAATGAATAGGGCTATGGAAAAAGAAATCAATAATAAATGAAGTGTGGAAACCAAAGTTCAGGGATGACTTTTTGGTTTTGTGATGAGGAGGGAGATAAGGCGTCTGGCCTCTTTCCAAATGTAGGAGTAGAGTGATAAACTCCACCCTGGATTAGAATGAGGGTATTAAGGGAAAGTACTCTTCAAATAACAGTGAGCCTCACCCCGTTCATTATTGAGCCTTAAGTCAATTATTATTTGTTTGTTTTCCTAAAACAACAGTAGGGCAGAAACCCATTGTGAATCAAACCATTAACGTTTGTTTCCTATCTACATTCCAATTGGCTCTTGACATTGGGCAGCTGATACTGGATCCTCAAGGCAGGGAAATCAATTGGCTACTCCCTAACAGGGTCCCTGGCAATGGAGCTATGAGAAAAGTAACACTTACCCATGGGATACAAATTAAGTGGTCCAACCGCTGAGACATTCTGGCTCAAAAGCATCTTTGTTATCTTATACGTCCTTTCTTTACTTTCACATCTGAAAAGCAATCAGTATTAGGTGATCAAAATTCTGAAGTGTCTAATTAAACTGCAAAGATAATGGGCAAAGACAAGACAATGAAAGATCAGCAGGAAATTCCTGATTCCAGGCTTCCTCTGCCCTTCTGGGAGCTGGATCATGTACCCCATTACACCAGCAGCTTTACCTCAGCTTCTGGGACCAATTCCCTACCTAGGCAGGTAGAAATTTTAAGTTTAACTTTTGAACAGATAACACCAAAATTTTGGTTCCAAAATTTTAAACATATAAAAAAGTAAATAGTGGAAAGTCTTGCTTCCTTCAGAAAACTATATTTATTTGTTTTTTTGGTGAGTCCTTCAGAATTTCTTCATGCATAAGCAAAAACAAACATGTACTCTTATCCCCCCACCCTTTTTTTTTTTTTCACACAGAGATAGCATATACATTACCTGTCCAATTCCTGCTTTTTCTACTTAAAAATATATTTGGGAGATCTTTCTACATCAGCACCAAAGAGAATTTCCTTGTGTTTTTAAATAGTTGCATAGTCTACTCTATGGACATACCATGATTTATATAATCAGTCCCCAAGGCGAACATTTGAGTGGCTTCCAACTGTTTCTGCAATGGATAATCTTGGAAATGCCTTATTCTTCACATGTCAAGTCTAAGTGTGAGAAAGCTTCCCAGAAGTAGGATTGCTAGGCCAAAGGGTGTATCAGTCAGGGTCCCAGCAGGAAACAGCACATTCAAGTTAGGATCATTTGAGGAAGAGTTTAATCAAGGGACTATTTACAAATGTGTGAGCCAGATGCAGGCCAACCATAAGGAAGAGTGTAGTATCTGAAACTAACAACGGCAGGGGTTCTTATCATCCTGGGTTTGAGGTGCAGGGGGAAGATATCAACACTGGAATTTGGAAGGAGAGAATCCTGTCTGAGGAGCTAGGATGTAAGCCGACCCTAGGTGACTGCGCAGCGAGGGGGCTGACGGATAAACATTCCTCTCTGTCTTCTCTTACCTGGGGCTCCCCAGGGGCTGAACCCAATCAGAAGTCACAGGACAAGGCTGCGGGCAGCTGTACCCATACAAGACAGGATCCCAGGGCACAGTAAAGGGCGGGGAAGGCGGAGGCTGGGTTTGCATGGGGCAGACAGAAGAGACCTGGCACCAAGGGGCCATTTGTAATTTTTCTTGTTTTTTTTTTTGGCCGCACGGCGTATGGCTTGTGGGATCTTAGTTCCCCGACCAGGAATCGAACCCGTGCCCTCTGCAATGAAAGCGCGGAGTCCTAACCACTGGACCACCGGGGAAGTCCCTGCATTTGTAATTTTGATAGAAACAGTCACACTCTCGCCGCTTGTGGCTGTACCAATGTACACAACTGCCTGCGACGTGTGAGAATTTCTGCTTCCCCACAAAGGAAGAGCTTGTGGGGATGAATAATGATTATGATCATGATAACCATCAAGCTCTTGGATTTCTAAAAATCAAATTCATAAATGCAAAGTTGTCTTCGGACTAATATTCATTTTGTATTTCTCTTATTCTGTGTAAGATTGAGCATGTTTTCATATATGGAAGAGCTATTTCCTTTCTTAACTGTCTGTATCTTTGTCCATTTTTCTATTGAGTTGTTGCTTTTTTTTCTTATTGGTTTGAAGGAGCTTTTTAAGTATGAGGGAAACTGGCCCTTTGTGATATGAATCACATCTTTTTTTATTTTTCTCTGCCGTTGTCACTTTTCTCTGTCATTTGTCCTTTGATTTGCCTGTGCTATTTGTGTTTTTTAAACCATGCAGAAACTTCTGGGTTCTATGCTTTCAGATTTAAAGGTATTTTCTTTCTTAGCACCTGCATTTTGAGTTACAGTTAGAAAGTCTTCCTCCCTCCAAGGTGAGAAAGGAATTCTTCAAACATTTTAAGGAACCCCCAATCGGTCTCATTCTTTCTCTCCCTCAGAGCTTTTGTCTCCCTCCATCCAAGCAACTGGGTATTCTTCAGTCCCCCAAAACACTGACGCAGCATCAGGCCCCGAGTCAAAATGAAAATGGGAGCATGCCTTGAAGTAGCAAATTCAAGAAGCAAACCAGACTCAGGAAGGTAGCAAGGAGGAAGAGAGGGTCCCCCCAGGCACACAGCCAGCCCAAGAAGCACTCTCTCATGCACAGGGATACTCAGGGCCAGTGCCACTCCCCACAGGTGCACACATGCACTTGCACCTGAAGGATGCTGGGAACCCTCTCCTGTTGCCACCCAGCACACCAGCCTGGGATGGGCTCTGGGAAAATCAAACCCTGAGTCTCCCCTTTCCAAGGATCTGCTATCCCAATCCACAGCGTGCTGGTGACGCTGAAGTGTCTTTAAACCTCTGCTCCTGGCCACGCTATGTACCTGAATGAAGGCTGACCTAGAAACTTAACCCACGATGGACCAGCTAGTCATGCCCTGGGTGAGGCGGGCCGGGGACAGCTTCCAGTCTGCCTGGCCTACCCTCCCTGTACACATGCCAGGTGGGCATCAGTGCAACATGGGAGTCTCCCACGATGCAACCCAGCTGCTGTCCCCATGAAAAGAGTGTCAACAGTCAAGGGGTGTAGAGAGAGAGGCCAGGCAGGGTCCCCATCCTGCAGAGAAGGGGCGAGTAAGACCCAAGTGTGAACTGAGACTCCAAGCCTGCCATGTGTTCCACTGTCCCACCAGATTTCACTAACAAAACACAAGTTCAAAGATAAAATGATGAAGAATTTCAAGACAACCACAGGAGAGCAATCAACCAAGTGTGGGACTCTTCTACATGCAGGGTCCCTGGGGACTGTAGCCCTGGCTGCAGTGATGAGAGTAACCAGAGCTTCAGGAAGCCTGATCTGTTTGGAGTCGCGGAGAGTTTTAAGGAGCTTCATGAACAAATCCAGGCAGGATGCCAAGATGGGAAATTAGATTTTCCAAGCAAGCAAGAATCTAGTACCAGAAACCTAACTGGAAGTGGAGTATGAGTCACCAGGAACAAAGAGAGGAAGGAGGCGTCCCCTGGCCCAGCGTAGGAGAGCGGGACTTCTAATTGTGTAGTCATGTGTGTGTACTTCTCAGCTGCTGAAGACGGGGAAGGTTTTGCAGATGCAGAACAAAGGCAAAGATGTGCTACCATCAGAACAAAACAGAGGGACCAGAGGCCACAGGACAGATGACCAGGTAACAGGGGAGTCACACGCAAAGTGGCATTCTACAACCCTGGTGTGCCCAGCACCTAGGGAATGTCCACAACCGTGCAGGCCCTCTGCTGAGGAGTAATGATGGGAGATGACATCACATCTCACAAAGATATCTCTGTGGATGTTCTGAATGGATACAATATTATGGGATAAGTTGAGGTGCCTGGATAGCTCATGGGTGGTAGGTGGCAATTTTGACTTGGAATCTTTTGGATTTCTCTAGAAAACCCTGGGTGAGACCTGATAGTGTGATGGTCAAGAGGAATTTTTAATGTGTTTTTAGCTTGAATTCAAGTCAGCTATTTTGTGTGCTATGAAATGCCAATTGTAATTCGGTGATTCTTCATTTGGATTAAATGCTCGTATTTGCATTTAGATCTGGCTTTTGCACAATATAAAGGAGAATGGTAAAATTCATGCTAGTAATTAAATTTATGTTTTTTTACTTAGAATGACCTTCAATAGAAAAAAAAGGGCAGGTTGAGAGACACCACTGAAGAAAAGAAACAGCTTTATATTTTAGTACCTTTGGTGGTATTTTTCCTACTTTTTAATCCAATGGGGCCCTGATTTTTTTTTTTTTTTTTTTTTTTTTTTTTTTTGCGGTACGCGGGCCTCTCACTGTTGTGGCCTCTCCCTTTGGGGAGCACAGGCTCCGGACGCGCAGGCTCAGCGGCCATGGCTCACGGGCCCAGCCGCTCCGCGGCATGTGGGATCCTCCCGGACCGGGGCACAAACCCGTGTCCCCTGCATCGGCAGGCGGACTCTCAACCACTGCGCCACCAGGGAAGCCCTGGGCCCTGCATTTTTTTTTTTTTTTTTTTTTTTTTTGTGGTATGCGGGCCTCTCACTGTTGTGGCCTCCCCCGTTGCAGAGCACAGGCTCCGGATGCGCAGGCTCCGCGGCCATGGCTCACGGGCCCAGCCGCTCCGCGGCATATGGGATCCTCCCAGACCGGGGCACGAACCTGTATCCCCTGCATCGGCAGGCGGACTCTCAACCACTGCGCCACCAGGGAGGCCCCTGGGCCCTGCATTTTAATTTTGCTCTGGGCCTTGCAAATTCTGCCACCAGCCCAGCCTGTAGTTCACTGCTGCCTACAAGAAACCAAAGCCTTAGGTTGAATTCAAGGCTGCCACCAGCCTTTCCAGTGTTCCCACTACTGTCCCACACAAGTGCCGAGCTCTGGGCAACGCACCACATCCTGCTCTGACACTCCCATCGCCACTCACCCTGCCCCCTCCCCGACTCCCCACCCAGCAATCCTTGCCATTGCTACCCAAACAAAAAACTACCCATTTTTAAGGCCCAGCTCAAAGAGATGCAACCTGGGCAAAGTGATTCTTCTCTGAATTTCAACTCCTCCTAAACAAACAGACAGCCAGACAACCCTCACGGAACTTGCTGCCCCCTATTCTCCTGGTAGAGAGCAGAATGCTGTCTTTTCTCCTACCCGGCACAGCCTGACACCTGGCGCATCTTTGCCAATCAATGAATGAATGGATTCAGAAAGACTCTACAAATAAAACTACATACTTTTCCTCCTGGAAATTAAACAAATAATAATACAAAAAAAAGCACAAAGAAGAAAGTAACAATCATCTTTATTTTTACCACCAAGCACCAACCATTGTTTACATCTTGGCATATTTGTTTCTAGTTTATGTCTTGTTTTGGTAAAAATACTTCTTACGTGCTCATTAAAAAAATTAAAAATAATGTATAAAAGTAAAATCCCAGCATCCTGATATTTCCGCATTAACATTAGGTGAACAGAATCCCAGAGATCTTTCTATGCATAGACACACACAACACACACATTCACACAGATGTTTCTGTCTAAATTTAATTTTACTTGGAACAAAACTGAAGCAAAGGCTGAAGAAACTGTTGACATTTAAATTATTTCCATAAGAAAGAATAGCTCCCTAAAATATCCCTCTAAAGTTAAAGAAAATTACAAAAGACATTAGGAAGTTGGAACATGATCTGTTCACAGCATTCTAACTGTTCGACCCTGTTTACCGATCCATGCTTCCAGAGAGAACTAGGACTTCCTTGGTGGTGCAGAGGGTGGGAATCAAGTCATTTCCTGCGACAAGCAGGTCAAACCTTATCACTAATGCGCACATCACGAGGAAACGTTTTCTTTAGAGCAAATTTTGCTATGGCCTCCCTTTCACCCCTTTTGTCTCCAAGCCAGAACCGTAGGGGGGAGGATACTTTGAAACCTGTCCAAGATGCAGGACAAGTGACGGAAGGCCTGTTGGTCTCAGCCGCCGGGGTCAGTTAGTGTGACACCTGGGGGCGGGGGGACTCCAGGCCTCTCGCTCGCTGCACCTGCGTCTGCACCTCCCACCTCGTTCCGCTCAGTTTCTAAGACTTTCTGCCAAACAAAAGCAAGGAAATCAAACAAACATTAAAAGAGAGAGAGAGAGAGAGAGACAGACAGACAGACGGGACATCCAGAGTTTCTCAAAGCCATCGCTAGCCACACAAGTGGGTTGATGGACCCAATTAACTGGGTTTAACTGGTTTCTCTGGTCAGGGTTGAAAGGCGAGCGTCGACTCGCACCCGGTTCCTCATTCCTTCCCGACCCTGGAGGGGGACCCACTCCTGTCCCCGCGACGCTGTCCCATCGCCCCGTCCTCCCTCCAGCTTCCAAGCGATGGGTCTGAAAGGACATAGGACACTCCAGCTCCGGTTGCTCCTCCGTGACCCTCTCCCTCCCGGGAACAAGGGATGGCTAAAGTCAGTTTGCGCTCTTGGAGGGCGGGCGGAAAACCCCGGACCGGAGACCCGAGCCGGTAACCCAGTTTTGCAAGGCGCTGTGGCTCGAGAGGAGTTTGACTTTTGAACTTGACAGTGGCTCTCATCTCGCAGCGGCCCGCGACCCCGGTGTGGCAGGTGGTGGAGCCGCAGGGCTGGGCGCGTGAAGACGGCTCCCAGGAGGGGCGATGAGCGCGGGACGGCCGGCCAGGGCCGAGGGCAGCGCGGCCGCGGGGGCCAGTCAGTGGACGCACTCCAACGACCCGCCGGGCCGCGGTGGTGGGGGGCAGGGGGCGGCCCCCGGGAGAAGGGCGGCAGCAGAACACCCCCCGGCCCGGAGCGCCGGCGGGAGCCCGTGGAATCCGGGTGGGGGGAGAGACAGGAACCTGGAGAGGGATTCCGGGAAGCGGCTGCGGGGAGACGGCGTTCGCCCGGTCCCCGCCCCCTGTCCCCGCCACTCCAGTAGCCCCGCGTTACCTCGGCCGTTTGGCCTCGCCGTTGTCCTCGGGGTGCGAGCCTCGGGCGCACCCTCCGCAGCCCGGCTCCGCCGCCACCCCTCCGCACCCCTGGTCGGCGCTCGCTACCAGGATGTGCGCGGCTGGCGGCGCTTCGGCAGCGACGGCCGTCGCGGGGCAAAGGCGAGAGAAGTGGCGAGGTGGTGGCCCTCACCCTCTGCTCCGAGGATGCTCCGGATAGGTCCTCGGGGTCTCCTCCCCGAGAGGTGGAGCAAGTCTTTAGCGCGGGTGCGCGCGCCGAGCGCCGGCCCCCAGCGGAGAGCTGGTGCCCGGGAGGGGCGGGGACACCAGGTCTTGGTAATTTACCCAGATTTATTAAGACTGCGCCTTCCGCCGCCACCCCTCCTCCATGTAAGCTCCACTGGGGAAAAGAGAAAGGATTTTGGCTGTTGTGTTTACAGCAGTATCCTCAGGGGCTGGAACAGTGCCTGTCACTTAGAACAATGCCTGGCACATTTAATCCACTCAGTAAAAATGTGTTGAATGAATGAATGAACAAAAGACCGAACGGGCTCTCTGCTGCACCACCCCCTCTTTACTAGTTCCACAAACTGCTCAGATCATAATTCTCCAATCAATAAAACAGGGATAAAAATAACTATCATGAGTTGTAAAGGCTTGGTATAGTTCCAGGCTCAAGCAGAACTTTGTAAATATGGTAAATATTGGCTCCCTCCCCCTTCTCTGTGGGTCTTTCCTCTGTGTTCCTGGTTGCCCAGTCCTCCACTGATCAACGTCTTTGGGGGTAGGTAGAGAGGAAAGACAGTCCCTCATTATTTTGTTTACCTATCATTTATATCCCATCAATTTCCAAAATAGAACATGAGGTAGCTTTCAGTAAAATGTATGTAAATTTAAAAAAATGTATTTCTATTTATTTTTTGGCCGTGCCCAGGGGCATGCCAGATGCAGGATGCTAGTTTCCCAACCATGGTTGGAACCGTGCCCCCCCACCCCCCAGAAATGGAAGGGCGGATTCTTAACCACTGGACCACCAGGGAAGTCCCAAATGTATGTATATTTTAAACATTAAAGCTACTGAAATGTACATGTTAAAATCCGTTTGAAGGAGGAGAAGAAAAAGAAAAAACAACTAACCATCTAGGTAATTCTAACTGAGAATTCAGTTTCACTTTCAGTGTTCTGACAAGGGAGGAGTACGATGTTTCACACTTTCTGTAGATGTTAAAAAAGAACATTTTCATCCATCAAATTAACTAACATTTGCTGTTGCCCCTCTGTACAAAAGGCACAGAGATGATCATAAGAGGATGTCAGACTGCTTCACATGTTAACCCTTCGTCTCCAAGAGGAGCAGAATTCCCACCAGCCCCAGAAAACCTGACGGGAACTCATCATGGGGCCTTGGTGCTCACAAAAGACATTCGACATTGAAAATATTTTCAGCAGCAGTTTAAGAGAAGATGCAGAAATAGTCTCTGAAAGTGGAGGAAAGCCAATACAAAATTGCATGTACCTTTTTATAAAGACATATGCATACATTACAACTAAAAATATATCAAAATGTTAACTATGACTAATTGAAGATTGGGTGATTATATATGACTATTTTTTTCTTTTTACGTTCTACATTTTCTAGGTAAAAATTTTTACTTATACAATCAGGGAAAAGATTTGTTTAAAAACAAATGCTGGACTTCCCTGGGGGCGCAGAGGTTAAGAATCCACCTGCCAATGCAGGGGACATGGGTTCGAGCCCTGCTCTGGGAAGATCCCACATGCCGTGGAGCAACTAAGCCCGTGCGCCACAACTACTGAGCCTGTGCTCTAGAGCCTGTGTGCCACAACTACTGAGCCCGCGTCCCACAACTACTGAGCCCGCGTGCCACAACTACTGAAGCCCGCGCGCCTAGAGCCAATGCTCTGCAGCAAGAGAAGCCACCGCAATGAGAAGCCTGCGCACCTCAACAAAGAGTAGCCCCCGCTCTCTGCAACTAGAGAAAGCCCACGTGCAGCAACAAAGACCCAACACAGCCAAAAATTAAAAAAAAAAAAAAAAAAGCAAATGCTGTCCACCCCAAGACGTAGAGTTTAGAATTTGTCACTCCACTCTTCACAAGAGAAAAGCTGAACCAATGGTAAAATCAACTCTTCTTAGATCCATTAGTGAATTGAGGTCACAGGGCAAACTGCAGCCCCCAAAACTGGAGAGACGGGCAAACGCAGAGAATCAGTGGACAAGGAACAGAAGCCTCAGAAAACAGGAAAACAAACCGTGCTTGACTTACTGCTGGAGGCTGAGCATGGACTAGCTTGAGAGTTAAAAACTCCTGGGGAAAAATCGGCCCAGATGTAGAGCTGGCGGTGCCTGAAGGCATGTCTGACGCGGAGCTGGGCGAGGTAGAGAGTAGGGGGCAGTGGTCGGGATGGTGGGAGAGGGAGGAGGGGGCGGCCAATCACTTAAAATTGGTGCCAAAGCAGGACCAGAAGCCTAAATTCCAGGAGGGTGAGAGAGTGCTGTGCTTCCATGGACCTCTTCTTTATGAAGCAAAGTGTGTAAAGGTGGCCATAAAGGATAAACAGGTGAAATACTTTATACATTACAGTGGTTGGAATAAAAATTGGGATGAATGTGTTCCAGAAAGCAGAGTACTCAAGTACGCGGACACCAATTTGCAGAAACAACAAGAACTTCAAAAAGCCAGTCAGGAGCAGTATGCAGAGGGGAAGGTGAGAGGGGCTGCCCCTGGAAAGGAGACTTCTGGTCTGCAACAGAAAAATGGTGAAGTGAAAACAAAAAAGAACAAACAGAAAACACCTGGAAATGGAGATGGTGGTAGCACCAGTGAGACACCTCAGCCTCCTACAAAAAAGGGCCCGAGGAGACCCGACTGTTGAAAATGAGGAAATATTCATGAATAGAGTTGAAGTTAAAGATTCCTGAAGAACTAAAACCATGGCTTGTTGATGACTAGGACTTAATTACCCGGCAAAAACAGCTCTTTTATCTTCCTGCCAAGAAGAATGTGGATTCCATTCTAGAGGATTTTGAAAATTATGAGAAATCTTGAGGAAACACAGATAATGAGTATGCTGTTAATGAAATTGTGGCAGGGATAAAGGAATACTTCAATGCAATGTTGGGCACCCAGCTACTCTACAAATTTGAGAGACCACAGTATGCTGAAATCCTCGCAGATCACCCTGCTACGCCTATGTCCCCGGTGTACGGAGTGCCACATCTACTGAGATTATTTGTATGTATTGGAACAGTGTTGGCCTATACACCTCTGGATGAGAAGAGCCTTGCTTTATTACTGAATTATCTTTATGATTTCCTAAAATACCTGGCAAAGAACTCTGCAACTTTGTTTAGTGCCAGGGATTATGAAGTGGCTTCTCCTGAGTACCATCGGAAAGCTGTGTGAGATGCTTTTACTCACTCATGTTTGGATCTCTGTAAACACATTTTTGTTTCTTAGTGCTTCTCTTGTACAAATGATGTACTTTGGAAATGTTAGTGTATAAAAGAAGTGATGTTTGTTTTCTGTTTGATTTTAAACAGCAAATAAAAGGGGTTACAGCTCCTTTTTTCTTTTCTTTTCTTTTTTTTTCTTTTCATTTCAAAGTTGCTACCAGTGTATTCAGTGATGGACAACAGAGAGACGTACTGTAGAGTGTTTTATTGCTTAGTTGACAAAGCTGCCTTTTTTTTTTTTTTTTTTTGCGGTACGCGGGCCTCTCACTGTTGTGGCCTCTCCCGTTGCAGAGCACAGGCTCCGGACGCGCAGGCTCAGCGGCCATGGCTCATGGGCCCAGCTGCTCTGCGGCATGTGGGATCTTCCCGGACCGGGGCACGAACCCGCGTCCCCCGCATCTGCAAGCGGACTCTCAACCACTGCGCCACCTGGGAAGCCCAACAAAGCTGCTTTTGAATGCTGGTGGTTTTACTCCTTTGACACTATGCGCTTTTATAATATGTGTTAATACTATATGACAAAACGCTCTGATTCCTAGTGCCTAAGGTTCAATTCAATGTGTATAACTGAACACATTCATTTGTGCTCCCCCTTTCTTTTATGGTGCTTACAGTAAAGGCCCCATCCTTTGCAAGTCATCTATGTTGTTCCTTAGGCATTTTATCTTTGCTCAGATTGTCAGAGAATGGTGGCTTGTTTCATGGTTTTTATATTTGTGTCTAATGCACATTTTAACATGATAGGTGCAATACATTGTGTAGCTACCGTTTTCTGGAAAAGTCAGTCTTTTAGAAATTGTTTTTCAGATCTTCAATAAATTTTTTCTCTAAATTTCAGAAAAACAAAACAAAACAAAAAAACCCCCCAAAACTCCTGGGGACCCAGTCTTAGCGGGGTCCCCCTACTTTCTTGAGCTTTTTTCACAGGTGCCCCACCAGAAAGAAGAGAAAGCTTCCTTCCTGTTTAGCCAGATGGAGGTGAAAAGTAACCATCTGAAATACACTGAGAGTGTTCTGTTAAAAAGAAAAAAAAAAAGCCTGCTTTCAAGGGGAATTATTTTAGCCAAGTCTACTGTGACCCAGCTCAAAGGCAATTAGACAACTCAGCCCCCTCAAACCTTCCTGTCATAAGGGGAGGAAAAACAGAGGGACAGAGGCTAGGAAACTCCTCTGAGGGTCACAGTCCAGAGGTTCAGGCTCATTAAAAAGAAAAAACAAATCCTGAAATTTAATTTTAAGATTATTGAATGTTTCCCCTCCACAAAACCTTCCACCACACCCATAAGACTCCAGTGGATTACAACTCTATTTAAGAGAGAGTTTCTAGGGAAACCCAGAGACAACAGGGAAGACAAAAAATGAAGATCCTGGAAGAAATCAAAGCCTCTGACACCTACAGGGGCAGCAAGCATTAAACACAGACTAACTCTTAACCAGGTAAACATGACACTTCACAGTAAAAGATTATTTATCTCAGCTCCTGTTACCTGATACATCATGTCCAACTTGCTACAAAAAGTATAAGGGAAAAAAAAGCAGGAAAAACCCAATCTGAAGAGACAGAGTGAGCTTGAGAACAAGACTAAGATGTGACAGAGAATCTGGAATTATCAGACTAGGTGGAGACATGACATCATGCATTCATCAAAACCCATAGAACTGTATAACACAAACAGTGAATTCTCTTCTACAAACTATTACAGCATTTGGTTAATATTAATGTATCAATATTGGCTCATCAATTGTTACAAAGGTACCACACTAGCCCGAGATGTTAAAGATAGGGGAAACTGTGTGGAGGAGAAGAGGCCTGTGGGAAATCTCTGTACTGTATGCTCTATTTTCCCATAAATAAAGTCTACTATATTTTAAAAAATACACATTTGTTCATTCGTTCAGAAATATTCATTGAGTACCCACCCATGCCAAGCACTCTTGTAGGTTTTGGAGTGAGTAGAGTATATGACACAAGCCAAGTTCCTGCTGTCCTCTGGAGCTTATGTTCCAGTGGGTGGGGAGGTTGGGGTGATAGTGGTACAAACTATAAATAAACAAGATAACTGAAGAGTGACATGAAGACAAAACAACAAGTGGTGAGCTGGAGGGTGCCTGGCTGGTCTGGGAGGGCCTTTCTCAGCTGAGGACATCTGGGCTGAGATCTGAGCCATGAGAAGTCTGAGGCCAAGAGTTCCTAGAGGGTGGGGCTACAAAAATAGTTACTAATTACGAAGGGGACCTGAGTAGCTTTACAGTGGCAAATACTGGCAGAGGTCGTCTTAACCAAGCAATGCAGTCAAACACCATCAACGATGGAACAAAGTAAAATTCCACACCACTCAACAGGGAGCAATACCACATCTGTGACCCTTCTGTCAAATGTGCGTAACCAGAGAGAGGGACATTCTCCAAAATCTCTGGCCGCTAGTCTCCTAAAGTCACGGAGGTTAAGTTGTGACGGTCGAAGTCTGAGGAATCATTCAAGACTAAAGGAAACTAAAGAGACATGACAACTAAATGCAATCTGTGACTTTGAGACGGATCCTTTTAATCAGAGAGGGCATGACCAGTGACACTTGAAGAGGGTCAGAGGATTAGACGGTATTCATGTATCAAAGTTGAGTTACTGATTGTGAGGCTGTATTGTAGTTTATATAGAAGTGTGTTCTTGTTTGTAGGAAATAAATACAAGAGTTTTTAGGGGTGATGAGGGCACCAGAAAATGGTTCAGAGATAAAGGTCTCTGTGCTGTAGTTCAACTTTTCTGTAAGTGTGTGATTGTTTAAGAGTAAAATTTTATTGAAGATGTACCAAGAAGGAAGCAGCGAGGTAATACAATTTTGGCTCTTTGTGGAAAGGTAGGAGCTGGAATTATAAATTTGCACATCATCAGCATAGAGCTGAAATGTTAAATAATCAATTGTGTGGGGTCACCTAAAGAGCAGATGGAGAAGACAGATGAGGACCGGGCCCCTGGGTCTCACCAATGTTTAGATGGCCAGGAGGGAAGCAAGGCAAAAAAAAACAAGCAAAAAAAAGTCATACATGGTCACTGTGGTTGGGAGGAAACCAAGAGGCTGGATGTCATGGAAGCTGAGAGAAGAGAATTTCTTGATCACTTCTGTTGAATGTGTTGAGGGGTTAAGTAAAACTATCTAGTGACCAGGGCTTTGCCACTCAGAGGCTGCCGGTAATCTCTTGATAAGAGCTGTCTCAGCGGAGCCCAGTTAGAGAAGAGGCTGAATAATGGCTCCCACAGATGTCTACCTCCTGATCCCCAGAATCTGTGACTATGTTAACTGATGTGGTAAAAGGGGCTTTGCAGATGTGATTAAAGATCTTGAGAAGGGCAGATTATCTTGGATTATTTGGGTGGGCTCAGGGTAATAATGAGGCCTATATAAAAGGGAGGCAGGAGGATCAGAGTCAGAGAAAGAAGATGTGAGGACAGAAGGAGAGGCCAGACATTGGAAGATGCTTTCCTTGAAGATGGAGGATGGGAGCCGGGACCCAGTGGATGCTGGTGGCCTTCAGAAGCTAGAAAAGGCCAAGGACATGGACCTTCCCCTACAGTCTCCAGAAGACACAGCACTGCTCTCATCTTGAGTTTAGGACTGACCTCCAAAACTGTAAGATAATACATCTGTTTTAAGCGGCTGAGATTGTACTAATTTCTTATAGCAGCAGTAGCAAACCGACACAGGGAGAGAGGGTTAGGAACAAAAATGGGAGGTGAGAAAGGAGAGGAAACAACTTTGAAGAAGTTTTGTTGTGACAGTCAGCAGAGGAAAGGGGTGGGAGCCAGGGTGGGCCATGGGTATTCATGGGCCATTGAGTATTTTTAATTTTTAATTAATAGACTAAATTTTTTTTTTTTTTTTTTTTGTGCGGTACGCGGGCCTCTCCCTGTTGTGGCCTCTCCCGTTGCGGAGCACAGGCTCCGGATGCGCAGGCTCAGCGGCCATGGCTCACGGGCCCAGCCGCTCCGCGGCATGTGGGATCTTCCCGGACCGGGGCACGAACCCGCGTCCCCTGCGTCGGCAGGCGGACTCTCAACCACTGCGCCGCCAGGGAAGCCCAATAGACAATTTTTAAAGGCAGTTTTAGATTTATAGAAAAATTGCGTGGAAAGTACAGAGAGTTCCCATCTTACCCCTCCCTCCAGTTTCCTCTATTAGTATCTTGTAATAGTGTGGTACATTTGTTACAGTTGCTGAGCCAATGTGGATACATTGTTATTAACTAAAGTGCCTAGTTTACATTAGGGTTCACTCTTCATGCTGTACATTCTATGAGTTTTAACAAATGTATAATGTCATGTACTCACCATTACGGTATCACACAGAGTTAGTTTCTAAAAATGCTCTGTGCTGCATCTATTTGTTCCTCATTTTCTCCTCCTTAGCCCCTGGCAACCACTGATCTTTTTTACTATCTCTATACTTTTGCTTTTTCTAGCATGACATACAGTTGGAATAATACAGTACATAGACATTTCAGACTGGCTTCTTTCCCTTAGCAATGTTCATTTAAGGTTTCTCCATGTCTTTTTGTAACTTGATAGTACCTTTCTTTTTAGTGCTGAGTAATATTCCATTGTACGGATGTACGACAATTTGTTTATCCATTCATCTATTGAAAGACATATTGGTTGCTTCCAAGTTTTGGCCATTATGAATAAAGCTGCTATAAACATCCATGTTGGACTTCCCTGGTGGTGCAGTGATTAAGAATCTGCCTGCCAATGCAGGGGACACAGGTTCAATCACTGGTCCAGGAAGATCCCACATGTGGCGGAGCAACAAAGCTCGTGCACCACAACTACTGAGCCTGTGCTCTAGAGCCTGCGAGCTACAACTAGTGAGCCCATGTGCCACAGCTACTGAAGCCTGCGTGCCTAAAGCCTGTGCTGTGCAACAAGAGAAGCCACCACAATGAGAAACCCACACACCGCAACGAAGAGTAGCCCCGCGCTCGCCGCAACTAGAGAAAGACCGTGCACAGCAACGAAGACCCAACACGGCCAAACATAAATTAATTAATTAATTTTTAAAAATCCATGTGCAGGCTTTTGTGTGAACATTTTCAACTCACGGGTAAATGTCAAAGAGTGCAATTGCTGGATTATATTTTAAGAGTTATATTTAGTTTTGTAAGAAACTACCAAATGGTCTTCCAAAGTGGTCGCACCATTTTGCATTTCCATCAGCAAGGAACGAGAGCTCTCACTTCTCCACATCCTCACCAGCATTTGGTGCTGTCAGTGTTTTGCATTTTAGCCATTCTAATAGGTGTGTAGTGGTATCTCGTTGTTTTAAAGGATGGGTATTTTTAAGATGGGAGATTACTATGCATGTTCACCACCTATTGAGAATGGTCCTATAGAGAGTGGTAAATTGATCATGGGGAAGAGAGGAGATAAAGGCAAGAGTGAAATTGTTGAGATAAGAGAGGGGAATCCAGGAACACTGGAGGGGCTGGTCTTAGGTAGAGGGGATGTTTTGCCTTTTGTAACAGGAGAAAGGAAGGCAGAGAGAGGGTAGATTTGGAGGCAAAAGATAAGAGAGTGTCAGACAACTTTTGCTTTTTGCAGGAAGTAGGTGGCAAAGTCATCTGCTGAAAATAAGTGTATGGACAATACTCTCGTATATCAAAGACTTCATAATGGGAGGGGACCTGTGAAGGAATTCCTCTGGACTGAAGAGAGCATTGATAGGGGTTTGACCCTTCCCTTCATAAAATCCACACCCCTACACCTCTCTCCTCTCCTGGGGGTGGCCACATTAGGAGTCCAAGAACTGCCTCTGGTCTCAACTCTGGCATGAACAGTTCATTGGTCGAGTTTACTTCTGAGGTCAGAGGCTTAGCTCTAACTTGCACTTGGTGGCTCCAGGCTAAGATTCTAGGTGCTGTGCTCATGATAAGCTATGAGTGCTCCCTCAGACTTGCATGGGGGACAATGCTGGAGTCAGCTCCTCTCCTGAGTCTCTGACTGAGAAACCCCCAACTGCAGTTTGACCACATGTAGCCTCTCTTTGTGCAGCTGCCCTCCTTAGCCCAGGCACGTGGAGTAAAGAAGCAGCGAGGAGCTGCTTCTTTCAACTCAGCTGCAAGCTGTCTCTACTAATAGCGGTTCAGGGCATTGCAGCCTTTGCACCTCGTTCCCCTGTGAGCAATGAAGAGTGGCTGCCCCCATCGCCCCAACCTCAACTAAGGGACTAAGCCACAGGCACATGACTCTTTCCCCGCTTCTGATTCTCAGAATGACTCATTTCCTTCCTCTTTCCCCTGCTTTTTAAGCCAGCATTGCCCTTTATCTTGGCCCTACCCATACCCTCACCTTGTGGGGTATGTACCAGGGCCTTGTGGCCACTGCAGTTGAATGCAGTCGAGATCATGCCCCAAGCTTGCTTGAGAAATGGGTGCCACCAGGGCTTGAAAGCAAAGAAAAAGAGAAATGAGGGGATTTGAGACAACTTTCTCATCTAGAACGTGCCTGATAGACCATGTGATTCCTGAAGTCTCTTGAGACTTTGTATTGTGGCAATGAATTAATTTTACATATACATTAATAAATATCATCTAGTGTGTGACTACATAAATGTAGGTTGATTTTTTTAAAAAAACCCTAAACCCCATTGTTTTCTCTCGTGCCCCAAGTCTCCCAATGGCCCATGACCATCTGTTGGGAGACCTCTGTGCAGAGAAAGCTGTTGGATTCCCAGGAGACCCCGCTTTTCTACGGGAGTAGCCCAAAACGGCAGGTAGCTCATATGAGGCTGGCAAGGGCAGGTCAATGTCCTTGGGCTCACACCTAGGTCCCCGTGCGTCCCTGGGAAGCAACGACGCAGGGAGAATTCAGTCCGTGTCCACGGAGGGAAAGCTGTAAGAAACTCCAAGACAAATGCTATAAGCCCTCTTGATGGGATTAGTGCCCTCTTAAGAAGAGGGAGAGATGACAGTTTGGGGCAGAGAGAGTTGGAAGTATGGGGGTCATTGAAGAAGTTTCCAGGAGGGAATTGGCTCTATGCACCCAGAGTGAAGATGATTTCGGCTGCAAGGAAGGATTTGGAGACCTGCAGTGTGCAAATGGCAACTGATGCTGTGAGAGCAGATAAGCTACTCCAGAGAGAGTAGGGAGTAGGGCCCAGGGAGGTGAGGCCAGAGCCACAAGCAACCTCAACACGTACAGAACAGCAGAGGAAGATGAGCCTGTGGGTGAGACAGGAAAGGAGGGTCATGGAGACGACAGAAAAAGCAGGGAGCTGTCGCAGCAGCCAAGGGAAAAGGATGCACGGAGGAAGTGGTCCAGAGGCAAAGGGCACCGAAATGTCAGGAGAGTTAAGGGCTGAGCAGTTAGTTGCCTGTGACTTGGTGGAGCACACGTGTTGTCCAGTTGGGAGGGCGAAAGCATGGGCTGAGGACTGAGACCAAGAAGGTAGGGGACTTGTTCGCAGGAAGTTTTGCTGGGAAAGCGTGGGAGGGAGCTGGTGTTGCAAGTGTGGGGGTGTAGGTCCTGCTTCATTCTTACCCTTTTTCTCCCGCAAGTCGGAGAGCCCTGAGCGTGTTTAAAGGCTGGTGTAAAGGACCAGCACTTGGGAGGTGCAGGCAACAGAAAACCAGGAAGCCTGAGGTCTGAGTGGGTGGAAGTGTCAGGCGATCTCCCCAGATATGTTCAGACGAGGCGTTTCTAAGAACAAATGCTAATTTCTACTTACATTTTGGAAGGTTTCCAGGGTGACGAGTTTGTCCTGAAGAAATCCGTCGCTGCCTCTTTGGTGCTATCTGGAACCCAAGGGCGTCGCCTGCCCTAGAGGGAATACACTTTTCAATTCCATAATATGTTCTTTCATTTAAGAAGTACTTTTTTCTTCTTCATTTGTAATTAGACCTCAGGTACACAGAATAGAAATTATTAATCATAATCCTCAGTACATGACGTTCTCTCATCACTGGTCCATATTTGTCCTGCTTCAGATTAGTTATTTTATTTTATTTTTAGAATTTTTTATTTATTTATCCAGTTTTATTAAGTTCTAATTGACATACAGCACAGTATAAGTTAGTTATTTAAAATAATATAATAACATCTATGGACCCACTTACCCTCTTCCCTCCCCAATCTAGACCCCCTAACAATAGCCTACATCTAACTCTTCAGCTCCCTGACCCTCTGCCTTCCCCAAGCTGGGGCATCCAGAATCCAGTCCACCATCTCGTTGTTTTCTTTTTTTATATCACTCCGTTGCATCTATATGTAATCCTTTAAAAGCATTTTTAAAAGTTGAGTTGTTTTTAATTGAGAGTCTTTTGGGACTATATTTTTTTCATATGATGTTAAATTTCTAAGGCTCATGCCCATTGTTGCAGGTGACTGCGTTCATTCCATTGGAAGCTATATAATGTTCATCACATGAACAGAGCACTGTGGAAGGCAGACTTCTAAGAGGGCCATGAAGCTTCCTAGGCCCTGGTGTGCACACACATCATTTAATCATACACTAGGTGCTGCTGTGATGGGATTTTACAGATATAATTGGGGTCCCAAATCAGATCTTAAGAAAGGGCACTGGACCACTCACAAGAGCCCTTTAAATCTGGGTCTGGAGTCAGAGATGGAAAGCTGCAGTGGAATTTGCAAAAGAAGACTGTCATGTTGTAGAGAGGGCCCTGTGACAGGTGGCTTCTAGAGGCTGAGAACAGCGCCTGCTGACAGCCAGCAAGAAAGTGGGGCCTCTGCACTACAACCACTAGGACCTGAATTTTGCCAACAACCAGGGAGCTTGGAAGTGGATGCCAGCCTCGGATGAGATGGCTGCCCTGTCCAACACCTTGATCCAGCCTGGTGAGACCCTGAGCGGAGAACCCAGCCACGGTACGTCCTGATTACTGACCTACAGAACTTAGACACAGTAAATGGGTATTGTTTTAAGCCACTAAGTTTGTGGTAATTTGTTATTCAGCAGGAGAAAATGAACCCAACCATAATCTATTTCCCCATTTTTTCCTTGAGTATTTGTGTTGTTTCCAGGTTTTTATTATTGAGGGCAGTCCTGCTCTAAACATTCTTGTATACTTTTGCTGGTTTTACAGGTGCAAGAGTTTCAAGTATGTTTCTAAAAGAGAAACTGTGGATGTGAACTTCTAACTTTAGGAGGACATGCCAAACTTTCCTCCAATGCTCTTACATCAGTTTATACTCCTACCAGCAAATATGGAACTATTTTTGTTTATATTAGCTTCTATCTCAGTTGCATGTGGTTAGAAGATCTGGTTTGTGTGATATCTATTCGTTGAAATTTGTTTAGGGTTTCTCTGTGGCCTAATATATGATCAGTTTTTGTAAATGTTTCATGTGTGCCTAACAAAATGTTTTCTTTAAGGTTTGGGTGTGTAGCTCTCTCTATTTTTTTTTTTTAGATGATTAAATCTTTTACGTTCTTGCAGATTTTTTTGTTGTTGGTTGTTTACTTGACCTGTCATTGATTGAGAATGTTGTATTGAAATCTTCCACTGTGAAGGTGGGTATGATCAGTTTCTCCCTATATTTCTATCACTTTTTGTTTCACATATTCTTGGGGAATTATCATTTTTAGAGACTTTCCTCATGCTTAATAATACTTTTTGATTTATTTTGTATTGTATGACTGACCATAAATCCTGATTTGCCTCAGAAGTCTTGGTTTATTTCTCTTTTCCTGTTGTAATTCTTAATAATACCTTTTATTCTCAAAGGTATGCTGGTTTATACAATAAATTATATATACTTACCCTAATTTTAGATGATATTAATATTGGTACAAGAGCTATCTTTTGGCTAGTATTTGCCTGATATGTCTTTTTCCATGCTTTTGCTTTCAACCTTTGTGTGCTCTTATGTTGTATGTATATCTACTCATCTCTATTTCAGTTATTTCTGCGCTGATCTTTATTTTTTCCTTCCTTCTACTGACTTTGAGCTTTATTTGTTCTTCTTTTTCTAGTTCCTTTAGGTATAAAGTTAGATTGTTTATTTGAGATTTTTCTTGTTTCTTGAAGTAGGCCTGTATTGTTATGAACGTCTCTTTTAGAACTGTTTTGCTGCCAAAATCCCATAGATTTTGGTATGTTGGTTTTGTTTGTCTCAAGGCTTTTTTTTTTTAAAATGAACCATGTTTATTTGTCTGAAGTTTCTTATCTTTTTTTTTACCTTTTTTTAAAATTAGTTTCTTCTTTATAACAAAGTGAATCAGTCATACATATACATCTGTTCCCACATCCCTTCCCTCTTGCGTCTCCCTCCCTCCCACCCTCCCTATCCCACCCCTCCAGGCGGTCACAAAGCACCCAGCTGATCTCCCTGTGCTATGCGGCTGCTTCCCACTATCTATCTACCTTACGTTTGGTACTGTATATATGTCCATGCCTCTTTTTCGCTTTGTCACAGCTTACCCTTCCCCCTCCCCATATCCTCAAGTCCATTCTCAGTAGGTCTGTGTCTTTATTCCTGTTTTACCCTGGGTTCTTCATGACATTTTTTTTTCTTAAATTCCATATATATGTGTTAGCATACAGTATTTGTCTTTCTCTTTCTGACTTACTTCACTCTGTATGACAGACTCTAGGTCAATCCACCTCATTACAAATAGCTCAGTTTTGTTTCTTTTTATGGCTGAGTAATATTCCATTGTATATATGTGCCACATCTTCTTTATCCATTCATCCGATGATGGACACTTAGGTTGTTTCCAGCTCCGGGCTATTGTGAATAGAGCTGCAATGAACATTTTGATACATGTCTCTTTTTGAATTATGGTTTTCTCAGGGTATATGCCTAGTAGTGGGATTGCTGGATCATATGGTAGATCTATGTTTAGTTTTTTAAGGAACCTCCATACTGTTCTCCATAGTGGCTGTACCAATTCACGTTCCCACCAGCAGTGCAAGAGTGTTCCCTTTTCTCCACACCCTCTCCAGCATTTATTGTTTCTAGATTTCTTGATGATGGCCATTCTGACTGGTGTGAGATGATATCTCATTGTAGTTTTGATTTGCATTTCTCTAATGATTAATGATGTTGAGCATTCTTTCATGTGTTTGTTGGCAGTCTGTATATCTTCTTTGGAGAAATGCCTATTTAAGTCTTCTGCCCATTTTTGGATTGGGTTGTTTTTTTGCTATTGAGCTGCATGAGCTGCTTATAAATTTTGGAGATTAATCCTTTGTCAGTTGCTTCATTTGCAAATATTTTCTCCCATTCTGAGGGTTGTCTTTTGGTCTTGTTTATGGTTTCCTTTGCTGTGCAAAAGCTTTGAAGTTTCATTAGGTCCCATTTGTTTATCTTTGTTTTTATTTCCATTTCTCTAGGAGGTGGGTTGAAAAGGATTTTGCTGTGATTTATGTCATAGAGTGTTCTGCCTATGTTTTCCTCTAAGAGTTTGATAGTTTCTGGCCTTACATTTAGGTCTTTAATCCATTTCGAGCTTATTTTTGTGTATGGTGTTAGGGAATGATCTAATCTCATACTTTTACATGTCCCTCTCCAGTTTTCCCAGCACCACTTATTGAAGAGGCTGTCCTTTCTCCACTGTACATTCCTGCCTCCTTTATCAAAGATAAGTTGACCATATGTGCGTGGGTTTACCTCTGGGCTTTCTATCCTGTTCCATTGATCTATCTTTCTGTTTTTGTGCCAGTACCACACTGTCTTGATTACTGTAGCTTTGTAGTATAGTCTGAAGTCAGGGAGCCTGATTCCTCCAGCTCCGTTTTTCGTTCTCAAGATTGCTTTGGCTATTCGGGGTCTTTTGTTTCTCCAAACAAATTTTGAAATTTTTTGTTCTAGTTCTGTGAAAAATGCCAGTGGTAGTTTGATAGGGATTGCATTGAGTCTGTAGATTGCTTTGGGTAGTAGAGTCATTTTCACAATATTGATTCTTCCAATCCAGGAGCATGGTATATCTCTCCATCTGTTTGTATCATCTTTAATTTCTTTCATTAGTGTCTTATAATTTTCTGCATACAGGTCTTTTGTCTCCTTAGGTAGGTTTATTCCTAGATATTTTATTCTTTTTGTTGCAATGGTAAATGGGAGTGATTTCTTGATTTCACTTTCAGATTTTTCATCATTAGTGTACAGGAATGCAAGAGATTTCTGTGCATTAATTTTGTATCCTGCTACTTTACCAAATTCATTGATTAGCTCTAGTAATTTTCTGGTAGCATCTTTAGGATTCTCTATGTATAGTATCATGTCATCTGCATATAGTGACAGCTTTACTTCTTCTTTTCCAATTTGGATTCCTTTTATTTCCTTTTCTTCTCTGATTGCTGTGGCTAAAACTTCCAAAACTAAGTTGAATAAGAGTGGTGAGAGTGGGCAGCCTTGTCTTGTTCCTGATCTTAGTGGAAATGGTTTCAGTTTTTCACCATTGAGGACGATGCTGGCTGTGGGTTTGTCATATATGGCCTTTATTATGTTGAGGAAAGTTCCCTCTATGCCTACTTTCTGCAGGGTTTTTATCATAAATGGGTGTTGAATTTTGTCAAAAGCTTTCTCTGCATCTATTGAGATGATCATATGGTTTTTCTTCTTCAATTTGTTAATATGGTGTATCACATTGATTGATGTGCGTATATTGAAGAATCCTTGCATTCCTGGAATAAATCCCACTTGATCATGGTGTATGATCCTTTTAATGTGCTGTTGGATTCTGTTTGCTAGTATTTTGTTGAGGATTTTTGCATCTATGTTCATCAGTGATATTGGCCTGTAGTTTTCTTTCTTTGTGACATCCTTGCCTGGTTTTGGTATCAAGGTGATGGTGGCCTTGTAGAATGAGTTTGGGGGTGCTCCTCCCTCTGCTATATTTTGGAAGAGTTTCAGAAGGGTAGGTGTTAGCTCTTCTCTAAATGTTTGATAGAATTCGCCTGTGAAGCCATCTGGTCCTGGGCTTTTGTTTGTTGGAAGATTTTTAATCACAGTTTCAATTTCAGTGCTTGTGATTGGTCTATTCATATTTTCTATTTCTTCCTGATTCAGTCTTGGCAGGTTGTGCATTTCTAAGAATTTGTCCATTTCTTCCAGGTTGTCCATTTTATTAGCATAGAGTTTCTTGTCGTAATCTCTTATGATCTTTTGCATTTCTGCAGTGTCAGTTGTTACTTCTCCTTTTTCATTTCTAATTCTATTGATTTGAGTCTTCTCCCTTTTTTTCTTGATGAGTCTAGTTAATGGTTTATCAATTTTGTTTATCTTCTCAAAGAACCAGCTTTCAGTTTTATTGATCTTTGCTATCATTTCCTTCATTTCTTTTTCATTTATTTCTGATCTGATCTTTATGATTTCTTTCCTTCTGCTAACTTTGGGGTTTTTTTGTTCTTCTTTCTCTAATTGCTTTAGGTGCAGGGTCAGGTTGTTTACTCGAGATGTTTCCTGTTTCTTAAGGTGGGATTGTATTGCTATAAACTACCCCCTTAGAACTGCTTTTGCTGCATCCCATAGATTTTGGGTCGCAGTGTCTCCATTGTCATTTGTTTCTAGGTATTTTTTAATTTCCTCTTTGATTTCTTCAGTGATCACTTCGTTATTGACTAGTGTATTGTTTAGCCTCCATGTGTTTGTATTTTTTACAGATCTTTTCCTGTAATTGATGTGTAGTCTCATAGCATTGTGGTTGGAAAAGATACTTGATATAATTTCAATTTTCTTAAATTTACCAAGGCTTGATTTGTGACCCAAGATATGATCTATTCTGGATAATGTTCCATGAGCACTTGAGAAAAATGTGTATTCTGTTCTTTTTGGATGGAATGTCCTATAAATATCAATTAAGTCCATCTTGTTTAATGTATCATTTAAAGCTTGTGTTTCCCTATTTATTTTCATTTTGGATGATCTGTCCATTGGTGAAAGTGGGGTGTTAAAGTCCCCTACTATGAGTGTGTTACTGTTGATTTCCCCTTTTATGGCTGTTAGTATTTGCCAAATGTATTGAGGTGGTCCTATGTTGGGTGCATAAATATTTACAATTGTTATATCTTCTTCTTGGATTGATCCCTTGATCATTATGTAGTGTCCTTCTTTGTCTCTTCTAATAGTCTTTATTTTAAAGTCTATTTTGTCTGATATGAGAATTGCTACTCCAGCTTTCTTTTGATTTCCATTTGCATGGAATATCTTTTTCCATCCCCTTACTTTCAATCTGTATGTGTCTCTAGGTCTGAAGTGGGTCTCTTGTAGACAGCATATATATGGGTCTTGTTTTTGTATCCATTCAGCCAATCTGTGTCTTTTGGTGGGAGCATTTAGTCCATTTACATTTAAGGTAATTATTGATATGTATGTTCCTATTCCCATTTCCTTAATTGTTTTGGGTTTGTTATTGTAGGTATTTTCCTTCTATTGTGTTTCTTGCCTAGAGAAGTTCCTTTAGCATTTGTTGTAAAGCTGGTTTGGTGGTGCTGAACTCTCTCAGCTTTTGCTTGTCTGTAAACGTTTTAATTTCTCCATCAAATCTGAATGCGATCCTTGCTGGGTAGAGTAATCTTGGTTGCAGGTTTTTCTCCTGCATCACTTTAAGTATGTCCTGCCACTCCCTTCTGGCTTGTAGAGCTTCTGCTGAGAGATCAGCTGTTAACCTTATGGGGATTCCCTTGTGTGTTATTTGTTGTTTTTCCCTTGCTGCTTTTAATATGATTTCTTTGTGTTTAATTTTTGACAGTTTGATTAATATGTGTCTTGGCGTATTTCTCCTTGGATTTATTCTGTATGGGACTCTCTGTGCCTCCTGGACTTGATTAACTATTTCCTTTCCCATATTAGGGAAGTTTTCAACTATAATCTCTTCAAATATTTTCTCAGTCCCTTTCTTTTTCTCTCCTTCTTCTGGAACCCCTATAATTTGAATGTTGGTGTGTTTAATGTTGTCCCAGAGGTCTCTGAGACTCTCCTCTGTTCTTTTCATTCTTTTTTATTTTGCTCTGCATCAGTTATTTCCACTATTTTATCTTCCACCTCACTTATCCATTCTTCTGCCTCAGTTATTCTGCTATTGATCCCATCTAGAGTATTTTTCATTTCATTTATTGTGTTTTTAATCGATGCTTGATTCATCTTTAGTTCTTCTAGATCCTTGTTAACTGTTTCTTGCATTTTGTCTATTCTATTTCCAAGATTTTGGATCTTGGAAATAGAATCTTGGATCAGCTTTACTATCATTATTCTGAATTCTTTTTCAGGTAGACTGCCTATTACCTCTTCATTTGTTAGGTCTGGTAGGTTTTTATCTTGCTCCTTCACCTGCTGTGTGTTTTTCTGTCTTCTCATTTTGCTTATCTTACTGTGTTTGGGGTCTCCTTTTTTCAGGCTGCAGGTTCGTAGTTCCCGTTGTTTTTGGTGTCTGTCCCCAGTGGCTAAGGTTGTTTCAGTAGGTTGTGTAGGCTTCCTGGTGGGGGGGACTAGTGCCTGTGTTCTGGTGGTTGAGGCTCGATCTTGTCTTTCTGGTGGACAGGTCCACGTCTGGTGGTGTGTTTTGGGGTGCCTGTGGCCTTATTATGTTTTTAGGCAGCCTCTCTGCTAATGGGTGGGGTTATGTTCCTGTCTTGCTAGGTGCTTGGCATAGGGTGACCAGCACTGTAGCTTGCTGATTGTTGACTGAAGCCGGGTGCTGGTGTTGAGATGGAGATCTCTGGGAGATTTTCGCCGCTTGATATTATGTGGAGCTGGGAGGTCTCTTGTGGACCCGTGTCCTGAAGTTGGCTCTCCCACTTCAGAGGCACAGTACTGACTTCTGGCTGCAGCACCAAGAGCTTTTCATCTACCCGGCTCAGAATAAAAGGGAGAAAAAGTAGAAAGAAAGAATTAGTAGAAGAAAGAAAGAGAGAGAGAAAGAAAGGAAGAAGGAAAGAAAGGAAGGAAGGAAGGAAGGAAGGAAGGAAGAAAGAAAGAAAGGAGGGAGGGAGGGAGGAAGGATGGAAGGAAAGAAAGAAAGAAAGGAGGGAGGGAGGGAGGAAGGATGGAAAGAAAGGAGGGAGGGAGGGAGGAAGGAAAGAAAAAGAAAGAGTGAATGGAAGAAGGGAGGGAGGGAGAGAGGAAGGAAAGAAAGAAAGACAGGAGGGAGGGAGGGAGGGAGGAAGGGAAGGTAGGAAAAAAAGAAAGAGGGAAGATAAAGTAAAATAGAATAAAGTATAAAATATAGTAGCGTTATTAAAAATAAAAAAGTAATTATTGAAAAAAAATGGATGGATAGAACCCTGGGACCTATGGTGGAAGCAAAGCTATACAGAGAAAATCTCACACAGAAGCATACACATACACATTCACAAAAAGAGAATAGGGGGAGAAAAATCGAAAATCTTGCTCTCAAAGTCCACCTCCTCAATTTGGGATAATTCGTTGTAAAAAAAGGAAAAGGGGAAAAAATCTTAAATCTTGTCCTCAAAGTCCACCTCCTCAATTTGGGATGATTCGCTGTCCATTCATGCACTCCACAGACGCAGGGCACATCAAGCAGACCGTGGAGCTTTAATCCGCTGCCTCCGAGGCTGCACAGAAAGATTTCCCTGTCTCTGCTCTCACAGCTCCCAGGTCTCAGCCTTGGAACTGGCCCCGCCTCTGCGCGTAGGTCGCCGGAGGGCGTCCGTTCTTCGCTCAGACAGGACTGGTTTAAAGGAGCCGCTGATTCGGGGGCTCTGGCTCACTCAGGCCGAGGGGAGGGAGGGGCACGCAGTGCGGGGCGGGCCTGCGGCGGCAGAGGCCGGCGTGACGTTGCACCAGCCCGAGGCGCTCGGTGCGCTTTCCCGGGGAAGCCGTCCCTGGGTCCCGGGGCCCCGGCAGTGGCGGGCTGCACAGGCTCCCCAGAAGGGAGGGTGGACAGTGACCTGCGCTCGCACACAGGCCTTGTGGCGGCGGCAGCGGCAGCAGCAACCCCAGGGTCCCACGCCCGTCTCCGGGGTCTATGCCTTCAGCCGCGGCTCGCGCCCGTCTCTGGAGCTTCTTTAAGCAGAGCTCTTAATGCCCTCTCCTCGCGCACCAGGAAACAAAAGGGAAGAAAAAGTCTCTTGCCTCTTCGGCAGCTCCAGACTTTTTCCCCGGACTCCCTCCGGGCTAGCCGCGGCGAACCAACCCCTTCAGGCTCTTCCTGCCGCTAGCCACATTCCTCTCCCTGCGCTCCGACCGAAACCCGATACCCGAGCCTCAGCTCCCAGCCCTGCCCGCCCCGGCGGCCGAGCAGACAAGCCTCTCGGGCTGGTGAGTGCCGGTCGGCCCCGATCCTCTGTGCAGGAATCTCTCCGCTTTGCCCTCCACACCCCTGTTGCTGTGCTCTCCTCGGCTACTCCAAAGCTTTCCCCCTCCACCACCCACAGTCTCCGCCCGCGAAGGGGCTTCTAGTGTGTGGAAACCTTTCCTCCTTCACGGCTCCCTCCCACTGGTGCAGGTCCCGTCCCTATCCTTTTGTCTCTGTTTATTCTTTTTTCTTTTGCCCTACCCAGGTATGTGGGGAGTTTCTTGCCTTTTGGGGGGTCTGAGGTCTTCTGTCAGCATTCAGTAGGTGTTCTGTAGGAGTTGTTCCACGTGTAGGTGAATTTCTGATGTATCTGTGGGGAGGAAGGTGATCTCCGCGTCTTACTCTTCCACCATCTTCCTCCGGACCTCCTTTTTTTTTTTTTTTTTTGCGGTGTGCGGGCCTCTCACTGTTGTGGCCTCTCCCATTGCGGAGCACAGGCTCTAGATGCGCAGGCTCAGCGGCCATGGCTCATGGGCCCAGCTGCTCCACAGCATGTGGGATCTTCCTGGACTGGGGCATGAACCTGTGTCCCCTGCATCGGCAGGCGGACTCTCAACCACTGCACCACCAGGGAAGCCCTCAAGGCATTTTTTGATTTTTCCTTCAATTTCTTCGTTGACCCACTTGTTGTTCAGGAGTATGTTGTTTAATCGCCACATATTTGTGATTTTTCCAGTTTTTTTCTTATAACTGATTTCTCATTTCATACCATTGTCATTGGAAAAAATGCTTCATATGATTTCAATCTTCTTAAATTTATTGAGACTGGTTTGTGGACTAGCATATGATCTATCCTGGAGAATGTTCCATGTGCATTTGAGAATAACGTGTATTCTGCTGCTTTTGGATGGAATGCTCTATATCTATATCTGTATCTATATCTACATATACATATCTCCATCTGGTCTAAAGTATCATTGAAGGCCAATGCTTTCTTATTGATTTTCTGTCTGGATGATCTATCCATTGATGTAAGTAAGGTATTAAAGTCTGTTACTATTATTGTACTGTTGGCAATTTCTCCCTTTAGGACTGTTAATATTGTCCATATATATTTAGGTGATCCTATGTTGGGTGCATAGATATTTATAAATGTTATATCTTCTTGTTGCATTGGCCCCTTTATTGTTATGTAATGCCCATCTTTGTCTTTTACTATATTCTTTTTTTTAAAGTCTATTTTTCTGACAGAAGGATAGCTATCCCAGGTATCTTTTGGTAACCATTTGCATGAAACACATCTTCTCTTCACTTTCTGTCCCTTTGCTTTCAGTCTGTTTGGGTGCTTACATCTGAAGTGAGTTTCTTGTAGGCAGAATATAGATGGTTTTGTTTTTTTATCCACTTAACCACTCTTATGTCTTTTGATCAGAGAATATAGTCCATTTATATTTAAAGTAATTGTTGATAGGTATGTAGTTATTGCCATTGTTTTACATGTTTTCTGGCTGTTTTGGTAGTTCATTTTTGTTTTTTCTTTTTCTCTTGCTTCTTCCCTTGTGGTTTGATGACTTTCTACAGCGTTATGCTTAGATTCCTTTCCCATTATCTTTTGTGTGCCTACTATAGGTTTTTGCTTTGGGGTTACCATGAGTCTCACATATAGCAGCCTATATATACAAGAGTCTATTTTAAGTTGATAGCAAGTTAAGTTTGAATGAATTATAAAACTCTACATTTTTACTCCTCCCATCCCAATTTTTATGTTTTTGATGTCACATTGTACATCTTTTTATTTTGTGTATCCCTTAACTAGTTATTGTAGTTATAGTTATTTTTACTACTTTTGACTTTTAACCTTCACACTAGTTTTATAAGTGATTAATCCATTACCTTTACTATATATTTACTTTTACCAGTGTGAGTTTTAATTTCATGTTTTCTTGTTACTAATTAGTGCCCTTTCTTTTCAATTGCTGGTTTAGTGGGATGAACTCCTTTAACTTTTGTTTGTCTGGAAAACTCTTTGTCTTTCTTTCAATTTTGAATGATAGCCTTGCTGGGTAGAGTATTCTTGGTTGAGAGTTGTTTTCCTTTTATTACTTCGAAAATATCATGCTGCTTCCTCCTGGCCTGCAAAGTTTTTGCTGAGAAATCTGCTGATAGTCTTAGAGGGGTTCCCTTGTATGTAACAAGTTGTCTTTATCTTGCTATTTTTAAGATTCCCTTTAACCTTTACCTTTTTTTTTTTAACATCTTTATTGGAGTATAATTGCTTTACAATGGTGTGTTAGTTTCTGCTTTATAACAAAATGAATCAGTTATACATATACATATATCCCCATATCTCTTCCCTCGTGCGTCTCCCTCCCTCCCACCTTCTCTATCCCACCCCTCTAGGTGGTCACAAAGCACCGAGCTGATCTACATGTGCTATGCAGCTGCTTCCCACTAGCTATCTATTTTACATCTGGTAGTGTATATATGTCCATGCCACTCTCTCATTTTGTCCCAGCTTACCCTTCCCCCTCCCTGTATCCTCCAGTCCATTCTCTAGTAGGTTTGACCTTTACTTTTTGACATTTTAATTATAATATGTTTTGGTGTGAGTCTCCTTAGATTTATATTTTTTTGGAACTCTCTGGGTTTCCTGGATCTGGATGTCTGTTTTATTCCCCAGGTTGGGGAAGTTTTTCAGTCATTATTTTTTCAAATAAGTTCTCTGCCCCCCTTTTCTTTCTCTCCTGCTTCTGGACCCCTATAATGCAAATGTTATTGGGTCCCATATGTTTCTTAAGCTATCTTCATTTTTTAAAATTCTTTTTTCTTTTTGCTTCTCTATTTGGGTGAGTTCCTCTGCCCTGTCTTCCAGTGCACAATTCTTTCTTTACTTCATCTAGTCTGCTGTTCAACCCTTCTTTTGTATTTTTCAGCTCAGTTATTGTATTCTTCATCACTGTGACTTCTGTTCATTATTTTCTTATATTTTCTCTCTCTTTGTTGAAGTTCTCACTGTGTTTATCTATTTTTCTCCTGGGTTTGATGAACATCCTTATGACCACCATTACTTTGAACTTTTTATTAGGTAAATTACTTATCTCCATTTCATTAAGGTTTTTTCTGGGGTTTTACGTTACCCTTTCATTGGGAACATATTCCTCTGTCTCCTCATTTTGCTTGACTCTCTGTGTTTATTTCAATGTATTAGGGAAACAGCTATCTCTCCCAGTCTTGAAGGAGTGGCCTGTGTAGGAGATTAATGACACTATTTAAACTTGCCCTAGCTTTGGTTGTCTCTTGAACCTTTGTGATTGTCTAGACAGCCTGATTTATTCTTGATAGGTCCAGTCATTGAGGGTGTGCCAAGACCTTTGAGTGTTCCAGAGGGAGGGATCTCTGTCCACACCTAGTATTAGGCTGATTAGAAGCTATACCCTCAGGCAGCAGCTTTTAAGGTATGCAAATATATACCTTCCTGTGAGACTGCAATTGTAACGGCTACTAACCTCCAGACCAGATGATCCGGAAGTGTTTCCTTGGCAAAAGTTGCAAAAATTGTGGCTCCAGTTGAGTGTGTGAGCTCCTTTCTGGAAGGTACTTGTGAGCTGTAGTGAGGCCAAGGGAGAGCACAGAGATGGTGTCTCCTGGCCTATGTTCCCTGAGAGCACTTCTGTAGCCTGTAGATATGTGGTAAACCTGAAGCCTACTTCTTAGGCTGAAGCTCCAGGACAAGTATTTAGGCCTTTTTTCACAAGGATACTGGGGTTGTGTGTTCCAGTCTGCTGTCTGTGCATTGCGTTGAGGATGGTAGCCTGCCAAGAACTGTCCCTCTGATTGTTTCGGACCAGTAGGTCCCAGAAATGCAATCTCCCCTGGCCCATCAAGGGTCATCCCCTATGTGAGCTGTGAGTGCCTTCCTGGCTTTGGTGGGGCCATGGGAGCACCTCTGTCCCTAGAGAGAGTCCAGACAGGGTTCTGCCCCTCCAGCAGATGCCTTAGGATTAGCAAATGAGTTTCCTTCCCATATGGTCTCGGTGTGGTTCAAACTGTGGCTTTTGTTCAAGGTCCCAGGACAAGTGAGTATTCCTGTGAGCCCTTTAAGAGTGGAATCTCTGTCAGCTCGGTGCTTTACAACCACCTAGGGGGTGAGATAAGGAGGGTGGGAGGGAGATGCAAGAGGGAGGGGATATGGGGATATATGTATGCATATAGCTGATTCACTTTGTTATACAGCAGAAACTAACACAACATTGTAAAGCATTGTAAAGCAAAACTCCAATAAAGATGTTTAAAAAAAAAAAAGAGTGGAATCTCTGTTCCCTACAGCCCTATTGTTGCAGGAAAGAAAATGGGGCCGGAGAGAATGGTCACGTCCCAGGTCTCAGGCAAGTCCCTGGGACAGCCGCCAAGTGTGGGTTCTTGGCTTCGCGCAGGAACGAATTCAAGCGCAAGCCATAATAAAGAGAAAGAAGGTTTATTCAGGGAGATACGCACTCCACAGACAGAGTGTGGGCTATCTCAGAAGGTGAGAGGCCTAAGGGTATGGGCTTGTCAGTTTTTATAGGGGTGGGTAATTTCATACATTAGTTAATGGAAGGAGTATTCCAGCTATTTTGGGGAAGATGTGGGGATTTCCAGGAATTGGGCCACAGCCCACTTTTTGACCTTTCATGGTCAGCTTTGGCACCTGTGGGTGTGTCATTTAGCTTGCCGATTTATTACAATGAGTGTATAATGAGGCTTAAAGTCTAGTGGAAGTCGACTCATCCACCATCTTGGACCTGGATGGTTCTAACCAGTTTATGTCATGTCTTCAATGGCTATCATTCTTTTAAAGGTTGTGCCCTGTCCCCTTCCTGTCTCACTATGGTTTTCCTGGACATAAGCTCCATTGGTTTTCAAAACAAGACATTCTGGGGGCTTCGGTTCAGGTCCCAGGGATTGGGGTGCCTCATGTGGGTACAGACCCTTCCCTCTTCAGGGAGAGGCTCTGTATTTGTAAGATCCCTCCTGAAGGTGGGTCTCTGTGCCAGGGGTGGGGTTTTTGGTGAGACTGCATCTCTGCCTCTCCTATCTGTCCTGATGATGACTCTTTTACCCTTTGTTGTGGAGGAGCTGTTCAGCCAGTTTTCAGACCTTTATCAGAGCGAATTGAATCATATTTATCTGTAAATTTATAGTGTCTATGGGACATGGTAAGTTCAGTATCTTTTTATCTTTTTATACCTCCATCTTTAACTACCCCCTACCCCCTTATTTCTTGATAGTTTATTAGACTCATTTTAACTTCTTGGACTTCAACAACATTTCTGTTTCTGATGGAATCTGTAATCCAGTATTTGTTTTTGTTTGTTTTGGAAATGGTTATTCTGATCAAATGTCTGTTGCTATTTTGACCTGTGAGCTCATTTTTCCATGGTGAGGCTGGGGGAGTGGGGATTGATGTCTCTATTAGGCATTATCTATGGAAGAAAGCTGGACTCTAGTCCACACTTCCCCCGAGGGTGATGGGTGAGACCGGTCAGTGACAGACACCACTGTCAAAGCTTCAATTCAGTCCTTAGAGTATCAGGAATTTTCTGAGAAAGGCAGCGCTGAAGAAAATTCCAGAAGCGGAATTCCCACACTTGGCTGTGGAACTTCCTGTGAGCTGTGTGAGAAGTGGCCGATTGCCAGCACAGACATCTAAGAGGAAGAGCAAAGAATGATCCTGGCCTGCGGGCTTTTGAGATGTCTCTGAGGAGAGCAAGTTATCCCATCACTGTAAGCTCAGTTCTACTTAGGTCTGTTGTAAACAAGAGGAATCATCAGTCTGACTGAATATTTACTAGGAAAAAAGATGATTAAGAGAACAAACTAATGTTTTCTCACTGAGTCATCATCTGGCAGATTCAGTTATGGGCTGTGGGTGCTGGATAGTCTCTACCTTTCAGGTGGTAGTTTCTTGAGTTGCTCCATCCTGTGCTTCTTTGTCTGAATCATTGGGCATGATTGATTCTCTCTGCCCTGTATTTATCATTTCACTTATTTAATAGCTGGTTTGAAGAAAAGTTATAACATAATACACACACCTCAAATTAGTCAGTACTTATCCTTACTACATGGCATATGCGCTATTCCTTTCCTTTCCTTTCCTTCTTTTTCTCTCCTTCTGTCTGAGACTCACTAAAGTGATTTTATGACCCACTAATAGGTCCCAGGTTGCAGTCTGGAAAACACTGATTTGGAGGAAGGCAAAGGAAGCCCACAGGCTGCTGTACGTGAGGGGGTGATTAAACACAAAAACAGGGGAGGTTACTTCTTAGGTTCAAATTAGCCAAGCAGACACAGTGACAGGGCCTCCCCCGCCAGCTGTCCTGGCAGGCTGGGAGGCTCTGCCCCTGCCTGTTCTTGGCTGCGGCAGCCACAGTGGTGAGGTGACTGTGTGCCACAGCTGCGTCCCCACAGGGCCCCACAGGACGCAGCAGGCTGGGGGCTCAGCCAGACAGCAGCTCAACACGCATCTCACAGCGACCTGTGGGTTTCCTCTGCTTCCCTCTAAGTTAGTTTTTTCAGAGTCTAGTTCAGGACCTATTCGTGGGTCATGAAATAATCCATTTAGTGAGTCTCAGACAGCATTAGAAAAAAGAAAAGAAATGGAATGGAATAGAAAATAGCAGAGCACATTGTACATAGTAAGGATAAGTACTGGCCTGTTTCGAGGGTGCCATACGTGGTGTCTTTGTGGTGGATGGTGCATGTGGTGTGTGCATTTTCCGTGTGCTGTGGTGTGTGGTGTATGTGGGGAGGGCTGGGGAGGGGTGTATGCGATGTGGATGTACTGGGATGTAATCAGAAGTGGCTTTACCTCGAGGCTGATGGGGAAAATGTTCAAGTATTGAGTTATGGGGAAGTCATTCTGGCTTATACGTGGTTTGGTCTGAACTTTGTGTGAACTAGAATGGCCTGACTCAAGCTCTGTCAAACATACACAGCACACCTTTAACCATTAAGGTCAAGAATATCCACTTCGAAGGTGAGGACAAATGGCTCCCTTTCTGTGTCCATGTTAACCCTCCCTTGAAGATAAGGTTCCCTTCCCAGACACCAGGGTCCAGCTCTCTCGCTGTCTATGTACTAAGCTGTCTCTTTTTTAAAATTTAAATAAAAATTTATAATTTATACAGACTTTTTCTTTAAATAAACAAGGTTTTCTTAAAAAAATGTTACAGAGGGATTTTTTTTCATCAGTTCTTCATACAGTACAATCCTTTTGTTGAACAAAAGTTATACTGGTAATGAGTATTTACAGATCCAAAATAGACTGGAGCTTCAGATATAAAAAATTTAACATTCATTCTAGTTCACTGATTAGTCACAGAAATTAAATATCTGCCCAGATATACACAATTCAGTAAAAAGCTGTCTCTTCTGAAACCTCGAAGGAAAGTTCCCTGTCATATTAAATGTATGTTCTTTGTTCTGATAAGGTATGACTATGTTGACAACCATGCTTTTATGCAGCAGTTTCTCAGAGCTACTGAGAGGCTGCCTCCCAGGCTATAGTCCTCAGTTTGGCTCAAATAAAACTTTCTTCTCTTCCTTATTATATATTGATTATTTGCTCTGACAAGGCTAATGAACTTGAACTTCAGGGACCGTAGCACTTTGCAAAGCCCTGTCCCTATTTTGGTAGTTGGAAGGCTGTACTGTATTATTTTCCTTAAAGAGGGAAAAGCTTTACAGTAAGTCCCCTACATACATGCGAACCTTCAAGCTGTGAACTTTCAAAGATGCGAACGTGTGTTCACATGTCCAATCACGTGTTAGTTCACGTGTCTGATGTACGTTGTCACCTGCGTGCATTCTCTACAAGTGGTTGTGCTTTTGTGTACTTACTTTGTGTAGCTTACTGATGAAGACCTGGTGGAATTGGAGGCCCAGAGAAAGGACGAAGAGAGACAAGAGGAAGAAGAAGTAACTGAAGAACAGAAGAGATTCACGATGCAGGAAGTGGCAAGGGGATTTTCTTTACTTGAGGAGGCACTGTTAGTTTTTGAGGCACAGGACCCAAATGTAGAAGGTACACGAAGGTTGCAGCAGCCGTTCAGAATGCAATCCAGTGCTACTGTGCCATCTATGATGAGAAAAAAAGAGCTACTACCCAGACATCACTGGATCGTTTTTTCAAGAGGGTAGATAGAATTGAACCCAGCGAGGAACCAGAACCTGAGCCATCAATGTCAGGCGTGAGTGAAACTGCACCTTGCCCTCCGTCTCCTGTTGCTGACGACCCTTCAGCTCCACCATCTCCACCTCCTCTCCCTCCTCCAGTCAGTAACTCTTCTTGCCTGTTCACTCGATGCCAGCCCCTGGACGCCAGCTGTTGGACTGTACTGCTGTACTTTTCGAGGTACTGTTCTGTAAGATTAAAAATGTTTTCTTTATTTTTTTCTAATGTTTTTTATGTATTATTTGTGTGAAAACTATTATAAACCTATTACAGTACAGTACTATAGAGCCGATTGGGTTAGTTGGGTGCCTAGGCTAACTTTGTTGGACGTACAAACAAATTGAACTTATGAACGCCCTCTCAGAATGGAACTTGTTTGTATGTAGGGGACTTCCTATATTCCCCTCAAACCTGGGCCCGTTTCTGGTGGTGCTGTAGCACACTTTACTTCCTGTGAGTCACAGTCAAACAGGAAAAACACAAAACCTCATGTTCTCACTTTCCACCTAGCAGCCAGCGCCACCTTGATAGGTGCAAATTCACTCCCTCCCTGAGCTTCCCTGGAATAAAATGCAGACTCCTCAACCGGGCCCAAGGCTTCCTGTTCTTGTTCCTGCTTCCTGCTCCTGTCTTATCTGGACCCCTCCTCACCCCATTCTCTGCCCCTGCTAGAGTCTACATTAGTGTCCTGTCCTCCAACCCTTTGTTCGCCCTCCTCCCTCAGGGGGTTTGCGTGCAAATGCTGTTCCCTGACCCTGGAAGACGTTTGACCTCCTCTTTTCTGGCTGCTCCTTTCTTTCCTGGTCTCTGCTGAGCTGTCCCTCCTTCCAGGAAGCCCTCCTTCTCCAAGTGTGAGGGGAACTGACTGTGAATGAAAAATGTGGCCTACCATCTCAGTGAACAAAGGATGCTGCAGCTATCAAGCCACTATGGCCACCCCTACGGTGAGCTCTGAGGGAACTCAGGATGGAGATAAACTGCCCACTGCCAAGTCCTCAGCCACTGCTGCCCCCGCCCTGTGGTGCACCCTGAGGGGACTCAGGGTGGGAAAGCACAGGATACTGGTCCTAGATAGCTGAGGTGCATATCCAAGGAATGATTTCAGCGAATCCAGACTCTTGCATCTTCTAGTACATAGAAAAGTGCTCAGTTCTTTAACTTGAGATGTCTGCTTTTCTTTAACTAGCAGTAATCTTTTGCTGTTCCGACTACCTGGTCTGTGTTGCAAAACCCCCATACATGCTGGATCCTCCTTTACCTCTTCGGAGCTGTCCCTCAGAGTCCTTCGGAGAGGCTCTCTCCCTGGCTTGAAGTCCTCAGAAAGTCTGCCAAATAAAACATAATTCTCAACTTTTAAGTTGTGCATTTTTTTTTCAGCCGATGTGATCGTCCTGTAAAGCCCAGGGCATCCCACGCTTCTACCCTCAGAGCACGCTGACACCACGTTAAGGCCTAACTTGACCCTACGCTGTGTGCCTGCCCCATAGCAGCTCCTGTTATGCCCTTACTCCAGGTGGGCCCTGCTGCGCGTCCTTGCCGGGTGCTAAGTCATCCCCTGACACCAACCCTAAGAGTCAGGAGCTGCTGGGGAGGGGGTGTAAGATGGGTTCAGAGATGTATTATACAACGTGGGGAACATAGCCAATACTTTGTAATAACTGTAAAGTAATCTTCAAAAATTGTATAAAAAATTTAAAGATTAAATTAAAAATGTAATCAAAAAAAAAAAACAGTCAGGAGTTGTTATCACCTTCCCCATTTTACAGATGAGACAACACAGGCCCAGAGAGGTTAAGTAACTGGCTCAAAGTCACACAGTAAGTGGTCAAGGCAGGATTCTAACCTTAGG
The DNA here is from genome assembly GCF_964341445.2 of Mesoplodon mirus. Classification (NCBI taxonomy): domain Eukaryota; kingdom Metazoa; phylum Chordata; class Mammalia; order Artiodactyla; family Ziphiidae; genus Mesoplodon; species Mesoplodon mirus. Next base: position 135,415,981 of record NC_138982.1, on the reverse strand, counting down.
GTCTGCCTCCAGAGCCCCCTTTGTGAGCACGAAGTAGAAGGTACTCGATGAGAGTTGGTTAAATGGATTCTTAAGAGAACAGAAAATGTAAAACTCGTATGTAACCTAAGCTGATCTTTAAAAAGAAAGCTCAGGTGAGCCCCCAGATGGGGTTGGAAATGACAGGTGGCACAGGGGCTGGGGAGAGCTGGATTTCACTGCAAATGCCACTGTGGAGCTGTGTGCGCTTAGAGGTAGCCCTGGAGGTGGAGGAGCTCCAGGCTTGAGGATGGGGGCTCCAGCGAGGTGAGCACGATACCGGAGAAGTGGGGAGAGACAGCGTGCTCAGGCATCAGAGAGGAACCCCCCAACCTTCTGCAGAGCACAGGGAGAACCAAAATCTCAAAGCACATATTGTAAGGTTGTTTGCTGTGGATTTTGTGATGTGACCATTGAGCACTCCACACCCCGCCAGGATGCTTTCTGGAGCGCTCACGGGGCTTTTTTGTGTGTGAGCGGATTCCTTTGACAGAGCTCAAAGAAGTCTAAGGATGCAGGCCCGGTGAGCTGGCCTCATGCGTTGTGACAAGGACTGGCCTGAACCCATCGTACTTGGATCTTCAAAGCCACAGGGGTCCTAGCAGACTTCTGGGATCTAGAACGAATGTCTGAGTGAATCATCGTTGATGCAAAACTACCCTCTCATTTCACTGGAACTGCCCCTGGTCTCACAGCCCCAGACTCTAGCTTTTCATTTTTTGTAAAAATTAAACTCTACCTCAAATGTCTTGACGTGCCCAGTAGGTACAAGTAACCTTATGGTGAAGCAAGTGCACATTTAGCAAAGAATCCTACTTTCAGCAGAGAACTGTTCTTTCCTGGTCACATCTACTGTACCAGTAATGTGGTAATGGTGTATTTCGCATAAAATCTTTGATACCTGGAGCCATAAAGCTCTATATACAAAACCTTTCTAAGGATGTTTATTTGCAATGAACCGATGGTTGAGTAAGATGACTGGTTACTATTTGGAGCCATTTGTTCATCCTTAAGACAACTCTTTAGACAGGGGAGGCCACATTTTAAGACAGCAGGGTGGGATCCGTGGTATGTCTAGGGGCCAGTTCCCCTGACCCCTCAGGACACCTGTAAATGCCTTTGTTACTGCTCCAAGGCTCTAAGTTAAGGGTGTATTGGACAGGGCTCCGTTTGCCTGGGGAGCAATGTGCTCCACTGTAGCCAGGTTGCTATTGTCTAACTGCAGGATTGGTGGGGCCTCCCAGGCCCAGTGAGGTTTCCTGTGCCACCGCAGGGGAGCCAGTCAGCAGAAGTGCCCCAGCCTTGAGTACGTGAGCAGGGGTGGGGGAGGGGGAATTAGGAGGCAGGGGAGTCTCTGAGACGGGGCTTGAGGATGTCTGGGATGGCTCTAACTATCCTGGTTGTATCGTCTGCCACACCCCATTTGGTGAGTCAGGAACCTGACTGGGCCTCTGCAGATGGCTGCCAGCTGCCCTGCTTGTGTCCTGAACTCCCAGACTTTCTTCTGTATCGTTAGATACGGGAACGTGCGTGACTTTGCCAAGAGGTGCCTGGGTCTGGGCTTTCTTTCAATCTGAGCACACCGCTGATGTCTGCTAATATGGCGGTGGGGCAAAGACCTTTGAACCACTGGTTCATCATCACGGGAGTAAAAACAATATAGGTGATTTAATTTTTAGAAAACAATGGAAACACATTTAAATATATATGTGTTTATTTTTAACATATAATATGTAATATATACTCTCTATATAATATGGAATATATAATGTGTGTAATATGTAATATTTTAAAAGGTACATTTTAAAAATATATATTAAAATAATAGAAAATGTTTTTAGGGTTAAACAAAACTGCAAACGGCGTGGCTATTATCGGCTGAATTGTGTCCCCCCAAAATTCATATGTTGAAGTCCTAATCCCCAGTACCTCAGAATGTGACTGTATTTAGAAGCAGGGCCTCTAAAGCGGCGATTAAGATAAAATGAAGTCATTAGTCTGGGCCCTAATCTAATATGACTGGTGTCCTTATAGGAGGGAATTGGGACACAGACACAGGGAAGACCATGTGAGGACCCAGAGAGAAGACAGTCATCTACAAGCCAAGGAGAGAGGCCTCAGAAGGAATCAACCCTGCCAACCCCTTGATTTCAGACTTCTGGGCTTCAGAACTGAGAAAATAAATTTCTATTGTTTGAGCCACCCAGGCTGTGGTACCGGCAGCCTGGCTGGCTAACACAGTAGCCATCTTGTTAGTGTCTGTAGCATCTTTTATGCTAGGCAATGGCTCCCTCTGCTGGGTCTTTATGTTAAACGCCAAATGCCCTGAAAACAACGCATTTCATGTTTGGACACTATAAAATTACGAACAAAGTACTCAGATACTTCTTTATAGAATCCTCGATAGGATTAAGAATGTAGAATCTTCACTGAATGCTTCACAGAATCCTTCACCTGTAAGCAGGGTTGATATTAAAAATATTCAGCAGCTGGGGTGCGGGATTGCTACTGTGCCTGGTGTGGAGGCAGGACTGAGAGGAGGGGGTGGGGAGGGTCCTGGGGGAGGGTCTGGGTGGCCACGGCAGCATTGGGAGGACCAAGGTGGGGGGAGCCACTATGCACCAACGCTTATGGAAGATGCAGCCGTGTGGGGTGTCCTGCTGAAGATCAGTTTGTAATCATATAAAATTGTTTTCTAATATTTCCTTTCTAAAACTGCAAATCTTTAACTTAGTCTAGTGCTCCTAGAAATAGTCCTCAAGCAAGTACTGTTTTCTAAGCAGGAAATCACTGGCCTTCTGTCATTTGTGGTTGTGCAACACGCATCTCTTGTAAGTCAGATTCATGATATTGACCTCACTCTCCTCCTGGTGGACAAAATGCATCGCTAATGCTACGAACGAGACAGCAAGTCTTGAGACCAAGTCTGGTGCTTCGCAGTTAGAGGGTTAAACTCTCCATCCCTTCCACTGCTATGAAACGGAGGGCAACCCCAGCAATTTGTGCTCCAAAAAGCTATCATGAGAACGGAAAAATCAGCCCCTAGATTGGCGCACACAGTAAGCGCCCAATAAATAATTTTTAAATAAGTGAATGGCGATTGGGCACCATGAAATGAAAACACTTGGCAGCCCGTGTTCCAAACTTGGGTCATCACTAGGCTGTTCTAGATTGCTTCTGTGAAGTGAGGATTTTCTTCTGTTGTCCAGATAGCACCTTTTCTAGATGCAAATGAGAAAATCAAGGGTGAAAGCACAGAGCCCGTCCAGCCTCAGCCTCCATGACCCAGTCCAATAAGAGGAAACAGCATTTGAAATAGGGACTGCCTGGCATGTCCAGGCTGCGTGGAGTGGGGTGTGTGGTCAAACCATACTCCTTAGAAGGATAAGGAAGCTTCCAATGAGTCCTAACTTGAGCTTCCCATTCATTCCATCACTCATGGATTCAGGAAGCATTTACTGAGTGCCTCCCATATGCCTGGCACGTGCAGGGGTTATGGCAGTGAGCACAAGGGACACAGACCCTCATTTCTGGGAGCTTACACTCATGAGGAGGACGATTACACAAATGTTGTAATCGTGATGAAGCTAATTAAGGAGAAGTACAGGGTGACAGGGCAACATGAGAGCAGGAAAAGGAGCAACTTCCAGCTGTGAGCGGCTGGGAAGGCTTACCCAAGACAGTCATCTCTAAGATGAGGCTTGGGAGGGGAGCCAGAGGGGGTGGTGACATGGGGAAGCCTTTCAGGAAGACAGAAGAACCTGTGTAAATGTCTAAGACAGTGGTACCATCAGAGCAGACAGGGGCGTGGCATGGGGGCGCTCAAGTCCAGCTGTGGGGCAGTGGATTTACCCAATTCCCAAGAAGATGCCCACACCTGGGCTGCACTGGTCCAGAGGATATGCTTTTTCCAAACTTGCGCAAAGGGGCCTTTGGGCTGGTGGGTCCTGAAACCTGGCTCATTCAGAAAACTGAAAGTATGACAGATCATGGGGAGCGAAAACCTCTTGGCCAGTTACCAGCTGTTCCTCGTAGATAACTGTCCTCAGCTTTACCTGTTGACCTACATGTCCTGGACTCTCTGTTCAGGTAAAGTCTCTCTCCATCCACTGACCTTGCCCCTTAGGGAGATATCTCTTATCCCCCTGCATAAGCTCTCACCTCCTCTGGAGCCAACCAAATGCTTCATGTGCTTACATCCCACCAGAATCACCCGAGACCTTGGTTTGTTGCTTTCGTCGCTCTATGCCCAGTGCATAGCACATAGTAGGTGTTCAACTAAATGTGTAGTTGAATGAATGAATCTGTTTTCAAAAACATGGGGACCTCTCTTCGGGAACAGCTCTTACTCTGCCTGAATGCAGGCTTCATTGTAACAGGCATTTAGCGCTCACTTCTGTGCATAACGCCTGCAACCATCAAAGGGTATACATACTCTTCATCTCTAACATCTCACCTCTCTGGAGCTACATCAGCCTTCCAGAGGCCACCAAGAACAAAATAAAGCAGTCTCAGAAAACAGTGCACTGAGGAGCACACTCTGGGTGCTGCAAAAGCAACTGTCAGTACTCTCTGTCCTAGCTTATTAACCCTTATTTTATACACATTGATAACTAGTGTTGATTCTCTGTTGTCCTAGCCTCCTGCAGAATAGAAATTGTAAAAAGAAAGCATGGGTCATTGGGTTGGGGGGGGTGGAAAGAAGGAAAAGAGGAGGCTAGCAGGATCAGTTCAGCCACGGCTACTGCTTTTGGGGCCCACTTCCCAATACTCTTGCAGGGACACATGCCCTGTAGACAGTTCTGCTTTTCTGCTCCAGTTCATCCTTGGAGGTTGCCTCTGTGGTGTGACCATCAGCCCCCAGACATGCTGGCTTCCTTCTATTTCCTCTTTCTCAGGCTTAGCCTCTGAGACACCATGGAACTGACGCTGCCAATTCTGATTACATGCAGAAACCGTATCCCAACCATCAAGCCTTTGATTCTCAATTTCCAATTAGTTGCAAATTGGTGATCACTTAGCCTTGAATAACATAATTTCCTCTGTGTATAAGAAGATGCTTAAAGTTGAGAAATTCCTTGCTTACACAATTTTTCTTTTTTTCTCTTTCTGGCACCTGCCTGTGGTTTAGATGCCATATTTTAACTTCTCCTTCCTCAAAGGGTCAACCCAACTCTGCTGTCTTGTTGCAACTGGGTCTGTTCCTACTTCTACCCACAGTCCAAAGTTCACAGGCACTTCTCAGATCCCCTTCTCAGCTGGGCTTTTTCCTTGGGCTCTGTCCTAAAAATAACTTCACTACCATCTCAAATATGCCTAATCACCCCAACTTGTATAATTTCTGTTTTCTGTACGTAGATCATACTTTTTTTCTAATACATCAACAAATATTTAGTGACTTCGTATTTATGTGCCCAGTATTCTGTAAAGTGTAGTTGGGGAGATAGACTGGAAAACCCGATCTTGTCAACTAGAGTCATCTCAGCGGGTAAGAATACAGGAAAGCGTGAGATATGCAGCCTGGAGCACCCGGCACTGGGCAATGGCTCCCCACTTCTCTCCTCAGCGATGCAGGGGAACATGATATTTCCAGCTACCATGCATCCCTATCGGCTTGGGGTTGCTCCGCCCCTTTCCCAACCAAGAAAATTTAGGGAATGATGGGATATTATCAAAAGGACAGTCTTTTTTCTTTTTAATCTTTATTTTATATTGGAGTACAGTTGATTAACAATGTTGTGTTAGTTTCAGAAAATCACAGAAGTGATTCAGTTATACATATACATGTATCTATTCTTTTTCAAATTCTTTTCCCATTTAGGTTCTTACAGAGTATTGAGCAGAGTTCCCTGTGATATACAGTAGGTCCTTGTTGGTTATCTATTTTATTTTATTTGTTTTTTTATGTTTGGTTGCATTGAGTCTTCGTTGCTGCATGTGGGCTTTCTGTAGTTGCAGCGAGTGGGGGTTACTCTTCGTTGCAGTGCACGGGCTTTTCATTGCAGTGGCTTCTCTTGTTGCAGAGCATGGGCCCTAGGCTTGCAGGCTTCAGTAGTTGCGGTGCGTGGGCTCAATAGTTGTGGCTCGTGGGCTCTAGGGCACGTGGGCTTCAGTAGTTGTGGTGCACGGGCTTAGCTGCTCCACGGCAGGTGGGATCTTCCTGGACCAGAAATTGAACCCGTGTCCCCTGCATTGGCAGGTGGATTCTCAACCACTGCACCACCAGGGAAGTCCCTGGTTAACTATTTTAAATATAGCAGTGCGTACATGCAAATCCCAAACTCCCAGTTTATCCCTCCCCCTCCACTCTTCCCCCCCTGGTAACCACAATTTCCTTCTCTAAGTCTGTGAGTCTGCTTCTATTTTGTAAATAAATTCATTTGTATCATTTTTTTTAGATTCCACATATAAGCAATATTATGTGATATTTGTCTTTCTCTGTCTGACTTACTTCACTTAGTATGATAATCTCCAGGTCCATCCATGTTCCTGCAAATGGCATTATTTCATCCTTTTTAATGGCTGAGTAATATTCCATGTATATATGTACCACATCTTTATCCATTCCTCTGTCGATGGACATTTAGGTTGTTTCCATGTCTTGGCTATTGTAAATAGTGCTGCAATGAACATTGGAGTGCATGTATCTTTTTTAATTATAGTTTTGTCCAGGTATATGCCCAAGAGTGGGATTGCTGGATCATGTGGTAACTCTATTTTTAGTTTGTTAAGGAACCTCCATGCTGTTCTCTATAGTGGCTGCACCAATTTACATTCCCACCAACAGTGTAGGAGGGTTCGAAGCGACAATCTTAAACATTCTCTATTTCTCAGAAGAGTCATCTTTAGAAACGGGGATACTTAGTAATAAATCACCATATCACACCGTACAGTGAGTCCCATCCATGCAGCTTAGGCAGCTGCAGCTGAGGATGGCTGGCCGAGATAGGGCTGTTTTCTGAGAACAGATCACCCTTCAAGGAAATAAACCGAGTTCTTGAACTGCCTTTGCTTCCGAACTGCTGACTGCGACCGGCAGGACCACACTGTGCTGGCAGATAAGCCTTGAAAAGGGGCAGGTGCTGTCAAGTTCTTGGTCGACTGTGGTCCCTCCTTACTCAGGAGGACTGTGTGAACAGGAGTGTCTGCACACTCAAGCTTGGAGGCCAGAACTATCATTTCTCAGCCTCTCTGAGTCTTCATTTCCTTGTGTTGAAATATGGGGATCTTAATTCCTATGTCGCAAGGGCTGTGGTGGAAATTCAGTACTTTTGTGAGAGCCCTTAGCACTGGGCTGGCATTAAGTGCTTGCTCAATAATTATTTGCCGGGTTGGAAAAAAAAGGTATTTACTTACAAGCCTGCTCTGCAATCTTTCTTGATAAAAGTACACAAGATCCATCTGCCAGTGATATCTTGCTAAAATAAAAACAGGTGGAAACTGTCTTAAGTGGAATTGCCTATAGAAGAGGTGTGTCCATTATCATTGTTTTATAGGCTTCAGTTAATCCAGTGTGTTCCTTGCTTGCTTTCCTTCCCAGGAATTGTTCCGTGGGTGAACTCTGTGAGCTGGGGGCTGTGATCATTACACCAAGGCCACGCATCTGTCCCCTGTGGGCCAGTTAGCTCAGCTTGGCTCCATGTCTATACACATTGATCTTAACCCAGCTGGCAGACTCACAAATGTGTGACTATGTCCCCAAGGACACCAGGGGGATGGGTTTCTGTGGATATGGCAAATAACTCCTGTCTGCTGGAGAAGCAACTCCGCAACAGCTCTGTTATGGTTATTGTGACCTGAAGGTGGCGCTGTTTCTCAAGGAAGAATGGTATGGGCCTTTTACAGGCTGTGTGAAATGGACTCTCAGAGGTGGAGAGAAATCTGCAAGGTAACTGGGTTCAATTCCCTCCTTTTCCAAGCAAGGAAATTGAGATCCAGAGATAGAAAACTCTTGCCTGAAGCCAAACCACAGAGGCAAGGCTGGATACAGGTCTCCCAGATTATACACTTGCAGGTTTCACTACACTGTTTCCTGGTCCTAATGGCGTTAAGCAATTAATAATGCTTACAACAAAATGGAGTGAATCACTGATACCTAAAAAGCTATACTGTCATTGAATTTCAAATGTCTATTATTCCTAATCACAGGCCAGGTTCAATCTGTCTGTTTTGGGTTTTATTATAAAAGGCATATTTATGTATCTATGTTTTCACGGATGATTTCGTTTTCTTTTCCATACAAATGAAAGAAGGAAAATAATTGGTATGGGTGGAATTTTATTCTATACTGATTTGTTTTTGAAATGTAAGCATGATTTCTGTTTAAATGATCACAACTGAGATGTGGGTTTTTAAAAGATGCTCGTGGATAGAAGCTTGATAATGAAAATAATTCCAAGGTAGCTATTTTTAGCCCCTTTCCTAATTCATAGAAAGTGGAGCACATCAGGGAATGGATATAGTAGGTACATCCTCACAGGCATGCACAGAATCTAAATTCAGTCTTTTAGAAGGTTTCTACCGTGGAAATAAATTTTTTTTTAAGTAATCTTTTGCTTACTTTCCGGGGAGAGTAAGAACTGAGGAAAGTGAGAGAAGTGAGTCCTACATCCTCGTGGGGGGCCTTGTCGCAGCATCATCCGTGGGTCCTCCAGGTGTTCGGAGCCTGTCTTACAGAATTCAATGTCGCTAAAAAGACAGGGCCTGTACCTCTGCTCTTGGCACCAGTTAAAACTTTTCTTGAGATGCAGATGAAACAGAAGACATCATTCCAGTGATAGCAGCATCGTTTCCCCCATTCACCTGGGAGAGAAGGAGTTTATAATCCTTATATTTGTTTTTTTTTCCTTCAGAGCTAAGGGAGACGTACAAAAAGATGTTTTCTGAAATTTGGGTCTACTGGATTCAGGAAGGCTGGATTTCTATCTTTCTGAAAAATGTTCTTTATCAAGTAACTTAGATATTTTTTTCCATTGCAGCTTCCTATGATACAGCAGAATTGCAGAATCTTCAGGCTGTGCGCTGCTCTTTATTTTTACCTCTATCCACACTCCCTTAAAAGACCCCCTTTGTTACATCAGCATCACCCGGTAGCCGGTTAGGAAGGCAGAATCTCCGGCCCACCTCGCACCTATGGAATCAGCCCCTGATGTGTCAGCGTTCCCCAGGTGAGTCGTGCGCCCATGAGTGTTAGAGGAGCACAGACTAGAACACACAGATCTCTCAGGTGGGAGCTGCAATGCCCGTAAACATTTGCCTTAGTTCAGCCTCTGTTTTCATATCAGTGTTTTATCCCTCTCCACTTAGCCTCTCTCGTTCATGCAATTCCATAGATATTTATTGAGGTCTGTGATGTGGCTGAAGGGCTGAGAATAAAGATGAAAATCCTTGGCCTCCTGAAGCTGATGGGGGGAGATAGAAAATAAACTTTACTTATGTTTTTTAAACTTTCAAAATAAACTTTACTTATATTTTTTAAAATTTTATTTATTTTTGGTTGTGTTGGGCCTTCATTGCTGCCCGCGGGTTTTCTCTAGTTGCGTCAAGTGGGGGCTACCCTTTGTTGCCATGCGTGGGCTTCTCATTGCGGTGGCTTCCCTTGCTGCAGAGCACGGGCTCTAGGAGCATGGGCTTCAGTAGTTGTGGTGCGTGGGCTCAGTATTTGTGGCGCACGGGCTTAGTTGCTCCAGGGCATGTGGGATCTTCCGGATCAGGACTCGAACCCGTGTCCCCTGCATTGGCAGGCAGATTCTTAACCACTGCACCACCAGGGAAGGCCTAAACTTTACCTATATGTATAATTATATAATGTACAGCATGTTGTAGAGTGACAGGCTATGGAAGAAAATAAGGCAGGCTAAGGGGGACGGGACTGTGGGAGAGGGTACAGTGGTGTATGGGATGGTCAGGGCAGGCCTCTCCAGCGAGTGGGGCCTCTGAGTGGAGACGGGAAGGCAGTGAAGGCAGGAACATGTAGGGGACGGGACCTGGGGCAACCCTCTGCCACGCTCCTTTAAAGTTGCTACGTGGGTCCCTGTGTGTCAGGTTTGCCAGATTTAGCAAATAGAAATACAGGATGCCCTGCATTTTTGAATTTGGATTTGAGGTTGAGTTTCAGACCTACAATAAGTTTTTGGTATAATATACTAACTTGTAATGTTATAATATATGCATATATATATCAATGGTTTAATACATGTGCTAGTACATAAGCCTGGTACTAAATTACAGTATATATATTAAAAAGTTTTCATCGTTTATCTGAAATTCAGATTTGACTGGGGGTCCTGTATTTTATCTGGCGACTCCTCTGTGAACGATGGCCCCGGAGCAGGCCATGGCTGGAGGAGGACGTGGCTTTCTCTGCAGAATCACCATTCCTTTCTCCATCAATCTGTGTCTTCCTTCCTGGGCCTTGGCCAGTGGGACCCGGAAGGCAGTGGCTGTCCGTGACCTTGTTGTGTTATCCCCATGGATGATGCCTGAAGGTGGTTCCCCTGGACCTGTTTTCTGCAGTCAGATAAGAATTTCCTGAACTAAATACTCCTAAAAAGACTTTTCTAGTAAAAAAAAAAAGACCCATATTTTAGAATACCTCTAGTTATACATTGCCTTGTGACTGTATCAGCCATCACCTGTTGGAAGAAAAACACTAACCATTCCTCTGTCCATCTAGTCTGTATGGGAGAAACTCGTGAGATATTCTGCAGGCAACCTCCATACAACATGTCAAGTGCAGTTTTCCAAGTGCTGTTTTTGATGTGGGAAGTGTGACCCCTCCCGCCTCTTCCCAGAAGAGTCTAGGGCATAACATCTGTCTGCCAAGCTCAGAGTCAAGCCATAACCCTTCCACATTTAAGTAAGGGGAAATCCTCCTCCCTTCCTTTACTTATTCATTTTTAACCATACCAACTGGAAAGGACATGGCTGCTGAAATGACAATAGCTCTAGGTCACTTTTCAGTAATTACCCCTTACAGAGCCCAAGCTTGAAGAGAGAAGGTTCTAGAACTGGAAGCTTTTGTGTTTTCTCATGAGGAGAAGGATGACTATAAACAGCCTACCTGACTTAGCCAAGATAGCCTGAGGGGCCCCTTTGCTGTCTTCTCTCTTGTGCTTCTGAACACCTGCCATCACAAGTTAAAACCATTAATAACACCCAACAAAACAAAATTCAGTTGCATTTCATAATAACAAGCCCTTCTGATGAGAGGTCACAGCTGACGGTAGAAATAGAATTTCTTCTTTGCCTCCTGACTTGGGGCAGCGGGTGGCAGCAAGGACTCAATGGCTTGTTGCAATGAATTTCTAGATCCTGATCTGCACATGTGACAGGTCCTGGGGTGGGACTGGAGTGGGCCAGACAATAGGATAACTTTTGCTGAAATGTTTTGTACAAGAACACCAACACTGTGAATTCAGCTTCAAAACAGTTTCAAAGACATCGATTCTAAAGTACCCCTGGAGATGACAGTTTTTTCCATATAATTAGGAGTGCATTAATACTTTATCTTTGTTTCTTATGTTCTCTTTTCAGTAAAAAGTGAGAAGACTTATCTGAAAAGAAATTAAGTTGCTCTTTAAATTAATTTGTGGCTTTATTGGAGATGCAAACGAACTTAGACCTGCTTTCTGCTGTTCTTTGGTGCGCCAGAGTATTTCTGTTGAATCAGCTCGTTTGCAATTCTAAAAACTAGTTTCAAAATTTGGGATTGTGAATTAGATTGGGGTGTGTGTGTGCGTGTGTGTTGCATCTGTACTTTTCACATTCTACAGGCTTTCCTACTCATTAGTTATGACTTGGATTTGTAAAACTGGGACACTTTGATAGAAACTTCAGGATGACAGTAAGTACAATAAAATGCTCCATAAAAGTGGCAAACAGGAAAACTACCACCAAAGGTCAAACAAAAGCAATCAACCAACCAACCAATAAGTAAACAATAAGAAGAAAGAACACTTACATTTTAATTACTCACCAGGATATATCAGAACGAATTTGAAAAAATTTAACGTACAAGCGCATGTTTTAAACATAATATTTAAGTAGGAAGATAGATAGCAGTATTGATTTTTTGGTTTATGAATATAGTTTTCACATGAAGTAAATTAGAAGCGAAATTTTGTATAATTTGCACATGAACTAGTAGAAGTCATGCTACTTGTAGCAGTTATATATTTTAAAATATGATTCTTTGCTTATTATAATATAGATACATATACATTTGGGGGAATTTAGGACATAGAGGTAAGCAAAAAGAAGAAAACAATAATCACAGGTATCGTACCAGGCAGAGAGGACCTTTGTGAATTTTAGTGTACATCTTTCCAGTTCTTTTTTTCTATCTATATTTATTTTTGTTAATGGTATTGCCTAAGTTCTTTTCAAACTCTTAGTTAATCTGTATGTCATATGAGGAAAGAAGGAGACTGGAAGGGAGAGGAAGGAAAATGAGACTTTGCAGTGACTCTGATAATAACATATGAAACAAAGAACTGCTAGACAGATAGAAAGCAGAGTGCCGTAGTTCTCTGCTGCTTTTATTTACGTCAAAGTAACGGTCCAAGGCAGCCTGAAATTTTCATCATCAGAGTCATTCATATTTTTTGCATGGGTTAAAAGCATACATCTTCATGATGTAAGAACAAAGGGTAAGTAGGATCAACTTTTCTGGTTTAGTTGTGATTCATTTCAGAAACATTTGCAATTTCCATCCTTGACATATTTGAACCTTGCAACTTAATTACGTGGATTTAGTAGTCAAGACTAGCACATTTTCCTCTCTGCTTGTAACAGAAATGTCTAACTTCAAGCCGCCTGTGTTAGAGGCAGGCATGACCAAGGAGAAACTGAGAAGACCTGCACAATCAATTTACCCCCAAGCCAGAGGCCATCGCGAGAGGTTGCTGGGTTCAAGACCCGCTACGACAAAATGGGCAGCCAAAGAAAGTGAAAAACTTCACCCATTCGCCCAATCCCTGAAAATAAATAGTCAGAAAACGATGACAGCAGGAAACAAATGTACTTAGGCTTCATCATCAGAAAGATTTGCAATGGCGCACAGACAGAAGCCAGCATGAAAACAATAAGAATAAGAATAACTGTGCGTGTCAGCCGGGCGTGTCACCATATTGTACTCAACTTGAGGATATTAATTTCACAGTTCTCGTAGATAAGTTTAAACATAGGAACATGTCACAAATAAGCAGCGTTCTCCGCAAGGCTACATCAGCTGGGATTTCACAGTTTGCAATTTTTAAATTCAGCTGGGTCTCCAAGGGCCAATCAATATTGGTGGCAATTATTCTTAGTACACAGTCCAAATGAAATGGGTGTGTTTTTTTCTTTTTTATCAAGGTGGGAGATGGTGATATAGAAATAAACAAATTCCCTTGTGGACGGCAATTGGGCCGCGTAACAGCTGCAGCAAGTCGGCTGTGGGTCCCTTTGGCCTGTTCCTTGGGAATAGTCCAATAATGACCCCATTATTTTAACCCTTCAACGTAAGCTGTGTTTGATAGCTAGCCTGGAAAAACCTGGCATGTGTCAAACAAAGAGAGAATGAAAACAAAACAACAACAACAAAACCCCCAAACCCAGGAGCACTTCCCAAAGCAGCTGCTGGCAGCATTACCTTATACACAGGTTTTATTTATACCCTGGTTTCTAAGCCACAACCTCTAGAGGGCCAGTGCTTGGGACACAGGGATGTTTTCACAAAGCAGAGTCAATTTACATTCTAGAGGGAAAGCAGTGAAAACCTTAAAAACTTTTTTCCCAAAGGCAGATACTGAATTATGCACATCCCTAGATTTTATTCTTTGAAAAGTTAGTGGTTTTTTTTCTTCTTTAACTTTTGGTCTTTTTAGGGGGAGTTTGGGGAGGAGCGGTGGGGGTAGTGATGGTGGGGAATGGGGAACAGAAAGGCAGAGGAGAAGTGGACCTCAGAATGACAGTTCAGGTTGCTTTTCCTGGCGGGGCCCAAGTTTGAGTTAGTCAGCCCTCACTGGCAGGGATTTGGCTGGCAAGACTCACAAAACCCAGGTCATAGGCGGGCAAAGCAGGGACAGGAAAATGCACGCCTCATGACAAATTAGGTTTGTGTTTGAATTTCCTAATCCTTGGAGTAGGGTTTCTTTTATCTTCAGCCTGGTCTCAAATTGGGCTTTTTCATCCCATTTTGCTTTTTCTCTAATTAATCACTTAAGATAGAGTGCTAGGAATCTAAAATTATTCTAGTGTCATTTTATGTAAGTTGATAAAACAAACAAAACCCCAAACAAATCAAAACTGAGTGCTCTTGTTCCTACCTGTGTTTTCAAACTACCAGTTCTCTTACATAAATGTTACAAGAAATGGAACATTCTGGAAAACAGCCAAAGATGCAAATGGAAAAGGGCCATAATAATAACAACCCGGTGGTTCTTTCTATAAACCCAATAGCCCATTAGCCACCTTGGAATTAGGGATTATTCTGGCGGAATCTGGTTATTTTCCTCTCGATTTGAAATAGAAACTAGAATGAATGAAAGGGAAATTTTAGAAGAGTTTTAGGATCATAAAATTCTATGTGCCCTTTGAAGGTTGCAGGTGCAGGTGGATTATCATTTATTATTTGGAGTGGACTCCAGGAAGGAGGTAAGGATGAATAAATAAACAGAACGGGGTGCTACTGAGTTTAAGATGGTATTTAATTCTTTCTTGCCTGAAAAAAAAAAAAAGGTACAGAGGAGGTATTCATTCACTTATTCTATACTGCCTTCTCCGTAATTACGATTCTTTCCGTTTCTTTGAGTGAGTGGGTCCAAGTCGCTAGGAATTGGTGGTTAGAAGTCAATATTCTAAAGTTCAAAAATACATTGTTTTCTTTCCCTCCTCCCCGACTTTGAAAATGTTTTAGAGTAAAGGCTCCTGATTGCAATGGTGGTTTGTGGTTAATAGCATTAGACTTCTGGTTTGGATTAATGCCGCTAATTAGTTTCTGTCCTTGACTTTTTCTAATTAAAGCATAGAGGCTTTGGTGCTAAACACCTGGGCAGATTACCTAATTAGGTGACAGAAACATACACAGTTGTTCACAGGTAATTATTTTAACTTTCACTGCTTGTTTGGTATTAAACACACTGATAAAAAGGGCATCCTTTCTACCCTACTAACCTCAAAGTATCAGTTCATTGGCAAGGAAGCTGGTACTGGTATTGCCTTCTAAACAGACAATGTTGACCCCTTTTTTGGTGAATATGTGCAGAAGTGACAGATTCGGTTTTCTTCCCCCCACGCCCAGACACAGGAGAAAACTCACTTGCTAGTTGTTCTCACTCTGTTCCCTACGTGTTCCTTTGAGAAGGCAGTTTCCTTTGATGGGCCAAGTAGAACTTGGATGCTGTGTCTTTGGGTGCACAACACTCCTGGGAATTTTTGGAAGCATGCCTTTTGGTTCCAGTACTGAATAATCTGGTGGGAGCCTCATTGCTCTAAACATGGGATGTATTCTCTGGTTTAGAATTCAACATTGAAAACCCAGTGTCTGCACCCTTTACGTTCTTAAAAATGGAAAAGACTGAAAGCTACTGGGATCCTTTCAACCATGGGAGTGGCTCCATGGATCATCCCCAACTTGCACCTGCTCACGGGAAGAGTCAGGCCCAGATGGAGCTGAAAAGGAGGTACCTGCACCGGGACCCAGAGAACATTCTACCACTTGAGGCACACACACACTGGAAGCTTGTAACAAATCTCCATGCATGGTGGCAACTGGCCTCCGTAATCTCTGCCCAACCAATCCCTAAGGACCAGCTGAAGGACACACTGGCTATTTTCTAAGCATTCTCTGGCTTTCCTTTCCTTGGCTTTTGCTCTTACTGATTCCACTTCCAGCCACACCTCGTATCACATCTTCATCCCTTGGGACCCTCTCCCCGCTTTGGGGTCCATCCCCCACGGTGCCCCTTCTCCAAAGCCTTTCCTAGAACTCTCAGTTGATCTACTTCTCTTTCCTTGGAAGCCCTGTAGCTTGTGTAGCTCTCCTCCAAGCCTCACTGTATTCGGTTTTGTATTATTGGGTTTTTTTGGGGTTTTTTTTTTGCGGTACGAGGGCCTCTCACTGTCGTGGCCTCTCCCGTTGCGGAGCACAGGCTCCAGATGCACAGGCTCAGCCGCCATGGCTCACGGGCCCAGCGGCTCCGCGGCAGGTGGGATCTTCCCAGACCGGGGCACGAACCCGTGTCCCCTGCATCGGCAGGCGGACTCTCAACCACTGCGCCACCAGGGAAGCCCTGTATTATTGTTATTTGAGTCTCTATCTTAGCAATGATATTATCAGCCTTTTCATTATTTACTCAGCAATTACCAAGAGCTTCACACATACTAGGTGCTTTTTTAGGTGCTGAAGATTCAGTGACGACAGAACAAATTCCCTGCTCGCATTGAACTTACAGTCCAAGGAGGAAGGAGGGCAGATAGCAAACAAGCGAACACATGAACAGATATAATAAGGTCATATAGGGATAACAGCTATGAAGGAAAGAATATCACTAGACAGGGTGATGGAAGAGCAATTTAGAAAATGATGATGACACTCACTGAGCATGTGTGTTGTCAATTGTATCTATGACTCTGTCTAATGCTCACAACACTGCTATGAACTAGGTACCACTAGTAATCCCACCCTAGAGAAGAGAAATTGAGACCAAGTGGTTAGGAAGCTTGCTTGAGGTCACGCAGCTACTCAACAGTCACATGGTCAGTACCTGGTCACCTTCCCTTCCTTTTTGTCCGGCCACAACAGTGCCTGGAGCAGACCTTGGAGTGAGGCCCTTGATGAACTACGTGGTCGCACACCTATGGTTTTCTTTCTCCAAAATGACTCATATGAATCTGTCCCCTTTTTTTTTCTCCCATCCTCCCCACTTTAGATCAAGCCCACACGATCTTGGGTCAGGACACCTGGCTTCTGTCTTTCTCCGCTCTGGTCTTCCTGGTTTCCTGCAGCTGCACAGCTGCAGAGGCCCTGGAGGGGTTTGGCTCTGATGATGAGATGAAGACTCCTGGGATGTGCTGCCCCCTCCCCTGCCGACTCCAGGGAACCCCAGCAGTGGGAGACCTGGTCAGAGGTGAGCAGGATGTTTAGATCAGCCTGGGGGCAGCGCAGAAAGGTCCAGCCACAGCTCAGGTGCAGGCAAGAAGCTGGAGGGCTGGTCCCTGCCTGGGAGGCTCATGGGCTTCTAAGAAGCTGGCCACCCAGCTGGACTGAATCAGGTCCTGCTGTGTCCCTGGGACTCCTGACCGCCACCTTGGACCCAGGCGCCATCTGACCCCACCTGGTCCTACCACTCATTTTCATCCTGCCCCAACTCACCTGGTTGCCTCCAGCCCTACTTGTTTCTGCCACACTGTAATGCAGATGGATAAACCTGAGGGACACACAAAGGTTGTGGTCCTCTTGGGCCAGGGATTTCCAATCCAAGTCTCAGTCTCCTTATCTGTGAAATGGGCTAGTGGTGGAGTGGCTGTAAGGGTTCAGCCGAACGACATTATGTGTAAGTGCCTAGCTGAGTGCCTGCTCTCCAGTAGGTGCTGGGTAAATGCTAATTCCATTCGCTCCAGGAGTCCTCCAGGCTGGTTGCTGGCCTGGTTGGCATCTTCACGGGCTTCTAGACCAGTCCTCCTGACGCATGCTCCCATCGCAGCCCCCCAGGCTCCAAACCCTTTTCTGGCCCCTGAGCACCTGCGGAAGATAAAATCCAAAGATGCCTTTGAGGTTTCCCATGATCTGCCTGGAGCATGACTGTGCTTCTGATTCCGCAGCCTCAATCCTCTTCCATCACACTGGCCTTCTTGCTCCCTCTCCCCACAGATGGTTTGCACTTTGGTCCCTTTTTGTTGCTCCCCCTGTAACGGCCTCTTCCCGTTTCCTCCTAAAGGGATCTCATCCCTCATTAGTAGACATACCTGAGGGCTCTGCCTTGCTTCCGACAACCCACCTTTCCTGGCCACAGCGCAGCCCTGGGCGCCGGGTCAGAGGGGCGGACTCTCGGCAGCCTCAGAGGACACCTCAGCCAGCTGGGCCAGGCAGATGTGTCTCCCAGGAATTTGGCACTGAGTCAGGCCCACGGGATGGCTTGCTCTGAACCTGGCCATGGCTGCTGTGGGCCAGGGGAAGTGTGTAAAGCAAGCACAGAAAGGGAGGCACACCCACACCAGCACCTGCTCGTCCCACAATGCCCGTTCTCTCCACCGCCCTTCCCGTCCGTGCTGCATGTCTGAATCCCCACTCCCTGGAGATTCTTCTAGTCCTTCTATGAGCACAGCCTGAAGCGCACAGTTGGAAGTTGCTTGTTGAATAAATGGATGGGTGGATGAACAAATGCTGGGGAGAGAAACCCTAACACTACATCAGGGAATTCTCTGGAGAAGGGGTTAAAAAGCTGATTCTCTGGCCTCACCCTGATTTAGTATTACAGATTCCAGGTGGGGCCTGAGAATCTGCTTTGTTACAGCCCTACAGATGTTCGGATACAGGAGGTCTGAGAATCACAGAGGTCGGTCAGCTACGGACTCCTGGGTCTGCTAATAATGCGAGTTCTCTGAGAGCGTCACACGTAGCACATTCACTTGGTGCCAGGCTCGTGCTCGGGTCCTTACACGTGTCATCGCACCCCGAGTGAGAGTCCTGCGAGGTGCTGGTCCTCTGATTTGCAGTGTCAGATTACAGGCAGGTTAAGTCCCTGGCCGGAGCCTCGCCGTGAGGTGTCCACCAGATGCTCTGGCCCTTGGGCTCCTTTGAGCGCCTTCCCTTGTCTGGAGAAGTCTCCATCCCCTGAGTCTGCTCCTCCTTCAGGAAGCTCCCAGGCATTTGCTTCCCCCGCCTCCCTTGCCATGTGGGGCTGGCCCCGCCAGTCAAATGCCCCAGCTTGGGGTTGGGGTCACTGGACCCTTCTGGTTGGGGTGGTGGCATCCTGCTCTTGGGGGCAGCCATGGCAGAAGTCCTAGCACCAAATGCAGTGTCCCATGTCCCTGGTATGATCTTCGGGGGTCTCTGCCCAGCAGGAGTGGCACAGGCCTTCACTGTGGCACCCCTGCGGTGCACTGTGGGCAATGCTCTTGACCTTGGAGCTGTTGTTCTGGTTGTCTGTTACTGGGTAAGGTACCACTCCAGAACTTAGAGGCCTAAAACAACGGCAATATTTATTTTGCGTGTGAATCTGCAATTTGGGCAGGGCTCGCGGAGACAATAGTTTCTGTTGTGCTCAGCGTTGGTTAGAGTGAACTGAAGACCTAGGGGGTTGGTGGGGTGCAGGCTGGACCATCTCAGGCTTGCTCACCTGCACGGCTGGCTGCGGGTGCTGGCTCTTGCCTGGGCCCTTAGCTTAGGCGGTGGCCAGAACACCTACATGCGGGCTTTCTATGTGGCTGCTTGGCTTCCTCACAACATGGAGGCAGGGTTCAAAGGGTGAACACAGAGAGAGACAGAGACAGAGAGAGACAGTCAGCAGCAGCTGTGTCACTGAGCTTCAGAAGTCATGCAGCCACTGAGGCCGGCCCACATTCAAGGAGGGGAATTAGACTCCACCTTTGATGGGATGAGGGTCCAAGAATTTTCAGACAGGTTTTAAAATGAGCACAGCTGACTTGTCTGGTTTCCTACCTTTCCTGAAGCTTCTACGAGCTTCTGAATTTAAAATAAATTCCCAGATTTAAGCTATCTGGAGTTGTTTCTATTATCTTATTCATAGAGCTGGTATGGGTGGAGTCAGGCTGCACACCCAAGTCTGTCTGATTCCAAAGTCTGTTCTCCGAATCCCACATCCCCTCCCTCCTGGAGGGCACAAGAACAGAGCTCTTGGGTTTCCCTGGTGGCGCAGTGGTTGAGAGTCCGCCTGCCGATGCAGGGGACACGGGTTCGTGCCCAGGTCTGGGAAGATCCCACATGCCGCGGAGCGGCTGGGCCCGTGAGCCATGGCTGCTGAGCCTGCGCGTCCGGAACCTGTGCTCCGCAACAGGAGAGGCCACAACAGTGAGAGGCCCGCGTACTGCAAAAAAAAAAAAAAAAAAAAAAAAAAAAAAAAGAACAGAGCTCTTGTGGCCAATTAATGCATTCATTCAACCAACCAACCAAAACTCACACGTTTAACAAGTACCTCCCATTTGTTAGGCCCTGAAGTTTCAACAGTAAACTCATTTCCCCGCATCACGTGTACAGCCTGAGGAGAGGTACAACACATAGTGAGGCTGCTACAAGGCAGCATGATGAGGGCTAAAATAGGGAAACTTCAGGAACACAGGAGATGCACCTAACCCAGAGGAATGAGGGGGTTGAGGAAGGTGTTCTAGGGAAATGATAGCAAATCTGAGACTTGAAGAGTGAGTATGAATGAATTAGGCCAGCTGTGGTGGTGGTGATGGTGGTGACAGAATGCTCCAGCAGAGAGAACAGGGTGTGCAAAGGCCCAGGGGCAGGCAGGGCCCTGCCCCTCCACAGGAGTAAGGGAGTCGTATGTGGCTGGAGCACCGTGGGTGGAGAGGGAGGAAACAGAGACATGAAGCTGAAGAGGTGAGCTGGAGGCTGGTCATGTAGCGCCTTCAGTAACCTGGTCACTTAATGTAAGGACGACTGCAGTGCTGGACATCAGAAGTACTTAGGGGAAAAAGTAGGATTATTTGTATAAAGTCAAGGGCCCACATTTAAATTCTGGATATTCAAATAACTATATCAGGGTATCATTCAGCAACTT
Source organism: Mesoplodon mirus (assembly GCF_964341445.2). NCBI lineage: Eukaryota > Metazoa > Chordata > Mammalia > Artiodactyla > Ziphiidae > Mesoplodon > Mesoplodon mirus. The sequence goes on along the minus strand of NC_138982.1, from coordinate 135,395,231 downwards.
CCTGAATTGCTGCTCACTCATTCATTCCACAAATATTTATTTGAGGGCCTCCTACACTCCAGGCCAATCCTAGCACAGTTTGATGAAAAGGATGGCTAACATGCCAGTGTTTGCTTTTCTGTGACCTCTAAGGGGACTGTTGCTTTCTTTTCAATGGATACACCAGTCACCCTGTGGTCAGGACAAGGTGTCAAATTAATGCCAGCTGCGTGGTGACAAACGCTAACTGGCCAGAGTCACAGATGTGGTGCCATGCAGCTGTCCAATCATTACAACCTTGGCTGTAAATGGGCAAATCCAGCTGGCTGCCTTCCTGTTGTGAAAGCACAAAACCAGCAGAATTTCTTCATACTGAAAGGGAACAACACACAAGCTTCCTGTTGCCCTTCGGATTGATGGCTTGAAAGAAGGAAATACAGATGAAATCTCTCCTTGACTGAAGGTACTTGAGCAATGAAGAAGGCTTAGTCATGGCTATAGACCTTTAGCCAGACCCCCCTCACTGTGGTCTTCCCGATTCTAGTTTACTCAGCTATTGGGAGCATCTGTCAGTTACTGCAGGCAGGCAACTGGAGGGGAGGACAATTGCATTCTGATTTTCAAAGATGTGTGCATGGATCCCAGACCGACAGTTTCAGAAATAAGATAAAATTTAAAGCTAAAGCTCTAGAGTTTCACTGATCAAGATCAACATGACTTTCTGTTCAAACAACCAAGGACAAGACAAGTGGGTGGGATGGTGAGGCTGAGAAGCTGGGGTGTCTTCACCACTTAGGAGCTGATGTTCCATGTTTTGCCCAGTGACCCACCTGAGATTCTGATGTGGTAATTTCCATTGTGTGCAAAGTGGGTAACTGACCCATGAGTTGAATGATACAGTGTCATGATGCAGAATAATGACGGGCCATTCTTGGTCAGCTTGGGCTGCTGTAACAAAATACCATAGACTGAGTGGCTTAAACAATAGAAATTTATTTCTCATATTTCTAGAGGCTGGGAAGCCCAGGATCAAGGTGCTGACAAGGTAGGTTTTATTGTGAGGCCTCTTTTCTTGATTTATAGGAGGCGACCATCTTGCTGTGTGCTCTCATGACCTCTTCTTTGGGTGTGCACTCAAGCAGGGAGAGAGAACAAGCTCTCTGGTGTCTCTTCCTTTTCTTACAAGGGCACTAATTCCATCATGGGGGCCTCACCCTTGTGACCTCATCTAACCCCAATCACCTCTCAAAGGTCCCACCTCCAAATACCATCACATTGGGGGTTAGGGCAACAACATACAAATTCTGCTGGGGCAGGAGGGACACAAACTTTCAGCCCATAACATTAATGGACATACAATGAAATTGCTAACCTACACAAAGATCAACCCTGTTACAATCTCTCTTTATACTTGATCAATCATCTGAGAATTTGAGGGGATAATGTGAAATGTAGGAGTATGTAGATTTTCTTACTGAGTTCAAGAGACTGGATATATTTCATAATTAAGTCTCACGATCCTTTGTTGTAGAGGCTTGAATTCAGAGGTTGTAAATGGGACAGTGAAAAAGCAAGCTGACATTTAAAAATCACAAGATTTCACATAAACTCCTAGATTTTTATTACTTCTCTTGAAACATTGCAAGATCTGGCTCGGTGATGACATGTAACAATGGCTGGAGCAGCAGTTGCCCACCTCTGGCCAACCTAGTCCCCAGCTGTCTTCAGTGGGATTCCCTGGGAAGCCAACTCAGATGGGGATTTATAGTTAGAGGTGTTTTGGGGAGTGGTCTCAGGATCATTCCTGGTAGTGGGATGAAGGAGGAAGGATTGGATGGAAAAGCTGAATCACAAAGAGGTGAATCAGTCACAACCAAGGGCTCAGCCCATCCCAGAGGAGGTAGAATGGGCTTTCAGGGTTGTCCTACCTCAAGGGAATGGAGCCAGACCTTTATATCCCACTTTGACCATTCCTGGATGTGGGCTGTCCCCAGGAAGGGGCGTGACCTTGGGCAAGATGGCTTCTTTTTTTTTTTTTTTTTGCGGTACGCGGGCCTCTCACTGTTGCAGCCTCTCCCGTCGTGGAGCACAGGCTCCGGACGCACAGGCTTAGCGGCCATGGCTCATGGGCCCAGCCGCTCCACGGCATGTGGGATCTTCCCAGACCGGGGCACGAACCCGTGTCCCCTGCATTGGCAGGCGGACTCCCAACCACTGCGCCACCAGGGAAGCCCAAGATGGCTGTTTTCAGCTAGGGCAATTCCCAAAGAGTAACCCTGCTAAAAGCCACCAGCATCCACACTCCCAGCAGTGTGTCCGTCCTGCAGGGGTCTGGGCAGCACACCACAGCATCCACTACACCACCAACCCCTATTACCTCCCTGAGCCTGAAGCCAGTGTCACTTGTCATTTGTAGTTGTCCTTGCACTGCTGTTTGTCTGATGGTAGAGATTGTTCCTCTTTTACTTGTCTCTAGCAGCAGTGACAAGGGAACACCAGGGAAGTCTGTCTGTTTCAAGAAAAATGGAAGAAAGCATTGATACTTTTGGAAGTGAAGAACACTCCTTCCTGTGTGATTGATTTGCAAATGCTCCACCCACTCAACTCATTCATATCACTTGCCAGCCACTGTGAGTATTTATGTTCATGCCCCTGGGGAAGGCGAGGGTCCAGGTAGGAGTCACAGGGGCCATTTAGTTCAACTGGAATCAAAGTTCCTTTGACTACACTGCTGTTCTCCACATCTGTCCCCAAGAAGGACCAGGTCTGGCTGGAAGGGCTTTTTAATGGAGTTCCTCTAGAGGCATTGATTCCACAGAGTTTGCAGTGGAAACTCTTTTAGTTTCCTGTTGTCTCCAATAGAGCAAAAACATGTGATGGGCACTTCCCTGGTGGAGCAGTGGTTGAGAGTCCGCCTGCTGATGCAGGGGACGCGGGTTCATGCCCCGGTCCGGGAAGATCCCACATGCCACGGAGCGGCTGGGCCCATGAGCCATGACCACTGAGCCTGTGCATCCGGAGCCTGTGCTCCGCAATGGGAGAGGCTGCAACAGTGAGAGGCCCGCGTACCACAAAAAAAAACAAAACAAAACAAACAAACAAACAAAAGGCACATAGCCATTCCTTTCATGTGCCCTGCAACTGGAAGCACAATCTTTAGAAACCCTTTCCAAAATGCCTTGATACAGACGTGGAGAGATGGGTTGTCTCCAGAGCGGAGATTTTCCCAACCCACCCTTGGGAGGGGTTAACAGTTCCGTGAATTTCAGCATCAGGAGGTTTTGCTATTTAGCTGAACATCCGGCTGCACAATTCCGTTCAGTCACTCTCAGGTGTGATCATCATGATAGCCATCGAATCTGCATTACTGTCATCAGCAGGGCAGAGCCGTTATTAGGCGCCTAATTGCATGTGGACTGGTCCTGGGCGATGGAGAGCAAATACAGGAAGGCTCAGGGCAGGCCTGCCTGGGTGGATGCCCGAGGCTCGATCGGAGGTGCCTGAACGCACACGGAGGCTGTGCAGGCCCAGATCAGGAAGGGTGAACGAGTGCCCAGACTCGGAGCAAAGGGCTCACATCATGGAAGCTCAACGGAGGTGACCGTGTTGGAGAACCAGAGCTCGGCATTTCGCATTCACGTCCTCCTGGTTCTGCCGGTTACTGAGGCTCGAGTTCGGTTGGCAGAAGATTAATTCACAGAATGACCCTTTGCTGAAACCGTGAGAGAGATTCTTCAGTCTGGGTCTGAGCCGATTTTGGTCTCTCCACCAAAGGCAGAGACAGAGTAGAGGCAGGACATATGTCTGCAGAAAGAGAGGACAGTGAAATCCACACAAGGAGAGGACAGTGAAATCCACACAAGGCACAGCTCATGCGTTCATGTATAAAAACGTGATGGGCACGTGCTTGACCCTAGAAATGTGACGCACCAGAAGTGCCAGCATTCAGCTGTGCTGGGCCAACAAGTTTAGAGCAAATTAACTGCAGTAAAACGACTGGAGTGAAACTGTAGTAAATCTACAGGGAGACGAGGACTTCCATAAATCATCAGTAAATTCAGCAAATTACTTGACTGTGTTGATCACTCAGCCTGTGCATGATGTGGCTGGTTGCTTTTGGTGCCTCAGCTGGTTTCCACGTACTGCTTAAGACCTTGGGCACATCGTCTCACTGATAAAGTGGAGATGACCTGGTAGTTGCTACTTCATAAGGTAAGGTAATATATGAGAAAGTACTTTGGAAAATGTAAAGTATATAAAAATATTAGTCTTTACAGAGGAGTAAGTGCATTTTAGCAGCAGCTGGTGTACAGATAAGTTCACAGAGAAACTGGGGTGAATCACACTTACCTGGGGAGAGTGTGGAACAGTCCAAAATGGCTTCTGGGTCTCCCTCTACATGGGAAGCAGGTTCTGCTCCTCCTGGGGAGATTTCATGGTACAAATAGTCTTTCAGGAACTTCCTATTGTGATGTCTGGTTGAAAACGGGCCTTTGGATTTCAAAAGCCAATCCTTGGCGAGGACTGGAACTGAGGCAGCCATAGTTCTCAGATACAGGAGAGGCATAATGACGTAAGAACAAGGCTCTTTGCTTCTGAATTAGAAAAGGATTCTCCAGGCTGCGGGGAGAGGATAATTGGAGCAGAAGGGGGTGCATGAATATTTGTGGTCCCTGAGAAAAAAGAGTTTTGCACTCCTCTTTCCCACTGGCTGAATCCAGATGGGCGTAAAGAAAAAGGTCTGTGGGATGGACAAGTACAGGGGGTTTGGGAGAGAAATGAGACTGTGGGTGTCAGCGGGGGTCTAGGTAGTCTCTGCCTTCAAAGCCTCGCAGAGTCCCCTGGAAGGCCAAGTGCTACAGGTGTGGTGGCTGGAGCACAGGTGACAAAAGCCCATATGCACGGTCTCTCCTTCCCTGTCACCTTGGAGCCCTGTGAACCCCCCTCCCCGCACCACCCCTCCCCACAAATAGGAATTACTCCTGGAGAAGAGTTATCCACGAAATGGACTGAGGTGCCTGGCTGCCAGCTGAATGGGCCTTGAAAGAGAATTCAGGTAACATTACTGTTGTATAATAAAGCATTTGACTGGCTTTTGTTTCTGGTTCATGAAAGGGAGCCTCTAAATCCTTGGAATTTCCCAAGTAACAGAAGTGTCTTTGTTACTCATGAGCCTTTGGATCACACCTGAGTTTATACTGAGAGCTGTGATGACTCAGGATCGGAGCTGGTCACCAGAAAGACCAAGCATGTGGTTAGAGGGTTGGGGTTTGGGCCAGCCTGACCTCTGGGGGGAGGGAGGGAGGCGGGAGATTGATTTCAACTACATGGCCAGTGAGTCAATCAATCGTGCTGACATAATGAAACTCCAGTGAAACACTCTGGATGTTGAGGCTGGATGGAACTCGCTGGCTGGCGAACTCATCAATGTGCCAGGAGGGTGACACACCTGATTCCACGGGGAAGGGGCACAGAAGCTCTGCATTTGGGATCTCTCAGACCTTAGGCTATGTGAGCATTCATTTGGCTGGTCCTGGGTTGGATCTTTTATAGTAAAACTGTGATTGTAAGTATAACACCTTCTTGGGTTCTGTGAGTCATTCTAGGGAATTGTCAAACCCGAGGGGTCATGGGAAGCTCTGAATTTGTAGCCAGTCAGTCAGAAGTGCAGGTTGCCTGGGAACCCCTGAAGTGTGGCTGGTGTCTGAGGTAAGGGCGATCCTGTAGAGGACCTGGCCTTTAACTTGGGGGGCCCGAGGTAACGCTGGGTGCTTGTGCCGGAATGATATTGCAGCTGGTGTCAGAAGAGTCACCAAAAAAATAAAGTCGCACACTCACAAAGGGGACACAAGTCCCTCATAGGGTTGGGTTTCAAGAAGCAGAGGCAGGTAAAGCGGTTCTCACGGTGCTTGGGGCAGAGAAGATCGTTGGTCAATGTCTACTGTTATTGTTTTACTTTTAGTCTAGTTTTGGGGAAAAGTCCTGATCTATGACTCTTTCCCCAGGTAAATCAGGCTTCCTTCATTCTCCATATCAACTTCTTTGTCACAGTGAGAGGAGGAGGTGGGAAGGGAGACAGGAAAGATTCTTGAAAGATTCCTCTTCAGCTCTTGTTTTTCTCTCACGATCATTCATTCATTCACTTATTAATTTTTTCACAAATTATCCCTGCTGTGAGCCTGGTACTGTCCTAATCTCCCAGGATGTCAAAGTTACTGTCCTGGCACTTACCTGGTTGCTGTGTGTGTGTGTCAGCGGTGGGGTGGGGACCCCAACTATATACTATACACACACACACACACACACAGACAATATATATAATATATATGAAATATATAATATACATTGGGTTAGCCAAAAAGTTTGTTTGGGTTTTTTTGTAACATCGTATGGATGTTATGTATATACATTCTTTTTTTAAAATATTCTTTTTCGTTACGGTTTAGCATAGGATATATTTTTTTAACATTTATTTATTTATTTATTTTTGGCTGTGTTGGGTCTTCATTGCTGCACGCAGGCTTTCTCTAGTTGCGGTGAGCGGGGGGCTACTCTTTATTGCGGTGCACAGGCTTCTCATTGCGGTGGCTTCTCTTGTTGTGGAGCACGGGCTCTAGGCACGCGGGCTTCAGTAGTTGTGGCATGTGGGTTCAGTAGTTGTGGCTCACGGGCTCTAGAGCGCAGGCTCAGTAGTTGTGGCTCACGGGCTTAGTTGCTCCACAGCATGTGGGATCTTCCTGGACCAGGGCTCGAACCCATGTCCCCTGTATTGACAGGAGGATTCTTAACCGCTGCACCACCAGGGAAGTCCTAGCATAGGATATTGACTATAGTTCTCTGTGCTATACAGTAAGACCTTGTTGTTTATCCATTCTATATACAATAGTTTGCATCTGCTAATCCCAACCTCCCACTCCATTCCTCCCCCAAACCCCTCCCCCTTGGCAGCCACCAGTCAGTTCTTTATGTCCATGATTCTGTTTCTGTTTCATAGATAGGTTCATTTGTGTCATATTTTATTTAAAAGATTTTGTTATTGAAGTATAGTCGATTTACAATGTTGTGCCAGTCTCTGCTGTACAGCAAAGTGACTCAGTTTTACACATATATACATTCTTTTTTTAATATTCTTTTCCATTATGGTTTATCTCAGGAGATTGGATATAGTTCCCTATACTATACAGTAGGACATTGTTGTTTATCCATTCTAACTGTAATAGTTTGGGTCTTCCAACCCCAAATTCCCAGTCCATCACTCTCCCTTCCCCCCGCCCCCTTGGCAACCACAAGTATGATCTCTATGTCTGTGAATCTGTTTCTGTTTTGCAGATAGGTTCACTTGTACCATATTTCAGATTCCACATGTAACTGATATCATATGGTATCTGTCTTTCTCTTTATGACTTACTTAACTTAGTATGATAGTCTCTAGTTGCATCCATGTTGCTGCAGATGGCATTATTTCACTCTTTTTTATGTCTGGGTACGATTCCATTGTATATATGTACCACATCTTTATTTATTCATCTGTTGATGGACATTTAGGTTGCTTCCATGTCTTGGCTATTGTGAATAGTGCTGCAATGAACATAGGGGTGCATGTGTCTTTTTTAATTACAGTTTTTTCTAGATATATGCCCAAGAGTGGGATTGCTGGATCATAAGGGAATTCTATTTTTAGTTTTCTGAGTACCATCCATACTATTTTCCACAGTGGCTGTATACAATTTTAAATAGGGAGGTTAACATAGGCTCATTGAGAAGGTGATATCTGGGCAAAGACTTGAGGGGGGTGAGGGTGGGAGTCATGAGGATATCCCAGGATGCGTATTCCAGGCAGAGAAACAGCCTTGGCGTGTTTGAGGAACACGGGGGGCTGGTGGTCAGGGAGCAGAGTCAGCCAGGGGGAGTCATAGAACCCAGATGAGGTTAAAGAGGAACTGGGGCTGGGGTAGGACGGGGGGCGGGTCCTGGAGGCCATCAGGCATTGTAAAGACTTTGGCTTTGACTCTGAATGCAATAGAGGAGTCCCTGGAGGGATTGAAGTCAAGCGTGCTGACTTGTTCTGACTTAGATTTTTAAGGGACCATTCTGGCTACTGTGTTAAGAACAGACCGTGTGGAGCAGGGAGACCAGGTGAGGCTACGGGAAGAATCCAGACACTGTGTGATGGTGGCCTGGATGGAGGTGTGAGAAGTGGTCCTATTCTGGATATACTTTCAAGCTTAGGATTTGCCGACAGATTGGATGTGGGGTTAGAGAGAGAGGGGAAGATGCCTCCCAGGTTTTGGTCTAAGTCACAGCTGCCACTCACTGAGATGGGAAAGGTTGTAGTGACCTTTTGGGGACCATCTGCTAGTCCTGCAAAGTCACGGCCTGCTTGGTCGTCCCCGGGTGGGTTTATCACTTTTTATTTCTACCAAAATGGCCTGGTTTGTTCCAGCCTTTGGTGGAACTTTCCACAGAGAGCTCTGGCTTTAACCCTACAGACAAATCAGCTGCTTTTGGTAAGACTGAGGTATGGTTTGTCCACAGAGAGCTCCTTCAGAGTGATTCATTTTGAGTGCTTGTTTAGGAAGTGTATATATGCATATATTTAATGCGGTGGTAACTGAAAACTAGTCAAAAAATTTTTTTATTCGAGTATAGTTGATTTACAATGTTATGTTCGTTTCAGGTGTACAACAAAGTGAAATCAGTTATACATATACACATATCCACTCTTTTAGATTCTCTTCACATATAGGCCATTATAGAACATTGAGCAGAGTTCACTGTGCTATACAGTAGGTCCTCATCATAAGATATTATGGAAAAACCCAAATGAACTTTTTGGCCAACCCATTACTTTTAATTTTAGGTCCATCCTTTGGAGTTGAGCTCTCTTTTTCACATCACTTCTGTCTCAGTGATAAAAAAATTAATGTGCGATTTTTTCTTTTTTTTAATTGAAATATATTTGACAGGTAACATTGTGTAAGTTTCAGGTGTGCAACATGTTGATTTGATACATTTATATATTGCAATATGATTGCCACTGTAGTGTTAGATGACACTTCTGTGGCATCACATAATTATCATTTCTTTTTTCTGGTGGGAATAATCAAGATCTAGTCTCTGAGCAAGTTTGATGTTTCTAATGCAATATAGTTGTCTATAATCGTTATACTGTGCATTAGATCTCCAGGACTTATTTATCTACTAGTTGCCGGTTTGTATTCCTAAACAACATCTCTCCTGTCTCCCCCCACCCCTCTGCCTCCAGGCCCTGGTAACTGTGTTTCTCGTAATTCCACCCCACAAGCTCCAAAAACAGTATGTTCATTGCACTGAATTTCCAAGGTCATTCTGGAATGCATTCGGAAATACAGTCTCAGCATTTGTGGAATGATTTTGCTTGTTCAAATCCCAGGCTAAATAAGGGCTTTGTGATGTTGCAGTGTGCTCCCTTTTGGAAATCTAATGGTAATCTCTTCAACAGGACAACTTGAATCTTTCAGAGAACATTTGGGAGCCCATTAAAATGTCCAGGCACCCTGACTTATTTTACTGTTCAGATGAATGGCACTTATTTGAATATTATTTAGATAGTCAATATTTAGATACTGGATTGTCTTTTGAAATTACGATCAAGGTTTAAACTTCCAGGTACTTTAAAATTGTTTTCAAAAACTGAATGTCCAAATTGCGCAGAAAAGATACAGAATGACCTTCACAAATGGTCAAAACCGAAAGCATCCTATAAACACAAACGTGGAGGACGCTCCTTGACACTGAAACAACACCATCAGAAGAAAGAGCATTCATGTCCACTGTCTTTGCTTCACATTTTGTGCAAGATTTCTTTTTTTATTTTTTAATTTTTATTGGAGTATAGTTGCTTTACAATGCTGTGTTAGTTTCTACTGTACAGCAAAGTGAATTAGCTATACGTATACATATATCCCCTCTTTTTTGGATTTCCTTCCCATTTAGGTCACAGGGACCTCTACTCAGTGCTCTGTGGTGACCTAAATGGGCAAGACTTCTGGAAGCAATGGAACTTTGCTAGATATTGACGGTTCATGTCTCCTGTTAGACTTGTTTCCGAAAACAGTTTTCCAGAAGGGTTCAATGATTTCCCACAGTGTGGAGCCACAAACCAAAACATTGTCTTTAGGATTGTTTACTAGTTTTTTTTTCTTTTTAATCAGTTGCCATTGAAGAAGTCACAAAGTAGTAATGGAATTTATCATTACTCGTTTTGGGTGTCTTAGGATTTGTATTTGTAGAGCATCAAGTTAGCAGCAAAGAGCATCCTTGAACACATGTGCTGTGAGCTTTATGCTTCTTCAGCTGGACGGAGGGTAGATGTGGGTGTGAGCATTCCTGCTGCAAAAGGGTGTGATACCGACCTTGTGAGCTGTAAGCTTAATTTTTCCTAACATTTCTACTTTGTTTCACTTAAATTTTTCCTAGGAAAGGGATGAAAAAAAATTTTATAGTGGAAAAATTCAAACTTATTTGTGAAATTTAGTGTCCAAAGAAGAGAGAATGGTTTTCCCAATTCTTATGTGTCCATCCAGCAATGACCCACACTTGGCCAGTTGTGCTTCATCTGTATTCCCGATCTGCTGAGGGGTTTTGAAGCAAATGCAGACATTAGGTTATTTATCCGTAAGTACATTCGCATAGAAAAGTGAAGGACTTAAAAAAAACATAACACTATAGAACAAAGGCAGTTTATTTTGGATCCTGGCTTGTGGACTGGTGCTAATTCCGGCATAATTTTGTCACCATTGATTTGCTACTTGGGACATGCTTGCCCCATTCAATAAAAGTGGATACATTAGCTATTCTGTTTGTATATTCTGGGACTGTATTTTGAAAGAGGATTTATTTATCCAACAAATATTTACTGATTCCTACTATACGAGCCAGGACTGGGCTAAGCACCGGGGACTCAGAGACAGAACACCCTGAGCTGGGAAATCAGCCTTGATACAAATAGATCTTGAAACGCTCTCTGGCAGAGGTGTGTATGGATTGCTTCGTGTCTGGAAGATATTTCTTTCTCTTGCCCACAATTTAAAAATGCACCTTGGATTACACATAGAAGCGATGTATCATATGATATTTGTCTTTTTCTGACTTACTTTACTGAGTATGACAATCTCTAGGTCCATCCATGTTGCTGCAAATGCCATTATTTCGTTCTTTTTTTATGGTACAAGTGAACTTATTTACAAAACAGAAATAGAGTCACAGATGTAGAAAACAAACTTATGGTTACTGGGGGCAAGGGGGGAAGGGATAAATTGGGAGATTGAGGTTGGTATATACACACTAGTATATATAAATTAGATAACTAATAAGGACCTACTGTATAGCACGGAGAACTCTACTCAATACTCTGTAATGGCCGATATGGGAAAAGAGTCTAAAAAAGAGTGGATATATGTATATGTATAACTGACCCATTTTGCTGTACAGCAGAAACTAACAACATCGTAAATCAACTATACTCCAATAAAAATTAAAAGAAAAGAATTCTAGAAAAAGAAAAAAAAATGAGCCTTGATCCTGGTTAACTTTCAAGTGTTGCTTATTAATTAATTAGGGATACATAATTTACAGCCCATTTTAGGTGTCTGTAGGCTTATCACAAACAAACAGGCCAGAGATGCCTTTCTCGATGCATGCAACTCGAATGAAAAGGCTTGCACTGCTTCTCTCCAGCTTCGTCTCCGATTAACACACACATTGCCTCTGGTTTGGTAGCAGAAACACTTACAATGAATTCTGTTCTTGGAAGTGAGGGAAGAGAGAGAGGGGGAACACAGCGGGGAAGGCTGGAAGGAGGCAGATACCAGCAGGGCCCTCAGCCTGACCAAGTCCCCAAGGGCCTCCCCAAGTAGTGGGAGGTGCCAGCACCTGCTTGGGTTTGGAGATGAAATGACTGAAGAGCTGTCAAATGCCTGTCACACACACACACACGCACACACAGAGTCTCTCTGAATCTCTGGGAGTTCCGCTTTCATCACCTGGGTCCGGCTGGCCTAGCACAGGTGGGTGAGGGCGCAGCCTCCTTAGGCGGGGGTCCCTCACTCTTTTCCCTGCCCCTCTTCCCTCTTCTCCTCTCCCTGGGTCCCTGGCACCTGCTGAATAAGGCCAGATCTATGTTAGAAGCTGCTGCTCCCTGGCCTGGGGAAGGCAGAAGCCTCCAGCCTGGGGAGTGGAGTGATGATCTGTTTCTGGGCCTCCCCCCTTCCCCCTCCGTCCTTATCTCTGGCCTGAGGTCTCGGGGCTGCACTCTGGCTTGGTGGGCTCCCACCCGTCTGGGGCCACGTGTGCACAGCCCCCAGGGGCTGCAGGCAATATGCTTGGGCCCAGGCCCTGAACGGCTAAGCTGGTTAATTAGTGCTGGTTCACAGGAAGCCCCACCTGCTCCCAGAACACTATGCTGCTCCGTTTCCCCCCACCCCCCACTGACTCCCAGACCTGCAGAATTCCCATCCTCCCACCCCACTCTCCCTGGAGATCATCCCTCCCTAAGTGCCTTGTCACGGGGCACCAAATCAGTGGTCACAGTCTAGGCAAATCCTGCTCTGTACCCTGCCTGCAAGACAGGTGGGGCAGGGGGACAGGGGGCAAGGGAGAGGCGGCTCCCAACGCTGATTGCTGGACCCTCCCTGTGCTGCTTGCAGACCCTGGGGCCACTGCCTTCCTTTGTCAAGTGCACGCACAGCACCCACGAGGATGGTTTATGGCGAACCTGGCCTCTTAGTTGGGCTCTCCCAGTGTAGAGCCTGAGACAAGGGCTTGGATGTGGGTGGTTTATTTTGAGGGGGGGACTCCAGGAAGTGGGGGTGAGGGAGAAGGGGTTGAAAAATAGAGGGAGGAAATGCCAAGGAGAGGTCCATTATTGAGATCGCTGCTGGACGCGACAGGATCTTGCAGGTGAGAAAAATGTCTTTAAGAGAGTCGCTTCCCTGATGGGTTCAGAATGTGTGAAGTCTTTCCAGGCTCACCTGTCATCATCCAAGGGAGCAGACAGAGTAGGAGAGGCCAGGGGGAAGTGCTAAATTGCCGTGAAATGTGTTCTAATCCAGACAGTGGGTCTAGATTCTCTCTCCTACTTCAAGTGACTTAAACTCATCCAATTTAGCAAATACTGATTCAACACCTTCTAGTGGATTTAATGGAATCTAAGGCATCACTGGCTGTAAGGAATGCTGTTATTCTAAGAAGCACTAAGAAAAATACTGCTCACTAAATTATGATACACTCTCCAATGTAAGACACTTTCTTAGTTCAGAGATGAGATAGTGTGAAAAGAATGTGAGTCTTGGGAGAGACACAGCATACACCACACCCTAGTGGGTGCTGTGGGAGATGGTGAAGCTGCCTCTTCTCCCTGGAGAGGAGAAACACCCTTCACCATGCCGGGAGGTGGCAGTGACACATAGAATAGGATGACAGGAACAAATCAAGTAAGAGCCTTCAGAGCATATGGGAAGAAGAGATGAATTCTGGTGGGGAGGAATCAGGGAGGTCTTCCAGGAAGAGGGGTTGGTACCTGAGTTGGGCTCAGAGGAGGGCGGGGTTTGGACTGTTGGACACGAAGAGGAAAGGCGCTCCATGCCATGGAAACAACATTGGCAGAGACTCCGAGCTGTCCCCGAAATGCAGAGATGGTCCTCATCTAGAATGTAGGGTTTGGGGATGAGCAGAAGAAAAAAAGTTGAGAATTAGAAAAGCAATGAACATACCCTTTGACCCCCTAATTCCACTCCTAAGTGTATTCCCAAGAGAAACTTCTGCTCAGGGGCCCCAGGAGACAAACATATGAGCATGTACAGCAACACTGTTTATGATAGCAAAACATGAGGATGCTCTTTAGCAAGAGAAAGAGCAGCAAGAAGAAGGGATAAATTGGGAGATTGGGATTGACATATACATACTACTCCATATAACATACATAATTAATAAGAACTTACTGTATAGTTCAGGGAACTCTACTCAATACTCTGGAATGGCCTACATGAGAAAAGCATCTGAAAAAGAGTGGGTAGGGACTTCCCTGGCGGTCCAGTGGTTAAGACTCCACATTTCCACTGCAGGGGACATGGGTTCGATCCCTGGTCAGGGAACTAAGATCCCACATGCTGTGTAGTGTGGTCAAAACAAACAAACAAAAAGAGTGGGTATATGTATATGTATAACTGACTCACTTTGCTGTACACCTGAAACTAACACAACACTGTAAATCAACTAGACTCCAAGAAAAATTTTAAAAAAAGTATATGTTCATTTTCTCGGATCAAATCTGTTCTCCCAAACACATGCATTTTTATTGCCTCAAAAAAAAAAAAAAAAGAATGTTTCTTTAGGGAAGTCAACCTGCTGGAGAGAAGCAGGGGAGGCCGGAGCAGGAAACACTTTTAGGGGGTAGTCCAGACCAGAGGCAATGAGGTTCTGAACCTAGATGATGGCAGCAAGAACAGGGAAGGCGGAGCAATGACAGCATAGGGGAAGGGTCGACAGCTCTTGGTGGCAGGGGAAGGGGTGCTGGGGTAGAGATTGGGAACTTAGGACCAGGAGCAGGGTCAATTTTTTTTTTTTTTTTTTTTTTTTTTTTTTTGCGGTACGCGGGCCTCTCACTGTTGTGGCCTCTCCCGTTGCGGAGCACAGGCTCCGGACGCGCAGGCTCAGCGGCCATGGCTCACGGGCCCAGCCGCTCCGCGGCATGTGGGATCTTCCCGGACCGGGGCACGAACCCGTGTCCCCTGCATCGGCAGGCAGACTCCCAACTACTGTGCCACCAGGGAAACCCCAATTTTCTTTTTTGAGGGAGAGGGAAGCCAAGAGGATTTATTTGGTCTTGTACCTGAACACCCCCAGGGCACCATCCATTGCATTTAAATCAGTTGGCCTCTGGGACATGGCTGTGCTCCCGTTTTCCATTTCCCTTATGTTCTCACCCTCCTTCATGGGCTCTTCTGCCCTCTCAGCCTCCAGGCATCCGAGGGCCCCGCCTTGTGGTTACGAGGTGCCTCACTGTGTACACACCCTTCCTGGGGCTCTCGTTCCATCTCACGAACTCTACCTCTGAGCTGACCTCTCCTCTGAGCTTGCCAAACATCTCCCAGGGGCCCACAGCCCTTTCCACTTGGCCTTTCTCCAATGAAACCCTTATCCTTCCAACTCTCGTCTTTTCCTTGTGCTCCACACGCAAAGTGGACAGAGTGCCCCCAACCACGAGGTCACTCAACTCAGAAACGGGGCCTTCCTTTCACTTCCTCTCCCACCGGCTTCTCCTGACTGTCCCCTTTGTGCCCCTGCTCTCATCCTCTTGGCTCCCCTTTGGGTTCTGGGCGTTGCTGCGGCCACTAACTCTAGGATAGCAATCCAGGCTTGTGTGTAATCTTGGAAGTCCAAGGAAGGTAACATTCCTTTGGACAAACCTTGACCAATGGAGACGGGAGCTGACGGTCAATATTCCTTCCGTCCATGTCTTGAGTGAGCAATTCTGGGTCCCTACTCCCTACACACTGGGGTCCCTTCTCACTTCCTCAGAGGGTCTGCAGGGGAGCCGGCCTCAGCTGCCCACTGTGATGACCGGCCCAACCACACCCCCCTGATGCCCTCTCCCCTCTCTCATTCCTCTCAGACCCCATGGGATCACTGGGATCACTTCCTAAACTGCCTGCCCATAAACCCATGTCACAGGCCCTGCTTCTGGGGGAGCTCCAGTTAGACACCCCTGACACATCCCTCAGAGCTCTTCCTCTGCATCCAGCATCACTGCCCCCACTCACACCCACGCCATTGCTCACGTGGACCAAGTCACAGCAGCTCCGAGTCAGTTCACCTCTGTTCCTGTTCTGTTTGAATCCGTCCACTTTTTAGCCAGGGTGATCTATGTAAGGGGAAAATCTGGCTTATGCCGGTCCTCTGCTTTAAGTCCTTGAGAAGCATCCCGGGGCCCAGAGAATAAATCCCAAGCTCTGTAGCACAGAACACAAGACGCTCCTAGCCTGGTCCCTACTTGTCTCTCCAGCCTCGCCGGTGTTTCTTTCCTCCTGTTTACTGGTCTGTTAACTCCAAGCTGCATGAGTTTTCCTGCATGTGCCACACTGTGTCACACCTCGGTGCTTTTGCTCACGTGCTTACCTGAATGCTGCCACCTTCCCTGGCCTGGCTAATCTTCACATCGTCTTTAAGACTCAACTTGGAAGTCACCCGCAGCCTCTGCCAGAGTCCTCTGCTGTCTCCACGGTAGAGCAATGCTCTGTGGATCTGAGCTCCTCCAGGGCAGGAACCACATCTATTAACCTTTAAATCACCACCATTAACGCTGGACCTGGCACAGAGCAGGAACCCAAGAAATGACTCTTTCGACTAAGTTCTAAATTAAATCACCATTGATGCCAACTTTTTGTTGCCCGAATTTCTCATGGCTGTTGGTCCCATAGGAGAGCAGGGTGCTGGGAAATGCTGGGAGGAAGGGCTAGGGAAGGTGTCCCTGGCCGCCGGGGCAGGGAGGCGACCGAACCCCCCTGTGCATGGCTTTGCATTCACTCTGCCCTCATCACCCAGGCCCTTGTCTAGTTGACTCCTCTCTGCCTCTTCAAAACCATACTCTATTCCCAATACCAAAATCTGTATGAGTTTCCTAGGGCTGCCATAACAAAGTACCACCCACTGGGTGGCTTAAAACAATAGAAATGTATTGTCTCGCATTTTCCAGAGGCCACAAGTCTAGAATGAAGATGTCGGCAGGATCATGTTTGCCTCTGAAGTCTCTAAGGAAAAATCCTTCCTTACCTCTTCCAGCTTCTGATGGTTGCCGGCAATCCTTGGCATTCCTTGGCTTGTAATTTCATCATTCCAATTTCTGCCTCTGTTCTAGATGGCCGTCTTCCGTCTGTGTGTCTCCAAATTTCCTTTTCCTTATAAAGACACCGGTCATTAGGTTTAGGGCCCACCTAACTCCAGTAGGACCTCCATCTTAACTTGATGACCTTGGCAAGGACCCCATTTCCAAAGAAGGTCACATTCAGAGGGGCCAGGGTTAGGATTTCAATGCCTCTTTTTCAGGGGACACAATTCAACCCAAAACAACTGCAATTTACTGAACACCTTCTATGTGTCCAGGACGGTGTTGTGTGTGTTGAGTGTAGAATCATATTTAATCATCCTCTGCCAGCTAGGTCGTAGTATCACCCCAATTTCACATGAGAGGAACCTGAAGCTCAGAGAGGCCCCACAGCTAGTTAAGAAATAAGACCACCCTGTGGTGTGCATCATACATCCCCAGCTCTGGGACCACTGTGAGCGAGACAATTTTGAGGGGGATACAGAAAAAAAGGAATCCTGGGCGTTACGTTCAGCAAGCTGAAGTCTGATGGTGGAGTCAGGATCAAACTACCCAAAGAAAAGGGAAAAATCTGTATAAGGCAAATAGATACACATTTATGAAACATCTCAGCATCAGAGGTTGAGTGAGGGCTGGGCTGCTTCTATTTTCTGAAGCTCCTGACATATTAGGAGAAAAAAAGAAGGAATGCTAATATAAAGGAATGCTTATATAAAGTACAAGATATTTTAAGATATTTTAAATGTTTACATCAAACAACTGAACACTTTGACATGTCAAAAATACAATGTCAGATGGAGTATTTAGCCTCAAATCGTGATAACATCAAAAGCCTGAAAAGTGTAGCTTTCGGAGAATGTTAGCTTCTGGTTCTAGGCAGAATATGGACAACAGAGAAGAGCAGACGTGTTGACCAAACAATGAGGAAGGGGTAAGCGCTGCTGGGCACCATGCCCCTGGGAGGACCGGCCATCTCCCACTGCACAATGGCCAGCAGGGAAGGGCCGTATGGTGTGAGGGTCTGGAAGGGGAGGGGTCCATGCGGAGCAGGCTGACAGAACAGTTGGTGACCCCATTTCCCTAGCTTTCAGCCAAAGATATCTCTGAGGTCCTGGGAGAGCCACTGAATGCTCTCAGGTCTGGGTTTTCATGACTCTGCCGGCTTAGCACCAGACAGTGGTCTCCATCCAACAAATGTTTTTAGAGAAAATATTTTTCTGGGGGACTTCAGAATAATCAAGAAAAAGATCCCCCTTGTGAGAGGGAACGGAGCTGCCAGCCTCAATGCAGCTCCTTGGAACAGGTATTTGAGGCTTGGATTCAAGCAAAACTGGTACATCCCATCTGGCCTTCTGGTCTTCTTAGGACCAATTACTCCATCTGCAATCAGAAGTACCTGGGTCCCATCAGCATCTGCTCAGTCAGAATCTGGGTAGAGGCAGGGAGGGGCAGAGGTATTGCAGGTGATTGTTACACACTCTGAGGCCTGTGGTCCATCACTTTAAGCTCTGGGGTGGAGGTAGGCTGGAGAAGATGGCGTAACTTACGGATTCTTGAGGAGCAGGGGGGTAGTTTAAGTGACTGGGAAGGAGGAGGCCCACATGCTAGGTGGGGTGGAGGGTGTGCCATGGTGCTGGTGGCTACTTAGGGAAGACTGAGCCAGACAGTATCCCCTGAGCCTCAGTTACTAAACAGCTCTGGCCCTGTCACCTTACCACTTCTTCTGGTTGGTGTGCAGCAAACCACCCCAAACCCTAGGGGTTTAACCAACAACAGTCATTTTATTAACTCTCACAGTTTCTGCGGGTCACAAGTTCAGGAAAGGCTCAGCTGAGGGGTTTTATCAAGGTCTCTCATTCAGCTGCCATCAGATGGTGGTCAGAGCCGGAACATCAATGATCTGGAGCCCTTTCTCTCTCTTCATGTATTCTCACGTGCTTCTCCAGGAGGCCTTCCTGAGTGGGATTGTTTGGGCTCCCTTACATCATGGCTGCCTCATGGGCCCTTTTGCAGTGTGGTGACTTGGGACCCTGCACAAGTGTTCCAGTGAACAGGGTGGAAGCTCCATCCTCCCCATTTTTTTCTTTTTCTTTTTCTTTTTTTTTTTTTTTGGCCACACTGTGTGGCATGCGGGATCCTAGTTCTCCAACCAGGGATCAAACCCTTGCCCCTGCAGTGGAAAGCTCCATCGCCTTTTATGACTCAGACCAGAAAGTCACGCAGTATCACCTCTGTCATGTTCGGTTGGTTACAAGTGAGTCACAAGCCTGTCTAGACTCAAAGAGAGTAGGCACAGCACAGACTCCCACATCTCTGTGGAAGGACTCTCAGAGTCATGGACTAGAGAAGGTCATGTGGGATGGAAGATGTTCTTGCAGCCATCTTGGAATATTATATATTTATATATAATATAAATATAAGTATATATACAATATAAATATATATTTGATACAAGGTGTGAAAAAATATATATAGTGTATATATATATAATATATATTTGATTCAGGGTGTGAAAACAATATATGTATAAATGTCTTTCCTTCGATTGTTCTCAGGGAGTTGGAGCTTTCCATTTTGAAAATGAGGAGCTGGGAAGTCTTTATTTTTCTGAAAATATGTCAAGGAAGTTTTGAGGCCTAAGCCATAAATAGTGTTTTTTCAGATATCACTTAAAAAATTACTTGCTTAATTATACATGGATGGGTGCTTAAGAAACACCACTTCCCATTTTATTGATCAGGAAACTGAGGTTCAGAGAAGAGACCCAGCTGGACCCAAGGTCCAGCATTATAATAGAACCAGGACTCACCAGGATTAAGAATTTCTGGTTTCCACGTGAATACACTACTGAACTGTACAATTTAAATGATTAAGATGGTCAATTTAACGTTATGTGTTTTCACCACAATTAAAAAAAAAAGAATTTCTGTGTTCCATACTAGAGCCTCCATCAGGTGATCCCCCATGGGTGTGGGGAAGCCATTCACAGTTTCCAGGATTCATGTTGCATTGTCCAGGATCTGATGGCACGCCAACAAAACTCAGACAAAACAGAGGACAGTTTGCTTCCTTCCTCGGAGCTCTGCAGTGGCTCCCGGCACACACAGGATCAGGTCTAAATCTCTTTGCAGGGTGTTCAGGGCTCTCCATGATCTGATGAGCTCCCTCAGCGTCTGCCTGCAAAGGGAGAGACCCAGTAGGGAGACTGGGTGCCTTCCTTACCTCTCTCACATGGTCAATAACTACAGGGGGATGAAATGAGCCAGTTTCTTGTATGTATCATTCCTCAAAATTAATCCATACTTGATGGAGGCCGACAGGCATTGGGTAAAGATAACAGTTTCTGAAGAAGCTGCTCCATTGCTCTCCGCACCCCACCTCCAACACCCACCCCCTCTTTCTTGAAGAGCTCTTGTGGTTTTTAACAAAGGAGAGAGACCCACTTTGAAATTTCCTGTGTTCCACCCGAGGCGTGAAGCTGAAAGAGAATAGGTTCGCCGTCTGGACTGACAGAGGAATGATGGGGGCAACAGGCTGCAGAGGGGGCAAGAGAAATCTTGGGGAAGTTTCCATACGCCAAGGAGTTTGCGGAAGAACTTGAAGCCAAGTGCGCTCTTCCGAACAGTGCTTGTTCTGCACCCATCCTATGTGTCTTAAGCGGGCCATAAAATTTTTACTACATTTTGTCCACCCACGGATACTGTGACCTGACGTGACCCAGATCTGTTCTGGCAACGTTTTCAGAGGGGATTGGAAGGCCCGGGCCGCGGCCGAATTGACGATGTTTGCTTTAATCAGGAATGATGGCTTCTGGTGGGAGTGGACGGCAGGTGGTGCGCGGAGCCGTGAACTTTGTCACAGAGCAACGATTTCTGCAAAATTCACAGCAGTTCCTTCCAATTCTGTCGGAATGAGCTGGAGTGACTACAAATGTATCCTATGGGCTCCAAGGAATGACGCAAACCAAGTCTTCAACCTCCAGCTCATGGGAGGGGAGCTGAAATGGGCAAAACATGAATTCTTTCAATTGTTTGAAAGCATTTTATTTCCTATTCTTTTATTTTTTATTTATTTATTTATTTTTGCGGTATGCGGGCCTCTCACCGCTGTGGCCTCTCCCGGACTGGGGCACAAACCCGCGTCCCCGGCATCGGCAAGCGGACTCCCAACCACTGAGCCACCAGGGAAGCCCTATTCTTTTATTTTAATAACTCAGATTAAATAAGTGGAAATAGATGAGAAAATATGGACCCTGTTTTTCTAAGCGATTACAGTTAATCTAGTCGGGGGATGTGTCTTCTAAATTGTTGTTGAATTCCCCATGGTTGGTTAAGAAGCCCCCAAGGAAAAGACTGATTTTACTATGAGGTCCTTAAAAACCTTGAGACTTTTCTTAGTGTTTCTAAATGTGGGAGAGTAGCAACAAGTCCCTCTGGAGAATTATTCGATTCAACACTTGGATGCATTTGAGCCAGCGTTTGCTGGTCCATTTTTATGACTGTGCTGGAATTATATTGTTGACCCTTTTAAACTTCATGCTTCTTATACTTTTCTTGTTAACCTATCAGACGAGACCCAGGAATCACAGCCACATTAGCAATACCGTTTCTGGCAACAGTAACATCATCTTGGTGAATTCCACCTGACTTTAGGTTAGTCTACGTGACCTTGATAGAAATGGGAGCAAATAAAGCATTCTGTAATTTTGATGAAAACATATTAGATGCAAAACCTCCAAGTGGTAGAAGTGCTTTACAGACATAAGTGTATTTGAAACAATAAATAATCACCACTATGACCACCACTGCCATCATGACGACCACCACCGTCAGAACCCTGTGAATCAAGGCTGTCTAGAAATGCTGATTCTGCAAGGATCAAGGCCACTAAAGCAGCTCTGGCCAGCTCAGTGGTGGCTTTTAGTTGTCCCTGATTTTATCATTTTTGCTGAGCAATGGCTCTTTAAGACTGTCTCCTGGCTTCACTAAGTTTGCATCAGTGTTACAGGCAAAATAAGACTGGTGACTGAATCAAAACTTACAAAAATCAAAATCAAAATAGCCACCAGAAATTTTGAATGCAAAGATTTAACTTGGTCAGGCTTGTGGCATTTGGGTGAGTGACCAAAACAAACATTGCTTTTCCTAGAGCTGTGATCCTTACCATTGTAGAACTGTGACCCTTTCTTATTGGATATTTGGTTTGGTGACATTCCCCCCTATTTCTAAAAGAGCTATATAAGATACACTCACATGTGTGTGTGTGTGTATGTTTCAATTAAAGCAACATTGATGTAATTTTCTTAAGAAAATATTTTATTGATTTTACTGTGCTGTTTGAGGCATTTAGAGACGTTTTGGGCTTTATAAAGCCAAGGCTGAGAATGGCCATTCCAGATAGATCTGCTGCTCTATTTGGGCACCTGTCAATTAACCTTCCCCAGTTCCAGAGTGTGGGAAACAACAGGAGAGACTCACTGATTTATGCTTGGCTGTGGTGAGTGAGAAGGTGTGATCTGGAGTGTAAGGGCTGAGCTGTAACACTGCTTGGACATTTTAAATGGCCCTGGCTTTGAGCCTCAGCAGACAGCTTCCTGGCCACCTTGACAGCGGTTGTTAATTGCTGAACCCAGAAGCCTTGATCTGCTCTGAGAACTCCTGACTCCAAGAGCGTACCAGACTGCTGGAATTAAGACTACCTTTTCCAGCCTCTTTTGTTGATAGGTGTGGCCATAAGAGTAATTTCTGGCCTATCAGTCAGGACGTAAATAGAAGAGTAATGCCACAGCTTCTAGGGGCAGTCCTTAAGAGGTGGACTGGTTCTCTTCTAAAGAAGGGATATAATAGCAGACACTTAAAGAATAGTATTTTTCTTTTGCCCTCATACATCACTGATCCTTTTAGGCACCTGTCTGTGTGCAGTTAGTGACTTTTGCTGGGGGGGGGTGTCATTGAGTGGAGGGGGTTTGGAATAAGGCTGAACAGATGAGAATCCTTATTTCACCATTTAGTAACTGTGTGCTTTTTTGGGCAAGTTGCTCAGCTGTTTTTGCCTTTGTTTCCTCATCTGTAAAATAAGAACAATATTCCCCATGTTATAGGGTGACTGTGAGAACTAGGGTGACCCTGTGGGAAGAGGGCTTAGCACCACAGGAGGTTCACAAAGATGAAAGCTGTTGGTCTAGGCTTCCCTGGTGGTGCTGTGGTTAGGAATCCGCCCGCCAATGCGGGGGACACGGGTTCGAGCCCTGGTCCTGGAAGATCCTACATGCCACAGAGCAACTAAGCCCGCGAGCCACAACTACTGAAGCCCGCGCGCCTGGAGCCCGTGCTCCGCAACAAGAGAAGCCACCGCAATGAGAAGCCCACGCACCGCAACAAAGAGTAGCCCCCACTCGCCTCAACTAGAGAAAGCCTGCGTGCAGCAACAAAGACCCAACGCGGCCCAAAATCAATCAATCAATCAATTAATTAAAAAAAAGAAAGCTGTTGGTCTTATTAAGGCTGAGGTGGGGTTTGGGAGAAGGGAGATAAAAACGTCTTGTAAGTTGTTAATTTATAATAAATCCCCAAAGGGATAGTCTTTCAAATGCATACTTATTAAAAAAATTTATCAACAGGGGAAGTGTTCTTAGGAGAGAAAAGGAATTTTTTTTCTTTTAAGCATAAAGCTGGTTTTCTAATATTTGAGGAAGGCTTAGAAAGTGTGGTCAGTAGAAACCAGTCCCTTGTCCCTGGACTCCAGGAAGGTGGCACTATCTTGATGGAACTCGGTCTGCTCACCTGGGAAGTGAAGCGTATGTGATACCACCCGCTCTCTGAGGTCACACACACCTGGACATCTGTGCCTTTCATGTTACACTACAAATGAAAACATTTTATCAGGTGTTTGCTTAAGTATGGATTATATTTAAGATACATATTTTTTTTTCTTGCCTGAAAGTCACTGCAGTGAGAGCAGGCTGGAAGCATGTGTAGGGCAAGATACTTTTCTTGGTGGGCTGGTTTTCTTGATCGTTAGACCAAAACTCTCATTTATAGTAAATGGAGAGGTCTGTCCCTAGCAGGTCCCGGAAATGTGGGAGGTGTCCTTGGTGCTGAATTACAGGAAGGGGGTCCGTTAATCAACACCCAAGACTGACATCTGTGCCTCTGATGAGAGATAGAGGGATAGAGACAGAGACAGAGATAGAGGGAGAGAGAGAGAGAGAGCGGGATGGGGGGTGGGGGGAGGAAAAAACCTGACACATGACGCATTCCAGGTTGTTTGTTATGTTTTTTTGTTTTTGCTTTGGAAGGGGTGGGTGGGGCAATGTGCCGATCAGAGAAAGTCTAGAAAGAACAAGATTCTTAAAAAGAAATCTTTGGGGATGCCCAGGGGGTGGGTGCTGCCCATAGGTTTTCAGGGCTTCCCTGTGTTGTCATGGGGATTAATTAGTCAATGTTTGTGCCTTATTTTGGAGTCACTATTAGTTAAGCATGTTCGGGGAGCCATGACTCAGATGCTGAACTATTTTCAAAAGGGAAAGCGTGTGTTAAGGTTTCTGAGTGGTGGAGCACCCATACATGTAATATCACCCTCAGAAGCACTCTTTTGCTCTATATGAATGATATCTTGCCAAAATATGTTGACTATTTTTAGCTAAAAATTTTTAGGTTAAAATTAAATTTGCAAAGTGACATCCGAGAGGGATATGTTGGAAATCTAGGGAGAATTGGAGTCAGTAGGATCTTTAAGAAAATTCCCTTCTTTTCTTTACCTTTCTTTTTTTCCTTCCCACGACTGCTTTTCCTTTCTTACACTTAGTCAATATAAGAAAACAGGGCTTTCCATAATATGAAGTCTTTATTGGTAGATTAAACAGCTCAAGTTTATTCAATCATTATTTACTCCCTATCTTTCCATTAAAAACACTAGATGGGCCTTAGTTATCTTTATAGTCATCAGAGCAGCTAGAATTGCATTCATTCCTTCATTCCTTCATTCAACAAACATTCCTGGAGCACCTTCTCTGTGCCAGGCCCTGGTCATGGAATGGTGTTTCGTGGAGCTCTAATTCACTGCTCACGTCATAGGGGCCCCTACAGGACCAGTGGATCCGTTTTCTTATATGATTACCTGTCAGGAAATGTAAAATCCTTAGATTTTTAGATATGAAAGAGATATATGTGTTTTTATTAACTCAAGTAGACCCTTATGACCCTCAGTTATTTCTGGTAACTTATAAGTAATATAAATGGTCTTGCCCTTGCTTTTAGTTAAATTTTGCTTTTTAGTTCTTCCCAGGTAAAGAGATGCTTCCCGGTTCCCTTTGTGCACTGTGCTTTGTTTCCTGGTCTGGGCTGGTCGCAGGTAACCACGAATGTGGACTACATCTTCAAGTAGCCCATTGAAGGTGTTGTGGTCATTAAGAAACTCCTCAGGTCTGAAGGAAGACTTAGGGGTTAAAATAATAGCTTGAAGGGCTTCCCTGGTGGCGCAGTGGGTGAGGGTCCGCCTGCCGGTGCAGGGGACATGGGTTCGTGCCCCGGTCCGGGAGGATCCCACATACCGTGGAGTGGCTGGGCCCGTGAGCCATGGCTGCTGAGCCTGCGCGTCCGGAGCCTGTGCTCTGCAACGGGAGAGGCCACGGCAGTGAGAGGCCCACGTACCGCAAAAAAAAAAAAATAAATAATAATAATAGCTTGAATACTTTAAATGACTATTAATACAGACAGGGTCTTGTTTGGTAAACAGCATAATATAAAATGCTCATAAATTGGTTTGTATAAACTCAAATATACCAAATCCATATACCTCTTGAATTCACTAAGAGCACTTAGTATGTGCTTTGCATGTACTCCATGCATGATGAATATCATTTGAATATTTGGAGCATTGATACAATTTGCTCTTTGGATCTTTTCTGTTTTCTGTGGCATGCATGCTGGTCCCAGAAATTTGGAAGGATTAAATGTGGCAAAGTCTATGTCTGTAATTGACATTCAAATTTAGGCAACAGCCCATTTATAAATGAGTTACTTTTCAAAACCTCATTTGTTAAATCACCACGAGGCACTCACAGCATATTTTTCAATATAAGTACCATTATACCCATTTTAGGCATATGTCAGAAAGCCCATTGGGGGGCAGGTTTGGAATCATACTCATTTTGGGGTCTCCAGCACCATGTCTCCCTTGTAGTGGAGAGAATGACAGTTTACCCCTCTCTCTGAATGTCCCCTTCCATCCTTCAAGATTCGGCTCAAATGTCACACCTTCAGTGAAGCCCAGTGACCCCAGGTAGAACTTATTTGCCATTCTGTCAGCATCCTTATAGTATTTTGTACTACGTACCACTTATCACATTGTATTTTGATGAATTCGTGATGATTTTCCTGGTGGTGTTGTGAACTTCTTGAGGGCAGGGACCTTGATTCACTTCCCTGTGTACCCCTAAGACCTAATTCTGTACCTGAAACCTGGTTGTATCTCAACAAATATTTAATTGAATATATACATATTTGTTCGAATTGCAGGCCACTCCAAAAAAAGTCAGTGTAACCTGTAATGTGGCTGAACTCTAGTGCCCAGAAGCTACCACTGAGTGTAATATCACTTCTAGGCAACAACTCATTCTTTTTTTGGGGGGGGGGTATCAACTTTATTGAGAGATAATTCACATTCAAAATGTACAATTCAGTGTTTTTTAGTATATTCACAGAGTAGCACAATCATTACTACAATAAATTTTGGAATATTTTTATCATCCCCAAAAGAAACCTCGTACCCTTTTTACCCCAACTCTTCCTGCCGCCCTAGACAACCATTAATCTACTTTCTGTCTCTACAGATTTTAGGCAACAACTCATTCTAAAGTTCAATGTTGGAAAGAGAAGTGTCCAGTATGGGGGGTAGGGGGTGATGGAAAGGGTCTTTGGGGGAGGGGAAGTGAGAAGAAGAAATAAATCCCAGGCATTTCCAATAGTAATACAGTGACCAAGAGGACGATTTCCAGGTCCGGTGATGGAGATGTGTGTCCTCAGCAGTGTGTGTCAACCATGGACACATAAGGGATGGCCATCACATTTGGAAACCAGAGAGCACTGTCGGTGAAAACCCACCAGGCTCCCTCTTTGGCCGGACACGTGGTATTTTGGGAGGCAGGGAATGGCGGGCTGGGTCAGCCCTGCTCCCACGACACGGAGGCTCCAGGGCCCAAGCCTGGCTCCCCGGGGCTGCAGGGTGGGCAGTGTAGGTGGCAGCCACTGTACCCTGGGGACAGACAACTCTGTGCGCTCAGCTCACCAAGTCATGAAGGGACGCCTGACATCCCTTAGGTGGGAGTCACATGCCTCAGGGTTAGCGAGAGAAAAGGGGGGAGGCTTATGTGCTGAGCATGACTTATTCAAAATACTAAACCGAAACCATTTTGAGGGCCTTGTAGAAATGGCAGCTGACTGCTGGCTTCAAACCTCTCACTCATCCTCCCAGACTCCAACTTCCAGCAAAATAGGTCAATTTTACTCCGAAAGGCTAAGTACTGGTATTTCAAGCTGGTTCTGCAATGTGATATTCTTAAACAACCCCGGTGAAATTTAAAGCCGGAAGTCGATGGCAAAACAGAGTGGGGTGCTGGTGGTATCCTGGCCTGAGCTTTGAACAACGGGCTGTCTTGTGGGAAAGGAAAGAATATATTGAAAGACAAGATTGCGGAGACAGATGAATCCAGTGATGGCTAGCGGCTCTGTCTTGCTGCTGTCCACAGAAGGCCGGGAGGAGGGGAACATAAACAGAGGCATCTGGTCCCCCAGCATGGAGCGGTGGGTCCGTGAACCGTGGCAGATGCAGCCTCAGCTGTGATTGGGCACGAGGCATCGGTGTCCAAGCCCAGGTCACGCGCAGGGCCCGTTTTAACTGTGACAGTGCAGTGTCAAACTGCCATTCTTTCTTCCTCGGGTGGTTTTTTTTCCTCTGAAATCTGCCAGCTCTCATAAGCAGCCTAGACTAGGCCCCTCGGGTTCACAGGCTGGAGGAAGTGAGAGGGAAAAGCAGTGAGTGACATCCAGAGAAGGACGCTGGAGGGGGAGCGAGAAAGCCAGCAGCAAGCCTGGAAAGATGTGAACAGAGGCGCCCTGGGCTTTGCGTCATTGAGGGCAGAATTAAGTGTAGACGAGGCACTTAGCAAATTAGGCAGGAGAACGTTTTTAAGGCTTTGCTTCTGAGATGTAACTGTGAGCTCTGGGAAGACTTAAAGTGTTCTTTATCAAAACTTAGGAAGATAGTGTATACACTAACAAATGTAAAATAGATAGCTAGTGGGAAGCAGCCGCATAGCGCAGGGAAATCAGGGAGATCAGCTCGGTGCTTTGTGACCACCTAGAGGGGTGGGATAGGGAGGGTGGGAGGGAGACGCAAGAGAGAGGGGATATGGGGATATATGTATACGTATAGCTGATTCACTTTGTTATACAGCAGAAACTAACACACCATTGTAAAGCAATTATACTCCAATAAAGATGTTTAAAAAAAATAAAAAAACAAAAAACCTTAGGAAGAAAGCCAGTGGTATCATGTTTCCTAAGAATCACTTGACGTATTCATGGAGGAAACCAAAAGAATAGGTGTATTTGTAAGAAAGCCTGCGTCCTGGCAAAATGTAACTTTGCGCTTCCGGGTCTCCGGGGAGTTTAATTAATATAACTGGCTTTACCCTGAGGTTTGGGGAAATTTGGTGGAGTGGACCCCATTTGGCGATAGCTACTAACAATTCTAAAACCTCTTCTGGGAGCGATTTGACATACCTGGCCTTTTTCCATTTCGGGTTCACTCAGTTTCCCTCTCTCTCTCTTTCTCTCTTTTCTTGTTGGGAAGGAGGGAGTTATTTCCAGAACTTGGCTGATTAAAAAAAACACACTACCAGGTTTTTACTTTCTGTTTGTTTCTGAAAGCCCGAAGATGGGGGTGAGGAGATGAGGCTGCCCTCAGGATCAGAGCGACATTTGTATCAGTTGGCTGAGTCTGGGGGTGAAAGCTACGTGTCTTACGAACCTTTCCTTCCACAGTCAAGCTTTTGTGTTGGGCTTTTTCTATTCTCCTTTCTCTCTTTTTTTTTTTTTTCAGTGCCCTGTCCCTCGTGGGGTTCATTCCGGGTTTGTCTTATTTCCTTTCCTGTCCCTCCTCCATCAGGAAGGGACTAATAGGTCAGAAATGACTCAGAAATCTCTAGGCAAAAACTACTTCCCAGTTCTGGGTGGAGAGACCTGACAAATACCCTAGTGATGGGACATCCCAGGAGCCTCGGGCCTCCGAATCTCAGGGAAGTGCACTGGGGCTGTGCTTACAGCTAGAAAATAAACAGACAAGGAAGCAGACAAAAAACCTAACCATCTTATTTGCCACAGTCTGATTTCTATTAAGCCCAGATAGATTCCTTACAGATGTGGATTCCTGAGCCCCTAAGTCCCATAATTTCCTATAATGGTAGAACCTTCCTCATTTCCTTTCTTTCTCGCTTTCTCTCTAGAGAGATGTAGTCCTCACATTCTATGTTTAGAATTTGCTTCCTTCTCTCACTAGTTATGTATCCTATGCCACACCAAAGTCCCTTCCGACTCTCCAGCTTGATGATAGGTTGTTTCCCATCTCTGTTCCATTTATACGTCTCTGCGTCTGACTTTCTCCCTTTGTGTTGTATGTCTCCTCCCCTCTCCATTCCCAAGGGGCTGATCAGCTTTTGGTACTAACCTCT
This sequence comes from Mesoplodon mirus, assembly GCF_964341445.2. Classification (NCBI taxonomy): domain Eukaryota; kingdom Metazoa; phylum Chordata; class Mammalia; order Artiodactyla; family Ziphiidae; genus Mesoplodon; species Mesoplodon mirus. The sequence goes on along the minus strand of NC_138982.1, from coordinate 135,365,661 downwards.
GCACCGCTTCTCCTCAAAACCGGGCATGGGATGGTGCTCTGACACCCGAAACATTTCTTGGTCTCTGAATAGAAGTCGGTCAAATGCACGGGCTCAGCTCGTGCAGGATAAGCAACGCTGCTTCTAAACGGTGTGCAAGCCGGGCGTCTCAGCCATGTTTCTTCCGCTGAGTTTGTCCCTGCGCATGCGAAGCCTTTTATTCGCCCTAAACGATGTCTCCCCAGAAGACCATCGCTCCATTTATCACACCGGACAGGGTAACAAACAGCGAGTTTTCACGTCACCGTTGGTGCAAAGTGCCTTTCCTCCGCAAACATCTGGCCCCTTGATAAATTGTTTCAGTGCTCCCGGCCCAGCGCAGAGCCTGCGCCGCTGCTCGGGATCTGTTCTCAAGTTGTTGCCGGGCCCCCGCCGTATGAAGACAATTAGGAGCTGTTAGCGGGCAGATGAGGCCTGCGAGGGGCAGGTGGCGGCCGGGCCTCAATTAACGCACAGGCACCAAATCCCTTCCTAATGAGGCTGGGCCACCCAGAGGAGCCAGGAGGCATGTGTCAGTGACAGCAACAGAGGATTTGCAATGGAGAGGGGGAGAGGGCAGTCAACAGGTACCTGGCTCGGCTGCAGAAACAGCCCTTTTGGAAGGGTTTCAGGGCCCAGAAAGAACCCTGGGCCAGCCGGGGCAGGAGTTGTGGGCGTGGCACGTGGGGGACTTGGTTTTGCTCCTTTCATCTTTCCGAGGGGCCCCCTCCCTCGTCACTTCACCTCCTTAGTGTGTATGAGTGAAGAGTTAGACTGTCTCCCAGGATCAGTGGTACATGAGATGTGGCCGGCCAGCAGGCAAGGTAATGATGTCAGAAACGTAATAAAGGACCATTGTCTTGAGTGGCATTTGAATACCAAATCAGACACCGCAATAACGCAGCAAGTGTCACATTGGGCTCTGTAGTTAAGGGCTGGTTGCCATTTCCATTGCAAATCTTCGGGGGCTTTGTGTGGATTCGTCATCTGAATTTATACGGGATTGAAATTTGTCTGGCTCACTGTGAGCTTTTACGAATTAAAAAAAAGGGGAACAAAACTTTAAGAACTCACCAAGTGTTCGCAAGGGCAGCATCGCTGGAAGAATTCTGGGCTCCTTGGTTGCTCCAATCCCTTGTCTGAAACGGCTTCCTGGAAAGTTTTGAGACTTGCCCTGCGGTGTGTATCTCCCAGTTTTTCAAAAACTGGAAATAAATCAGGATCTCTTGCTAGCTCTGCACTCATGGCTCTGCTGCGGTGGGCAGGAGGGCACCGATTATACATGCGTTTTCCCGGGACCACAGCTTGTGCCCTGGGGAGTCTTGAGAGGGGCCTTTGTGTGCGCACAATTCTCTAATCATAAACCCATATTCCAGTGTGTGGGTTAGAGCTGTGTTTGAAACTGATTATTTGCGATTCTTCCCTCCCTACCTTCATGCTTCTCTTGTAGCACAAAGAGAAGGTCCGACACCTTAAAAATAAGGCAGAGAACCAGCCTTGGGGCTGTGACTGCCCCTTTGTCCACACGTGTGACAGTGTTTGGATAATATTATGAACCATATGTGCCAGGCTGGAGCTCAGAGACAAAGGGGTAAACCAAGAACCCCGGGGGACCACCCCACGCTTCTCTCCTACTGTCGTTTCTGATCCAAGTAGTATTTAATTGAACGTTTCTGTCCTTTCTCTAATGTTTTGTTATAACAACATATGTCTAGAAAGAGGATTCTCCTTTTGAAAGGGGCAGTTTGCCAACCTTTATTCATCCAGCTGATTTTATCTTTACATGTTTGTATCTCTGTGTCTTGGACAACTGAAGACCCTCTATTTCAATTCTGTGGCATAAGTTTATTTATTGTCTTGAGTATCGCATCCTTCGTCTCCAGGTCCTTTGGGACAGTCCAGAAACACCAGTGATTGTTGAGTTGTAGGACTAGAAGGTGGTACAAATTTTATTTTTTTTCCTTCCTTTCCTCCCTCCTTCCTTCCTTCTTGCCTGCCTCATTCTCTCTTTTTTTGGGCAAGACCCAACTCCAAACCCCCTTTAAGTCAAATCTGTCTTTGCTCTTCCAGAAACCCCATAGGGAATTAAATCCCTCTCCTCTGTTACCGAATTGAGTCGAATTTAAGTCTCATGGACCCTGCTAGGGCCCTAATCTGGCCTAGAGATCCTTGGGAGGGGGAGTTTCTTTCTCCTTTCAGGCTTGAGCAGCCGAATAATGAATCCAAAGCTGAGATCGACACAGCACAAGCTTTATTAAATGGCCAAAGAATGGAGAAGTGGGAACTAAGTTCTCGGGTTAAGTTCTCACCCGCATGAAGAGTACAGGCAAAGGGAGGAGGAGTGAGCCTAATGACGGGGAGGCACGTGCGTTAGTCTATGGGAAGGGGCAGGGCTTTTTCCCAGGGAGTGCGGTGCCACCCCCTTTCTATCTTGTTTGGTCCTTAATGTCTAGTCCTGGCTGCCAGTGGGTGTGTCATTTAATATGCTAATGTAGTAAAATCAGGGTATAATGAGACTCAGGGTCAGTTGGAGGTCAGATTTGTTGCCATCTGGTTCCATCTGGTTTTTTGTTTGTCGCTTCCTTTCTTATCTCTAGACCCTTTAACTTAAAGATTTTTAACTCCTGCTAAAGATGGGATTGGAGGGTTCTGCGCAAAGACCTGGAGCAACTCTTTCTCAAAGAGGCAACACCTCTTTCTCAGAGACCTCTAATGTCTTCCAAACCAACCTAAGAAGTCTCACCCAGTGCATTCTTAACTTCTCTCAAGCCCTGACGCATCTAGCATCTCACATCACTCACGCATCATCCCTGGGAGCGGGGCAAGGGACTGTCTTACCTGCACCCACTTTTTGGAGGAGAGAAAAAGCCCTCAGGTGGGTTCAGCAATTGCTTAAAACTGCATGGCACATTTTCAGAATCCTGATGTTTTCCTTCTGATTCCTTCAGAAGCTGACTCAGAGACAAAGATTTGAAGCAAATACTTTGAGAGATGACCCTAGGAAACATTACAGGAGAAGGAGGAAATGAGATGGGGGAGGGAAGGAAGCCAATAAAATGTGTTAGTAAGCTAGTTACCACTGTGGGAAACCAGCACAACCTTCTGGGGGGACTCTGGGGACAGAGAAGGAATCCCCAGTCAGAGTTATTCCAACCAAGGGGCAACCTGTCTTCACTGGTTGAAGCTGCTTCCAGGGACATTAGCACACCAGCACAAAGCATGGCCTCCAGGCCAGAAGCAGCCTTCAATTAAGGATGCAGTCTTTGGAGGAATCTTCAGAGTGTACAGGATATTGATGGGATGCTGACTGCATCTGCTCCACCTGACTTCTAGATTCCTCACCTGGATTTGTTCTGCTTTTCCATACCCTTTGGTGTGCAAGACAAGTGTGGGAGGGACACAGGAGGGGAAGGAGATGAGGAAATGGTAGGGAGGGAGACAGCCTCGGCAAACTTTCTTAATATGCATGTGACTCTTAGAGCTAGAGCAGCAGTCCCAACCTTTTGGCAACAGCGACCGTTTTCATGGAAGGCAAGTTTTCCAAGGACCGGGGGATGGGGGATGGTTTCGGGATGATTCAAGCGCATTACATTTATTGTGCACATTATTTCTATTATTGGGGCTTCCCTGGTGGCGCAGTGGTTAAGAATCCACCTGCCAGTGCCGGGGACACGGGTTCGAGCCCTGGTCCAGGAAGATCCCACATGCCGCGGAGCAACTAAGCCTGTGCACCACAACTACTGAGCCTGTGCTCTAGAGCCCGTGAGCCACAACTACTGAGCCCATGTGCCACAACTACTGAGCTTGCACTCTGGAGCCCACGAGCCACAACTACTGAGCCCACGTGCCACAACTACTGAGCCTGCACTCTGGACCCTGAGAGCCACAACTACTGTGCCCGCATGCCTAGAGCCCGTGCTCCGCAGCAAGGGAAGCCACTGCAGTGAGAAGCCTGTGCACCACAACAAAGAGTAGCCCCTGCTCGCCACAACTAGAGAAAGCCCACGTGCAGCAATGAAGACCCAACGCAGCCAAAAATAAATAAATAAATAAATTTATTTCTATTATTTTTATATTAGCTCCGCCTCAGATCATCAGGCATTAGAACTTGGAGGTTGGGGGCCACTGACTAGAGAGATGCCACATCCCAGCAGCTTTCAAAAATTGAATTGGATGAATGAATAAATCTGTTCATTTTCATTACTTATGCTCCTGGACCAGATCAGCCGTGTGGCTTGTAGATTTCCTTGTATATTGTTAGTTAACTTTCCGTGTAAGGATGTGTGTAGTTAGAATCATAAATGTGAGCACTGGAAGGGAACTCAAAAAAGCCTCCTCCTGAAATAAGACAAGGATCTCCCTTATTTTACAGATGATGCTCTGAGGACTAGAAGAGTTCCCTGCTCAAGGGCCTGTTGCTCACGGTGAATGGCCCCAACCTCTTACGTCCTTATGTCTACATCCCCAGGTTCCACAACAATTGAGCCAAGGGGGATTTCTAGCCAAATCCCTGATCAGTCCTTAGCTTTGCCTTCTTCTCTACATCTTAGGTTCTATATTAGCTCTCTTCTCTTGCCCTCTGAACCCTGACTGCATTAGTCTAGAACTCAACATCAAAGACCCCCCAAGATAAAAGTTCCTTTCAGCCAGTGGTGTGTGGTAAAGGTTTGACATCTAGCTCTCTGGGGTGGGGTGGAGAGAGCTCTGATTTTTAGCATTTACCTGTTTCTGTGGTGTAAACACTCCCACAGTGGCTGTTTTTTGAACCTCCAAGAGAACACTGCTAAACACAGAGTTGGGAAGAGACACTCACAACTGGTGCCAGTGCAGGCCAGCTCCACAAACCGCTGCTTCAGTCCCCAAAGAGCTGAAATGCCCACCTGACTGGGAAATCTCCCAGCCCCGAACATCTACAGTCCCAAAGCCCCGCCATCCACATCTACTCGTCAGCACCCTCACTATCCCCAGTCCCTCAGCACTCACCCCCCCAGCAGTTCTAGATCAGGGCTTGGTCTTTTCAAACTGTCCACTTAGGACAGCTGTCCCTGGGGAGGGGAAGAGAGGGAGGGTGTTCTACCTGCCTCCCACCATATGTGACTGGTTAGGTCTGCACATCAGGTTTGTCTCTTTCAGCCCATGAGGTGTCTGCAGAGGCACCGGACAGCCCTCCAAATCTTCCTGCAAGAAATACCTTTGTTCACTGGGACAACATTGGGATGGCATAGGATGTGAAGCAGACAACGCTCATATTTTGCACTTAACTGTACTGGCTCATCGGGTTTACAGCCAGACCTGTGCCCATGACACCACCTCAGGGAAGCCTTCCGAGACTTCCCTCAGTGTCGATTTCTGTTAGTTCTTTTCCATTGGAGACCTTTCTCATTCTTTAATGTGATTATTTAATTATCTCTCTCCATCACTAAGCTCTAGGAGGGAAGAGTGTGTGTCCATTTGGGTTCCTTAGGGTGTCACCAGGTGCTAGCACAGTGCCTGGCACACAGTATCAATGAATATTTGTGTAATGAATGAAAAAGCCCATCAACAGAATGAATGAAAGACCTGGAGCACTGCTGCTCTTGAAGGACCACTGTTCTCTCCACCGGCTGCCCAGGAGACCCATCAGTATGCTTTCCAAAAAATAGGGTGTGGGGTTTCTGGCTCTGGTAGCTCTGGAAGGCTCCAGAGGTGATCATCATGTGCATCCAGTGCTGAGAGCCACTGGTCCTGAGAAAGGGATCTGAGGGGTCTTTACAAGAGTGGTTTTCAAACGTGGCTGCATCTTGAGACCCCCGAAGCCCAGACTGCACCCTGGAACAGTGTCTTTGATGTGGCAGCCACACACTAGTATTTTTAGAACTTCTGTTAATATCACTAATCATGAGAGAAATGCAAATCAACAACGCAGTGAGGTATCACCTCACCCCGCTCAGAATGGCCGTCATTAAAAGTCTACAAATAACAAATGTGGAGAAAGGGAACCCTCCTACACTGTTGGTGGGAATGTAAGTTGGTGCAGTCACTATGGAGAACAGTATGGAGGTTCCTTAAAAAACTAAATATAGGGCTTCCCAGGTGGTGCAGTGGTTGAGAGTCCACCTGCTGATGCAGGGGACACGGGTTCATGCCCCGATCCGGGAAGATCCCACATGCCGTGGAGCGGCTGGGCCCGTGAGCCATGGCCACTGAGCCTGTGCGTCCGGAGCCTGTGCTCCGCAATGGGAGAGGCCACAGCAGTGAGAGGCCCATGTACTGCAAATAATAATAATAATAATAATAATAATAATAATAATAATAATAATAATAAATAAATATAGAGTGACCATATGATCCTGCAATCCCACTCCTGGGCACATATTCAGAAAAGATTAAAACTAATTCGAAAAGATACATGCACCCCAATGTTCATAGCAGCACTATTTACAATAGCCAAAATATGGAAGCAACCTAAGTGTCCATCGACAGATGAATGGATAAAGAAGATGCGGTACATATATACAACGGGATACTGCTCAGTCATAAAAAGAATGAAATGTCTTTTGCAGCAGCATGGATGGACCTGGAGATTACACACTGAATGAAGTAAGTCAGATAGAGAAAGACAAATATCATATGATCTCACTTATATGTGTAATCTAAAAAAAACGATGAAAATGACCTTATTTCCAAATAGAAATAGACTCACAGACATAGAAGACAAACTTATGGTTACCAAAGGGAAAAGGGGGAGAGAGAGAGATAAATTAAGAGTTTTGGATTAACAGATACACACTACTGTATATAAAATAGATACACAACAAGGACCTACTGTACCAGGAAACTATGTTCAATATCTTGTAATAACCTATAACAGAGAAGAATCTGAAAAAAGGTTCTTTTATGCATATATCTATCTATCTAAATCACTTTGCTGTACACCTGAAACTAACTTTGTAAATCAACTATACTTCAATTAAAAAAAAGAAAAGGGAAAAAATTTTCTGCAGGTAATTCCAACATGTAGACAAACCTGAGAACCACTGCAAAATGTCTTCTCTCTCTTTTTTTTAAATTTTTAAAATTCTTTTATTTATTATTATTATTATTTTTTGCAGTACACGGGTCTCTCACTGTTGTGGCCTCTCCCCTTGCGGAGCACAGGCTCCGGACGCGCAGGCTCAGTGGCCATGGCTCGCGGCCCAGCCGCTCCGCGGCATGTGGGATCCTCCCGGACCGGGGCACGAACCCGTTTTCCCTACATCGGCAGGCGGACTCTCAACCACTGCGCCACCAGGGAAGCCCCTGTCCTCTCTCTCTTAAGCTTCCTCCTCTCTCTCTTAAGCTTGCTCCTCTCTCAAGCTTCCTCCTCTCTCTCTTAAGCTTCCTCCTCTCTGTCGTTTAGGAGTGTTTACCCCTTCCCCCACCTCCATGGTCACCCCACCCTTTGACTGTAGGTGTGGCTATAGAAGTTGGGGTGGCCCTGTGACTTTGGCTGATGGGATGTTAGTGGACCTGAAGCAATCAAAGGCCTTGAAAAGCCCTTGCAGGACTGGGCTTGCTGCCTTGCGCTTTTGCCAATGCCATGAAAAGAACATGTCTGGCAGCCTGTTGGTCTAAGGCAGAGGAGAGACACATGGAACAGAGCAGCTCCCACAGGCTCAGTGTCTCCCAGGCCTGCTGTGAGACACATAGTCACCCCAGCGGCTGGTGCCTGAAACACAGCTGCTCAGACAGGCCAGCCCAGATCAGCCGAACCTCAGACCACCCACAGGCATGCAGACACATCAGTGATAATAAATGACTGCTGTTTGAAACCACTGAGTTTTTCGTTCATCACACAGCGATGGAAAACTGATACATCTTCTTTTCCACAATAGTATAAATATCCACCCGTGGCTAATTAGGTGTTCACTTCACCTTTGCGAGACCTTAGTGGTGTTAGTTTCTTCACTGCTTCCCCAAGAAAAGAAAGATTACAACAGGACAGAATTTTGACTAGTTTATAAAATCGCACTGTGTATGCATCCTGTAAGTCATATTGGCCAATCTCCTTCGGTTGAGTTCACAAGTTGCGGGGCTGTGTGACCTTGTGCAAAGAGGATTACAGGATTATAGAATCTCCAAGTGAGATACTACTGTTATCACACTAGTTCTTAATATATATTCATATTATATTCATAGCTTTACAGTGTCATCAATATGGCCCTAACGTGTTTAACAAATGACATGTATAAACAACCTATATATCAGCACCAATCACTCAGATATTTGTATTTTTACCCCTTTTCCTGAACTAAAGAATATGGTTTAACAGGATATTTATTAATCTTGTTAGAGTACAGTTATCTGGAAATTGTCAATAAATGAAATATTTTGAATGTTACCTTATTAAGTCAGAAAATATTGACAATCCTTTGTCCCCAGATACAAGTAGAATGAAATGAAGGCTGCAAGTTACATACACATACTTTTCTCCTTCACCTCCCTGGTGATTTCAATGTACAAAGTCCTTGGTACCCTCCCTGTGAGCCCCAGACTGGGGGGAGGCATTCCAATATCTGACTGGAGCTTGGGTTGGGTCTCTGCAATGCCATTTGTGTTGAAGTAGCATCTCCTGGATAAACTGGGTACCCATATCTCAGTTCTTAAATGGGCTAACCTGATGTGGGGTCCAGAGAAGACCCCAAGAATGGGCTCCGGAGTGGATGCCATGAACTCCCTGATATTGAAGGCGCACACACATGGGCATTATTCCAGGGAGAAGGATCAATGTTTTCATCAGATTCTCAAAGAGATCAGTGAGCTCCTAGTAGGTTAAGGACCATCACCTTAGTGGGAAGTCCAGTGCAAAGGAGAATCCTACCCTCCAAGCAATCATCCTTCAACTTCTGCAATTCCAGGGACTCTAAGGATGGGGGCATAATAACAGTGATGGCATTTACTGAGTGCTTACCATGTGCCATGCATTCTAGGTTCTGTTTGTGCTTTACCTCTGAATTAATGCAATTTTATAGGTGGACCCTGTGAGGTTTAGAGACCAGGACTGTCTGACTTGAAGCTCAGGCTCCTAACCATTATGCACTGAGCCTCCTGAAGAAGAGCCTCAGAACACACAAAGTGGCCTCCAAAGAGTCACACAACCAAAGGAAACATGGCAACAGTTTGCAACCTACAGACAAATCCCCCTTATTCAATTGCACTCCTCCAAATAAAAAGGGAAAGGACCCTGCCAGAAGGACCTCGTGGTCCTGAGGTTTTCCATTCTGAGAACATCAATGCTGGGTCTATTTGTGAACCTGGAATTTGGGAGGAATATCTCCCACTGTGGCACTCAGATGCTCCACTGCAAAAGATCCACTCTGCAGGGAAACGTCCAGCACTGTGCAGCCACTCCTTTCCTAGGAGGTGCCATCTGAACTGCTCCCGGCTGGTCGGCAGGATGTGAGTCCTCAGGGGACAACCTGCCAGGCCCCACCCCAGTTCCAGTCTCTGGAGTTATGGCCACTCACCCTCCTTTCCCAACACCTCCAGTGTCTTGTCTCCTCCCCCTTGACATCCCCATTCTTGGTTTGGCCCCAGCTACCACTTGGTCTTCTGAGTTGCGATCTCTATGAAGAACCCAGGCCCCTCACCAAGCAAATCTTCCACCCTTGCACTTCTGGAGGGTTCTGTCTTCTGCTCCTCTTATGTGCTTCTCCGATGGCAGCAGTTAGCCATTTCAAATCCTTTTGGAAAGAAGTAGGTATAAATAAATTCAACAAACAAATAAAAATAATCCCCAGCAGAACTCCAAGACTCTGAGTGCTGGGCTGTCATTTGTCCCTCTTTGCTCTTGCACTTGGCTTCCTTGGGCTTAGGTAACCCTAAAATTCCAGAGGAGATTTTCCATTTGCTTCATTTCTCCAGCAAGAAAACATCCCTCAAAAGGTGTGGGATATGGGGCTTCCCTGGTGGCGCAGTGATTGAGAATCTGCCTGCCGATGCAGGGGACATAGGTTCGAGCCCTGGTCTGGGAAGATCCCACATGCCGTGGAGCAACTAAGCCCGTGAGCCACAACTGCTGAGCCTGTGCGTCTGGAGCCTGTGCTCCGCAACAAGAGAGGCCACGACAGTGAGAGGCCCACGCACCATGATGAAGAGTGGCCCCCGCTTGCCGCAACTAGAGAAAGCCCTCGCACAGAAATGAAGACCCAACACAGACAAAAATAGAATTAAATAAATAAATAAATAAATTTTAAAAAAGGTGTGGGATATGAAACTCTTTCTGAAGCTATGCCCTCAGGAAACCGAAATGTATTCATCCATTCATCAGTCACTCAACAAACATTAATTGAGTACCTACTAAGTGCCAGGCTCTATGACAGGCACCAGGAGAAAGGAGGAGTCTTAGAACTCATTCATGCCTTCAGAGTATTCCCAATCTGGTTGGAAACATGTCCCTTCCTTTGCGGTTGACTCTCCCATTGAGCTTGGTGAAGAGCACGTGTGTTAATAACACAGAACTCACCTCGTTGCTGGCTTCTGACACTTATTAGTTGGGTGAACGAGAGCCGGTCACCTCACCTCTCTAAACCCAGCTTGTTTTTTTTTTTTTTTTACTTCTTTATTGGAGTATAATTGCTTAACAGTGGTGTGTTAGTTTCTGGTTTATAACAAAATGAATCAGTTATACATATACATATGTTTCCATATCCCCTCCCTCTTGCGTCTCCCTCCCACCCTCCCTATCCCACCCCTCTAGGTGGTCACAAAGCACCGAGCTGGTCTCCCTGTGCTCTGCGGCTGCTTCCCACTAGCTATCTACCTTACGTTTGGTGGTGTGTATATGTCCATGCCACTCTCTCGCTTTGTCACAGCTTACCCTTCCCCCTCCCCGTATCCTCAAGTCCATGCTCTACTAGGTCTGTGTCTATTAAACCCAGCTTGTTTTTTTTTATTTTTTTACTTCTTTATTGGAGTATAATTGCTTAACAGTGGTGTGTTAGTTTCTGGTTTATAACAAAGTGAATCAGTTATACATATACATCTGTTCCCATATCTCTTCCCTCTTGCGTCTCCCTCCCTCCCACCCTCCCTATCCCACCCCTCCAGGCGGTCACAAAGCACCGAGCTGATCTCCCTGTGCTCTGCGGCTGCTTCCCACTATCTATCTACCTCACGTTTGGTGGTGTGTATGTGTCCATGCCGCTCTCTCGCTTTGTCACAGCTTACCCTTCCCCCTCCCCGTGTCCTCAAGTCCATGCTCTACTGGGTCTGTGTCTATTAAACCCAGCTTGTTTTTTTTTTTTTTTTTACTTCTTTATTGGAGTATAATTGCTTTACAATGTTGTGTTAGTTTCTGCTTTATAACAAAGTGAATCAGTCATATGTATACATATATCCCCATATCCCCTCCCTCTTGCATCTCCCTCCCTCCCACCCTCCCTCTCCCACCCCTCCAGGCGGTCACAAAGCACCGAGCTGGTCTCCCTGTGCTCTGCGGCTGCTTCCCGCTCTCTGTCTACCTCACGTTTGGTGGTGTGTATGTGTCCATGCCGCTCTCTCGCTTCGTCACAGCGTGCCCTTCCCCCTCCCCACGTCCTCGAGTCCGTGCTCTACTGGGTCTGTGTCTATTAAACCCAGCGTGTTCATCGGTGAAGTGAGGCCCCTAGAACTCACCACGCGTTTCACCAGCAGTAGAAGCGCTGTGTATGTACTTTCTACTCTAAATCGCCAACGAGAGTTTTCCCATTAAGTTTTCAGAAAGGCTAAAAACGGAGTCAATCCTTTTACAGCCACGGCCCTCAGACTTCCTGCCACAGAAGTTCATCACCCATGTCTTCTTTCCTTCCCCCTGAAATCCCCCGTTTGGGTGCGTGATAGGTTCCTAGAAAGAGCACTCGCACCACAACTTTTAAACATCTGCGAGGGAGTCGTACAATTCTTGGCACCAAAACAGAGGCAGTGTGCTCAATTGCTGGGCTCAGGCATGATTTTGACAGTTACAATACCTGGTTCAACGTTGCCGCTAGCCGGAAGTCACCCGTTAAACATGTTTTCTTAAAGTGACTGGTAAGTTGTTATCTTACAGCTTCTTCTGCTAATTAGACATCGTGAGTCAAAGTTAATTTGGTGGAAAACATTTCTCAACTTAATGACATTTATGGGCAATTAGGCATGTGTGGAAGGGAACGCAGATTTACATTTCAGCCTATTTCCAGGGCTTAACAAGAATCTCCTCTTTCCCGGTTGGAGATTTCTCATTCTCTGAGGAATATGTTCCATACAGACACCATGGGCCTCCTTGTTATGCTAGAAACTGGCGATCGTTTGCACGAAACAAGCTACCACGCAGTAATGAGGTGCAGACCAAGATAAAATTAGGCTCCATGAAGGTTTTTGTGTTGTTTAGACTCGGGTCGCGTGGCAGGAAGTCCTGAGCTTTGTGCACGGTGAAAACCTCAGCCACAGACTCATGTCACTGAAAAACGTGTGCCAAACACATATTTTCAGCCCCTTGTCAGAAATGGCTTCTATTTTTGATGTTAACTCATTTGGAAAACAGCTAACCAGGGGGAAAATACCATTCCTAAATTTCAAGATTACGTGCCTTCGCTCTTGAGATGATGTTACTGTTTTTTTTGGGGGGTGTTTTTGGCCAGCAAAACATTCTCAATGGGTCATTTTGTTACAGTGAATTGACACATCCCCTTGCCTGAGATGTAGCTGAGAAGCAAAGGCGTGGGCACTTGGGCACTTGAGTTCCAGCTCAGCTCCTGGACAACATGGTACCCACCTGCCTGTGTCTCAGCCAGCATCCTTCTGGCCTGACTCTGTCTTCTCTCCAGGAGATGCTTTATGCTACTTCTTTTCCTTTGGAAGGGGAGAGTCATCTTTATGCGTATGTACATACATACACATGGAGAGATAATAAATAGTAGTTATTCCTCCCTCCTACCCCTCTGGTAGGCTAGTTTATGGACATAAGAATGAAGATTGAAGTAGTCCAGTAATTCCAAAGCAATTCTGTGGGCTAAAGTGCAGAGTCGGGACTTACAATTAACCAAATCCTCAACCTAGGAGGCACGGGTCTTTCATACAATGCCAGGAATTCACAGTTCTGTAAAACCTGAATATGAGATACCCTGGTGCCTCAAGATTTGCAAAGATTCTCATGCTCTAAGTAAAGATTTAAAACATTTTATTTCTTTTGATGTGCAACACACATCAAAAAAACACACAACAAAAAAAAATTTTTTTAACTATTTTCTGGGCTTCCCTGGTGGCGCAGTGGTTGAGAGTCCGCCTGCCGATGCAGGGGACACGGGTTCGTGTCCTGGTCCAGGAAGATCCCACATGCCGCAGAGCGGCTGGGCCCGTGAGCCATGGCCACTGAGCCTGCGCGTCCGAGCCTGTGCTCCGCAACGGGAGAGGCCACAACAGTGAGAGGCCCGTGTACCGCAAAACAAACAAACAAACAAAAAAACTACTTTCTGGGTGGTTGAAGGGTAGAATAAAACTTTGCATGACAACCAATAATGATAATTTTGCCGGCTCATTATTCTATACTTTAGGTGTTAGGAACTGATGTTTCCTAAGGCGGAGGGGGCTGGAGGAGGGATGGAGTGGGAAGTTGGGGTGAGCAGATGTCGGATTTTATATAAGGAATGGATAAGCAGCAAGGTCCTATTGTACAGCACAGGGAACTATGTTCAGTATCCTATGATAAACCATAATGGAAAAGAATATATATAGAAAAAGAATGTACACATATGTATAACTGAATCACTTTGCAGTACAGCAGTAATTAACGCAACATTGTAAATCAACTATACTTCAATAAAAAAGAAAAAAACAAAATGAATCTTTCTGAAATATAACAATATTTAATATATGAGTATTATTGTAATACACAAACATCTACGTAAGCTATAAATAATATAGGTATATAAAAATAAGAGGAATGCACAAAACAAAATAACGATCAGGTAAAAGCTCTAAAATCAGCAAAATAAATAGCACTTTCTTCTACTGAAACTTTTCAGGAGACAAATATGATGGTTTGCACTGCAATTCACTTAGACCCAAATTCACTTAGTCCCCCAAACCAATGCCATGATGAGATCTGCCCCCATCTCAGGGGAAAAATCCACCCAAAAGCCCTGGGGCAGGTGTTGGTGGGCAGCTGCAGACTGGACATTGTGATGCTGTGAAAAGATGAAATGGGCAGGGCGGGGCCTGGCCCCCAGCACTGGAGCTAGCGCACAGGACTGCTGGAAAAATGACTTGTCCGTGGAGAATGTCCTTGTGTGGCATCTCATCTAGACTGCCATGTGCTTGGTTACACCCTTGTTGGCTGTGTGGTGACGAATTCTAGCTCTTTCCTCATCTGTAAAATGAAGATAACAATCACACCTACACAGCGCTGTTGTTATGGAGATTAAATGAGCTTGCATATGTAAATGGCAGTAAAAGTGTCCATCCTAGTAGCAGTAGGTATCATAATAATAGTAATGGCTAAATGTTCGCTCTTATTAGTGATGTACAGACACCAGTTGTGCCAAGAATTCCAAATGGAGAAATCAGAAGAGCCGGATTTGAGTCCTGGCGGGCTGCTCGCTGTTCACCAAAAGCCACCTAACTGCTTTGAGTTTCAGTCTCCTGTCTGTAAAATGGAGCTGATGATACCTGCCTCAGAAAACTGTTGGAAGCATCAACAAGGCGGTGCATACTGTAGGCTGTGATGTGCTGAGCGTGGATGGCGTTAGAGCAGGTGGTCCTAGAGCGAAGCTTGGGCTTTTCCTTTGAACTTGGGAGCCAACTGTGCCCTCCATCTGGGCATCGCCTCTGGACCACATGCCGTTCTCCTGGCCTTCCCTACTCCTCTCCCCCATCACAATATGCCTAATGGGTGCCCTTCTCTGCAGGATCCTGCTTCCTGCCAGGTGACAGCAAGATAATCCAGCCACATGCTCCTTGCTAATGGGGATTAGGGTGCTATTGGATTCTCCCTCTAGGTTAACATAGGTACTTCTATGGAGGGGCCTGCTGGAGATGATGCTTTTGTCGGAGAAATGATTCTCAAGGACCAACTTCAGAGGCAGTGGGAGGGACCCTTGCAGTGTGGTCGGTCACATGCTCTGTCAGCAGTCCCCGTTTTACCTCTGCACCAAAGTCTGGCCGAACTCTTCCAACTTTCCTCCCCTCCATTCCCCATCGTACGAAACTCAGAAGGCTTTTCTTGAAGGAGAACAAAATGTATCTCTTAATGAATTAATGAATTTCTCCAGTATTTCCTAAGCACCTTGTAAAACCATCATGCTTGCTGTCATTTATTAAGCACCTACTATGCACTGAACCTCGTACTTGGTGCTTTATGTATATTATTTCTTTCAATTTTCACAACCACCCCCTCCCCACTCTAGAGGTGAAGAGACAACTTTTTGGTTTCTAAAATTGTGGTAAAGTACACATAACATAACATTTACCAACTTGACCACTTTTCAGGGTATAGTTTATTGGCGTTAAGTACATCCACATTGTCTGCAACCCTAGCCACCATCCACCCACAGAACTCTTTTTGTCTTGTAAAACAGAAGCTCTGCACCCATTAAACAGCAACTCCCCATCCTCCTCTCCCCCAGCCTCTGACAACTACCATTCTACTTTCTGTCTCTATGGATTTGACTATTCTAGGTGCCTTGTGTAAGTGGAATCACACAGTATTGGTCCTTTTGTGCCTGGTTTATTTCATTTAGCATAATGTCCTCAAGGTTCACGTGATGTAGCCTGTGTCAAAATTTTCTTCCTTTTTTATGGCTGAATAATATTCCATTGGTGGATAGACCACAGTTTGTTTATCCATTCATCTGTTGAGGGACACGTGGGTTACTTCCACCTTTGGGCTATTGTGAATGATGCCATTATCAACATGGTTGTACAAATACCTCTTTGAATCCCTGCTTTCAATTATTTTCACTATATACCCAGAAGATGCATAGTCTGAGTCTAATAATGAGGAGTCATCTGAAAAATCCACACATTCTACCAAATAATTGGCCTGTAATCTCCAAATGTGTCAAGGTCATGAAAGGCAGATGGGAACTGCTCCAGACTGGAGGAATCTTGAGAGATGTGACCACTAAGTGCGATGCAGAATCCTGGATTGTGTCCTTTGGCCATGAGGGGCATTATGGAAACAACGGGAGAAAACTGAATGGCATTTGAAGATTCGATGGTAGCATCTATCATATTAATTTCCTCATTTTAAGGGCTGTATTTTATGACAGAGAATGTCTTGGTTTGTAGGAACTGCACAGTGAAGTATTTTAGGGTGACGGAGCATGATATCCGCAACTTACTCTCAAATAAATTAGGAAATAAAATTCTTTGTACTATCCTTGCAACTTTTCTATACTTCTGAAATTATTTAAAAATTAAAGGAAGTATGTTTTAAAAAATCTACAAGGTTACATGTGACATCAGAAAATGGGCCTTCTCAATAATAATTAATGGATAACGTGATAACCCTGAGTGGGCCTGTTAGTGTTTCAGCCTGGCTTTGAAGGACGGTCTGTTGCTTTATTTCCCAGCATTGGACACATTTTTACAACAGGGAGTATAGTTTTCTCTTCTTCTTAAGCAGATGATTGCATGGTGTTCCTCAGGAGTCCGGAACTGAGGCGTGTGCACGCTTATTGGGAAAGCACTCCCCAGAGCCCCCTGTGCCCACAGACTCTGTATGTGTTGGGAAGTAACATCCAAAGTTGAAATAAAAGACAATGTGTATGTTCTATGAGTCTTGATGTATTTTACTAGATAATAGCAAGACTGTTTGATGATGGAAGGTCACGCCCCTCCCATCTGGGACACTGGACCCAGTCCTGGGGTAATGAATTTGTTCGGAGACATAGGGGAGAAGCTGGAAGAAGAGGGGGCAGAAGAAGAGTGTTCTGAAAGGCTTGGCCAGGGCCTCCCTGGTGGCGCAGTGGTTGAGAGTCCGCCTGCCGATGCAGGGGACACGGGTTCATGCCCCGGTCCGGGAAGATCCCACGTGCCGCGGAGCGGCTGGGCCCGTGAGCCATGGCCGCTGAGCCTGCGCGTCCGGAGCCTGTGCTCCGCAACGGGAGAGGCCACAACAGCGGGAGGCCCTCGTACCGCAAAAAAAAAAAAAAAAAAAAAGAGAAAAAAAAAGGCTTGGCTAGGAAGGCAGAGGAAGTCAGACTTGATGGAGCAGGCGTGGGAAGTCACTGCTGACGCCTGAATAGGGTACAACATATTGACAGTCGCCTTGGGAGGGATTAAGAAGCCTGACTCAGAGCAGCCAGCTAAACTAACCCCCATTTTCCAAGGGCGGTGGCGGCCATGATAAAGTTATTTTGATTAAGCACATATGGATTGAGAATAAATTAATTAGTGCATTTGATCTGTTGTGAGAATTAAATGAATTAACAGACGGAAAATCACAGCGCAGTCACCAGAACAATAAATGCTCCCCAAACACACAACAATCCCCCAAACGTGAGACGCAGCTTCCCTAAAACGCCTGCAAGGGGTACCTAACCCTGTTAGCTAAAAACCTAAGAACCTGACGGCACCGCCTTGGACACGCTTCTCCACTAACACGAGGACGGTGACCTCTTTATTTTATCTGTGATGGCGCTTTCCCTCTAGGGAATTCCCGGGTTCTTTACAAACTTTAAATTACCCAGGGGGATCGAGTCCTCGCAAGCAAGAAAGCAAAGTAAAGCTCCTCAACCAAAAGGAACTCCCTCCACCTCTCTGTCTCCCTGTGTGCCGTCCCTCACCCAAAATAACCCAGGTCAGCTTTCCCCACCCGCCCAGCTGCTGCTTCTGCCAGCCTTCATCTCTCTCCGGTGATCAGCTGACCCACTACGCTTTGCTAATGAACCTTTAATCCGGAGGGTTTCTTTGGAGAAATTCAGCAAGGGACCAATCCCTCTCTGGCTTTTAATGACTGCCCTCTGACTTCAACCACTTAGAATTCAAATCCATCCTGCTCGCAGGGAACAGATTCTCCCGCCAGGATGTTTGATATTGATGAAGGCTTCTTGATGCTTGGATCTGCTAGGATCACACACAGTGTGTTTGTGGTTATTGGTCTCCTGGGAGAAGCAGCTCCCTTGATAATAAACCTGCTGCAGATAAACCCAACTTTGCCAAGACCAGAATTCAAGACAGAGGGGTTGTCGGGAGCCTTGAGCTGGGATTTCAAGGGCTGCTATTCCCCCTGTGCTCCAAATTCTATAAATAGAGTTGAAACAAATATATGTCAATTTCCAGGTTGCAATCAGGGGAGGAGCCCCAGTGCTGTGTGGCTTTACAGCCCACTGGCCAGTAAGGGGCGCTGTTGACTGAGAGACTGTGGCTAAAAGCCGGGGAAGAGAAGTGACCAGTGGAGGATGTGTTCTCAGGTCCTTGGAGGCTTGCCTCTTTTGGGGGGTAGACGCGGTGGGGGGTGGCTGCGATCTGATAGGAGCTGGAAAACTCAGATGAGTGCCTTCAACTCCAGCAGTCTCAATGCCGTGCGCTCTCTGAGCGCAAACCAACCCCCACCGCCGGTTTCCTTGCCAAGTCCTCCCTGGCAGCCCCTACCCTGGTCCAGCCACCTCTGGATCCCCAGCAGTGTGGGTGTGGAAGGCTCCCGACCACCACAGACAGGCTCCGGGCTGTGATCACTCCAGGCTGAAAACTTCAGCCTGCTTGTTCCATTTCCCTTTTCTATTGCCTTTTTGTTTATTGACCTCGGAGAACTATGGCAGGTGAATCCCACCCTTGCTTGCATTCAGGGCACTAGTTCCCTATGCTGAAATCTACCAAGCACTCAGCCTGACAGACTACTAGAATTGCCCACTGACGTTTTCAAATTGGGGGAGGGAGAAATCCAAGAAGAGAGAGAAAAGAATCCAGAGACATTGGCATTACCTATCTATCCTGCTTGTGATAGACTCTATTCTTGTAGTTGGATAATATATCAAAATGTTATACATATTGTCTTTTAAAAACTCCCCCGACCCCATTTAGTCCAGGTTTGAAAGACAGTGTGCCTCCTTGTGCTGAGATAGGAACCGGAGCCGGGACCCAAGGCAGGAGGCTCATCCCTGTGGCCAGCTCCTTCCAGCAGCCCGAGGCCTGTGTTCACTGGGAAGGCGCTTAGAGACACCCTCAAGAAAGGGCTATAGAAGTGCACGTTATTAATAGTCCATTATGGCAGTGATGCTCACTTAAAACCCTGTTGGCCACAGATGAAACAGTGGAGGCCTCTTGCCATTTGCTTGGGCTTCTCCTGCTGTTCCCCCTCAACAGAAGACGGCACCAAACATCAGATGTTTGAAAACTCAGGATATTGGCTCTGGTTTTGTTTTGTTTGTTTTTATTGGTCAAGTGAGGGAACCCAGGTTTTGAGAGAAAGGTGCATTTTCTCTTGAGCTGGCAGCGAACCAGTTAAATGAATACCATCCCCCTTTCTCCTTCTGAGGTTATATTTGAAGATAAAAGTGCCCCTATTAACATGCAGATTGGGATATCCATTTGCAAAGAACAGAGTTATTTCAGATGCTGTATGGGAATCCTTTCTGTATTTGTGTCTTTGGGGGTGGAAAGTCCAGCTGCCTCTTCTAAGATTGCCCATAACTCTTCAGATGTCAACAAATCATTGAAAGGTGTCAGAATGAGGGAAATGAAAGATAATTATTCCAGCCGTGGAGAGCTACTTTGAAAGTGAATAGAATCTGTCAGATCGTCTTTTGAAAACAGCAGTTGTCTGCTTGTCTTGGCCATATTAAATGGATATATCTAGAGCCCAGTGAGGTTGTTTGAGATGATGGTAATCAGCTTAAGTTGGTTTTGGTGGAGGGAAAAAAGGCACTAGAAACAGGGCAATTACTGAGTTGGCGTGGAACAGCCGCCCTGATACGGTGACGAGGGGGTTTCTATTCAGTTCTTGAAAAACGGATTCTTACATTCTTTGTGGAGGAATAAAGAGCCAAGTCCGTAAGGACTTGGTAATTTCCAGATGGGGTGGGTGTGAGGCAGCAAGGAGACGCCAAGGGGATCCCAGTGGCCCAGGGTGTGCAGTTCAGTCTCCTCTCAGGAACTGAACCAGGAACGGGAGGACAGGGTGACCTCGAGGCCAGATAACGTGGGTACCATGTGCTTGCACCGAAATTGAAAATGAAGGCTCCTTGCACTTGGGTTACATCTCCAGGTGGCAAAGCATCCAGAAAGTGGCTTTAGACAAATGCTCAGATTATATAGAAGCCAGGGTTGTTCCCGCTTTCCCCATCCCGAAGCCAGAGTCTGGGGAACTTGAGCTTACCTGTTTATGGAGGAAACATCTGATCCAATAAAGGGAGGGCCTGGAGAGGCATCGCCTGGGCCCACTTCTTCCAGACTTCAAGCTTAGACTCTGGGCACTCTTTCTGAACAAGGCTGTCTGCAGATTTGGTCCCAGAAGGCCAACCTGTTGCAAAGAACTCAACTTACTCTCGGTCCCAACGCCAAGCCACGCTGAAGTGCACCATGAAAGAATGTTTTGCATACCTGTCATTATTCTGTGAAGAGTGGAACTGTTTATGCCTTGTGTTTCTAGGTGGAAAGTGAACGCATAAAGTGGATGACAATTTGTCCCTGTTTCAACATTCTTCATTTGCTAATGTCTTGGAGCCCCCGTTGATCTGGGTGGCGCTGGTCTTTGGGAATGGTCTGTGTAGTCTGTGGCACATGTCTCTGTGGCTCCTGACCACAGACACTTGTCTGCCACCAAAACAAGGAGGCGTTGTCCTGCCCTACCTGGGGCAAGTCAGGTGGGGAGGGACCCCCTACCTGATGTCAACAGTGCACCTCGCCTGCTGGGGGTGCAAGGGCCTGTCGTGCACGGGGTCAGGCACCAGTGTCCCCCTCCTGCCTCTCCCTGCCCTCCACCCAGCCCCTGACACCTGACATTTTTATATGTGGAAAGCCTGCTCCAAACAGGCAGCTATTTAAGACGGGAGCCCTTGCAGGCTCCAAGGAAGGGAGGGGTATTCTGCCTCTCTGCTGTGTTTCTGCAGAAAATCATGCCATTCCAATTACAGTTTTGGCCAGGGACCGTCTACCTCTTGCCATGCCCGGTGATCACTGTTGAAGGCAGAAGCACCTTCCAGAATTCCAGACGCCCAGAAAGAGGTTTATCCTGTTGTCCCTGCTTCCCGCTCGGCAACATGGATCACCCACTGTTCTTCTACATCCTTTCCTAAGGGGCACGGGACAGTATAACAGTCTTCTGATTCAACACATGTGGATTCAGGATGAATTCTTATGGACACGTTTTTAAGCCCTCGGCCAGCCCTGAGACCTTGGCTTCATTCCATTATTTTGGGGATGATTGGTCTGTGTTCATTTGTTTACTCACTCTGTGGCTATTTCCCTGAGGGGCCCAGGCTTCAGAAGGAGTTCCAAAAAGGTCTCTGATGGAGGATGGATGGACTGGGAGTTTGGGGTTAGTAGATGCAAACTATTACATATAGAATGGATAAACAACATGGTGCTACTGTATAGCACAGGGAACTATATATCCTGAGATAAACCATAATGGAAAAGAGTATAAAGAAGAATATATATATAGATAGATAGATAGATAGATAGATATCTGAGTCACTTTGCTGTACCACAGAAGTTAACACAACACTGTAAATCAACTATACTTCAATTTTAAGAAAAAAACAAAAAGGACTCTGAGTGCTAGTGACCAGTCTTGGAAAGGTAAGAGGAGGACCCTCTCACAATTTCTGCATCTTGGCTCTGGTTTTCATTGGCAGATGCCACTGTCGTTTGGGGTGAGTGAATCATTTGATGTTGGCTCCATCAAGGCACTGGGCTTCATTCCAGTCATCCAGAGACCCAGGTTCTATTTGGCCCGGCCCTTGCCAGCAGTTAGCTGCTTGCTCTTGGGCAAGTCATTTGCCTTGAATGGCTTCAGGGTTCTTGTGAGTGAGAAAATACCTTTCCCTTTTACCACGTTTCAGAAATGTGTGCCTATACACATGAGTTTGTTTACATGGCAAGGCTGGTCCCATTTTGCTCATTCTTTGGCAAACTGCCACCCAATGATGAGTTTCCGAGCCATAAAAATGTGGCTGAAAGCAAGAATGTGGGTGCAGACTCCCACTGAGGTGGCCACACACCCGATGTATGTGCGACTGTTTTTTGCTGGCCGAGGAGGAGGACAGAGTCTAAGGCAGTCTGGCCACCTATGGCTTGGGTCACCCAGCTCTGCTCAGAGGCCAGAGAGGAGCAGATGTCTTCCACTAGGAAATGGGGGCACAGGAGGGGAGTTCACAGCCTGGGGACCAGGTTCCCAGGTCACTGAAATCTGCGTGCGGTTGAGACACACCTCCCCCGCCCCCAATGGTTATGACCAGGTGTCTCTTCAATAAGGAGAATTTCTGTGGGACACTTTTCACTTCCTGACGGGCCCAGCCAATGGGTTACTGTGTCACTACTGCGTCTTTATATCTGCTGTCAATTTTTCCCATTTATTAAGACATTTTACTTTTGGTTTTGCTTTTTAACTTTATCTTGATCCTTAAGGTAAAAAGATTTCCAAAATGGAAAAGAGAGACAGGGAAAAAGGGAGATCTAGTTCATTTCAGAAATAGTTTTTTGAATATCCCACAGAATGTTCAAAAACATGTAAGGAAGACCGACCCAAGAGTTTGAAAACCTGGATTCTAATTCCAGTCTCACTTTCTTGCTCTGTGACCTTGGGCTAATCCCTCAACCCCTCTGAGCTGCATTTGCCTCTATAGAAAGGAGATAATAAGATGCACCTCACCTTGTATATGATCCAAACAAATGAACATATGTGAAAGCAGTTTGAGTTGATAAAGGGTAAAGAGCTGTGCATAAAGCACCGGTATTAGTAGTAAAAGGCAGATAATCTCATTAAAAAAATGACTTTTTGGGTCATCCTTGTTATGAGTTACATCTGATAAGAAAAAAGCTATGGAATAAAGTCTAGATCACAGAAAAATACAATTGTATTTTAGTCACAGAAAAGACAGCCAAGGTTTCTACCTGCCCCATGGGTCCCCTGCACCTATATATGAGAACAGCTTCTTGTCAGTTCAGAGCCTCTAGACATTGTGCTGGCCAATGAGAAGGGAGAAGAGTCTCTTCCCTAGGTCTTATTGGTTGCTAGAGATGTCAGTCATTGCCTGTCCACTCATAACTCCCTAATAGGCTTAAATAGCCATTGTCTACACCACCTGACCTGGGTCTATAGTGTATGACTAGTTTCTCTAGCTTGCAAAAGATGAGTGGGACTGTCTAATGCTCTCATGGGGATTAGAATTGGAAGAATGAATTAGTCAAGTGAAATCTGGTGAAGCAGCAAAAAGGGCATGTAGGATTTGTGGTTTAGGACTCAGTGGCCGGTGAAGCTCATGTGTAAGTGGGAGGAGTGAAGGCAGGAGCACGGACTGGGTTTCCAGAAAGATGTAGAAACACCATGAGGGGAAGCCAGGGTGGCTGCCTGGGGGCCCCAGCCTTCTGTGTCTGTGTCTCTGTGTCTCCAGACCCTGAGCCCCCATCTCCTCCAGGTGACTTAAGTGAGTTTCTATTCTAGGAACTTTCCTGCCTAACACCACCCTCAGGCAAAGGGGATGGATTTGGGAGTCCCTGACAGTCGTCTTAGGACTTAAACCTGGAAGATGGGGGGTGGGGGGTGGGAGGGACAAGAGTGTCTGATCACTGAAACCAGCTCCAGCTTTGCCACAGAACAGCTCCTGAGCTGGAAATCCTGTGTCCTCTGCAGAAGCAATTGTCCCATGGGTCAGGGTCACCTGGGAGCCTGGCTGTAGGCAGGAGAAGTATCCATTTCTGCAGATTGAATGACATCTTGGTTAAACAACTGCCTGTTTCTGTCAGCATTTACAGGTGAGCCCGCCTTTGTTTCAGGTCCACAGACCCACCCACCCCAGTCTGTTGCGTTGAAAATGTGGATCAGTAGGCAAAGCCTGGGGCTGGTTAAGCATGAATTTCTTTGTTGGTCGAGTGGCTTAAAACCCATATCTAACCAATGGTGGGTCAGAGCATCCTCAGAAATGTAGACTATATCACACTGTCCTTTTGTGTGAAAGGCAGTGGACGGATAACCAAACTAGTTGTAATAACAATAAGCAACGAAAATAATAATAGCTAGACTTATGGCCCTTGAATTAATGGCATGTGCCTAGTACATGATGGATACTAGGTTTTGCATTAAGTGCTTTACATTAACCTTGTGAGATAGATAATACAATTATCCCCATTTTACAGAGAGGGAAACTGAGGCCCAGAGACTCTAAGCTTACCAAAGCCCCACAGCTAGTAAGTGGCAGAGTTGACCATACTCTGACCCCAGTGTCTGGACTCTTGAGTATTACATTGTATGACATGTGCTGTCGTCACAGAATCAATAATAACCACAAACCATTAAAACCCTACAGCTGGGGTAAATCAAATCATCATTCATGTTACTTTTTTTTTTTTTTTTAGCCACAGACTTATTACGCCCAGTAAGTCCCTTAGGGAAAGGGATATTTTTTTTCTCTTTGGCTGTAACTCCCTCAGCCTTTGTCACTGGACCCCTGTCCCCGTGGGCATCCAGGAAGTTTTGCTGGCCAACTCCTCCTTCTCTTCCCCTTTGTGAAGTTGAGGTACCCCATGCCAAGGAGTATGAGCACCTTAACAGTGAACTGTTACTGGGAAACATATTTTCAACTTGTATTTCTTTTTAAAGTACAAAAGGATTGTGTGGTTTTGGTTCAAAATGTGAGTAATAGGCAAGGGCATGCTGTAAAAATGATCATTCATCTTCTTAATGGCTTGATGTGCATTGTTTTAGAGAATTTTTTGTATTGATGTAGATGTAGAGATAGAGCATGCTATATGTATGGCTCCCCATAATGCTCCCCATAAGTTAGTCAATCAGTCCCCTGTGGATGGACAGTTAGCTTATCTCCAATGTGTCTCTTTTGCAAATAATATTATAATCAACCTCTTTGTATATATGTTCTCATACACTTGAGGAAATAGCTCAGTAGGATATAGTCCCAGAAGTGGAATTTCTGGATCAGAGGGTGTAAACATTTTACATGTTGGTAAAGACTGCCAAATTACTCTCAAAAAAAGTTGCCATCAACAGCATAGGAGAGGTCTTGATTCTGTGCTCCCATCACAAAGGTATATGCTAAGTTTAATTACACTTGTATTTGTCGTTAGCTTGACTTTCTATGGCTCCAATGATTCCAGGTCAGTGTTTGTTTGCATGGTTGACTGTTAGCCTGGGAACTGTTTTCTTCCTAAAATTAAGCAGGATTCATAGGAATAATGCCACCTACACCATAGCTTCCATATTCAAGCATTAAAAAACAGAACAAAACCAAAAAGCCCATACCAAACAGAGGTGGAGATTTGTGCATAGGTATTGAATATTTTACACTTTCCAAAGATATAAAGTTGAAAGCCTTTCCATACGGAAATTTCCATTAGCTTTGATATTCTGGGAACACTTTGAATTTCTGCTGAAAATGTCTGGAGGAGTCATATAGAAGATAATCAAAATTATAATTATGTCCTCCTAAACTGATTTAATACCTGTTACTAAATGGTCCAGACCTCAATTTATAGTTGGTTAAATGTGGCATTTGTGGTCATTTTTATGAAGAACTGTTCCCTAGGCTCTGAGTCTGGATCGCATCCTCTCAGCTAACTGATTGTGAGAAAAATCAGCATTCATAATTTCAACCAAATGATTTCATTTCTAGAAATCAACCTGTCATAACTATAAAGATTACTCTTAAATTAATTGCAAGCACTTAAAATCTTGGGATTGATGGAAGTAAAGCAAAAGCAGACAGAATCATTTTAAGATACCAAGCCAGCAGCAAAAACTCTACACCTAACATGTGGCAACTGTGCGTGTGGTTTCTCATTATTTTTAAAAATATGATTGTCACAAGAATAATTTGATGTAAAATTATGGCCAGATTCATGCTGCATGAAGAAAGTTTTATCCAGAAATAAGGTAGAGGATAAGCCAACTAGTAGGACAGTGGACAATCCAACGTTGCCAAATTATTTGGGCTTATGCTAAATAATAATGATAATAAATGTTACTATTATCAAGGGTCAATGTGCATTTAAATGGATGACTGGTACCCTGGAACATATTTTCCTACTGAAATTAACCAGGAGTCATAGAAGTGATGATACCTTTATCTGTTATCATTATTGTCATAGCTACCATTTATCAAATAAACACTTACTGTCTGCCAGGTATTATGTTAAGCATGTGTCATATATTTTCCAAATATAATTCCTATGAAAAAGAAAATGTTATCTCTTTTTCTTTGAATCTTATTTAATTTTATATTTTTATACAGCAGGTTATTAGTTATCTATTTTATATATATTAGTGTATATATGTCAACCCCAATCTTCCAATTCATCCCACCCCCACTTTCCCCCCTTGGTGTCCATATGATTGTTCTCTACATCTGTGTCTCTATTCCTGCCTTGCAAACCGGTTCATCTGTACCATTTTTCTAGATTACGCATGTATGTGTTAACATACGATATTTGTTTTTCTCTTTCTGACTTACATCACTCTGTATGACGGTCTCTAGGTCCATCCATGTCTCTTCAAATGACCAAATTTCGTTCCTTTTTATGGCTGAGTAATATTCTATTGTATATATGTACCACTTCTTCTTTATCCATTCATCTGTTGATGGGCAGTTAGGTTGCTTCCATGACCTGGCTATTGTAAACAGTGCTGCAATGAACATTGGGGTGCATTTGTCTTTTTTTTTTTTTTTCTTTTTGCGGTATGCGGGCCTCTCACTGTTGTGGCCTCTCCCGTTGTGGAGCACAGGCTCCGGATGCGCAGGCCCAGCGGCCATGGCTCACGGGCCCAGCCGCTCCGCGGCATATGGGATCCTCCCAGACCGGGGCACGAACCCGTATCCCCTGCATCGGCAGGCGGACTCTCAACCACTGCGCCACCAGGGAGGCCCGCATTTGTCTTTTTGAATTATGGTTTTCTCTAGGTATATGCTCAGTAGTGGGATTGCTGGATCATAAGGTAATTCTATTTTTAGTTTTTTAAGGAACCTCCATACTGTTCTCCATAGTGGCTGTATCAATTCACATTCCTACCAACAGTGCAAGAGGGTTCCCTTTTCTCCACACCCTCTCCAGCATTTGTTGTTTGTAGATTTTCTGATGAAGCCCATTCTAACTAGTGTGAGGTGATACCTCATTGTAGTTTTGATTTACATTTCTCTAATAATTAGTGATGTTGAGAGGTTTTCGTGTGCCTCTTGGCCATCTGTATGTCTTCTTTGGAGAAACGTCTATTAAGGTCTTCTGCCCATTTTTTGATTGGGTGGTTTGTTTTTTTAATATTGAGCTGCATGTGCTGTTTATATATTTTGGAGATTAGTCCTTTGTTGATTCGTTTGCAAATATTTTCTCCCATTCTGAGGGTTGTCTTTTCGTCTTGTTTATAGTTTCCTTTGCTGTGCCAAAGCTTTTAAGTTTCATTAGGTACCATTTGTTTACTTTTGTTTTTATTTCCATTACTCTACGAGGTAGGTCAAAAAAGATCTTGCTGTGGTTTATGTCAAAGAGTGTTTTTCTTATGTTTTTCTCTAAGAGTTTTATAGTGTCCAGTCTTACATTTAGGTCTTTAATCCATTTGGAGTTTATTTTTGTGTATGGTGTTAGGGAGTGTTCTAATTTCATTCTTTTACATGTAGCTCTCCAGCTTTCCCAGCACCACTTATTGAAGAGACTGTCTTTTCTCCATTGTATATCCTTGCCTCCTTTGTCATGGGTTAGTTGACCATAGGTGCCTGGGTTTATCTCTGGGCTTTCTATCCTGTTCCATTGATCTATATTTCTGTTTTTGTGCCAGTACCGTATTGTCTTGATTACTGTAGCTTCGTAGTATAGTCTGAAGTCAGGGAGTCTGATTCCTCCAGCTCCGTTTTTTTCCCTCAAGACTGCTTTGGCTATTTGGGGTCTTTTGTGTCTCCATACAAATTTTAAGATTTTTTTGTTCTAGTTCTGTAAAGAATGCGATTGGTAATTTGATAGGGATTGCATTGAACCTGTAGATTGCTTTGGGTAGTATAGTCATTTTCACAATATGGATTCTTCCAATCCAAGAACATGGTATATCTCTTCATCTGTTTGTGTCATCTTTGATTTCTTTCATCAGTCTTATGGTTTTCTGAGTACAGGTCTTTTACCTCCTTAGGTAGGTTTATTCCTAGGTATTTTAATCTTTTTGTTGCAGTGGTGAATGGGAGTGTTTCCTTAATTTGTCTTTCTGATATTTTGTTGTTCGTGTATAGGAATGCAAGAGATTTCTGTGCATTAATTTTGTATCCTACAACTTTACCAAATTCATGGATTAGCTTTAGTAGTTTTCTGGTGGCATCTTTAGGATTCTCTATGTATAGTATCATGTCATCTGCAAACAGTGACAGCTTTACTTCTTCTTTTCCAGTTTGGACTCCTTTTATTTCTCTTTCTTCTCTGATTGTTGTGGCTAAGACTTCCAAAACTATGTTGAATAATAGTGGCAAGAGTGAACATCCTTGTCTTGTTCCTGATCTTAGAGGAAATGCTTTCAGTTTTTCACCATTGAGAACGATGTTGGCTGTGGGTTTGTCATATATGGCCTTTATTATGTTGAGGTAGACTCCCTCTATGCCCACTTTCTGGAGAGTTTTTATCATAAATGGGTGTTGAATTTCGTCAAAACCTTTTTCTGCATCTATTGAGATGATCATATGGTTTTTATCCTTCAATTTGTTAATATGGTGTATCACACTGATTGATTTGTGTATATTGAAGGATCCTTGCATTCCTGGGATAAACCTCACTTGATCATGCTGTATGGTCCTTTTAATGTGTTGTTGGATTCTGTTTGTTAGTATTTTGTTGAGGATTTCTGCATCTATATTCATCAGTGATATTGGTCTGTAATTCTCTTTTTTTGTAGTATCTTTGTCTGGTTTTGGTGTCAGGGTGATGGTGGCCTCGTAGAATGAGTTTGGGAGTGTTCCTTCCTCTGCAATTTTTTGGAAAAGTTTGAGAAGGATGGGTGTTAGCTCTTCTCTAAATGTTTGATAGAATTCACCTGTGAAGCCATCTGGTCCTGGACTTCTGTTTGTTGGAAGATTTTTAATCACAGTTTCAATTTCATTACTTGTGATTGGTCTGTTCATATTTTCTATTTCTTCCTGGTTCAGTCTTGGAAGGTTATACCTTTCTAAGAATTTGTCCATTTCCTCCAGATTGTCCATTTTATTGGCATAGAGTTGCTTGTAGTAGTCTCATGATGCTTTGTATTTCTGCAGTGTCTGCTGTAACTTCTCCTTTTTCATTTCTAATTTCATTGATTTGCATCTTCTCCCTCTTTTTCTTGATGAGTCTGGCTAAAGGTTTATCAATTTTATCTTCTCAAAGAACCATCTTTTAGTTTTATTGATCTTGGCTATTGTTTTCTTTGTTTCTATTTCATTTATTTCTGCTCTGATCTTTATGATTTCTTTCCTTCTACTAACTTTGGTTTTTGTTTGTTCTTCTTTCTCTAGTTCCTTTAGGTGTAAGTTTAGATTGTTTATTTGAGATTTTTCTTGTTTCCTGAGGTAGGATTGTATTGCAATAAACTTCCCTCTTAGAACTGCTTTTGCTGCATCCCGTAAGTTTTGGATTGTCGTGTTTTCATTGTCATTTGTCTCTAGGTATTTTTTGATTTCCTCTTTGATTTCTTTAGCAATCTCTTGGTTATTTAGTAACGTACTGTTTAGCCTCCATGTGTTTGTGTTTTTTCGTTTTTTTCCCCTGTAATTGATTTATAATCTTATAGCGTTGTGGTCAGAAAAGATGCTTAATATGATTTCAATTTTCTAAAGTTTACCGAGGCTTGATTTGTGACCCAAGATGTGATCTATCCTGGAGAATGTTCCATGTGCACTTGAGAAGAAAGTGTATTCTGTTGTTTTTGGATGGAATGTCCTATGAATATCAATTAAGTCCATCTTGTTTAATGTATCATTTAAAGCTTGTACTTCCTTATTTATTTTCATTTTGAATGATCTGTCCTTTTGTGAAAGTAGGGTGTTAAAGTCCCCTAGTATGATTCTGTTACTGTCATTTTCCCCTTTTATGGCCGTTAGC
Source organism: Mesoplodon mirus (assembly GCF_964341445.2). Classification (NCBI taxonomy): domain Eukaryota; kingdom Metazoa; phylum Chordata; class Mammalia; order Artiodactyla; family Ziphiidae; genus Mesoplodon; species Mesoplodon mirus. Next base: position 135,335,451 of record NC_138982.1, on the reverse strand, counting down.
ATTTGCTAAATGTATTGAGGTGCTCCTATGTTGGGTGCATAAATATTTACAATTATTATATCTTCTTCTTGGATTGATCCCTTGATCATTATGTAGTGTCCTTCTTGGTCTCTTGTAATAGTCTTTATTTTAAAGTCTATTTTGTCTGATATGAGAATTGCTACTCCAGCTTTCTTCTGATGTCCATTTGCATGGAATATCTTTTTCCATCCCCTCACTTTCAGTCTGTATGTGTCCCTAGGTCTGAAGTGGGTCTCTTGTAGACAGCATATATATGGGTCTTGTTTTTGTATCCATTCAGCGAGGCTGTGTCTTTTGGTTGGAGCATTTAATCCATTCATGTTTAAGGTAATTATCGATATGTATGCTCCTATTAACATTTTCTTTATTGTTTTGGGTTTGTTTTTGTAGGTCTTTTCCTTCTCTTGTGTTTCCTGCCTAGAGAAGTTCCTTTAGCATTTGTTGTAGAGATGGTTTGGTGGTGCTGAATTCTCTTAGCTTTCGCTTGTCTGTAAAGCTTTTGATTTCTCTGTTGAATCTGAATGAGATCCTTGCCAGGTAGAGTAATCTTGGTTGTAGCTTCTTCCCTTTCATCACTTTAAATATATTGTGTCACTCCCTTCTGGCTTGTAGAGTTTCTGCAAAGCCAGAGCTGGGAGTTCCCTTGTATGTTATTTGTCATTTTTCCCTTGTTGCTTTTAATAATTTTTCTTCTTTAATTTTTTGTCAGTTTGATTGCTATGTGTCTCTGCATGTTTCTCCTTGGGTTTATCCTGCCTGGGACTCTCTGCGCTTCCTGGATTTGGGTGGCTATTTCCTTTCCCATGTTAGGGAAGTTTTCGACTATAATCTCTTCAAATATTTTCTGGGCTCCTTTCTCTCTCTTCTCCTTCTGGGACCCCTATAATGTGAATGTTGTTGCGTTTAATGTTGTCCCAGAAGTCTCTTAGGCTGTCTTCATTTCTTTTCATTCTTTTTTCTTTATTTTGTTCTGCAGCAGTGAATTCCACCATTCTTTCTTCCAGGTCACTTATCCATTCTTCAGCCTCAGTTATTTTGCTATTGATTCCTTTTAGTGTATTTTTCATTTCAGTTTTTGTAGTGTTCATCTCTGTTTCTTAGGGTTGTTTTTTTTTTGTTTTTTGTTTTTTGCAGTACGCGGGCCTCTCACTGCCGTGGCCTCTCTCGTTGCGGAGCACAGGCTCTGGACGCGCAAGGCCCAGCGGCCATGGCCCACGGACCCAGCCACTCCGCGGCACGTGGGATCCTCCCAGACCGGGACACGAACCCGCGTCCCCTGCATCGGCAGGCAGACTCTCAACCACTGCGCCACCAGGGAAGCCCTCATCTCTGTTTGTTTGTTCTTTAATTCTTCTATGTGTTTGTTCTTTAATTCTTCTAGGTCTTTGTTAAACATATCTTGTATCTTCTCAATCTTTGTCTCCATTCTTTTTCTGAGGTCCTGGATCATCTTCACTATCATTATCCTGAATTCTTTTTCTGGAAAGTTACCTATCTCCACTTCATTTAGTTGTTTTTCTGAGGTTTTATCTTGTTCCTTCATCTGGTACATAGTCCTCGGCTTTTTCATTTTGTCTATCTTTCTGTGAATGTGGTTTATGTGCCACAGGCTGCAGGATTGTAGTTCTTGCTTCTGCTGTCTGCCCTGTGGTGGATGAGGCTATCTAAGAAGCTTGTGCAAGCTTCCTGATGGGAGGAACTGGTGGTGGGTAGAGCTGGGTGTAGCTCTGGGGGGCAGAGCTCAGTAAAACTTTAATCTGCTTGCCTGATGATGGAGGGGTCTGAGTTCCCTCCCTGCTGGTTTTTTGGCCTGAGGTGACCCAGCACTGGAGCCTGCAGGCTCTTTGGTGGGGCTAATGGCAGACTCCGGAGGACTCACACCAAGGAGTACTTCCCAGAACTTCTGCTGCCAGTGTCCTTGTCCCCTCAGTGAGCCATAGCCACCCTCTGCCTCTGCAGGAGACCCTCCAACACTAGCAGGTAGGTCTTGTTCAGTCTCCTATGGGGTCACTGCTCCTTCCCCCGGGTCCTGTTGCACATACTACTTTTTGTGTACCCTCTAAGAGTGGAGTCTCTGTTTCCCACAGTCCTGTTGAAGTCCTGTAATCAAATCCTGCTAGCCTTCAAAGTCTGATTCTCTGGGAATTCCTCCTCCCATTGCCAGACCCCCAGGTTAGGTAGCCTGACGTGGGGCTCAGAATCTTCCCTCCTGTGTGTGGACTTTTGTCGTATGATTGTTCTCCAGTTTGTGAGTCACCCACCCAGCAGCTATGGGATTTGATTTTATTGTGATTGTGCCCCTCCTACCATCTCACTGTGGCTTCTCCTTTATCTTTGGATGTGAGGTATCTTTTTTGGTGAGTTCCAGTGTCTTCCTGTGCATGACTGTTCAGCAGTTAGCTGTGATTCCAGTGCTCTCGCGAGAGGGGGTGAGCGCACGTCCTTTTACTCTGCCATCTTCTCAGGAAATTTTTAGAAGACATCCACTTTACGACATATAATAGTAGCTATGTTTCTCACCTCCCCACCACTGTGGCAAGGGGGAAAATGTTATCTCTTTTTACTAATGAGGATAGGCACCAAGAGGCTAAATGATTTGCCCAAGATGACGGGGCTGGGAAATGTTCATGTAGGAATTCAACCCTCCTCCCTTTATTCCCAAACATGGTGTTTCATCACTGTGCACATGTGTCATCCCACAGGTGAGTCTGGCTGCAAAATGATCTAATGCCTCCTTGCATTTGGAAAGCATTTAGAGATCTTATCCTCTGAGGCATCCTTTATGCAAAAGTTTCATGGACAGCAAAGGATCAGGGTTTCTTTCTTTAAAAAACCAAACCAAACCAGCAGAGGTTGGAACAGGTAGAATGCTTAAGCCAAGCCAGCTTTTGGTCTGTTTCTCATCATGTCTCCATTTCTGTCATGAAATGTTCCCACCCAGCAGCAACACAAATGTCTTGGTTGTGGAGACTGAAATGGGTCTTTTCCTGAGAGTGACACTTCTTTCACTGAAATGGCCCCTTTCTTGGATGGGGTGATGGGGAGTGAGTGTGTGTGTGTGTGTGTGCTTGTTTGCCCAGTGAAGCGGGCATTCAGGTGGTGCAATGCTGAGAGTGACTTGTTCAGCTATTTGTGAAGAAGCTGGCAAACTTGGGCCTTCCCCCTGGCAGGGAGGAGAAAGGGCCACTTGTCTCCGAAATATCAGGAAAAAGCCTGGCGCAGGTGGGGACCCCGTCAGTGAAATGTTGTTGGAAGCCGTGGCTGCAGGTGCTGCCTCTGGACACGGACGTGTGCTTCCTGGGTCGGGTGCTGGAGAAAAAGGACTGCCAATCCCCAAATAGAACCGCACTGTTGTCCCAGGGGTGAATGAAAAAGCTGTTTCAGTGCTGTGGACGGATCTGGATGGTTTGCCACGGAAGACAAAAAGTCTCCTATAAAATTCCATTTACATAGTCCTATGTCACTTGGGCTTTTGGTGACCAGATTCAATTGTGCTGGTGTCCCCTGGGCTGTGTGATATCATAGCTTCAGAGGAAGGCTTTATTTAGAGGTCACACTAGTTTGTCCTGGGGATGTAGTCATTTTTTGTGTCACAGACAATGTTTTACTGTGGAGATACGTGCCAGATGGCTCAGCCACTTGCAGTCCAGAGCTAAACAGTGTCTGTATTGTTGGCGAATAAACAGAATCTATTGTCTCCTGCTCATGAAACTCTAGTGCCCACCACTGTTTAGAGATGAAGTATTTAATAAATTGTTAGGTCTCGCTCAAAGAATCTATGAAACTACATCGCAGAAGGAGGCAGGCTTCCCCAAATATAAATCTCCTGTGTTCCTAAAAACCACCACCACCTTTCTGACGGCTTTCTGCCTTCCCCGCCCCCATCTACTGCTTTACAGTAGTGGCCAAGGCTCCGATTTTTGTTTCTTTCCCACCGCAATCCATATGCTAATATGATCTGTAATCCTCAGGCTGCGAGATGGGGGAACAACAAGATGCCTGTTGCCTGGTCTCCTCCAACTTTCTCACCCTCTCTGAAGTTCTCCCACCTATTTGTCAGCCCCGGACAGCACAGTGGAGCCTCACATGGGAGAGAGCGTGCCACGGAAACGCAGTTTCGGGATTTGGTTCCTCCCTTCTGCTCTGAGATGATGCCTGATGGCTGAGGATAGAAGGTGTAGTGTCTGGCAAGCTCCTTTCACACGCGGAATTGACCTCACACCGCGGGGGGCGGGGGAATCTGCTCACTCACCCCCAACAACAACAAACAAACAACGCAGCCCAGCAACATGGGAGGATTACAGCCTATTTCCCTCCCTTTGAAGACTGCATTCAGAGAGTCGCTTTCTGAGCATGGACCACTACCCGCCCCCCCTTTCTTTCTTCTCTTTCCCCCCCACCCCCAGCCTGCATCTTGTCCCTCTAAATGAAGCACACTCTACCATTTAACTTCACCCAGCTGTGGCTGGGTATACTGCAATGTCAGAAGTATTCGTTTCCTGCTTTAATTGCAGCCCAAGCCAACCTTGACTGGCAAGGAGAAAGCCACTGACAGGTTTGGGCTGTGTCCAGACCTCCTCAGACTTTCTGTCAGCCAACTGTTTGACAGTCTATGCAAATACATGCAAATGAAGGGACACTGGCCGAACACCTGCAGAAAGTGACCATCCCCGCTTGGGCTCGGCCTCCCCGTAACTGGGAGTTTGGAAACGCTGCTCGGTCGCTTTCTGTCAGTTGATTATGCATTTGTCAGCAGAACGTTGGGCTGATAGAAACACCCCTCTTTGTCCTGAAGAGCCGCAGAGCTCCATGTGGGACTGCGAGTGCCAGGGATAGTGGGATGGCTCCCGGCCAGCCCTTGTGAGTCCTCCCCTCTGTCTCCAGGACCCGAGTGGCAGCATTCGAACTCTTGTGGGCTCGCCCGCCTCAAGGAAGGCCTTCTGCTTCGCTGGGTGTAAAGACATCATGTTGGTGGTGCGGCCGCAGAGCGAAAGGCTGGCTCTCTCTAGCAGCTGGAACTTGGTGACTCTGAACCGTAGCGTGCCCCGGATTTTCAAAAGCCAAAGAAAAATCTGCCCGGCCTGTCAGGGAATTGGAAAGGGGGAGAGGGCCCGTCGCCTCGAGTGGGAACCAAATTGCCAGTCACACACAGCACCTCCAGACTACGGGAAGGCTGCCAGGCGGCCAACTCCCACGTCCACTGGCTGCCCAGCCATCTCGGCTCCCATCTGCTCGGGCCTCCGCTGGCCTCTGACAACTCCTCTCTTTAAGGGCTGCGGGGACCAGCCAGTCAGCTGTTACTGAAAAGTTGTTGTATGGGACTGCGGAGTTTTAAATTTGGCCTTTTTGAAGGTAAGGAAAGTGACCCAACCAGCAGGGCCCTACAACTGAGGACTGGTGGACAAGCCCGGTGTTCTAGGACCAAGGAGTCAGGCAGGGACGCTGCACACCAGTGTTCTATGTGGTCCTTAAATATCCGCCACTAGAACTGGGGAAAGCATTCTGCATTTTTTGTGCAGCTGGGCTTTGGTCCTCTAGAAGAACAAGTCATCTGGGGAGTGGTTGCACAAACCAGGACTTCTAAAACTCCCCCCCCCTCTCCGCCAATTACAGGTTGGAAGGACCTTGACATATGTCAAGGGCACCTGAACATACATAACCTACATATAGGACCACGGTGTCCTGCATATAGGTCTGTAACCAGCTCTGGCAATGTCTGGGGAATAAGTAGGCATTTCTCATAATGAATGTGACTGATGTCAGTGTAGACTGCTGACCCGAGTAACTGAGACTCCAAAGTGGATCTTTTTTCCCCTGAAGAATCATTTTGACATTCATGCAACTTCAGTCAGTCAGATAATTGCCTGTTCTTTCCTGTATACGAAGAGAAGTAAAAAATCACAGCAAAGACTCTTAAGGTGTTTGCCCATCCAGTCTTCCTCTCTGGAAGGAAGAAGCATACCCTTGGGCTTCCCAAAAGGCACTGTTCTGGGTCCTGGGGGGAAATTTGAGTGCGTGGCTTTTAATGCAGACATGAATTTTCTGTGCTGAGGCCCTGATGCATAACCAAGGGGCCGACAGATTGTCTAGAGCCAGGGCTGCCTAACTGGTAAACATCTTGGTATCGATAAAAGCACAATGGTGCCAAGGGCTTGTGGGGACAGTGGTTTTCCAGATATTGACTTATTGCAGAGGGAGAGAGGGCAGGCTAGCTCAGAAAGGTATATTAGGTCCCTGCGAAGTACCCAGCATTAGGTATCTGCTGTTATGGATAAACGGAGGCACAAAGGCATCCAAGAGAACTCACTCAGGGTCCTACCATCATTAACAAGAGGACACCGAAGCCCAGCTCAAGTTCCATCCATGTCTCTTGTTAATTATATCACGCAGTACATGCAATGAGGAAAAGTCTTGGTAGGACCAAATAGTCATAGAATTCAGGGGCACGTGCACGTGAAAGATGAAGGTGATTTAAACTGGAAATATTGGAAGCTTCAAGAAGGGATGGAGACGCAATAGGGAGGTCTCCTGTCAAGTTTTCAGTTCCTTTGAATATCTGTGAGACTGATATTGTTTGTGGTTGTCATAACATCAGCGATGAAGGACAGCCGGAATGTCATCGGCTGCGAGGCTGTGGGTGGATTTTCCCAGCCCCAATGCCTGGCAGACAGGTGACTGGATCCCACTCCTCGGTGCCAAGGCAAGTTCCCTGGGCACCCGTTTTGTTTTACCAAGTGGAAAGGGAGTTTCATCACACCAGCTGTAATTCATGATGCACGGGCACCTCTTACTTAAATGAGCCCACTGTTTGCCTTTTTTTAAAAAAAGGAAGACCAGAAAGAAATAAAATGCCACATAAATGAGACGGTTTCCTTTCTCTCGGGCTCTCTCCCTCTTTTAAAAATACACTTTAGAACCCAAGGTAGCCGTATTTAACCAGCTTTAATGTCTTTGCAGGGTTGTGGTCACTCAGGCAGCAGTAACTTTGAAAAAATGACCCGTCTACACCCAAACAATAACAGAATCCCCCTTTTTATGTTGGAAACGCCCACGGCTTTCTGTGTATCTGCAGACTCCCCACGTAGATGCAACTGTTTGACCAGCCTTCTACTGAACAACTTAATTAAGCAAAAGAAAACGTGTCAGTTTCTGCCAACCTCACAAAAACAGAGCTGCCGGGGTAAAAAGGGTCGGCGGAATTAACCCACATTCCTGAACGGGTTCACTAAAGCCAGGCTGGCTTTGCAGCAATGCCAAGGGGAACCGTGCACTGGATGGCCATTCAGATTGATCAAGACATATTGTTCAGTAGATCATACTGAACACAATTAAAGCTGCAATACCTCAGGCGGCTACAGCTCGGGTGTGAGTTTAGCTTAATTTAAAAAAAAAAAGAAAATCTTGTCACGACACAGTGCTCACCATTGACATTCTGCACAGTTACGGAGACAAAACAGTTTTCGGCCACCGTATGAAAACAGCAAGTTGTTTTTAGTTTTTTTCCCCCTCGTCAATATCCTGCTCTCCCTCTCTGCCCCTTTTCCCTCTCCATGAAAGCACATGCAATATGCAAAGTAACTGTATGCTCTGCATGCAATTTGTACTGGCCAGACCAAACCCGAATTTAATCCTTTTTTTTTTTTTTTTTTTTTATCCTGAGGGCGGGGAAGTGCCCCTGCCTAAATCCTTCTCTGGAAGCTGAGAAAGCAGAGGCCCCAGGAATCCTGTTTCCTAGCCAATTAAATTTAGGATTTTTTTTTTTCCAGGCTTGGGTTTTGATTTTTTCTTCCTTTATGTGAAGCCAGGATGGAGCTTAAGGCCCAGCACTTCTCCCGACCGCCAACCCTCTCCCCACCCCATCAGAGCCTCCTGTAGTCACGGAAAAAGCAGGGGCTTTCAGCGGGCAACCAGAGTGAATTCAGAAGCACCACCATTCATTTGGGGAGAAACTGGATCGGCACCAGTTTGGCACTGAGGCCATGAGATTGTGATATTTTTCTTCCCAATTATTCATTCTTTCCTTCCCTCTCTCTCTTTCTCAGTGTTTAGCAAGTCATGGTAGAGGATGATTCTATGCCCAAAGTATCCCCCAGTTATAATTACATCGTCCCACATTCTGGGCAGGGAAACGCAGGCTCAGGCCTTCAGTTCCCAATTTTGCAGGGAAGCTGATACACCAGTGTTTAAAGGTTGGAGGCCTCCCAGTTAGACATCAGAAAGAAATGGTCTCTCCCAGATGAGTTGATGCACCAGTGCTTTTCTGTGGGGACAACCAGGGGTCCTATCTTTCTGTGACCCCTGTGATGCAAGGAACCGTTTGATGAAGAGGCATTTACCCTTGATATCTACTGCGGGTGTTCTTGGGTGTGGAGATATTTCCAGTTAAAGATTCAAATGTGGCTGAATTATCCGAAGACCATAGAGGCAGTTTTTGTTTGTTCTGCCACTTGGAATAAATGCACACAAGTTTTGCTAGATAAGCTGGGGAACCTTGCCAGTATTGAAAGGCTGGGCAGACAGAAAACAGAGGAACCGGCAGAAGTTTGGTGTAAGAAGACTAATTAACAGAGCCCCGTGCAAAAGGCAGCCGTGGCAAGGACCAGCGCCCACTACAGATGTGCCCGGCACGTGACAGGCCAGTATGGCTTCCTCTTCTGATTTTAAAACGGTTTCCCTCTTGAGCATGAAACCCCACCAAAAGTGAAAGATGCTTCCAGTGCAGAAATTTCCCACCAACTGTTTGAAACACAGGCAAAACGTGCTTGTCCGGGAAAGCAGAGAACATCAGTGATGAAATGTGATCGGGAGTTTCTATCTGACGATTATCCAGATAGTTTATCTCAAAAGAATTATTTGGTCCTCAGAATACAGATGTTTCAAGCAAAAGCCTTCAAAACTCAACACCCAGGACAAGAATGGCTTATTCTTTTAAAGATTCCTTATATTTACAGAAAATGAACCACATGTCCCACTGGGTGCTCTAAGATCTGGGAGCAGCCTATATTTCTAACTTTTTTCCCCAATAATTTGGGTCCCAAAGGGGATTTTTCTTTTTGGTCTGAAGGGTGATGCTTCTCTGGTTGGCATCTTTCATCCCCCCACAGGGGTCTCTGTGCTGTCCCAAATGGTTCTTCTGGGGTCTGACCGAAAATCTGAGTCAAAGGGCTTGAAGTAGGCATAATGCCCCAAGGACACATCCTGTCCTGCAGGGCCAGGCAGCCAGACACCTGGGCCCCTCACCCTGCCTGCACCCCTGTCCTGGCTTCCTGCTCTCGGGAATGCCCCAGACATCTCACTCAGTCCCCAGAATAGGAAGTGCTGTCTCTTCAGAGGCCACTCTCTGTGTTTCTTACCAATTAGAGTACGGGCCCTGGCTCCAGGGGTTCAAGTCTCCACTCTGCCTCTTAACTGTGGTATGATTTTAGGCCACTTATTTAACGCCCCTGTACCTCAGTTTACCCATCTGTAAAGCTAGACCAATAATAGTAACTACCTCAGGGGCTGCTGTGAGGCTTGAGTTAATTTAACCAACAGGGTAGAGCTGTGCCTGCTGTGTCACGGCAATTGTTATGATCGCCCTGTGGGCCTTCCGACTCCTTCAGGGCTGGAGCATTACTTTATGGGTTGGAGCACTTCCATGGGGCACTCAACAAAAGTGCCAGGCGTGAACCTCCAAATTCCCCAGGACACCCCACGCTTTCCAGCTAAGCCAGAGTGCCAGGCCCTGGGAAGGTTTCCCTTGAGCAAATGACGGCAGGACAGAGGCTGAATGTGATCTGACCCTTCCTTCGCCGCATGGTGCTGCGCGGAGGAGGTGGGCAAAGACCACGAGTCTCTTAGCCCCCAAGGGGACCTAGCGATCTCTCACCCCACCCTCCAACTCCTTCACCCCACAGCTGGGAATGGAGATCAGAGATGGAAAGTGACCGGCCCAGGGTCACACAGCCAGGGCTGGGACTAGAAGCTGTCCTTAACCCTTGGCTGTAAGGTTTAGCTGCGTACCATCGGCACGCTCAGATGGCAAGGTATGTAATACAGCACTCAACACGTCATGACACTCATTCAAATGTTTCCTGTCCTGAACACGGTCTGAACTTCAGGCTTGAAACCGTCCAGATGGGGTTTAACATACCTCTTCAATGTAAGGAGAATGTCCATTACTGTCCTTCCAAATGTGTGTAAAGAAAAAGTCATAAGAAAGTCGGCCAGTTCCCAGAGGCAGAGAGACACATACACTCACGATCATGGCACTGGGCGCATGGACCCTGAATCAGCTCTGGGGCCCCCAGCCCAGCCCAGCCCCGCCCAGACTGTGCCCGGGCACCGCCTGAGCGCTGGAGCTGCGCTGGCGATTAGTGGCTGGGAAGTTTCCTAATGCCTGAGCTTGATGGAACCTCTTGTTGGATGAAATTTATGACCCGGCACTTCCTCAGGGAGACTTCCCACGTCGAATTGTTGAACACTTCTGACCTTACCGCCCTAAACAAGGGAAGGGTGGGGAGGGGAGGGGCGGGAGGGCGGAGGAAGTAGGCAGGGGGAGGCACCACTTGGCCAGATGTCCCGGAGCGGGGACCGCGCGCAGATGCCGGAATGACAACCTGCGTGGCCCGCGCCGGGGCGCGGGGACCAGGGGTCACCGGGATCCCGGCTCTGCGCAGGGGGCCTCCGGGCCACCTGCTGATGCGCGCAGCCCACGCCTCCCCCCAAGTGGCCCGCGGGGCCTCGCAGATGGACCGAAGCCTGGCGCGGACTGAGGATCTGCTGGGGCCCAGCTTGTGCTACGTATGCGTCGTCTGGAGACGGCCCCACAAGTGCCCTCCGCGGAAAGAAAGAATTGCTGAGCCTGGGAGAGACGTGGTGGTGGTGCGGTGCGGGAGTTAGGGTTATTGGTCCTCCTTGTATTTGTTTTGTCTTTGGCTGAAATAAAGCCCTGAATCCTTTGAGAGGATTGTCACTGTTACTGTTTTTTCCTCCCCCTTGGGTGAAGGGTAGACTCGTCTAGAAGAGACCCAAGCTTCTCAAAGTTGGCTGCACAGTGGAATCCCCTGCACAGTTAAAGAAACAAAGGACAACAACAAAACTGATGCCAGGGTGCCACCCTGCAAAGAGTCTGATTTAATTGGCTTGGGTATCTGGGTTTTAGAAGCTCTCCTGATCTGCTAATATGCAGCAAAATTTGAGGACCACTGGCTCAGTCCCACACCGTCAGCCCTGTGTGACATTCAGGGTCTCAACTACTCCATAGTGAGCTTCTGAAAAGTGGGCTTGACTTCAGACTTATACAGACAGATTTCAAGATGAGAAGGAGAGGAAAAGAGGTTACTTACCAGGGAAGAGTGGCAGGTAGTTAATAAAATAGAATATATTTTTAATTAAGATATAATTGGCATACTAGTTTCAAGGGTACAACATAATGATTTGATATTTGCATAGATTACAAGACGATTACAATAAGTGTAGTTAACATCCAACACCACACAGTTACATAATTTTATTCTTGTGATGAGAACTTTTAAGATCTACTCTCTTAGCAACTGTCAAGTATCAAATACACTTTTATTGACTATAGTCACCATGCTGTACATGACATCCCCAGGACTTATTTATTTTATAACTAGAAGTTTGTACCTTTCTTTAAAAAAACATCTTTATTGGAGTATAATTGCTTTACAATGGTGTGTTAGTTTCTGCTGTATAACAAAGTGAATCACTTATACATATACATATGTCCCCATATCTCTTCCCTCTTGCATCTCCCTCCCTCCCACCCTCCCTAGAAGTTTGTACATTTTGACCCCTTCACCCATTTCGCACCCCACTTCCCTCACCTCTGGCAACCACCAACCTTTTCTCTGTGTCTGTGAGTTCTGTTGGTTTTTTGTTCTTTTCAGATTCCACATATAAGTGCGATCATATAGTATTTGCCTTTCTCTGTCTGACTTGTTCCACTTAGCCCTCAGGGTCCATCCCTGTTGTCACAAATGGAATAAGTTTTTGACTAGTGACTCAGCTAAGCTGGGCAACCATTTACTAAAATAAAATTGACCTAACCAATATGTTTTATTTCGGGGAGGAGTGAGTCACAGCTCTCAATGACCAGTGTACTCAGATGCCCCAACCTGCTCTTGGCTTCACCACGGTGGCCCTGCTGCTTTGGGGATAAAGATGCACATTTTAAAAAATATATAAATTTACTTATTTTATTTATTTTTGGCTGCGTTGGGTCTTTGTGGCTGTGTGTGCACAGGCTTTCTCTAGTTGTGGTGAGCAGGGTCTACTCTTCGTTGTGGTGCGCGGGCTTCTCACTGCGGTGGCTTCTCTTGTTGCGGAGCACAGGCTCTAGGTGCACAGGCTTCAGTAGTTGTGGCTCACGGTCTCAGTAGTTGTGGCACATGGGCTTCGTTGCTCCGCGGTATGTGGGATCTTCCCGGACCAGGGCTCGAACCCGTGTCCCCTGCATTGGCAGGTGGATTCTTAACCACTGCGCCACCAGGGAAGTCCCAAGATGCACATTCCTAACCAGACCCAGGGAGATGCGGCTCCTTCAGCAGCCTCACCTCGGACCCCGTGGGTCTCCCCACACTCCGTCCTGCTTCCAGCCTTTGCACAGCTGCACGCTCTACACGGAGCACTCTTATACCCCTTCAGCACACACACGACCTAGTTAAGACCTGCTTCCTCTTCACTCTTTACGTCAGACTTCGCCTCCCTGGAGCAAACCCTCAGACCTCCCAGGCCATGTGACATCTCCCTGTTATGTGTGTTCACCGACCTGGTAGTCATCACATAGAAATTCAGTAAAAATTAACTGTCTAGCTAGTTGCTTAATATTGGTCTCGCCTGCTAATATGTAAGCTCCATGACACATAGAGCATGCTTTTCTTATTCATAGCTGCAGCCCTAGAGCCATCATACAATCGTGATAAATACTGGTCAGATGATAAAGATAGACCACCTTAACACTTTTTAAAAAAGCCATCCTTGGGATCCAATCTTGCATTCTCTTGGCTTTTCTTGGTTCAGCCTGGCTTTATATGCACAGGTTGGTAGTTCTGATGTTCCAGCAAATGAGTTTGGCTCCCTGGAGTGCCCTGCTGTTCTATTGTTAATGGCGGTGACCCTTTATATGTCACTTTGTGCCTCAGTTTACTCAACTATGAAGGCAGCAGGGGGTTGCATAAAACCCACGCGACCTCAGAGAAGGGACACGCTGCAGTGGTGAAGTGCTGTGAACGTGCAAAGTTTCATGCAAATAATAGAAGCTTTAAAGATTCCTTTCGTTATGGGCATTTCTTAGCAAGTTTTCAATGTTATACTTAAAACGTTTACAAGAGGGATGATCATTAGGGCTTATATACTACCATCAAAGAAAAAATTTAAAAGGAAACTTAATATTGACAATATGCCAAGTACTTTGTATATTTAATGCCACTTGATCCTAACAATCATACACGTATGATGTAGATCTAATTATGGCCATTTTACAAGTGAAGAAATGGAAATTCAGAGAGGTTCAGTAACTTGCCCAAGGTCACACAGCTAGTAAGAGGTGAAGATGAACTTAGGTGAGGTGAATGACCAACTCAGGTTGATGGAGTTCCAGACTATTTCTCATTTGGAGATGATACCTACATTTTGGCTATTTGTCTGTTATAGAGGTAAATTAATTCTAAAAAAATTCCAAGGAAGAGCCTGATGCTTGTGCAAAATCTTGACAAAACACCCAAATCTTATTCTTCTTGAAATTCCTCTTTGTCAATAATTTAAACTCAGTGCTTGAGTCTAGATGGAACAGAGAGTGTTTTCTTTGCAGCTGAGAAAATGATCAGTCTTTAGACCAGAGCCCCTTGAGATCAAGAGACCCAATAAGGAATAACCTAGCATAGTGTAAACTTTATTAGTCCATTTTACATAGAGCTGACATCTATGTTATTCTTTATCCACCTACAATCAGGTCTGATCTTGTCTTTTACTTCTTCTTTTCTCTGGTGACATCTTTTCAGCTAGGTTAAAAAAAAAACAAAACCCAAAACCTATGAAAATAATACCTAAATTTAAAAACATAGGTAAATGACAAATTTCTTATTTTATTCTTCCCCAGGAATTCTATTTCATGTATCTCCTTGTCATTTTTTCCACCTCAAAAAATTCGTATTATTTTTATTCAGTAATCATCACGTGGTTTAATATTTGCAGAAATTGTAATGGTCAGTTGGTTGTATCCTGAAAGGATGACAAGGCAATCTGGGGCTGACAGTGATTTAAGGGTTTTCCACAAATTATCTCCTCCTGTGAAATCAAGATCCAAGAAAAGTCATAAATCCTGGGTCACTATGGAAAATCAAGATAGGTCCTTGGATAATGGCCCTAACAGAATCCTTATCATGGAAATGCAAAGCATTTGATTAAAAATTCAAATTGTATCCTATGTCATTAGCTCTGGAATTTTCTTAAGCCTTGAGACACAAATAGCATCTTTTCTACCCTTCAAAAACAAAGAAAAGGCTAATGAAACGCTAATGCAATGGAAAAATCATTTTGAATTTGTTCCAAGGTGAGCGAAGGAAGGCTGTTGAGAAGGCTTGGGTAGTTAGTTGCATGGTGGTTCCATCCACAGAGATGGGGAAAGAGGGGAAGAGCCCAAGCCTGTGGGAGGAAAGATTTCGAGCTTTCGGTGGGATGGGCTACACTGGAGTGTCGTAAGGGAAATGACGGACAGTGGTCCTTGTCCCTGACTCACTGAGATGATTAGGCAAGTGAGCAGCCCTTTTTCCTTGTTCCTACATTTCCAACTTTCAGTTTTTTTCTTTTCTTTCTCTCTTTCTTCCTTTCTTTCTTTCTTTCTTTTATTTTTTTTAACATCTTTATTGGAGTATAATTGCTTTACAATGTTGTGTTAGTTTCTGCTTTATAACAAAGTGAATCAGCTATACGTATACATATATCCCCATATCCCCTCCCTCTCGCGTCTCCCTCCCACCCTCCCTATCCCTCCCCTCTAGGTGGTCACAGAGCACCAAGGTGATCTCCCTGTGCTATGCGGCTGCTTCCCTCTAGCTATCTATTTTACATTTGGTAGTGTATATATGTCCATGCCACTCTCTCACTTTGTCCCAGCTTGCCCTTCCCCCTCCCTGTGTCCTCAAGTCCCTTCTCTAGTAGGTCTGCGTCTTTATTCCCATCTTGCCCCTAGGTTCTTCATAACCTTTTGTTTTTTTTTTAGATTCCATATATATATGTATGCTAACACATATATACTGGTTTTTTTCTTAATTCTTTGCCTCATTTATATACTCAAATGTGGCATTACAGTAAGTCCCTCACCTTCAAGTGTGAACTTTCAAAGATGTGAAAATAATTTCTTTATTTTTGTGCTTGTTTGTTTTTTATGTATTATTTGTGTGAAAAGTATTATAAAACTATTACAGTACAGTACTATATAGCCGACTGTGTTAGCTGGGTACCTAGGTTAACTTTGTTGGACTTACAAACAAAATTAGACTTATGAACGCGCTCTCGGAACAAAACTTCGTATGTAGCGGACTTACCGTAAAAGGTGTTGAATTTGACACCAAACAGTGTTCCAGGTTTCGTGAAACTGTGTGTTTCATGTGGTTCCTGAAAGAACAGGAGGCGGATCACGGATGGGGCCTCATCTCGGAGCCTGAAGTGTCCCCAGGGATGGTCATCCTGCTTCCTCTCTCCTTTCAGGCCACCCTGCCACCTGCCCAGCCTGGGGAATGAGTGAGCGCGGCCGGTCTCCTCGCAGAGTCGTGGAGGCCTGAGGACCCGGCAGGCACCTCACATCCCTTCGGCTGCCCTCACTCCCAAGTCCCTCCAGCTCCTACTTGAGATTCTCCACCCCTCCCCCTGGGCAGCCCAGGCCACAGGCCGAGGTTAAGACCTAGCCCCTGGTCTGTTGTTCTCATGGGCACCGCCTTCTCGGTCCCCTCCCAGGCCCAGATGACAGTACTTACTGACCTTTCACATGAGCACTTCAGGCCTTTGTGTCTTCCTGCTCTTTCTGTGAAGACACAGATGATGCCATTACAAGTGTCAGCCCGCCCTGGGCTCAGCAGGGGTGACAAGCTGGCAGGGACTGTCACAGAGCCTTGGGAGAGAGTGGCAGCAAGAGAAGCCAGGACAGTGATCCCCTCCTTCCCAACCTCTGGGGTGACTGTGGTCCATGTGTGTGTGTGTGCGTGTGTGTGCGTGTGTGTGTGCATGTGTGTGCGTGTGTGTGTGTACACCTTCCTCATCACCAAGTAGTAGTTGTGCATTGACTACTACCTGCCTGTGGCCAGAGGAATGTCAGATTTCCTGAGGTGACTGGTCCCCAACGATGTAGTGGAGACTCAGGTCTGCTCCCAGTTATGACTTGACTGTGCATCTCCAAGAAGTCAGCTTATCTCTTTAGACAGTCTCAGCTGTGCATTTTTCCTTATCTATAGGTCTGGTAGGAACATAAGTTAAAAATACCTCCACTTGGGCTTCCCTGGTGGCGCAGTGGTTGAGAGTCCGCCTGCCGATGAAGGGGACACGGGTTCGTGCCCCGGTCCGGGAAGATCCCACATGCCGCGGAGCGGCTGGGCCCGTGATCCATGGCTGCTGAGCCTGCGCGTCCGGAGCCTGTGCTCCACAAAGGGAGAGGCCACAACAGTGAGAGGCCCACGTACCGCAAAAACAAAACAAAACAAAACAAAACAAAAAAAACCTCCAGTTCCCTGGAGAAAAGTCCTGTGTATAATCCAGACTGTAAAAACTACAAACTGCTGCACAATTACTAACTATATTACTAGTTTTATTGTGACTAGAATTCCTCAGGGCTCTGTATTTTCCTTAGGCTCTGAAAAACTATGAAAATAAAAACAGAGGAAATGAAATAATATGATCCCAGCTTTGTAAAAAGTAAAGGTATATGTTCTAATTATATATACATAGGAAAACAACCAGAGGGAAACACTTCTAGATGTTAACTTCTAGTTGGTTCTCTCTGGGAGATGGGATTACACAGGCCATATATTTTCTTTCTCTATATTTCAGTATTTTTTTGAATTTAACATGAACCTGCATTTTTTTTTGTAGTCAGAAAGAAACGCTAAATGTTGTTTTAAAAAAATGCTCATCTATAGTCTGTGTGAGTACTAAAAACCTTAGAAATTTTCTCTACTCCTATGCTGTTTGGAAATGAAGCAATTGCTGCTTTTCTGGATACTCAGGGTGGGTGTGAGAGGGGCTTTCTGACCTGATATCCACTCCACTTTCAGGAGATGACTTCAAAAAGGGCAGAGAGAGGAGTTTGCTGTCACACCACCTGAGCCATCAAGGGAGAGATGCCATGTTTTATTTGTCTCATCCTCTCTCTGAATAATCTAGCGAGTTTGTTTGGATTTGCCAATTTTCCTCTTTTGGACTTGATGCTCTGTGCTGGAGAATGGGTGGAGTAAGTCCCCAGGGGAGTAGGGATGCTGCAGCTTCATGAGCTGTCCTTCACTTGCCCCCCGTTCAGCTTGGTCCAGCTGTACCATCAGCCAGAGGACCCTTAGCCCAGAGGTGCCTGAGGAAGAGCACAGGTAGGGAGGGAAATTGGTTAGGGTCCGCTCCCACTTCTGGTAAATAAGCTATGTCAGTAACAAGCAACGCTTAGAAACCCGAAGTGCATTTTGTTCATTTCCACCCTGTCTATTCTCATTCTTCTAAGCAGAGGGGCGTCTTGCAATTAACTGGAGCCAGAGAATTCGATTGAAGGGGTCAGAGTGAAGTGGTGCAAGCCTGGAAGACATTTCTGGGGATATTTTCTCAGTTGCACTTGCTGTTGGACAAGTTACCAAGGCTCAGACACTTCGATTTGTCCAGCGTCGGAGCATTCATTCATTTACGTTGCTTGCCGGTTGCTCAGAAGAGAGCCCGCACACTTCCGACCTGGCTTCCTCTACAGGCGGAGGACCTCATCCCCGACCCTGCCTCTTCCTCAGGGACTCATCCTCTCCCCGCCTTTTCCCTAAATCTTGTCGGATTGAAATCAGATTGCAACACACTCGAGACGATCAACCTATTCTTTTCAAGGAGGGCGAGTCAAACTCAGAAAGTCTCTGCCAACACGAAGGGACATTGAAAACGGGAAGATAAATTCTCCAAAACCAAAAGTGAGACTCTGAAGCATGACAAGTGCGAGAACCCTGTGGTCCAGGCACCGGGCTCTTTAGGGATGGGAGACACCAAAGATTTATGTGACATTTTGCTTCATCTTGGCCTCAGAATATCTCATCTTCTGCCCTTAAAATAACTTCCAAATGTTTACCAAATCCTCTCAAAAACATAATTCTTTTTCAAAAATAAATTTCTTTTTCTGATTATGCAAGTAATTCTTCTTCATTGTTAATACAGCAATAAATATGAAGAAAAAAGTAAAAAATCAACCAAAATCCCACCACCCGGACATAAACACCAGTAACTTTTCCTAAACATTTCTTTACACACACACACACACACACACACACACACACACACACAGAGTTAGATATACTTAAGGTGATATTATACATAAATTCTACAAACTGCAATATGTTATGACATCTTTCTCTAATTTATCTGTCTATCTAATCTAATCAACTAAAGCTTCAGGTTATTATTTCAGATCATCTCAGATTTAGATTATTAAAATGGCTGCATGGAATTTTATTTTAAATTCACAGCAACGTTTCTTAATCTCATCCCTAAGAATGGGCATTTTGGTCAGCTCCTGCTTGGTTTCAATATTAAAAGCAACTTTATGGGGCTTCCCTGGTGGCGCAGTGGTTGAGAGTCCGCCTGCCGATGCAGGGGACACGGGTTCGTGCCCCGGTCCGGGAAGATCCCACATGCTGCGGAGCGGCTGGGTCCATGAATCATGGCTGCTGAGCCTGCACATCCGGAACCTGTGCTCCACAAAGGGAGAGACCGCAACTGTGAGAGCCCTGTGTACTGCAAAAAAAAAAAAAAAGCAACTTTATGATGAATATCCTCATACCTAAATTTTTGAGTCCTTATGCTACACCGGTTTAGAATAAATTCTTTGAAGGAGGATTGCTTGAAGGGTAGGATCATTAATCATTTATGTAATATATAACGTATACATTATTTAATGTATAATATATTATAATATGATCATTATAATATGTGTAAAATAAATTACAATTATTTTATATAGGTATATAAAATTATATAGTAATTGTTTTATAGATATAGGTAAAATAATAATTTTATATTATATAGATAGATAAAATTTGCACAGGACTTTTATGAACCCAAAAGCTTTTGATGTACTTGGGCATTGCACAGAGGCAATCATGACTTTAAAATGCTGAATTTTTAAATTAAGTCATGGGTACTTGAAATTTCCCAGGGACCAACTAACAATTAGGGCCTCAGCTCCTCTGAACACTGAGGCAGGCTCGTCTCCTTGAGCTCCCAAACCTCTTAAGAGAACTCCCTTTAAGGTGGGAGTGCAGAAGGAAGTAAGCTTTCAGTAGCAAAGAAAGAAGGGAAGAGCCTGTATTGAAAAATCACTTGCTTGAACATGGATGGACCTAGAGATTGTCATAGACAATCTCTGTGTCTATGACAATAAAAACATAGATTGTCTTACTGAGTGAAGTAAGTCAGACAGAGAAAGACAAATATCCTATGATATTGCTTATACGTGGAACCTAAAAAAAGGGTACAAATGAACTTATCTACAAAACAGAAATAGAGTTACAGATGTAGAAAAAAAACTTATGGTAAAAAAAACTTTACCCCCGCTTTACAGGGGTAAAGTGGGAGGAGGGATAAATTCGGAGATTGGGATTGACATATACACACTACTATATATAAAATAGATAACTAATAAGGACCTACTGTATAACACAGGGAACTCTACTCAATACTCTGTAATGAGCTATATGGGAAAATAATCTAAAAAAGAGTGGATATATGTATATGCATAACGGATTCACTTTGCTGTACACCTGAAACTAACACAACATTGTAAGTCAACTACACTCCAGTAAAAATTAAAAACAAAAGAAAAAAATTTTTTAAAAGAAAAGAAAAACTAAGTGAACTTTAAAATTAAAAAGAAAAATAACTCGTTTGGACTCCACGATGGTAACACAGACCTGGGTGTGAGGAGGGAAAAAGCTGCATTTCCCATGAGCTAAGTTTGGACCTCAAACGGTGAGTTCTCCTAAGTTGAAGGCAGATAAAACTTAAGACACTGGATCACTCTATCAGAGATTTTTTTGGTTTTATTTTGTTTTGCTTCTTCTTTCTCTTCTTCGTTTTGTTGTCAGTCTGATTATGACTACTCTTCTGCAACATTTTTTTCATAATTTGAAAGAATTAAAAATTATAGCATCCATGAATAAATAGAACTCTTCGCTCCTTCTTATTAACTAAATGCAATCGTGGAATAAATACAGTGAGTATTCACAAAAAAGTGAAGAATAGAAAATTGTTTAAGTGGCCAAAGAAACTTTATCCTATTGTAAGACAGGCCAAGCTATGCCAGCTATATGTAAATGTAAGCAGTGGCCTGTGTTCCCTGTGTTCATGTGTCCACTTTGAAGTTGCCATCTGAATTTAATTCTGCCTTTGTGATTAAATCAGGCCATTACGCTTAATCTCACTTAATAGTAAGGAACGTCCTTTGTTGTTTTCTATAGGCAACATATTCTGCCCCTAACATATACAGCTTGGTATTCACACTTTACTATTAATCCCCGATGGCTCATAATTGCTTCATCTCCAAGCCCTCTGTCCAATTCACAAGGGGCTGATTGCAACCATTCTTCCCCTATACATTAATGCACTGTTTGGGTCTTGCTTCTTTGGCTCAGTGAACCCCATCAAGCTGTCCACATTTTCTGGGCATGTGGGCGTATTGTGAGATGTTAAATTAAATTCTGTGTTGACCCCCCCTAAATACCAGAATCTATTAGCCACTGCAACTTAGCTGATTGACAAGTGGGACTACTTTTCCACAAAATCCTGCAATAAAAAACAGCAACAACAGGCTGAATATTTTGTTTCCAGGCAAAGTCTGGGGTCTTCTTACTGCTGTCTTGCTATTTACATTTTCATGACCACCGCAGGATCAATTGCAATATTGCCATGATGTTACTTTATCCATCTTCTGTTTGTCTGTCTTGTCATTTCTCTGGGAAAAATTATTAGACCCCAGAGAGGTACCATTCATTCCTTGAAAGCTTGAAATTATTTCCTTCAAAAATACCGTTTTCGATGATGAGTCTTCGGTCTCTCTTGCTTGTTATGTGTCCCATGAATTGCTTGAGCATAGATCTCCGAGAAGCAAAGCACCAGTTGAATGAACAGCATTCTGTCTTTCCTTTTTGCACCCAAGGTAACAGATACGGCTAATTTTAATGTTAAGTTTCACAAAGAAAAGAGGCTTTTCTTTCTGCCACCCATTCATTAGGTGGGCAATAGTTGCTAAGCTCTTCATTCTGCTAATTTAGGAATACTATCATTACCAAGTTAACTTTGTGGCTCCAAAAGTATTATTAGCTGCTTGTGCCTAATTCATATTAACCACATAGAGTACCTAGAGTTTGAACAGTAGCTGCAGCGCATACATCACCGTCTGGGTCCGCCAATAGCTTTGCCCAGCTGTGTCCAGTTTCAGCCTTCCTGCTGCTCCCAGGGCTCTTGGGAAATCCACATGCCTATTAGCTGTTTTTTTCTGATTATGAAAGAAACCTCATAAAAATGATTATATTTTTATATATTATATAACTATGATGTGTATAATGTATAATTATAGAAGTAATGATTATATGAAAGTAATCGTATTCATTATAGAAAAATCTTAAAATTTCATAAAAACTAAAGGAAAAGTAAAATCCCACAGATGTAGCTGCCATTATCATTTTGGTATGTTTTCTAGATATATTTTTCCTCTGTAACTTACGTATGAATAGACTCATAATCTACATGAAAATACAGACACATTTTTTTTAATTTCCAAAGGATTTTATTAATTGTTAAATAATTGAGGCTTTGAGAAATGTGTGCCATAGAGTTAATAAGAAGTTCTCTTATTCCTTAAATAAATTTTAATTTTGGAATAATTTTAGATTGAGAGAAGTTGCAAAGACAGTAGGGTCTTCCTGTTTATACCTTACCCCATTGCTCTTGTTGCTAACATGTTATATAACCACGGCACATTTGTCAACAATCAGGAAACACTGGTAATTAAAAAAACTACAGTTAGGAGCATACACTTTTTTTTTCTAACATCTTTATTGGAGTATAATTGCTTTACAATGGAGTGTAGTTTCTGCTTTATAACAAAGTGAATCAGCCATACATATACATATATCCCCATATCTTCTCCCTCTTGTGTCTCCCTCCCACCCTCCCTATCCCACCCCTCTAGGTGGACACAAAGTACCGAGCTGATCTCCCTGTGCTATGCGGCTGCTTCCCACAAGCTATTTTACGTTTGGTAGTGTCTATATGTCCATGCCACTCTCTCACTTCGTCCTGGCTTACCCTTCTCCCTCCCCATGTCCTCAAGTCCATTCTCTATGTCTGCGTCTTTACTCCTGTCCTGCCCCTAGATTCTTCAGGACCATCTTTTTTTTTAGATTCCCTATATATATGTTAGCATACAGTATTTTTTTTCCTCTTTCTGACTTATTTCACTCTGTATGACAGTCTCTAGGTCCATTCACCTCACTACAAATAACTCAATTTCGTTTCTTTTTACGGCTGAGTAAGATTCCATTGAGGAGCATATAGTTTCTTAACCTGCTTTGTCTGTCATATAAATAAATATCCTCATATGTCATCAAACATTCTTGTAAAAATGTCATTTTTTTTAAAGGGGAAACTAAGGTAACAAGCATGACTATCCAATGAGTTAGGTTCTAGGGAGTTTTTTGATAGTGTGTAATTAGAAAGCTGCTTCCAGAAAAGCTCCGGTCACGGGGAAGAGGAGGTACCCTACGGTGAGAAGCCTTACCCAGGAGCACCCCACCCTGCATACTTGCATCTGTCCTGGCATCTCAGCAGGGCCCATTTGATGCCTGTGGCATCAGCAGTGGGGCCTGGTCCAGCCTCTGCAAAGAAGATCCTGTGTGTGAGCCAAAGGAGTACAGGTGTTGTCATTTTCAGCCTTTGTTTTAAAAATTATAATAGAAATACATTCTCATTAGAGAAAATATATATATAAAGAAGCAAGCAAAAAAGCGCTAACACAACCTCCCAGAGATGACCATTGTCAACATGTGGATGTGTATTTGGGGTCATACTGGTTTGCAATCTGCTTTTCCACTTATATCATGACATTTCCTCCTAATATTTAATATTCTTATAAGAAAAATTTTCCCAGTGACTCCACAGAATTCTATCCTATAATTTTATTATAATTATTTAACCCCATTTCATATTTTTGGACAGTTAGGGTATTTCCAGCTTTTTCCCATCATGAAGTGTATTGTGGTATTTTTCCTATATTATTTTTTCCTAATTTATATTTTTCTGTTGTATTATTTTTTCCTAATATAATAATAATATAATACAATATAATATAATAATAGGGGGTGCAACTAAGTAATATCCCTCATTATTTCCTCAGGAAAAATCCTCAAAGGTAGAATTAATGGGTTAGATCAAGGTTACCCAATTTATGCCTTTCCTGAGTGGTGTTTTGCAAGGGCTACAGAAAAAAAAAAATCGAATTTCACTGCATGTGGAGGGGGAACCATGGTGGAAATGTGATTCTCAGAAGAAAAGACCAACCTCTCATCATGGCTTTGGTGATTCACTGATTAGAAGTTTCTGTTTAGTCAACCATGTAGATACCCAGGGGCTCTCACACAAGGAGCTAGATGTGTACACCTGTGGGGTGTTGAAAAGGAACACTGGCACACAAGGAACCTCCCAGGACTTGGCTGAAAGGTGATCAAAATAAAAACAAGGAGCATTAAAAAAAGGAGCCATCACCAATTGTCATTCGGCGGATCAGAACCCCTAGTGCTATAGTGAGGTATCCAACATGTTCGAAACCATCAACGAGATACAAGCAGGTATAACTAACGCCAAACTGTTCCCTTTCTCACGCAGAACTGGGATTTGACACTGCAGATATTACCGCTGTGTTTCTGGGCTCTCCGTTCCAGTAGAATTTTGGGCTTGATGCTGCTGTGAACTTATAGTTGAATTTATCTGAATTATCTATAATTGATGATGGAACAGTTCTCTTACTCAGTGGGAGTTGCTGCTTAGTTTTTAGTTCACTTTACACTAAATAAGCTATGGGATTAGATATATGATTTTTTAAAAAAAGGTTCCCAAAGCCTTTATCAGTTATAAAAGAAGACTTTAAAAAAAATGATGTAGGAAAATAGAAGAAGCTAAAAATATCTCAGCCTCCCAGGGACTTGTCCTAACATAATGTCAACTAAAAATAAAATTTATCAGTTTGATAAAACACACATCTTACACCCACCACCCTCTATACTTGGAGTTGATTTTAAATTGATTGAATGCTGCAAAGTCCCCGATATTTCTAGCTATTACCTCTAATTTCTGGAAGGAAGAAACCAAACAGTGAATGTCTTAACAGGAGTAAATGAAAACAAGGGCCAGGAAAACAGAAAGATGAATGATAAGGTCATAAGGTATGGAGAAGAGAACTACCTTGGGTACCCATGTGACCTGTGGAACTGGCCCTTCATGTGTTGGAAACATGAATGCCCTCTCATTTCTTCTGCATTTTGTAACCCTGGGGATTCCTAAGCAACATTCCACCATCATTTCTTTATGTCAGAGCATAAAATTGGTGGCCAGAGGAGCTATCAGTAGTGTGTTCAACACTCAAATTCCCTGATAGAAATTCCTTAGAAAGCTGGGAAATCGTTTAATTTCTGGAGCGATTTTGGTTTCTCTTTGAACAGGTGATCAGAGAGTTCGATTAGGATTGCATGTCGGCCATTGACTCTAAGAGCTTCCCTTCTTCTTTTTCTCCTCCCGCCCCCATCCCCCTTCCCCTCTTTCTTCCTCCCACGTGCATCCAGGGTTTGCCCTGTTTGGGTCATGTTGGAGGGGAGAAGGTGGAGTTAGATCTGATCCCTGTAGAGGAGGAATTGCAAAGGAGGGGGAGGGTGCCTGAGCAATAAAAGGCAGCATAAAGGCAGAAGCAGCATTGGAGCCAAGCCTTGAAGGGCTCGTAGGATTGTGGCTGATGGAGGAGGACAGGGACAGGAGGGTGGAAAGGGAGTGGTGGATGCGGAAGAACCCAAAGTGGGGGCGGGTGTGAGGGCGGGAATGAATTACAGGTGGAGTCAGCCAGGATGGGAGCTGAAGGAGAGAGAGGAATAGGGGAAGAGTGGGCCAAGGAGGTGGGACTTCCTGTGTTTTGGGGACTCTATCCTGCTGGGATTTGGCTCGTCATCCTGATAAATGGTAATGAAAAGCTCTCAGCAGAACGCAACACACGTATTGGACAGAATATTTGTCTTTTTGAGGGTTTCCCAAGCTTCCAACAAAAGATGGAGAAACTACCGCCTAGGTATGTGTGTTACCCACATATTTCACCCCAACAAGGTCTGAAGAACACACAGAGAGAACATTTCACTTCTGCTGAGCTGGAAGTTTATTTTGAATCTATCATGAGCCTGATTATATCATTGAAGTAACATTGCGTGATCTAGTCTGCTTTTATGAAATAAATAATATCTGCTTCTCTAAAGAAACCATCCCTGGGCCTACAGGGAGCCTAGGAGTCTCAGAGGATTTGCAAGACTAGAACACAAGTGATAGCCTGAGATGGAATCAGAAAGGCCCTGGCAGGCCCGCTCACACCTGCCGGGAGCAAGGCAATCATGCTTCAGGATAAATATGTGTGTGTGTGTGTGTGTGTGTGTGTGTGTGTGTTTATGGGGATACCGCACAGGCCAACGGTGAGTGCTGTGCTGACCTCGGGAAACCAACACAGAGCAGAGGTTTGAGGTCAGTTGGGTTTTGAAGCTGAGGTATCTTTCACACAAGCGCAACACCCACAAACCAACTTTTGTACCCACAACCTAAAGCAATTTATTTTCAGGTCTTATAAGCCTTACCTGTAAGGTGAGATAGGAAAGCAGCATTGGGATCTCATACTAAAAGGGAGACAGTTGACATGGGGGGACTTGGAGGGCATTATGCTAAGTGCAATTAAGTCAGGCAGAGAAAGACAAATACTGGATGATATCACTTATAGGTGGAATCTAAAAAATACAACACGCTAGTAAATATAACAAAAAAGAAACAGACTCACAGATATAGAGAACAAACGTGTGGTTACCAATGGGGAAAGGGAAGTGGGGAGAGGCAAGATAGGGATAGGGGATTAAGAGGTACAAACTATCATGTATAAAATAAGCTACAAAGATCTATTGTAGAATACAGAGAATATAGCCAATATTTTATAACTGTAAATGGAGTATAAGCTTTAAAAACTGTGAATCACTCTACTGTATACCTGTAGCTTCTATAATATTGTACATCAACTAAACTTCAATTTAAAAAAAAGTTAAGCCTCAAGAAAAGGGAGACAACTGAAAAGTAAAAATTGGAAAATTGGCACTAACTTCCTTGCTGTCCCCTCCTTCCCTCCTTTTTCGCCTTCTTTTTTCGTTTATCAACCTTATGATGAGGCAGCGTGGCTTCCTACCCCACACTGGGAGTATTTCAGCTATTGTTGGCCGAAGCTGTTTTAGATATTCCCAGGGCAATTCCTTGAATACAGGTCCCCAAATCAGAAGAGGCATGTATTCTCACCCTTCTTTGTGGAGTTGAGATAATTGTGTAGGGGCTGGGGGAGCCCGAGTTTTGCTTTATGGAAAAGAAAGGAACCCATAATTTTTATATCCTCTCTCTCAGCCAAACCCCCAAACTGCCTCGCCTTCTGCCGGCCACAGGAAATCTGTGTATTCCAGGTTACTTTGAAATGGAAGCCTCGGTAAATAAGATCCAAGATTGACTTGATGAATTTGATCCAATACGGAAGTGTTAAATTAAAAAAAAAAATTCAAGCAGAGCTTAACTGTTGAAGAACCAGACTGAATTTACAGTTTAACGAAACAGTGGTGTCCCAGAAAATCAGTAAGAAAGTTAAAATGAGGATGGAGGTTTTGGTATTTGTCAATATCACCTTGGCTTATGTAACTAATGCTGCCTATGTACCTGTCAACGTGGGGATGATTTCATAACCTCTTTGAAAACACAGTTTAAAGGGACTGGCTTTCTCAGCACTGGTCAGCTTGCTCATTTAGAGTGTGGGTCAGAAGCCCAAAGACCTCAAGGATCAGGTGAGGCGCTGCGGTAATATAGAAGGGAATGGTGGAGACTGTGGCTTAGGAGGGTCATCCTTACTCGGCTCTAATTCACTGGGCCTGCAGAAGCTGGGCTAGTATGGTTGTATCTTCCAATTTTTCCAGAGAAATTCACTGGTGGCGCAGTGGTTGAGAGTCCGCCTGCCGATGCAGGGGACACGGGTTCGTGCCCTGGTCCGGGAAGATCTCACATGCCGCGGAGCAGCTGGGCCCGTGAGCCATGGCCGCTGGGCCTGCACGTCCGGAGCCTGTGCTCCACAATGGGAGAAGCCACAGCAGTGAGAGGCCCGCGTACCGCAAAAAAAAAAAAAAAAAAAAAAAAAGAAATTCAAATTCTGGATTTTTACGTAAAATTTCCTGATTTTCAAATGTCGACAACTTCTAATTCATTTTAAACAAACAAACAGCACATATCTG
Source organism: Mesoplodon mirus (assembly GCF_964341445.2). NCBI lineage: Eukaryota > Metazoa > Chordata > Mammalia > Artiodactyla > Ziphiidae > Mesoplodon > Mesoplodon mirus. The sequence continues at coordinate 135,307,654 of NC_138982.1, read as the reverse complement.
TAGCTGCCCTCACTCCTCAAGCCACCTCTGGTTTAGAGACGAGTGAAGACTTATAGGCAGAAAAGTCACTGAAATCAAACCCTTTGAATTCAAGTCATTCCATACCTTCCCCTCGTCATTCTCAATCAGGTGTGCTCACCTGTGGAGTTCTAATACCCACATACAAGCCCTGCCTCCATCCTGGACTAAAATTCTTTGGGAATGGAAATTAGTTGTGCATCTGTTTTTATTTTTTTAGTTATTGTTTATTGTGGTAAAATATCCGTAACAAAATTTACTATTTTAACCACTTTTAAGTGTACAGTTCAGTGGCTTTAAGTACATTCATGGTGGTGTGCAATCATCACCACCATCCATCTTGACTTTTTCATATACCCAAACTGAAATTCTGTATCCACTAAACAACTCCCCATTCCTACCACCCCCAGCCGCTAACAGCTACCATTCTACTTTCTGTCTCTATGAATTTGACTAAATCTAGGTAAGTGGAATGAAAGTGGAATTGTACAATATTGTGCCTGGCTTCTTTCACTAAGTATAATGTTTTTAAGATTCATCCAAGTTGTATGTATCAGAATTTCCTTCCTTTTTATGGCTGAATACTATTTCATTGTGTGTGTGGTGTGTATAAATATATATACCACATTTTGTTTATCATCCACGGACGGACACTTGGGTGGCTTCCACCTTTTGGCTATTGTGAACAGTGCTGCTATGAACATAAGTGTACACATATCTGTTCAAGTCCCTGCTTTCACCTCTGGACATGCCTGTTTTTAAAGGTCCACTGATGATTCAGGTGAGTGCCCCTCTTTTAGAACTACTCTCTTACCTGGTGGCAGCCCGTCTCCTATCTGCCCTGTATTTCAGCCAGAGCACCTGTTATATCACATCACCTGACTGTTATAGGTAAATAGCTAGTCTGTATTCTTGACTCTGGTTAGCCTAGCAGATAAGGAATTAATGGAGGGAGATTGGCTGGCTTATTGCATCAATGAGGAGGCTGAGAAAATGGGTTCAAGGGTAACTGGGACAAGCAAGGTCCTGCCACAAGAACAGTCTGCTCTGGATGCCACTGTTGTCACCACTGTCGTCGGACACTTGCTGCTGCACCAGCTGGATTCCCCCCACTGGACTCTGGCCCAGACAGCATTTACCATTCCAGCTTCCACACCATGGAATATGGGAGTCAGTTGTGGCCACCACAAGTACACCCTAACACCCCCCCCCAACGCCTGTCTCAGCCTCCACATTCAGCCTCTTGTGCAGGGGGATCAGATTGGCCTCACTCAGATCGTGAGCCCAAGCTCTGGGTGCCCAGGATGGGGGGGAGGGAATGTATGCGACCTTTGGCTTCCTGGATGGCAGTGGGGGTCCTACCTTCCATGTAGCTGGGGATTCAGCCTCAACAGGAAGAGGATTCATAAGCACAGGTGTGCTGGCGCTGGCTGTACCCCCTCACAAGAACCCGGGTACACTGCCTCTCTTCCCAGCTCCACGTTCCGGGGCATCACATCAGCAGCTTGGAACTGGCATGGATGGTGGGAGTATTGACACCATGGAAATGAGCAAACATTACAGATCAGGGCTTTGTTTTCTCTTCAGAGAGTCAGTTCATATACCAGATAGCCAAAGTGACAGAGGTCAACTCTCCTGGGAAAATAATCAGTGATTTCTGCAAATTAGAGGATTGAACCGAGTTGAAGGAAGAAAGGAGAGAGAAAGAGACCGCACACTAAGTCTGGGTATATTTCTGCAGGTGTAAAGACAGCTTAGAGCAGTGCCATCCAAGAGAAATATAATTCGAGCCACAGATGTATTTATTTATTTATTGAAAGGAAGAGATGCAGGGCTGGCAAAACAGAAAAAAAGGAGAAACTCACAAGCCTATCACTTGTCCTTATTCATTTTAGTCTCCAAGTGTCTCCTTGCGTTCAGACTAAACACTGTCTTTTAATGCCCAGACCTAACCTGGTACTTTTTTATACTTTTGAATACCCAAACCTAATCTTATATTTTTCATTTTCTCCTCTACGCATATAGATATATGTAATTGGAAACTTTCTATTCACCACTTGAAAAGAAAAGAAAGAGGTAAAATTAATTTTAACAGTATATTTTATTTAGCCAGTGTGTCCAGAATGTTATCCTTTCAGCATGTAATCAATACAAAAATTGTTAAAGAGATAGTTTACATTCTTTTCTTCATACTAAGTGTTCAAATCCAGCGTGTATTTTATACTTACAGCACATCTCAGTTCAGGCTAGCCACACTTCAAGTGCTCAATAGCTGTATGTGTCCACTGGCTGCCATATTGAACAATGCAGGCTTAGAGCAGTTCAAGAATGGCCACGGTCTTCAAACCATCTCCCAGTGGTGGCTTGCAAGGAACAGATTGTGTTCTTCTCTTACAGATGTGGAAAATCAGAAATCCCAAGGCTGCATAAAAGTGAATGATGTATTTGCCATTTGAATTGGTTGATTTGGATAGAAAGTGGGTCAATTCATACAGATCTTTCTTATGCACCAATTATAAATATTGCAGAAAATATCGACATAACTTTGAAAATGTATGCATGCATGAACTGAGATAGGAGGGGGTGAGGAGACAGGACAGCTGAGGTCCCTCGTGTGAGCAAAGGTATCAAAGGATTCTTACAGCCTTTCCAGACTGGTTCTCCCTTCACTCCAAAATATATCTACAGTATACACCTACCAAGGGAGGGTCTAGACCCTGTTTATCTCACAGAAACAGGCATTCTCATATATTGTTGGCAGGAGTGTTAACTTTGGAGGGGTTATTTGATAAACAGCTATTGACACTTTAAATGTGCAAACCCTCTGGCGTGAGTGTCTTTCTAAGAATAATCTTAGGAAGGTCCTATACACATGCAGAGCTCTATGAGCAAAGGTGTTCATTCAGATATTGAAAACAGCTGAAGTGTGCATCCCTGAGGACTGGGCAGTGCGTTATAGCATGTCCTTTCTGTGGGACACTCAGCAACCATTGAAAATGAGACATGTATTTATTTATTTGTAAATTATTGATAACTGACGTGGAAAGGAAGCCACAGTATATACAGAAACGCAGAAAGAGAAAAGCCAGTTGCAAAACAATCTGAATAATAAACCATCTTTGTAAGAAAGAAAAAACATTTTTTTTTCTGTATAGGTTCGGAAAAAATATGATCAGGTCGTCTGAGGGCGCGGGGTTATAATAGAAAGCTTTAGGCTGGAGTTTTACTTTTTACTTTATATCAATTGATAATGTTTGAAATGTTATAATGATCTTGTATTTTTTCTATAATCATAAAAAGATATCAAATACAAAGAGACACACGGACATATTTCAAAATAAGAGTACCCAGTGCAGTCAAGGCTATGAGGACACACGTTCTCAGGACCTGCGGGTGGGGGAGTAAATTGGTCCTACCTTCCTGGAGGGACCTATTTTCCAAATGTAGTCAAAGCCTGACCAATGTGATAACTTTCAATGTGGTTACTTCACCTCTAGAAATTTATCCTAGGATAAACTGAGCCAGGGCACACAGATGTATGTACACAATGTTCACTACTGTGTGACTTACAGTAGTAAAACATTGAGGGGGAGAATGAAATGTCCATTTATAAGGAGTTACTTCAGTCAATCACAGGACAGCATACAGTAGAATCCAGGTTAAATGGTGACATAGGAACATATTTTTGGCACAGAAAGCTGTCCACAATCTATTGTTAAAGGAATAAAGCAGGTTACAAGACAGTGTCTAGTTTAACTCTGATCTGTTTCGTATGTTTGACTATGTGTGCAGAGAAGAAAATTTGTAACAGTCTATACCGGGGGATTGTTAGCAGCGGTTTTCTCAGAGCGGGGAGATAATAGACAATTTCTATTTTCTTCTGCATTCTTTTTGAAATGGTCTAATTTATTTACAATGAGTATATCTAAGTAATAAAGGTCTCCCTTTCAAAAATTGCCATAGAAGCCAGTTCCAGAGTCTCCCTCTCTGTTTCTCACACAACAGTTCCAAAGTAGAAATAGTAAAATGGTCATCCTGGCACCCCTGATCTATGCAGGCTCTTTATAAGGCTGGGTAGGGCAGCTTGACCAGGACCCAGTGTCTGCAAATCTTGTTTCAAAGGCTTTTTAACACACTATTTTAGTTGCTGAATCAGGGAAGGTCATTTGAATGACCAAGTATTTAACAAATTCTCCTAAGGGGGAGGGGTCTTTTCCAATTTGGTTTTTTTTTTTAAATTTAAAAATGAACGTAAACTTTTAGAGTTTTTCCTTTGGAGGGGGGATCGTTCCAGTTGAAGAGGCTACTGAGTGTAATTGATTATTCCTGCATGCACTTAAACAAGGCACCCCTCCTTTTAAAAGCCACAGCAAGCATTTTTCAAATGAATAGATTGAATTTAAAAATCTGACATGTATAATATTTACGACATTCCGAAAACTTTCAGACAACAAAGACAGCGGGAAAGGTGGGCTATCTATTCCTTGCCTTGGTGAACCATCTCCCCAGGGTTAAGATTTTGGTCTGAGGGGCAGGAGTGTGGGAGGATCAGCCATTGCTCAGAAAACAAAGCCCTTTATTTTACCCAGCTGGGCCTTGGGTGACATGGGACCGTGTTCCAAGCCTCCTTATGTTTAATTGTCAAGTGTGCCCTCATATGGTGACCCCAGGCCCCCTGCATGAAGTCACCAGGCTTCCAGCCCCAGGTGACACCACCACCTGGTGAGGTGAGAGGATGAAGCCCTGGGCCTGGCAGAGGGAGCTCCCTCATCCCCCCAGGGCTTCAGACGATGAGGCTGGAAGTTGTGCTCAGCAGGGCTGAGCACAGGGCGCAGCTCACTCCAGCCCCAAGACCTGCCCTCCCTCCTGTTGGGCTGGATTCCCTCCTCTGAACTCTTTTGTCTACCCCAAGCCCTTAGCACAGGCTTGTTGCTAAATAACATGCCTCGTGAGATGCTCAGTAACAGCGCGGCCCACCACTGTTGCTATATTACTACTACCATTTCGGGGTTCCTTAGAAACACAGACAACCCCAGGCACACTTGTGTCCTCCATCCTGCATTCCTCAGGAGAGGCAGTCACACCGGTCTCTGCACAGACAGCTGAAGGGAACAGGAATTGTTCCCTCTGCGAGCAACACCGTTGCTGCACAGCCTCTCCCAGGAGAGGGAGACATGGGCTCCTGGGCTTGTCTGCAGTCGTGAGGGTTCCAGGCGCTCTGCTCACAGGCGTCATTTAATCCTGAGAGGCAAACACCATTATCACTCCTATTTTACAGATGAGGATATCGAGGCTTAAAGAGTTTCCGTATAAAGCTGTGCAAGGTAACAGAGCTAGGGAGAGGGGAACTGGGAAGGGAACATTCTGATGCCAGCCAGGTTGCCCAGGGCTGCCCCTTACGCCCCTGTTATGACCCTGGAATCAGTGGACAGAGAGCTACCTTCAGCATTTGAAGTGCTTCCCTCTAGCCTCCCTGGCCTGGCCCAGGAGAGCAGGGGCAGTGGGGAGGCTATGGCCTCATGAGTGACATGGGAATGGCCCTTCCAAACTGGGAGGGGGCGGGTGGAGGCTCGCCTCCATTGCTGTGTTGGAGGCTGGGAAAAAATCAGTGACACTGGTCCTGTCTGTATTTAAACTTTTGATATTTTGTTCATGGATTTTCGCATCAATTTTGATTTTTTAAAAAATATCACATTAGGGCCTCCCTGGTGGCGCAGTGGTTGAGAGTCCGCCTGCCAATGCAGGGGATACGGGTTCGTGCCCCGGTCTGGGAGGATCCCATGTGCCGCGGAGTGGCTGGGCCCGTGGGCCATGGCCGCTGGGCCTGCGCGTCCGGAGCCTGTGCTCCGCAACGGGAGAGGCCACAACAGTGAGAGGCCCGCATACCGCAAAAAAAAAAAGAAAAAAAAAAAAATCACATTAAAATGTTATTGTGATAACTGAGTTTTTGGTGCCCCCTTAAATTTTGTATCCAAGGAAGTGCTTCATTGGCCTCAACCGAGTCCAGGCGCTACTTGCTTCTCGGTGCCCTATTTCCTCCTAAGACCCGAGTAGCAAAAACCAGGTCTCATCTATTTTACTTTACTTTGGGAGACAAGTTTAATTAATCAGAGTATTATTTTCTGACTGTGTCCTGTTGACCAGTTTAAGATAATCATTTAATTAATGAGTCTGAAACAAAACATAATTATGATTTAAAATTTGAAGGGCTTCCCTGGTGGCGCAGTGGTTGAGAGTCCGCCTGCCGATGCAGGGGACGCGGGTTTGTTCTCCGGTCCGGGAGGATCCCACATGCCGCAGAGCGGCTGGGCCCGTGAGCCATGGCCGCTGAGCCTGTGCGTCCAGAGCCTGTGCTCCGCAACGGGAGAGCCCACAACAGTCAGAGGCCCGCGTACCGCAAAAAAAAATAATAATAATAATAAAAAAATAAAATAAAATACAATTTGAATATTAATAAGGCCTTCCTCCCTTCTTCCCCTCCTTTCCTCCCTTCCTTCCCTGCCTCCCTCCTTCCCTCCTTCCTTCCTTTCTCATTCAACAAGTATTTTTGATGAGGCAGATTCCTGAACACAGGTTGACACTTGTTCTGGGCACCATCCCCTGAGGCTAGATGACCACAGCACTATTTGAGAAATAAGTGTGTGTAGGTACCTAGCAGGACGCTGCTCCCGTGTTGGACAGAGACCTGATGGTTGAGTCCGGTCCGGGCTCACTGGGTGCAGGGAGGCGCCCCAGCACCTTCCCGGAGCCCCGTAGGCCTGGGTGCTCTCTGGCCTCTGTGTACAGAGATGACTCAGGCAGTGACGTCATTCAACCAGCCTGGTGTTTACGCCCCTGACCACAAACCAGTTGATAGTGTTTGGAGCTGTCCTGAGCTGACACTCCGCCGGGACAAAATGACACCCACTCAGCTTGTGGCTATTGTGGCCAAAACAGCTGAAATGTTGTGGCTTCTGAAGAACCCGTTGTCTGCTAGTCGATCGGCAGGAGAAGGAACATCCCGGGGCCCAGCCCCCTCTGTCTTGGAGAAGCATTTTGGCTCCACAGTAGCAGGGGGTCGTAGCTGGGCTCTAAGAGCCAACTTGGAAGGACAGAGCCCAGTACAGGGCTCCCTAGGAGAAGCCCCTCGAAAGCCACCGTTGGGCTCGAGCTAGTGCCGGAAGGAGTTGGAGATTTTAGAACGCAGCTTTGCTCATTAGAAATGGATTTTTACTTGGCACCATCCAATGCTGTCGTGAGCCCTATTCATGAATTGCAAGAGAAGATGGGAATCACTGAGTGCACACCACTGCTTTCTGAAGGAACTGTCAACAGGATAATAATCATGTAACTAACGTATTTCTAGCGGATGGAAAAAACTGTATGAGTAGCAACAGGAAACACAACCACCATTACAATAGGCACTGTGCTAACCATTGACATGCACTGCCTCGTTTAACCCCCAGTGAGGTGGCTCCTAGTATTAGATCTTAGAGTGGAAGAGCCTGAAGCACCAAGAGTTCAAGTAGCCTCTCCAAGGTCACATGGCCAGTGAGTAGAGTAACCAATGGCGAAGCATGACAGATGGCGAGGCACGAGGCAGTGCATAGTTAAGACTCTACAGGAGAGCTTCCCTGGTGGCGCAGGGGTTGAGAATCTGCCTGCCGATGCAGGGGACACGGGTTCGAGCCCTGGTCTGGGAAGATCCCACATGCCGCGGAGCAACTGGGCCCGTGAGCCACAACTACTGAGCCTGCGCGTCTGGAGCCTGTGCTCCGCAACAAGAGAGGCTGCAACAGTGAGAGGCCCGTGCACCGCGATGAAGAGCGGCTCCCGCTTGCCGCAACTAGAGAAAGCCCTCGCACAGAAACGAAAACCCAACACAGACAAAAAATAAATTAAAAATAAATTAAAAAAAAAAGACTCTACAGGAAGAGAAGAACAGGAGGGTGGAAAGGAGATGGGAGAGGAGATTGGTATTTGATTGCACCGCAGCACAGCACGGGTTCCAGGGGTGGAGGAGATGGGGAGATGAAGGGACCCCCATCTCTGTCCCTCCCGTGGGTGCGGGTCTGCCCCACTAGCCCCCTTCAGCACATCCCTCCCTCACACACTCCCTGGGGATGGTTTATGTTTCAGAGCTGACAACTCTCCCTTTGAGTTACTTTGGGTCTTTGTGAGTATAAAACACAAAGGGCATCTCAGAGCCCCTAGAGCCATGGATTACACAGTCATGAGTGAATTCAAAAGCTGTCTATTAAATGAGATGCTGTGATGTCCAGTTTTGTTTTGTGCCCTCCACCGGTGATGAGAAAATTGTTGGTTTTGCCTCCTGACTGTAACTGTCCCTGATAAAGTAAAAAGCTATGAAGAACCAGGATGGAATGATGTGACTAAAAGAGCCAGAAGCAAGCAAACAAAACCAAACGATCATAATAACAGAAACAAAATACTCCCTAGGTACAGAAAGTGTTATCAAGTTATCTTCAAAATTTTCTTTACGGATTCTACTTCGGCTCAACTCTGGATTTTAAGATTTGAATTGGAGGACACCTGGTGATCACTACCTTCAAAGCTTTTGTTTTGCTTTTTGGTTTTTTGCCTGAACACCAGCAGAACCAGGGACACACCGTCTTGAAGGTGCAGGCTGCGTGAGGTCTGCCTTCTGGCCCACCCACAATCCCTGATATTTCACTACCGTCCTTCCTCATAGCAGCCAGATCTGGCAATGTTGGAAATTAAAAAAAAAAAAAAAAAAGTGGAACAAATGAAACAAACAAAAAAGCTAGAAGTGAAATATCCAAAATAACCACACTGATCTCAGGGCATTTCTAACTCAAGAAAGAGGAGGAATTATCTGGAGCGTCTATTCACTGTGTGCGGGGACGTGTTGAATCTCAACTTCACGTTGATTAGACGCATTCTGAGAGTATCAACCACAGCCAGACCTGGGCCCAGAGGAGCAGGGGTGGGTGGGAGTGCTGACCTTGAGAACTGAGGATGAGGAAAGAAACCTAGGGAGGGCTCTCCCTCCCCCAGACAAAGCCTCATTTCTTTCAGTGTCTGGTTCCATGACTTTCTTTAACTGGCCTCAGCTTCCTTAGTTTCTACCTTTTCATGCTTCTGTTTTCTCATCTGTAAAATGGGGTAATAGTAGCGCCTACAAAATGAAGTCATGTACGTAAAATGCTTAGAACACTGCTTGGTACCCGATAAACACAATGCCAGCTCTTGTCAACGTCAAGACCATTTTCATTCCTACTGGTACTGCTCTACCATTCCCACTACCAGCTGCTCCACTTTCCCACCTGCCTGCTTCCAGGTGAGGTGGATTTTCTCTCCCTCACTCTCCCCGTCGATGTGTTCTCATCTGATCTTCTTATTTTGGAGTCTCCTGGCTGTATAACTTTGGCATCCTCTAAGGAGTTACCCATATTACTTAGAAGCATCTGGGACACAATAGCCCTTCTGGATCCCAGTGCTGGGGCCTATGGTGAGCATTTTTCTCTCAGCCCCATCCATCATCTACCTCTGGCTGGTGTTCCACGTGCAGGGCCCCCATTGGGGTGCCTGTCCTCTATCCTGGGGTTTGGTGGCAGCCAGCACTTACTGCCGAGCAGCCTCTTGGAGAAACATTCGCATCCAGGAAAAACACTCGGCAAAAAGTATGCCCACGCTGTTGAGAAAATCAGGGTCCATCAGTGTGAGAACACTGAGTGTCACCATGGAGACACTAAAAGGCAGCCCCCAAGGTGGAAGCCCCTCAGACACTACTTTCCCCTCTGCCCTGCCGCCCTTGTCCGTCAGCTGTCTATTCCCTTGCCTCTGAGCCGCGCTTTCTGAAACCCTAATGACAAACACGTGACCATCAGAGGATCTCTCAAAAGGTTTGCTTCGCCTCTGCCGTTCCCTGTCACCAATCTGGGCCTCCCTCGGGGCTTGGGACAAGGCTGCTGGATAAAGTTCAGGTGACTAAACTGCAGCCAGGTCACCTGGCAGGGGACTGGCCCTGAGCCTGCCTCTTCTGGTTGCTACTCGCAGGGGCAGACGGAGAGCTGAGCGCAGAGGCTGGATGGGGCCAGAGGCCAGCGGTTTTCCAGGGGGCAGGAAGGATGTGCTCAACTCCTGCCGGGATTCCTGTTTCCAGGAGACTCCAGTCCCACCAGGACAAACCAAGGAAGCAGCTTTTGCCTCTTCAAAGCAGGTAGGTACTGGACCCTGGCATCGCAGACTCTGTCTACCTGGGGACCTCGGGCGTGCTCGTGACCTTCCTGGGCCACAGTTGCCTTATTCGGTAGGGAGGAGGGTGGGAAGATAACCCCTAGGGTCTCTTGCCCCACTGGCATTCTGTGGGACTCAGAGATGATCTGGCATCTGTGGCCTTTGTCCCGGGCAGTGCTCCACTGTCCTCTGTGGTCACTGAGGAAAGCTGAGTGTGAAGGAGAAATCACTCCCTTTGCTTGATGCCCCCAAGCGTCAAGCAGCCTGTAATGTTTAAGGACTTGGTTGTCCTGAACTCAGAGTCTGAGCTCTGGCCTGTCAACATCAGCTGGAGGCAAAGGGGAAAGTTTTCTAATGGAGGGGCCATTTCAACACGAGCAGAAAGAATTTGGCTTAATTTCTGATCAGGCATTTCAGCTTTGATGCTGGGCTTAGTTAAAAAGGGCAGAATGGAAACTGCTTGAAGAAGTCATTTGCAACATCTCCATAAATAAAGAGGCTAGTTTAGGTCTTGAGGATTAATTTGCTACTCTGTTTTCACATCTTATATTTGGTAGGGGAAGCTGGACCCTGCTTGAAAACAATATTTCCCTACAACAAAAAGTTGCTTGATAAAAGTGAGTCTGTGTGTTAGAAAAACATGACATTTTTCAATCTGTGGTTTCTTGAGCCTCCTTCAGTGGAGGTGGTAATCTTCTTATTGGTATTTATGAGCGTGCAGTAGAGGGAAGGGGCAGTGAGCTAGCAAGCAAGTGCCTTCTGGAGGAAATGCATCTTCCCTATAGATGCGCTGTATGCCGTGGTGAGAAAAAGCTCTTCCTAACCATCACCTTGTTCTTAGCAAGTTCATAATGTGTGCTTGTGTGGCAGAAAGAAAAGTCCTTCTTCTGGCTGGCTTCCTTTATGGCCTATGAGGTCTAGCTAGCAGGCTAAGACTTTGAGTGTTGACTGCCAGCTTGGACCCAGCCTCACCTGCCTATCTGGGAAGTCAGCAAAGACTAGATGGGTGACCCTGAACCAGACGGGCAACATGGAAGCACTGTTGTTAATAATCTGAACTTTGGTAAAGTGAAGTACTTCCCATACTTGGGGTGGAGCCTCTTTCTTGATGGGGACACTTACCTTCTAAGTTATACATTTTACAAGGTTGTATTTTCATACCTGGTGTATCAGTTTCCCTTGGAGGAGAGCACCTCTAAATAGACCATCACTACAGGCTACGGAAATCTCACAGTGCATTTAATCTGCTCTCTGTTTACTGATTGATTGCTCACCTGGCCTCCCGCACATATAACAACATAATTTCTCAGGGCCTTGTGTATGTTCCCCTTAGGTTCTGTTCACTCTCGTCCCTGGGATCACAAATTGGTGGTTGGCTGGATGCAGGGCACTTTTTTTGGCGTTGAGCCACATGTTTCTTTTCATCGTGCTTCTGAAGCCCGGTGAACCTTTCTCAAGGAGCCTGTCTTACACCATCTCTGCTTTCCCAACTGCTTCCAAGACCAGCCTAAACTTGTTCCTTCTGCAGAAAGCCTGCCTGCAGATTTCAAAAAGCAACTCCTTGCTCTACAACACATATGTCTACACTTAAATATTGTGCCTGCAGAATATGCTACCCTCCCATAGACATATGTTCAGAGGTCTAACTTTGCATTTGGGGCACCGTATATAATTGCCTTTTATTCTACAGGACTGCTGAATGCCCTCTGATGCTATTTTTCGGGATATCAATTCCTTGTAAGGAGGGGGTCTGCTAATCTTGCTTGGCACATGGGCCAATAAGGTGCTACATGCAGACAGATAACTTAAATACTTTGATGATACTCAAGATAGCCCTGCATATTCTTGTGAAATTCACTCGTAATCTTTAGTGGTTCTGGAAAGCATGATAGGTTGTGATTTTTCTCAGTTAAATAAAAAAATCACATGTAGTGTTACCTTTCCTATAAGGCACTGGTACTTGCTCCAGTTTATAAGTAGAGACAGGAAGGAGACCACCCATCCCTTTTCTGCCCTATAGCTTTCTGCTTCTTTTAGAGATGGTTTTCAAAATGAGCATGGCATCTAGGTGATATGGTCGGGACTACTGGAAGAATTGTTTATTTCTAATATCCTAGAAATATTTTTTTCAGGGGCGACCTGATTTGGTTTTTTTTTTTTTTTCAGTTTCTGCTTTATAACAAAGTGAATCAGTCATACATATACATCTGTCCCCACATCCCTTCCCTCCTGATTTGGTTTTGATTTAGTTGTTCATTTTCTTTCTGTCCATTGTCAAGATGCAAGGTAAGCAAAGACAGCTGTTAAATACACAGAAGGCCACAATTCAAATTTAGTTATAATAGAAGCCTGTGAATTTTCTGATGGCAGAGTCAGGAAGAATGAGAAATTCTTCCCCGAAATGGGTTGGTGCATAGCACTACCTTCCCTCAAGTCCTCTCCTGCCCCTCCCCTTGAGTAAATAGACACTTAGCCGGGGTGGTAGGCAAGGCAATTCCGTCTGGCCGGCACTCCTCCCCACCAATCCCTTCTGTGTTCCCAAAGTGAATGCTCATTTTTCCTAAATGTATACATGCTTCACATTAACCAATGTGGATGAAATTGAGTAAATCACCTTATCTGGCCTTTCTTTAATTTCCCACAGGTTAAAGGGGACACTATCTCTCCCCTACGATCCCCCTACCTTTAAATGTGGTTGTATTTCATTAATAACCATGAATATTTAAATATTGCATGTGAGCAAGTCCACATTCCAAATTCTTTGTAACATCATCAGACAGAAGAGTTTTCTTCACTTGTTAGAATAAAATGATGTCCAAGGTCATAATTTCCTGGGAGACAACTCCAACCTGATTTAAATGATGGGGGGAAAGCTCATGGCCGTGAGATATTGTTTAAGCTTCTGTCCACTAAGACAGAAAAAGGTAGATTTCTGAGAAATATGATGAGATAGAAAATAATTTTATCATAAATGTATTTCATAGCCCATTTTTCAAACTGTAGTGTAAAAAGACCCTCCCCCCCACCCCCAGCTCGGCTAAGAACTAATTCCTGGAATTCCTCCCTCCCTCCTCTCACCCACCCATTCACCTGCGATGCCTGAATTTGACCTACAGTTGACTCCATTGGATTACGTTACAAATCAGGAAGACAGGTTGAAAATTTTGGCCCGCGTCATTTAATGATTACCCTTCATCCTGAGGTTCTGGATCCACCAGGGCACCTTACACTTTTATTAACAAACAAATCAGGCGGAAAATATAAGGTTTTTACACGTTTATTTTGTTGATCCTTCACAGCGCAACGAAACAAAGTTAGAGAAAAAAATAAAATGCCAGTTAAATTCGGCTACTACCAACAACCAAAAACCTTAAACATAAAATCCAAAGCAAGCTTCTGAAAGATCATAAAATCATCTTGGGTGGAGTAATTTGTTAACGTCTGTAACAAATCAATGTACCGATAGTTCTTCAATCGCACAGCGGCCAGATGACCCGCCCCACGCGCTGGTCCAAGACCCCGCACGTGAAGGGACAGCGCAGAAAACGCCATCCCGCCGTCGCCCCCGCAGCGGGGCCCCTCCGAGCAGCCTGCTGTGTGAGGCTCCCGGTCCCCCTCCGTGTCTTTTAACGAGGCAGAACGTTAATTAGACATCGTGCTTTCTGACAGGACGGCAACGGCGAAACGCATTGTTACCTAATTTTTTAGGACACCGGGAACCCCTTCTGCGGGGGAAAGGTGGTTGTTTTTAAGCAAGCTCAAATGTTGGTTACGCTACCTTTGGGGAAGGGGGGACAAAACGATGAATCTTGAGTTCTAAACTGCCCTTCTAAGAAGACCCCAGGATTTCAAAGCGAATAATCGCAACAAAACACACGGTTATGCGATTATCAAAAGCACTGTAATCGTCGGGGTACGAAAGCGGACTTCCCAACCCAGCACACCCATCGACCCGGGAATTGTCATCGCCCCCTCCCTTGGCACCGCGATGCCAAACGTCCAGCCGCAGAGGGTCGGTCCGTCTGCTACGCCCGAGACCTTCTGCACCGACTAAGTGGTCTCTCTCGGCTTTCTGGGGTCGGGCAGCCTCCTCTAACAGGGGCTGTTTGCTGGGAACCAGGGCGCCTATGACCTCTGGCCGAGGAGAAGAAAACACCGCCACTTCTCCCCCGCCCCCGCCCTCCGAGAGCAGCCTCTTGGTCCCCTCGGGCCTGGCCTGCCGCCGCACCCTGGGCTAGCCTGGCGCCCTGAAGTCCACATCACCCCCTGCGAAGCGCACGACTCCAGGAGCCGGGAGAGACAAGCGCTGGGTGACAGTGGCAGTGAGAATGCGCACTTGCTGCGCAAAGCAGCTGGAATCCACCCAGAACCCCAAACAGCCCCGACGCTCTATGGAACATCCGCTCGGGTCACTTTAATTTCCCCGGGGTGGGGGCGGGGAGGGGACGCCCAACAGTCCCTTTCTCTGGGCGAGAAAGTTCGAAATGCCCTCTTTGCTCGGCCCTGCTCTCGCGGGGCGCAGGGCGCGGGGACGCGCAGAAGCTGGGCGGCGGGAGGCCAGGCCGAGGTCGCGCCCCGGGCCCGGGCCAGCCCTCACTTGGAGAACTGCGCCTGCACCGCGGCCAGGCCCAGGCCTGCCGGGACGAGGTGCGGGAACTTGCAGACGGCGCAGGTGCAAAGGCCGGGGCTGCCCGCGCCGCCGCCCGGGCCGCCGCCGGGGAGCGCGAACTGGCCGCACGGCGGCTCATCGAGCGCCAGCGACAGGTACTTGGCCGGGCGCAGCGCGTCGGGCGGCCCCACGGCGCCGGGCGCCAGCAGCACCGAGCCCGGAGCTGCGGCGAGCAGAGGCAGGCCGGCCAGCAGCAGGCGCGGTGCAGCGGGTCCCGCGCCCTCGCCGAGCGCGCGGCGCAGCTCCTGCAGCGAACTGCCCAGCAGCAGGATGTAGTTGCGGGCGAGCAGCAGCGTGGCGATCTTGGAGAGCTTGCGGCCCGGTGCACCCTGGCAGTGCGCCGCCGAGTAGGGCAGGATGACCTCGCGCAGCGCGTCCATGGCCAGGTTCAGGTCCTGCATGCGCTTCCGCTCTCGGCTGTTGATCTTGCGCCGCAGCTGCTGTTGCTGCTCCTCCTTGGCGTCTGCCCGGGAGCCGCCGCCCGCGTGCGCGCCCGGCCCGGATCCCGTGCCCGGCGGCTCGGCGGGCGCCTCCGGCTTCTCGCGCGCCGCCTTGGGGAGAAGGGGGGCCGTCGTGGAGGAGGAGGAGGAAGTGGCGGAAGAGGAGGAGGAAGGCGGCTGCCGGTAGCCCACGAGCTCATAGAGGGAGGCCCCGAGCTGCACGTCTCCCGGCCGCTGTGGCCGCAGCATGGTCGCAGGGGCCACGTTCACGCGCGCCTGGGAAACCGCATAATACATCTGGGGGACGGTGGGGAGGGCCGAAGCGCCCTTCAGGAACGCCCCGGGGTGGACCTTTCAGCAGGCCGCCCCTCCCCGCAGACCTGCGCGCGGGGAGCGGATGGCAGGGCAGTAGCCCGCGCCCAACCCCTTTAAACCCGGCTTGGGAACCTGAGGGGTCGCGGGCTGCTGGGCGCAGCCAATGGGGGCGCGAGGTCCGGCGCAGGCGCGTGCTCATTGGCCACCCGCTCCTCAGGCCGGCGCGGAGGTACCGCTGGCACCGCTTAAGGACGTTATTGTGAGCGCCCCATGGAGAATCACAGGACAGGCCTCCGGGAGGGAGGGAAGGAGGGAGGGACGCGCCTTTTCGGGTGGAATGCGGCTGTTCTTGGAGGACTGGTGGCATGGTGAGGCTAAGACTCCTGTGCCTACCTCTTTCTGCCCTCTGCCTCTACTTTTTGGGATACATATGCATATTGGTTTGTTTTAAATTGTGGTCAAATACGCATAACTTAATGTACCATCTTAACCGTTTATTAGTGTACAGTTCAGTAGTGTTAAGTGCATTGTTGTGCATCCAATCCGCAGAACTCTTCATCTTGCAAAACTAAAACTGTCCCTCATTAAACAATTCCCCATCCTCCCTGCTACTCCTGGCAACCATTATTCTTCTATGAATCCGGCTACTCTAGGTGCCTCATATAAGTGGAATCATATTGTATTTATCTTCTAGTGGCCAGCTTCTTTCGTTTAGCATAATGTCCTCAATGTTCATTTATGCTTTAGCATGTGTCAGGATTTTGTTTCTTTTTAAGGCTGAATAATATTCCATTATATGTATATACCTCGTTTTGTTTATCCAGGTCTCTATAGATGGACACTTGGTTTGCTTCCACCTTTTGGCCATTGTGAATAATGCCGCTGTGAGCATGGTTGTAACGGGTTTTTTAAAAAAATACGTGATTTCCTGCGAGGTTTGAGAACTAAGTTTCTGGGCTCAAGGACCAGTAGCATTAGAATGGTTACTCCCAGCCTCTCCCTCTTCCCTCTCTCTGATTAAAAGGTCTTTAAGGACTAAGGAGCTCTGGGGGTGGGATTTTTTTCCTTCCCCAAAGAGACACGTATTCATTCTGTGAGCGACTCGACTCTTGCTTAAGTAAAAACTCACGTAGAAATTGGCCTTTTAGGGGGAAAAAACAACAACAACAAAATCCAAAAACAACAACCCACCCACACACTCATATCTGTTCGGGGTGGAACTGAACTTTTCTCTTCCCCAAATAAAGTAGAGATTACTCAGTGACCCTGGAAGTCTTCTATCCCAACACCAGGGCATACTGTTGCAGCTTGTCATTATCCCTTGGCCAAATGGCATGGGAAAGAGAACCTTTTGGCATCTGAACCTCTACCATCCAATACAGTAGCCACCAGCTACCTGTGCCTGTTAAAATTTAATTATTTACAATAAAATCAAGTTATAAGGTTCGTCCCTTGGTTGCACCAGCATTGCTTCAAGTGCTTAGTAGTGGCTATAGTGGCCATCTGTCAGACAGCACAGAGACCATTTCACCATCACAGAGAGTTCTACTGGACAGTGCTGACGTTGACAGTAACTTAAAGAAAATGAGCTTCTCTACCACGGTCCCCTTTGGTGTAAGAAGAGGGAGGCTGTTGAAGGGCCTCTCATAATGGGGACTGATTTCAGCTCTCAGAGCCCACTGGCCATGCTTGCCGATTTCAGGGCTGCTTTGTTCCGTTTTCTTCCACCAACATTCTCCCCATAGACTCACTCTGATCTCTGCTTCTGACCTCCAGCTTTGCCTATAACATCCTGCCCAGGCCTCAGGTTCAGCTCCAACATAACTTTCTTCTCAGAGTCTTGGTGATTTCTCATCTTCTTCCTCTCATCACGCTCGGGAGACCATTGATATCATTTTTCCCATAGCGTAGATGGTGTTATGTGGAGGACATCTCTGCATTGGGTTGTGATTGTTTTGAGGGCGGGAATCATTTGTTCATTTCTTCATCCTCCCAAAGCTTTAAAACGACTGTGTGTCCCGCGGGTGTCTAAGAATTGCTGTGAAATCTCTACTAGCTCACAGATTCATCCCTGAAATGTACAAACTTCCAACAGTGCTTTAATCCAAGAGGTTCCCCTAGGTTTCATAGAGAGGGAAGGGGCCTGGTAGGACCCCCTAGCAGGCTGGGGGACTCACTTAGGGAGAGAGGAAGAGACCTCAGCAGGAAGGACCTAAGTCTCCAAGCAGAACTGTAAGGGGCAGGAAGGAGAGACACCAAGGAAATCACCTTGAAAGTTTCCTTCAAGTTTTAAGACCTCACTAATCATTCCCTCTTTTGTTAAAGCATCCTGTTTCCCAAAGCATTTCAACAGACACTTGCATCTGATTTTCACGGGAACCGTATGAGCTGGGCTTTTAAAAAAACCCTGGGCTTCCCTGGTGGCGCAGTGGTTGAGAGTCCGCCTGCCGATGCAGGGGACACGTGTTCATGCCCCGGTCCGGGAAGATCCCACATGCCGCGGAGCGGCTAGGCCCGTGAGCCATGGCGGCTGAGCCTGCGCGTCCAGAGCCTGTGCTCCGCAAGGGGAGAGACCACAACAGTGAGAGACCCGCGTACCACACACACACACACAAAAACCCTGCCATAGGTGGTGAAACTGAGGCTCCCAGAGGGTGGTGGGTTTCTGGGGTTGATAATGTGCCTTCAGACAGGACAGGCAGAGCTGCCCCATGGGTGGCCAGCTTCCAGAATTCTCTCCAGCTGGACCAGGCCTCCAGGAAGCTGAGGAGGGGGCCACGAGGGGGATGGTTGGGGACGGGGTGAAAGGATGGATGGAGGGAGCAGCCTATGCCAAGCCAGTACTGGGGAGTTGATGGGTTTCAGGCATGTCCTAGAAGAGGCGGTTCCCAGGATCCAACCTCCATGAATCCTGCACAGCCCCCTCTGGCAAAGCTCGTCCTCACCCTGAGGACCCCTCTGTCCTGTAGGTGAGGTGCCAGATTGGGGTAGACCCCAGACACCTCACCCTCTGGCTTCCTCCTCCTTCCACATCCAAGGTGGTGTTCCCGGGGGCCTTCCTCTGCCAGCAGGAAGGGGAAGTGAGCGAGAAAGACAGAAGCTCGACCTGGGACAGTGGCCTAAACATCCCCCTCCATAGGCAGGGGTGCCCCGGGAATCAGAGATGGAAACACACACATTGCTCTTCCCTCCAGAAGTGCCCCTCTTTACTGGAGGTATCCCTGATGTTTCTCTTTAGCCCTTAACCTACCCAAATCTCTGTCTAGGGGAAGGAGAACTCCCTTCCCCAGCCCAGGACACTCTGGTCAGTGTGTGTTAAAGTGCTCTCGGGTGAGCCCCAGAAGAGGGCTCCAGGTGGCCGTGTGGGCCCAGCATGGGCACAGGATTTGGCGCCTGTTGATGCTGGTGACTTGGATGCCCCTTCTGCTGGACCGGAGCTCCAGCGGCATGCAAAGTGTGACAGCTGGCAAGGGCCAGCAAGCCATTATAGCCCCTGGCAGGGGCCCCGTGGGCCGGCTCAAGGGGGACAGCTGCCGTGGCCTCCCACGTACAGGACATTCTTGGGGAGAAACTTGCATCCACCATAACAACCACTCTTGTCTCTGCCTAAAGGGGTTGTGTGTGTGTGTGTGTTAGCGACTCCTTTCACCCCAAGGAGGTAGGTGTGTCAGGCTTCCTTTTTCTTTCATAGAAACCTAAAACCTCTCCTGCCTGTTCCCCCAACCCTGCCGCCCACCCCTGCTTTGGATGGAGAAGCTGGAACTGTTGCAGTGACAGACAATGGGGCCCCGATGCCTTGGTGAGTGTGCAGCACCATCCACCCCCTCCGTAAGAACAGACAGGCTGCAAAGCCCCCTGTTGTCCCTGAAGAGACTGTCTTCTTGCAGAAAGCCAGCTAAGTGTAAAAGGTCATCTTGGCTAAAATGTCCTACTGAAACTGGCTGGAGTTTAGACCTGTCATGAAAGAACAGAGTTCACTTGGAAGCGCTGCTTTCTTCTAAGAAGAGCAAAATTCTCTGGAAAGTGTCCATTACCCAAGAGGCGTTGAAATTTACACTATCGCTAGGAGAAGTGGCCGCCCCATCTAATGTTCGCCCTATATCGGCTTCCCCCATCCCATCCACACGTAACTCTGCCTGGAACACAGAAGACAGGGAAGGAGCTGCAGAGAGAGGGGCACTGAGCTCCTTTCTGGGTAGAGGAGAGGAGTGGAGAGAGAAGATGGGGAGGAGGAGGTGACTTTCCCTTTGGTAAGTGTTCCTGGGTGGAGCACAGCTCCTTAGACACATTTGGTCCTCTCTGTCACTTGGGGGCCATCTGAACAGACTCTAAGTCATAGTTCGAAACAGTTCAGATTAAATAAAGATTCCTGGGCTTCCCTGGTGGCGCAGCGGTTGGGAGTTCGCCTGCCGATGCAGGGGACGCGGGTTCGTGACCCGGTCCGGGAGGATCCCACATGCCGCGGAGCGTCTGGGCCCGTGAGCCACGACTATTGAGCCTGCGCGTCTGGAGCCTGTGCTCCGCAACGGGAGAGGCCGCGATAGTGAGAGGCCCGCGCACCGCGATGAAGAGTGGCCCCCGCTTGCCACAACTAGAGAAAGCCCTCGCACAGAAATGAAGACCCAACACAGCAAAAATAAATTAATTAATTAATAAACTCCTACCCCCAACATCTTAAAAAAATAATAATAAATTTAAAAAATAAAAAATAAAAAAATAAAGATTCCTGCTGGGAAAATAAGAAAGAATATGCATTTTGTTCATTTTCAAAAGGGAGTGCAAGTTAATCGAGTTGTCATGCCCTGACACGGTGTTAATAGTTACTTACAATGTTATTTTAAAGCTTTGTGATTGTGACCAGTGTGGAAGGGCAAAGGCGGCACAACGTGGTGGTCTCTCTTCTGGTTAAAACACTACAGATGATCAAATCTAGTGGATGTGTTTTACACATATTATAAGAAGTTTTATTCTATTTTATCTTACTTATTTATTTTGGCTGCACCATACAGCATGTGGGATCTTCCCCAACCAGGGATCCAACCCGCATCCCCTGCAGTAGAAGCACAGAGTCTTAACCACTGGACCACCAGGGAAGTCCTCTGTTTTCTTTTTAATAAAGGTCATTTGGACCTGATTTTAATAAAGTTTACTACTTAAAAATTATTTCTGAGTCCAGATTCATCCCATGCCACCTTTTCTGTAGAAAAAAGTTAAAAGTAAGAAAAGAAATTAGATAGCATCTGAGGATTTTTTCAGATTTCCTTTTAATAACAAAAGCTTGATTTGGCTATTGGTGACATAACTCAAGCTGATGGATAGATGCCTTCTTTTTTTTTTCTTTTTTTGAAACCCAGGGTGATGTAACAGAAACAGAAAGTTTTCACTGCTTCTGTGAGTACTAAATGCTGAAATTCTACACGTCACCTAGAGCTCTATAACAACAGACTTTAATACCTCTCACTGTAGATCTGCAAAGAACTCTTCCTTAAAAGAAACTTCAAATAATCATTGTGAAAAGACTAGAAAAAGAGAAGTACATCTTTTTGTTTTAAAGATGAATGGAGATATTTCCTGCCACATCAAAACTTAAAAACCTATTGGCAGAATTTTAGGCAGAGAAATAGAATATAACTAACAGGGATCCTCTGAGTAAGTACGATAAGAATAACTGTGAATTAAGATATGTAGCACATGCAGCTTGGTGTCTGAAGGGTTGGTTTGGGACTGAACAAAAATATTCTCTGAGTCTCCCCAAAGTCAGTAGCTGAAGCCAAACGTCCCAAAGGCTTACGCTGACACAATGAAAAGAGACAATTTGCTTGGAAGGCTGTGGCTAATTTATAACACAATGTCCAATGTCATGGTGAGTTTTGTTGCAAAAATTTGGCAGTTTCACCCAGAGTCTCAGGCAGCCTGAAAAGATGTGAGCGATTCTGGCCACAGCATCTCCCGCTTGCTAGATGTTCCAAATGGTTCAAACAAGCCCTTTCATAGAGACGCAGGGCCAAGTGTGCTCAAAGGAATGAGGGAAACAAAGGTGGCTCTGAAGTCATTTCCCCGCACTGGGTCCAGCCATCCGGTTTCACTCTTTCCCCATTGAACGGACAGAATGCAACAGGAAGAGTGCGGATGAAAGGGAACAAACAGGCCGATGTGTTTGGGGAGAGAATGGAGAGAGGCCGGGGCACTGAGCTGCTAAACTTTCATTCTAGGTTTTCAGAAAGGAGTGAATGATGAATTATAGAAACCTGAAAGGTAATAAAATATGGGTCACTGAAGCGCTGAGGCCAAGTTCCTAAAACACCTGCAGAGACAGAAGGTTCTGGAAGTCAGTGTGGCCCCGCGGTCGCCCAGGCAGACACGCTGCCCGAGGCACAGAAGGGGACTGTTCAGAACTCACCTGTTGTTTTCCTGTTGGCTTGCAGTCCTTCTCCGTCTGCAAGAGCCAGCGGCTGGATCTGACTCCAGATTAGACCACCGAGGGGAGAAAGAAAGGCAGTGTGGAGACTTCCCAGGGTGCAGTTAAGGAGACTGGAGCTGGGAGGCCACCTCCGTTCTCTCCTGAAGGCGCTCTGACCTGGAAATATTAACTCCAGTGAAGACGATCCACGTTAAACATGCAAATCTCCTCCGCTGGAATATTCTGAGGCTTTTCTGCTCAAAGGCTCAGCCTATTTATGTCTTACAAAGCAGAGTCCTGATGCCTGGATGGTGGATAGGAGCTAGCCTGTAGCCTCCACAAGACTCATTTGAGCCTCAGTTTCCTCATCTATAAAATGGGAATAATAGTATTTCTCTCCTAGGGCTGTTATACAGATTAGAAGGAACTATGAGGAAGGTGCCTAGCCCAGAGCCTGGCACATAGTAGCTGCTTAGTAAAATGATATCAGTAGCTAATATTATTGAGTACTGACTACATGCCAGGCACCATGGAAGGACACTTATTTTATGGTTTTCATTCAGACTGAGGTGATGTCCCAGTTAAGTGCCTGCTTTCTCTGCACCAAGGATATGGGGTTTTCTAGCCCCTTCTGTCCCTGTGCTTGCTGAACACCAGGGATTCTCCACCCACAGGGCTCTGCTTCAGAGACACTTTCCTGAACACACTGAACCAAGATCCATCAACAACTTGCTAAAGAAGCTATATAAACAGGACCTCAGTATAATCGTACAATATATTAAGACAACTGTAGCGCAGACTTCGAGGCCAGACAACCTGGGTTTGAATCCTAGCTCCTTGTGTGACTTAGGACAAGAGACGTTACCTGTCAGTGACCCAGTTCCCTCCATCTGCAAAACAAAGATGAAAATAGAACTTAGATAGAAGTTCCGTGGAGAGGACTGGGTGAGTTGATACCCTTAAGGCGCTCTGCACAGCAGAATGTTAGCTGTTACAACTGTTTTATCAACCTCTGTCATGGACTAATTGTGTCCCTCTAAATTCACATTGAAATCCTCACCTCCAGTACCTCAGACTGTGACCTTTGGATATAGGCTCATTGAGGATGTAATTAGTTAAACTGAGGCTATTAGGGTGGGCTTTAATCCAATATGACTGATCCTTAAAAAAAAGGGGGGGTGAAATTTGGACACAGATATTGGCAGGAAGGATGCCAGGTGAAATGTAAGCAGAGATCTGGTGATGCTCCTACAAGCCAAGGGATGCCAGAGATTGCCAGCCAATTACCAGAAGCTGGGAGAGAAGGATGGAACAGATCCTTCTTCATGGTCCTCAGAAGGAGCCAGCCCTGCTGACACCTTGATCTTGGACTTCCAGCCTCCAGAACCGGGAGGCACTACCTTTGTGCTGTTTCAGCCGCCCAGTATGTGGTACTTTGTTACAGCGGTCTGAGCAGCACCACTCCATAAAGTGGTGAGGCAGTCGGTGGGCAGGCTCTCTATATAGTCGGGCCACTGGGGCTCCAACTCAGCCTGTCACTTACAAGCTTATGAAATTGGGCAGCTTACTTAACCTCCCTGGGCCTCAGTTAATTCATCTGCAAAATGAAGCTGATAATTTTACTTACATCTACCTCACAGGTACTTTTTTAAAATTAATTTTTATTGGAGTATAGTTGATTTACAATGTTGTGTTAGTTTCGGGTGTACAGCAAAGTGACTCAGTTATACATATATCCACTCCTTTTTAGATTCTTTTCCCATATAGGCCATTACTGAATATTGAGTAGAGTTCCCTGTGCTATTTAGTAAGTTCTTATTAGTTATGTATTTTATATATAGTAATATGTATATGTCAATCCTGATCTCCCAATTCATCCCCCCTTTTCCCCCTTGGTAATCATACGTTTGTTTCTACATCTGTGACTCTGTTTCTGTTTTGTAAATAAGTTCATTTGTACCATTTTTTTAGATTCCAGATATAAGTGATATCATATGATATTTGTCTTTCTCTGTCTGACTTACTTCACTCAGTATGACAATCTCTAGATGCATCCATGTCGCTGAAAATGGCATTATTTC
The DNA here is from genome assembly GCF_964341445.2 of Mesoplodon mirus. NCBI lineage: Eukaryota > Metazoa > Chordata > Mammalia > Artiodactyla > Ziphiidae > Mesoplodon > Mesoplodon mirus. The sequence continues at coordinate 135,283,531 of NC_138982.1, read as the reverse complement.
ATCCTTTTTTATGGCTGAGTACTATTCCACTGTATATAGGTACCACGTCTTCTTTATCTGTTCATCCAGCGAGGGGCATTTAGGTTGTTTCCGTGTCTTGGCTATTGTAAATAGTGCTGCAGTCAACATTGGAGTGCATGTATCTTTTTGAATTATGGTTTTCTCCAGATATATGCCCAGGAGTGGGATTGCTGGATCATATGGTAGCTCCATACTGTTCTCCATAGTAGCTGTACCAATTTACATTCCCAGCGACAATGTAGGAGGGTCACAGGTACTTTTTAAAGCGAGAATTAGATGGGTGTATGGTTCACAGTAATGTTAGCTGTTCTAGACCTAAACCTAAAGATTAGCTGTTCTAAACCTCGTTTGGAGGTTTCTAGAGATAGTGGAGAATGGAGGCAGAACTCTGCCCCACGTCAGATTACCTGGAGGTCTTGCTAAGTACAGATTCTGGTTCAGTAGGTCGGGGTGGGGCCTGAGGTTCTGTATTTCTAAGAAGCTCCCAGCTGAGTTGGAGGACCACACTTCGTGTGTAGCGAGGGCCATGATGGCCTCACCTGGTCCCATCTAGGAAAATGAAACTGATTTAAGAAGAGTGTTTTTCGAAGAGGCTCTCTTTCCTCATGCCTGTTCCTTGGCTTCTCAACTATGTTTAGAGAAAGAGCAAAGTTGGCTTTGGAGAAAAGAATGAAGAAATGACCAGCGATGCACATTGGGGAGGTAAACAGATACAGATGGCTGGACCTGAGACCTGGGGTTTTTCCAGCTCCAAGAGGGTGCGGTTGGACGGATGAGACACAGAGGGTGTGTGACTGCCTGGAACGGGGTGGGGAGAGAGAACAGGAGCCGGAACGTGGCCCAAGCCCATCCTCTGGGGCCCTTGCCCTCCACTGTTCCCTCTGCTGGAAGCCTCTGCCCAGGTCTCCTCACCATTGAGTTCTCGGTGCAGATATGACCCCCTCAAGAGGCCTTCTCAGACCACCCACCCTACTGGAGCCCCCTTCCCGCCCATCCCACTCTCAACCCTCCCTGCTTTCTTTTCTTCGTGGTGCTTACCAGCAGCTAGAATGGCCCGGTCACTCACTTGCCCATGTATTTATACACGTCTGTTTGCTCCCACTCGAGAAGGGAGGCTGCACGGGAGTGGTGTTCTCTGCTGTATGTACCCCAGTGCCTTAAGCAGGGCTGGGCCCCTGGCTACTAGGTGTTCAGTGAATACTTGAATGAATGAGTGCAGAGGCCGAATCTAGACGGACTGGCCGAGTTCACTGAGTGCTCACTATGTGCAGAGCGCTGTGCCAGGCCCTTGAGAAAGTGCAGGCTCCCTGCCTGCTAGTAACGTGTAACCCACTTGTGGGCATGGGCTAGACACATCTGAACACCTGACTAGCAGTGTCAGGTTTCAGGGTACCCATGAGCTGGGAAGGAACCGGAGCTGCTGGGGCTCAGAGCACCTGCAGCACCAGGATCTTGTTAAGTGCAGCGTCCGTGTCCAGGAGCCAGGGCAGAGCCTGAGATGCTGGGATGCTTCTCTGTAGTCAGTGCCCAGGTGATGCCGACGCTGCTGGTCCGAGGATCCTGCTTTTGAGGATGGCGAGGCTTTAAGTGTTTAGAACAGGAAGCAGGACCTTACAACCGAGGCCTCTTGGAGGAGGGTTTGGTAAGGAGGCAGGCCTGGAGGACCGGGGCTTGAGAAGGGGACAGGCAGAGCTGTGGGACAGGAGGGCAGGGAACAGGCCGTGGGGGCTGGAATGGGGGATGGGAACAGGGTGAGCAAGGCAAGCCAGGAGGGCGGTGGGCGGAGGAGGGGCAGATAGGGAGAACACCAGCCATAGCCGTGGTGACACACACCCTCCCTCCACAATTTTCTTTTTTTTTTTTTTTTTTCTGTACGCGGGCCTCTCACTGTTGTGGCCTCTCCTGTTGCGGAGCACAGGCTCCGGACGCGCAGGCTCAGCAGCCATGGCTCACGGGCCCAGCCGCTCCGCGGCATGTGGGATCTTCCCGGACTGGGACACGAACCCGTGTCCCCTGCATCGGCAGGCGGACTCTCAACCACTGCGCCACCAGGGAAGCCCTCTTCGCAATCTTCTATTTTTAAAGGCAGTTCGTAGAAGGACTGAGACACCATATACTGCCTTCCTCTGATCTGTCAACTAGTCCAAAACATATTTTCAGAAATGTCAGAACCCAAGGTGGCCCAGCAGGGCACTGTGGAGGTGAGTGAGCAAGCTCTGTGCAGGATGCTGCCGAAGCTGCGGGCGTGCGGGCAGGTGTCCTGCACCCGTGACCACGTGGCCGGTTCTAACCAGCTGGGAAGGCCACGTGACCTGCCCAAGGACACCCTTGCCCTTATTTTTTGTTAACCATTTTCACATCTGTCATCTCATTGAGCCTTATGGTGTCCCCATGAGGCTGGGAGGCTGGGAGGGAAGCTGCCTGTTTTGCAGGCGAGGAAACCGAGACCCAGAGAAGGTTGAGGCCAGCCTAGTCTCACTGGGTGCAGAGCTCTCACTAAGACAGGGCGGAATTCTTCTGCTTCTTTCACACAGTGCCTCCTGCCTCGATGTTCATACATGTTAACATGAGGACAGGGTTGGAGTCAAGCAGTTCTTCTATCAGAGAAAGCCTCCTAGGAAGTGTGTAGAATGATGAGCTCTTGGTCACCAGGATGGGACCCTGTCTAGACGAATGGTCTTTGGGTTGCCAGAATATTCTAGAATCTCCCCTGGGTGGCCTTGGCCTCCATCAGCTCCCCCCACCAATGGGAGGGAAATGCGTGTAGCTGTGGCAACTGGCACTGCTTCCTACATTGGGTGGAGACTAAGGTCAGGGCCAATTCCACGCTCCTTCATCCCCTATTACGACTTTTATTTCCCTGGCACATGGCAGCTGCTTGTGTGCAAATGAGGAGACAGGAAGTACTATATTGTGGGTAATGACCCTCGAGGAGAGCGAAAACGCCATCATTAACTCACTTGATTCTTCCCACTTTTAACAGTGGATCCATTTAAAATGATGGGGGTCATTTAGGGCAAGTTTTCACTTGCTTTCATAAAGCAGGGACTTGCCTGCATTTTCAGATACTTGACCACTCATCAAAAAAGTGGGATTCGTGTACCCTTTATCCAAGGGAAGAATTGAGGCAGCTACCAGTCTTCAGGTCTAAAATCCTGGGGTGCTGAGAGTAGCAGGGACCGGGAAAGCAGTGCAGTGAGTACCAGCCCAGATCAAGACAGTAGCTTCTGTGGTCTCCTGTGCTGGGCGTGGCTCCAGCCAGCTGGGCTGCTCCCCGCTTCCCTCCCCCGCCCCCAGCTTCTTCCTGGTCTCCTCCACGGCTGCTCCTGCTTTCTCTGACTATAGTGGGAGCAGAGGGACTTGCTGCTGCTCCAGAGGCCCCGGGATACCCTCTGGGGTGCAGTTGTTCTTTGTCACCCCTTCCCTGTAGGCTCTTTCCAGGCCACCACAATAGTGTGGCTTCAGGAGCTGTTCCCGGGCCTCTGAGTTTGCACTGTACACATCACCCTTAACAGCACACAGCCCAAACTCCCCACCAGCATCTACTACTGATTTTTTTTTTTTTTTTTGCGGTACGCGGGCCTCTCACTGCTGTGGCCTCTCCCGTTGTGGAGCACAGGCTCCAGACGCGCAGGCTCAGCGGCCATGGCTCACGGGCCCAGCCGCTCCGCGGCATGTGGGATCTTCCCGGACCGGGGCACGAACCCGTGTCCCCCGCATCGGCAGGCAGACTCTCAACCACTGCGCCACCAGGGAAGCCCCTCTACTACCGGTTTTAATTTCTGTTCTCTTTCCTGTCCCCCTCTCTGACTCCTCACCGCATCATGACACGCAGTCGTTCAGCACAAACCCATCCCCCTGCCCTCCTGTTAACAGAACTCACCCTCTTCCGATATACTTTTCATCTGAGCGGACCCTTGCAAACGGTCTTCTAGCCAAATGCCGCGCCTGCCCCAACAGGACTCCTGGTGAATAAAACTGTTTATTTTATTACACGAATAAGAGATGCCAACTCTAGTCCCAAGAAAGGGAGCCAAGCAACACCCCAAACTGTGTCCACTCTGTGGGCGCTTCCTATGCTCGGGCCCACTTTCCCTTAATGTCCCCTCCTGCCTGTCCTCGTACCTAGCAACCTTCCTGGCTATTCCTACCTGTCTCTTTTATGTTGTCAGGCAACTGGCCTTAGAGAGGTGGAAGGGAGCAAGGGTGAGAGGCGTCCTGGGGTGGGTCTCAAACCATGTGGCCTCAAAACCCAGCTTCTTCTAAAATCAACGAAAGAGGATTGTACCGAAGATAGGTTCTCGGCCATGACCAAGCGCCTCTGGGTGGGATTCTGGGCCCACCATTCACCATGCTGCTCCCTCTTCCTTCTGCTGGGATGTTGTATGGGTGTTGGAAATATCTCCCCACGCTGAGGCTGCACCGTGGCTTCACATCTGTGGGAGTCTCTGTATTCAGTAGGAGATGCTGTCTGTTGGGGAATTAATTGATCATCCAGATTACAGCCTGACGGTCAAACCTTCATGCTCCCAGTTCCCTGAGGTCATGGTCTGGATGCTAAGACTCAGGCAGCCTGCCCCATGCCCACACTTTAGGGGCCCCGCTTGGGTCTTGTTCTGGCTGTGTCCCTCCCCATGGGGAGAAGAGTGTCCGGGGCTAAGGGCCTGTGTCCCCCCCAGAGCTTGCCCTCCTTCCATGGCTGTGCATGAGGCCTGCAGTGCAGTACGGAGTGGGGCTGGGGAGAGGGGCGGGATGGGACGCAGGCCTTGGGCCTTTCCACTCTTCCTCCTGAGCCCCACGATGTTAGAAGCCAACCTGACTGTTCAGTTTTTACTTTTTTTCTGGACAAATGACTAACACCGAAGCTTCTTCCAATGAATGCAAGACAAGACCACTCCAGCCCCCAATTCTTAACAAAATTATACAGGTCAGGTCAGTCCTTCTCACTCAAAAGCTTTTGGAGGGGCTTCCCTGTGGTGCAGTGGTTAAGAATCCACCTGCCAATACAGGGGACATGGGCTAGAGCCCTGATCCGGGAAGATCCCACATGCCACGGAGCAACTAAGCCCGTGCGCCACAACTACTGAGCCTGCACTCTAGAGCCCGCGAGCCACAACTATTGAACCCGTGTGCCACAACTACTGAAGCTCACATGCTTAGAGCCCGTGCTCCGCAAGAAGAGAAGCCACCGCAATGAGAAGCCCGAGCAACCGCAAGGAAGAGTAGCCCCTGCTCGCCACAACTAGAGAAAAGCCCACGCGCAGCAACGAAGACCCATCACAGCCAAAAATAAATAAATAAATAAATTTATTTAAAACAAAAACAAAAAAGAAGCTTTTGGAGGCTTCCCAACGCACTTAGAATGAAATCCAAGGGCCCAAAGGCTCCACCCAATTCTGCCCTTGAGCTTTGGTGTCTTTGGATCCGGCTGCCATGTTTGAAGCCCTGCACTTGTGCCAGAGGGCCCCAGGGAGAGAGAGGCCTGGCACTCCGTGGGGTCAACCTGCCTCTCGACCCCTGGTCCTGCTGTTCCTCCATGTCCCGCCCCCCAACCCCCAAGCCCTGTGGACCTTCCTGCGACACCCAGCCTTGCCCCGCCTCAGCTCCATTGCTCTTGTAGCTTCCTCTCCTGGGATCACCTTGCCGGTGTTCACACTTTTGCCAATTTCTTCTCCCCGCTGACCCCGTAACCACACGGTGACCATCACCCCTTTACCTGCGAGCTTCGTTTTCTTTCCTGTTCCAATTTATATTATGAATATTTTATAATGTAAATATTTTTGTTTTCAGGACTGTGCCTGGACATATAAAGTCCTGGATAAGTACTTGTTAAATGAATGAATGAATAAATGAATGGATGGATCCCAGCCATCATGTTCCTTTATCACCTTCAGACTGTTTTGCTGTATAAACAGAGATCTTGCCATACATCTTTTTATAGATACCTTTGCAAATTTGGGGAAACTGAACATCCACAGTGGATATAGTAACTGACCCCTGTTCTCTCTCTTCTCAGTTTCCTGGGTTACCGTACAGCCTCAGACAGCCAGTGCCCATCTGCAGCCAGCCTCCGTTTATCACTGGATGCCAAATCCTGTGGTAGGTCGACTCCAGCCTGCCGTGAAGGCGGTCACACATTCCCCTTTCCTCTTCTGGACCCGTATAAGTCCCACAGAGAGGCAGGAGACTAGAGAACCTCCCATTTCTCATTTTGGACTTCCCCCCTGGGCTGTTAGCAGGCTTAAGCAATTGCTTTCATGCTGCAAACTGCTTTTGTTCACTTTTGCGCCAGAGAGCATTTTCCATCCTTGGCTGGATGGTGCCATCCATGTGCGTCCATTGCCAGTGCTCCTGGGTGGCTGAGAATAAATTGCTAACCCTCAGGATCTTGAGAAATAATAAAATGGTGGTTTCAAGCCACTACATTTGGAGATAGTTTTTCTACCACAGTATATCGTTGAAACAGCTGCAAGCCCACAAGAGTTTGTGCATAATTCTTGTCTGCATTTCCTAACTAGGAAAAATGTTTCCAGGGGCCTGACCCACCCCTGACCACATACAACGAGAAGAGCTCTCATCCCTTTGGGCAGAGGATGTGGAATGGGCCAGGTGTATCAGTATTAGGTTTACCTGCATAAGATGGAAAACACAAGATAACAGTAGCTAAAACAAAATAGATTTTTTCCTCTCTTGTAAAGGAAATCTGAGGATTGGCAATGCCAGGGCTGCTACGGTGAGTCCCTCTAGCTTTTTGCTCTACTATCTTAACATTTGGCTTCCATCCTCAAGATCACCTCCCTCTCCAGATGGCTGCTGGAGCTCCAGCCATTAGGCCTCCATTCCAAGTGGTAGGAAAAAGGAATGACAGAAGGTAAAAAAGCATACCAACTTCCTTTACATTAGCTACATCAGCATCCTTTACACTGCTTTCCCTGAAGACTGAGTTAATATCTCCACTTGGGTCTTATTAACCAGAACTTATTAATTGTGTGGCTATACTTAGCTGCAAGGAATACGGGGGAATGTAATCATATGTCTCAGCCCATTGTGACCCTTCATAAAACCAAGGTTCTGTTGCCAAAGAAGAAAAGGAGGTAATAAGTGACCAAATGAGGATGGAGTTCTGATAGAGCAGGAACTGCAGAGGAGAGGAGGCCTTCTGAGCCGAGGGAACAGAGCCTGGGGTGGCTGTGGGATGCCATGTCCCAGACAGCTGCAGAAATTGTCTGGAACTTCTCTGCTCTCTCCTGCCCCATGTGCTCCACAAAGCCTGCTTGTGTAGCCTCCTCCTTTTCTTTTTTTTTTTTTTTTTTTTTGCAGTACGCAGGCCTCTCACTGTTGTGGCCTCTCCCATTGTGGAACACAGGCTCCGGATGCACAGACTCAGCGGCCAGGGCTCACGGGCCCAGCCGCTCCACGGCATGTGGGATCCTCCTGGACCGGGGCACGAACCCATGTCCCCTGCATCGGCAAGCGGACTCTCAACCACTGCACCACCAGGGAAGCCCAGCCTCCTCTTTTCTTAACTCTGCCCCCAGGAACCTCCTACCACCCTGGTTGCCCTGAGGGAAGCAGTTGCAGCCTTTCAGGGCTCTCGCCCCTGTGGGGTCAGGCTCCCTCTTTGTCTTGGGTGCATATCTGCCTCTCAGTGGCACTCAGTGAGGGAAGGTGCCCCAGTCCTGCAGCAACCCCTCCACTGCCTGACTTGAGTTTGACAGTATTTTTTTTGGTGACTGTTGGGCTCCTCGTGTTATATTCTGTTGTGCTTGCCTCGTGGAAACCACAGGGTAAGGCCACAACCCTGGAGGAATCCCCCCTGAAGGGGGTTACCTTGCCATTCTCAGTCTTCTGGGGAAGTTGCTTCTTAGGCATGACACTAGGACCCAGAAGTGGCCTCAGACAGGCAGGCAGGAGAGCCCTCCTCCCCCATTCCCTTAGGTGTTGAGAGGTCTCAGTGGGTGGAAGGAGCTCCTGGAAGGAGAAGAAAGATGGTCTCCACCACCAGGGCGGCCAGCATGGAACCATATCATAGAACCCAAGTTGCATATGATTAACTCTATTCTGTTTATTTTCTTTTTTTCTTTCTGGTGTCCTTGGGCTTCTAACATTATTTAAATGTGGTTTAAATGTTTTAAACTGGTCTCTGCTGCTGAGCAGGGATGAACAGAAGACTCATGAGTAGAGCTAAGGTGTGAACAGAGGAAGAAGATGGGGGTCTCTTCTCCTGCTTCCAGCCTCTCCTGGGGGGATGGGGAGGTGGGAGGGGAGGTCTGGGCTCTCAGTACCCAGCACCTGTCTCTGCCAAGACCATCCATCCCCCAAGCCTTGTCCACCACGACTCAAGATGCCCTTCACTCAACAAGAGTATGGAGGGCCTGCCCTGGGCTGGACGGCCCTTGGTTTTGAGTGTACAGAGAGGGACAAGGCAGGGGAGAGGAAGGCAGACAGACCCATGGGACTGAGGTGCAGCTCGGGCAGCGGGGGCAGGGAGAGCCCTCAGAGAAGCTGGCGCTGGACCTCAGTGTTCTGTTTTGTGTCTGTTTTAACGGGGCTAGCATCTCAGGCTGTACGCGGGGGCCGTCAGATTACCCTGCACCGCGAGTGTGTCGCTTGATGATTATCGGTCATCCTGATAAGACAGTAGACAGAGCTCCAATTCTCTTTTGTCTAAGTGACCCAATGTCTATTGTGACTTAATGGAATCTATCCCATGTCAAATCATCTAAGCTCTAACATGCTTCGGTGTGTATCAATGTAGTTGAACCATATATGCTGGGATTCGTAGGGGCCGTTGTTTACGTCACAAAATCAAGGTCATACGAATAACACTTCTTGCATCTTGCTTTTATTACCCTGTTAGAACCCCAGGGGCAGAGCTGGAACTCACAGACTTGAGTCCTGTGGCAGTTGGTCACCTGAAAATGTGAGGGAAATTCGGGGGGGCCGGGTCTTCCAGCGGAGAAGACATTATTATCAACGGCTAACTGCACACACTTAAGTAGGGAATTACCAGGGAGCTTGTTGATCCATAAAGGGGAAGCGGCAGGGCTTGGGCCCCCTACTGTTCTGGGAGCGGAGCTGAGGGCAGAGGGCGGGAGGCTGTTGCTGGCCAGACTGTAAGTCCTTCAGGAGGCCAAGGATCGCCCCATCTTCAGGAACATGTCTGGTCGCTGATGGCCTACAGGACAGCCCACCTTCCCAGAGCCACCAGGACCATCGGTTTCCCAGCGGGCCAGGGCCAGACCCCCAGCGTGGCCAGGACCGCCGAGGATATTGGTGGCCTCTGCCCAGACATGAATGGATGGAGAGAGATCAGCCAGGAGAAGAAAATCTTCCCCTCTTTGCCGTGGATTGTTTCGGGGAACCCAGGGTGTCTGAGAATGGAGATTTAATTTAAATGCCAGCTTCTATTGCTAGGAAGTTCTGAGTCAGGTGGGTGGGTGGAGGTATGAGTAAACACATTTGCTGAGTGGTTGGCTCCCACCAGGCCCTGTTCTAAGCTTTTCACCCAGACAGCCTCATTTCATCCCATAGCCCTGTGAGGTTGGCGGTGTTGTTACTATGATTCCTTCTTCCTCGGGTGGGGAAACTGAGGCTCAGGGAAGTGATTTGCTCCCAGCCGGCCTGGCCCCCAGGCAGACTCACTCTTGTAGCGGTATCTGCCAGACCCGGGAACAAAGGGTGGCTCCTTGGCCACAGCTGCGGCCCTGTGCCCTGGGCTCCCACACCTGTTCCTAGAAAGAGGCCCAGGGAGGAGCTTTGTTTTCTGGAACCGGCACCAAACTCAAAGTGAAGAGACTGTCACCGGCTGTGTCCTGCCTGTGACCCCTCTGGACCTCTGTTTCCACATCTGTGAAATGAGGGTTTGCACTGTGATCTCTGCGGGGTCTTTCTGTCTTATACATCTCTAATCAGCTGGCTCACACAGAGGGAAATAAATGACTGATGAGGAGACTTGTATTGAATTTTTTTTTTCCTACAAAAATTTGCATTTCAGCTCTATGGATATCTGAGATAAACAAGGAAATAAGAAGTTGGGGTCTTCCCTGGTGGCGCAGTGGTTGAGAGTCCGCTTGCCGATGCAGGGGACGCGGGTTCGTGCTCCGGTCCGGGAAGATCCCACATGCCGTGGAGCGGCTGGGCCCGTGAGCCATGGCCACTGAGCCTGTGCTCCACAACGGGAGAGGCCACAACAGTGAGAGGCCTGCGTACCGCAAAATAAATAAATAAAAATAAAAGAAGTTGGGAAGTTATTATTTGGGAGGTGAGTTGATGGAGGACCTTCAGGTAACTCTGAAATAACCTCATGTAGGGGGCCACCCAGCTTCCTTGTGTCTAAGAGATCCGGAGACATTAATGAGGTTAAAAATGATCAGAGGGAGGTCACCCTTACTAACAGCAAAGATAAAATGGCTCTACAAATCTCTTAGACATTGGGAATATGCTGGAAAAGAGGGAGCGAGTGGCACAGTTCTTCAAGTTTCCCTGCTTTGGGTCCCAAGGTACAACTGGGACAGTGTGTAACAGTGTAGAACTGCATGGAATAGTGTCGAATGGTCTGGTACAGTCTGGAACAGTCTGGAACAGTCTGGAACAGTGGAGAGGACTATTCCTGGTCTCGGTCTTGGATCTGCCGTGTGATCCTGGGAATCTCTTGACCCCGTCGGCCTTGATCTCTTCCCCTGCAAAATTGGAGCGATGGTAACCCACCCTGCTGACCTCACAGAGGTAACAGTTATGGGAAACGTCGACAGAAGCGTTCAGAGGGACCTGCCTCTTGGAAGAGACTCATGTTCTCACAAATGGAACACCAAATCCTCATTACACACTGGGGTTTCTTCTAGGCTAATGATTTAATTTGCCAGGATCTTCTCAATAGAAATAGGTACATGTATTGACATTCCACCTATTTTCCTTTGACCAAGGAGAACGGCTGTTTACGATGGAGGCGGATGGGGAGCTCACTGGAGTCACTGCAGCTGGCTTCTTAAATTATTCTTGTAGATATACTCTGACAGTTCATAGCCTGTGGGAGTGGACTCAACTGATGCCTCGGGGAAGGAAAACGTATCCTCCACACAGCCCTCTTGACAGCTGCTTCCTGTTTATTCATTCTCTGAAAGAACTTTGGATAAGATGAAAATAAAATTTTATTCTAATCTGTGTAAAAACAACATCCTATCCCTGCATCCACCGTGCAACCACTCCGTTTCTGTCCAGGAAGAATAGCTGAATAAAAAGGACCCTTTTCAAGGTCAGTTCTGTGTTGACTTGTTATCAAGGAATGAATATGCATGATCAGTGCTCCTCCTTACGGCGACTGGGAGAGGTAGGAATTTTCCAGAAGAAGTCAAGTTTGAGTAGTGGGCGCCAGGTACACAACCGGTAGGTGGTGGTGCTGGGATTCGAACCAGGATCCGCCTCACTCCAAGAGCTCAGCTCTTCTCTATACAACTAACTTGGAATCAGAGCATCAACTCTCAGCACACCTGTGTCCTTGGTACCTTAATTCCACAGCTGTCCGGCTATTGGCAGCGTTGCCCTGATGCTGATTGACAATGTACCTTTGTTTAGAGATCCAGACTGGGGATTCCTGGACTCCCGAGACCCTTTCCTAAAAGAGGAGAGTCATCCTGCCAAGGCCGAGCAGGAAGGAGCTCCCCAGACTCCGGGGGGCTCAACTGAAGGGTGACCCGCACAGGCAGGCATCAAGCCTTCCCACTGCTTTGTGGAGCCATCGGAGGAGTTGGTGCTACCGCTCCCCTGTCCCCTCACTAGAGTACCTTGCTGGCCTTCGGGGCCCTGGACTACAGTCTTCATTCTACCACTACTGGCTGGGTGACCTCCAGTCATCACATCTCTGGGGTCTACTCACTCCTCTATCGGGGCTTTTCAAGATCTGACCTTTCAAAATAGAACTGCCATGTTCTTAGAAAGTCAAGTTCCACCAGAGCAGCCCCTGTGGAACAGTAGGGGACGAAAACAAAGGGACCCCCTCTCTGTTGGAAATTGATTTATTTCACAGTTACCATAGAGGTCATTGTGGATACTTGGCCAGGCACCAACAAGATCAGCTCGCCATGGTGGCTGTTCTTTGGCAGCTGATGTGAAATCAGAGTTTTGTGTTTTCACAACGTCCACAAACCCCAATATTTCATCATTCTGGAACTGGGATTAGAGTAAATGGTGCTTTCTTGTTATGTCCCTTACACTGTGTGTTATGGATTGAATTGTGTCTGACAAAAAGAATATATGGGGCTTCCCTGGTGGCGCAGTGGTTGAGAGTCTGCCTGCCGATGCAGGGGGTGTGGGTTCGTGCCCTGGTCCAGGAAGATCCCACATGCTGCGGAGCGGCTGGGCCCGTGAGCCATGGCCGCTGAGCCTGTGCGTCCAGAGCCTGTGCTTCGCAATGGGAGAGGCCACAGCAGTGAGAGGCCCGCGTACCATAAAAAAAAAAAAAAAAAAAAAGGATATATGGAATTCCTAACCCTCAGGACCTCAGAATGTGACGTATGTGGAAACAGGGTCTTTACAGAGGTAATCAAGTTAAAATGGGGTCATTACAATGGGCCCTAATGCAATATGACCGTGTCCTCATAAAAGGGGGGACTTAGAGACAGACAGACATAGAGGGAAGACGATGTGAAGACACAGGGAGAAGATGACCATCTCCAAGCCTGGAACAGATGCTCCCTCACAACCTCAGAAGGAACCAGCCTTGCGGACACCTTGATCTCAGACTTGCAGCCTCCAGGCCTGTGGGAAAGTAAATTTCTGTTGTTTAAGCCACTCAGTTTGTGGTACTTTGCTAGGGCAGCTCTAGGAAACCAATACACAGCATAAGATAGTTTTTCAGCTGAAAGAAATTGGACTCGGTTCTGAGAGCGGGATGGAGGACCACGGTCACGAGGTGGACACAGGAGACAAACACCACTGGGGACCCAGGGACGTTCTGGTTTCTGTCCCCCATTTTCATTTTCTACCTTTTCCAAAGAGAAGGTGAGACATGGGCTGAATTGCACCCACTTGGTACAGCCCCCTCATTCTCATTAGTTTGAAGTGATATATATTTTTTTCTTCTTTTTATTAAACTACAGTCGATTTACAGTATTGTGTTAGTTTCAGGTGTACAGCAAAGTGATTCAGCTTTTATATATATATATTCTTTTCAGATTCTTTTCCATTACAGGTTATCATCAGATATTGAATACAGTTCCCTGTGCTATATAGTGAATCCCTGTTGTTTCTCTACTTTCTGTATGGTGGTGTGTATCTATTAATCCCATGCTCCTAATTTATCCCTCCCTCTCCCCTTTCCCTTTTGGTAACCATAAGTTTGTTTTCCGTCTGTGAGTCTGGTTCTGTTTCATAAATAAGTTCATTTGTATTGTTTTTAGATTCCACATCTAAGCGATATCATGTAATATTTGTCTTTCTCCGTCTGACTTACTTCACTTAGTATGATCATCTCTCGGTCCAACGTTGAAGTGATATTTAAACGCTGACATTGTAAGAATTTAAGTTGCTTTTAAAATTTTCCAAGTCTAGGTTAGCTTAGAGTTGCTTGTTCCGCATGGGGTGGCCTTCCTGTCTGGAACTGCCTCAGAGTTGATCTGCTTTTCCACTCTTGAAGTTTGCAACTCCCTAAGTACATGATTCTTTGTGTGGAAAACCGACGGTGCATCCGGCGCAGCAGAGCTGGACCCGCCCAGTTTCCCAGGAGCTGGAGAGGGGGCTCTGGCCTGGCAGTTGCAGGTGACAGTCCTGACCAGTCCAGGAGCCGATGAGAAGTTCATAGGCTGTTAATAAACTGGAACCAATCGGTGAATGCGGGCTGGGCATGCTGGGGCCGGCTGAGGCCACAGGTCCTTGGGAGAGCTTGCACTTGCGTTGCCTTTATCTGCATATAGCAGGAGCCTGAAAGCACCCGGCCGCTCTTGGTGTTTGTTACAGTGAATAGACATATGTCCCTCACACTAGCACAGGGAATATCTAATTAAGCTACACAATGATTGCTTATGCCCGGGGCTGTCACAAACAAGGCTCTGTCACTCTCCGCTGAGAACCACAAAATAGGAATTTGCTTTTAGTGTATGATGATGAATGTATTCAAAATATATTAGAATTGATTTAGATCCTACACCCCTTAAAAAAACACAAATGCTGTTTTCACAAAAATACTTTAAATCCCACAATGGGAGAGGGGATACGGGTGGTGAGGACAAAGCCCTTGGTACCTATTGGTTGGTTGATTACGATGTTCAGTGTAACTTCTTTTCCTGTTGCTTTTCATGAATGAGTTAGGATCTTAGGGGTCGAAGTTGTATTTTGCTCAGTATTAACAGAAATGTTTGCATACACTCCATGGGAGCCGGAATCTCTGAGCTTAAGGAGTGAATATGTTTCTCTTAAGTTAGCCTTCCCTTCCCTTTCTTTAGTATCGGTGGGACCCACAAGGAAATTTTTTCTTCCTTAAAGACAAATCATTTTAGTACATCAAACTGAAGTACTGTATCCCCTACTTAAGATTTGTGTTGCTACTATAAAAAGGGGTGTAATTTTTAACAGGGGAAAAAACCCTGATCTTTGTTTAAGACCTAAGAAATTATTTTTCCTTCTACTATCATGACCAGGAAGGAACGTTGATGCTGACCATGGAAGTGGGGACGGTGTGAGAGATTGCATGTGAAAAACTGTGAAAAGCACCTGAAAAAGCTTTTCATCACCAAGAGCAGGACTGGCTACATAATTTGTGGGACACAGTGCAAAATGAAAATATGGGTTCCGGGGTTTAAAAATCATTAAGGATTTCGAGAGGGTGACAGCAAAGCATTAAACCAAGCACGGGGCTCTTCTGAGCATGGGAACTTGGGCAATGGACTGCAGGGGTCCCACAACCATGAAACCAGTGCTGCCAAGAGCCATTTTTTGTCCTCCATAGGGAAGAGAGGGAAGAGAAAGAGGAGACGAGAGGTGATATTAAATCCTAATTTTTGTACAGCCCATGAGCCCAGAGATACTCAATTGAGATGAAATGAAGTGAAAAACGGACCCCAAATTTATTTTGCTCATCCTCGCCAGACGAATTTGAAGAGTATAAGCACATCTCCAGCACTGGTAGCCACGTTCTAAAGACATTTTTGTGCTTTTCTCATTCCGAGTGTAAGGCTGGCTTTTTCTTTCTCTTTTCCACTCAAGATTCTATCAGCTCAGAGAACGAGCTCTGTAGAACTACACATTTGAAGAAGCAATCAGAATTCTGGAGAAGTAAAGATGGAAAATTCCTGCCTTCTCCAGAAAGCAAGACATAAAAGCTTTGAGTAGTATTCACCCAGATGTTGAGAACCCCGGCTGCGGTTGGGTTTTGCCTGGCAGAGCAGGTGGGGTGCGCTGGCTTGTGGCTTATCTGTGTCCCTATGACACAACACAGATGAGGCAGCCTCCTCATCCTTGGACTCCACACTCTTTGTGAGTCTTTCCAGCAGGGAAATGATTCCTCAGAGGAGGGGTGTTGGAAGAGATCCGTCAGGTTTTAAAAAGTTGTGCTGGGCTTCCCTGATGGCGCAGTGGTTGAGAGTCTGCCTGCCGATGCAGGGGATGCAGGTTTGTGCCCCAGTCCGGGAAGGTCCCACATGCTGCGGAGCAGCTGGGCCCGTGAGCCATGGCCGCTGAGCCTGCATGTCCAGAGCCTGTGCTCCGCAACGGGAGAGGCCACAACAGTGAGAGGCCCACGTAACGCAAAAAAAAAAACCGTTGTGCTAAAAAAATAATACAACATTTTAACCATTTTAAGCGTAGAGTTCAGTGGCATTAACTATATTCATATTGTTATACAACAGACTGCTAGAACTTTTTGGCACCTGTTGGGCTTTTAAGCCCCATCACCACGACCCTACAGTCATGGGGTTGCAGATATCTGAGGAAGAGGAAGGACCCTGAAACTGGGGGGGGGGCACTTAATAAATGTCCTTAAATCCATGGGACCACACTAAGCTGTGTATAATTAAGACCTTGTTTATGACCCAGCCAAGTCCCTGGACCCTACACAAATTTCATGACTTGCTTTTTGTTGTCTCTTGGTAACTGTCCACTTAGAAAAAGGTAGAAAAAAGACTTTTTACTCACTTGGATTCTTTGATCTATTTCTTTAGGCAACTCTGGAGTTGATTTCTGAATAATCTTCTAAACCTTCGTATTGAACCTGAATACCTAGCAATCGACCAGCTATCCCAGGGTTTAGTTCAGTGCCTGATATACAGTAGGCGGCTCCTAAATATTTGGTGAGCAAATGAGTCGCTGAAAGGGTTTTGAGTATTAACGAGGTGGAAGAAGAATAAATGAAGTCATGTGATCTCTAAACCCCACTTTCTCCAGTGGCCTCTGGCCCCTGCCAGAAAGCCTCCTCCAAAGCAAAGCTGATGGGATGTGGGGGACAATGTGCAGGGGGCAGGGGGGCCAGGTGGCCAGAGACCCCTGACCTGGAGGACTCACCTTTGGAATGAGAGGTAAGAAACTCTCTTTGGAAACGGAAAAGCTTGGGGAGGACTGAGATGGAGGGTGGGGCGTGTAGAGAAAAGGCCAGCATCGTTGGAAAGCAGCTGAGCGTTGGTCTGAACGCCACCCTCCTGGGTACCAGTTGAGGAAGACAGTTGTGCAACAGATCAGATGGGCTGGCAGGAGCTGCAAGGCCTGGTGGGAGGAAGTGCTGCAGGAGGAAAGAAATTGACGGGGGCCTGGCTTAGGGCTTCAGAGGCAGCTGGAAAGAAATCCGGAAGTGGGGATGGGATGACGTGTTAGTGAATTATGAGAGGAGCGGGGAGAGGCACGTGACCATTTAGGAACATGAATCTGTTTGTTCTGGCTAAAATAGAGCAGGACTTGCATGTTCATACACATCCTTTTTAAAAATAAGAAAGGAGCCTGAAAGCATTTGCAAGGAACCCCTAGGGTGACAGCCTGGAGGGAATGAGGTTTGGGCTTAGGGGCCACAGAGCACCCTTACTTACTCAGAGATGGTGTGTCTGCAGCTGGAGCAGCTTCAGAGGCTTAGGTCAAAGGCAAAGCAGGAGAAGGCCAAACTGTCACATCAGCAGTTTTGTTTTTATCATCCCCCCACCTCGCTAGGGACAAATGGTCCAGTTCCAGGTGTGGATCAAGAAGCTGCTTCTTTGTCTTCCAGGTAAGTGGGTTGTTAGCAATGAAGCGACTACAAGGTACAGAAGCTTAATACACCCTTATAACCTCCAGGACCCCGTGGGGCAGTCAGGACCCGGCCCAGGAGATGTTAGGGTCACACTTGCTTGCCACTGCAGTGAGGTTTCCAAGCACAACACTGGGGGAGAAGCGTTGAGGAAATGCTTGGAAATTCACCTGCCAAAGGAATTCACTATATGTGTCCGCGGGCCAATCATGTCCTTTCTCCGGGCCTCAGTTTCTTCGTCTTTGACGTGGGGTCAGTTGAATACCTCACTGGGTCAGAATGACCTGATGTTTACAAACACACACATCCCTGGCACCAGCCCCTGGAGATGCTGACTCAGTAGGTTTGGGGTCAGACCCTGGGGTGGATGTTAAGAACAAACAAACAAACCACCCACATGGTTTTGATGAACAGCCAGGTGTGTGAGCCACGACCCGAGGGTGGAGGTCTTATTCGTTACTACAAGTCGACCTTGCTCTCCCCATAGTCAGAAGGATGCAAGAGTTTTCTGAGCCGAATAAACCCAAGGGTGGACGAACTCTGAGCATCCCCCAATTGCATGCTCAAATCAGCTCCATCCTTCAGGGCCAGTTTAAGTCCCCCATCCTGCCTGAAGTCTTCCCCACCTTTTGGACCTCTAGTCTGTTCTTGCTTCTCCACCTGCTAAATCACCCATAATGCATCGTTTGTCTTGAACGTGTGGAACAACAAGATTTGGTGTAGTCATCCAGCCTGTTGTCTCTCTAGCTGGCCTTCCCAGAAGGCCATGCATGCTCTTCACTGGGTGATCCCTGTCTCTCACCTGCCCTGACACCATGGTTACTGACTTCAGCCAGACCACTCTCTTGCTGGCCAGGTCAGCAAGCCATCACAGTACAGCTAATCATCACTTTGCTTATTGTCAGTTCAGCTAAGTTAGCACCTGCTCTTCGATCCTTTCCAACGGGGCATGTTCTATTTTATTAATTTTAGTCACCTTCATGCAAATCTCCTGTGCATTTATTCCTTGTGATTTCCATTAGCCTGAAGGGTTAGGTTTATTCCATAGCTTGTTAAATGTCTCAGATGATACGTATTCTTGGAACCTTTCTGCTCTGATTTGGAAAAGACTGTGACATCCATTCTCCTGGTAAGAGTCATGCTTTTCTTACCCATTGTTAATTAGATTCTCTCGTCCCAGAAAATGGAAAGGAATTAATACTCCAAATTAGGAACATACACACGGAGAATGGCGGAGATAGAGTTGGGATCGAGGGCTGGGGGAGCAGCGCCATATGCCAGATGGGGAAAGTCTGCTTCCGCTGTATCCCGTTTCCTTGTTTTCCAATCTCATCTCTCTCCTCTTCTCTGATATTATTTTCCAGTCCTTTTAAAAAATCATAGTAATTCCAGTTTAATGTCGATATAATGGGATCAGAAGAATGCCTGCATGAGAGGCTTTGGAGACAGACATGTGCTGTATGTTATTTCGCCTGTGTCCAAACTTGGTGCCTGTCCCTTGCTCTCTACCAGGGTTTTACTGAACTTCTCAGTGATTCAGCTAGGTGTACCGGTGGTGTCTCTAAATAAGTAAAGGTTCCGTATCAATTGACTCTGATAAAGTGGATTCTGGATGTGTACCGTGCAGATTTAAAAGCAACCAGGCTCTTTTTAATTACAGAAGTGAGGCTTTTTTGGCAGCTCTGAAATAGGCGTGACTCTTCTATCTGCATCGAGATGCATCCACGCATAGACTCCTGTCCCTGTTTTCTCCTCTCACATTTTCCCCTGGTAAGCTCTTAATCACTCAGCAGCATAAATTACCGTGGAAATTAGACTCTTACGAAGAAGATTTTAAGAGGGAGATTCTCTTTGGTATTGACATGTACACACGGCTATATTTAAAATGGATAACCAGCAAGGACCTCCTGTAGAGCACAGGGAACTCTGCTCAATATTATGTCAACAACCTAAATGGGAAAAGAATTTGAAAAAGAATAGATACATATATATGTACAACTGAATCACTTTGCTGTACACCTGAAACCATCACAACATTGTTAATCAACTGTACTCCACTATAGAATAAAAAGTTAAAAAAAAAAAAAAGAGGGAGATTCTCTTGTCACTTTGTAAAACGGATCCTTCTCTGCTCTGAGCAGTCTTGGTGGCACTTCTTTTTCCCTGCATCCTTTTTTTCAGGGGAATTGTTATCTGTTGTGCTTTAATTATGTGGTCCCTTAGGATGTTTCAGCCCTTTTCCACTCCCAGGGATTTTAATACTTCCTCCCAGTGCACCCTGCTCACCTGATTTCCCCTTAATCTTATAAGTCTCCTTCCATCAAATCTTAATCCAGTGGTGATTAGCTTTCTCTGTGTCCATTTTTCACAACAGTGGAATTTTTGTATAATATGTTGCCTAGGAGCAGGATCTAGAACGGCTCTGAGCAAGTCTTTGGTCAACACTCTTAAATATAAAGATCAACTCAATGTAATGTGGTATCATGGATTGTACACCCTCCACTCTTCTCTGGAACAGACAAAGGACATTAGCGGAAAAACTGGTGAAATCCAAATAGAATCTATAGTTCAGTTTATATCAGGATAACAATGTTAATTTCTTCTTTTATTTTTTATTATTTTGTTTTATTTTTTAAACCATGCTGTGTGGCTGGTGGGACCTTAGCTCCCTGACCAGGGATCGAACCCAGGCCCCCTGCATTGGGAGTGTGGAGTCTTAGCCACTGGACCACCAGGGAAGTCCCTGGCTCCTCATTTTCAATGAGGCAATGAGTGTAAAATGTAAAAGGCCAGGCTTCCCTGGTGGCGCGGTGGTTGAGAGTCCGCCTGCCTATGCAGGGGACACGGGTTCATGCCCCGGTCCGGGAAGATCCCACATGCTGTGGAGTGGTTGGGCCCATGAGCCATGGCCACTGCGCCTGCACGTCCGGAGCCTGTGCTCCACAACGGGAGAGGCCACAACAGTAAGAGGCCTCCGTACCGCAAAAAAAAAAAAAAAAAAAAAGTAAAAGGCCCTACAAACCAGCAAGTGCTATAGAAATGTACTATTTTTATTTAAAAGTTCTCTTTTCCCCACTGCTCATATGGAAATTCATCCCCTTTCCCTTAGAAAACGGATTCCAGCCTGTGCTTGGTCCACAACAAACATTTGTCAGGTGCATATGGTGAGTCAGTTGCTGCAGATGCCAAGATCTTTGGGAACTTCCTCCCCCAGCCCTGCGTGGCTTGCACTTGTGTCCCCCAGTTTCTGCTCTCCCTTTATTAGTAATAGGAGTTTTACTTAGCACACAGCCACCCAGAGGAGAGTTATGTCTCCAACCTCCTCTGCAGTTAGATGTGACCATACGACTAAGCTCTGCCCTTGGGAAACAGGAGCTAGTGAGGTGTGTCGCTTACGTATGTGTGTAAAGGGGAGGGAAGGGAGGGTCCACCCCTTCCCCAGTCTTGTTTGCCAGAATATGGTCATGACGGCAGGGCTTGGAGTTGTCTTCTTGGCCATAGGTGGAGGCTGTGTGTGGAGGACGGCAGAGCCACAATGGGGAAGGAACTTGGGTTCCTGTTACCATCAACCCTCCAGACAAGCCTTGGACAACCTCCCCTAGACTTTAACTTCATTTAACTTTAACTGTCTTGGAGCTTCCTTGGTTATAGCGCCCAACCTGTATCCTAACGAATACACCCTTCAGTATCCCTCCCCAAAGCCTGAATGGCCCGAATGGCACTAGCCCTGTAAGTCCCTCTCTTCTTGGCCTCTCCTGCTTCCCTTCTACGTGGAATTCACCTATTCCAGGCTCTCGGGACCCTACTTGGTATTATCAGTAATACTTTATAGACGGACCTCTGCTCACAGCTTGCTCTGTATTCCCTCCCAGGCAATGGGCATTTTTACAGGGCTTTCTGGAGACACCACACTTATCCAGACATTGGCATTAGCAGGAAGAATGCTGAGCACTGCAGGCAGCTGGTGAGGAGAGGCTGGGGTGCGTGCCAGGTTCCCAGGGCTCCCCGCATGAACCCCGTGAAGCTTAGACCAACTTTGAAGACCAATGGCAAGGGTAAGCTGGCTTGTCTGTTTCAGAGAGTCAGAGAATAGGGGTTTAAAGTCCTTTCTGTGCTGTGGGTGCACCTCTACCCCTGTGTGGATCTGGGGTGAATCTGAGATACCGCCCTCCTTGTGCTACTTTCATCCCGGGAGGCTTTGCTCAGAGTGAGTCCTGGTCCCCAGCCATGGGGACGTGAGCGGGAGAGTGGGCAGGGTTGCCTGGACTGCCCAGCCTGGCTCCACGGGTGGGGAGACAAGACGGTCACTGACGGTCCTGCATCCTCTCCTGGAACATGTGGGCCTCAAGATGTCGGCTCAGCCCAATCTGCTCAAGCCTTTGCTTCAAGGTGGAGGTGATGGCTCTTGTGGGTTTTCTTCTCCATTGCAGAGAAACAGGGATCAACATCAGAAGAGCCCAGATCCATCCCCCTTAGTTACGTTTCCAAAGGAATTTCTCTGGACTCTTCCAAGTGGTTGCAAGAAAGCTGAGTTTGGTTTTGGTTTTGGTTTGGGGGGCCGGGTTACTCTCTCTCCTCAGTGATTCGCTGAGATGCGGGGAAAGAGAGAAGACAGACTCCTCAGAGGGAAGGGGAGAGAAATTAGAACTACACCCAAAACACCAAATCTTGGGCGTAGAAGAAGATGAAAGATGTGAGCGGTACCCATGAGCTAACATGTTGGAACAATACAGCATGTGTCTCCTTGCTTCTGACTTTCAACTGTATGAATACTTTTCCATTCTGCGACATTGTTCAAACAAACCAGCAACGCCCCCCACCCCCCCAATAATGATTCCTTTGCACCTTTGCTCTCCTGTCGTGCCCTGCATTACAGCAGGGGCCTGGCCCGCCTCCCCGAGACAGCCATCATCTCTCCAAAGAGAAGCAGTGTTTTGATAACAGGACAGAACTGGGAAGCAGGCTTTGGGCGTTGCATCCTGACCCAGGCAGGCGCCGGCCCGGGTGTTCTCACAGCCATCTGTTGCGGCCTGTAATGTATGAGCACATTAGCACATGGCCCTCCAGCAGACTCGACATTGTTCTCCTGGCCGCGTTGGTTCAGCCGACCTCAACAAAGGGGACAGTTTTGCATTCGGGATAAATACAACCACTGAGGAGGTTTTTTTTTTTTTTTCCCCTTAGGACATGTAACGTGAAGGTTTATGCTGACTGTCTGAATTGAAAAGTTGCAGCCACCCTCCTACCCTTTGACGTGGATGATTTGGGGGAGCTGCTAATGTACCAGGAAATATTTTTCCTCTTTCAAATATGCTCCCATCGGAAAGATTCATCAAATTGAATATTTGCCTTTTTTATTTTCTTTTTAACCCAAGGAGTTTGCCTCCCAAAGGATTAGGACAAATTGTCCAACTATGAATCCATTTAATTTAAAGGTCAGTTTGAGACCTCAAGGTCTGGATCCTAATTATCCTCAAAAACTAACCCAAGGGACTCAAGGAAGTAGTGGAGAATGTTACCGTTTTCGTAAGTTTGTTAAGTGTTACAGCTTTAGTAAGTTTGTAAGATGTTATAGCTTTAGTAAATTTGTTGATCCTAACTGATAAATTATTTCAGAAAACCCCTTATTTGCCCCTTATCCCAAGACCAATACATGACCAGACTCCAAGACTTGGCTGATTTTTAAAAAGTACTTTTGGGAAGGCAGAGTTCAACAATGCTTTTTTTTTTTTTTTTTTTCACAGGATCAGCTTCTGCTTGTGTTTTCTTGTGTGGAAGTCCCAGTGAAACTTCGGGCCTCTTCTGCTCTAGTTAGGAAAGGGCTTGGTAGCAAAAATCCTCCATATACATTCATCATTCATTCATTCAACTACTGTTTATTGAGCTCTTACTGTGTGCTGGGCACTGATCTATATCAGTGATAAGGATGAACAAAGATCTCTGCCTCTTGGAGCTTATACTCCACTGGGGAAGACAGACAGTAAACAACAAAATTAACAAATTTTTAAAAATATAGTATGGGGAAAAGAACAGTGAGCAGAGTAAGGGGATTGAAAATGCAAGGGTAAGGTTGGAGTATTGAAAACGAAGGAGGTGAAATTATCATGTCAATTTACAGAGTTTCCATATTCCAAAGTGAAATGTGAACCATCCTTGAGATAATGGTACCTCCCTTACATTAAAGTCTACCTCCACCCCAGTTCAGTTCCAATTGGAAAGGGCAGTAGGCTAACCCCCCCTCCAATTAGGGTAGGTGTCAAAGCTCTTTTTCATTTTTATTTTTTATTGTTTTTAAATTTTTTTGGGCCACGCTGTGTGGCTTACAGGACCTTAGCTCCCCAACCAGGGATCAAACCCGGGCCCTCGGCAGCGAAAGCACCAAGTCCTAACCCCTGGACAGCCAGGGAATTCCCTCAAAGCACTTAAATGCTTAGAAAGAGCATATTTCTTAACTCTGTTTCTGTATGTTTCCAACCGGCCCAAAGCAGGAGATGGGGTAAAGGGGTGGTAAATGTGTGTCGGATGAAAGATGCAGATTACGGAGCCAGGGGATCTATTTCTATAACCTCCTGATTTACGTTAAATTCTCATGATCTAGTTCAATGCCCTCTTCTTAAAATGTGACTCTTAACTATATCATAATGAGGTCCTGTATATGCAACAAGTAAGTTGACCATTTCATCATCAAGTCGCAGTTGATGAGAGTCTGGCTGGGTATTTAATAAGGGAATAACTCACAAAACACTACCTACTTCAGCCAGGCTTCTCACTAAGATTTGGCCTCTCTAAGACCCAAAGGTACAGACTTGCTAGGGGGGCCTGATCCACTGGAGGTGCATGTCCAGCCCGGGGGCTTTCTTTTGGGGGTCCTTGACACAGGGTTGTGGCTGGCAAGAAAGTCATGGGGCTTCTCTCTACAAGTGGCAGGGAGGACTTCAGCATTGTGAAAAGTCACAAAGGAACAAAACTTAGAATGGGTCTTTTCACTTTATAGATGCGTAGATTGAGGCCCAAAAAGGTCAAGCAACTTGCCTTAGAATGCCCAGCCTGCTCTAGATTTTTAACTCCTAGCCCAGGCTTCTTTTCACCATGGCAGGTCACATGCAATGGCCTGAGGAGTAACTCAGAAGTTAACAGTTAACGAATGGATAAACAAAATGCAGTACATCCATACAATGGAATATTATGCAGCCTTGAAAAGGAATGAAGCACTGACACAGGTTACAGGATGGCTAAACCTCAAAACCATTACACTAAGTGAAAAAAACCAGACGCAAAGGGGACATATTGTATGATTCCATTTAAATGAAATGTCCAGAGTAGGTAAATCCATAGAGACAGAAAGCAGATTAGCAGTTACCAGGGGCTGGAGGGAGAGGAAGTGGAGAGTAACTGCTTAATGGGCACAGGGTTTTACTTTGGGGGGATAAAAATGTTTTGGAACGAGAGAGAGGTGGTGGGTATACAACCTTGTGAATGCCACTGAATTGTTCACTTGAAAATGACTAATTTCATCTTACGGACATTTTACCTCAATTAAAACAAACAAACAAGAAGTGATTGAAATCAACAAGGACCTACTGTATAGCATAGGGAACTCAATATCTTGTAATAATCTATAATGGAAAAGAATCTTAAAAAGAATGAATATATGTATATATATATATATATATATGAATCACTTTGCTATACACCTGAAACTAACACAACACTGTAAATCAACTATATTTCAATAAAAAAATTTTTTCAAGTGACTGAGGAAGAGGAGCTGATGGATTCAACCCCCAAAATGTGGGGGTGATGACAAGCAGATCTGCCCCTGGGTGGCTGGGGCCCGAGCCCCACTCCCATCTGGTGGAAGGGATGATGGGAAGGGGGGGCAGACAGGGTAAGCCCCCGGGCTGGAGGGGTCTTCCACGCCTTTTTGGTTTAACGGCTTTGAGTTCCCTGCCCCTGCTGCAGTCTTTGCCAGCAAACGGGCTGCACTAGGTCACTTCCTTCCTGTCTGGGCTGAGCCACACAGCCCTCTGGTGTCTTCATTAGCTGTATGGGCCTGAATAGCTGGGCGAGTTCAGAAGTGGGGTAATGGGGAGCTCCCAGCCCCACTCCCAGGAGGCCCCACCACTGTGGCTGTCCTTGGCAATTCTAGAGCGGGAAGGGTCCTTCACCTTCCAGCTGACCCCTTGCACTGGGCATCCGAGGGGCGCGGATAGAGGGACCAGCAGGCCTGGCCCTAAGAGGAAGGGCTCCCCCCAAGAGGGAGGGGAGAGGGCTGGGGCCTCGGCTTCTCAGACAACTTTCCCTTCAATTAATTCCTCTCTGATCCTGGCTCCTGCCCTTAAAAAGACTTAATTCTGGTTGCTACGCAGGGAGTGGGCCCTGCTCCACTAGGCAATGCAAGGACTATGTGCCAGGCCCCGTACCAGGCACCCTGGGGCCTGCGGAGGTGAGAACGGGGGCTTTGCCCTGCAGGGTGGGTGTGGGGACTGGACTCTGTATATAGAGCTCAGGGACACTTCTGGGCCTCTCCTGGGGTTCTGGGTCATATGGGCGCCCTTGGGATGCTCCGGGGCTGGTCAAGTGACAAAGTAACAGGGACCCTACCTCGTAGGACCTCTCAGAAGATTCAGTGAGATGACACCCCGGCAGCTAGGTAGACTCGTCTGCCTCATTGGGCCTGCCCTGTATGCCAGGCCCAGGGCCTGGTTCTCCCTTTCAAACCTGATGCCCTATGGAAATGGTAATAGCATCACGCCCCTGGTTTGCAGGGAAGGAAGCTGAGGCTCAGAAAGCGCCTGTCTCTTGTTCCAGGTCACACAGCTGGTGGAGCCTGGCCAAGGCAGCCTACCACCACCCCATACCCAGCTGCCCAATCACGGTCTTCATGGTGTTTGATTGCTTCCCCACCCACAAAAGAGGACCTAAATATTGGTGGCTGCTTCCTGGGGGCCCAGGCTCACGAGTGAGGGTGCAGCAGCTATACCCTGGCCAGGTCTCTGGGCCCAGGGCATCCGTTCGTGGCTAGGATCAGGTAGGAGGCCATTCATTTAATCCTGGCAATAACACAATTGTCTGGTACTATTATTACCTATTCTATTTACATAAGAAGGGACAGACGCTCTGGGAGATCTGATAACTTGGTTCTCTGTAGTGCGGGGGAATCGGAACCCAGCTGCCCTGGAAAGAATGGAAATTGCCCACCAGTCTCTAGGCCCCAGTGGCCCCTATCAGCGCATGATTCTCTGGCCCCTCACACTCTCGTCTCCCTCCCCGCACTCTGGAAACCTCTTCCTTCTCTGAGTCCTCCATTCACTCCCAGTGCACCATCCATCCATTCATCCTTTTACATCAAGCAGGAATGTCTAGATACAAAGGCATCCAAGCCAGTTTGTACCCTGGGGGAGCTGAAAAGCCAAGGACAAGTGGTAGTCATTTCTAGAATTGTCTACACTCCCATTTCAGTAGAGGTTGTGAATTCCCTTGGTGCACACACAGGACACTGAGGGGAGTTGTTTTCACCCATCCTACCCTCTCTGCCAGACAGGGGCTCCCAGAACCTCTGCCCAGAGGTGGACCAGGGGATCCCGAGGGCTCAGGTACCCAGGGCCTAGCCTGATCTTCCCACGGAGCTCTGGTGATCACCCAACCTGGCTCCATTCTACAGGTGAGGAAACTGAGGTCAGAGAGAGCCTGCAAGGCTTCTGGGAGGCCACTCCAGCCCTGCTCTGCAAGGCAAGCTTCTACTGCCAAGAAGATGTGAGGATGAAGAGGGAGTGAATTGCTCATGGTCGTGGTTCCCACTGGCTCTTCCCCGGGGAAACCGAGGCCTCAGAAAGCAGGTTTGGGCTGGGAGTCCAGCAGAGGGAAGGGTGGTGGGCCGGGCCTACAAGGGCTAGAAGGAGCGGAAGGGGACAGATGCCCAGCTTTCCCGGAAGCCAAGGAAGGGGAAGGTAAACGGAGCTGTCCTTGGCCAAGGATCACTGGTTCACAGGGTCTCCAGGGCTCAGCAGGCCCCAATGGCTTCCAGACCAAGGCGAAGGCTTCGAGGTTCCAGGCTCACCGGTGTGCCTGTACCCCGTGAGCCCGAGCTCGGGTGTGGACTAGGGAGCGTGGACCCGGGTGGCAGTGCCCGGCCGGTGTCCGGGATGCTATTTGGCCTCCACGTGAACTTAGGCGCTTCTGGTGGGTTCTGCGTGTCTCCCTCTCGGGGGGACTCCCAGCCCCGCCCACAGCTAGTGGACTCAGAGGCCTTGTAGCCGCCGCAGACTCAAAGCTCCCCAAAGAAAAGCCGCGCGCGGTCCAAGGCAGCTGCTTCAATCCTAGCCCGAGCGGGTCACGCTGGGGCCCCGGCGGGTGAGGACGGGGGTGCGCGTCCCCTTCAGGCCCGTTCTGCCTGCTCGGGATCCAGGAAGCAAGGGGTGGAGGGGATGCCGACTCACAGCTCGGCACGAGATCACGGAGCAAGTCGACGGGGAGGCTGGAGGACCCCAACGCCGGCGCCCAGCTGGGCGGTCCTGGTCAGCCGCACCACTTTCCGTGGTTGCAAACTGGAAGCTCGCGGGGCAGTCGGCCCCCTCCCGTGTCTGTGGGGCCCTCGACGTGCTGTAAAGTGAGGCCCGAGGCCCCCGGAGAGGACAGCGCGCCCTCCCTGCTCGCGCACCCCACCGCTTCCTCGGATGTCCCACAGCCCGACCCGTGCAGGGCTCCTCTGCGAGTTGCAGCACGCGGTGTGGACGGCGCAACTGGGCAGGGGATGCAGCCCGCGGGCCAGCGGAGGTGGCAGCTGTCCCGCCACGAACGACAGTCCCTCTCGGCGCCGCCGGCCGCCTAATTAGGGGCCGCTTCAGCTCCCCCGCTGCGGCCCTTCTCCGCCCGCGCCGCGCGCCCACCCGAGCCCGCTAATTGCTAAGGCCTTTCGGCACCGCCCGCCGCCCAGATGGGGGCGTCGGGGCCAGATGGGGTCCAGGCGCACAGGGGGAGCATTGAGAGCGTCACCTAAGGGGGCTGGGCGTGGTGCGGGCGGGCTGCAGCGCGGGAGCTCCGACGATCCCTGAGGCTGGCGGCTCATCCAGAATCTGGGGACAGCCGTGGAGAGGGAGGCGGCGAGGGGGGCCTTGGTGCGGATGGGGCGACCTCCCCGAGGTGGGCTCTGGAGCCAGACTCCCAGAGTACAGCCCTGCCGCCTCCGTTTACTGTCTCCTCCCCTCAGCGAGCCACGTACCCTCTCTGTGCCTCAGTTTGCTCACCTGTAAAATGGAATAATAGTAGCATCATCCTCAAAGGGTTACCGGGAGAACTGAATGAATTAATAACACACGCAAAGCTCTCAGCGCGATGCTCTATACCAACTAGCCTTCAATAAATGTTGGTGCCTCCTTTTCCAGCCTCCTCCGCCTATTATTAGTATCCTGAACTCCCCGACTCCTCGCGCTGCCACCTTGCTCCCGGATCCGCCACATCTGTTCCTCTCTACAGCGTCCCCTCCCCCCATTAACCCCAGCCACAAATGGATGCGGCCCTATAGCAACAACGCAGTCACAAGAGAGATATGGGAAGTAGCGATGGGCGTGAGGGGTGATGCCTGTCTCTGGTCTCTGCCCTGCCTAGGCTGGCCCGTTACTCTGACAGGGGGTGGAGGGCTTAGCCCCAGGGCTCTAGCCTATGGACTGTCTGCAGCCTCCAAACCAAGGAGTGGCATGCTGACCTCTGCTGTTCCACAGGCACCCCTCCCCAGCCAGGGTGGGACTCAGTGCAGCAACAACTTACCCTGAGAACCGCCAGGCCTGATTCTGGCCTCTCTTACAGGTTTGCAGAGACCATCAATGACTGAAGAGCCTGTCACCGACAAGGTCTTGAGACCTTTGGTGTAGGGCCCCTGTCAAAGACCCCCGTAATCCTTACTGGTACCGTGAAGCACATGTGTGGAGACCCAGACTTGGCCCAAAGTCCATACTAAAAGAAGGACCTAAAATGAGAGGTGGGCTTGTATAGGGGGAATCTTTTGCTTTTGGTGAACTTCTAGGGGGCATCAAGGTGTTTACTTAGTAGAGGGAGTTCAGACAGATTGCTACGTGGGTTCTGCCCTAAAGCGAGGCAGACAGACAGCTCTCCAGCACTGAGAGTGTCTTGGGGGCTTTAAAACCCAATGCCCTGGCCTCAGGGCTTTTCCCTGGTTTCAGTCTGGGAATGAGAAGGGCAGGTCTTACTTGCTGGGCTGTCCAACCCCAGATCGCATGAGTGTCCCTGGTACAGTCCTTCCTACAGCCATCCTCTCGGAGTGCGACACCTTGGGTCTCAGCAACGTTCCCAACTGAGATGTGCTTCAGGTGTGAGGCTTTGCTTTGCCCCTTGGCTTTACTGCCTGTTCCTGGGATTCAGAGTTTCTGCTCTATGGGAGCTAGAGGTGCAGGACAACTCCCAGGGGTTCCGGCGTGCTCTCCAACACAGAATCCAGGGAATAGTCATTTCTCCGTGTCTGCTGCCCAGTAAGGGAGTGACGAGGTAGGACAGTGCTCTGGGGGACAGAGGCCATGGAGGAGGCAGTGCCCCTCCGCCTCAAGTCAGCGACTTTTTATGGTGGGGTGGGGGTGGAGAGACTCTCGAAGACCTTGGGGGCTGGTGACAGAAGTCTCTGGGCCCCGAGGCTGAGAGCTGAGGAACTGCGAGGGCCACGTGGGGCGTGGGGAAGCTGAGCTGTAGACCAGCGCACGAGAGAAGCTAATGCTGCCGGGAGGAGGGCCCTCCGTCCCAGTGCCCTGCGGACCGCGTCTCTCCCGGGACCGTTTAGCCACCGCCTTCTCCCCTCCCCTTGCTTTCACTGGGGGTTGTGGGTGCGCCTTGGAAGTCCGCGTGGTAGCCTAACATTCTTCCTCGCTCTCCTGCGAAGCCCAACCGCTGGCCTGAGTCACCCACCCAGGCTGCCCCCAGTCTAAGGCCACTCTGCAAGGAGCCACCTGCCCCGGGCGGAAGTATGCGCTCGTGTGCGCCTGTGCGCGCCGACTCGGAGTCCGAGGACGCTGCGCTCTCCCAAGTGGTGGCCCAGATCCCTGGCTGGGCGCAAGGTTTAGGTGGGTGGGCCCGGAGCCTGGCTGGATCCAGGCCCTCCTTCCTTGGAGGCCCAGGTCTAGCGAGACTGGCGGCTGGACGCGGGCCGAGAGCTTGGGTATGGGGATTGTGGGGAAAGACTTGATTTATTTTCTTTCAGCAACTGCCCCTCTGTGCATACACCGCGCACGCCGGGAGCCCACGCCTGCACACGCCAAGGCTTGAGGTGGGTGAAGGAAGCTGAGGCTGCGACGGAGCCCCACCCGCTACCCGCATCCCGCGGGGTGCCCTCTGTTTGTGTCTTCGGCTGGAGCAGGACCCAGCTTTGAATTCGTAACAAATTTCGTTTCAAATGGGATTTCGAAATAAAAGCTACTAGATCCTGCCCTACTCTCTTCTTGGATTCGCGTGGTGCGGTTTGGGCCCCACCCCCTTTATTCCCCCCTCCGCAGCCCCTCGGCCTCTTCCCAGCCTTCTGTCAAAAGCGAAGCCGGGTACGAGGCCTACAGCACCCATCCCTGGGCGCCCGCCTGCTGTTTAGGTCAGCAGCCCGATAGTACCTTCTGGAGGACCTGGAAGCACCTGTCCCCGAGCGAGGGGATGGAGCCACCCTCATTCCCGGGCAAGGGGAGTCCTCCTGAGGCTCAGGGGCGACCTCAAGAAATGGGGTTCCAACCGGGGAAACCTTCTCCGCCCCGGGGTCCCTAGGCGCAGGGACCTTCCACCGGTGGCCACCAAAGACGTCGGCGGCGAGAGGGCCCAGGACCGCGGGACCAGTCCACTGCGTCCGCGCTCCGCTGCGTTCAAGGGTGCGCGTTCTTCCGTAAGCCCGCGGGCTGAAAGACTGCAAAATGGCCTGTCCTCTTCCTTGACCGGGAAAGGCCGAAGCTTTTTAACTTTTACCCAGAATCTCTCTTAAGAGCCACGTCCTAAATTTGTATTGCAGTTTTGGATTGTGAGGAACCCAGTAGCGGCGACAAAACAGAGGTGGCCCTGGGGGAAGAGCACGAGGCCAAAGCGCCGCTCGCAACAGTCTCGCTCCCCGCGGGCAGTTCCCAGCCCTGACATATTGCAGTTCAAGGCCGGGGCGGGCGCCGGGGCAGGGTCGTGCCCAGCGCAGGGAAGGGAGTGAAGCGTTAGCGGATCCCGCGCCAAACGCTCCCGCAGCGCTCTGCCGGGAACACCATGGCGATGCCGGTCGCGGGGGTGGCCTCACGTGGCTGGTCCTCAGCTGAAGCCCCGAGCTGGATGCGGGTGGGCGACCGGCTCTCAGCAGAGAGCAAATGGAATCGCGGCAGGGCAGGAGACCTGAGCGCCCGGACCCCCAGTCAAAGGCACGGGCCTCACTCCGGAGGCCCAAAGTTCCGCCAGCATGGAGGGAAATTTTCACTTTCAATTAACATACTCCTCAACCAAAGGGAAAAGGAGCTCCGGATTAGGCGTTAGAAAATAAAAATAAAAACAAGTGAGTTGTGAGAAGCACCCGGAGGATGTGCTCAGAACGTGTTTTAAAGAGAATGTGAGTATGTTTGTTATGGGGGAGGAAAACAGGCAAACAACCCTTTTATCTTTCTCCAGGGCAAAACCAGCAGAACGGTCCCCAAATCCGGCCCAAAGGGATGGAATCCTGCACCCCATTCCCCAGGCGGCTCCCCGCACCTCCTCCCACCCACAGGGCTGGAAAACACCGGACTTACTTTAAATTTTATTTAAAATCTCAACACTCGATCATTTATTTCATTTTTTTGCAACCAAACAAGTAATAAATATTATTTAGCACTTTTTTCTTTTTACAAAAATAAAACAGATGATACACTCTCTGCAAGGGGCAGCGATCAGAGGTGGGATGTTACGTGCTGACGCCGTGAAGCCCATATTGCAACTCCGGTAGCGCCCAGGCGGTTTGCGGGAGACAGGAAGCACGGAGGAGTTTGTCATTTGTGTTAAACTGGCAAAAAGAAACCAATATAGAAGAAACCCGGCTTAGACTGGGGGGTGAGGGGGTAGGACTGGCAGTCACGTGAGCAAACAGCTCCGCAGCGCGCACTTACCTCGTTATTGATATTTACACATCCAAGAAAGAAAAAACTAAAAAGCCAACAGAACTCCCCGAATAACCAAAACTGTATTCACAGCAACCTCCTCTGAGTTCTGTCAAACCCTCGGGTACCGAAATGACTGCTCCCAATCAGGTAAGAAATCAAATCACTTTGTGCTCAGAGATGGAAAGGGAGGGAGATTCTACTTTAAAGTAACTAAAAAGACACCCGCACCTAAAGTCGACAGTTTTAGGTTATTCCAATCCACAAGTGGTTCTATTCTGATCGTCTATAAAGCTTGCTCATACTGTTGAAAAAGGAACATCGACAGATTTTATTAGAAAGCCACAAGCCCCCAAACCAATAGGAGCGACAGGGAGGAACGGTAACAGTTCTGAGACAGCTGTGGGTTTATCCACATATGGAGATTGGACACGACCGTAAGTGCTTCTGGTACAAAATACCAGCTTCTGACCAACTGGTACCCCTGGCCCTGGTCCAGGGACGACCCGTGAGGGCAAGGCCCGGACAGCCGCTTCTGGAGTGTGGCTGAGAGTCTCCTTCCCGCCCAGAGAGGAGGCAGCAAAGGAAGTCTCCAAAGCTCCCCTCCCTCCTCTCCTCCCCGGTAGAACCAAGGGCTGCCCCGGCCGTGTGAGGCCAAGTTCGCAGGGAAACTACAGTTTTTAGAATCACCTCTTTTTCGGGGGAAGGGGGGTTTGGAGGAAGGGATGCACGTAGCTGTGCCTTCATATAAAACGGTGTCTACCCGAGCAGCGCTGTTTAAAGCCAGAGGGGGTTGAACCAGGTCCCGGAGCAAATGCCCCTGTCACTCCCCACTGTGCAGTGCGCGCCCCCACTGCTTCCGTTCCTGGGTGCTGCGTCCTCACCATTGCCCCCACCCCCAGCCCACGGTGCCGCGCTCCTCCTTGGAACTGAGCTCCCAGGGCCCAGCGCCGGCCAGTCCTTGCTTCCCCGCAGCCTCCGCCCCCCCCCGCCCCCTCCCGCCCCGCTCGCCAGAACGCGCCTGCACCGGCCAAGCTCACTTGGCGTCGGAGGTGAGGCGCGGCAGACTGCCGGCGCCCATGGCCGACACGTGGTGGTGCGGGGGCGGCACCTGGCACATGCTGCAGGGGCAAGGCATGCCGCCCCAGTGCTGGAAGCCGCCGCCGCCCCCGCCGCTGCCGCCCGCGCCCCCCAGCGGGGCTGCCGCCGCCGCCGACGGAGACTTGAGCAGGCCGTGAGGGGGCCGAATGGAGCCGACCGACGACAGCCCGGAGCCGGGCAGGGAGGCGCTGGACACCGCGGCGGCGGCCGCAGCAGCGGCGGCGGCCGCAGCGGCCGGAGGCAAGATGGGGTGGTGCACCGCCGGGTGGTGCGCCGCGTGGGCGGCGGCCGCGGGGTGCGCGGTGGCGGCGGGCAGGGGCGCCGAGTGCGCCAGGCCGCCGCAGGCCGATGGGTGGAAGCCGGCGTGGTGGCCGCCGTAGATCTCGCTCACCAGTCGCTTCATCTCCTCCAGCGAGTTGGTGAGCATGAGGATGTAGTTGCGCGCCAGCAGCAGCGTGGCGATTTTGGAGAGCTTGCGCACCGACGGGCCGTGCGCGTACGGCATGACCTCGCGCAGCCCGTCCATGGCGATGTTGAGGTCGTGCATCCGCTTGCGCTCGCGGCTGTTGATTTTGAGGCGTAGCTGCTGCAGCTCGGGCTCAGTCATCTGCTTCTTGTCCTTCTTAGTGGACGACGCGGCCGCTGACGACGTGGACGAAGAGGTGCTGGACGAGGAGGACTTGAAGCCACCGCCGCCCAGCTTGTCCCCCGGATGCGCGCCCGCCGCGCCCATGGCGCCGCGCAGCTCTGCGCTCCGCTCCGGCGGGCAGTCGCTAGGCGTGGACGAGGACACGGTGCCCCCCGTGAAGCCGCTGCCCCCACTGCTCTTGCTCCGGGCCGGCAGGAAAAGGTCATCGGGCTCTGGCGACGACGGGCGGCTAGACACCAGGCTGGCGTCCGAGTCCATGGCCCCGAGGGATAGTCGCAGCTTTCGCAGGGTCCTCCCTCCCTCGGTCCTCAGAGCTTCCACGGACGCCTACTGCGGAGAGGAGAAGAAACACGAGAGAGAGATCAGAATCGAGACTGAGATCGAGAGGCACTCGGTCAGTGAGACAGAAAAGCTGTTCCCGCCTGCACCGCAGCGCGGGGTGCAGGCGCGTGGGGCCGGTCGCTTCTGGTGCACCTCGCTGTCTCCGGCCTTCCTTCCTGCGGCGTGCAGGTGCGCTAAAGTCATCTCTCCCTCCCTGCTACCTCCCCCCGCTCTCATCCACAGGTGGTTTAATCCAGGGAGGATGGGGTGCCCCTCAGTGAGGGTGGCATTCCAGGGTTTTTATGCCTTTTCTTAGGAATGGGGAAGCAGGATCTCCAGGGCTGGAATGAAAGAGTGTCAAGTGAGGGCTTTTCTTTCGGACGGTGGAGATCTAAATGGAGAACTATTTATTTGGTTCCTCAAAAGCATCCACCTTATCTCCATCGACAGCGCGCAGCACACACACGCTCATAGGCCGGCACCCAGCGCCCGCGCCGGGCCCAGATTCCACGCGCTGCCTCCGGGGCCAGCCGGGGACTCGCCAGCTGACCGGGACTTGGGCAGAAGAAGCTATTGTTGCCCCGACTTCTCGCTTTTGGGCGAAAGGTGTGCTGCGGTCACTGTGGGAAGGGTCAGAGCAGCGAAGCCGCTCGGGAGAACAGGCGGGCAGGGGAGCGATCTGCGTCCCCTTTAACGGAGCTTCCCGGGTCGCAGCCGAAGTGAGGGGCGTCTGTCCCTGGGATGTAGGCTGGAGTTGCTGGGGGGCGGGGACACTTACTGTGGACGCAATTAGAGGAGCTCGTTCCCAAAAGCTGCAGCAGAGAACCGGGCCAAGGCGCTGATGTCGCGTCGGTCTATAATAAGCATCCGCACCTTTGCCGGCTCGGAGGGTTTTTATAGCCCGGTGGCAGCGGCGACGGCGGCGGTGGCCGCGGCGGGGGCGGGGAACAAAGTGCAGGTCCTGGAGGGGCCACCGCGCCAATGAGCTGGGCCGGCCCGGGGGGCTGGGAAGCTGATGTCATCGGGGCTAATTCCGCTCAATGAAACTCGCCGGGCCGGGCACACGCCTCCTCCCCGCTCACAGCCAATGGGCGCCCGCGGCCGGGAGATTCTTGGGGAGGGACTGGAGCAAGGACCCCGAGGGGGCGTGTGAGAGGCTAAGGGGAGGCGGAGGGCGGGCTCGCGGGGGAAGTGCAGAGGGCAGCGGTTGGGACCGAGGGAGAGAGGAGGGAACATGGTCAAATTTCTATTAAAATACGGGAACACAAAGTCAGGCTGGGAGATGGGATGGGACGGGATGGGGGCTCTGCACACAAACTAACCTGACACACAAGGCGCTCGGATCTTGGGGATGCGCGCGGATAACCCTGGCGACCCAGGAGCTGGGGCTGGAGTCTCCGCCCTTCCTCTCTCTCTCTCTCTCTCTCTCTCTCTCTCTCTCTCTCTCTCTCTCTCTCGTGTGTGTGTGTGTGTGTGTGTGTGTGTGTGTGTTCTCGCCACCTGTTCCCACCTCATGGGTTTCATCAACACGTGGGCATTTTGAGCCGCAAACGTACAAGATAACCAGGCACAAACCTCCTACTTTTCTCGCACTCTAAGCGCGCCTCTAAGAGGTGGCGGCTGCCGCAGCTCGGCCGGCGGCCAGTAGCGCCCCCAGCTGGGTGCAGGGCCTTGCGAGGAAGAAGGCGGGGAAGAAAAGAGGGGACCGACTCCAGAACGGTGTTTTGAAAAAAATCACACTCTTCATAAGGTTGACGGTGGTGTAGACACAGGGACGAGGTATTTCCGCATAGTAACCACGCTAACACGAGGGGAGAGTCGAGCTCAGAGCTAAGCATCCCCTCACAGCACGGGAACCAGGTGACGGTATTTTCTGCACCATCTTTGTGGTGGTCACCACGCCATGGGGTAGGGGACAAAGCTGTTTTGTCTGTAAAAAGAAACCTCAAGCCTGGGCGAAGATCTCTCCACACCGTGGGCCAGACAGAAAGATCCAACCGCTTGCGGCCGCGGTGGATCACGTTTTACCCATCGCAGCCTAGCTCCCAAACCCGGAAATCCTTGACCGTGAGGAATTCAACCCGATCTGGAGAAGCGCCTAATTGAGGTAGTTCCGTGTGGTACTGGCGCCTCCACCCATTTTACAGATGGGAAAAATCAAGAGACTGTGTCTGTAGCAAGCCTACAGGGGAAAAAAAAAAAAAAAAGCCAACCCTTTACAGCGCAGCCCTGCCAGTACTGCAGATGTGAGCATTGGTGGTTCCTTTATAGTAGAGGCGGCCGCCGTCTCCCTAACCTCACACATTTTCGCTAGTTGAATTTCTCACACCTGTACATTTCAAGTACAGAGGTTTGTTTCTTCAGATCCAGGACCCTAGACCTTTATACTGCAGACACACAAACGCGCCTCAGCCCTCTCTCCCAGGGAATGTGACCGGCCTCTGGTTACCTCCGTTATTTGGGAACTTTTAACTTGCATGTACGGCTTAAAAAAAAAAAAAGCAAACAAATAAACTTAGCGAATAATTCGCCTTCAAGTAGGAAAGTTACAAAATAAAAAATACAAAAAGAAACCCATATTATTGCTCCCAGTTTCTGGATAAGTCTTCCAGCCCTGTCTCCACTAGAAAGCCAAGGGGGCTCTCCCCCATGCCCCAGTTCGTGCCTTTTGGGGAATTATTTTTCAACCCGCGCGTTTCCCAGCTGGCTCTGCAGCCATCCGTTAAATATGTATTTAAAACATGAAGAACTGAAGCGTGGAGATGTGTCGTCCACCGGTCACGGAGGATGACCCAGCACCGTTCAGTTAGGCGAGTCTGGCGCTTGGAAGAACGCAGGGAGAGGGGGTGGGGAGCTGGCAGAGCCCGGGTATTTGCGGGTCATTCCTTGGGCTTCCCCGGCCACCGACGGTGAGGACATTCGTGGGGCTGTGAGCTCTGGGCCACCAGCCGGGGCGTGGACTTGTGAGCACGCCAGTGTATCTAATAAACACCAGCGGGCGCAACGAGTGCGCGCCTGGGTTGCAGCCGCTTAGGTTAGTCCAGCCGGCGGCACGTGTCCTGGAGCCCCCGTTCCTTTTGTTGCTTTTGCCACCGGCGACCGTCCTGCGCGGTCCGCGAGAGTGCGCGGTTCTTTACGCGCTGGCTCCAAAGCCTGAGGTCGGAAGCGGGGGCGAAGATGGGTGGGGGGGGCCTCCTGGCACGGCGCGGGTTCCGAGCCTGGGAAGGCACAGTCCGGAGGCAGGAGAGCTGGCTTACTGGCCAGGTTCCCGCGTGGACGCGCGTAAGGACGCTCCGGGCCCCAGCGCCGCGCCACCGAGCCGAGGCAGTGGTGGCTATTCGGAGGCGGTGCAGCGGCCCCTCGCGATCCTCACTCCCCACTTCCGGAGCTCGGGCTGGCAGCTCGAGGCTGCGGGCCCCTTCTCCGGGCATCCTTTCCCCAACATCCTCCAGTTTCCAGAGAGTTGCTCGGGAGGTGGGGGCGGTCTGTGTCCCCTGGGCTTCTTCAGCCCTTGGGCAAGTCGTTTGCTGAACACTTCTCGCTCTGTCTCCGAGAGTCCTCCTACCCCCTCCAGGAATAATCAGAAACTAGAGCTCGGCCAGTGGCGCTTGCTCTCTTGTGGGTCCTCGAGGCGGCCCGGCACTTGTCCAGGTCTTGCGCCCGGCGCCTGGTGTGAGCGTCCTGGGAGTGTCCCGGGCACCGCGGTTCCCACCCGCGCGCGCAGCTGGGCCTCAGCCCCTTCCCGCGAAATTGAGTGTTCACTTGCCGAGGCTAATGGGCCCGGCTCCGGGAGTTCCTGGCTGGCCCAGGAGTCCTGGAGCTGTCGGCCTCCTCCGTCAAAACGGAAGACGTGTTTTTCCCTCTCCTTTGTGTTTCCTTCCCACAAAAGGCCGGGTGAGTGTCAGGCCGGCCTTTGCTCAGCCGCCTGGCCGCCCGGGAGGAGCTGGTGCCAAACGGGCCGGGGCGGGCTGGCGCGGGGCTCCAAAGGCGCAGACCTCCCACTTCTTCCCGGGTTCCTCCCGGGCCTTTCTTTCCTGTTCTCGCCTTTCCCTTCTCCGAGTTCCTGCGCACATTCAGGCAGCGTCTCAGCCCGGGTGCCAAGGAGAGCGGCGTCCTTGCGCAGGGCGGGCCGGGGCTGGCGGTGGGAGGCGAGGCTCCCGGAAAGAAAAGAAAAAAGATTGCAGCCATCGCTCCCGGTCCGGAAACCAGAAGGGAAGCGGAATGCTAGCGTTCGGCGTCCAAACGTGAGCGATCAGACCGCTTGGAAGGCAGAACTCGGCAAACAAATACCTTGTGTTCCCTGTGAGACTCAGTGACCGGAGTGGTCCGGGTCATCCCCGGCCCCAGCGCCTAGCACAGGACCTGACACGTGGAGGGTGCTTGCTAAATAATTTGGAATGCACACACGTGCAAATATGCTGGTGTGAAACCAAACTGGCAAAGTTCATGTAAATGTGGTGGAAGGTGCGTGTGTATTTCTTCGGTCTACACAGTAAACCAGGAGGTCTGTAATCTGGATTGCTGGGGATATGGGAGCATTTAGAATGACAGGGGTAGTGACTTCCACCTAATGACCACTTAGAGGTGACCTAAGCTGTGCCTAGTGGGTCTGGACAGACTTCATCTCATCTCTCCCTGACCTAGGAGGGAGGTATTACTTACTCCCATTTTACAGATGGGGAAACTGACCCTCAGAGGAGTGTGGCCATTTGTTTAAGGTCCCCTGAGCAGAGGGGCAGGTCCCGGAAGGCAGCATGGTGATGGAGCCAGTGAGGTGGTGGGCATCCAAAACTTAGGGATCTCGGGTTGTCTGCTCTTGGCCTCAGGCTCTCATTGCCAAAATGGGTTTCTAGAAGCT
Source organism: Mesoplodon mirus (assembly GCF_964341445.2). Taxonomy (NCBI): domain Eukaryota; kingdom Metazoa; phylum Chordata; class Mammalia; order Artiodactyla; family Ziphiidae; genus Mesoplodon; species Mesoplodon mirus. The sequence continues at coordinate 135,244,295 of NC_138982.1, read as the reverse complement.
ACTTGTGGCCTCTAAGGGTGTGTCTGCTGTGAGATTTGAGGAGGGGGTGAGAGGGTTGAATAATATCCTCCCTTTGTGATTTCTTTATTCTGCTAATACTTGTGACTGTGAGGCTTTGAGCATAAAGGACCCCCCTGCCCTGACCTGGCTCATGCTTAGGTGTCACCTAAAGGGAAACAACCAACAAAAAAGGAGACAAAAAGAGAGAAACAAGAAACAAAAAAGCAGACAAAAAAAACCCCAAACTAAAAGCCCTTTCCCTCCAGTCAGTCCCTGCATCTGGATCACCTGCCCCCACATCAAGCCCATGACTGTCACCTGCTCCTAAGGATCCCTGCCATTGAAGTTAACATGCCCCCCAAAGTTCTCAGTGGAATGAAGTTGGGACTGGACCAAGGAATGACCCAGAGCTAACTTTTATAGATCTCACCTTATAAACTGTTATCTTACCCAAGCTCTGCAACAGCCCTTTGGTGTTAAGAAGAAGGCACATTGTTCCCATTTTACAGATGAAGATACTGAAGACTGAAGATCAGGGCAGGGGCTGAGTTCAAACTCCAGCCCACAAGATCCCAAGTCCTAGGGGCCTCAGTGGCTTAGTCTGACACCTCCATCCACCCTCTCCCGCCATCCCTGAGATACTAGGCCACTACACCCTCCCCCCATTGAGATTAATCTGGAAGATGGGGGATCACGGTGAACAGAGAGATGAATCTGGAGAGCGAGTCCTGAGGTGGGTTGCGCTCCACTAGAGTATAGGATGGCATGCACAAAGGGGACCAGGAAGTCCCCGACCCTGCCTGGGGCTAAGACCTTCCGTTAGAGGAAGCAACAGGTTTCTGGGTGTGGCAGAGTCTCTTCCAGGCTACAGGTGACAAGTCTGAGAGGCCAGTTTCCGGAGATGGGACAGGAAATGCATGCGTACCCCGTACCCAGTGTGGTCCGGGTGGGGAGCTGCAGGCGTGACGGGCGTGGAGTCTCTTACTTCCACACACAGAGGGGTGAACGCCTGTTCTGAGCACTGGATGGATGGCCTGCCTTGTTATATTGGAAAATGTAGCAGCATGGCATCTCCTCATTGTTGCCTTAAGGATCAGGTCCAGAGCCCTTTGACGCCAACTGGCGGGGTCCCACCGGCCTCCACCGGCGGCTCATCCTGTTCCCCTTCCACCCTCCCTTTCTCAGGACCCGGAGCACCTGATGGGCTCTGCTCTTTCCTCATCTTCACGTGTTCCCACCACCCCCTCCTGCCCTTCCTCCGGCCCATCTGGTCTTGTTCTAGCCTTTCAGGGATCACCTCCTTCTCGAGACACTATAGCACCCAGAGCTTTCCCTACGCCCCGTCAGGATCCACCTTGCTCTGTTGTGAGGGTCTGGCTCCCTTGCAGCAGGGGAGGTCCCTGAGGGTCTGTGCCCCAACTCACTTTGCATCCCCGGGGGGCCCAGAGCAGTGAGAGGCCCCAGAAGGGCTCAATAAATAGAAGCTTCGGTGGTAAGCCAGTTACACCCAGAGAGTTTTACTGGAGTTTCCACATACCACAGAAGACAAAAATAATTTAGCATCAGGGTACAACATTTCCCTCTCGTTAAACCAAATTCAGAACTGCCAGATGAGGACCACTTTTGTCACTCCCTGTCATGTGGAGGCAGGGTGACAGATCCCTCCGCCACCCCACCTTCAAGGCAAACAGGTCGTCTTATAATGCGCGGGCCCCGGACGGAGATGGGCTCAGGCCGCTGCCCACGGGCTTCAGGCCGCGCGAGGCCACAGCGGGAAGGGAGAGGCGCGCGGGGCGAGAGGAGACGAGGGCGTCCCCATCGCGGGGCAACGACGCGGCCGGGGACCCGGGCAGGGCCCTCCGGCGCCCGGCGCCCTCCCCAGGGTCAGCCCGGACGCGCAGCCCGCGAGGGACTCCGCAGCCTCGTCTCCCCGGCCCGAGCCCCGGGCTGCGCGGGGCCGCCGAGCGCACCGGGAAGCCGGGACCCCGCCGCGTGGGCGCCGCAAACTGGCCACCGCTCAGGGCCAGTGGCCGCAACTTCCGCCGCGGGGGATGGGGGTGATGGGGGCAGCGGGCAGCGCCCGCCGGGAGCCCCGGGCGCTCTACACCGCGCGCATGGCCTTGGGCTTGAAGAAGGCGGCGGGAAAGACGGGAGCTGGGCAAGGTCTCCTGCTTCTCCCTTTCCTCTTTGCCTTTCCGCTCTCTTCCTCTCGCCTCTGTGAGTCTCTCCCCCTCCCCTTTATCCTTCTTTCTCGTTTTCCTCCAGTGCGTTTGGCTGACATTCCCCCTACCTCCAGCGTCCTCACCTCCCGGTATTAAAATGAGTCTTGCCGGGCTCCCGAGAGCCGGGAACCTCAGGGGGACTCCGTGCGCGCACGCGCCCACCTCTCTCCAGCCTCTTGTGGTCTGGGACCCGCAGCATCAGGGCTGCAGGGAAGCTCATTAGAAACGCAGAGTCGCAGGCGCATCCAGGCCCAGTGAGACAGAATCTAAATTAACCAAGGTCTCCAGGTGATTCATGGGCACATTGGGGTTTGAGAGGCAGTTTTCGGTCTTTGCGGGGGGGCTCATCCTCAGGTATGCTCGTCTCCCCAGGGTCCCTGGGGCTTCCAGTTCTAGACACAGACCCTTTCTGGGGCTGACAAGGCTATTTCCTGAAGATTCCACAACCTCTCCCCAGCTTTTGAATAGTCCTTGCTCCCACTCCCTCGACTATCGGTCAAAGAAAATTCAGTAAGCATTAAAAAAAAAAAAAAAAGATGCCCGCCCAATTGTAAACAAACAAAACAAAACCTTTGAAATAAGAGAAAGCAAAAGTCACCATTAGCCCAACTCTCCTCCTCCAGAACAAGTCACTGTCAAAGATTTTCGTGAAGTCCTTCCAGACTGTATACAGGCTTTGTAACCTGGTTCTTTCATTTCTTAGCGTCTCTTGGGCATCTTTCCACAATACAAGATCCACCTGACCCCTTTAACAGTATAGGCCCGCACCAATCTATTCCCTTTGGATCCTTCCCTCTTTTGCCTGTCCAGCCCTGAAAAGCCCGTCAAAGCCAGAAACCCTGAAAACAGGTTTCCAATGTGTGTGCCCTTGTGGTGGGAGGACCATGGGGTCAGGATTGCTGCCTGATTAAGCCTGGAAAGTGAGCTCCCCTCTTGGCCACTGCTGGGCTCTCTGCCAGTTGCTGGATCTCCTTGAAGGAGTCTCTACCCAAAGGTGCAGTAAGGGAGACTGGCTCCCATTTTGCCTGGCGTCAGATGTGCAGGAAGCGCTGACCCATCCGTCTGTAGCTTGCATTGGCTCAAAGGAGAAAAGATCGAAGTGTGAACAGAACATTTCTGGTCTGGAACTGAGACCAGGGCAGAAGTTCTGTGATTTCAGAAGATACAGGAGTTTTAAACATTCTATTTCCTTTTTCTTTCCCCATTTCCAACAACAAAAAAGGTCATCCACTTCTGAAGCTAAGTGTAAGCAAAGAAGCCATTCTGCTTCGGTCGTATTTACAGTTTCCATCGGAAGAAGAAGGAGAAGGAGAGGAGGAAGAAGAGGAAGGGGGAGGGGGAGGTAGGGATGGGAAGGGAAAGAGGAGGAAGAGGAAGAGAAAGAAACTACATCATATAAACTGGATTCTCTCTTTTTTAGAACATGTATTGAATAGGTGCTATGTAGCACATGCTTAAAATAAAACTCGAATGGCACAAAGAGTATTTGATTAAAAGTTAGTCTCCCAGGTACAACGGACCTTCCCCCAGAGGCAGCTCTTGTTACAGTTTCTTGTGTATCTAGAAATGTTCTTTGAAAGTACAAACTATATATTTAAAGATCTCTTTTTTTTCCTTTTTCGTACCCAAGTGGTCGCATACTCCGTACACTCTTCTCTATTTTGATTTTTTTTCCCTGAATAGAGATCACTCTCTACCTTACAAGGTACACACACACACACACACACACACACACAATACACATATTTACAATAATACACTTGCTCATTAAAATGCTCACCAGAGCAGTCAGAGGGGCAACAAACCTCTGTCCATTTTCAAGGAGGACAAGTACCCTCACCTCAAAATCGAGCATCACAGCATTGGAATCTGGGCACACAGGCTCCTGATGGTACCTTTCTGCTTCCTTCAGTCACAGAGAAGTGAGGACACCCTGAGACACAGATAAAGAGAGATCTAGGAGCCTCCTACACTGAGTGCAGCTTCTCCACGGGGTCCCCAGAATGGTGCTTTTAGCCACTGCCTGAAACTTGCAGTTGAGTCCATTTTTTTCTTGTTGTAATTGCAAAAACAATAGTTTGTCCTATCTGGAGGACAATCAACCAGAGAGATCTAGACAGACAGACTTTAAAGAATATATATAAGACCATGAGATGAAACTAATTAGTCATTTTCATCTTTATTTGTTGAATAGGTAACATGTTCACATAGTTCAAAATTCAGAAGCATATCATGAAAAGTTTGCTTCCCATTCCTGTGGGCTGAGGGCAGCCACTCAATTCCCTTCCTCAGTCACCATCTCTTGTTTATTCCTCCAGAGGTATTCTATGCAAATTCAAGCAAACACACACACACACACAAACACACACACGCACACACACTCCCTGTCGGTCCCACCAGTGTGTGCGCGCTCTCTCTCTCTGTTTCCCTTTTTCTTTTTTTAAAATTTATTTAATTAATGTATTTATTTATTTTTCGCTGCATTGGGTCTTCGTTGCTGCGTGGGCTTTCTCTAGTTGCAGCGAGCGGGGGCTACCTTTCGTTACAGTGCACAGGCTTCTCATTGCAGTGGCTTCTCTTGTTGTGGATCACAGGCTCTAGGCACGCGGGCTTCAGTACTTGTGGCACACGGACTCAGTAGTTGTGGCTCGTGGGCTCTAGAGCGCAGGCTCAGTAGTTGTGTCGCACGGGCTTAGATGCTCCGCAGCATGTGGGATACTCCCAGACCAGGTCTCGAACCCGTGTCCCCTGCATTGGCAAGCAGATTCTTAACCACTGCACCACCAGGGAAGTCCCTGTTTTCCTTTTTATACAAATGGTAACATACTATACATATGGCTCTCTACCTTGTTTTTTTCAATTAATACCTGGGAGATCACTTCTTTGTAGTGCATTAAAAGCTTCTTCCTTTAAAAAAGGAACAGGGTTCCGGTAATAGGCATGTACCATTGTTTATTTAGCCATTACTCTGTTGAAAGACAAATTTATAATGTTCCTAACCTTATACTATTACACATACTATTACTTATACTATTACGAACGATGCTGCAAAAAATCTTGTAAATTGTCATTTGCATATATGTAGTATATCATGTGGATAAATCCCTAGACTTAGAATTATTAGGTCAGACAGTCTGTGCAGTTGTAATTTTGATAGATGTTGCCAAATTGTCACCTAAGTGTTTTCCCAATTTATGTCACAATGTAGAAGAGAGACTGCTTGGTTGACAGCTAATTTAAATGCTCACTCTTATTTTCCTGAGTGCAGGGAGAATGTGATCTCCAATTTGGATGTCACAATAGGTGACAAGCTGACCGCTATGACTCTACAGGATAGACTAATAAAATGTCAATTCCCCCTTCAAAACATCAAGGTACAAATTATAATAGATTTCAACATCTGGTACCATTTTCAGTCCTTTCAATGATTTACTAATGACTTTTCCAAGTAGTTGCGTAGAATGGTCCAAGTATGCCAGTGCATTTTTTTTTGCCAGTGTATTATCTCTGCTGAGGAATATTTATGTTTCGAACATATAATTCAATAGATATTTATTGGGCTTCTTTCCTGTGCCAGGAACTGTCCTGGGTGCCAGGGGTCCAGTAGTGAACAAAACAGACAACATCTCTGCTTTCAAACATGTTAACAAAGTAATTGCTATTGTGAATATTATTATAATTTCTTTTGATTCTCTCAACAGCCCTGGAAGGTGGTTACAGTAGGGTGTATGTGATTAACCCACTGCCACCTCAAGTCATATGACAAACATTGCTGGTTGTTCCCACAAATCTGTTCCACTTTCTGCATAGAACTTCTGGTTGGGCACATGGCTACCCAGAACAAGGACTACATTTCCCAGCCTCCTTTGTAACCAAGTCCTGGCTAGCAGGATGTAAACAGAAGAGGTGTGTGCAACTTCCAGTGATGTCCTTCTCATTCTGTTCCTGCTGGCTCGAATCTCGACCTGATGGCTTGGGCTGGAAGAGCCACCAGGATCCTGAGGTGGCCATGGGGCCGCATATGAAAAAGCTTTAAGAGAAGAGCCTGGGAGCTTCCCTGGTGGTGCAGTGGTTAAGAATCAGCCTGCCATTGCAGGGGACAGGGGTTCGAGCCCTGGTCAGGGGAGATCCCACATGCCACAGAGCAACTAAGTCTGTGCGCCACACCTACTGAGGCTGCAAGCCACAACTACTGAGCCCACGTGCCACAACTACTGAAGCCCGCGCTCCTAGAGCCTGTGCTCCACAACAAGAGAAGCCACCATAATGAGAAGCCTGTGCACCACAACACCACCCCTGCTCACCACAACTAGAGAAAGCCTGCATGCAGCAACGAAGACCCAAAACAGCTGAAAATAAATAAATTTATTTTTTTAAAAAAAGAGAGAGGAACCTGGGTCCCTCACAGTATGGAGTGCCAGACCCACCCAGGACCAATCCTTTATTCTCTTATATGAGAGCAAAACCCCTTCTGCTTTGTTAAATCCATTGTTGTGTTGGGTTTTCTTGAGGTCTGAAAAGGCATCTCTCCACTGCAGACATCTTTGTTCTATCAGCTGAGCCTGAATCCTAACTAATACCCGGGGCACAATCATAACAAGACTTAAGATATCACCATGTCATGAGGCCATCTTCCCTTTGGAAGAGCCTCTAAGGGAGCACAACCTGGTCCCTCACTGTTTCATTCAGGAAGCGGTGATGCTGAAGCCAACCCAGTGGGAGGGGAGGCTGCGGGCTGAGCTTTTTGTAGAAAGCTGATGTGCCGTGGGCAGCATGAGTTTCCAGGAGATGAGCATCCCTGGTAAGACTAAGGCGTGAGAGAGTTGGCGGGCAGCCAGCCCTGGATCCTCATGCCAGGAAGGCCTGTTCCTGGGTCCTTCTTCCCAGGGTAACGTGGGTGCCTGCACTGAGCTCTGCCTAGGTCTTCCATGGTGAGGCAGGCAGCTGCTCCCAAGGGGCAACCTGGTGCATTAAGCTGCCCTTGGTCCCTAATTCTGACACTGATTTAGGCAGAACTTGCCACCTGAGCCTCCCTCCTGAGGCTCAGGGATGGATTTCAGCAAGGGCCAGCAGGTCTCCCGAAGGTGGGGGCTTCCTTCCAGGACTATTTCCAAGAATTAAGAGGTTTGTCCCAAGCGAGAGAGTGGCATGGACATATATACACTACCAAACGTAAAACAGATAGCTAGTGGGAAGCAGTCACATAGCACAGGGAGATCAGCTCGGTGCTTTGTGACCACCTAGAGGGGTGGGATAGGGAGGATGGGAGGGAGATGCAAGAGGGAGGAGATATGGGAATATATGTACATGTATAACTGATTCACTTTGTTATAAAGCAGAAACTAACACACCATTGTAAAACAATTCTACTCCAATAAAGATGTAAAAAAAAGAAAAAAGAAAATGGTCCTGAGGACATGAGGAAGGGGAAGGGGAAGCTGGGATGGAGTGAGAGAGTGGCATGGACATATATACACTACCAAATGTGAAATAGATAGCTAGTGGGAAGCAGTCACATAGCACAGGGAGATCAGCTCGGTGCTTTGTGACCACCTGGAGGGGTGGGATAGGGAGGGTGGGAGGGAGGGAGATGCAAGAGGGAAGAGATATGGAGACATATGTATATGTATAACTGATTCACTTTGTTATAAAGCAGAAACTAAGACACCATTGTAAAGCAATTATACTCCAATAAAGATGTAAAAAAGAAAGAGGTTTGTCCCTTGCAGTGGATTGATTGGAGGTCCCCCAAATATATGTCCATGTGCAAACCCCTGGAACTTGTGAATGTGACCTTATTTGGAAAAAAGGTCTTTGCAAGACCTTGAGATCATCCTGGATTATCCAGGTGGGCCCCAAATCCTGTGACAAGTGTCCTTATAAGAGCAAGACACGGGGAGATTTGAGACAGAAGGGGGAGACATAGAGAGGAGGAGAAGGCCATGTGAAGAAGAAGGTAGAGACTGGAGTGATGCAGCTACAGCCAAGGACCACCTGAAATCACCAGAAGCTGGAAGAGGCCAGCAGGAATTCTTAACTAAAGACATTGAAAGGAGCATGGCCCTGCCGACACCTTGATTTCAGACTTGTGACCTCCACACTGTGACAGAATAAATATCTGTTGTTTTAAGCCACCAAGTTTGTTGTTACAGCAGCTCCTGGAAATGCTTCCAAAATAGACTCAGCCATTGGCTTGGAGAAAAGGTCACTAGCTTTTGCTTCTCCAGGGTCTCTCTCCACTGTCTCCACTCTGCTCTCTGCCCCTGGCTTCCTCTGGTTGACCTCAGTCAACCTGATGGGAGGGAGGAAACTGGGACCTTAATCAGCCTGGCTTCTGAGGTCTCCTGCGGCTGACTGTGTCCCACAGTAGTGGGTCACATCCTTCTAAGGCATCCCATTCTGCAGGACTTTCTCTCCTCTGGGTTCCGGTAACCTCTCTCTCCCCTTGTCCTTGCACTTCTTCTTGTAGTCCCCCTACACCCTGACCCCATCATTGTAATCCATCCCTGTGTAAATTAACCTTCCTCAAAGTATCCTAACTCGGGTGCGCTGTTTCCTGTTGGGATCCTGACTGATACAGCCCAACAGGGGTCCCCATCTCCCTAGTTTTGTCCAGGGTGGAAGTCAGTGTAGAACTTCAGAAGGTGGGAGTGAACTTCCTCAGGGCTAGACCCCTTCAAGGGGGGAGATCTACACATTCTGAAAGGATGGGTAAGGAAGGGCTTCAGGGATGGGGCCCTGCAGAGGCTTTCTTATCCCTGTCCCAAGTATCTCTCTATCTCAGGGACCAGGATCCAAGCTCCACTTTCCAGAGGACCAACCCCCTGCCTCTTGCTAGAATCTAGAGGTGCTACTTTTGCCCCCCATGAGGTATGGGGGGGGCAGCCACGGTGTGGTTCCACCTGCCTGGTGAAGCCTGGAGGGCTGGGATCTAGATAGACACGGGCAGGACTGTGTGTCTCCATTACACCCCTATAAGGGGAAGTCAACCACAGTTTTCTAAATTGCAGAATTAGGATAAAGATCCATGAAATCTACTATGTGCATGGGAGAACATAAGACCATGTTTCGATTTCAGAATTGTTCCCTGACAAGAGCTAAATCATGACTAACCACCCCATTCAAGACCACTGTGCTCTCCAGGATTTCTGGTGCCTGTCAACTATTACATGTGACACTGAGGAGGGTGACCCCACACCAAAATCCAACTGACCACCCAGTTGATGTGTCAGCCTGTACAAAGGAAATCAATTTAAGAGGAGAGACCAGGTTCAAGGTCATGGGATGGCAAATGGAGAAACATGACAGGAGAGAAGAGGCTTCAAGGAAGACACAGAGATTGTCCAAGGAGGCTTCCCTTAGTTGAATGATCACCACCACTTTATTCAAAATAATGCGTTGATTATTGTTTTTCTGGTAACAGAAGTAAGGCATGGTCCTTGTTAGAAAATGTGGAAAATAAGGGTCTCATACTATAGAAAACTTGGAGAATGCAGGGTTTGATTGTAGTCCAGTGGCAGGTGACCAGGACCCTGTTAGGGGCTGAATGGTCCCCCCCACACTGATTCCTGTGTTGAACCCTAACCCCAGTACCTCAGAATGTAACTGCATTTGGACATAGGGTCTTTAAAAGGTAATCAAGTTAAAATGAGGTCGTTAGGGTGTCCTTAAAAGAAGATGAGGGCTTCCCTGGTGGCGCAGTGGCTGAGAGTCCTCTTGCTGATGCAGGGGATATGGGTTCGTGCCCTGGTCCGGGAGGATCCCACATGCCACGGAGCGGCTGGGCCCGTGAGCCATGGCTGCTGGGCCTGTGCGTCTGGAGCCTGTGCTCCGCAACGGGAGAGGCCACAACAGTGAGAGGCCCGCATACCGCAAAAAAAAAAAAAAAAAAAAAAAAAAAAAAAGAAGAAGATGAGATTAGGACATGGACCCACAGAGGGAAGAGCACACGAAAACATGTGGAGAAGGCAGCCATCTATAAGCCAAGGAGAGAGCTCCTCAGAAGACACCAACCCTGCCTGCATGTTGATCTTGAACTTCCAGATCTGTGAGACAATGACTTTCTACTGTTTAAGCCACCAGTCTGTGGTACTTTGTAGCGGCAAGCCTAGCAAGCTAATAGGGTGGGCAGTGACGGGGATACAGAGAAGGGGTGACAGATGAAGACGTTCTTAGGAGGTAAAATCAGCAAGCCTTGTGGACAGTAGAGGTGCGGGATAGTCTAGGATCTTAACAGTTTTCTAAGCTTGGGTGGCTTGATGGGAGGGATGTCATCCCAAATCATCATCTGGGATGGAGATTCGATGAGAAGGAGTTGATGTTTTGGACGTGTTGAGTTAGAGATGCAAGGGGGACACCCAGAAGCGATGTCCAATGCCCACGTGGGGGTGTTGTCCAGGGGATCGAGCAAGAGGACTGGAGGGGAGTACAAGAGCACATCAGGGTGAGTGGAAATCATCCCGCAGGTAGATGACATTGCTCAGGCACAGAGCCGCTGCCGGAGGACAGACCCTGGGGAGGCCGACACTGATTTTCATCTGCGACAAAGGGCCCCTCATTTATCGTGCGGATGGTCTGCATCTCAGCTGTTCATGTTTATTAGGTTGATTCCAAAATATTGTCTGCCTCCCCTAATTTCTCTTTCAATCTATTGTTTACAAAATTCCCAAGATAGGCACAGACAGACTACTCCCCACATGCTAAATTGGTTAAATTATGGGGCAGGCTGTCTCTTTTTTTTTTTTTTTTTAAATATTTATTTATTTATTTTATTTTTTTTTAATTTTTTGCCTTATAACAAATTTAATCAGTTATACATATACATATGTTTCCATATCCCCTCCCTTTTGCGTCTCCCTCCCACCCTCCCTATCCCACCCCTCCAGGCGGTCACAAAGCACCAAGCTGATCTCCCTGTGCTATGCAGCTGCTTCCCACTAGCTATCTACCTTACGTTTGGTAGTGTATATATGTCCATGCCGCTCTTTCACTTTGTCACAGCTTACCCTTCCCCCTCCCCATATCCTCAAGTCCATTCTCTAGTAGGTCTGTGTCTTTATTCCTGTCTTACCCCTATGTTCTTCATGACATTTTTTTTTCTTAAATTCCATATATATGTGTTAGCATACAGTATTTGTCTTTCTCTTTCTGACTTACTTCACTCTGTATGACAGACTCTAGGTCTATCCACCTCATTACAAATAGCTCAATTTCATTTCTTTTTATGGCTGAGTAATATTCCATTGTATATATGTGCCACATCTTCTTTATCCATTCATCCGATGATGGACACTTAGGTTGTTTCCATCTCCGGGCTATTGTAAATAGGGCTGCTATGAACATTTTGGTACATGTCTCTTTTTGAATTATGGTTTTCTCGGGGTATATGCCCAGTAGTGGGATTGCTGGGTCATATGGTAGTTCTATTTGTAGTTTTTTAAGGAACCTCCATACCGTTCTCCATAGCGGCTGTACCAATTCACATTCCCACCAGCAGTGCAAGAGTGTTCCCTTTTTTCCACACCCTCTCCAGCATTTATTGTTTCTAGATTTTTTGATGATGGCCATTCTGACTGGTGTGAGATGATATCTCATTGTAGTTTTGATTTGCATTTCTCTGATGAGTAAAGATGTTGAGCATCCTTTCATGTGTTTGTTGGCAGTCTGTATATCTTCTGTGGAGAAATGTCTATTTAGGTCTTCTGCCCATTTTTGGATTGGGTTGTTTGTTTTTTTGTTATTGAGCTGCATGAGCTGCTTATAAATTTTGGAGATTAATCCTTTGTCAGTTGCTTCATTTGCAAATATTTTCTCCCATTCTGAGGGTTGTCTTTTGGTCTTGTTTATGGTTTCCTTTGCTGTGCAAAAGCTTTGAAGTTTCATTAGGTCCCATGTGTTTATTTTTGTCTTTATTTCCATTTCTCTAGGAGGTGGGTCAAAAAGGATCTTGCTGTGATTTATGTCATAGAGTGTTCTGCCTATGTTTTCCTCTAAGAGTTTGATAGTGTCTGGCCTTACATTTAGGTCTTTAATCCATTTTGAGCTTATTTTTGTGTATGGTGTTAGGGAGTGATCTAATCTCATACTTTTACATGTCCCTATCCAGTTTTCCCAGCACCACTTATTGAAGAGACTGTCCTTTCTCCACTGTACATTCCTGCCTCCTTTATCAAAGATAAGGTGACCATATGTCCGTGGGTTTAACTCTGGGCTTTCTATCCTGTTCCATTGATCTATCTTTCTGTTTTTGTGCCAGTACCATACTGTCTTGATTACTGTAGCTTTGTAGTATAGTCTGAAGTCAGGGAGCCTGATTCCTCCAGCTCCATTTTTCGTTCTCAAGATTGCTTTGGCTATTCGGGGTCTTTTGTGTTTCCATACAAATTGTGAAATTTTTTGTTCTAGTTCTGTGAAAAATGCTAGTGGTAGTTTGGTAGGGATTGCATTGAATCTGTAGATTGCTTTGGGTTGTAGAGTCATTTTCACAATGTTGATTCTTCCAATCCAAGAACATGGTACATCTCTCCATATATTTGTATCATCTTTAATTTCTTTCATCAGTGTCTTATAATTTTCTGCATACAGGTCTTTAGTCTCCTTAGGTAGGTTTATTCCTAGATATTTTATTCTTTTTGTTGCAATGGTAAATGGGAGTGTTTCCTTGATTTCACTTTCAGATTTTTCATCATTAGTATATAGGAATGCCAGAGATTTCTGTGCATTAATTTTGTATCCTGCAACTTGACCAAATTCATTGATTAACTCTAGTAGTTTTCTGGTAGCATCTTTAGGATTCTCTATGTATAGTATCATGTCATCTGCAAACAGTGACAGCTTTACTTCTTCTTTTCCGATTTGGATTCCTTTTATTTCCTTTTCTTCTCTGATTGCTGTGGCTAAAACTTCCAAAACTAGGTTGAATAAGAGTGGTGAGAGTGGGCAGCCTTGTCTTGTTCCTGATCTTAGTGGAAATGGTTTCAGTTTTTCACCATTGAGGACGATGCTGGCTGTGGGTTTGTCATATATGGCCTTTATTATGTTGAGGAAAGTTCCCTCTATGCCTACTTTCTGCAGGGTTTTTATCATAAATGGGTGTTGAATTTTGTCGAAAGCTTTCTCTGCATCGATTGAGATGATCATATGGTTTTTCTCCTTCAATTTGTTAATATGGCATATCACGTTGATTGATTTGCGTATATTGAAGAATCCTTGCATTCCTGGAATAAACCCCACTTGATCATGCTGTATGATCCTTTTAATGTGCTGCTGGACTCTGTTTGCTAGTATTTTGTTGAGGATTTTTGCATCTATGTTCATCAGTGATATTGGCCTGTAGTTTCTTTCTTTGTGACATCCTTGTCTGGTTTTGGTATCAAGGTGATGGTGGCCTCGTAGAATGAGTTTGGGAGTGTTCCTCCCTCTGCTATATTTTGGAAGAGTTTGAGAAGGATAGGTGTTAGCTCTTCTCTAAATGTTTGATAGAATTCACCTGTGAAGCCATCTGGTCCTGGGCTTTTGTTTGTTGGAAGATTTTTAATCACAGTTTCAATTTCAGTGCTTGTGATTGGTCTGTCCATATTTTCTATTTCTTCCTGATTCAGTCTTGGCAGGTTGTGCATTTCTAAGAATTTGTCCATTTCTTCCAGGTTGTCCATTTTATTGGCATAGAGTTGCTTGTAGTAATCTCTCATGATCTTTTGTATTTCTGCAGTGTCAGTTGTTACTTCTCCTTTTTCATTTCTAATTCTATTGATTTGAGTCTTCTCCCTTTTTTTCTTGATGAGTCTGGCTAATGGTTTATCAATTTTGTTTATCTTCTCAAAGAACCAGCTTTTAGTTTTATTGATCTTTGCTATCGTTTCCTTCATTTCTTTTTCATTTATTTCTGATCTGATTTTTATGATTTCTTTCCTTCTGCTAACTTTGGGATGTTTTTGTTCTTCTTTCTCTAATTGCTTTAGGTGCAAGGTTAGGTTGTTTATTTGAGATGTTTCCTGTTTCTTAAGGTGGGATTGTATTGCTATAAACTTCCCTCTTAGAACTGCTTTTGCTGCATCCCATAGGTTTTAGGTCATCGTGTCTCCATTGTCATTTGTTTCTAGGTATTTTTTAATTTCCTCTTTGATTTCTTCAGTGATCACTTCGTTATTAAGTAGTGTATTGTTTAGCCTCCATGTGTTTGTATTTTTTACAGATCTTTTCCTGTAATTGATATCTAGTCTCATAGCATTGTGGTCAGAAAAGATACTTGATACAATTTCAATTTTCTTAAATTTACCAAGGCTTGATTTGTGACCCAAGATATGATCTATCCTGGAGAATGTTCCATGAGCACTTGAGAAAAATGTGTATTCTGTTGTTTTTGGATGGAATGTCCTATAAATATCAATTAAGTCCATCTTGTTTAATGTATCATTTAAAGCTTGTGTTTCCTTATTTATTTTCATTTTGGATGATCTGTCCATTGGTGAAAGTGGGGTGTTAAAGTCCCCTACTATGAGTGTGTTACTGTCAATTTCTCCTTTTATGGCTGTTAGTATTTGCCTTATGTATTGAGGTGCTCCTATGTTGGGTGCATAAATATTTACAATTGTTATATCTTCTTCTTGGATCGATCCCTTGATCATTATGTAGTGTCCTTCTTTGTCTCTTCTAGTAGTCTTTATTTTAAAGTCTATTTTGTCTGATATGAGAATTGCTACTCCAGCTTTCTTTTGGTTTCCATTTGCATGGAATATCTTTTTCTATCCCCTTACTTTCAGTCTGTATGTGTCTCTAGGTCTGAAGTGGGTCTCTTGTAGACAGCATATATATGGGTCTTGTTTTTGTATCCATTCAGCCAATCTGTGTCTTTTGGTGGGAGCATTTAGTCCATTTACATTTAAGGTAATTATTGATATGTATGTTCCTGTTCCCATTTTCTTAATTGTTTTGGGTTCGTTATTGTAGGTCTTTTACTTCTGTTGTGTTTCTTGCCTAGAGAAGTTCCTTTAGCATTTGTTGTAAAGCTGGTTTGGTGGTGCTGAACTCTCTCAGCTTTTGCTTGTCTGTAAACGTTTTAATTTCTCCATCAAATCTGAATGAGATCCTTGCTGGGTAGAGTAATCTTGGTTGCAGGTTTTTCTCCTTCATCACTTTAATTATGTCCTGCCACTCCCTTCTGGCTTGTAGAGTTTCTGCTGAGAGATCAGCTGTTATCCTGATGGGGATTCCCTTGTGTGTTATTTGTTGTTTTTGCCTTGCTGCTTTTAATATGATTTCTTTGTGTTTAATTTTTGACAGTTTGATTAATATGTGTCTTGGCGTATTTCTCCTTGGATTTATTCTGTATGGGACTCTCTGTGCCTCCTGGACTTGATTAACTATTTCCTTTCCCATATTAGGGAAGTTTTCAACTATAATCTCTTCAAATATTTTCTCAGTCCCTTTCTTTTTCTCTTCTTCTTCTGGAACCCCTATAATTCGAATGTTGGTGTGTTTAATGTTGTCCCAGAGGTCTCTGAGACTGTCCTCTGTTCGTTTCATTCTTTTTTCTTTATTTTGCTCTGCAGCAGTTATTTCCACTATTTTATCTTCCACCTCACTTATCCGTTCTTCTGCCTCAGTTATTCTGCTATTGATCCCATCTAGAGTATTTTTTATTTCATGTATTGTGTTTTTAATCGATGCTTGATTCATCTTTAGTTCTTCTAGGTCCTTGTTAACTGTTTCTTGCATTTTGTCTATTCTATTTCCAAGATTTTGGATCTGGGAAATAGAATCTTGGATCATCTTTACCATCATTATTCTGAATTCTTTTTCAGGTAGACTGCCTATTACCTCTTCATTTGTTAGATCGGTGGGTTTTTATCTTGCTCCTTCTCCTGCTGTGTGTTTTTCTGTCTTCTCATTTTGCTTATGTTACTGTGTTTGGGGTCTCCTTTTTGCAGGCTGCAGGTTCGTAGTTCCCGTTGTTTTTGGTGTCTGTCCCCAGTGGCTAAGGTTGGTTTAGTGGGTTGTGTAGGCTTCCTGGTGGAGGGGACTAGTGCCTGTGTTCTGGTGGATGAGGCTGGATCTTGTCTTTCTGGTGGGCAGGTCCACGTCTGGTGGTGTGTTTTGGGGTGTCTGCAGACTTTTTATGAGTTTAGGCCACCTCTCTGCTAATGGGTGGCGTTGTGTTCCTGTCTTGCTAGTTGTTTGGCTTAGGGTGTCCAGCACTGTAGCTTGTTGGTCGTTGAGTGAACCTGGGTGCTGGTGTTGAGATGGAGATCTCTGGAAGATTTTTGCCGTTTGATATTATGTGGAGCTGGGAGGTCTCTTGTGGACCAGTGTCCTGAAGTTGGCTCTCCCACCTCAGAGGCACAGCACTGACTCCGGGCTCCTCAATTTGGGATGATGTGTTGTCTATTCATGTATTCCACAGATGCAGGGTACATCAAGTTGATTGTGGAGCTTTAATCCGCTGCTTCTGAGGCTGCTGGGAGAGGTTTCCCTTTCTCTTCTTTGTTCTCACAGCTCCCGGGTCTCAGCTTTGGATTTGGCCCCGCCTCTGCGTGTAGGTCACCGGAGGGCGTCTGTTCTTCGCTCAGACAGAACAGGGTTAAAGGAGCAGCCTCTTCGGGGACTCTGGCTCACTCAGGCCGGGCGGGAGGGAGGGGCACGGAGTGCGGGGCGAGCCTGCAGCGGCAGAGGTCGGCGTGACGTTGCACCAGCCCGAGGCGCGCCGTGCGTTCTCCCAGGGAAGCCGCCCCTGGATCCCGGGACCCCGGCAGTGGCGGGCTGCACAGGCTCCCGGAAGGGCGGTGTGGGCAGTGACCTGCGCTCGCACACAGGCTTCTTGGCGGCGGCAGCAGCAGCCCCAGCGTCCCACGCCCGTCTCTGGGCTCCGCGCTTTCAGTCGCGACTCGCGCCCGTCTGTGGAGCCCTTTTAAGCAGCGCTCTTAATCCCCTCTCCTCGCGCACCAGGAAACCAAGAGGGAAGAAAAAGTCTCTTGCCTCTTCGGCAGCTCCAGAGTTTTCCCGGACTCCCTCCCGGCTAGCTGTGGCACATTAGCCCCCTTCAGGCTGAGTTCTCGCCGCCAGCCCCAGTCCTCTCCCTGCGCTCTGACCGAAGCCCGAGCCTCAGCTTCCAGCGCTGCGCGCCCCGGCGGGCGAGCAGACAAGCCTCTCGGGCTGGTGAGTGCCGCTCGGCACTGATCCTCTGTGTGGGGATCTCTCCGCTTTGCCCTACCCAGGTATGTGGGGAGTTTCTTGCCTTTTGGGAGGTCTGGGGTCTTCTGCCAGCGTTCAGTAGGTGTTCTGTAGGAGTTGTTCCACGTGTAGCTGTATTTCTGGTGTATCCGTGGGGAGGAAGGTGATCTCCGCGTCTTACTCTTCCGCCATCTTACCCGGAAGTCTATTCTTTTTTTCTATACCAGTCCAGGCTGTCTCTTTAACCTACCCTTGTGATTATTTGCCATTTATGGTGCTTAGTATGCTGGTTTCCAGGACCCACCATATGTGCAGGTAAGTGTGGAGCTGGATGGGCCAACAATGGGCTATTTCGCTTTTAGTGATAAATGTTCTTACCTCTTTGCATCCCACTGACCTCTTTCCTTTAAAAATCTTTTAATGTGAAAAATGCATGTGTGTGTTGGAAATGTGTAGAGGTGGAAACAGCTATCTCTTCTAAGAACAATGGTATTATTGTTGTGATGATGATGATTCTGTGGATGGTTATAACTAGCATATATTACAGAGTTACTATGCATCAGGCACTACACGCTCTTGTTTCTAGGATATATCGCTTTCCACTAAGACCTATGGTTCTTTAACTATGGAGGCTACAAAACTTTAAGATAGGTTTCTGTTTCAAAGTGCAGGCTGTGGATTCAGGTTGCCTGGGTTAGAATTCTAATTTCCTCACTTACTAAACTAGAGTCTTTCCTGGGCAACTATTTAAACTTTCTGTAAGGTATCTGTAGTAGATCTATATCATCTATAGTTGATCTTCCTCACAAGTTTATCGTGGGGGTCAAGTCTAATAATACGTGGAAAGCATTTAGAGTAGGGCCTGGACATAGTAACAGCTCAATAGATGTTGGCTGTAAATGTTCCCTCTGTATGAGGATAAATACCTCATGTTTGTGTTTGAGAAATTTTCTTCTTTGAGAAAAGAACATGCCTATGCCATCTCCTTAGCACGACATGTTTGGGATTCTGGCAAGTTTCTGTCGTTTATTTCCCCAGAGGGGTTGTTACCGTTAACCCACTGTTAAACTAAAGTATTCAGTTCCACTTTTTAAAAGTTTTGTAAAAAGCCTTACCAAGCGGAAGATGCCAAGCACTCTCCTGCCTGACATTTTATTAAGAATGAAAAATAAAGAAGCCAGCAGAGGTCCAGAGGGAGGGTAATTGAGAAATCTGACATGATTGCTGCTAATTTGTTGACAGTGTGGTGTTGGTGGGAGAAGGGCGATGGTGGGGAGGGGATGGGCAGGGTACGCATGGCCCCCGCTCCTCCAGACCCTGCATTCATGGAGTAACAGCTGAACTAAGTGTTCACATTGAAGGCATCAAAGGCTGGAGTCTTTGAGATACCATTCCTTCTAGTCCATGATGTCAAAGGTGGCTTCAAATATATCCAGCCCTTTCTGGGTGGCATTGTTTAGGATGCTGGTCCCAGCAGATGGCCCCCAAATGCACCTCAGCCTGGTAGAGCAGGGACCACATGTGATGGTATAGTCTTCTCATTAGCAAACAGAAAAAAAAAAAAGACAAGGATGAGAGAGGAGAGGGATGAAAAGGATACACAAAGACATTTACATATTTACATTGTCTCTCTCGCATTTCAAATTCTCCTTTAGCTGAAGTGTCAGTGGGTTTGCTTTTCTCCTTCTGTTTGTATGTTTACTTGTGCTAAATAGATTATGGTAATCAGGCACATAAATGCATGCAACTGTTATTATGGCATTTTAATCACAGAGTTTTCACTGGAAGCCTTCATTAGAATTCTCATAATCTTACTTGTTAGTGTAACAAACAGTAATAAATGCCAAGGAGCTTGGATTAAGGCAGAGGCATTCAGACTTGAAAAGAGGAATATGGAAATGTTGTCAAATCTCTGCATTACTTATTGAAATGTGACATCAACAGTTCGGGACTCTAAATATCTTACTCATTATAAGGATAGGGAACAAGGCAACCTGAAGATAGTAATTATGTCTTTCTACTGAGCACTACAAACATATGTCTTCCAAAGAGTCGTCCTAACTCCTCTGAAACAACTGGATGGTCTGATACACAGTCCTGGCTATAATTTATTAATGTTAAAATTGGAAAATTTTAGTATTAATAATTCCTTTTATTTTATGGTTAGTGGTAAGTGTGTGTGAACGTGAGTATGTCTCAAAACTTCCTAATTCTCATTATCTTTCAATCTTGTACTATTATTTGGCAAATTGGTAGGAAAAACAGCAGTTTTTTTTTTTTTTTTCTAATAAGCAGGATCACAGTAATGTGCTTGAGAATAAACCACTCTTCCTGAAAATAGTGTGGTTTTGCAAGCAGGTCTAAGCATCAGCACACAATAGATGACCATCTCAATTTTGCTCAAGCCCAGAATTTAGATGTGAGGATGTCAGTTCTGGGGGAAACTCCCTACTTCAGTTATATGTTGCTGCGTAACAAACTAGGCCAAGATTTAGTAACTCAAAACAATGAAAATGTATTGTCTGTCATGATTCTGTGGGCTTACCAGGCAGTTCTTCTGATTAACTTGGTGCTGGCTGAGATGCGGGGATAGCTAGAAGGTCTATAATGGATGCTCAGCTGGGGCTGTTTGGTCCAGGCCTCAGTTCCTCTCTGCTGTGGCATCTCCACCTGGCTGCTTTGGCTTCCTCGCCACATGGTGGCTTTGTTCAAGAAGAAAGATTCTAAGAGGTGAAGACAGAAGCCGCAGATCCCTTTAAGGCTCAGCCTCACAGGTGACACTATGTCACTTCACTGCATCCTGCTGATCCATGAGTCACAAGCCAACCCAGGCCAGTGTGAGAGGGGGCACTGCACAAGGGCATGGGTCCCGGGAGGTGTGCTTCATTCAGAGCCATCTTTGGAGACTAGCTTCCATACTCCCATACGGGGGGCTACCCTTGCTGGTTCCCCATCACCCTGTCTTACGCTCAACTCTTTCTTGTCTACACGTGGGAGCAAAAGTGGGCAGGGGGCTTTCTCCTCGGAGACTGTGTGCCAGGGAACCACCTTTCTTTACTTCCTCTCACTGCAGCCCTTGAGGTCCAGCTGTCCTTCTTGGGAGTGCGGTAATAGAATTCCTGCCACCAGCTACTGCACCTGGATACAATCAGAGGTATCGTCTCAAGTGACTCAGGTCATTTGTCCAGATGTGGTGAGCACACTGGTGCTCATGTCCCTCCCTGTCCTTGTCACCAGGCTCCATCCCTCAGAGACACATTTCTTAAACTGGTGCATGGACTAGTCACCTGTATCTGGATGGCCGAGGAGCTTGTTAAAAAGTGGAGGTTCGGGCTTCCCTGGTGGCACAGTGGTTGCGAGTCCGCCTGCCGACGCAGGGGACATGGGTTCGTGCCCCGGTCCGTGAAGATCCCACATGCCGCAGAGCGGATAGGCCCGTGAGCCATGGCCGCTGAGCCTGCGCGTCCGGAGCCTGTGCTCCGCAACGGGAGAGGCCACAACAGTGAGAGGCCCGTGTACCGCAAAAAAAAAAAAAAAAAAAAAAAGTAGAGGTTCACTCCAAACCCACCGAATCAGAGCCTCTGGGGGTGGGTCCTCAGAATCTCTCCGTTCAACAAACTGCCCTGTTGATTTGGATGAGTACTCAAGTTTGAGAGCCCATGTTCCAAGTAGACCTTACTCTGTTTCATGTACCCCTTTGCTGGGCCTCTAGATCCTTGGAGAGTTTGGATCTCTCTGGTCTGGGCTATGAGTTCACCCATTTTTACCTTTAGATTAAAACTGATGCCCTGGAAGCAGCTGACTTCCCACAGCTGCCCCCCTCCCAGGAGGACTCATGTCCTTGTTCGACTTCCTCACTCTGGCCCAGTTAGCGCGACCCCACTGTCCTCCGTCCTCCACACTTGCAGCGTGTGCTGCAGGATTCGTCGGTTGGTCAGTTGGTTGCTGTTGCTGCTGCTGATGTGTGCGTGTGTGTGTGTGTGATCAGCTATGTCTTCATTGCCTCAGCACATCCAGGCTAAAAAAAACATTAGAAATCGGCTGCTCCCCAGTTCCCTAATTTCCAGATCAGCAGCTGATATTCCGAGAGGTGAAGACTCTGGCCTGAGGCCACACAGCAAGCCAGTGGCAGAGCCAGGGTCTGACCTGCATTTCCTGGCCCTTTCTCCCCACTGCCCGACCCTGTCACCTCCTGTCCCAGCCAACGGCAAAAGCCCTCCACCCCTTGATGGTTCGTCCAGTACCTGCACTCCTGGTCTTCTTTAGTTTCAAGCACCACTGAATTTCTTCCTTAATAAATCAGAATCAAAAGCAATATACATGGGCTTCCCTGGTGGCGCAGTGGTTAAGAATCCACCTGCCAACTCAGGGGACACGGGTTCGAGCCCTGGTCCAGGAAGATCCCACATGCCGCGGAGCAACTAAGCCCGTGCTCCACAACTACTGAGCCTGCGCTCTAGAGCCCACGAGCCACAACTACTGAAGCCCGCGCACCTAGAGCCCATGCTCCACAACAAGAGAAGCCACCGCAATGAGAAGCCCGTGCAACCGCAACATAGAGTGGCCCCCGCTCGCCGCAACTAGAGAAAGCCCGCACACAGCAACAAAGACCCAGTGCAGCCAAAAATAAATAATAAATAAATTTATATATATTAAAAACAAGCAATATGCACCTTGTTCCAAGGTTTTTCTCATGATCATTCCTTAAATATTACTGACCTGTTAATATATATTTTAAGATCTTACAGTGCTCACACACTCGTCTGGGTGGCCATGATCCACAGATACTTTTAGGTTGGGCTTAGGGGAGTGGCTGTGACTTTTAAGAGAATCAGAAGCAAGTCTTTGTTTTTGCTATTTTTCTAACTGAGAAGAGGGAACAGAAAAAAAAGTAAACTGCTTATTCTGGAAAATTTTAAACCTACAAAATTTGAAGGTGAAGTCCCGTATGCCCACCACCCAGTTTCAGCAATTATCAACTCATGGCCAGTCTACACCCACCCTCACTCTTCTCACCTCAGATGATCCTGAAGCAAATTCCAGACATGAGGGCAGGGTTAGGAGTCCGGGGATGCAATGGTGATAGAATTCTCAGGTTATTTGCTGTTCTGAGTGCTTGGGCTAGTCCTCATTTATTATTCTCTTGAAGGAATCCTTTGATCACCCTCCAGCAGGGGACCTACCAGCCTCTTCTCAGAGGTTCCTCTGACCCACTGGAGGAGTGGCCTGCCTTGGAGAGCCAATCCAGGGCATCTTTCCCCCCTCCATGGTCAGTGACTTCGTGTGTGTAACTTGACATCAGCCAGGATGGGAGCATCTCTCCCAGGGAAATTGCCAGGACTTTTTGCCCTTTGAGAGCTGGCTGTAAAACATTTCCTAGCACACCACTGCCCTGACCCCTGAAATGTGCCTGGACAACCTCACCACATCATAGTAGAGCCTCTACCATGGTGGTTCTCAACCTGGGATATATTGGACTCACCCAAGGAGCCTGTACACTGTGCAAGTACTCCCTCTCCTTCCCTCCTATCTTTCAACCATAATCTCTGGGACATTGTGGGCACTCAATAAATGCTTCTTGAGTGAATGAATGAATGAACGTGGCTATACGGTGGGTACTGGTATCATCTCCATTTTGTGGACGAGGGAACTGGGGCACAAAATTGTTAAGAAATTGCCCAAAGTGGCTTCGTTAGTGGGTAACAGAGACAGCATTCAACTGCAGGTCTGTCTGACTGAAACTCGGAAACTCAAATGCACACAGCAACTCAAAGAGTGGAGGACCCTGCAGAGTCCCAGTGGCCGGCCCCACCTACCGAGGGCTGAGTTGTCATCACCAACCACTTCAGGCCATTGTGGTGATGCCTTTGGCGAGCTCTTCCCTGGGCTTAGGGCAGCGGACTTAATCTATTGTGAGGCAGCTCCATGACTACACCTTCACCATGCAGCAAACATGGCCCTAAGGCAGACTGCATGAGATTTTAGTGCATGGCTTTGAATCTAAAAGCACAGGGCTCCAATGCCAATTCGGACACCCCAGTTTTCTCATATGCAAGAGGGGACTTATCCCATAGGGTAGTCCATTCATTCACTTAAAACATACTGTGTAGCACCTACCAAATGCCATGTACTGAGTTAGTAGCCAGGGGTACCAGGGCAGGCAAAACAGGTTCCGTGGATCCTGTCTTCATGGAGCTTAAGGAATTCTGAAGAGTAGAAAAGACAATGCATTTAAAGTCCACCCCCTGGAACGTAGGAAGCGCTTGCATTCATTAGAATGCCCTCTCTCGTAAATGACAGATTCCCAATCAAAGGAGCTGAAACAAAAGGCAAGGGTTGTGGGCTTATACATAGGACAGCCTAGCATGTCCCCGCAGGCATGGCTGGACCTCAGTGCCCGCCTGCTGTTGCTGGGAGTCTGACTTGTTGTCTCTGCTGTCCTTTGTGCTGCTTCTCCTCCACCAGAAGCTGCAGGCTCCCATCCGACTAGCCTAACCAGCCCAACAGACAGGGAATTTTCCCTTCTAAAGCATACCAGGGCTGACTCCTATTGGCCAGATCAAGACATGTGCTCATGCCAGACCTGTCACTGGAACCAACTGGCCAGACCCACATCATACATCCACACCTGGGATGGGGGCACAGATGTCCAACCCCACTAAACCCAAATGAACTGAGAGCGTGGTAGGGGTAATTGTCCTCAACCCCCTTCCCCATCAAGGACCAGGGCAAGAAGGAAAGCATGATGGGTGGTAGTTATTGTTATTAATACAATATACAGTAGTAAGAATTACTCCGTGTAGCAGGTGAGTTCATCTCTCACGGGAATGCAGAGGCTGACCGTCAGTATGTCCTCGTGGCTGAGTGGGGGGCTGTAACAATACACTGGAGACAATTTGATGCCACCCAGCCTAAGGGGAAATGGTCGCTCCCAGGACAGAACAAGGAGATAGAGGGTATTCTGTGATGCATGTACAGCGATTGCCACTAAACACAGCACACACCCCAAGCAGAAGATGGCATTTGCTAAGCCTCGGGTGTCTTGAATTTGAGTCCTGGAGTGTGTCTGATGTCTTTAGAGGTCTAATTTTCACCATGTGTCAGCATGTCTATCGGTTTGTGTTACAGAAGGGTTCACTCAATACGTACTTACTGGGCATATGCTGGAGTTGCTCCATGGTTGGTTTGAGAGGTGCTGTCTCTTGGTTACCCCAAATCCACTCCCTCTGTCTACCCTGCTAACTGAGTCTCAGTTTTGTTCAGGTATCCATCCCCTTGGGAAGGTGACCTGATACCCTGCTGGGAGTAAATTCTGAATCATCTAAGCCAGTCATGGTGACCCCATTTCCCCTGCACATTTGTGCTATTCATTTATGGGCCACGTATGGGGGAAATCACTGAGGAAGTTTTCTTCATCCTTAAAAAGAACCCTGGCCCTGGCCGTCACCATTCTTTTTAAGAATGAAGAAACACTAGGAGGCAGCTCCTGGTCTCTAGCCGAATGTTCCTGGATCAGGGACTGTGCCAGCCATCTTGTTAACAGCCTGAGGATGAAGCCAGCTTGTGCAGGAGGGCTGAGTCCACAGAGAAGCTCAGAGAAAGGGAAACCAGAGTACTAAGACACAGTGCCTGGACTCCATTCTGCCCAAGGACTTCGTGTTGTGTGATTGAATCAATCTTCTCATTGTCTGAGTCAGCAGAGGGGTGTCAGGAGCTCAGCTCAGTTGGGAGAGGGAGGGAGAGAGAGCTGTCAGGTGTCAGAGTAGCTGAGGAAAGCAACAAGCCAAAAATGAGAGCGTTAAGCCTTTAACCATTTGCTGTGAGGGTACAAGATGGTACAAGCGGAGTCTGAAATTGGAGGATGCACTGGCTCTCCCTGTTCCTTTTTCCCCATGAAGATCACACCTGTCTAGGGTCAGGTGGATCTGTGCAGACGTAGGGTTGTCTCCCTGTTGAGGGAGCCCTGAACAAAAGGCTCCGGCAGTTTTATGGACTTTGAGGTGGGAGGCGGGGGGTGAAGGGGGAGGGCTAGGAGTGGAAAAGTACTGGGTATTGACTCAGAGAAGGGCCAAGTGCCCTCAAGGTCTTCCCTCCCTCACCCCTGCCCTCATAAGGAGGGCTCAGCAGAGGAGCCTGCAGACCTCAGCTCAAGGAGACCAGGAGTGAGAGCACAGGGGCTGAGAGTGCAGATGTGTGATCCTTCAGAGACTGCAAGGCCCTGGCTGTCACCAAGTCCAGTACAGGAGGGCAGCTTTTCCCCCATGGGTCCTGCCAGGTAAAGCCTTTGTAACTGTTTACGGCCAAGCTTGAAAAATCACACATAGACTTTTAACCAGAAGCCGAAATCCTCAAGTGTTATTTGCCGTGGAAAACATTATAATAGACACAACTTGGAACCTTTTAGTAACCAGGGACAGAAAACCCAGCTCAGACTGGTTTAAAAAAATAAAGGGTACTTGATTAAAAAATGGGCAGAGGATTTGAATGGACATTTCTCCAAAGATATATCAAATGGCCAATAAGTATATGAAAAGATGCCAGCATCACTAGTCATCAGAGAAATGCAAGTCAAAACCACAGTGAGGTATCACCTCACAACCACTAGGATGGCTACTATCAAAAAATCCTGAAAATAACAAGTGTCGGTGGGGATATGAAGAAGTTGAAACCACTGTACACTGTTAGTGGGGCTGTAGAATGGGGCAATGGCTGTGGAAAACAGGATGGTGGTTCCTCCAAAAATTAAAAATAGAACTACAAATGATCCAGCAATCCCACTTCTAGGTATGTATCCAAAATGACTGAAAGTGGGATCGCAAAGAGATATTTGGACACCAATGTTCACAGTGGCATTATTCACAATAGTCAAGAGGTAGAAGCAACACAAATGTCCATAGACAGCTGAATAGATAAACAAATGTAACATATACATACAATGGAATACTATGCAGCCTTAAAGAGGAAGGAAATACCGTCACATGTTACAATAAGGATGAACCTTGAGGACGTTATACTAAGTGAAATAAACCAGTCACAGAAGAATAAATACACTATGAATCTACTTATTGATATATGAGGTATCTAAAGTAATCAAATTCATAGAAATAAAAAGTTGACTGGTGGTTCCCAGGAGCGAGGGTAAGGGGGAAAAGGAAAATTGTTGTTTTACGGGTATAAAGTTTCAATTATGCAAAATGAAAAAGTTCTGGAGATCTGTTTCACAACAATGTAAATATACTTAATACTACAAAATGGTTAAGATGATAAATTTTAGGCTATGTGTTTTTTAACCACAATAAAAATAAGTAGATGAATGAATGAATGAATGGAATTTATTGGCTCACATAAATGAAAGTACAGAGGAGAAGTGAACTTTAGGTTAGGCTTGATCCTGTGGCTCAGTGATGGATAGGAAAGACCCTGTTTCTTTCTATTTTCCTTGTCCTCCAAATAATCAAATAATCTATGTAGAAAGATTTCATTCCATGTTTGTGTGTCTGTCCATCCATCCATCCAATAAATATTTACCAAGGGCATTCTTTTTATTAGGCACTGAATTATATGCTAGGATTACTTTTGAAAGACAAGCTTTCAATTAGGTAAAAATTTATTTTGCAATGAGGAAAACTTGCTTCCTCTGACGAGCTCATATGTCTGTGTTTGCTGGTGACCAGAAAATAGTCATATGTTCCCTTTACAATTTGATGGGCAGAAAGTTCAGGACAAAAGTTCTTCTATTCTTATTTTAGATTTCAGTGGTTCTTACTCTTTAATTCCATTTCCAAATCTTTTAAGTGTTTTTAGGATGTGTATTGTCATTGTTGGCTGCCTCATATTTCTTATGAAATGAGCTGAGGAAAAAAAACAATTTATTTAAAAAAACAGACACAATCAAGTTTTAGTTGTGTCACCTCATATTCCTGACTCAGGGGAAGCTTCAGGAATACTCAGCAATAAACCTATCTTTCACCAATCCAGTGGAATTTATAATTTTGTGAGTTTTACACAGATTATGTATTATTAATCTCATTTTACAAGAGAAGAAAATGAAGCTCAGATTTTGCTTAAGGACCACTAGGCAAAGGCCTTAAACTCTAACTTCATGTGACATTCCTATTATACCATTCTTCCGAGATCACACGTCAAACTTTTCTTTGGGGTATTTTTAAACTAAATAATATAATACAGGCAACGTTTTAGACAGCGTAGCAGACCTCTTGATTGTCCAACTGAAGCTTACTTCCTCTTCTCTCTTTTCTAACAAAGACTCAGTTTTGTTTACGGTGCCATTTTTTTTTTCTTACGGTGCCATTTTGACCATATTAAAATGTTCATCTTCCCAGACTCTCTTGCAGTTAAGGATGACCGTGTGACCATTTTGGCCAAAGCAATATTGGCAGAAATCCTAGGAATGACATACATTCTCACATAAAATCATAAAACTTTGAGAAAAAAAAGCTTACAGTCCTTTCCTCTCTTCCTGTCTGAAATGTGGGCACCATGTATGGAGGCACAGCAGCCATTTTGCAGTTAAGAGGATGAAAGCTAAGAATGACAGAGCAGCAAGAGCAAGCCCATCTGAGTCCCAGTGTGCATTGCCGGTCAAGCAGCCACCCCAGGCCTCCACTTTTTACCTCTTGCTTTCTTGCTTTGCAAGGAAAGTGACACCCCTAGCAACTTAAGACACATTGATAAGGTTTTCTGTTACTTTGACCAAACATAATCTGAACTCTTATGTCAGTCTAGAGAGAACAAAATCACTGATAGGCATTTTCTACTCTCAGATGAGTAGGAATCCCTTTCCTAGCAATTGACAACAAAACAATTATTTGATTTCTATTATCCAGATGTTTAATTTATTTAGCAACATGGCTTGATCTTTTCAATGAGGGAAATCACAGGTTGATTCCATCCCAAATGGCTCAATATAAGGAAAGAGATTAGGGTTTAAATGACCACCATAAGTACATTGCATAGAGTTCCCTGGGGGCATCTTCAGTTCAATATTTACTTATTTGTCATTCTAAGATTGATTAAAATAGAAAAAGAAAACAGCAAATCATCCAAAATTCTGCCATTAGAAATAACCAGTTAATATTTGCTATAGGTAAGTCCAGGCCTCTCTTTATGCATATGGACAGAAAAGGGGTGTGTGTGTGTGTGTGTGTGTGTGTGAGAGAGAGAGAGAGAGAGAGAGAGAGAGAGAGAGAGAGAGAGAAAGAGAAGGAGAGAGGTGGCAGGTGGAGAAGGAATCAGCTTGCCAATTTTATTTTATTTTTTTAAGCTTCTGGTATTAGGATTGTGTGGAATCTATAGTTCAATGGGGAGAATTTATATCTGAACAATATTGAGTCTTCTGATCCATGACTATGGTGCATCTCTCCACTTGTTTGGGACTTCTTTAATTTCTCTCAACAATGTTTTGTAATTTCAGTGAACAGGTCCTACCCATTTTGTCAGATTTATCCCTAAACATTTACTTTTTTGATATTATAGAAGGTATTCTTATTTCAATTTTTAATTTTTTGTTGCTAGTATAGAGAAATATAATTGATTTTTGTATATTGACCTTATATCTTGCAACTTTACTAAACTCACTTGTTAGTTTTAGTAGCCTCTTTGTGGATTCCTTAGGATTTTCTATGAAGATGATCATGCCATCTGTAATGACATTTCTTTCTCTCTTTCCAATATGAATGTTTTTTATTTCTGTTTCTTGCCTTATTGTTCTGTGTAGAATCTCCAGTACATTGTTGAATGGGAGTGGTGAAAGCAGACATCTTTGCCTGATTCTTGATCTTAGGGAGGAGGTATTCATTCTTTAACCATTAAATATAATGTTAGCTATTATTTTTTCAGAAATTCTACTTATCAGGTTGAAGAATTTTCCTTCTATTTCTAGTTGTCTCAGAGTTTCTATCAAGAATGCATCTGTATTTTCCAGATGCCTTTCCTGCATCTATTAATATGATAATATGATTTTTCCTTTTTAATCTGTTAATATGATGAATTACATAGATTTATTTCAAAATTCAAACCAGGTTTGCATTCCACTTGATTATGGTGTATTATCTTTTCTATGTATTATTGAATTCAATTTCCTAAAATTTTGGTAAGATTTTTTTGTGTGTCTATTATTTAGGAGGGATATTGGTCTGTGGAGGGATCTTATTTTTTATTTGGCTGTGTTGGGTCTTAGTTGCAGCACGCGGGATCTTCGCTGCAGCGCACTGGCTCTTCATTGTGGCGCGTGGGCTCTGTAGTTTGCAGAACACGAGCTCTAACTGAGGCATGTGAGCTCAGTAGTTGTGACGTGCGCACTTAGTTGCCCCTTGGCATGTCGGATCTTAGTTCCACGACCAGGGATTGAACCTGCGTCCTCTGCATTGGAAGGCGGATTCTTTACCACTGGACCACGGGGGAAGTCCCTGTGGAGAGATATCATTAACCCTATTTTATTGTTAATGATTAATTAACATATTCCACAGTGCGAATAGCTAACTTTTACGGCCAGGATGTCAACTTGGGTCTGTGTATTATGAAAATTTTCATGCTTCCACAACAATTTACTGCTTCTCAACTGAAAGGACGAAAGGGTTGCATGTAGTTTTTAAGGATCTTCATTGATGAAATAAATAAACCAAATAACAATGCAAATAAATAATATAAAAGATTTACATTTATTTATTCCCATCAGTTACCAACATATATAATGCTAATTCTGAGTAATGTTCATTGGCTGATGACTGGATACTGGATACCCAGCAACGTGAAAACAGTCACTATCCATGGTCCTCAGTCCTTCTGCTCTCTGTGGTACCCTCAGCAGCCCAGCAGCTGCCCAAAGTCCTCCATGGTGGCAAGGTCAGATATCGATTATCTCACACTTTGGAGGCCAATTCAGGAGCTAGTCCAAGCTTAGGCCATTATGAAGTGAAGAATCCTTGTCCTCTCTCCAAGAAATTACTTCTTAATTACCACAAGTGTAATTAGAGCCTGGAATTATGTACTGGAATTACATGTAGGAATTTGTTCAATTAACCAACAAATTATTTCCTGAAAGCCTACTACATGCTAGGTACTATTCTAAGTTCATTACAAGGGTAATAAAATTGACAAAATCCTTGCTCCCATAGACCTTACATTCTAGCAAGTGATGGAGTAACACCTCCAGGTCAATTTAGGGACAAAGACACTGCAAAACTCAAAAGGGAAGAAAGTCTGAGAGGACAGGTTATAGAGTGTGTCTGTACCTACTGAAATCCTCTACAGGTGTCACAGCCCTCTCATGATAGAA
Organism: Mesoplodon mirus; assembly: GCF_964341445.2. NCBI lineage: Eukaryota > Metazoa > Chordata > Mammalia > Artiodactyla > Ziphiidae > Mesoplodon > Mesoplodon mirus. Next base: position 135,213,608 of record NC_138982.1, on the reverse strand, counting down.
TCATGGGATGCTCCTGCCTGATGGGTGCTAAGCTGTAAGGCTTCCTTTACTGTTTGTTTGTTCATTAAGCTTTGTATAACAGTAATAGTCATATAAAAGTAGAGAGTATAATATAAAGAACTACTAAGTACTCATCAACCAGCTTCAATATATACCAATACAGTACAATCTTGCTTCATCTATACCTCTACCCATCCTCTTTTTCTGGATAATTTTATAGTGACATTAAACACCTTTATTTGCACACACTTCAGTATAGCCTCTAATAGATAATTGTTATTTTAATAACAATTACCACAATATTATGTCATACTTAAAAATAACAGTAATTCCTTAATATCTTTAAATATTGTCATGTTCATATTTTCCTAGTTGTCTTACAATTTTTAGATTGTTTGAATCAGCATCCAAATAAGTTCTGTACTTTGCAATTTCTGAAATGACTTATGAATCTCTTTCATCTATATCAATTTCTTCCTCTTTTTTTCTTTTTCCAAAATTCTTATTGTTTCTGTTGAAGAAATTGGATCATTTGTCCTATAGAGTTTCCCACAGTCTGGATTTTATTTCATCCTATGGTGTCATTTAATGTCTTCCTCTGTCCCTTGTATTTCTGCCAGTTTGTATGTCAATGTCTCTCTGGTCATTTTTTCTTTTACTCCTAGTTATTTTCTAAATTCTGTCACCTCTTTTTTCAAGCTTCCTTTTTTTGAATCACCTTCATTCTGAGTTTTTTCCCTAACTCTGAGGTATGTTGTCTTTTCATAGCTTCTCTCATTTTCTTAATTTCCTGTAACTTGTTTTGGAATATTCGAAACGTCATATGAACATTTCTTCCTAGCAGGCTTTCACTGTAGGAATTTTATCCTACATCTTCTTTTCTTTTTCCTTCTCTTAAATTAACTTTTTATGGATTTCCACCACAGTGCTTTTCTGTTGTTCATTTGCTAAATGAAATAAACTTTTCTCTACTTTTAGGAGCAAAGGGTATGCGAGGACAGCCTTTCTAACTTAAAGGCTCTAGACCTCTCTCTTCTGTTGTTTTCACAAAGAAATAAAAATCTTCCAGCTTTTTGAGAGCTGCCTTCTCTGCTCTGCATGCCCACCCCCATTTATCTAGATCTTTTTTCCTTTCCTCTGTCATTCTGCTCAAATGTTCCTCAGTACAGGGCTTTGGATTAGAAGGAAATTTATTCACTTTGAGAGTATAGACGGCCCAAACCCTCCAGCACCATCGGGCTTATTGGGTCATAGTCCCATTGCACTTAACCATGAATTAGGTTGGTAGAACCCTCTCCAAGTTTCAGCTGCTGTGCTCAGATTGGCTTGCTATGCCCTCCAGTAAATACCTGCTGGTGATTTTGTGATTCCCCCATTCTCAGCATCTTCAGAACCACAGTTTTCTTCCCTTCTTTCTTCCAGCACTGATGCTGTTACCACACAGTTCTTGACCTTTAGATGCTTTGCCCAGACCTGTTAGTATTGGCGCTGGGGGGATTACCTCATCATTGTTGTAGATACTGTCCATGGCTCTTTAGCTCTGCTAGTCTAGTTGTTTATGGGGACATTTGGGAAGATTCTAAAACTACCCACCTATTTCTCATTTCCTTTTTACTTCCTCTTGGTACCCAGTGTGACATCCCAAGGGAGTAGATAGGTCATCAGTTCAGATTAATTAGAGTTTAACTCAATGAAACATTCCAACTCGGGGATGGGTTTTCTCACAGGAGCCATGACTCCTGCTTCACTTAGTGCTTTTGGGAAAGTAGGTAGCGTGAGAAAAAGTGGACGGGGGATGCTGAGGGACAGCAACTGGGCTGGGCATAGCTCTTAGAACCTGCTTAAAGGCCGAAGTGTTGAGTTCTGCCTCTGACACCTCCCCTCCTCTGGCTAGGTTCTCAAGGAGAGAAAAAAATCACACAGGAAGTGAAGGGAAAACAGCGCTAAAAACAAAAATTCTAGTGAACTGGGAATTCCCCAATATTCAACCTTCCCAGATTTACATCTGACTCCAGCTTTGAATTGTTGGGGGAGAACGGCAGGGCTTCCCTCCCCCCACTCCCCTCCCTTTGCTCCCTCCCTCCCCCAACTCTGCCTGTGCTCACTCCGTTTTCTTGTGCTTCCTGGGTGGTGCAGAGTTGTGATGTCTTGAATACCAAGAGTGAGGCTGAACATATGTGAACCTTTCCTAATCCTGCTAATCTGTCTTCAAAAACCTTTCTCAAAGTGTAGGCAACATCCAGATTGTAAAAAGAGAGCCGGAGTGAGCCTGAGCATTTTAATGACAAGTAATCTTTGTCCAAGGAGGAGGGGGCAGCTAGCTCAGCTGGAGATGGAGCTGATGGACTGCAGCAGGTAGAAGTAACTGCCGGTAATACCTCCTGTAAACCTCCATTTAGGGGCAGCTGAGCTCTGAATGCAGGAAGAAATCGACTTTGCTTCTAAACTGGAGACTTTGCACCCATGACAGCTTTTAATCGGTAATTAGTTGTGACACAGAATTGCCAGCCCCACAATGGTAGAGAGAGCCTTGTGAGGCCTTTGAAACTGATTAGAGAAACTGAATGGATGTTACTTGCCATTTAAAAAATCTTTTCGGATGTGAGCCTGAGTTAAGACGTCCCTCCTCTGTGTCCCTTGCTTTCTCCCTACCAACCTACGAACAGCAATCCTCTCCAGAGTGTGGCTCTGGGCAAATGTGTCCCTGGGGCTGGCAATCCTTAAGACAAATCAGGTACCAGTTGGTCCTTAGAACGTACCAAACTGAAGGGAGGCGACTTTGTAGATTCCACTGACAGAGTAGAATCAGGGAGATTTATCAGGTCTACAGAAAAAAAAAAAAAAAAAAAAAAAGGAAAGAGATTTGGGGGCCAACGGAAGCAAGCCATCGATACTATACCCTGAGAAATATAAGCTCATAGAAACCAGGCTTGTGAAGAAGCAGACATCCAGGGCTGGGGGAATAAAACACTAGTTCCATAGAGACAGATTTGCCAGTTATGCAGCTTCAGTGGAGCTTCTGGTCCCCTAGGATCCAAACTCACAGTGGGAGAAAAATCTGGCTGCCGCTGCCCTGCCCAATGAGGTGTCTTCCAGAAGAGAGCTGAGAGCAAAGCATCATCCCCTCTGGAGATCTGCAGGTCCAGGTGGTGGTGTGTTTTTCAGCACATGGTGTAACACTGTTCATGCCGGTCTTTTATAAGATCTCTGCCAGGTGAGAATGAAGGCTCTGAGTGGAGGAGTTAAGAGTTGTGAGCTTACTAACTGGATAATTTGCTAGAGAAGCCAGACTGGTAAACAAGCTAAATAAACTTCATGAGCTGTTCCATTTCTCCTCTATTAAACAAGGTTAATATTTCAAATAGCTATGGATTCACCTTAGGTTTTGTATATCCATGTCCGTGGCTACATTTTTCATTCTCTCTAGTTAAATATAGATAGATAATCGATAGATAGATATCATATTATGTAATACGTAACTTCTATATATAATTCAAATGTATATTGAGAGAGTACCTTAATTAATTTAATATATATGTATAAATTTAAGGCAACTCCTTTCTTTCCTTTAAATAAAATGGGCCTCACTCGCACTGGTGAAGGACTTTTTTCACCTGATCCTGGCCCTTGAGCCACGTAAGAATGCAGCTTCTATCTCCATTTTCCAAATAATTTGTTGTGTAATATGAGAAAGGACCATACCTCTGGGGGGTTCTGTTTCCTGGTCTATAAAACAGAGATGATTAACCAGTCCACCTGAATGTATGATGATATTGGATGATATTGGATATGATGTATATTGATATGATGATATTGCATATGATATTGGATATGATGTATATTGGAACCTTCAACACCTTGTTTACTGATCAACTCAGACCCAGATAGGATCCTTGTGGGGTTTTTCTGTTTTTTGTTTTTTTGGATTTTTTTGGATTTTTTGCTTTGTATCTTTTTTTTTTTAACATGTTTATTGGAGTATAATTGCTTTACAATGTTGTGTTAGTTTCTGCTGTATAACAAAGTGAAGCAGCTATATGTATACATATATCCCCATATCCCCTCCCTCTTGTGTCTCCCTCCCATTTGAGCCAGGATGATTCTTTCAACTTTTGCCAGAAGAAAGGACTTCAGTTTCTGCTTCTGCCTGAAATTGCATTTCTACCAAACTCTCTTGGTCTCAGGCTATTTCTATGAATTCTGATTTACCCCAATTTTAGATGGCACAGTGTTGATACTTTCGTTGAGTTTCTTGGGTGATACCCAGTTCAGCCTCAGGTTACAATGCTCACTATTAAGTTTCCATGTTGTCAAAAAGAGATTAAATTCCAGAGTTTGGAGCCTGGTTTCCCAATCAGAAGTGAAGGGATATGCATTTGGAGAAATGGGGAACAACATTTTGGGGAAGAGGGAATAATCAAGTCTGGAGAGACAGAAACCCAGGGTCCTAATTTTGGCTGTTCTTTTCATTAACTCTGAGCCTTCACATTCTTTATTGGCGATTGCCTCACCAGTAAAATAGAGATTATGATGGACCATTATGAGACTCATACAAAATAATATATGTAAGAACACTTCACAGACTCCAAAATAAAGCACAATTGTGTGAATTCAGCCCCAGGTGACGCTCATACGCACATTGCAATCATTTTGCAGCAGAAATGATTCTTAACTGGGAAACAGGTTATATGTATAAAAATATAGACTTTGAGGTGGATTTATAATTTCAGAAGATAAAGGCATATAAACACTTTGAGGGCAAGATATCGATCTTCTCATCTTTGTATCCTTGGTACCTAATGTAGCATCTGGATTCCAGTTATATGCTTAAAAAACTTTTGTAGAAAGGAAGAAGAAAGGAGAGAGAGAGAGAGAGAAATGGAATAACTTTGATGTCCCATATTTCTGGGCTTTAAATAAACAAATCTTTTTTTTAAGAAGGTAAATTCTATAGGGAAAAAAATCATAAATGAATATCAAACTGAATAATGTCAATGAGTTTCTATATACACTTCATTCAGGTTCCCCAAATATTGACATTGGATTGGGACTTCCCAGGTGGTCCAGTGGTTAAGACTTTGCCTTCCAATGCAGGGGGTATGGGTTCAATCCCTGGTCAGGGAGCTAAGATGCCACATGCTTCATGATCAAAAAACCAAAACATAAAACAGAAGCAATATTGAACAAATTCAATAAAGACTTTAGAAATGGTCCACATCAAAAAAAATCTTAAAAAAAAAACCATGTGATCACATTTTCTTAATCATTTTCTTTTTCTCTTTAAATAAATTCTGAACTGTTTGAGGGTAAGTAGCATCTATTTTATCTTGACTTGATATTTTATCTGGTTATTGTGTTCAGAGTTTCTTTGCTACTCAGGTATTATGTTTAAATTACTTTAATTTCTGATATACTTTAAAATTTTCTAATTTGATTGCTTTGAAATCTAATATGACAATATATAGAATTTCTACCTTTTGGCATTTACTAAGTATTTAATTGGAAGAATGTTTCATCTTTTGTGAAAACATTTTTTTTATAAACAAAATTGAGGGAAATGTGTTGCCTTGTTTTCCCATTTGGTTCTTTCTATATATATACGTCAATTTTGTCTTACTCTCTATGATTTCTAAAATAATTATGTGCCTAATTGTTTTTATTTTCTTGGGATGTTTCAGTCCACTGTAGGTATATTTCAGTTTATGTTTTTTCTTATATTTATTTTTATTTTCCTTTTGTACATCTTGCTAATATTCCATTTGGCATATATAAACGAAATATTCTTAGGTATCCAATGTTGAAAGTGTCTTGATTGTTATTTAGTGTTCTTGTTTCCTGTGAGAAATGCTTTATCTGACTATATAAATTATAGCAATTGCTATATAACAACTGCCACAACATGTCACACGAGGATTAAACCACCTCCCATGTTATTCTTAATCAACAACTTCAAACTACAACTGTGGGCAGTCAGAGAAAAATGCATCTCAGAGAGATGGAAAGAATAAAAAAATGTAAGAGCAGTTAAGCGATCTGAAAAACTGATTGAGAGGATCCAGCATGTATCACATAGGTGTTTCAGAAGGAGATAGATGGAAAATTCAGATGAGAAGTTTCACAGTTAAAGAGAGACATAAATCCTCGGCCAGCAAGTGTACAGTAAATGCTGTGCCAGCGTCCATCCATCAGTAAATCCCTGCTTAGGCATAATGTAATGAGACGCAAAGATAAAGAGAAGAGTCTTACAAGATTTTAGAAAGAAGATGAACATGAATAAAACTTAGACTGAGAACAGACATCACATTAGCAGAAGTGGATGTCAGGAGACAACAGAGGAATATCTCCAAAGTAGTGAGGAAACATAGCAGTTAGTCTGCTTGTTGGACAGGTGGTGGGGAGAGATCAAGAACGACATCAGGGAGTGGTTCCAAGGATGCACCCACAGGATCTAGAATGTTCCCTGTCTTAAAAAGAACAGATCCCAAGCAATGAGACAAAATGTCCCTATTTTTAAAATGTCAATGTCAAGTCCACAGGTGTTTGTTATTTTATCTTATGAGGTTTTTTTTTCTGTGTTTGGAATATAACATATTATTTTAAAATAGGGGGGAAGACTAGATGGTGAGAAATGAATAAAAGAGCAAAAACCCAAGCGTGTGTGATGAAACAGAGGCAGGTATGAGGCACCAAAAGCACATGTCAAGAGGACCTTGTCTTTGAAGTAGGGAATCTGATTTCATCTAGGTGCTCATTTGGAAACCCAGGGTCCCCTTGCCTGAAACCTGAACTCTTTGCCCCACCCCTTCTTTACATTCTCACCTCTTCCCTTGCTCATTTCCCTAATAAGGCTTCAGATGCCATCTTTCTTTGCCCACACTTTGGCTGTATTGTTCCTCTTGAAGTCTCTTGTATTATTCCTCCCAAACCACACCCACAGCCCCAGGAGGCTTTTTCCAAGAAGCCAGCTGCTCCAGGAAGGTTCCAGCCCTCATACTACTCTGGAGGAGATGGTTTAAAACCAAGCTTATGGCTTGTCATTGCCACAGAATCGACCACTTTGTGAAAATCACGGAGTTACCACCCTCTCCCCTTCCAGCCTGAGAACGCTAAAGACCTTCCAACAGGGGCTGGAGGAAGGGGTGAGGCTACTGATGTAACTTGGAAGAGCTGCCCAGACAGAGTACCTCAGTGACATAGTTGCAGGGAGTGGTGAGAAGTGAGCCCTGAAGTCCTTTTGACCCTTGACTGGTCTCTCCAACTAGAAAGTTAGATCTTTAGTTTGGGCTGGGACCATCATAATGCTCTTTGATCCTAGCGTGGCTCTGAGTACATAGTTAATAATCAGCAGACTCTTCTACAGATGAAAGTAATTTCTTGAACTGCTGCATCAAGAGGTTTGTGGTGGTGGTAATGAACTTGGGTTCTGGACCAAGCTGACTTGGCTTAGAATCTCGGTTCCATCACTCATTAGTTGTGGGACCTTGGCCAAGTTTCTTGGCTTTTCTGAGGCTCATTTTATGTATCTATGAAGCAAGGATAGTAACATATCCATCCCATAGAACGCTTGTGAGAGTTAAGAGTGACAGTGTGCTTGAATCAAGGAGTCAGCCAGGTTTGTTCCTTCTGAGGACTCTGAAGGAGAATGTGTCCCCTGTCTTTCTCCGAGCTCTGGTGATGGCTGGCAATTCTTGGCGTTCCTTGGCTTGTCACTCCCATCTTTGCCTCCATCTTCACATGGTCTTCTCCCTGTGTTTATGTCTTCACATGGCTGTCTTCTTATAAGGACATCAATCATATTGGATTAAGGCCCACCCTACTCTTGTTTGACCTCATCTTAACTAATTGCATCTGTAATGACCCTATTACCAAATAAGGTCACATTTTGAGGTACTGGCGGGTAGAATTTCAAAATATATTTTTGGAGGGATACAATTCAACCTATAACAAATGTTTGTTTGGGTCCTTTACCTATTTTATTATTATTATTATTATTATTGCAGTATGTGGGCCTCTCCCGTTGTGGAGCACAGGCTCCGGACACGCAGGCTCAGCGGCCATGGCTCACGGGCCCAGCTGCTCCATGGCATGTGGGATCTTCCCGGACCGGGGCATGAACCCATGTCCCCTGCATCGGCAGGCGGACTCTCAACCACTGCGCCACCAGGGAAGCCCTACCTATTTTTTAATTGAGTTATTTATCTTTTTATTAATAAGTTGCAATAGTTCTTTCTATATTCTAGATATAAGTCCCTTGCCAGATATATGATTTGTTCCTTCTACATTTGTTAGTTGGCATCTATTGTAAAGAAAAATCTTTCTCTTCTTCATGTTTAGTTACTCATTTATTTATACCAGTTAATGCATTTTATTCAATGGATAGTAATCTGATATTCTCATTATTTATTTTGACCCTCAGTTGTCATAGCTTTGGCCAGTGGGAGCTGGTTCAAGTTGACTTCGGTCTTCAACATTTTTTGAGCATTTCATTACTCTGTGGCACAATAAGGTATTCCAGGCTGGGACTTCCTCTGTCCCAGCCCTGAATCATTCCACAGAGCTTTTGTTCCTTTTTGGTGTAGGAGTATTTACAAACCAGGATCTGGCTGCTCAGTGGGTTTATTGTTACTAGGGTGTCCCTATCTCAGGGGAAAGAGTTAGTAAATATATGAATGTGTAAGGGTACACATACATCTATAAGAATTTCCATATCTATCAGTATGTGTACATATAATATACATACCTATTATATGTTTATATTATATATACATTAATAAAATACATAAATATGCATATTAAAATTAGTTTAAAATGATAGTTCTAATTCTAATCCAATATCCAAGGGTTCTTTCTAAGTCCATTCTCTGACAGTGGGAAACCATCTTCCCACTATCCTCAATATATTTACTTATTTGCTCAATCATTTAACGTATTTGTTTAACATAACCCATCTCTAAATCACTTTGACTATTTTTCCAGCCTACCATCTCCATCCGCCCCTACAAGTACCCAGTGTCTTGGACACCAGGCTCATTGCTGCTGACACCTCCATGTGGGAAGGGAAGGGAAGGTGAGCAGGGAAGAGGATGGAACAGAAAGGGACCTAGTGTCCTCTGTACAAGGACTCAGGCGTAAGTTTCAACTGGCTTTCAGTGACAGGAAAAAAATGGATAGTTTTAGTTCATTTTGTAATCAACTTGAGACCCAACCTAATTTTCCATTTGCTTGGAATGACATCCATCCCCCATGCTCTCTGCTCAGAGGACTCATGACTTGGCTTATTTATCACTGCTGAAATGGTGTTTTCTCTGCTTTGCCCCCATCACCCTTGCTTTACATGGCAGAAGGAGCCAGAAACAAAGTTAAAAGACAAACTACCAACTAGAAAAAATTCTTTCAACATATGGGACAAAGTGATAGTAATTTTAATAAGTCACCTCAGTAGAATAATGGGCAGAGGATATGAACAAAACATGTGAAAATACACTCATCTTCTCTTTTAATCAACTGGATGTATATCAGAATGAGACCTTAATTGTTTTCTTGTAGGATACCAGTGATGACAAAGAATGATGTTGACATGACCGGTGAGGGTTTGGGGAAATGGTCTCATACGCTATAGTGGGAATAACATTTCACCTAACCTTTCTGGATTGCAATCTAGCAATATTGTTTGTCTTTTGATTCAGTATCTCTATCTCTTAGGATTTACTTAAAGGAAATAATAAGACAGGTATATATATAAGGATGTTCATTGCATCATTGTTTATAACATCAAAAGTTGAAAAAACCTAAATGTCCATCATTAGAAAATCAATCCAATAAATAATAAGATGGAATATAATGCAACTCTTGATCAAGCAAAGATGGAAACTTATGTGTTGATACATAAAACCATATTTTGTTTTATTCATGACAAAACTCCCACTTGTATAATAATATCAATGTGCTAGATGCTATGTATCAATAAATATATTACAGATATTAACTCATTCACTCTTTACAACAGCCCTATGGGGGCATAAATAACTCCAAGGTCCATGTTATTGAACATCACAGTCTGCTGCTAATGAAACAAAACAAAACAGACAAAGCGTTTTCAAATGCATGATCCCATTCACATGCGTGTATATGTGTGATTTTAAAAAATATATATAGAAAGAAATCTATGAAGCTTTCAATGGTGGGTCTTTCTAGAACTCAAGATTAGTTTACATTAAAAGCAAAGTATTCAGCTAATTGAAAAATAAGCTTGAGGAAGAGTGAGGTTCACTCCACTCCTCTGAAAAATATCCTTCAGGTGCTCACAGGCAGGCAGGTCTGTGTCATGTGCTGGGCCAGTGAGCCCCCTACAATCTAGCTCCCACCTTTCCGCCAGCCCCTCTCAACCCTGTGCCATCTCCATGTGCCCTGTGCTTTGTTTCACCAAGGTGCTCAGAAAAGACGTGCCTTAGGTGAGACTGGCCAGGAGGCCAACCAAGAGTATGACATAATGTGGTAGCACAGCACCAAATAGGGAGTCAGGAGATGTGGGTGCTCTTAGCTGGCTGGGTGTTGCCCCACACCTCCCTTTACCTCCCGGAAATCAGCCTCTTATGGGGAAATGAATGGGTCTCCAGGATCTTATGGACTCTCAAAAAAAACTCACTAGTGAGGCTACAAAAATTAGTACGTAGATAAAGCATTGAGCACCATGCCTGGTGTGGCGCAGGTGCTAGATGAGTAACAGTCATCGTCGTCACTGTTAGTTGTTATTCTTACCTCTCGCTGAAACGCGGATGTGAGGGTGAAGGCAGGTGGAGCACAGGAGGGGTACAGGTCTGGGGTTTGGGCACTTTAGAAAATATCCTCAGCTGATGAGGCTGGTCCAGCCCTCGAGGGCTGAGACTCAGGATATGAATTTTCTGGAGCCCACTACCTAGGTAACCGTACGGTAGAGAACGACACCAAGAAACCACACCAAGAAACATGGAAATGAGCCATAAAATACTAAAGACCTTCCTAATGTACAAAATGCAAGTACTGAAATTCATGCCTGTATTCACAGGACAATTCCACACCAAGAAACTACACCAAGAAACCACACCAAGAGACATGGAAATGAGACATAAAATACTAAAGACCTTCCTATTGTACAAAATGCAAGTACTGAAATTCATGCCTGTTATTCACAGGACAATTCCTTCCTTCCTAATCATGCTAAATTATCATTTTAATAATAACTAATCTTTAGTGTGTATTTACTGTATTTCAGCCCCTGCTCTGAGCAATTGATATGTGTTATTTTATTTCATCTTCTCAACAATGCCCCGAAGTAAATACTGTTTGTATTTCCATGTTACAGGTGAGGAAACTGAGGCACAGAGACGTTACATAACTTGTCCAGAGTCACAAAGCCAAAGTGTTTTGACATTCACTCAGGGATCTTGTCAACAGGCATGGTGATCTGGTTTCACAAGCCAACAGAGACAGCAAAGCAGAATGAAGGCAGCTTGCTCCCCTAAGAAAAAGTGACGGCTGAGGACACAGAGAGGCTATAAAAAGCAGACACCACACCTTCCAAACCAACATGGCCTGGGTCATGCAGCATGGGGACACAGTCACTGAGAGAAAGACTGGCCCATGGCTGTCTTGTGCTGTACGGGTTTTTTGTGGGGTTTTTTTTTTTTTTTTTTTTTGCGGTACGCGGGCCTCTCACTGCTGTGGCCTCTCCCTTTGCGGAGCACAGGCTCCAGATGCGCAGGCTCAGCGGCCATGGCTCACGGGCCCAGCCGCTCCGTGGCATGTGGGATCTTCCCGGACCGGGGCACGAACCCGTGTCCCCTGCATTGGCAGGCGGGCTCTCAACCACTGCGCCACCAGGGAAGCCCCTGTATGGTTTACTGAACCTTTTCATTCTGTTTCATTCGACCCTGAGTCAACAAAGTTCAATTCTATTTGGTATCTTCTGTTAAAAATCAAGGATGTGTGCAATACAATCAAGGAAGGGAGATTGATAGTTTTGAGAACTTGTTGTTTTAAAAGTGTGAAAAAAGTTATCCATTACTCCAGAAGTTAATTTAGGTAAACAACATAATGCAGGTGCCAGGTTATGAAGAGCCTGACATGTACATGGTGATGCCAGTCCTGGTTGATAGCCAGCATCTGTTTGGTGTTAGCATGTTATAGAGAGAAAGCTCACATCTTCAGACCTCAGATCAAGGGTGAGGAACTCATTTTAGTAAAAATTGCTTCTCCCTCATTCTTAGCTAAGAGTGGCATCCCTCCCTCTCTCCCTCTCTCCCTCCCCTCCTTCCTTTCCTTCTCTCTCTCTCTCTTCCTTCCTTTCTTCTGTCAACAAAAATAATCAATAAACCATCTATAATAGGAATAGAAAAGACTTTTATTTGAGCCAAACTGAGGACTATAGCCTGGAAGACAGCCTCTCAGATAACTCTGAGGAACTGCTCCAAGAAGCATGGTTTTCAGCACAGTTTTCTATGTTGTCAGAACAAAGACTATCAAACAAGTCAGGGATACGTTCCTTTAGGGTTTAAAAAAACAACAGATCAGCACGTACACAGCAAGTCAGCATGGCCTTGGCACCTGGGAAGGGAGTCTTATCATCAAAGGAGAACCAGCACTGGTGTCCCAGGAAGAGAGGCATTTAACCTTTATTTTTAACACGGACATGTTTTACTTCCGCTCCCTTTTCTTTAACGATTAAAGCACATGTACGATGTACGCTTGATAGGCCACAAAGGGGCTGGTTTAGTTAGCATAACATTCAAATTAACCCATGTATAAGCCAGAATGACTTCCTCACACCTCAATACCTGAACATTTCTTTCATCACTTTCTTTGTATCTTTCACCCAGATTGACCAACTGCTAACATTTTGCCACATTTCCTTTATCATGCATTCTCTCTTTTCCTCTCTCTCTCTCTCCTTCTCTTTTTGGCCTTCCTTCCTTCCTCCCTCCCTCCCTCCCTCCCTCCTTTCCTTTGGAAGTTGCCTAAGGCTGGAAGCTGGCAGATGGAGACGTGCAAGAAGAGGTGGGTGTTGGGCTGCAGAGGACCCGAGTTAAGTGGCTTAGCAACCGTGTGAGATGTTAGGCTCTCCCTGTTGCCTCTCCTTGAAGGCAAACAATAGACCCTCATGGATGCTCCAGCCCATCCTCTCAGACTCCTGATTCCCCAGCAGCTCACTCCCAGCCCCGGAGGGGAGGGACTCCCCAGCACCCAGTCTCTCCCCCATGGTCCAGCCATAATTTATTGGAGGGGGTCCCAGGGCGGAGAAGGCACTGTCTGTTTTTGTTTTAATGGTAATTTACAACACAGGCTGCCCTCGTGGTCACCTTCCCCTCCGCTCAAGGAGGTGAACACAATGTTTCCATCTTGGTCACCGCAGAAGAGGGGCTTTCTCTGAGGGCACCATGAATTGGCCACGGCTGCGTCCCTGACAGCCGAGCAGGGGGACCATTATCCCACACGGACGAGAGCCATTAACAAAATGGAGTGTGCCATCTTCACAGCACAAATATTTTCCCTGACCATAATACCCTCTTAAGGAGACCTCAAGTGGCCTGGCCTTGTCACCAGCTCTTCCAGACACACCACCAATCGTTTTTACTGCTGCTGGTATTTGCAGGGAGAAGAGGGCAAGAGGAAGGCAGGCCCTGAGAGCATCCCAAGAGATCTGGGCCCTTGTGGCCTATTGTACTTTCTCCCAAAGACAAAGAAACCCCCAAGCCTTTCTCTAGCGAGTCGCTTAAGCTTCATCGATAAATCAGAGTCCAGCTAGAGCTATTCAGATGTAGCCGAGAAGTCCTGAAGCCTCTCCGACACGTTTCCTTTCTAGGATGCATAGGAGAGGGGAGATTTTTCAGCCTCACGTGTTTTGTTTGAATTCTGCCTCCTCCTCTTTTCTTTGTCACTTTTTTCTATTCTGTCCGTCTCGGTGTGGAACAGAAGATGCGTTTGTAGCCTGAATCAGGGAGACTGTTTCCATCATCAGACCAGTCACGCCCGCCCCTCCCCTGTTGTAAAACACCAGCCTGGCCAAGGAACAGCGGCCCCATTGTGCGGCGCCCCATACCACCCAGATTTCACCTCGGCCTTCGCAGAGCCCCCTTTTTTGTTCCCAGTCAAAAGAAAGCATTTGCTCAGGGGAGGGGAGTGGTGTTCCTATTGCTTCCACTAACATGGAGGTTAAAGGGAAGATTGATGGGAGAAAGTTCACCTAGAAAACCAGGATAAATTTCTTGCCGGCCAAGGCCAGTTGTTTCATTGTCCTGGGGCCATGTTTTTTGTTAATTATCTCTCACTCTCTCCTTTTATCGAGGAGAAAAGTAGCAAAGCAGGGAGAAAGGAACAGGATATAGGGGTCAGGGGTCCCATGGGCCACCTAGGTATTCCATTTGAAAGGCTAGGGTGGGTGAAGCCGAGGGTGAGTCTCACTCAGCTTGGGGGTGGAGAAGAGTGGTGACCATCAAAATAATAACAAATTTAATGCCGTTATTTACGGTGAAGACTTCCCACCGTTCGCCCCTTGCTCCGGCCCCCGTACCCTTTCTTCAACTCCCAGGGTCTTTATCTCCTTTCCAGTCCTCTGCCCATTGCCCCTAAAACACACAAACACTCACACACACAGATACATACACACACAGATACACATGCTTTTTCTTTTCTAATTTTAAGCCCCACGAAACTGTAAGGAGGATTTTGGAAAGGGAAAAAAAAAAAAAAAAAAAAAACAACACAAGAGAAAGACTAAGAAAGTTGGTCCAAACAAGAACAAGTTGTCAAGGAAATAAACCTTGGTGAGGGTAGGCATGAAACCACAGCTGCTGGATTTGGCCAGCCTCAGCCCCTGGTGGTAATGACAATGATTCTTAATGGCAGTGCCCCAGCTCCGAACATAAATAGGGCTCAGCCTGAAAGGGGAGGAAATGGGACAAAACATTTCCTTGGGTACCACTGGCAAAGAAATAACATCAATTTCAGTTTGGGGGAAAAAAAAGCCAAAGAATCTCCCTGTTTCCCCACATTAGCAAAGGCAAATTCATAACTCGCCAACAAAGTACCTTTGAAATGCAGCTGCACTCCACAAACACGCTGCCTTTTTCCCCCAGAGAGACAACCCTGTCTTGACCAGAAAGAAAGGAGAAAGGAAAAAAAAAAAAAGCACACACTATTGAAAACCCACCAGAGAGGGTAAAGGAAGAGGGGAGGGGAGGGGGGAGGGCTGGGGCAGAGAGGGAGGGGAAATGCGTGGATCTTGGCAGATGCGAAAGATAAGCTTTACCTAATATAATGCAACCTTCTTTGCCTTTCCAAGAGGAGGACTGAGATGAATGGCCACACAGATTCTCGCGAGAGGGGCTGCACACGGCAGCTGTTGGCCAAAAGCAGCCATGTGGCCAGGAAGGAAGGCTACTGGGCAAACCCTGGCTCCCAGGAATCAGGCTCTTGGGTCCCAGTGCCCCCTAGGGATGGAGCAGCTGCTGCCCCCCTGGGAATGTCTCCTGCTAGGACGCCAGAGCCAGGGTCCCAGCGGGCCAGGGAGGTGTCTCTATAACAGCACTTTGGGATGAAGCACAAAGATGGAATTCTGGGTGCGTGCTTCCCTACTGGACCCTCCAGGATAAGTGCTGACCAGGCTAGGCAAATCTAGCTTGTGCAGATAAGAAAAAGACTGCACAAAATATGAACACAAGCTTAGGACACCCTCTGTGATACTTTTCCATAGACTGCTTCTAGCCTGATACATTTCAAACCTTGTCTCTCCTCCACCACCAACCAGGTTCTAGTGCTGGGGACCAAGGATGTGTCTGTGTCACAGTATGGTTTCTGATCCTGCCATCTCTTGTCACCCTGCTGGGGGACTCCACACAGTGGGCAGCAGGGGTATTCCTGGAAGACATTTCTGTATCCCGATGGCTTGTAACTTCACTATAGAGAAGTGACAGCAAAGCACACGAATAAATCCCACTGAACTAAACATACCTCCCAATTCAACGGCCCCTTAGCCACCTCTCCAAATGCTCTCAGCCACTCCAACACTGACAGACACAGGGAAGTGGGAAAGGGGCAGAGTGGAAAAAGACAGTGGTCTCGATGGATTGTGGTTAAAACATCTAACACATGCAAATTTTATGAAAACGGGACCATGTGAACAAGTTGGTAGGGCCCTTCCCAAGCCTTGGAAGGGACTATGCAAATGAGGGTCCATTAAGCTTGAGTTTTATCAGCTTCACCATAAAGTGGCCTCTGCCCCCGTGGGTTACTTGGTCAATGTCAGTATCTTCATGGCTGGGTCCTGATCATCTTCACTGTGCACTTGCTCCATGAAGCCTTCCCTGATATCCCAGGAAGAAACCCCTGAATCTCAATAGGTTACTTTTTACACTGCATGATCCCCATAGGGGTCCCAGGGGCTGTAAGTTGCTGCAGGACATGGAGGACCTCTTTCTTCTACATGAGCCCCCGGGTGTCAATAAATACGTGTTGAAAACAAAGGAACGACTAAGTGACACAGCCCCAGCCTTAGCTGGCTTATGGAAAGTTTTGCACTTCCCCGCCCTGTTTGGGGGGGCATGGAAGGAAAGGGACTTGGTATGAAGAGCCAGTACTGGGAGAGATGACCCAAAAAGGTTTCCGTGGCACTTTCCAAGGTTGAGAAAAGAAAGTCCTCATCCCCAAAGTGCCCAGCGACTCTGTCCGCCCTTAAGTCCATGCTCACCCACAGCACCCGAGAGCCACCAGGTTGGAGGAGTTATATTTTCATGAGTGTGTTATCTGTTAGTTCCTGTGCTAGGAGCTAGGAATTGCCCCATGAATGAAAGAATCGACTTGGGCTGAGCATTTTGTAGAAGCTCATATGATCTACACAGCAACCCAGTGTGGATGAGGAAACAAAGGTCTTGGAGAAGTTAAGTGACTTGTAAGTGTCACGCAGCTACGAGGAGACTGGAGTTGGAACGTGAACCCAGATCTGCCTGCTGGGAAGACAGCACAGAAACAAATCACTACACAGTGGGCTGAGTGTTCAACAGGGGTACGTATGTATGCACGTTCTCTGAGGAGAGAGGATGGAGTGGGTGCTTCTGCCAGAGCAGGACACAGGGAGAGAGGATTTGGGAGAGCAGGGGTGAGTGAGACGTTTCTTTTCTCCTTCAATTTTCTCCTTACCCAGGGCTATAGCTTTGGGGCTAGATAACTTTCCGTCTAAGAGTGCATGTGAGATTCACATGCGTTCTACCCCATTTTGGAGGAGAACCACAGGGAAATCCAGTCTTGCTTGCCAAGGGGGTGATCTCTATAGCCCAGGCCACTTCTGTATTCATTTTCCTGGACTTTATTATTCACGGTGGGCTAGGGGAGGGCTGGGAATGAAAATGTTACCGAGTCTAAGCTCATACTGCTCGCCCCATGACATGCTAATAATCGAGAGACGACTTGTTGGGGCAAAGCATAGTGACTCTATTCGGAAAGCCAGCAGACCGAGAAGACGGTGGGCTTGTGCCCCAAAGAACCATCTTGCCTGAGTTAGAAGTCAGGCTCCTTTTATGCTAAAAGGCGGGGAGTAAAGTCAAACACTTCCTGGTTCCCATCAGCCTCCGGAAGGGATGTGTTAATTTCTTCCTCCCTGCAGTCATTCACAGGTGGGCCTGGTCAGGGTGTTTGCTGTGAGCTAAACAAAGGTATTTTAGCTTAATGCTCATTACCTGGGAGGCAGGGTTCCCAGAGACGGGCCATGATGTATTATTTAAGCTTATAGGCAACATTCCCATCGTGATTAACTTGTAATAGAATACAAATTTTCTTCCCTATTACAAAAATGTTTTGGGGGCAGTGAAAGAGACAGAGAGAGAAGTTGTTGAAGACGGGGAGGATGGAAATCAGTGGGTTGCCATGTTCTGAATCGGCCACTGACACTGATGGATCCTCTCCTTGAACAAGCTCTTTACCAGCCCGAGGGGCCTCAGTCACACAATCCCTCACTCCAACTGAAGGGTCCACTCTGGCAAATTACCATGCCTTTCTCTAGTTCACCCTTCCCAGTACTTGACCTTCCCACTCCTCCCCTAACCCAGCCCTGGTGTGCCTGGAAAGGCCGCCAGCTGGATCCCAGCCTTTCTCCGACTGGGGGTCACCCCACCAATGGCAGAGCCCAGCAATAAGCAAGACGGTGGCAATTCACAGCCACACGGGGTTCAGCAGTGTCCTGCTGGTCCATCCGCCCTGGAATCTAACAGTGAATACAAATGCCTCTCCCCTCCTCTTCCGATGGCTCCAGGCTCAGTTCCAGCCCTTCCTCCTGGGTAGCAGGGATGGAAGGTAGGGATGGATCTGAGTTACCATCTGTGCTTCTTGCTTTATATTTTTCCATTACCAATATGGAGCCTTAAAGTACTGAATCTATATCTTCTTATTTCTCCTGCCCTCCTAGCTACAAATACCAAGTACACTGTCTGTGATGTAGTGAGGCTGAGAAGGGATGACCATTCATCTGAAGCAGATTTATTCCTCAAATAACAATGGTATAATTAATAGTATGTCTACTCGGAGCCACTGGGTCATGGAAATCCTAAGGCATATTTTTAAGAAGGAACAGTATTTGAGCTGGGCTGGTTACAAAGAATTAGATATTTAGGGATTTTTCTTTTAACCACTCCATCTGCAAAGTGCATTGACAAATGAGTTACCCATTTCTGTGTTTGCAAGAGTATTTCCATAAAACAGGGCCAGGCCTAATGAAAAAATTACAAAAGGAATGAAAGACTCCTGTCCCTGTTATTTTACTTTCACCCCTTTATCTTTTCTCTCCCTATTCAAGATCTCTTGAGACATAGTGAAAAAAAACAAAACAAAACAAAAACAGAAAAGCCACTGTGAAATAATTGGAAGTCTTTGCAAGAGGTCACAGAGAGTAAAATCTTTGCTGCTCAAAATTAGTACTTTAGGCATTGATAAAATAAGTGAGCATTCTTTCCCCTTAATCTTTTAGCAAAGTTTTGAGCTTTGTGAGTGTGTGAATGTATTCATAAAATGAAAACTGAGTTATCTGACTCTGGGGTACCCAAGTGATTCTAGCTCTTTCAGGACCAATTTCTTTGTTCTTCGTACTGAAGCTTAGAGAGTTCACAGATATTCAATATACAAAGGCATTTAGCACTACTAAGAAAGTATTTGATTCGGCTTGTTTTTTCTGTTTTCTTTTCCTTTCTTTATGTCCTAAGTGTTTTTAAGTAATCAGTGAGTTATGTAGCTACTTATAATAATACTCCCGTGGGCATATAATTTAATCTCAATCTATTGAGATTGGAGAAATAAAAATACAGGAAAATCCTATAACTCAATGCTGATGAGACCATGAGGGAAGCAGATATTTCATTCTTTGGAAACTGGTACAATGCCTTTTGAGGGCATTTGGCAATCAATGCAGGTCAAAGGTCATAAAAATGCTTGTACTCTTTGACCCCGTAATCTCATTCTTTGGAATTTACCTCAGGGAAGTAATTTAGAAGAAGAAATGGCGTATGTATTGTTATATTTATAGCAGCATTATTTCTGACAGTGAAAACCTGAAAATAACCTAAAGGTTTAGCAATAGGTGATGGATAAACAAATTATGAAATATTCGTATAATGGAATATTACCTATTACTAAAAATGACAAAGTTGCTAAGTATTTAGGACCATGGAAAAGAACACAATGTCATATCTATGGAATTATTGAAGCGATGTTAAAACATTACTTTTGTTAAGTAAAAATCTAATGAGAACATGGAGAAGTGAAGGTAGTTGTTATATAGGATAGTAGAAATATGGGCAAAAATTCATTTAAATTGAAAGTGGCCATTTTTTATGTTTTCACTTTTGTCTAACAAAAGCTTTGTTTTTTTTAACCACCGTACGTAGGATCGTTTTTATTTTTATTTTTTTTAGTTTTTTATTGGAATTTAGTTGATTTACAATGTTTTGTTAGTTTCAGATATACAGCAAAGTGAATTAGTTATACATATACATATATCCACTCTTTTTTTAGATTATTTTCCGACACAGGCCATTACAGAGTATTGAGTAGAGTTCCCTGTGCTATACAGTAGGTTCTTATTAGTAATCTATTTTATATATAGTAGTGTGTACATGTCAACCCCAATCTCCCAGTTTATCACTTCCACCCACCTTACCCCCAGTAACCATAACTTTGAAGAAACATTAGTTTTAATTTGGGAGAGACCTTCTATAGCACTGCTACAGTATTAAGCATTCTGTTACCCCGTTCACCTACCTATCTGTTAATCTTTATACCTTGTCAAGTAACTTGGATTCTTAATTTGAAATTAAATGATTATTTTAATAAAGAGACTCCAATCAGAACAAAATAGGGTTGGCCTATGTGTAAAAATAGCTCATCTTGATACTGAAGGACCATAAACCGGGATGAAGGGAGTAAAAGCCATGCCCCCTCCAGCCCTGCTTCCTCTACGCCCAGATCATGGCACATCCTGGCAGCCTGACCTGTGTGACTTCTTGGACTTTGTGGCCTTCACCCAGAGAGGGACTGTGGGTCTTGGTTTTCAATATTCCCAAACAAGCTTGCTTTAAGAGCAAGAAGACCCAGCCACCAAATTTAAAGCAAGCAAACAAAAAGCATCAAACTATCACTCTCTATTCCTTCCTCTGCACAGCGAATGGGGAATCTGTTCAGTCTGTGGGTGAAGGACACCCACTGCTCTCAAAATTCATATTTGAGCTGCTCACAGAGGACAGGACCAGGCCTTGTATGTTGCAGCGAAGGACACTGAACACCTTTATAACACAGACAATACCGGGACTGTGTAGGGAAAGAAAAGGCATCGCATGTCGGTGGGATATGGCTTCTTGCCCCCAGACTGATTGGCCACCCTTATCCTTTGCTCTGTGCAAGGAACCGCTTGCCTCCCAGACCCAGGGTCTGTTCTCCGAGGGTTCCTCATCAATCACGCATTCTGTTTGCTCCACACTGGCCGGTTGGATCCAGCCCACCAGCTGCTGTGGAGACGTCTGTGTCGGTCCCTGCAAAGTGGGGGGCACAGATGTGTGTGTGTGATGGGGGACGGGGCCAGATGCTGCTGGGAGCCTCTTCTAACCGTGTGCTCCCAGCTAGACTATCAGCGGAAATATCTTCCCCTACTTTGCTCCGGTAAGTGGAGAGGGCTCACTGCCTTTTGGTCAGTGGACTTTGTGGGGAACCCCAAATAATACCTGATTATCTGGCATAATAAAAGCAAAAGGAGTTTGGGGATTCCATGGCGGTCCAGTGGTCAAGACTCTGCGCTTCCACTGCAGGAGGTGCGGGTTGGATCCATGTTCAGGGAACTAAGATCCCACATGCAGCACAGCCAAAAAAAAAGAAAGGAAAGGGGAAAAAAAAAAGCAAATGGGGCTTCACATTAATTACATTTCTAAATTACTAATACTTATTTCATATAGTGCCAAAATTTGTTTTAAAACTAACAATTTTAGGCAAAAACTAATCTAAAACATTTGTACACATCCCTGCCTTTTTAAAAAAAAATTTATTAGTTTTGGCTGTGTTGGATCTTCGTTGCTGTGCGCGGGCTTTCTCTAGTTGCCGCAAGCAGGGGCTACTCTTCATTGCGGTGCACGGGCTTCTCACTGCGGTGGCTTCTCTTGTTGTGGAGCACGGGCTCTAGAGTGCTCAGGCTTCAGTAGATGAGGCGCGTGGGCTCAGTCGTTGTAGCACACGGGCTTAGTTGCTCCGCGGCATGTGGGATCTTCGCGGACCAGGGCTTTAACTGTGTCCTCTGCTTTGGCAGGTGGATTCTTAACCACTGCGCCACCAGGGAAGCCCATCCCTGCCTTCTTAATCAGAGTTTTATAAACACAGATTCAACTTCTCCTGATGGCTTTTCATTAGAATTTTAAAATTATTTGTTCATATGTGAATAGCTAGATTTTTGTTTTATGGTATAGTTTTACTATTTGTTTTTTTTTCTATTTTATGCTGCCCTCTCTCATTATCAACTATTCTTTCTTATAGTACCTGGACCTATCCTTTCATATTTTCAGAAGAAAAACTGCTTTTTATTTACTCAAAAGCGGCACCAGTGATTGAACCCACCGGTCAAGGACTTAGGTATAATGTGAGATCTTAACCATGAAGAGAACTCATAGAAGCTGAATATTTATTTAGCTCCCTGCCCACCCACATCCCCGATGGATTGGCTGGGAGGTCATAGCTGGACTCCATGGCTCAGACCCTTGCACTTCGTGAAGGTCAGTTATAGGTCAGAGCGGCCAACTAGCAACACTTGTTCAGTACCATGGGCCTCACCCACCTTCTGGTTTGTGTGTTTTATTTCTGAATAGAGAAACAGATACTTGATATGTGGTATTGCTGCTCGGGTACAAGTAAAAGGCAGAGATCAGAGAAAATGTAAAGAGGTTTTAGCAAGATAGTGATGTATATAGGATATATATACACACATATATATGATGTATATGCTATGATGTGTATATATGTATACATATATATGTATATACATATGTATATATTGCTACCTTCTGTACAAATATCTGTTAATTTTTCTAGATTGGGTCCTTCTCTTCTTCCTCTTTTTCTCTTCTTCTTCCTTCTACACCTCATCATCAGATTCTAGTTGGGTACCCCTGGTAAATAAGGATACAGCCATATTAGCAGACATGCAAGAGTCAATTCTGAGGCTAAACAAAAAAATACTAGTATCCTCCTTTTTCAGAACCCTGAGAAGGGTTTTTGAAGAACCCTGAAAACTGTATTGCCCCAAAATAGAAACAAAAATGAGGGAGAGAGAGGAAAGGCATCTTTCCTATTTCCTTCTCTCATTATATGGATCTCAAACAAGGAGCTTCCCAGGCCTGGCACCATCAGCCCCCAGTTGCATAGCCATGGGGGCACTGGGTCTCCCATTTTCCCCATTTGTTTTAATTTCCCTCATCCTTCATTTCTAATTCTAATCCATTGAGAATATACTTGTTTTTAAAAAGACAACAAAAAAGGAGAAAAATATCCTCCCAAAGGAGACATCCCAACCACCATCTTTCTGAGTTGCAGATCTATTGTGCAATTAAATTCTTCAGGAACACCTGCAGACATCAGTATCTGTGACTACCCAAGAGTGGCATTAATCGGTCAGTCTTTTTTTTTTTTTTTGGAGTATAGTTGCTTTACAATGTTGTGTTAGTTTCTGCTATACAGTGAAGTGAATCAGCTATATGTATACATATATCCCCTCCCTCTTGGACCCCCCCTCCCATCCCCCACACCATTCCACCCATCTCGGTCATCTCAGAGCAGTGAGCTGAGCTCCCTGGGCTATACAGCAGGTTCCCACTAGCTGTCTAGTTTACACATGGTAGTGTGTGTATGTCAATTCTACTCTCCCAGTTCATCCCACCCTCAGTCTTTTAACACAGGTTATTTCATTACTTAGGCCCATGTCTCTCCCTCCCTCAGCAATCATATGTTATTCTTAAGTCACACGGGAACATGGCTGTGATTCTGGAGAGAAAACTAAGTCATGCTACAGTAGGAAACAAGGCTCCACTCCTGGCTCGGAAAACCCCAAGTCACAGTATCCATCTATCAGACAGCTGGTGGAGGAAATCAGGAGCTCTGTCAGCCCTTTCCTGGAACATTGGGTTTCTAGGAGGAGTGAATGGCTGTGAGGCTCCTGTGCCCTCCACAAAGTCCAAAGTCCCCACTGCCGTCATTTTGCCATTTAACTGAGGTTAAACTGTCGCTGTGGAGGAAAAAAAATAGTGCTGTGAATGTTTAAGCAGAAATAGGGTACTTACATAGTCTCAAAGTATTTAATAATCACGAAGAGAAAAAATAGTTAAGTTTACAGTGGACAACCTGGCAGATAGCACCTTGGCCAAGTCATCAGGGTGGACATGGCAAGCTGAGAAGGACACATCCGTCACCTTGAGTTTCCCTTCCAATGAGGCATAACCCCAGTCTAACCATGAGAACACATCAGACAAACCCAAATGGAGGCATGCTATGGATTGAATATGTATGTCCCCCCAGTGGTCATATGTTGAAGCCCTAGTCCTCAGTGTGATGGTATTTGGAGGTAGGGCCTTTGGGGGTGATTTGGTCATGAGGGTGCTACCCTCATGAATGAGATTTGTGCCCTTATAAGAAGAGCTAAGAAAGAGATGATACCTCTCTCCACATATGAGGATACAAGAGGAAGGTGAGTGTCTGTAAACCAGAAGAGGGTCCTCACCAAGAACTTCTAGCCTCCAGGACTGTGAGAAATAGATGTTTACTGTGTAAGCCACCCAGTCTATGGTACTTTGTTAGAGCAGCCCAAGCTAATACAGGGGCATTCTATAAAATAACTGACCAGTACTCTTCAAAAGGGCCAAGGTCATGAAATCAAGGAAAGACTATGGAACTGTCATAGATTGGAGGAGGTTAAGAAGACATGATGACTAAATGCAATGTGGTGCCCTTGATCAGACCCTGGAACAGAAGAAGGACTTTAGTGTAAAACTGATGACATGTGATAAGTTCTGTACTTTAGTGAATAGTATCATGTAGAGGTTAATTTCTTAATTTTGATAAATGCTCTAAGGTTATGTCAGATGTTAAAGGGAAACTGCATGAAAGGCATATAGGACTCTCTGGGCTATTTTTGCAACTCTTCTGTAAGTATAACATTGTTTTTTTAAAAAAAAACTGCTCTGAGGGACTTCCCTGGTGGTGCAGTGGTTAAGACTCTGTGCTCCCAATGCAGGGGACCCGGGTTTGATCCCTGGTCAGGGAACTAGATCCCACATGCATGCCACAACTAAGAATTCATATGCCACAACTAAGGAGCCAGTGAGCAGCAACTAAGGAGACTTCCTGCTGCAACTAAGACCCGGTGCAACCAATAACAAAAAAAAATCTTTAAAAAAAAATACTGTTGTGACCCAAAATGGCCAAGTGCAACTGGAAACGTCTATCAGCATTTTTGGGAGCAAGTGAACAAAATGACATCGAGCTTATAAGAAAGAAAATTGCTTCTTTTATGAAGAAACTGC
The DNA here is from genome assembly GCF_964341445.2 of Mesoplodon mirus. NCBI lineage: Eukaryota > Metazoa > Chordata > Mammalia > Artiodactyla > Ziphiidae > Mesoplodon > Mesoplodon mirus. Next base: position 135,188,544 of record NC_138982.1, on the reverse strand, counting down.
CAAGAAGCCTTAACGAATGTTAGGCAGGCTTAGAGCCCTCAGTGTGGGAAAGAAACCAATAAATTATCCAGAATGCTAAGGAGATTATCAATGGTTTTTACTCCCCGACCCTGTTTACATCTCCCTGCTCATTAGAAGTAATAAAGATGTGCAGGTTGAAACCAGAGTTAGTCTTAATTTACTATTCCCGCTTTGTTTATCATCCTGTAAAACTTCCAAAAGCTTGGCTTTACGTTTAATTCAATAGAAGAACCAAATTGAAGTAATCAAATCAAGCTACTGTTATTATGTAAAGCTATTTCCTTGGACCCCTGCTTTGAGTAAATGATTCCTATTAACATGCAGATTTGCTGGAGATTACCAGAAAGTCTCTCAAAATAATCATCAGAAGATGTCTTTCTAAAGAATACTTTTCTCTCTGACTTGGACCAGGATTCAGTCCATAAATCTCTCTCTTCTTCTACTCAGGGACCATTTGGGACTACTCCGTGACCAGGATGGGAAAATGGGGACTCCTAATTCACAGATTTGAACAAAAATGAAAATACAGACCTGGCTTTCTCCCCCTGCATTCTGTTTATTTTAAAGTCCTGTCACAGCCCAGTTGTAGGGAAGAAATTCAGGGGTGTGAGTATTAACACTGTATGTGGGGTGGATGGGTGTGTGTATGTGTGTGTGTGTGTGTAGAGAAGACAGGAGGAAGGTGTGAATTCTCTGCCACATTTTTATTTGACTGCACTAAGTATAGAATTTCACATAATGGAGAGTGAGAGGCAGCATAGTCTGTGGTCAAGGAGAAAGGGCTCAGCAGTCAGACTGGGGTTTGAAGCATTGCTTCAGTGCTATCGACCACTAGTGAATTATTTAAACTCTCTGGGTCTCTGTCCTCTTAGCTGTGAAAAGAGGATGTTAGTTATACCTATCTTTACAGCTGTTATCAAGATTAAATGAGCAAATCCATATAAGCGTTAATCGTGGAAGGATGACTATTGAAAGCTAAGAAATTTCCTATCTTAGTTAAAAAGTGTGTGTGTATACATATATATGTAAATATATGCAAAGATAGGCAAATATATGTGTGTAAATATATGTATATACACATACATGTCTAGGTTACTTCTGTATATGTGTGTGTGTGTGTATATATATATATACATATACATATATATATATAATCTTCAGTATATTTATTTATAATGGGGGAAAACTAGAAGCAATCTCAGTGCTGAGTGGTAGCAGAATGTGCCACCCCAAAATGTGACTAGGAGTTCAGGACATGTCACCCCCAAATATGCCACTTTGGTATACTGATTATTTTGAGCTGTAGGTATTACTGAACTGAACTGAGTTCTACTCACCCAAAGTGCAACAAAGCCTATCTACTGACGCGGGGCTGTGGTGAAGGAAGAGTACAGCGTTTATTGCAGGGCGTCAAGCAAGGGAGTGGGAGACAAGCCTCAGATCCACTCCCACCTGGTCTCTGAGGTTTCTTTCCAAGGGGAAGAACAAAGAGGCTGGGATTAATCGTTGCCTTGTGACATGTTTTAATCGTAGCTTCAGGAGTCAGGATGTCTCTGGTTTATGATTCTCAGGTCAGGTGGTCCATGACTCGGAGGTCTGTGAGCCTATTTTGTCCTGGAGATACAATCTGAGTTTGTACCTTTGTGATGATACCAATACTAGCAATTTTAGTACATTAACCATGTTATCGACAACAGCAATTTTAGTCATCTGACTCTGGGTGATTAGTGTTCAATTAGCACACAATTGAGGTCAGAGCAGACAAGAAAAGGAATAAAGTTTTGGATCAAGAGATAAATCCTAACCTGAGTGAGAGAACTCGATTTCAAGGGGACTTGGTTTTATAGGCACTTGAAAAACAGCAAATGCAGGAAGAGGCTTTCTCTGAACTCCATTTATCCAGACAGATCCTCCAAAAGGAACACAACACATCAGTCTCTTCCTGGGGGGTTTCATCAACCAGGGAAGACTGACCCATATCACAGGAGAGGAGACTAGAAGTCAGGACCACACCCAGACAAACTGTCACAAATATCATACCTTCCATCTCGTCTTCTAAGGGTCCCTTCATCTTTCCTAAAAACCATTTACTCTCCCCTAAGAAGCCTGCCTCCCTCCTTCCCTTTCCTTATTAAGATGGTATTTAGGGCTTCCCTGGTGGCGCAGTGGTTGAGAGTCTGCCTGCCAATGCGGGGGACATGGGTTCATGCTCCAGTCCGGGAAGATCCCACATGCCGCGGAGCAGCTGGGCCCGTGAGCCATGGCCACTGAGCCTGCACGTCCGGAGCCTGTGCTCTGCAACGGGAGAGGCCACAACAGTGAGAGGCCCACGTACCACACACACACAAAAAAAGATGGTATTTAATCCTGAATTCTAAGCCACCTCAGGAGTGACTCATTTTTCCCTGGTATCTCCCATGTATCATGAGGTAGACACATGAATAAACTTCTGTTTGTTTTTCTCTTGCTAATCTATCTTTTATTATAGAAGCCTCAGCTAACAACTCAGAAAGGTAGAAGGAGATTATTTTTCCTCTTTTACAAGCCCATCAATAGGGAAGTGGTTAAATGATGATATATCCACTCAATAAAACATTATGCACCCATTAAAATAATTACTTGGAAGACTCTGGAGCTGCCTGGCAATGCTCAGGGGAAAAGTAGATCATAAACTGTTATGCACAATATAATTATAACTGTAAAATTATAAATGCTTGTGGGCCAGCAAACGAAAGGGAATACAGAAACATTACAATGGTTGTATTTCAGTTATGTTATAATGGGTTTTAATGGGTGATTTTCTCCCCCTCTATTTTCCAGCTTTTTTTTTTTTTTTGCGCAGTACATGGGCCTCTCACTGTTGTGGCCTCTCCTGTTGTGGAGCACAGGCTCCGGACGCGCAGGCTCAGCGGCCATGGCTCACGGGCCTAGCCGCTCCACGGCATGTGGGATCCTCCTGGACCGGGACACGAACCCGTGTCACCTGCATCAGCAGGCAGACTCTCAACCACTGCGCCACCAGGGAAGCCCTATTTTCCAGCCTTATAACAATGATTTTTTTTTAAGTTTTCCTTTCAAAAGTGAAAACATTTTAAGTAAAAATAACACTGGGAATAAGAATTTAGTGGTTGCTTCCATCAGAATATCCTAACGTTTTTGGTTTTCCTCCTTCCTCCTGTGCTTGGGTCCTGACCTCATTTAAAAGTGACCCATGGGTGTCATTAAAAGATCCCTTCCCTCCCGGTACCTTCCTCAGAAGGTGTCTGACTGCCAAGGAAACTCTGCATGGAGCTGGAATCCGGGCCAAAGATTTGATTCAAAGTTTGGGGAGGATGTTCCCCTGACACCTGAACATTTTTTGGTTTGATTTGGTTTGTCTACCATTGACATGAATATTTGGGCCCATTTCATTTACAAAACAGACATCCCAACAAGCAAATTCTGGCACCGATCTATTTTAAATAGTAAGTTGTAAAATTCACTGTAAAACTCGTAAAGAAGACATAATACTATACATTTTATTTCCATAGCTAATAATTATAATTGATCCTTTACCATTCTCCTTGTCTGGGGATTTCTGTGCTGCCTTCCTGGATGAATATACGTGCTATAGATTTTATAGAGGTCGGGTACAGATGCAAATGAAAATGGGCTGCATTTAAAAATGTAGATATTACCACAACAACCAAGGAAACCGAACAACCAAGAAAATGGACGTTTTAGTAAATTTTAAAGTCAGCAATTCTATCTTTCAAAATATCCTTTTACAGAATAATAAAGCAATATTTAGACAAGGTCAGGGTGGGAACAAGCAGGAGTCTGGAGAAAATGAAGTGTTCTTCTCAACTTTGCCAAAGTTCTAATCAAATGTAGGAGAAAGTTGCAATGTCTTTTTTTTCCTTTTTCCACCAGGAGCAATAGGGTTTGTCACTGAGGAAAATCACAACTTCCCAGATTTGTGATTGAAATGTTGTCTTAATCCTGAGCAAGTCTCTGCTATTTATAGCCCCAGTGCAGCCAGAGCCCCTGGGGAAAAGGCTGTAGACTTGTTATTTTCCTCTCCCTTTGCTGGTCTTTGCCTTCTCCTGAGGTGATGGTAAGCCAGTTTAATGTGAATCCTTGGTCCCTCCCTCAAAAGAAAAACAAACAAACAAAAAAACCTTCAAGAATCATTTTTTGGCCTATGGAGGTAATTTGTACTTTCTATTTTTAAAAAAATTTCATGAGATATTAAGGAAGAAAGGAATCTAGGGACTTCCCTGGTGGTCCAGTGGTAAGGAATCTGCCTTCCAATGCAGGGGACGCAGGTTCGATCCCTGGTCAGGGAACTAAGATCCCACATGCCGTGGGGCAACTAAGCCTGTGCCACAACTACTGAGTTCGCACGCCTCAAAGAGAGAGGCTGCCGGGATGCAAACTACAGAGCCCACACACCTGGAGCTCACACACCACAACTAGAGAGAAACCCAAACAGACCGCATGCCGTAATGAAAAGATCCCGCATGCCTCAACAAAAAGATCCACGTGCTGCAACTAAGACCAGACACAGCCCAAAAAAATAAGGAAAATTAAATAAAGAAATAAACAAACAAATATTTTTTAAAAAAGAGGAAGGAATCTAGAGGCAGCCTACTAAACTATGAAACTTTGAGGGCAGAACCAGGTTTTATCCAACGCTGTGTCTCCATAGCCTAGTGCAATGTCTGATTAAAGGCAACAATAGTAAAACAAAACAACTAATAGGTGAGTTCTTTCTCTGTGCCCAGCTCTCTTTACATGCATCAACTCGCTTAATCCTTAAAGCAATCCTGTAAGTAAGTACTATGATAACTTTCCTTATAGAGGTAAAGGAACTAAAGCTCAGAGAGGTGAGTAACTTGCCCAAAGACACACAGCCAGAGCTAGAATTCAGATCTCAATGTCAAACCCCATTCCCTTAACCACCTGGCTACATTGCTTCAGAGCACATAGTAGGTGCTCAACAGATGTTGGTGACATGAATAAAAGAACGTCTGGCAAACACCTGGGCAAGTGTCTTGGTACTATTGGAATGCTCTCAGTCTAGGTTGTGAAAGAAACTCAGACTTATGTTATCTCATCCTAGAGCTACACTTCCTTCTTTGTCAAAACTGGTCTTTAGTCTTTCAGGGCCAGACCCCAGATTTTCCCACTGAGATGTTAACAGTAGGACTGGAGCTGTGCAAACCCTCAGGCTGGGAGGATGCCCATGTTCCCTCAGGGCATATCAAGGGCAATTCAACAGTTCCTTTCCCTGCCTGGTTACTGGGAGCAACCTTGAAATTCCAGGGAATAAGAAGGAAATCTCATTCTGTGCAAGCAAGCAGATGCTTCATCTGCAAGTTTAGCAACAGAAGATCATCCCCTTAAGCAGAATCCTTGGGCAGATGATGTCCTTGAAATCTGGGTTTAGTTCCTTTGGATTGAGAACTTCCCCTGTGATCTCAAGACTTTAAGTCTCAGTGAAGAAAGCAAGACCCAGACTGATACTTTTACACATTGATAGAAACTCAAATCCAAAAACCAAATAATTATACCTTATGTTCCTGGATGCATATGAAAGTGTTAAAACTGGACAAGAAGGATACCAACAAACAGGGGAATGAGGAAAGGAATGTTTTTTTTCCTTTAAAAAAAAACACTGAAAGCTAACTTGAAAATATGTTAACTGTTGTGAATTCTGGATGATTATATGTTATTCTATGGACTTTTCTGTGTCTTTAAAATTATCAAAATAGGGCCTCCCTGGTGGCGCAGTGGTTGAGAGTCCGCCTGCCAATGCAGGGGATACGGGTTCGTGCCCCGGTCTGGGAGGATCCCATATGCCGTGGAGCGGCTGGGCCCGTGAGCCATGGCCGCTGAGCCTGCGCATCCGGAGCCTGTGCTCCGCAACGGGAGAGGCCACAACAGTGAGAGGCCCGCGTACGGAAAAAAAAAAAAAAAAAAAAAAAAATTATCAAAATAAAAAAAGACACAGTGGGCTGATTTACATAATTTCTTGGACTGAACGAAGGACACAGGGTGGATTCTAGCAGTTAGTGCTGCCAGTAGGCTCCCTGTGAGGCAGCGAGCGTTCATCAGTAGTCCTGGAGAAGAGGGGGCCGGTGACTATGTGGCAGGGATGTATATTCCCCAGAGAGGAAGGGCCTAGATTTGAAGGGAGGATCATTCTAGAACAGTGTTTTTCAAACTTTTTTGAAAAAAGTTTTAGATTAGATTAGATTTATATCCCACGTGCTGCAACTAAGACCTGACACAGCCAAAAATAAAAATAAAAATAAGGAAAATTAAATAAAGAAATAAACAAACAAATATTTTTTAAAAAAGAGTAAAGAATCTAGAGGCAGCCTACTAAACTATGAAACTTTGAGGGCAGAACCAGGTTTTATCCAATGCTGTGTCTCCATAGCCTAGTGCAATGTCTGATTAAAGGCAACAATAGTAAAACAACATATATACACATATATATAACACATATATACACATATATATAACACACATATACATTCACTTCTGAAATAAATTTCACCAAACTCACCAAGCTATCTATGATGCAGTCTGATATTTCCATTTTTTAAAATGCTAGTCAAGACCCATTAAACTGATCTCATGATCTATGAGAGGTAAGTTTGAAAAGCACTGCATGGATGATCTTTAAGGCCCTGGGAAGTCAAGTGCCCTGTGCCTCCTTTCAGACCATTTTCTCTCCTCTCCCCCCTTAGCCCCGCCTGACGTTGATCTATCCATTCTTCAGGTTTCTGGTCAAATCCCTTGTCTTCCAAAAAGCCTCTCTCATGCTCTAGGGCAAAATGAATTTCTCCCTCTCCTAGTGTCTCATTCACTTTGTGCTCTGTACAGCATTTTTTCACATTTCTCCATTCATCCAACAAGTATTTTTTGAGCATGTATTATGTGCCAGGCACGGTCCTAGGCACTGGGACTGCAGTAGTTAACACATATACCAACTTTTGTTCTCATGGCACTTACACAAGACCAGGATGAGCTGCACAACAAAGAAATAATTATGTAGCTCGGTCGGGTGTTGATCCAGTGCTGGAAAGCTTTAACAACTGCTCTTGATATAAAATCTGGCTTCCACCTCATCACGTACCCAGAGATCCAGTGAGCTGCTTACTACCTCCCTCTTATGTCCAAGGAAAGCTCCAAAGGGAAAGATGAAGACAAAAATGAACACAGATAAACTCAGAGGAAATAGAGACAATTCAGTAAACTTTTCCAACCAAGTAGACTTTTTAAAAAATAATACTGACTTTTTCAGAAATACAAAAGAGGATATTCATTCATGAAACAAGAACAGGAAGATATAAAAATGGATCAGTCAGAGAACCAGAGTTCTTGAAAATTAAAAAAGAATAACTGAATTAAAAATAAAATATAATGAAGTGTTAGAAAATATAATCAAGGAAATCTCCTAGAAGCATACCATCTAGAAATATGGAGGTAAATTTGAGAAAAAAAAAAAAAACAGATCAAATAGTTGAAATTCCTTGCAAGGACATGAAAGTGAGATTCCAGAAGTGGAACAGAGTATTGTGTTTATTCCTTATAATCCATTTAAGTACTATTTGATTTTCAAATGAGAGAATATATATTGGTAAAAATAAGTTATCTTTTTAAAGTGCTGGCAATATTTTTCAAGATTCTAAAAAGGTATGGCAAAAAAATTTAACATAACCTAAGTTAAACATACACTTATTGTATATGCTTTAGGGACTCAGTATAAATAAATGACATTGAAGATTAAAATTCTTAACTTGATTCTCAAAGTGAATGGTACAAAACTTAGTGAATTTTCCTAAAAGACAGGATGTGATCTAACTGGGTAGGCCAGTGGGTGAGGGGCTAGCTGGTATCCCCTGTGTCCCAGATTGCACGTCCTTGGACAATGGTCAAGAAGCTATTCAAGAATCTAAGCTTTTATTTCCTAATGACCTTTTCAGACTCCAGCATTGTTCTCACTGGGGCTACACAAGACCCTGCCCAGACAGGTTTCTCACCACACACCTCCTTTAAGAGGCAAAAAGATTACATGGTCAAAAATACCTTATACCAGAAAGAAGAAAATGGCTGGTGGAATCTCTGAGCCCTGATTAACATCAAGAGGAAAGGACAGTCTTTGGACCTCTTCATCTTATATCAGCAAATAGAGCGGGCGTGGGTGGAGGGGGCACACCACACACAGAGAGAAGGATGCGAACAGCATGATTTAGGGACATTGTTTTCTCACACTTACTTCCATTTCTTCTCTCTGGCGAAAACAGAGGCTGGATGAGTAGGGTCTCTTGAAGCTTTAGGGATTTGCCACCACTTGCAGGGTGATGGCTGGTCTGGGTGCTTCCCAACTCGCATCTCAGTCCCATCTGGGCAGATGAAAGTCAGTCCCAGAACGTGGGACGCTGCCAAGAAAACAGAGAAGAGAGTAATGTATCTTGTGACTGTAGCAAAAGCATCTTGTGTCCTGGTAGCGCTTCAAAGGGCTCTTGACTTCCCCTGAACTCCCCCGCATTTCCTGATGTGTGAACAGCCTTCAGGAAAAAGTTCTTTTAGAAACAGTGAAGTAGGGCTTTTCTGGTGGCGCAGTGGTTGAGAGTCCGCCTGCCGATGCAGGGGACATGGGTTCGTGCCCTGGTCCAGGAGGATCCCACACGCCACGGAGTGGCTGGGCCCGTGAGCCATGGCCGCTGAGCCTGCGCGTCCGGAGCCTGTGCTCCACAACGAGAGAGGCCACAGCAGTGAGAGGCCCGCGTACCGCAAAAACAAACAAATGAACAAACAAAAAACAGTGAAGTAGAAAGAGGAAGCCAAATACCGTATGCTAACACATATTTATGGAATCTAAAAAAAGACAGGTTCTGAAGAACCTAGGGGCAGGACAGGAATAAAGACTCAGATGTAGAGAATGGACTTGAGGACATGGGGAGGGGAAAGGGTAAGCTGGGACGGAGTGAGAGAGTGACATGGACATATGTACACTACCAAATGTAAAACAGATAGCTAGTGGGAAGCAGCTGCATAGCACAAGGAGATCAGCTCGGTGCTTTGTGACCTAGAGGGGTGGGATAGGGAGGGTGGGAGAGAGACGCAAGAGGGAGGAGATATGGGGATGTATGTATATGTATAGCTGATTCAGTTTGTTACACAGCAGAAACTAACATACCATTGTAAAGCAATTATACTCCAATAAAGACGTGAAAAAAATAAATAGAAATAACAGTGAAGTAGGTCAGAAAGAGAAAAACAAATACTGTATGTTAACGCATATATATGGAATCTAAAAAAGTGGTACTGATGAACCTAGTGGCAGGGCAGGAATAAAGATGCAGACTTAGAGAACGGACTTGAGGACACAGCAGGAGAAGGGGAAGTTGGCACGAAGTGAGAAAGTAGCATTGACGTATATACACGACCAAACGTAAAGTGGACGGCTAGTGGGAAGCTGCTGCATAGCACAGGGAGATCAGCTTGATGCTTTGTGACGACCTAGAGGGATGGGATAGGGAGGGTGGCAGGGAGACACAAGAGGGAGGGATACGGGGACATATGTATACGTATAGCTGATTCACTTTGTTGTACAGCAGAAACTAACACAACATTGTAAAGCAATTATACTCCAATAAAGATGTGAAAAAACAAAACAAAACATTGCTTCATAGTAATCTGCTTCTCCCACTCTGCATGCACCTGATAGGCAACATTAACAAGTGCTGAAGAAGACACTCAATGATACAAAATTCAGTTATAAATGGTAACAGTAATAATATTAATAACAATACAAGAGCTGTTTTTTATTGAGCACTTTCCACGTGCCCAGCTCGCTCCTATGTGATTCTAGCTGAGATTCTCTGTGTCCAATCCTTCTGGGATAAAGCTAGATTTCACCTTATAAAAGAAACAGAATGGCTTTTTGGTGCATAAGGCATCATCTGGCTGACAAACTTGCCTCCATTACAGACTTTTATGTCCAAACAGTCAGGTTCTCAAAAAGATAAAACACGGTTTGGGTTCCTTTCTGTTCCCATAGTCTACCCAAAAGTAGTTATTAAAGCCTAATATGAAATTATCCAGGGATTCAATTTCCTATGGAAGACTCAGCATTCCAGCTTCGAGTTTTTTTCCAGCCTTTTGGAACTTTACTGCAATAGAATCACTTTGCATGAAACTTAGATGCTGGAGTATTTTGCCCCAAATGGTTACATCACACGAAGCCTTACACTCAGCACCACACCAGTGCTGAAAGCTCCTTGGAAATGTGGCACCCAAGGAGAGATTTGACCAATGGATAATGACACAAAATCCTCATTGCTTTGCCTTTCTCCTCTTGTCTGACCAAAGTGCTGCTTGAACGTGAGCAGGGGTAGGAATAAGAAGACGAAATCAAGTTCCCTTAGTTAACAAGTCTGATAAAAGAGCAAGGAAGAAAGGACAATTGGTTTTGGGATTTTCTAGGGCTTGAAATTACCCAAACCTCTCTTGCTTTCAGAAGCAGCTGAGAACAGGACTGCCCGTATGGTTGGGCGGGTTGTTCACTGCACAAGAGCCCTGGACCAAGGAGGTGAGCAGAGACTGAAATCCAGCCTGCACCTTGCTTACCTGCACTCTGCACAAGGCTGAGTCCCCCTTAATTCACACAAAGCCATTATATGGGCTAGCAGGGGCCCCCGTTAAAGGCATATTCCACAATTCAGCTTTATGGATTAGCATTTGGGGTGAAGGTGGGGGAAGGAGGGCTGGTGGGGTGGGGGGGAAAGAGAGAAACCATAAAAAAGGTGTTGCCGACGGGGAGGATGTTGTGGCCGAAGACACGAGACTAAGTCGAGACACAATGTGACGCCGTGTTTGTTGATTCCTACCAATCCGATGAGCGGATTTTTAATCCAAGTGAGTTTTCCTCTGTCCGTTTTATCCTGCTATCGAGACCCGGCTTCCCAGCCCTGTGGGCACAGCACGCCATTCCTTCCTGGGGTTAATGGTCCATGGTGGTGCTCTGGAGATGGCAGTTTGTAATGTAAAGAGGCTGAATTGTTTGTTTAGCAGTCAAGTGACAAATTATTTAATTAGCACATATGCCATTTGTCTCCACAGCTGTGATCATCGGTACTAATTGCAAAGCCGTCTTAATTTATTGTAGATATATTGCTCCATAGGATGCTAATGTGGTCATTACCAACAGCCGTTATGGCCCTGCATCAGGTTTGGAAATGAGACCAATTCCGCCACACGGAGAAAACCACACTTCCAGTCCCGGCCGATACATGCAGCCACTACCGTCTCCAATCACAGAAGCATTCAAAACAACAGTGCTCCTTAGGAAATCTTCTTTTCAGCTGCACTTCTGAGGATCAGAGCTTGGGACAGGTTACTGCAGAGTCACCAGCTTTTAAGCCCCTGCCCACTTCCACCTGCAGACAAAGGACAGTGTGGAGCCCAGCACTGGCTGGCCACAAGATTTGCCTTCCCTACCCTCCCCACCCGCCGCTCGCAGGGGAAGCTCCTTCTTTCCTGCTACCCTTAATCAGATATGCTTCACAGATCTACACATGGGCAACTCAGAGCAGTGCGCTGACTCAGGACAAATCCTGGAAGCAGCTTATGAACAAACACCAGTGATCAAAAATAGCAATCCAATATCCCAACGAACAGGAGCTGTAGCCACAATTGCCACTGAAGGTAGGGGACTTGGCAGGGGTGGGGACAGGGCACATGTTGGGAGCAGGGTAGTTGAAGAGTATGCACATACTCGGGTGGGGAACAGGTGGCTCTATCGACAGATCTTCCATTAAGCACAGTATCTGCCTCTGGGGAGTTTGGTTTGGCTTAAAAACGTGGTCCAGATAAAATGATACAAAACTATTGGAGGAGAGGCCATGGGGAGCGGAAGGTGAGGACACCAAACTCTCTCTGTCCAGCAGCACTGGTGATGTCTCCTAGTTGAAGCTGAAGTTAAGAGGAATGTCTTTTAGCACACCTGGGGCGTGGGAACCACATGTTAACCAGCCAGGCTAATTAGGGATCTTTCTGGAAAGCAGCTACCCATCTATATTCTCATTATCCTCTTAACACTCTGAGATGCAGGCAGAGGAGGCTGCCGCCCTGACAGGTGAGGGGCAGGAGGTTGGGGAGAGGTGGAAGTGGGCAGCCCAGCAGGCCCAGAGGGGTAGGGAGAGGGTTGCCAGATAAAATACAGGACATCCAGTTAAATGTGGATTGCAGGTAAACCTCATATCACTTTTTAGTATTTGTTGTTTACCTGCAATCCAAATTTAACTTGGGCATCCTTCTTTATTTGCTCCATCTGGCATTCCTGGATGAGGGGAGGATGGAGAAGGGACAAAAGACAATGCATTTCTTTCTAAAATCTCTGTTTGGGGTGGGGATCCTGCCTGCTTGCAGCCACAAACCACAGGAGAAACCTCCAAGCCGGGGTCCTCCTGTGAGACACCTGTAGCCACCTGGCAGTTGGGTTGGCAACCCAGATGCACTTCCCAGGGGCCCTCTGAGGCTCCAGGAAATGCCTCCTTGTGAAGTGTGGGCCTCTCTGCCTTGGTGCCACCTGAGTGCTACCTGAGTGCCATGTCGGTGTCGATGCAGGCAGGACCCTGCTTCCCTGGGCATGTTTCCCCAGTCACTATCTTGGACAAAAGGCTTTATTAAATCAGGCAAACGTCAACCCCGCTGCTCAGGAATACGTTAACCAGACAACAGGGGTGGACAGATAAAAGTCCCCTTGCGGTAGCATCAACATAAGAGGGGCCACTAGCCAGGCCCCGGCCCTACTTTTCAGGTGGCCACTGGTCAGAACTCCGTCGGCTGTGCCAGTCTCCCAGACGGCAAATTAAAAACAGCCAATGTACCTCTATTCTTTTTTATTTTCCTCCCCCCGCCTCCTTTTTTCCTTTTTCCTTTCTTTCTTTTTTCTTTTTCTTTTTTGTCAATGCGGAATACAAGGCCGCTGCCAAAAACATATCCCACACAATCAAACATCAGATGGTGACTCCTTTCCCACAGCTTGTGTGAGTGAAAACAGTGAAATTATACCCATGTTTTAGCGGCGAATCCCCTGGTGTTGTAGCGGAGACCAGCCCTGCACTGGCTCTTGTTCGCTGCTTTTTGTTCCTGCCTTCGCAGTGTTTTTCGCACTGGACACCATTCAGCCCGCATTCAGCATTGTATGTCACTTCACATATGGTTCATCCGCTCCAAATGTGTGCATGTACCCAGAAAATGCAGCTTTTCATTATGTATTCTCTATGTAACAGAAAAGATTAAGATATAAGCCTGGTGAATGCGGCAGGAATTAGTTGGACAGATGAATAAGGGAAAAATGAATCTAGAATGATGGTGGATTTGGTCTAATGATTGTGGGAGGGCGTTAAGAACTTGCTGGTAGGTTTCAGCCCTTTTAATCCCAGGCTGTGTGTATTTTGGTCGGAGAAACCCTCCCTCAGAACTCCATCTCGAAGGGTACCGTAAGAGACACAGGCGCGCACACACGGACACACACAAACCTCTTTAACCTGAGCGGATGAAAGAAAGGCTTCTGCGAGGAGCCCAGGTCCTCAGCCCTAAAAGTCTTCAAACTTGCTGTGGAGGTTCAGAGGATTCCATATTTCAACACGCAGCTTTTAAAATAAACTAAAAGTGGGAAGCCTTCGTGCCTTTGATGACGCTTTCCTTTTGTTTCCATTTTATTTTATTTGTTTAGACTTAAAGAAAGGATCCATGCCCAGAAGGGCAAACTCTCTAAAATGGATTTGATTTTGAACAGTCAACAAAAGCCACTGTTCTTAGATGTTTTTTACATCGGCACCCAAATTACAAAAAGATAAAAAAAAACACAAACTGGTCATTTAAAATGGATAAACTTGGTGCCTTTGGAGACTCACACCAGGCAGTTGAAGTACTGGTTGACACAGTGGAGTTTTCCATCAGCATTTGCAAAAGATGCTTGTGTTTAGTATCATTGTTTTCTGGCTTAATAGGAATCCAAGAGAGAGAAAATTGAGATTTAGGCTTACTTACTTCCTACCACAGTTTCCAGAGAAAGATTTTTTTTTTCCAGCCAATTTTGATTGAAAATCAAGATTTGCATCACAATAGAGATATTTCAAAAGTGTAAATACAAAAGGCTACAACTTCAGAGACCTCTTGGTCAGATGTGTTGGTCTCTGGCACATCATCTCAGAAGCCACTGGAAAGGGGCTGCTTTCTGAGTCAGCCCAGAGAAGGCTCTGCTCACTGCAAAAATGCACACTGCAGACTCTTCTGGAAACTCATATGTGACTATTCATGTGTGGGAGGGGTGCGTAGCAACACTTCAGCTTTTGAGGACCCTGTTTACCTAATTTAATTCACAGATATTTTTGGTGGGTGGAAAGAGAGCACCTTAGACCCGTTTGACTAATTCACATCAAAAATAAGCCTTTTAGAGTTTAACAAAATCAGACAAAAGCTACCTTTTCGCGTTGTTGCATAATCTCTATATTTTTGTATTCCCTTGTATAATTGTGGTCCAAGCATTTGGGAAGTTCCTTTACTTGAGTAAAAAAAAAATATGCACATTGCCAAGCCACAATTAACCAACGAGAAGTAGGATCCTTCTTTCCCCCTCTTTTAATTTAAGTGACTTCATTTTAATGTTTACCCATGATGTGATCAGTATTTAGTGATTTAGCCATCAGGTTTATACTACTCTCATAGAAACATTAACAGTTTAAAAGTTTCTTTTCCATAACTAAAAATGCCATTTTCCCCAATTTTTTCCCTTTCCTACAATCTTCTCACACACATGTGACAACTATTGTGCAAAGAAAAAAAGAAAAAATTTTTGAGGCTCCAGGTTCTATTTTTCTTAGCCTAGCCCAGGATTTGGACACATGGAAGAATAAAACATATGGCATCAATTAAAACATCATTCAATTTTCATACCATTTTTAGACAAGTTGGTGTCTTTTAGTAATGCCTTAGGGGGGAAAATGCTGATGTTTGTCCTGTCTTCTTATTTTATGTGAAACTTAACCCTCCCAGAGCTATTTTCCTCCTGGGCACTTGGTTGGAAAGTAACGGCGGGTGGGTGCTTATCATTTCAGCACAAGCTGGACTAAACCTAGCAGAGGCTGCTGTCCCTGCATCCTGGTTTAGTCGTTTATTTTCATACAATTCCAGGTGTACCCTTTCCTCTCGGGTCCCTGGAAAGCAGCACAGCGAGGCATAAAATCTTTCCTTCAGCCTGGATAACCTGGTATCCTTTTCCACGACGCTTTTCTTTTTTTCACAGTGGGAAGTGTTTGCATTCGAAACAGTTTACATCTACATAATAAGCACGCACTCTTTTTTTTTAATCCCAGAAAATTTAGCTGCATTTTAGAATCTCAGCAAACAGGCTGGTGTTGCCATAAACAATCCGAGAAAAGTAGTGCTGGCAGAAAACTTAGATCATAATTTGCCTGACAGAACAAAACGGCCAGGGCTTCTTGCTTTGTCCTTGTGTATGTTTGGGGTTATTATCAGTGTCGTGGCTTTCTGTGCTAAATACAGGGCTGGACCGTGGAAAATCAAAAAACAAACTGGCATTTGGAAGGGCAATAACTTTTCTCGAACAAGGGAGGAATCTCCCGTTTGCCTATTATTTCGGACTTACTTCTGCTTCTCTACGTCTTCCAAGGTAACAAATGAAGATGAGTCACCCACCTTCAGCCTTGCCACGTAAGAAAGCAACAGAAGACTTCTCTCCAGGGCTGAGAAAAGGAAACCTGTTTGCTTTTAAAGTCTCGAGTCCCTCCCAAAGAGATGAAAGGGAAATTAAAGTGAGTTACCCCTGTGGAATCGCCAAAGCGAAAAACGGGTCGCTTTATCCATGCTCTTCAGAGCTCTTTAAGGCTGGAAGGTCTGGATTGAAATCTGTGTAATACTTTCGTTCACTAAGTCAAGATTAATAGCGCTGGTGTTGTGTCCTTGGGGGAGAGCCTCCAGAAGGCTTTTGGAAATAGAGATTGTCTTGCTTTGAAACACTTCCTCCTAAGCACATATTTATTTATTTATTTTTTTTTTTCCCCAAGGAAGATTTTTTTTTGGCATCTGATTTAAATTCACTAAATCCCTTCCCCCATATAACCACGTTTCCCCACGTCTAGTCTTTATGTCTCAAATACGGCTGGTTCTTAACTGTTTCTCCTGTCCCCAGTATAACACTTTCAAAAACAGTCACTGGGTGATATTTTGCCCGCCCTTCTAAGTCACCTTATTTTTTTTTTTTTTTTGACTTTGTCTTTCTTGATCTGGAGAATTTCATCTCCTATTTTTCTTAATTGGAGTATAGTTGATTTACAATATTGTGTAAGTTTCAGGTGTACAGCAAAGTGAATCAGTTATACATATACATATATCCACTCTTTTTTAGATTCTTTTCCTATACAGGTCATTACAGAGTATTGAGTCGAGTTCCCTGTGCTATACAGTAGGTCCTTAATATATACAGTAGTGTGTATATGTCAATCCCAATCTCCCAATTTATCCATCCTCCACTTTTCCCCCCATAACCATAAGTTTGTTCTCTACATTTGTGCCTCTATTTCTGTTTTGTAAATAAGTTCATTTGTACCATTTTTTTAGATTCCACATATAAGCGATATCATATGATATTTTTCTTTCTGTGTCTGTTAGTCACCTTTTTTTTTTAAAGCATCACGCTCATCCCTCCATGCCACCCCCAGGGTTTCCATAGCAATTCTGAGATAGCCGTATTTAGGACCAGAAATAAAATCTAAGTTTGCTTTCTTCTCAAACATGTTTGAAAATAAAATTGGAGGGAAATCACTTGGAAATAAAGTCAATTTGATATTAAGTTCTTAGCACAAGTGAGACTTTATCTCCTCTCTTCTTTGCCCTTGAAAACAGAATGAGAGAAAAAAGTAAAACAGAACCCAAACAATTATTGAGTGAAGAAAGTGGCTCTGTAGGTAGTAAGGTGAAGAAGCAATTTGCATTGGCAAGTTAAGTTCTGACACTTACACTGCTGCAGAGGTATCAAGCCTGATGGTTTCTCCAAGAAAGACTCTTACAGGAACCTCCCAAGTAAAATTTCAGAAATTTGTTTTCCTTTTGCTGACTTTCACTCTTTCTCTGCATCTGAATGTGCTTCAGTTTTAGTGGTTGCTTTTTGCATGTTGGGGAGATTGTACTTTGAAAAAGCCCAAAACTGAAGAGAACGCCTTTCGGCCCATCTTAAACCACAGGGCTGTCCATACAGGTTTCAGCGCCGGCTGTACGCTGGGGGGTAAATCCTGGGGAAATAGCCTAATCCCACACAAGCTCCCACAGCAAGCTCTGTCCCTGGCATTGTGTTTCCTAACCAGCTCGGGTGAATACCATATTGATCCTAAAAACGTGCAGCTTCTTAGCTTACAAGTGCTCCCTTCATGGAGCGCGGACAGCCCAGCCACAGAGCAGGTATTGCATCTTAGGGCAAAGAAAGGGACAAGTTGAACCCCTCGGACGGATGTTGCCTGGTGTGTGTGCTAATTATTGCCCCTTGGTTCAGTGTCTCTGTCAGCTGTTTTACTGGTGTCTGATTAATCCTACTGGTCACCAGGGGTAAAGCCAGGGTTTCATCTGATCTAGGAACAAAACTTTTCCTCCCTTGGACAGAAGGTGGTCTGTCCAGGTCAGGGTATGGGTCATTGAAAGGGCAGCCTTAGGGAGCCTGCCATTTTCACAGCAACCACTTGTTACAATTAGTTATAAAAAAAAAAAAAAAAAAAGCTAACATGTGGTGAATTGACACTTTTGTGGGTCCCTTAGTCTGGGTGGTGCAATTGTTCTGAAAAACAATGTCAGCATTTTCATTTGAAAGTGCAGAGTACAACCGTATTTCAAGCAGCGAAACCACTGCCCTCGGAGCCACTTGGGGGTTTCCTTTCCTTCAGTGTCTAGAACTCTAGTCTCCCGCTCTGTACTAAATCCAAATATATGAAATGAAAATGCAGGAATGAAGAAGTGTTAAATCAAGCAAGACAGCAGCAGCGCACACTGCCCCAGCCAGCTCCCCAAAGGGGCTGACAAATCATTTGCAGAATTGCAATTGGAAGCAGATTCCTTGAGTCTTGGGAAAGAGCGCCCTTGGACTCTGGTAGGGAAGTCCAGACCCCCTGCAATGTCCGTTCTGTTCTGGTTCCTTTGCAATGGAGACCCCAATGCATAGCCTGGCACATGTCAGCCCAGACAAAGAACACCATATTTAACAGAATTGCTCACAGCCAAGTATGATGTCGTAACTAAGTTCTAGCCAAAGGCTGAAGGTAGAAATGGTGTACAGCTTCTGGAAAGTGTCCTTAAAGGGAAGGGGCATTCCCTTCTTTGCTCTCCTTTCTTCCTGCTGACTGGAATGCAGATGGGATGGCTGGATGCCTCACACACTACAAATTTGTGCTAAGGAGGCAAAGCAGCCCCCTATGACCAAGGGAGCAGAACCGTCCCACCAGCTCTGGACACATGAGAGAGAAATAATCTCAGGTCTTTTTCAAGCCACTTTTATTTAGGGCCTTGGTTTCAGACAGACGAACCTAATTCTAACAAAGGCAGGCACTCAGGGGATTCTCAGTCCTGCCAAGTCCAGATCAAAGTTCTACAACGTGCATTTCAATCTGAGTCTCTGGAAAGGCAAAATGAAAAGATAAAACCAAGGGAATCCAGTCCCAGGTGACAAGCTGGCTGGGTCAGAAAGCTCTTGTGAGTAAAGGCTGCCCCTACAGGAAGCCAAATCACCCAGGAATGCTGTTCTTTCAGGTGGATTGTAGTATAGATAAAGAAAATTGATTCTCAACTGTTTTTTATTTTCTGCTGGTTTTTGTAGCTTTGTGTGGCTTCTTCAACTGGCTACACAGGCCCTAGAGATACTAGGAAGAGAGATACTTCAAATATATTTGGAGAAAAAGAAGTAAGTAAATAATAAATAATAGAGGCTAGAGGTCTCCAAAAGTAAATGCTGAATGGTGAATATTTTCAGCTTCACCAATTTTCTTTTGTGAAATGGAAAGGATATACATTTAAGAGTTTTGCTTCCAATTTCATGTTTTCTACCACAATTAATGCAAGGCCTGCACTGGTGAAAAGAACATGTATAAACCAATGTACCATATATAAATCAATGAGAACATCCACATGCAGCAACAACAATGGACATCCACATGCAAAAGAATGAAACTGAACTCTTACCTCACACCATACACAAAATTTAATTCAAAATGGATTATAAATCTATATATAAGAGTTAAACTATAAAACTCTTGGAAGAAAATATCGGAGTAAATCTTTGTGACCTTGGATTAGACAATGACTTCTCAGACATGACACCCAAAGCACAAACAGCCAAAGGAAAAAATAGGTATGTTGGACTACATCAAAATTTAGAAGTTTTGTGCTATGGATAACGCCTTCAAGAAAGTGAAAAGACAACACACAGATGGGGAGAAAATATTTGCAAGTCATATATCTCATAAGGGAAGTATCCAGAATGCATAAAGGACTCTTATAACTCAATAATAAAAGACAACCCAATTAAAAGAGGACAAAGGATTTGAATAGACGTTTCTCCAAAGAATATATACAAATGGCCAATAAGCACAAAAATGGATGCTCAATATTATTGTCCACGAAGGAAATGCAAATCAAAACCACAGTGAGATACTGCCTCATACCCACTAGGATGGACTAGAATAAAAAAGATATGTAATTACAGGTGCTTTCCTCAAAAGCTTAAGGACAGAGGTCTATATGACCCAATAATTCCACTTCTTGGTATCTATCTAAGAAAAATGAAAACATACGTCCAAACAAGAACATATACGTGAAAGTTCATGGCAGCATCGTTCATATTAGCTAAAAAGTGGAGACAACCCAAATGTTCATCAACTAAAGAAGGGGTAAATAAAAGTAGCATATACATACAACAGAATATTATTCAGCAATAAAAAGGAATATGGTACTGATACATACTCCAGCATGGGAGAATCTTGAAACCATTATGCTAAATGTAAGAAGCCAGTCACAACAGACCACACATTGTATGATTCCATTTTTATGAGATGCTCAGAATAGGCAAATCTATAGAAAAAGGAAATAGATTAGTGTTTGCCAGGTGTCGCTGGGAAGTGGGAATTGGGAGTGACTGCCAAGGGATATGGGATTTCTTTGTGGAGGGTGATGCAAATATTCTAAACTTAGTTTGAAATGATGGTTATCCAACTCTGTGACTATAGTAAAACCACTGAATTGTCTACTTTAAATGAGGAAGTTTTATAGCGTGCAAATTATTATCTCAATAAAGATGTTTCTTGTTTGGCGTTTAGCTGACATGTGATATTTATTTGTGAGTTTTCATTACCAAAATATTTTCAGCATTATGTTATTTCCTTTTAATTCAACGATCAAAGAATTTATAGAATAAATTAATTAAAATACTTTTGGAAAAAACATAAAGATGTTTTTTAAAAAGGGAAGTAGGGTTGACCCGGCAACCAAAATGAAATGGGCCCAAGAGCAAAGAGTCTTTACCCACGACCTGGGATTTTCTCCAGCGCTCTTGTTGCTAACTGCCTCAGCTCCTGGGTGTGCATCCAAACAGCCTGCCAGCCATCTGCACTTGGTGCCTGAGTCTTCCTGCCTGGACTGGACCTCCATGGACTCTGACTCGTGTCCTACCCAGTCTGCACAGTCCATCAGCCCCTGTCTGCTTAGCTAGTGCCTGACCCCGCTGTTTCCTGGCCAACCCCTGTCTCACTGTGTCTATTCCTGATGGAACTACTCTGCATCCACAGAGTAATAGCTGTCATGTGTTCTATTATGACCTCAGTTTGACAGATATGGAAAATGAGGTCAAAGAGATGACCAAGTGCACACAGGCAGAGAAGGAGGATTCGAATCAAACTCAAGAGACAGCCATGTACCACTTTACCTCAGCTGGCACTTGTTGACAGTCGGTTGATGGAGGCCAAGATCGTGACCTCTAGGTCTTGTCTCCTGGGACAAAGGCACACTGCTGAAGAAGGACTGGACTATTCAAGTCCTTCCCCTTGGGGATCTCCTAGAATCCCTTTTTCTCATTTTTCCACTCTTCCCCCGACAATTGTTCTGCTTCCCCTAGCCTGCACCTGTGGCCTCCCTTGGCTACTGGAGACCCACCCTGCTCAACAATGTAGAGCTGAAGTGCCTGGGAATTTATATTCCCCCAACGTGGTGCTTATTGTCTAACTGGTGAAGTGTGATTAAGAAAGCCCCAGGGCTTCCCTGGTGGCGCAGTGGTTGAGAGTCCGCCTGCCGATGCAGGGGACACGGGTTCGTGCCCCGGTCCGGGAAGATCCCACGTGCCGCAGAGCGGCTGGGCCCGTGAGCCATGGCCGCTGAGCCTGTGCGTCCGGAGCCTGTGCTCCGCAACGGGAGAGGCCACAACAGTGAGAGGCCCGCGTACCGCAAAAACAAAAAACGAAAAGAACAAAAAAAAAAAACAAAAAAAGAAAGCCCCAGCTTCCCTGCCTCTACTGGGTGTAACTGACTCTGAGGTGTAACTGACACTCCACAGTCTCCTGAAGAATCAGGTGGAAACTGCCTCCGAACAATTCTGCCTGAGATGACATCTCTGCTTGGTTTCCTCCCTTAACCTTGTCCTGCTTCCTCACCTCCTTACTGATTTCCTTGATTTATCAAGGATTTCCCTTGATTTATCAAGGATTTTTATCCTTGATAAATCACTTGCACGTGAACCTTTGTTTCTGGGTCTCCTGGGAAACCTAGGCTAGGCCAGAACATATGTCAAGCACTGAACACAGCCCAGAGCACGTAGTATGTGCTCATTAAACAGCCCCCGTTATGAGCTTTGCTGTTCTGGTGACCAAAGCTTCTGAAGGATGCCCTTCTCTTCTCCTACTTGCCCCTCAGTTTTAGCACTAATTCTTGAATTACGAGAAAGAGGTGGGGAGAACAAGAAACTAGAGATCAGGGGTCAATCTTGGGTCCCACCCCCGTTGGCTTCTCTTAAGAGCTACCCAGCTCTTATATCAGATAATCCCTGCTCTCATCATGCAAAAATGTTCACATCTGGCCTTGAAGGTGCCACGTGCCATTAAAAAAGATTTTTAAGGTTTGAGAGGAGAAGCTGGAGGATTTAGTCCTCTAAGAATCCAGCTTCAAACGCTTTCCCAGCCCTGTTCCCTAAAAATAAAAATAAAATATTTATTGAGAGTTTAATAGGTAAGTATAAAAAGCGTCTTGTAATCAAATAAAAATATCAAACATTTGTATAGTCCTTGTCACACACTAAGGTGTGAAATATATTAATGCATTTAATCTTCTCAACAACCCTGTGAAGCAAGCTCTGTCATCACCATCATCCCCGTTTTTACAAATGAAGCAACAAGGTCAGAGACCTTAAGTAACTTGCCCAAGTTCACCCAGGCAGAAAGCGGTGGAGCTGGGGTTTGAACTTGGTTAGTGTGGCTCTGCGGTCTCTGTTCTTAACTGTGAGGCTATCCCGTCTCCCCATAATGTAACGGATGGAGTGGTCTTATGAGTAGGCAAAACGAACAGTCCCAGCCTTATTCCCTGAGGGCCTGCTACGTGCAGAAGTCCAGTTGTCCGAAAGGACCCCCATTACCGTGCGTGAGCACACATATACACTCACTCATGCGGGCTTCTACCAGGACCTGGCATTGCTTCTCTCTGGTTAAGCTTCTCGGTCTCTGATAGCGCTGCCGTTACTGGGCAAACCCACACAGAACAACTCTTACCTGCTGATGCCCCAGACATACTCATTTTATTGTATCATCCAGCAATTCTCCAACAAAATTCTGGCCAATCTTTTCTAGACAGTCTCTACTTTGCTGAAGGTGGAAAGGGTGCTGTGGGCATCTGTGTGTCTCATAGCACCTCAGACTTCCCTCCTACAGAGG
Organism: Mesoplodon mirus; assembly: GCF_964341445.2. Lineage (NCBI taxonomy): Eukaryota > Metazoa > Chordata > Mammalia > Artiodactyla > Ziphiidae > Mesoplodon > Mesoplodon mirus. The sequence continues at coordinate 135,165,547 of NC_138982.1, read as the reverse complement.
AGCTTGGAAAGCTTTTGGAGGATGTGTGGTTGAAGGAGAAGGGAAAGAACCACGAAGTGGTTTCCAAACTGTGTTCCAAGGAACTTGGGTGGGGGGTTCCCTGGAGGTACTACAAGGTCCAGCACTGGGGGATCAGGAGAAGGGTGATGCCAAGGGGGGGTCCTTCTCCCCACCCTCTCCTGCCTCCAGACTCCTCACTCACTTGCTTCCCACTTCAACCAGAGAAGCTCTATCTCCATGTTTTGTATATTTTTAAATAAGTCTGCTGTTCAGACAGTCTTTGAAATCCCCTTGTCAAGGAGGGGTTTGGGAACTCCCCTCCCTGCTCCCACTGTTCAGCCTGCAGCAGCTGAGCTGACTCAGCCAGAGACATCCCCATCTCACATCCCACCCTCTGATGACGTCGGACGCGCAGGCCACGGTCCCTCCTGGAGGGTCTGTCTCTGTTACGCTCTCCTAATCAGATGCCGAGCCAGCTTGCAATTAACCAGGGGTGACTGTGTCTGTTTTCAGGTCATGCAGGTATGGTAGCTGTCACTGGGTCATTTTCCTGCATCCCGCGCGCTAGCCTCGCTCCCAGGGTGGGATGGGAGACCCACGGAGGCAGGCTGTGCTTTCATAAGCCCTGACATGATTCTCCTGCTCCCTGGCTTTGGAGAACCTCTGCTGTGGGTAATTGAATCAGCAGTGCCCTTTCCGTTCTCTCTATCCTGCTGTGAGTCAGTAACCAAGGGGGTCCTGTGTCTCGAATTGAAAAGGGTTCAGGCAGGGCCCATTATGAACACATCGATTCACAAATTATGATTTGAGGAACTTGCTCAGACCAAATGAAGGTGTTTGAAAGCCAGAACCCATGTGTTTCCCACTCCAGAAAAACCCTCAGAGCCTTCTTGTATGTAGGTCTTTCAAGAAAGAAAACATCAGACAGGTTTCCTTTTTATTCTACAAAAAAAGTCAGTGATCCTGGGAACACTGAATAGCCCTGTGATGTCTTGGGGTCCAAAATCAGCCAAACAGGATGGAATCAGAGTCATCGGGCTTCGGAAAATGCCCCACTTTCCAGGTACCAGTAGGAAGTTCTAATCGTGTGATTCTTGGACAGGCTTACTTCTTCCTTTTTGAAGTAAATCATTTGTTTTCACGGGCTGATGGAGAGACTGAAATATTATGTGAAGCTGGTCATGTACTGTGGGCTTTGGAAAATGCTGAGTAGGGAATAATTAATTACTGGAGAAGGTTGCTCTATATTGTATGTCTCAGAATCTGAAAATTTACCAAGCCTGTGACTCCCCACCCTCTGTGAAGCACTTGGCACCAAGCGTATGCCATGCCTTTCATTTTCTGCGACTAGTGTTCTAAACACAAAGCAAGGCTTGCAAGATGCTCTATTTGGTTATCATTTTCCCTTTGCACTGTCTGCTTACAAACCCTTGGACTTTTTTTTTTTTTTTTTTTGATGGACATGCACTCTTTCCTAAAGAGTGCAGTAATAACCCTACCTTTCCACCTGCCTGTCATTTCTGTGAAAACATACTAGTACTTGTGTGCATGATAGAAGGAAATCACTTTCAGAAAGACATCCGACCCTAAGCTTTGAATCACGTTATTTTTATACGCGAACAAAGAACAAATGCATTTCTCAATTATGAAACCCATCTGTGAGGTGCCTTTCAAAGGATGCAGTTGTGCAGCCAGACACTGGATCAAATTCTTCAATCATCTTGAAACGGCCGTTGCCCCTGGCCCGCTGCACGTTTGCTTGTGCAATACAATAGCATTGTACGCTTCGCTTTTTAAGTTAAACACGTTTTCCATTTATTCCAACTGGCAACAAAGTGATTCTGAAACACTGAGGGTGGCAATAAACAGTGGGAACCGCCCCTTGGGAAGGATCGTCACCGATCAGCTTGAACATTCCAGCCGCTGCCTAGCTGGAATCAGTTTTCCCTGCCTGGAACCACTACCCCTTCCTCTTGGGAAGCATTCGCTGGACACATGGTTAGCACAGCATGGAGTCAGTCCTATTCTCAGGACTCCATAGCTGTCAGGGCAAGAAGCTGGCGGAGACTTCAGAAGTCATCTGTTGTAGATTGAATTATGTTCCTCCAAAGGATGCTGAAGGGTAACCCCCAGTACCTGGGAATGTGAACTTACTTGGAAATAGGGTCTTTGCAGATGATCAAGCTAAAAGGATGTTTGATGTGACTAGTTCCTTATAAAAAGGGGAAATTTGGATACAGGACAGACGCATACAGAGAGAACGTCATGTGATGATGATGGCAGACACCAAGGTGATGCTCCTACAAGCCAAGGGCCGCCAAAGATGGCCAGAAAACCACCAGAAGCTAAAGGAGAGGCTGGGGACGGATTCTCCCTCACAGCCTCAGAAGGAACCAACCCTGCCAACATCTTGATCTTGGACTTCTAGCCTCCAGAATTGTGAGAGAATACCTTTCTGTTGTTTAAACCACCCAGTCAGGAGTACTTTGTTACAGCAACCCTGGGAAATCAGTCCACCATCCAATCCACCCACGTCTAACAGATGAGCCTCTGAGTCTTGAGGGTCCCATAGAAATAAGCAGTAAGGGTAAAATGGAGCCTTCTTCGATCCTGAGTTGCAGTCAATGATGTTTCCACTACTGTACCATCAGTCTCACGGTCAAGGAAATAATCCTAGTCCTTGCATTGAGAGATCATTGTAGCATCACTTTCCAAGGCTTCTTTTTCAATTAAAATCTCCCTCTGTAGCACCAAGGGGCTGAGAATATGAAAGTGCCCAAGGTTCAGCCCCTCAGCCAGCAGGTTTCCCTGTGGTTTCTTTAGCTTTGATGTCAGGAAGTTTTGCTGAGCCGCTTTGGGCAGAAGAATGGGAGGACCCAGTGTTGGTCCGTGAGGTGACTGAGATGAAAGGGGCAGGGCTGAATCTCTAGCTTCTTCCCCAGCACCTGGGATGCGCCATCTAAAGACACGAGAGAACCTTGGCGGGCACCTCATCACCTCTTCCTCTCTTGAGCGCCCTCTGGTGTTCTGAGGTAATGACAACAGGACTCATTCACCGAGTCCAAAGGGGTCTCAAGTCACACGCAGTTTCTTCGTTTAGAAAGCTGGAGGAGCTCTTTGGGGAAACTCATTTGCCGAGTTTAGCATCTTCCAGCTCCCCAAGGACAACAGAGGTAGCAATTCTGAACTCAGATCTTAGTTTACTTTCTTACTGTTCCCAGGGCTCCTTCTAACCTCGAATGTTGCTACTGGATGTACGAAGCCTGTCCAAGTTGCACTAACTTTGCCCCCACCCTCACATCAAGCCGTGCCAAGAAAAACGAATGTGACTCTGACTCCACTGTCTTGGACCCATTGGGAGAGTTGGGTTCGTCTCTAAGGCAGCTTCTGAGACTTGGCACCGGTGACATTTGGTCCTGGTCATCCTTGCTGTGGAGGCGTCCTGTATCTCGCTGCTGTTTAGCAGCACCCCTGGCCTCCACCCACTAAACGCCACTAGCATTTCCTCCCCAACATGTGACGACCAAAGATGTTTCCAGGTATTGTCAAGTGTACATTAGGGGGCACATGCTTGTGGATTTTTTTTTTTTTTTTCTGGGAACTGGATACAAGATAGACACACTGTGTCTATTCTGCAATGTCTGGTTGCTTCTTTCAGAGAACCACTGCTCTCCTGGATGCTCCCCAGAGGCAAACAAGACTCAGTCACTAATGGCGATTGCAAAATGGAGGAAGACTCTTCACAGCTGGGCCAGGACCGTTCACCACAGAGCACAGCCTTTGACAGCTGCACCATCATGCCTTGACCGTCTGTACTGCCCGATGGCAAAATCTCTCAGCCAGCCCATCTCAGTGGTGTGGCGGCTGCCTCAGGGATTCTCACCTCCCAGCGTTCACACTCTCTGTAGTGCCCTCCCATATGAATTGGGCTGACATGTGTAACCCGTAGGATATTTCAGTGTGGCATCTGTGGCCAGGTCATAAAAGTTTTTGCAGCTTCTGCCTGGTTCCCTCTTGGGTCACTATCTCTCGGGGAGGGGGAGCCAGCTGCCATACTCTGAGGACACTCAAGTAGCTTGTGGACAGCCCACAGGGGAGGAACTGAGACCTCCCACCAACCACCAGCATCATTTGCCAGGCATGTGAGGGGCCACCTTGGAAGCAGGTCCTCCGGCCCTAATCTAGTCTTCAGATGACTGCAACCCCAGACATCTCGGCTGCAGCCAGGTGAGAGGCTCTGAGCAAGAACCACCCAGCTAAGCTGCTCCTGAATTCCTGGTGCACTGCAACTGTGAGGCAAGAAGTGTTTGTCCTCATTTTAAGCTGCTAAGTTTTAGGGTGTTTTGTTACACAGCAATGGCTAACTAATACAGCGGGTCTTCCCCACAACCCATAAGGCAGGTACGACAGAGTTTACGACTGAGAAAATACCCCTCATGGCTGGAACCTGATGGGTCCTTTCCAATCTAAAGGACTTCAGGGGAGCAGAATCCCTTCCCTAGGAGGCTGTGAGGTTTCAGGGCCCCAAGCAACAAGTTTTTCTCTGAATTCTAAGTAAGTGGCCAACTGCAACTTCTGAGCTGAAGAAGCTGCACCCGGGCCCATCAGAGAAGCTTGGCTTACAGCCTAGTAATTATGTTAATGATTCAGAGGCACATTGTGAGGGTCATGACCAATGAATGCTGTATCTCCACTGAGGTTCTTCAAGGGAGAACGGCAGTACCTGCAGCAGGAGACCTTTCAAGGGAGACTTGTTTGCTGCCTGGAAGGTGGAAAGCACGGATCCCACTCCCGGGGCTGTGGTGGATCCACCTCTGTGCTGGGGTGACCCCGATGCTCGTAGGAGGCTTAAAAGGCCAGCAGAGGCTGCCATGAGTTCCGGATGTCCCTCCACAGTTATGGGGGAGGGGACATGGCTGTGAAATTGTCTTAAATAAATGGTCCTTCACATATGAAAATTATTCTCCACCAGGAGCTATGCCTTGTGAGCACTTTCTCTCCTGAACTGATTCTCCAACTAGACTATACATTAGAATCATCTTGGAAATCTGTCAAAAATGCCGATTTCAGGTGCTCACCTCAAGTGGCTCTTAGCCAAGCCCAGAAAGGTGGTTCTTGTTTTTTCAAACTGCTCCCAAGATTTTAATTTGAAAATAAGTTTAGAAACCAAATCTGGGCCCAAGATGGGCTACTTAGGAGCTATCTACCTTTGGGCCAGTTATTGAACCTGGCTACACCTTGCTTTCCCCTTCTGTAAAATGGGGCTTGTATTAGTTTGCTAGGGTTGCCATAATAAAATACCGCAGACTGAATGACTTAAACCGCAGAAATTTATTTTCCGACAGTCCTGGAAGCCAGAAGTCCAAGATCAAGGTGTCGGCAGGGTTAGTTTCTGCTGAGGCCTCCCGCCTTGGATTATAGCTACCTGCCTTCTCCCTGTGTCCTCATATGGTCTCCCCTCTGCATGTGTCTGTGTCTTAGTTTCCTTTTCCTATGAGGAAACCAGTCATATTGGATTAGGGCCCACCCCAATAATCTCATTTTAACTTAATTACCTCTTTAAAGGCCCTATGTCCAAATACAGCCCCATTCTGAGGTCCTGGGGGTTTAGGACTTCAACAGGGGAATTTGGGGAGGCCCACAAAATTCAGCCCTTAATGGAGGTAATATGGTCATCGTGAGGATTAATAAGATAAGACACATGACGCTGAGGGTGTTGGATGAGATCAGAAGTTGCAAACCCTTATTTTCCATTCCCTCCCACTTTGGTGGCACTAAGTGGAAAAAGCGCCTTTAAGAAGTGGGTGACATACAGGAAATCTGGACTTTTCTTTCAGGCAATAATCCCCTTAAAACATCTGGTCTGTTCCCCCCACCCCCAGCCCAAGAGCTGGTGCAAATCCCCCCATGCGGGAGCCAGTGGCGCTGGCATCCGAGCAGCTGCAGAGGCCACAGGCCTGGTTTCCCGGAATCTGAGCTTAGCACTTAAGACTGAGTTTCTTTTCAAAAGAGCTGAGGGCTCAAGCACTTTGTCACACCTAATCCTTTTTCAGAAGGAAGCAGGCGCTTTCATGTAGCCACAGAGTTCTCCCTGTGGGCCTGCAAAGGGGTCTGGATTTTTACACCATCCTCACCCACTTCCTTGCAAGGCTGGAAACTAGAAGCAAGGCCAGCAAACCCACACATGGGGCCACCTGACGGGGGCAAAGAAGAGGGGCCACAGAGCCTGCGAGAGTACCCTGCTGTGGGCTGGATTCCTGCTCCTTGGGGGCAGCCTGCTCTGAGAGGTCACAGGCAAGGGTTCAGCCCACCCGACACCATGAGGAAACCTAGCATTCCCAAGGCCCAGTGCTGCAGATGCTGAGCAGACCATGAGTCCCTTCACTTCTTTATTACTGATAAGGGTGTGAAGGTGGAAGGAAGTGGGATTTGGGGAGCCCCCAAAGCAGGCAAAAGCGAAATGCTACAACCACAAACACAAGCATCTTGAGCGTGGTCACCTCAGGTGGAATGAACAGCACCCTCTTGGCCACAGCCCGTGCCACAGGGCCTGGAATCTCCTTTAACAGGATGCTGCCCTGAGAGATGGGTGGATGGGATGGAGCCTGGGTGTGAGGTTGGAGATCTGGGCAAGGCATTTCGTCTCCAGGTCTCTGGTTCTTCATCTGGTTGGATCAATTACCTCTAATACTCTTTCCAGCTCTAATGTTTTATGGTTCCACCTACACCCAGACTAACTAGACTTTACTTTTCTGGTTCAGCCCAGGTAGCAATCAAGCATTGGGTGTGAAAGGGGACAGTCACTTTTTTTCTAGTTGAAATATAGCTGATTTACAATGTTTCAGGTGTACAGCAAGGTGATTCAGTTATACATATACATGTATGTCTATTCTTTTTCAGGTTCTTTTGCATTATAGGTTATTACAAGAGATTGAATATAGTTCCCTGTACTACACAGTAGGACCTTGTTGTTTACCTGTTTTGTTTTGGTTTTTTTTAAGTTAATTTATTTTTTTGTGTGTGGTGTGCGAGCCTCTCACTGTTGTGGCCTCTCCCGTTGAGCACAGGCTCTGGACGTGCAGGCTCAGCGGCCATGGCTCACGGGCCCAGCTGCTCCGCGGCATGTGGGATCCTCCCGGACCGGGGTACGAACCCGTGTCCCCTGCATCGGCAGGCGAACGCTCAACCACTGCGCCACCAGGGAAGCCCTGTTTACCTGTTTTATATATAGTAGTTTGTATCTGCCAATCCCAAATTCCTAATTTATCCCTCCCTGCCACTTTTCCCTTTGGTAACCGTAAGTTTTCTACGCCTGTGAGTCTGTTCCTGTTTTGTTAGATTCCACATATAAGTGATCTCAGATAGAGAAAGACAAATATCATATGACATTCACATTTGAAAGGAGAGACAGAGACAGACAGAGATAGGATGCCTCTGGTTGTCTCAGGAAACCAAGCCTGAAGACCCACACTTCTGTCTGGAATATAAATACCATGAGCTGCCTCAGATTACTCTAGGGCAGTAGCCCAGGACAGATCCATGGACCCATCCTCTGGTGTTGGATACACTAGGTTTCAGGTAAAGTCCAAGTAATTTAAAAGCTCACCAAAGTGTGAAAGCTACTCTTTTAGACCTTTGGCTTCTGATCCCTTTTTGTCTTGCCTTGTCCTAGACTTATAGCATCTTAATCTGCATAAAATCATTACCACCTTTACAAGGTGGTACAAACTATCCTTTGTCTAGATTATTCCATTCAGGAGCCTCACAAAGGTATAGAAAGATTAAGGCCCAGGCTCAGGAACCCATAGAATTAATCTTCTCGTAAATGTTCTGAAGCCCAGTTGAATGAGCAGGAGGATTTGGTCGATGGGAATCCTGGGGCCCGGTTTCTGCTTTGCATGAGCTCTGGCCTTTCCCATTGCAGAGGCTGTCTTAGCACCTTTTTCGGGTACAGAGTTGATCCCCAACAACTCCCTGGGGGAACATTGCCTGATGAAACAAGTGTCTACCCCAAATTTCCTCTTGCAATTAAATTCCTGACAAAGCGCACAATTTACAATCATTTCTGGGTGAAATTAATTTTTCTATGACAGTTTCTAAAATAGGATTTTAGGAAAACACCCTCTAAGAAAGGCTTATACCCGAGAAAATACTTGACTTTTTTCTTTCCAGTTTATTTTTCTAAGAGTCTAGCTAGATTCATTAATTGCATATTTGTCAATTCTTTATAAAGCGCCTGGTCTTTGTGCTACTCTACGCAGAGTGCTTGGGCACCTTGGTGATCAAAGCAAGCATGTCTGTGCCTACCTGGAGCCCAGAGGCCATTGCATCCCCCGATACTGCCTTGGAGCCCAGGACCAGAGGAACCACGTGGAATGAGCTGACCCAGGCAAACTTGGTGCCGGCACAGACAACAGCCCCTGAGCTGGGTTCTTCAAGGGTCTACCTTCCCTTGGGGAAGTACCAGATAAATACAGGAAGCTTGGTTAAATTTGAATTTTGGACAATGAATAATTTTTTAGAGAAGGGTGTTCCAAATATTGCCCTGAGAACTAGGTACAATTATCATTCTACCTATTTTATGAATGAGGAAACCAAGGCACAAAGAGGTTAAGGGACTTGCCCAAGGTTACACAGCTGTGATGTCACAGCATGGAGATTTAAACGCAGGCCGTGCAGCACCAGAGTTGTTCCCTTGTACCCCACGCAAGCAGCCTGGCAGCATGGAGATGGGTGTGATCTCCTCCCAGAACCAGTGTGTTGATCCAGAATGAGAGGTCTCCAGAAAAACCTACTCTGTTCCCTGCTCTGGGCCTTTTATCTCTTTCTTTTATGTCAAATTTATTGTAATTTGGTTTTTTAAAATCAAAGTTATAAATTCACAGAATTTAGAGAGTCAAGTAGGTTTGAAAAGCTTATAATAAAATGGAGTTCCTCAACTCTCCTTTTCCCCTCTACCATTTCCTAATCTGAGGCAATCACTTTCATTTTAACAGATTCTTTTGATACTTACATCCTATATATCTGTAATAACATGATTTTATTGCTATTTCTTGGTTTTTTGGTTTTAGGCATTGCCTACTAACTTCTCTACAGAAGAAAAGGATTTTACTCTTTCACATAGAGCACACGTACACACACATGCACACACGTGCACACACACACAGATGCCTTTCCTCCGTTCTCCCTCTATAGTTTCACTGAAATTTTGGAGACTGATACTAAGCTTTTACATTATTATAATTCTGTAAATGCTGTGAATAGTGGAACCCTAAATATTATGTTTCTTTTTGTATTCCTCAACAACTTATGCTTTTCCTGAAGTTAACAATTTTCTTATATTTTTGATCAGTTTTAATAATTTATCATGAAACTCTGCCCTCCTTTCAATGTGTTCACACACTAATTCCATTTTTTTGAAGAAGTCTTTTCCAGAACCTTCTGGATTGGTTACCCTCTACGTCTACTAGCAGCTGTTGTATTAGAGGTACCTTTACTTCTCTTTTGTGATGGAGCCCCTGTTTCCCAGACCCCACATCTTCCTTTTTTAAAATTTTTTAAAATTTTAATCCTTTTAAAGTAAAAATATCTCCAGCAGCTTCCTCAATAAGGCCTTGCATATCTGAAAACATATTTATTATACCCTCATTTTTAATTAATAGTTTTGCTGGGTATAGAATTCTACCTTTGGAAATACTTTCCTCCAGGATATTGAAACATTTATCCATTGTTTTCTATAATATTGTTGTTGAGAAGTCCAAAGCCATTCTGATTCTTGACCCTTTGCATAAAGCATGTTTTCTTTTTTCTTCCTGGAAACGCTTAGTATCTTCTCTCTGACCCAGTGTGATGAAATTGCATGATGATATGTCTTGGTGAATCAATTTTCATCCATGCTGCTGGGTATAAGTGGGAAATTTAGGCTCTTGATATCTGGGAAGTTTTCATGAATTATTTCTTTGAGAATTTTCTCTCATTGTCTCTGGATCTGCTTTCCAAATTTGTGTTTAGACATTCTGGCGTGGTCCTATAATTGCATTACTTCTCTCTATTTTTTTCTTTGTGTTTTTGCTACGCATTCTGATTGCTATCCTTGCCTTTTTCATTTCTGCTCTTTCCAAGCACTTTTGTTTTTTCTCTGAATTTTTTGTTAAAAATTAGAATCCTATTTTCTTTTTTTCTAGTTTTATTGAGCTTGAATTGATATACATCACTATATAAGTTTAAGGTATATAGCATAATAGAATCGTATTCTTATTTCATGAAAACAACATTTTCTTCTTGCTCTCTGAGAATATTAATAATGATTTTTAAACTTTTTCTTCTCCCTATATAACTTCTATAGCTTCTGTTGCCTCCAAATGACTCCCCCTCCTCTTTGGTTCTGCCTTTTCTGTTAGAGGCCATTCTCAAATGTCAAGTGATCCTTAAGTGTCTCTCTATATTTACAAATGGGACGCTAAGAGCTGATGGTAAGCTCTGTGCACATGCATAGGGTTGGCAACTATGGGATTCAGTAGGGTGACCTTCTTGGGTCATTTTCCTGGGGAACCCTGGGTATCACTATTTTTAAATCTTTTCTCTTGCATTTTTAGAAGAACTGTAGTGAAAGCTCTTACTATCTCTCATGTGGAAGCTATAGTCCTTACTATCATTATTCTGGAAACAAGATGGAGAACCTGGCTGGAGATGTCAACATTCAGAATGTGAACATTTGTCTGGCCTGGTTTTGCAGAATAGGAAAGGAAGGTAGGAGATCTAACCACTTCTCAAAAGGACTGTTAATCAGTCATCCTGCTTATAGAGTCACCTTTATTCCCACTTCCATTCATCCCCAATGCCACCAACTCCTGAGCAGTTGGGCTGCTTTTGGCTTCCCCCCTTGGCGGCCATGATTCAGCTTTCTCGGTTCTGTTACATCAGTTACCAAACATACACTTACTTTCCAGCTTCCACAGTTTATTGCTATATCGCACTCTTGTCCTCTTCAGCCTGTAGGTTTGTGTGTTCTCCAAAATATCTCCTCCGCTGTTGTTGTAGTGGGGTTTCAGCAGGGACTGGAGAATAACCCTTGCATTCAACTTACCACCTTTGAATAGAGGTTCCCCCAATCTCCTCTCAATGGCCTTGGCTTTGGAACTGTTCCTGTCTTTATCATAGCAACAATCAAGTAAGAAAACAAAAGCCCATTCCAGTATCCATTGCCTTCTGATTAACTTTGCTTCAACATACGAACAGAAATTTATTTCTCTACTTCTCCACTTGTGCTTGTTAGAGCACCTAACACAATAGAGAAGAGAGAAAAAATATCTAAAATTGGACTTAAGTAGTTCTCCCCATTTTCTGGAAAACAATTGTCTAAAGGTCCAAGAGATCTTGATCTGTGTGATCTTGATGCACATGCACTGCCTCCTGGTGGACAAGCTGGTACTGCTTTTCAGGTCCTCTCCATGCTTTCCAAGATGATGATGTGAGGTCAAGATACTACTGCCAGAGGAGGTGAGATTTGAACTCAGACCAGAAGAGAAGAGGGGAAAATGTGTTCTAAATTGAAACTTCTTTTTCATTTCTTATCAATCAGTATGTCCAGGCCAGCATCAATCAGTACACCCACTGTCTGTGGCCTTGTAACTATCACTGGGGATTTAGCATTATGGTGGGAAAACTATTTTCCTGACTTCTAGGCTGTCACTACCCTGTACAAAAGGAAAAGTACAAGTTTTAAGAAAGAAGACATGTCATCCACATGAAACTCACCTCCAGTCATTTCACCCCACGATCTTCTGCAGCTGCGTTGTCCAATACGGTAGCCACTAGCCATGTGTGACTGTTTAAAGGTCAATTTATTAAAATTAGAAATTCAGTTTCTCAGTCACTCTAGCCACATATCAGGTGCTTGATAGCCACATGTGACTACCATATCAGATAGCACAGATGGAGAACCTTTCCATTGCTGCAGAAAGTTCTATTGGACAGCACTGACCCAGAGCTCCTACTGGTACCTGGACGATTCTCACAGACAGAATCTACCACAACCTCACCCATGTTCCTACAAGTCTTTGTTCCCACCTCTGCCGCCACATCTACTACAATCCAACTTGAAATGGAGTTAGTTAGATAATACGCCTGTCTCTCCCACTTGACCATAATAAGCTCATGAGGGCTGGGACCAAGCTTGTGCCATCTGCTATTATTCCCAACCCCCAGAGTAGAAACAGGCAAAGCGAAGTTCCTGAATAAATGTTAGCTGAATGAGTGGCTGGATTATAAACTTCCTGAGGGCAGGAATGAAATGTTCTCATTTTTGTGTTCCCCACAGTCCCTCGAGCAGAGGAGGAACCGTAGTAAATGTCTGCTGGATTGTCACATGCTCTGAGCACTGTCAGCCTGAGGACAGGCTTAGCACCCACTAGGACAAAAGGCTGGACTGCTGTGCTCCCCAGACTCACCAAACTCCCCCTCACCTCTGTCCTCACACATAATGTCTCCTGAGGCTTTGCCACATCCCACCTACTTTCTCGTTGCTTCCGCATGAGGTCTGGTCACCATCATCCCTACACACCTTACACACACACACAGACACACTCACACACACAGACACACACACACACACACACACACATGCCCTCCATGCTTGTTCTTTGACCTCCTTTGTCCTCCCTCCACGCACCTGGAAGAGTGGTCTCTAAATTGGGGTGTGTGCATCCCCAGGAGTTGCCCACTATGATCTTCTGGAGTATAGAGAGGAAATGTTTGGACTTCTGCTTGGGGGTTTTTATCTAATATGCAAATCGGGAACAGGCACGTTGTTGTCCTGCCTCAATGTTGGGCACCTGCGCCTTTGGCAGTGAAAGTGCCCAGCCCTAACCACTGGACCACCAGGGAATTCCCTGTTTGGGTTTTTTTTTCTTTTTTCGTGAAAGGCGGGCCTCTCACTGTTGTGTCCTCTCCCATTGTGGAGCACAGGCTCCAGACACGCAGGCTCAGCGGCCATGGCTCACGGGCCCAGCCGCTACGCGGCATGTGGGATCTTCCCGGACCGGGGCACGAACCTGTGTCCCCTGCATCGACAGGCGGACTCTCAACCACTGCGCCACCAGGGAAGCCCCTGGGTTTTTTTTTAATCTCATCTTTTAAAATTGTCTTGTTTGGGGAATTCCCTGGTGGTCCAGAGGTTAGGGCTTGTCACCCTCACTGGTGGGGCCCTGGGTTCAATCCCTGGTCAGGGAGCTAAGACCCCACAAGCCGCGTGGTGTGCCCAAAAAAAGAAAAATTATCTTGTTCTGCTGTATGTTTTAATATTTTAATAATATATTAGTATAGTAATAGATGCTTATTTATAGATTAAATACACATATTTGAGGTGTACTCTAACTTATTTTTATTGATAGGAGTATGTGTGAAAAAGGCATTGCCTTGGAATACCTCCTGCCCTTCCAATTTCTGGTCCTGCTTGTGTCTGAGGAGTGAGCAGAACCCCTACCCCCTGTATCCTCTGAGTCTACTGAGGCCCAGCTGATTTTCAGGGAATTGACATAGAGCCTTACAAACTGCTGGTGTCTTCCAGTTTTAAATTCTTAGTGTATCTTCAGGTAACACACTGCACTTTGTTCTTGAATTTGGATTATTTTCAGTTACTGTACTAGCTTTGTCTTTCCAACCAAATGGCCAATTCCGTGAGCATCTTACAGTTATTTTGTACTAAAGACCCTCTTAGAGTGGAAGGGCAGAGAGAACACCCAATCTAATTGCATTTTATAAATAACGGAGATAAGTAGAGTCAGGGAGGCAAAGTGACCTACTCCTAGGCGAGAGCTTTGCCAGCCCCCATCATAGATTGGGACCATAAATTTGCGCAGAGGAAGTTCAACCAACGTGGAAAGGACTATGCTTCCAAGGATCCCTGCTCCAGCTCACAAAAGCAAACCCGACAGCCATGGTTAGGAGTTTCCTGCCTGTCTTCGGCTTACCATCCTCGCCCTCGAGAGGAGCAGCACCTCCCTGAGGCCTGAAGAAAGCTACTCACAGAGGAGGCGTCAGCTGCTAACTTGACAAAGATAAGAGCCAAGGTCATGACCTTCTAATGGTGAACCAGCCTATTAGTTTAGCAATATGTGTCTCCAACGTCAGAGCCATGCCTGGTGGAGATTTGGTTTTTTTATTATTCAGGAAGCCCCTTACTTGAAAATGAGAAAAACCTCTAGCAACCTCTGGAAATCTCTTCCTTTCAAATAATAACAAGTAGGATCTTCACCTAAGAAACTTGGCTCCATGCTCTTTTACATTCCGCTGCGCCCTTATGCTGGCCGAGGAGAAGAACAGGCAAATGATTCGAACCTGTGGGCTTTAAAAAAAAAAAAAAGATGCCAATCAAATGTAAATGATGATCCCATTAAATAATGATTTTCATTCAAACTCAACAATACAAATTTCTCAGACTTTGTGATTAGCTCCGTGTCAAACTTTTGCTCTTTTTAATTTTTTTTAGCAGCTAATTTGGGATATTCTGCGATAATTTTCCGCTGGGGGGTTGGATTTTTTTTTCAGCACTGACCAAAAAAAATCTTGCTGCATTCAGTCTCCTGAGAATGTTGGGTCGAGTTTTTTGATCCCTGTGGCTCATTGATTTGCGGGCTGATGTAGTGCGAGGGGTCCTTATTAGTGGCGTCTGTCCCTGCTGTAATGTTTTTGTTATTTTTCCTCATTTGTTCACTCTGACATCATGTCATTACAGAATGGTGCTGTTCAGGCCCTGCCTGGGCTGTTCGTTAGCGTGTGTTTAATGAGCAGCTTAATTGAGCTGTCTAGTAGGCCACCTGTCGCCCTCCGGACTTATTAACATACTAATGGCCTGACATTGTATTCTCTGACAGGCAACAGGGCTTACTGATTTGATGTCTGGACATGAGGATTTTATGCAGGAATGAGAGCGGGCATTGGGAAGGAGGTTTAAAAAACGCAAATTAACTCTTTGGTATCTCTGTGTTTATGGCTCTCTTGTGGAAAAAGAGAAAAAAGTTGGACCCATCGCGGGCCAGGAAAGCATGTTCTGGGGAAGAAGGCTTGTTCTCTCCCTGTAACCCCAGTTGTGGTTCTCCAGGAAAGCAGGCTTTGTTTCCATTACAGTGTTATCGCTGGGAACTACCTCAAAGGAGAAATCTTCTGCAGCCTGGGGGAAAGGTTTTGCGACTAGACTTTTCTCGACTGTGGCTAAACAGATGAGAAGCAGCAATGCTCCACTGGAGGGATTTGAGTGTGGTCTGTTGTCCCTGTCTTTTGAAGCCAGCTGAGGACAGACCTGGGGACGCTGGGCTCCCCGGGAAGGCTCGGAGGGACGGCCAGAGCTCTCATATGCACGTTGGCAGGGGGACTCTGCTTTTGTTTGTGTTTTTCGTCTGGGAGTGTGGGGTTGGGTCTTTCCGCCTGGCCTCCCTTGCAGAGGTGGGAGGAAGAACTGTTCTGGGAAATTTCAGGGCACTGAGTCTGGAGCGCGGGCACGGCGCTCCTGCAGACGGGCTGCCCATGGCTCTTCTATCCCCTCTGCTTTTCTCCCTAGCTGTATCTTCCTTCGATGCCTGCACACAAAACAAGCACAAACAGGATCATAAAGAAAAGGCTTCTTTAAGATTTCAGGAAAGGATCGCAGCTAAGGGCTGGGCAGAGTCAGCCCAAATCCCCCAAAGCAGCTGGGAGGTGTGTGGGAGCCCTTGGAGAAGAGGCTCATCTAGGGGCTGGGGTGAGCTGCAGGGTCCTGCCTGGCCTGAGGCTCCCCCTGAGTCAGCGGATGAGCTGCAGGAGGCTGGAGGTCTGCAGAGTGAGCCAGAAAGCATTGCAGATGCGGCTGCCCGGAAGCCGCATTCCAGAACTTGGCACATAGAACCTGCAGCCGGCAGGCTTTCTCTATGGGAGGTCGCAAGTAGGTGCTGAGCAGGGGGAATGCCGCCAGCTGAGCAGTCACACTTCCTCTCCTCGTTAGTGCCCCCAGCCATAGGGGAGGGCTGGGGGAGGGAGGGCAAGAAGAGCAGAAACCCACCCACTGTCTATCTGCCCACTTCATGTGATGAGGATCATGGTGATGATGATGATGACAGCCTTTATCTGTATTTCTTAAGTCAAGCCTTTTATAAAGATGATCTCACTTAAGTTTTCTCTCCTAGGGTTTTTCAACTTCAACACAATTGACATCTGGGGCCAGATCAGATGGGTGGGGGCCTGTCCTATGCATGGTAGGATGTTGAGCAGCATCCCTAGGCTCCACCCCCTTGACTCCAGAAGCAACCCCCACCCAATTGTGAGAGTCAAAAATGTCCCCTGGGGGGCTTCCCTGGTGGTGCAGTGGTTGAGAATCTGCCTGCCAATGCAGGGGACACAGGTTCATGCCCCGGTCTGGGAAGATCCCACATGCCACGGAGGGGCTAGGCCGGTGAGCCATGGTCACGGAGCCTGCGCGTCCGGAGCAACGGGAGAGGCCACAACAGTGAGAGGCCCACGTACCAAAATAAATAAATAAATAAAGTCTCCTGGGGGAAAAGTGGTCCCCAGTTCAGAAACACTGCTCTAGAGACAGGTGTGCCACCCACAGTTTGTAGATGAGAAGCAAACAGAGCATAAAGGGAGAACTCAAACTCTTGCAGGTAGTACAGAGCAGGCAGAGCGGGATTTAGACGCAAGTCCATCAGATCTCATTCCTTTGCACAGTCCTCCCTGGTCACGATAAGGATGGATCTGGCTGTGACCAGAGGTGGGTCTGCTGTCCGCATCCCCAGTGCTGACCATTGCAGAGCTATTGTAGATTGAAATATTTTGCTAAGGGTTTTACATATCATCTTGTAAAATCTTCTCAATATCCCTTTGAGGTAGGTACTATTATTGCTCTCTTTTAAGAGATGAGGAAAATGAGGCTCAGAGGAATTAAGTAACATGTCCAAGGTCACACAGCTAGTGGGGGAGAGAGAGTCTCACCCAGGTCTCTCTAGTTTCAAAGTATATGTGTTTTCTATGATAGCACCCAGAATCCAAGACATCTGCACCCAGAGATCCCCAGCCTTATGATCCATTCACCTCTCTTTCCAAAAAGAAGGGGCAATTCCTCCTTTTATTTCCCTGGCTGATCAGGGTGCTGTGCCTGGTAAGTTTCCCATGGGCACATGTGATGGTTCATTTTACAGGTCAACATGACTGGGCCACAGAATGCCTAGATATTTGGTCAAACATTATTCTGGGTATGTCTGTGCAGGTGTTTCTGGATGAGATTAACATTTGAATCTGTAGACTGAGTAAAGCAGATTGCCCTCCCTAATGTGGGTGGGCCTCACCCAGTCAGTTGAAGGTATGAATAGAATAAAAAGCTGAACCTCCCCCAAGTAAGAGAGGATTCTTCCTGCCTGATGGCCTTGGAACTGGGACATTGGCTTTTTCCTGTCTTTGGACTCAAACTGAAACGCTGGCTCTTCCTGGGTCTCATTTTCAGATTGCACAAACCTTCAGATTGGAACGATACTGCTGACTCTCCTGTGTCTCCAACTTGCCAACACACTCTGCAGATCTTGAGACTTGTCAGCCTCCATAATCATGTGAGCTCGCTCCTTGTAATAAATCTCTTTGTACATTTACATCCTACTGGTTCAGTTTCTCTGGAGAATCCTGACTAATATAGCAGTTCGTTTAGCTTTTACACATGGTAAATTTTTATGTCTCATATTTTCAACATTTCTGTTTCATTTTGTTTTAAGACTTGTAACCAATATCTAGCTATTTTTAAAAATGCAATCTGAGAATATTGATGTCAAATACTTGCCCATGTTGTTGGTCATTTGGATCACTTATCACTCTGTGCTACATTCTAGATGAATTCCTCCCTAATGATCTTCCAGCCCATCAATTCTCTCTTTAGCCTTCCAATTTAAACTTTGATCAATTCTATCAAGCTTTGTAAATCTTAGTGATAAGCTGCTTTATCTCCAGGATTTCTTTTTTTTTTTTTTTTTTTTAAATATGCTTTTTTTTTTTTTTTTTTTGCGGTACGCGGGCCTCTCACAGCTGTGGCCTCTCCCGTTGCGGAGCACAGGCTCCAGACGCGCAGGCTCAGCGGCCATGGCTCACAGGCCCAGCCGCTCCGCGGCATGTGGGATCTTCCCAGACCGGGGCACGAACCCGTGTCCCCTGCATCGGCAGGCGGACTCTCAACCACTGCGCCACCAGGGAAGCCCCTCCAGGATTTCTAAGTGGTTCTTTTTCAGACCCATCTCTTCTTTTTTTCATCTCCACCAGGTTCAACTCCTTAGTTGTGTTTTTTTTACTCCTTTTTTTTAAATCTCTATTACTCCTGCCTTTAACTCTTAGAAGATACTCAGCATAGTAAATTTTTCTCTAAAGTGATTTCATCTCCTGATTGCTGATTTTGTTGATTTAGTGTGAGTTCATCAAGAGTTAGTTTATTTTGTTATTTCCTTGGTGGCACAGTGGTTAAGACTCCGCGCTCCCAATGCAGGGGGCCCAGGTTCGATCCCTGGTCAGGGTCAGGGAACTAGATCCCACGTGCATGCTGCAACTAAGTGTTCAAGTGCCACAACTAAGGAGTCCACGTGCCGCAACTAAGGAGCTCACGTACCACAGCTAAGACCTGGCATAACCAAATAAATAAATAAATATTTAAAAAAAAAAAAACATTTCCAGGTGTAAGTATTCCAAAAAAAAAAAAAGAGTTAGTTTATTTTTGTTCTGTTTCATTTTGTTGTAGTTGCATGGCTCTGTACTCACCATTCCCTTTCTGGGGGTTTTGTTGTCTCTATCAGCCCCCTTAGAGTCTCCAGTTCAGAACCACATCTTTTTTTTTTTGAGGTACGTGAGCCTCTCACTGTTGTGGCCTTTCCCATTGTGGAGCACAGGCTCCGGACACGCAGGCTCAGTGGCCATGGCTCACGGGCCTAGCCACTCCGCAGCATGTGGGATCTTCCTGGACGGGGGCACAAACCCGTGTCCCCTGCATCGGCAGGCAGACTCTCAACCACTGTGCCACCAGGGAAGCCCCAGAATCACATCTTATAGTGGGTTTTCAGAGTGTTCATCCTAAGGAGGTAACTGGGAATATTGCAATCCCAGTCACTGAGCCATTTGATAAGTTGACCAGATCTTTCTTGGCTTCAAGTTGTTATATGCTTTTCCTCATCTTAATAGGTATGTATCTTGAGTCTAGGCAGTGGTTGATAGAAGCATTTTTATCCTCTTTATAAAGAGGGAGCTGCACCCCATCCTTGGCTCTGTTCCCTGCCTTGTATGAGCCATTTGTACTCTCAACCACTGTGTAGGAAACAAGCTCCCTGCTTCCTTTAACTGCTTCCAGGCCCACAGTCCAGCAGGCTGGTAGCTTCAGTCTTGCTTTCACTTTCGGTTCGCTGGCTGATGAAGATGTTATCTGTTTTTGAGCATGGCAATTTTTAAAATCTATCATTACTCTGTGTTGGTGCCGATGGAAGGCTCAAAGCCTGAATCTTGATGGAGTTTAATACTCTCTGCAGTACACACATCTCATCACCATTCTGCAATATTTTATCAGAAATCTCTCTACAGGGAATAGTTCCTGGTTGTTATCTTGGCTTTACAAAGCACTGTATTAGTAGTCAAAAGTAGGGGCTGAGGGCTTCCCTGGTGGCGCAGTGGTTGGGAGTTCGCCTGCTGATGCAGGGGACACGGGTTCGTGCCCCGGTCTGGGAAGATCCCACATGCCGCGGAGCGGCTGGTCCCGTGGGCCATGGCTGCTGAGCCTGCGTGTCCGGAGCCTGTGCTCCGCAACGGGAGAGGCCACAGCAGTGAGAGGCCCGTGTACCGCAAAAAAAAAAAAAAAAAAAAAAAAGTAGGGGCTGAGTCAGACTGCCTGGGTTCAAACCCTAGATCTACTACTTACTAGTTTTGGAAACTTGGGCCAAGTTGTTTAATGCTTTAAGCTTCTTCTGTGAAATACATCAGTAGTCCAACTTCCTAAGGATATTATGAGGATTAAATAAGATAATCTGTGTAAAAGCACTTCCCACAGATTCTGGCACATAGTCAGCCCTCAGTAAATGTCTGCTATTATTATGGTGGTTATTACTCCTTAGTCTGAATCAGATATCCAACTTCAGAGAATTATTATTTTTTGAAAAGCTCCAGTGGCCTGAAAGGCAGAAGAGCTAAATGCCAAGAAATGATTGAATCACTAAATTTGTCAAGGTGCTTTCCTATCTATTAACCATAGTCCCAAGACAAATTTGTGCTTTGTTTTTCCCATTTTATCGATGAGAAAATTGAACCTGATTGCTGTATGCTTCTGACTGACCATAGGCACGTGAATGAAAAGTCACACTCAGTTGATGCTCTGTGCCATCATTTCTTGAAAAGAGATTAGGAAGCAGCCCTAACTAAGAAAACCCTGGTTCCTTCATGGAAATCAGCATTGTCCATTTCCTAGTTGTTACATGGCTGTCAACGTAGCTATGCTGTTGGTGGTCTTGGGCACTTGAGAGTACCCCAGCATCATGGTACCCCAACAATACACTCTGGGAAACTGGGAGGGCGTCTGTTTCCTCCTCCAAATCCATCCCCCAATCACCTCTACTCTGCTCTGGGCCCTGGATTGGTGGGGGTTACATCCACAGGTTCCCCTGCCCTCTGGGTCTTGGCAGTGCTTGGTCAATGGGCAGGGTGACCAACTTTTTTGAAAGTCGACCTGAGACATGGCCATATAAGACTAAAAAACAGGGCCCATGGGCCATGGCCACTGAACCTGCGCATCCGGAGCCTGTGCTCCGCAACGGGAGAGGCTACAGCAGTGAGAGGCCCGCATACTGCAAAAAAGAAAAAAAAAAAAAGACTAAAAAACAACCACCACTACCTATAGTAATATAATATATAATCAATACTCAAATACATGTGTTTTATTCCTTTAACAGGAAAATATGAAAAATAGGCATTTATCCAAAAAGATATATTATTCTATATTACTTACTTCTCTGTTATGTAAGTGCTATTATTTAAACAAAACAGCACTAGGACTAGTTAACAATGGCAATTAGTAGCACGGCTGTCACTTGATATACATGGGGGGACCCCCGCCCCCTTACCAAAATGCTCTGATGCTCAAGCCCCTTATATAAAATGGTGTCGTATTTGCATATAACCTACACATATCCTCTTGTGTACTTTATTTTAATTTAATTTAATTTAATTTAATTTAATTAATTTATTTATTTTCTTTGGCCGAGCTCTGTGGGATCTTAGTTCCTCAACCAGGGATTGAACCCAGGCCACGGCAGTGAAAGCACCGAGTCCTAACCACTGGATCGCTAGGGAATTCCCTCCTCCTGTCTACTTTAAATCATCTCTATATTACTTATTATACCTAATACAATGTAAATGCTATGTAAGCAGTTGTAAATGTAATGTAAATGCTATGTGAATAGTTGCCTGAGTGCAGCAAATTCAGGTTTTGCTTTTTGAAACTTTCTGGAATTTTTTAAAAAATATTTTCAACCTGCACTGTTGGTTGAATCTGCAGCTGCACAACCCACAGATGTGGAGGGCTGACTGTAATTAGTAGATGCACTAATTAAACATAATATATGTGAGAAAATAAAACTATTTTGTCATGTTTCTTTTGGTCCTCTGATAGAGCAATATATTTCAGCTCTATTGGATATTTAAATCTCGTAGGCTATATTAAGATATATAAATGTAAAATTTTAAAGGAAAGGAAAACAAACACAAAAGGCCTAATTAAGTAGATATTGCCTATATTTAATAAAAAAATAGCAATAATATGTTTCTTCCTATGCAGTGTTATAATAGGATATTTTTATCCTTTTTGTTTCCTTCTCTAGTAATACTTCTCTGAACTGCCTTTTTCATCTATGTAGTGATAAAACTGAACATAGGCCAAAGTAAAATTCACTTTGACTTATAGCACTCCTCTTATGAAGCCCACATTACGCTGATGCCTGATACCAGTCCAAGGTGATGACATTGAGCTGAATAGTCTCTTAACAAAAGTGTTTGAACAAGGGATACTTTTTATTGGCTCTGAAGGTTAATTTTATGTGTCATCTTGGCTGGGCCATGGAGCCCAGGTGTTTAGACATTGCTGTGAAGGTATGTTTTAGATGAGATTAACATTTCAATCAGTTGACACTGAGTGAAATGGATCACTTTCCATAATGTGGGTGGGCCTCATCCAATCAGTTGAAGACCTTAAGAGCGAAGACTGAGGTTTCCTGAGAAAGAAGGAATTCTGTCTTAAGACTGTAGCATAGAAACCCTGCCTATGTTTTCGGCCTGCTGGCCTGTCACATGAATTTTGGACTCAAGACTGAAACATCAGCTGTTACCTGAGTCTCCAGCTTGCCTGCCCACCCTAGAGATTCTGGGTTTGCCAGCTTCCACAGTCAAATGAGCCAGTTCCTTAAAATCTCTCTGTATCTGTCTCTTTGGCTCTCTGTCTCTATTTCTCTGGAGAACCCTGACTAATACATGATAAACAGAGCATTTTTAGACTTTCAAGAGTTCATTTCCAGCTCTCCAAAAATACCCATCCACTCTGTATCTATGGGCTTGCCTAGGTTGACCAGCTGTTTCTCTGTCAGGCCCTTTGCATCTAGAAATTCACTGTATGGGTATTCATGTCCAAAATTAGTAAAGAAATTGAGAAAATCCTGTTGCCCTTTTCTGGTGATTTGGTTTGTTTTTTGGTTGGTTTGGTTTTAGTTTTTAAACAGTCTTATTTTTTAAAAAGTCTTTTTTATAAATGAGTTTTTGTCTTAACCTTCACATAACATAAAACAACCCAGGTTCAGTCGATTCATCCTTTGCTAGGCTCCTGATGGCCTCTTCAAAGATCATCAAACAGTTGGAGAAAGAGCAGATTAATTCTGCTTTGCTGTAATCCTTTTCTCCATTCTTATCCTCAATGTTCTTTCCAAATTAGAGAAGGACACTCTTCTTTTCCCAAACTTTGAAAATATGACTTTGTAACAGGTCAACATCCCTTCTATGGCAGGAGATAACTAGAGCCATCTCCTAGGCACACGGCAAAGGAGGCTATCTCCTTGCATTTCTATAAAGTCAAAAGTCTCACTAAGTGCTTCTGCACGTTTTAAGAAAGCTACAAGGTGACCAAAAACTTTCATTATGAAAGCACCAATACAGTAAGTTCTCTACATATGAACCTTCAAGTTGTGGACTTTCGAAGATGCGAACGTGCGTTCACATGTCCAATCACGTTAAGTTTGTTCACGTGTCTGGCATTCGCTGTCATGTGTATGAATCCTCTACAAGTGCTTGTGCTTTTGTGTACTTTACTGTACAGGACTGTATAGAGTACAGTAGTACAGTATCTTTATTTCAAGCCCAGGATGTCGGAAGCGTGCATAAAAGTAGCGGTGATGTAGCTGGTATTAGCGTACTTTTCAAGGTATTGTACTTTAAGATGAAGAATGTTTTCCTTAATTTTTGTGTTTGTTTGCTTTTAATGTATTATTTGTGTGAAAAGTATTATAAACCTATTCCAGTACAGTACTATATAGCCGACTGTGTTAGTTGGGTACCTAGGCTAACTTTGTTGGACTTACGAACAAAGTGGACTTAACGAACAGACGCTCGGAATGGAACTCATTTGTATGTAGGGAACTTACTGTATCCCAAATAAGCAAATTACACTCCCTGAATGCAGGACCATTAGCAGGTAAGATCTTTTCATTTTCTTTGGTGAGAAGTTTCTAGTCTGAAAGGAGTTTGCCAGAATTTACATTTGCACCATCAGCCAAATGTGTGAGTAGATTAACAAAAGTCTAGGGTTTATTTGGACAAGGTATCAATATGACCATATGATCCAGCAATTGCACTTCTGGGTATATACCCCAAAAACTGAAAGCAGGAACTTGAATAGATATTTATTCACCAATGTTCACAGCAGCATTATTCACAATAAGCAAAAGATGGAAGCAACCCAAGTGTCTATCAACAGATGAATGGATAAACAAAATGTAGTATATACATTTTATCTGTATATGTATGTATACATACATACATATAGATAGATAGATATTGCATAAATGGAATATTATGCATCCTTAAAAAGGAGGAAATTCTGACACATGCTACAACATGGATGAACCTTGAAAACCTTGTTAAATGAAATAAATCAGACTCAAAAGGACAAATACTGTATCATTACCCTTATATTAGGTATCTAAAATAGTCAAATTCATAGAGACAGAAAGTAGAAGAGAGGTTAACAGAGTCTGGAGGTAGGTGGGAATGCAGAATTAGTGTTTGATGGATACAGAGTTTTTAGTTTAGGAGATGGATGGTGGTGATACTTTCATGGCAGTGTGAATGTATTTAATGTAATTGAACTGTACATTTAAAATGGTTAAAATGGCACTTTTTGTTATGCATAGTTTACCACAAAAAAGGAAAAAAAAATGTAGAAATAAGGTAAGCCAAAAATTAAAGATCACCAAAATTTCTCTAACCAAAGTCAGTTGCTGATAGCAGCAATCAGAATTACTGCAAACTAATTCTAGGGATAAGAGTTAGACTGAGTCATGGCTGATGGCTGATAAGAATTGAGTCCTGAACTTCCCTGGCAGTCTAGTGGTTAAGACTTTGCACTTCCAATACAGAGGGAGTGGGTTCAATCCCTGGTTGGGGAACTAAGATCCCACATGCCACGGGGTGCAGCCAATAAATAAATAAATAATATGGGGGGGGGGAGGAATTGAGTCCCAAAGGTAAAGGTATCAAATTTTGTACCTTAAGCATTGTTTTGATTTACCTGTTTATTCATTTGTTAACAACTCTGATTTTAGTTGTTAGAAAAATAGAAAGGGGAGATGGGTTGTCTGGCAGCCCAGAGATAAGTAAGATATGGCTCTTGCCTCAGGGAACTTATAGTCTAATG
This sequence comes from Mesoplodon mirus, assembly GCF_964341445.2. Lineage (NCBI taxonomy): Eukaryota > Metazoa > Chordata > Mammalia > Artiodactyla > Ziphiidae > Mesoplodon > Mesoplodon mirus. The sequence goes on along the minus strand of NC_138982.1, from coordinate 135,140,616 downwards.
GAAAATATCAGACTCTGACAAATAACTTGACCACAATGGGGAGAGTAATGGTCTTCGTACCTGAGAGAGGTGAAAGGCTAGAGAAAGGAAGCTCCCTTATACCATGGTGTGGTGGGAAGCATCGTGGAGGAGGCAATATTTGAACTGGTCCTTGGAAAATGAGAAGGGGGAAGGATTCTCAGGCAGGAGTCATGTCTTGAGCAAAGGCTAGGATTTAGGAAACTGAAAGCTGTGGAGTTTGACCAGAGGACACAGTTAAGTGAATAGGAATAATTGGGGATTAAACTAGAGAGGAGATCATGACTTTAACAGAGTCCCAGGAGATCTGACCTGTGCTTTAGTAAGTTTAATCTGACTTCCAAGGGTGTGTATGTATATATCTGAGGAGGAGAGGTTTTAAAGTATAGGGCTGAGTAATGCTCTTTAAGGATGACTATTTTGTTAAGGAATTTTAACAAAATTCTTTTTTCTTATTTCTTATTTATTTTCTAAAAATCAGTTTAAACTCCATGTTTTATTTCTAAGACCCTGTGCTCTCAGTTCAGAACATCTGCCTGAGTAGTGCACTGTCACCACCTGCTGGCAGCACCTCTAATTGCAGGCAAAACAAAATAAAGTGTGTCTGTGTCTGTGTTGGAGGGTGTGTGAAGGGTGAAGAGAAATATGCCAGTAGTGAATTTACAAACCAAAACATATAACAGCACAGATCGGCACAGGGGATTTTCATTCTGACAAGAGAAATTAATTGCAATATTATCACAACTGACTGTTAAGTGGAAACACAGCTTGAGTAGAATATATTGGGGTGGCCATAAAGTTCATTCAGGTTTTCCGTAACCTCTTATGAAAAATCCAAATGAATTTTTTGGCCAACCAATATTAATTCTCAATTACAGAAAGTGCATTTTAACTTTGTGAGGAACAAGAGAGAAAATGCACAGGTCCCCTTATAATGAGACATGTAGATTTTCCGGGCTAACTTCACTCCAAATTATACCTGCACATTATAGAAATGAAGATTGGCGAGAGAGACTCTCTTTCCCTGTGCTGGATATCATCTATTGGATACTGGTACTCTTTCCATCCATTATAAGAGACTGCCGGCTGTCTTAAATCCATATTTTTATTGTTCCATTTTAGTGGAGGCACCAGGCATGTATTTGTCCAGCTACAAATGGATGTTTTCCAGCCTCTCTCACAGGTTAATGTGGCCACAAGACCACATTCTTTATAATGGGATACAGACGGAAATGATGCCTGCCACTTTCAGGACCACCCACAAAAGCTTCTCACACATGTTCCTCCATGCTGTGTCCCTCTTCTAGCTGACTGAGAGGATGAACATCCAGGACAGCCTTGGAAGCCCCATGTGGAAAATAGCAAAGCCATCATCAACCTGAGTCCCTGAATGACTGCATGGAACAGTTTCCATTACCCTCACCCGTGCCTTGGACTATTAACTGAGTAATAAACTTTTTATTCTTAAAGATGCTGAATGTGTGGAGTCTATTTGTTACCATAGTTCAGACCACCCTGACTCCTATCCTCTTTTTCTGTCCCCTCCTGTATTCAGAAATTGGAAGCCCTAAACTCCATCCCCCAGACTCTCTCCCACAAGGGTTCTGGACACAATTTAGGCTCTGCCAATCAGATGCACTTGTGCACCATTTGGAAGTCAGTGATAAGGCAGAGCTGTTCTTCCAGTGAGAGAGGTGTCTGATGGGTAGGCTCCAACAGACGCTAGCATCACACCAGCCAGATTTCCTGCTCCCCTCTGGCACCTGGCTTTGCCAACCAGGGTGTTCTGATGATGATGATGGAGAGTTCCTCCTCTTTGGACACAGTTGTTGTGATGTGACCTCGAAGCCCAGGGATTGCCTTCTGCCTCTGCTACTCTGGACCTTCTCACACTTATGTAAGCATAATTCCCTAGATTAAATGCCTTTCTGCATGTCAGTATCTTGCACTGATATTGCTTCCCCATTCCAGTGGGAGAGAGACATTTCTCATCTTTTAAAATTAGTTCACAGTATTCACAAGAATTCACCTGTTCATTTTAATTTATTTGCCCTCCTCAGAGACCCTTCATCTTCCTGTGTGTCTGCCTGGTTTGAACTTTTTTCTCAGCAGTGAGTCAGTGTCATTCTCTGAGCCTCAATTTCCTCATCTATAAAATAGGGATAATAATCCCTGACCTACAGAGTTGTTCTGAAGGTAAAATGAGACATTATTGGATGGAAAAAACATTTGAGAGATTGATATATGAAATGTTAAATCCATAAAAAGAGGATTAAAAAGCATACTTTGGTGAGTCCATAGGGCAAGAAACTATAGTATTCACCTGTCTTTTGAAATAAATGCATTTTTATATGTACTGACTTAAATACTATATATTTATGTATATATTTCTAAAATATATGTGCAGTAATACATAAGATCTAAAAATTCTGAGTGTAGGTTGATTGCTTAAATGTGAGGTATAAGTCATAACGCAAGATCTACAAAGTGTGGTCATAATAATTTCAAATATCTTGAATCACTTAATATTTATTTTCAAAAAGTAATTCATTTTACTGTGACCCGCAATCAGCAACTGAAAAACTTCTTAGATTCAAGATAAAGTTTCTGTGTCCCAATGCACCCTCTTGATCAGCAGTCATTCTCTCATTAACATTTGTGGTCCGGCTGATTTTTGCTCTCATTTGCACTGTATAAAAGGCCTCCGCCAGCTTCCTTTCCTCTCTGTTCAAACAAACAATAGCTTTCGGAACAAAGAAGGAAATTTGCAGCAGGTGAAAGTTTAGTTTTAATGATGCATAGACTGAATTGTTTTTAAACTAGAAATATGTAGGAGACTTCAGACTCCCTTTAATTTCTCATTTCTCACAATTATCCATTATAGTTTACCAAATCTCTTACTTTGAATCCGAGAATCTTTGAAATGAATTCAGAAACTAACCTTCTGCACATACCTAGCTTATTAGCAACAAGAAAAATTACTTTTCTCTCTGACTGTGAGCTTTTTCTCCTGCTGAAACATAAAATAGAGACATAAACTTATAGGATGTAGAGGCAGCAACCAGTGACATTTTCATATTTCCTTAGGGAAAGAAAATCTAGGAGAGAGGGGGGTGATAAAGCCTGAGTTTGGTCATTTGTATCCACATGTAGCAAAGGGGCTATTAGGTGCTGATGAGCGGCTCAGATCAGAACACCCAAGGCGGCTACCAGCTCCCTTCATGCCCTGAAGTCCTTGAATCAAGATATTTAATTGGTGTGCAAAAAGTCACCTTAACAAGGTTCACCATCACCTTTCCTGAAAATCTTCCTGATGAAGGATTTGTGAAAACTTTTCTTAACAAACATCTCCTCTCATTCAGCTATTCCAGAAGAAGAAATGTTAACTTTCACATGCAGTCATCCCTCAGTCTCTGTGGGGCATTTGTCCCAGGACTTCTAGCAGATACCCAAATCCACAGATGCTCAAGTCCCTTTATAAAAAGGCATAGTACAGTTGTTTCCCCGCACCTCCCACCCTGCATCCGTAGATTCCACTTCCATGGATGCAGAACTTGCGGATATGGAGGGCGAGGTCATTCCCACTCTTTGAAATTTCTTTCCCGCTAAAATCCAGAGGTAGCATTGAGGATGGTGAGACCAGAAACCAGGTACGAGCAGGCAGGGATGGTATTAGTCAGGCTAAGTTACACAAGCTGCCGGGCCAAAGGATATGTATATACATTTGCTATTTTAATAGTATTGCCCTACTGCCCTCTGTTAGGGTTGTACCCATTCACATCCTCAGACTTATTTAAGAGTGCCTTGTCTCCTCCCAGTCTGCGTAGCAGAGAATTACCAAATTCATGGATTTTTTTTCCCAATCTACTAAATGAAGATGGGCTGATACCAAAGTTTCTGCATATCAAGTGTGTCACTGGGATAATTCCTCTTCCCTTTCTCCCTCTCCCCTCTCTCTCCTTCCCCTTCCTCTTCTCCTCTCTCCTCTCCCTCCTCTCCTTCTTCTTCTTCTGGACTTTTTTTACTATGCTAAAATACACATAACATAAAATTTACCATGGTAACCATTTTTAAGGATACAGTTCAGTAGCATTAAATACATTCACATTATTGTACAGTCATCACCACCATCCATCTCCAGAATTTTGTCATCATCTCAAACTGAAATTATACCCACTAAACAGTAAGTCCCATTCCTCTGTCTCCGCCAGCCCCTGGCAACCACCATTCTACTTTCTGTGTCTATGAACTTGTCTATTCTGGGTATCTCACATAAGTGGAATCCTACAGTATGTGTCCTTTTGTGTTTGGCTTCTTTCACTTAGTATGTGTTCAAGTTTCATCCATGTCATAGCATGTAGCACAATTTCATTCATTATTAAGGCTGAATAATATTCCACTGTATGGATAGACCACGTTTTGTTCATCCATTCATTCACTGATGGACACCTGGGTTGCTTCCATCTTTTGGCTATTGTGAATGATGCCGCTATGAACATGGGTGTACAAATATCTATTTAAGTCCCTGCTTTCAATTCTTTTGAAGTGGAATTTCTGTATCTTAAGGTCATTCTCTGTTTAACTTTTGGAGGACTCACCAAACTGTTTTCCACAGTGGCTGTGTCGTATTGCTTCTTTTTAAATTCAAATAACTGATGTTGATACAATTACGTAGAATTTTCGAAGTCATCTTTCCTTTAAAAATCTCATAAAATCCTAATGAAAATGCTGCAAGATGAGTGTTACTTCAATCCCCATTTTGCAGATGAGAAAATCAAGGGTAGGCAGGAAAGTAGGATCACAGAGATTCCAGTGGGTTCTAAGCAGCAAATAGCAGAACCCGCTCTGGGTAGCTTAAGGAGAGAAGTTGCTCTTCAAAGTGTTCCTTAGGTAGTTCAGAGTCTCTAGGAGGGCCAGAAGATCAGCCCCAGAGCTGGGAAACCCAACCACATCCCAGAACAAAGATCTCACCCCTGGCCCACTGTGCAGAGACATGGCGCTTGCCACAGGGGGACTGGACCCAGAATGGCTGTCAGTGCACAGCCGGATGCCTTCGTCGCCACACTTGTCAGAGACAGAGTTCTCTGCAGTGACAACTGTTTCCTCATGCTGCTCTCCTCCAAACTGGGGCCTCCCACAGGTGCACCCACAAGCCCAGCCTAAGCCATACCAACAAGAAGGCTGTGACGGTTGCTTCTACCTTAGGGAGAAGAAAGTCCCAAGTCATAACAAGAGATGTATTAAAGGGTGCTGGGAAGCTAGAAAATGTGACAACTCCCAATAAACACAGCTAGTAAATGCAGGGCCATAACTCGAATCCACTTCCTTCTGACTCTGCTTCTAGTGTCTTGGAAAATTTCTGCTGCTTATACCTATGACTGTGGATGCTGATCTTCTCACCTAAAAACAGAAAAGAAAAGATTGCAATACTGAGAGCTCCAGGGCCCGGATGAATGCTGAAAGATGAATGATGTATTGGCTGAATGACCCGGGCATGAGTTGTCATGCAGCCTCTCTCTTTCTCATCACGATATTCCATCATCAAATGCAGACTCAGAGCACTTAATCCAGGTATATGCACCTGCGGCATGCAAGTTAAAGTTCAGAATGGGTGCTGTTCCAAAGTGATAAACAGGAGAGGCTTTTCATATGCTTATTTCAACAGCAAAAGGACTTAAAGCGGATGGGGCTCCTATTTCTGAATTCTCTTCAGAGCCAGAGGCACATTCTTTTTTTTTTTTTTTTCCAGAGGCACATTCTTTTGTCTATAATCAGTGGTTACAAATCTGTACTTCAGTTCCCTCATCTGTCAAATGGATATAACAATCATTGTATAAATGAAGTATATTCTTAGCATCCCCGAGAGCATTAAAGGATGCAAAGTGCTTAGCACAGTGCCTGGCATGTATAAGAGCTTCATAGATCTCAGCTATTACATTGTGCTGGTTGAACTTGTCTGGGGAATAAGGTAGGGGTCCGTCTGAGCCATATTAATTTGGGTCCAAAATGAGACATGATTCAACGAGACAAATTTCTTTTATGACTCATAAACAGGCTCTGAAGTTTGGGGAGCTCCAAAAAAGGCTTGCACAGTGGCAGCGCCAGTGGAATAGATGCATGTTGAGCTTCCCAGGATGATGGCGGACAGGAGTTTTTATATTGAGAAGGACGAGGCAGGTTTGTGCTTTACTCCCATGCATGCTAACCACCTCCTACACGAAGCATGTGAGTGACACCTCCTTCCTTAGTGCTGAGTCCTTGTGTATCCTCTCTGGTTACTCCAGAGATAGAGTTTCTGAGACATGGAGGATCCATTACACACTTTCCCTTGCGCTGTCAAGAGCAGCTCCCTCCCTCTGACCTGCCAGATGACAGTGCCCTGAGCGGTGACCTGACCCTCGGAACAGGTGAAAAGATCATCTCAGAAAATCCATCTAGGTGCATGCTTCTGCTGCTCAGCCCCGAAAAGCTTTGCCGGTCTCCATGTTAACATATGTACTCTCAACTCAGCCCTTGTTCTGAAAAAGGAACTATGCTTTGCCAGGTAACTCGATGCCCTCTTTACCCAAGGGTCAAGGTTCAGACCTGGCCAGCTCGGTGAACTCTGTCTGAGGACATGCTCTTACCCTGCAGGAAGGCTTCCGTGAATGGGCATGATCCAGACCCCTGGGAGGGAAGCTTTGCCCTAAGATACTGGCCTCAGCATCGCACAGGGGCCTGGTCCCATCTTCAGAGGGACCACTACCCAAAACAGATGCTGGGACAGGAAGGGCAGATGGTCTGACATTGCCCTCGTACCCACTGTCATCCCGTCACAGGACTCAAGATCAGAGAAGCCCACAGTTCTCTTCTACTGTCTTTTTCTCTTTTACTATCTCTTTCATTCATAGGTAGATAGATAGATAGATAATACATAGATAATTGATTGATAGATAGATAGATAGATGATAGAGAGATGATAGATGATAGACAGATAGATAGGTAGATAGATAGGTAGATAGATAGGTAGATAGATACGATGTAGTGTAATGTAATAAGTAGTTGAATTTCTGTAATTCTTTATTTCTCTCCCGATACCTTGTAAATCTGTAAAACAATGGGTAGGCCCTCAGTAAATAGCTATTACTTTTATTGTCATCATCATTTTTACTATTGCATGCTTGCTATTCTTCTTTCTTCCAACTTTGAGCAAATATTAATTGAATGCCTAGTATGTGCCCAGGGTCCTGTACAGCCTGACTCCAGTCCAACCATCCACACTTCCCTCATGTATCCTCAGGTACATGTCAGGTACCATCAAGTCTCGTTTCACTGAATTACTCACCAATTCTCCACCCGTTAAAACTCATGATTCTTTCTCACCTCTTGCTACACACTGTGCCTGAAATAGCCTTTCTTCTTCTGCACCTGGCAAAGTGCATTCATCCCTCAGGACCTCTGTCAAATATCACCTCTTCTCTGAATCCTATCCTGACTGGTTTCCCTTCTTTTACTATTTATCCTACCGGATCCAATTATTGGCTCACACGTGTGATTATCTCCTGAGGGTGGGAGATGTTTTATCCTTTCTATCCACTGCAGCTCCCCCTCCAACAGTCTTTGGCATATAGTAGGTCCTCAATTAAAGTTTGGTGAGTGAATGAGGGTGCTATGTGTGTGTGTTGCATTTGCCTTGGTATTACGTGGGCATAAAGGCACTTTGCTCCCTCTTCACGTGGGCCTCAGCTCTCTTCCATTGGCACCCAATAGCTTTGGAATGGATTGGTCTCATTAATATTTTAGTTTTTCCCTTTACCACAATTCCTACTCCCCAGTGGCTGCAGATAATTTTGTAGAGACAGACCTCACTGTGATGGACCCATGAGTGCTTGATGTTCTTGCTTCCTGCATGCTGTTCAACCAAAACTGCGGCAGCATTCCACCTTTACTGTCAAGGCTGAAGAGGAAAAGTATAAATTTAGAAAGTCTGATTAGCACAAACGGCCTCACAACCCACCCTTGGCCTTTTTGTTGCAGAGTGTTTTGTACATGTGGGTTTGTTCCTCTGATCAGACTGTGAAACCCCACGCTTTTCCAGGGACTAACAAGCAAACAGGCTGGTAACAGGCACACAGCCAGCTGGCCGCCTGACCGCACTCATCCTCCCCCGTGTTGTCACCCCTTTGACTTATATCTGAGAGCAAGACCTCTGGAAGATTGTAGTGACCTGTCTGCTCTGATCTTGCTGAGAAGCCATTAGTTAAACTTCTGCAAAAAGAGCAGCCACTTCCCTGTGAGAAGAGCAGGAGTCGTTAAAATTTTCTCTCTGAAATGAGAGCAAATGTTGCGTACAGATGCAGAAAAAGTTTTTCTATGAAAGATGCTTATCAAATCCTGGGCCCAAACAAAGAGGAATATTTAAACTTGCAAATGAAAAATACCTGGTGTCAACATATCTTCCCAACATGGCTCCAGCAGCCTATTTTTCTGGGAGTGTTGTTAATCAGTCCTCTGTTACCGAACCAAACATGGGTCCAGTTGCCTGCATGTAGTAAAGTCAATCTACTGACACCAGGGCATGGCGAAGGAAGGTGCAGGCTTATTGCAAGGCCAAGCAGGGAGTATGGGCAGCTCATGCTCAAAAGACCTGAACTCCCTGATGGCTTTCAGGGAAAGGTTTTTAAAGACAGGGTGAAGGAGAGGGGTGTGGGGTGCGTGATCAGCTCGTGGACATTCTTCTGATTGGTTGGTGGTGAGGTAATCAGGAGTCAACATCATCAGCCTTCTGGTTCCAACCTGTCTGGGGTCTGCGTGCTTGTGGGCAGCATACAATTAACTTCTTCCACCTTGTGGGGGTTTCAGTATCTGCAAAACAGCTCAAAGATATGGCTCAGCATATTATCTTTGGCCCTTGAGGAGAAACTAAAGGGACTTGACTTTGTTTAATGGCCAAGCTATTATTATTTTTTCTTGCTCGACTGTTTTCCTTTCTTTCTGCATTTTCTCACTTCTCTGATTAAATTTGCTCTTTGGAACTTAGAGGAGGCCTGGGAGGCTAAAGGTTTTCTACAGACAAGAGGCAGGTAGAGGACAGTAGGGGCAGGGGTCCCGTTCTGGGAAGGCTCCATAGGGTCCTGCTCAGTTACAAGTGCTTAAAAGCTGGTGTATGCAATTATGAGCCAGCACATGTTCTAGAGACCCTATTAGAACACACTCTGGGAATCTGTAATAATGTATGGATGTTTTATCTCACCCACCACACGCACACACACACACACCCTGTTTTATGAGCCATTGGGCAAGTCAACAATTGCTTAGTCCACCCCAAACTCCCACTTGTCTGGGAACTGCGCTTCACACCTCTAGGAGTCCCATGGGATCTACCATGTTCCTACCACCCCCCTACCCGCCAACCTCAGATATCTGTTCTCGACCGGCTCTCGACCCAAGTAGACCAGCGCCTCCCTGCTCCAAAATGTATAGATCTGGGACAGCTCAGCAAGTCTCCACAGCCACAGCTATGAGACGTGAGGCTCAGAAGCCATCAGTGATCGAGTTTCCTACATGAGAGAAGAAAGAAGCAAAGACAAGAAGCAGAGGGAAGTTCTTGGGTCTTCTAGGGTCCCTGGAGGTGGTAGTTGCTCCTGAAGCTGAGCTCTGTCCTTCCTTTCTGCATCTTGGCTGGGCAATGATTCCATAGATTCTATAAGCCCTTCCAGGGCCTGCTGCCTAGATTTGCATGGGCCACAAGGTAAGAATTTACATCTTTTTAATGGTTGAAAAACATCAAATGAATAAAATATTTTGTGACATGTGGGAATTATATGAAATCCAAATAAAGTTTTATTGGGACACAGACATACTCCTTTGTGTACAAATTGCTACAGCTGCTTTCATGCTACAAAGACAGAATTGAGTAGTTGTGACAGAGCCCCAAAACTGTAAAGTATTTACTATCTGGCTCTTTATAGAAAAAAACGAGCCTATCCTGGAGTCAGAAACAATGGAGCATCCTTTAAAAACCCATGAAATTAAATCAATTTTATAAAATGTTATTCATGGTTCAGTCACTATGGAAAATAGCATAGAAGTCCCTCAGAAAGTTAAAAAGAGAACTACCATAGGATCCAGCAATTCCACTTCTGGATATATATCCAAAGAAAATGAAATAACTGTCTTGAAGCGGTATCTGCATCCCCCTGCCCTCTGTTTATTGTGGCATTAGTTACAACAGCCAATGGAGACAACCTAAGTGTCCATTGACAGCTAAATGGATAAAAAAGATGTGGAGATATATATAGGTATAGATATAGATGGATATAGATACAAATATAGTTGCCAGAGATGGGGGTTGGGGAAATGGGTGAAGGGGGTCAAAAGGTACAAAGGTCTAGTTATTGATATAAGATAAATAAATTCTGGGACTGTAATGAACAGCATGGTGACTATAGTTAACAATTGTATTGTACAGTTGACCCTGGAACAACACGGGTTTGAACTGTACGGGTCTATTTACATGAAGATTTTTATCAATAAATATGTACAGTACTACACGATCCCTGGTTGACTGAATCCACACATGTGGATACGGAGACATGACTATCAAGTTATACATGGATTTTTGACTTGGAGTGGTGGCCGGTGTATATTTGAAAGTTGCTAGGAGAGTAGCTCTTAAAAGTTCTCATCACACACACAAAAAAATTGTAACCATGTGAGATAATGGATGTGAACTAAAAGTATTGTGGTTATTTGATACATAGCAAATCATTGTTGTACACCTGAAACTAAAACAAAGTTTTGTGTCAATTATACCTTAATAAAGCTGGAAGAAAAACAATTTCTAAATGTCACTCATTGCTGCAAAAGCTCTAGCAGCTGTATATTTGGAGAGAGGTTTCAACTGCAACCATGATCCTCTAGGAACAAAACAAAACAAAACAAAAAGAAAAGGAAAGAAAAGAAAAAGAAGACACCTTCAGTCTTTATACACATAAGGGGTCCTCGGTCATCTGTACGTATAAAACGAATGAAGAAATGCATTGCCTCTAAGTGGAAGCTCCCACTGCTTAATTCCTGAGCCCTGCCATTTGGAAGAAGCTGGCCACCACGGCCCCTGTGGAATGGTGTGCTCAGGACCCTTAGGCATTGTACACACCTGGCTTATCACGAGCAAGCCCATCTGATCCTCTCACGGTTTCATCCTTCCTAAGGTGAGTTCAAAAAAGACCTAATTTCCTCCTAACATCTCCTGAAAGCGGATTCTAATTGAAACTGAATCTTTAAGGTAGAGGTTGTTTATGTGCGGCAAAATGTCCCAGACAAATTACCAGGAAAAGAAATAGCAGCAACATCCTTTATCAGATATTCTGACTAAAGGACAAAGGAAATAATCCAAAATGAGGATGGAGCGGGTTGAATAGCATCCTCCCAAAATTCACGTGCATCCAGAACCTCAGGATATTATTAAGGATCTCAAGATATCGTATTGGATTTAGGATGGTCCCTAAAGCCAGTGACTGTGTCTTTATAGGAAGAGGAGAGGCCACAGAGATGTCTTGTCAAGATGGAGGCAGAGACTGGAGTGATGCAGCCACAAGCCAAGGGATGTCAGGGGCACCCAGGAGCTGAAAGAGGAGAGGAAGGATTCCCCCAGAGCCTTCAGAGGATGTGGCCCTGCCAACAACTGATCTCAGACTTTTGGCCTCCAGAACTGTAGGGCAATACATTTCTGTTGCTTTTAGTCCTTTTCTTTGGCAGCCTCACAAAACTCATACAGAGGTGGCTTGGGTTTCCATACAGAGTGGGGAATATGGTGGTGGGTTAGGTAAGTTATCCACACAGGATAGAAAAGGCCTCTTGGACCATCTAGAACTCCCATCTAATGCCTTCATCCCCTCCCTCTCGGTCCAGTCAAGAAACCATGTCATTGAGACTTACATACTTCCAGGAACAGGAAAATCACTCCACAGCCCTCTTGTGATGATTAATTCAATGTGTCATCTTGCTTGGACAATGGGATGCTCAGATATCTGGCTACACGCTATTTCTGAGTGTGCCTGTGAGGGTGTTCCCAGAAGAGATTAGCTTTGGAGTTGATGGACCAAGTAAAGCTGATTGCCCACACATTGTGAGTGGGCGTCATCCAACCCTTTGAGGGCCCAACTAGAACAAAAAGGCTGAGGAAGGTTGAATTCTCTCTCTCTGCCTGCCCTGGGACTGGAACTTACACCATCAGCCTTCCTGGTTCTCAGGCCTTAGCATGTGACTGGAATTTATACCACCAGCTCCCCTGGGTCTCCAACTTGCAGATGACAATTGTGGGATTTCTCTAATTGCATAAGCTAACTGCTTATAATAAATCTCATTATACAGGTAGATATAGATGATATAGAAAGAGCCTATTGTTTCTGTTTCTCTGGAGAACCCTAACTATTACACTTTTTTTTTTTTAAAGTGCAAGCATTTTTTTTAATGTTCTTAATTAATTTATTTATTTTTTTGCTGTGTTGGGTCTTCGTTTCTGTGCGAGGGCTTTTCCAGTTGCGGCGAGTGGGGGCCACTCTTCATCGCGGTGCGCGGGCCTCTCACTGTCACGGCCTCTCTTGTTGCGGAGCACAGGCTCCAGACGCGCAGGCTCAGTAGTTGTGACTCACGGGCCTAGTTGCTCCGCGGCATGTGGGATCCTCCCAAACCAGGGCTCGAACCCGTGTCCCCTGCATTAGCAGGCAGATTCTCAACCACTGCGCCACCAGGGAAGCCCTACACTTTTTTTTTTTGAGTACATATATTTAAAAAATTTTTTATTGGAGCCTAGTTGATTTACAATGTTGTGTTAGTTTCAGGTGTACAACAAAGTGAATCAGTTATACGTATACATATATCCACTCTTCTGAAGCAACTGATTCCATCTTTGGACAATTCTTTTTTGTAACAAACCCAAAATCTCTCTCTTTAGAGCTTACACCTACTGACTGCATATGCTCCTCTTGAGGTCGTCCTTATCCAATTTATCTTCCCCATGACAGCCTTTCAACTACTAGGAGGTCCTGTCGTGTGTCCTTGTGTCTTTTCTTCCCTCAATTTTCCATCCCATTCCTTTCAGTTGAGTTACTGAGTTACAGTGAGTTACTGAAGTCTAACTCCTGGACCCTTAATCTCCAGGCACTTAAAGTCGAGGAAGCCTCTTCACAGCGGCAGTTTTTGATGTTTTCCATATCAGCCAGGCTGTCATTGTTTGTTTGTTTTTGTGTGTGTGTGGTGAAATATACACAACATAAAATTTACCATGTTAACCAAAAAAATGTATCTCTTATGACACAGCTTCTGCTCCCCCTGAGCACACCAGCTCTTCTCCTTTGCACGTGTTCCATGTCTTTTGCATCCCCTGTCACGTGGGTGCCTCAGAGTTAGATGTCATGCCGCAGTCACTATCTGGCTACACAGACGAGAGTAGGGCCATTGCTGCCCTTTTTCTGGATATTGTTTGTTGACTTCCATGGTTTCCTTTGAATCACATGATATTTAACTTAAGAAATCACAACAACCTGCTCTGTATAGGAAAAGTATGATGGTAAGCTTCCAAATAGTTCCAAGAAATGGCTTGCTGTATGTGTGAATGTGTCATTTAGGGAGAAGGAGCCTGGAATGGGACTCCCTTAGGTAGGTAGGGAGAACAAAAGACCGGGGATGCAGTGCCCCATGGCAACTTGGGGGGCAAGTCTTATTTTATCTGCTTAAAGAGGCAGGAAATGCCCCTGATTCCCTAAGCAGGGCAAATAGCCAACCAGTAAAATCCATAATGACAATTTTTTGAAACAAACAAATTCTTTTTTTTTTTTTTTTTTGCAGTACACGGGCCTCTCACTGTTGTGGCCTCTCCCGTTGTGGAGCACAGGCTCCGGATGCGCAGGCTCAGCGGCCATGGCTCACGGGTCCAGCCACTCCACAGCATGTGGGATCTTCCCAGACCGGGGCACGAACCCGTGTCCCCTGCATCGGCAGGCAGACTCTCAACCACCGCGCCACCAGGGAAGCCCCTGAAACAAACAAATATTGTGATAATTATTCCATTCTCTTTAAAGAATTTTAAAGAACATTTCTTTTCTTATTAGTAATAATAGTCATAATTGCCATCAATTACTGGGCAATTACTATGTGCCAGGCGCAGTACAAAGTGCTTTACATCCATTATCCCATGAACTCTTACAACTCTATGAGGTGAATATGATTAACCCCATTTTATAGCTGAGAAAACTGAGGCTTAGAGAAGTTAAGGGACTCATCCAACGCCACATGCAAATAGAGTGGGGCATGATTTGAACCAGGTTTATCTGAAGGTGAGGCTCATGTTTTTGGCCACCAGGCTGCAGTTGTATAAAACAGTCAACTCAAAATGAAGACTGGGGAGGCCAGAGTCATCACACCTTCAAACACACAACTCTACATAAGCCTTCAGCACTGCTGCTTCTACAGCCCTCCAAACCAAGGTCCCACCCACTCATTTCTGTCACTCCTTTTCACCCCAGTGTTCAGCCTTCTTACTCTGACTCAAGAAAGACAAACCAACCAATGAAAGCCTGGCCTCCAAGTTGTCCTCTTTGAACCAAGCTCTTTCCTATTTATAAAATGCAGTATTCGTAATCCTACATCCTAATTTGTACTTTCTATATCACGTTCTTTTCCTATTGGTAAAATTCCAACTGCCTTATCACCACCATCCTTTTTGTCCTTAGAGAAATTCCCTATAGATATCAGTTCCATGCACAGGTGAGAACCAACTTTCTTCTAGAAACTTCGTAGTACCCATGACAATACCTCCAACCCTAAGTAGCTTAAGGGAGCAAGAAAGATAGGGGCTTCATCTAAATCCCAGATACTTTTAATTGTGGCCAATGTATCATGAATAACCAGAATAAAGCTCTTAAAACATTCTTATTTCTTTTAATTCCAAAAGCATGCATATACCCTGCCTTTTACTAATCATGTACTTTATTTTTAAAAATTTTAATTAGAGCATAGTTGATTTACAATGTTTTGTTAGTTTCAGGTGTACAGAAAAGTGAATCAGTTATACATATACATATATCCACTCTTTTTTAGAATCTTTTCCCATATAGACCATTACAGAGTACTGAGTAGAGTCCCCTATGCTATATATAGCAGGTTCTTATTAGTTATCTATTTTATATATAGTGTAATGGTGTACTTTAAAAGTTATTTTTTGCTACTTCCCTGTTCAAATGCATGACATCCTCTCTAAAAAATAGGTCACCTATTATTTACATTCTTTGGAATGTCCTCAAATAGATTTTTTTTTTTGATGGGGAAGAACAATAATATTTTTTTCTTTTTTTTCATTCAAGTATAGTTGATATACAATATTGCATTAGGGAAGAAGAATAATATTGATGTTAAGCCTTCCTCCCTGCAAAGTATATATTAAAGTACATATTTATCAAGATTTCTGCTCTTCTCATAACATAAGAACATGTCCCTGGCAGGTATCTGACATTTTAATCCCCTAATTTTTCACAAGTTCTTAAAGCAGATGCAAAACAAATATTCATCCTTGGTTGCAAATAGGTCATTAGGCTACAGTCAACGGGGCATTAGATTAAGGCTGAATCGCCTCTTTCAGAGACTCCCTGTGTGTCCTTTGGAAAATCACACAACCTCTCTGGTGTTTTGTTCTGTTCTGTTTTGTTTTATTTGAGGCAGTCTGGATTAAATCATCTCTGAGGTCAATTTTGGCTTTAAGACTCTACTTCTATGATCATGCTCCTTTCCGTGTTATTCTGTGATACTGTGGGTATTGTGGATATCTGTAATTGGGACAGATGTCCAGACAAGGTCCGTGGGTGGAATGTAAACACATTCATAAGGAGACATAGAAGTGGTGACACTGGATTCTGTTGTGACCCAGGTCAGCAAATGGGTATTTGGCCCCCTCCCCTGCAATATTTGTCTTCATGGTAAAAATCTAGCTCCGAGAAACGATGCTGAATCCACATATCTTGTCGCTGGGACTCATCATGGGGACAAAGATGGAGTTTCCCAGCGCTCATTAATCCACATGGAAAAGATTAAGCAGCACAGACACTGACCACTGGGAAAATTACAGAAATAAAGATCATTATATGCATTTGGTTTTCCAGGGGGAAGACATGGAGATAAAGCCTTAAGTCTTTAATAAGGCTAGAAATTAAAACTGGGATTAATGACAACAAGAAGCATTTATAAGAAGCTGTACCTGACACTCCTGCCTAAGTTTTGCTGGCCTGATTTCCGGAACATTTTCTATGTTGTTAATATTTACCACCAGCTTCTTTTCTGGTTGAAAACAACCGTCACTGCCCACTGGTTTCAGGTCCACAGCCTTCTCCTTAGACATACTCGTCCTGCTTCAGACTATACTTCTTAAAAAGCAATAATTCAACACTGTTCTCTGAGGTTTCTGTAGAGACAAGGGAGTATGAATCTCTGAATGTCAATGGAGCTTTGAGGTCTGGCCTTGTCCTGTGATACACCGAGAAAACAGCTCCCGTGACAGGTGACTGAGGGGTATGCACCCTGGGCTCAGAATGGGAAGGGGAGAATGGACTCCCTCCTTATTAAATAGCTCAGATACTCCTACAAGTGGAGATGCAGAAACCTCTGTTAAAATGTAACTGTGCCACTCTGCTGACCAACTTTTATGGGTTGAATTGTGTTCCTCCAAAAAGATATGTTGACATCTTAACCCCCAGGACTTCGGATGTGACCTTACTTGGAAACAGCATCTTATAAATGTAATCAAGTTAAAATGGAGTCATTGGGGTGAGCCCTCATACAATATGACTGACATCCTTATAAAAAGGGGGAATTTAGACACACATACACACACACACAAACACACACAGACACACACAGAGGAAAGAGACACAGGGAGAATGTGTGTGAAGGTGGAGGATTGGAGTCATGAGTTTACAAGTCTAAGAACACCAAGGATTGATGGCAAACCATCAGAATCTGGGAGAGCAGACGGGAGCAAATCCTTCTCTCATAGTCTTCAGAAGGAACCAACCCCACAGACACCTTGATCTCAGACTCTCAGCCTCCAGAAATATGAGAGAATAAATTTGTTGTTTAAGTCACCCCATTTGTGATACTTTGTTATGTCAGCCCCAGGAAACGAATACACCAACACTTCAACTGAGTGCTTTAGCTATTATCACCTGGCAAAGAACAGCATTTTAAAGGAATAGAAAATGTGTCAAAGTGGGAAAGCTTGGAAGATCCAGAGGAGAGGGGGGTGCAAGTAAAGGGCATATCAGAGGCCGTGTTGCCACAATGGCTATGGAAACCCAAGAGCTAACCTAAGAGCACCAGAAACCTTAGCGAGTTGAGGACAGATTCTAAACTGAAGGTCAGGAAGGTGTTGAAGATAAGCTCTCCCTACATCACAGTGTGCTGAGGCTAACTGTGGTTTTATCCATATTTGAATTTGCAGTTAATTATGGGGTTTCAAAATTGGTTATACCTAGTAGCACAATCTACCAGATTATCTTAGCTCCTTTCACCCATGACCATTAACCATGAACAAGAGCCATGCCCACATTTCATTACCTCTATGGCTTGTTCACAGGGCTGAGCTTATCAGGGCTGCCAGGCCTGGTCAGGTAGATGGATCCAACCTTAGCCACCAGGATGCTGGGGACATCTTTGCAACAGAGTGTGTAAAACATATGAAGAGTCTGGTTGTGGACACTGGTCCGACTCCAGGACAAACCTAAGCAAGCCTGCAGAAAAAGATGAAGCTTAAATCCAACCCCTTCTTTTTCTTAGCCCATTTCCACGTTGACTTCTTGTGCTGTTGCCCACAATCCACCCAGACCTGTTCTGCTCCTTGCCAAGTTCAGCTCCTTCCAGAAAGTAGCCCTAACCCATCATGGTATGGCAGATCTCAATAACTAGAACATTCCAGAGTGCAGAAGGTAGGTGCAAATAGTACACTGTACTAATTAGAATTAAGTTCAGCTGTAAGTAACAGGAAAAAAAAACCATGAAATAATAGAAGACTAAGCAAGATGGAGTGTTTCTGCTTAGTTTGAAGGGGCTTAGGGGATGACATTTGAGAGTAGAAAGATGCTTCACAGTGTCAGGAACCCTTTTTTCCTTCTTGCTCCACTTCAGATGGCCTGAAAGTCATCCTATTGTTCTAAGATGGCTGCCAGAGCTCCAGCCAACACAATCGCATTCCAGCCATGAGGAAGGACAAAAGGGAAGGAGAAGAGCATGCTTTCTTTCTTCAAGGACAGTTCCCAGAAGTTGCTACATTAGCCTAGGTCTCATTAGCCAGAACTTAGTCACATGGTCACACCAAACTACAAAACAGGCTGGGAAATATAGTCCTCAGTGTTGGCAGCCATGGGACCTAAAAATCAGTGATTCCAGTAGGATAGGACAGGGCTGTTCAACCTTGGCACAACTGCTGAGCCTGATGAGTCTTAGATGCAGAAGCTACCCTGTGCACTGTAGAGCATTTAGCAGCATCCCTGGCCTCTACCTTCTAGATGCCAGTAGCAGCCCCCTATGTGTGATGAACAAAAATGTCTCCAGCCATCGCCTAATGTCCCCTAGGGGCCAAAATCACCCCCAGTTAAGAATCACTGCTCCAGAAGAAGAGAAGGTGTATTAGCCATTTCTGCCACCTCCACTTCACCTTGAATCCTGCCCCACTCTCATGCCTTGTCTGTCACTGAAGGCCACCTTTTCACTTTATGTTATTCCTTGATTCTGGTACACTAACCCACCACTTTCAACTCATACTCTGCTTCCTAGACAATATTGGGTGCAACACCCCTGAATCAACCCTGACCTAAGATCTCCCAGTTTGGGGAGTAGTCCCTTACCCATGCATAGCAGGACATGGACTTGGAATTACAGTCAGAGAAAAGCAACACAGAGAAACAAGCTTGTTTGAATTCATTATGGAATATTGAACATCCTGAAGAAGATGCAGCCTTTAAAAAGGTCAGTGTTGTACATATGTATATCTCATAGGTAGCAGGGATTATATTTTTTTAAAATATTAAGACACGATTTGTTCCTACTTACTGGGTGACTATCAGCTTATTGAAGCTGAAAGATTCACTGCTTTGCGAAGAGAATGGATACTGCTCAGGAGAGAATTCATCAATTTGTTGAATGCTTCAAACTAAATTTTTCATGGTCCTTGGTGAGTAGTTGGGGGAAAAGGAAGACAGTACACTTGAAAGCCAAGTTTTCAAAAGAGAAAGAAAAAGGATTTCTTAGAATTTCCAAAGCTGCATTTTATATATCAAGAATCAAGTCTTTGAGGACTTCCCTGGCTGTCCAGTGGTTAAGACTCTGCATTTCCAATGCAGGGGGCATGGGTTCGATCCCTGGTCAGGGAACTAAGATCCCACATGCCGCTTGGTGCAGCCAAAAAAAATAAAAAATAAAAAATAAAGCTGCAGAAAAAAAGAAAACAGCCAAGTTAAAAAAAAAAGAACTAAAGCTTTGAGGAGAGGCCACAGAGTAGGTCACAGTGTGTAGGCTATGACATGAGGGGAGCTCCCAGCCCATAGGAAGAAGACAGGCCCTTCCAGGGCCCTGGGGAGGAACCTGGAAAGAATTCCGAGGGGATGAGAGAAGGAGCCTCAAGAAGCACTTGGCACCCATATCCTGCTGAGTCCTGGGCAGCCAAGGGACAGGCAATGGCAGGAGCACCTGGACAGACCCAGTGGAACCTGGGTACCTTGGGAGAAAGGAGAGTCTGGAGGCAACATGATTCCCGGGCAGGAGATTAGCAGGGTCTGAGGAAGGAGGTGCAAAAGTGAGGACCTGAGCTAATCCTTCACACCCACCCCTGAGCGTGGCACGTGAGGAAGACATTCAGAAGCTGCACATACCCCTTTGGGCTTGCGGAAGTGCCAAGAGTATCTATGGGAAAAAAAGAGAGTTGAGACCAGGACAGGGAGGCTTTGGATTGTAGGAATCTTTGAAGCAGGGACTTTCCCACGGACCACAGACTTTAGCAGCAAGAGCCAGCCAGCAGGCCCCTAAGATGGTAATAGACACAGCTCTGTAGACTCAGCCGAAATGCCCATGAGCAGGAGGGATGATCTGGGACTTAGAGAAGGCCAAAGAGCAGATGCCACCAGTCCTCTGCCCTCTCTGACCATCAGTTACCCCTTTGGGAAAGGAGGAGGAAAAGGGAAGTAGGGGGAAATCCTGAAAAAACTGATTAGTTACCTGAAAGACACTGAGTGGTCCAAAGACGCTATTTAAACCTGAAATTATCAAATGATCATTTAAGTTACTGTATTAGCTCGAGCTACCGTGACAAATAACCAGAGACTGGGTGGCTTGAACAACAGAAATTTATTGTCTCACAGTTCTGGAGGCTGGGAAATCCAAGATCAAAGTGCTGGAAAGATAGGTTTCATTCTGAGGCCTCTTCTCTCCGCATATAGATGGCGCCATCTTGCTATGTACTCACATGACCTCTTTGTGTGTTTGAGGGAACAGAGAAGCTGTCTGGTGTCTCTTCCTATAAGGACGTCAGTCCAATCAGATCAAGGCGCCATCCTTATGACTTCACTTAACCTTAATACTTTCTTTTTTTTGCGGTACGCGGGCCTCTCACTGCTGTGGCCTCTCCCGTTGTGGAGCACAGGCTCCAGACGCGCAGGCTCAGCGGCCATGGCTCACGGGCCCAGCCGCTCCACGGCATGTGGGATCTTCCCGGACCGGGGCACGAACCCGTGTGCCCTGCATCGGCAGGCGGACTCTCAACCACTGCGCCACCAGGGAAGCCCCAACCTTAATACTTTCTTAGTCCAAATACAGTCACCCTGGAGGTCAAGGCTTTGACATATGAACTGGGCTGGGCGGTGGTGGGGGGTGGGGGGAGGCGGGGGTGATGGAGAGATGGTGGAGAGGGACACAAAAAGTCAGTCCATAACAAGTAGCAAATTTAAGTGCTTTTTTCTATGCAGTTGGATTAGGGGCTCAAGATCAAGTTTATTTCCATTACAGAGAGGTGAACTAAGTTTCTCTGCTCACATCTACGTGTGTGACCTGCAAAAACATGTAAATATCTAAGTGTATACAGTTCAAATATAAGCCACTTGAAGATTTATACAAAATGTTAGCATTGGGTATCATTTGGAAATGGCGTTTTGGGTGATTTGTATTTTATTCTTTTCACATACTTATATTTCCATATTTAACTTGCATTTCTTTTATAATAAGAAAACACACACATAACACTAAAACATGGTCACTATCATCCAACCATCAAGATTTTGTACAAAAATGATAAGCATGATGATATTTAATCCTGGAAAGATCTGGGGAAATGAGTACTTTCACTCCTTGCTGGTAGAAACATGAATTATTCCAGTCTTTCTGAACGGCCAAGTGGTAATATGTACGAAAAGCCTTAAAATGTGTATCTGCTCTGACTTAGCAATTCCACTTCTAGAAATTTGTTCTTTAAAGATTTATTTTAGGGAACCTAAGAACATGCATAGAGACTTATACAAGGATTTTGTGGCAGCTTTATTAGCAAAAGCCTAATAAAACAATTGGACCCCAGTGTCTAATTGTAGGTAACTGAAGAAAAGAATTAGGATATTCTATACTATGGAATATTATGCATCCTTTAAAATTCAAGTTGTAGAAGCATATTTGTGTTTATGGTATATTGCTAACTGAAAAACTAAGCTACAAAACTGCAGGTTTAGTATTACTTCATTAGCCACAATATTAATGCAAAACAAAATATCCCAGAACTCAGTGGCTTACCACAGACAGTTACTCTCATGCTCACAGTGGGCAGGTTGTCTGAGGTAAGGCTGATCAGGGCTGGGCTCTGCTGGGTGGCTCTTCTTCAGGCTGGGGCAGCGGAATGGGCTCCCAGCTGCAGGTGGGTTCAGGCCTATTTTCGTTGACTCTCATCCCTCCAGGACAGCAGCTCCCAGGGGCACATTCTCAGAGTGGAACAAGCCCCACCCATAACCAAATTTAAAGCCTCTGCTCATTTACGTCCACCAGCATTCCATGACCGCAGCAAGTCCACGGCCAAGCCTTGTACCAATAAGTTGGGAAACTACAATACTTGGTGTTGCCACAAGTGAGAGGAATGGCCAGGTGGCATGGCAAAGGGCACGGGTATGTGGAGGGGGGAAGAATTGCAAATAAGATTGCCATCTTCCACCTTTGACACTTTTTGAAAAATAATTAACATGCAATATCTACCTCTCTATTATCTTTTTATGAGAGAATCTTTTTCAATAAGAAATGGGTTTTGCATTGAGTGACAGAAATCTTGACTATGACTTAAAAAGTAAAATGTTAATTTTTCTCATGGAACAAGAAGACCAGAGGCAGGCAGACCAACAATGTCATCAAAGAGGGAGGCTCTTGGGCTTCCCTGGTGGCGCAGTGGTTGAGAGTCCGCCTGCCGATGCAGGGGACACGGGTTCGTGCCCCGGTCCGGGAAGATCCCACATGCCGCGGAGCGGCTGGGCCCGTGAGCCATGGCCGTTGGGCCTGCGCGTCCGGAGCCTATGCTTCGCAACGGGAAAGGCCACAACAGTGAGAGGCCCACATACCGCAAAAAAAAAAAAAAAAGAGGGAGGCTCTTCTGTCACCCTGACCAACCATCCTCATCAATGTGGCCTTCATCCTTAAGTCACAAGATACCTGAGGCCCTGCAGGTATGTGTGTGCCTGCTCCCCAAACCTTGACTTTTTCAGAAGTATCGATTTTGTTTACATGGATTAATATGGACTTGGTCTCTACCTTGGTGGGTACAAAGAGCTGCTGAGGATTCCAGTTTTCCTTTTTTCCTCTTTTACAAAGAAATACCAGGCTTCCAGGATTAACAATAAGAACTGTTGATTTACACATTGCCTGGAGTCACCCAACATTTTACCCAAATCTGATGTCAATTTCTCTGAAGAGATTACCCATCCGACTTGCTTCCCCCCTTGGAGCCACATAAGCAACAGCAACTTAATACTCGTGGTTATCACAGGGTTCAGCCATAAGCAGTCCTTCCTTAGAAACAAAACAAAACAAAAGGATACCTCCAATGTTTGCAATTTTATTCCTTGCTGGGAAAGGCCTAGTAAAATGCCTCTTGTGGCATAGCTGGAACAGAAGTGAAACCCATCAAAGCGGGGGAAGGCCAAGGGGGCCAAGGCCAGACGCAACTAACTTCAGCCACTGGGGCTTTCAAGTTAAGGAAGCTGATTGTAGCAAATGTCTCCTTGCAGAACTGCCAACTTATTTAGAGATCCACTAGGGACCTGGATCGTGGGGAGGCTGTCCCAAAGGCTGGACACTCTTGCCTTGACTTGAATTTAGAAATAAGTTCAATGAGTTCCTACCCCAATGAGAATCATTAGTCCCTAGTTTACTTTTTAAAAGAAAGCTTAAGCCATCCAGGAACCAAAAGTCATAGGATAGAGGCTTCACGGTTTATTTTTGGTGCTTATAACCTAAGGGCAGGAAAGGGCTGTTTTCATTTTCTATGACTTGACTAATGTAAGAGGCAATCCTCCCGCAATACACTTCTCTCTCTTTCTCTCTTGGCCTCTCTTTCTTTCTTCTATACTGACAGTACTCCTTGATAATGTCAAATGCCCACATCTTAAGTCTACTGCTCTTTAAATTTTTGACAAATGGGAACACATATAACTATCCACAATACAAGATAGAGAACATTTCCATCATTCCAGAAAATTCCTCTGTGACTCTTTCTAGTCACCCAGCACTGTTCTAATTTCTATCACCATAAGTTAGTTTTGCCTGTTCTTGAACTTCATATTAATAGAATCACAAAGTATGTATTCTTTTGTGTTTGGCTTCTTGTGCTCAATATAATGTTTTTGATTCATCCACGATGTTGCCTTCATCAAGAGTTTGTTTCTTTTGATTGATGAGTAGTATTCCATTGTAAAAATATACCATAATTTGTTTATCTATTCTCTTGCTGATGTTCCCAGTTATTATGAATAAAGCTATCATGAACGTTTTGGACACATCTTTTTGAGGAATATGTTTTCATTTTGCTTGGGTATGTACCTAGAAGTGGATTTTCTGCTCATAAGTTAGATAACATGTTGAACTAAAATTTTACTATTTTATGTTTTCACCAACAATGTATGGTTGCCAACACTTGGTATTGTCAGTCTTGTAATTTTAGACATTCTGATGAGTGTGTTGCAGTATTTCATTGTAGTTTTAATTTGCAATCCCATATTGCCTTATGATGTTGGACACCTTTTCATATATTGATATTTCTTGGCTATTCAGGTATCTTCCTTTGAAAGTGCTTGTTAAAGATTTTTGTCCATTTTTTATTAATTGGGTTTTTATTATTGATTTGTAAGAATTCTTTATATATTCTAGATGAAGTCTTTTTCAAATATACGCTTCTTGAATATTTCATCCCAAACTGTATCTTGACTTTTCACTTTCTTAATGATGTTTCTTTTGATGAAAAGTATTTAATTTTGATAAAGTCCAATGTATGAATGTTTGCTTTTATTGGTAGTGTCTTTTATGACTTTCTAAGAAATCTTTCCCCATCCCAAATAGTGAAGATATTTATGTATGTTTTCCACTTCAAATTAATTTATATGTATAGTATGAGGTAGGAGTCAAGGTTAATTTTTTTCCTGTGCCAATATCTAGTTTTTCCACCATTTTCCCCTGATATTTACTGACATGTGACTTATTTGCCTTTCTACATTGAATTGCTTTGACATTTTTGACAAAAAGCAATTGACCCTGCATCTATATGTTGCCCAATAACCACAGTAGATCTATTTCTGGACTCTTTATCCTGTTCTATTGATCTATTTTTTACCTTATACCAATAGTACACTATCTTGATTACTATAGCTTTTTAGTAAGTCTTGAAATCAGCTAGCATAACTCCTCCATCTTTGTTCTTCTTTTTCATGATTATTCTGGCTATTTAAGATCCTTTGCATACATATTTTAGAATCAGCTTATTCATTTCTACAAAAATCTCTGCTGGGATTTAGGTTGGGATTGCATTAACTGGATAGATAAATATGAGGAAAGCTGACATCTTAACATACTAAATTTCCAATTCATGAACATGGTATATCTCTGCATTTATTTAAGACTTCTCTAATTTGTCTCAGCAATATTTTATAAATTTCTGTGTAGAGACCTTGCATATCTTTCATTAAAATTAAATTTATTCTTAGTATTTGATTCTTAGGTTACTTTCAATAGTGTATTTTAATTTTATTTTCCCATCATTTGTTGCCTGTATAGAGAAATACAATTTAATCTTTATACATTGGTCTTTTACCCTGCAACTTTACTAAATTCACTAAAAAATTCTAGTAGTTTGTAGATTCCTTTGGATATTTCATGTACACAGTGAAGTCAACTGCAAATAAAGATAGTTTTTCTTCTTTCTTTCTCATCTTTATGCCTTTTATTTCTGTCCTTGACTTATTGCACTAGCTAGGCCCTCTACTGAATTGTAGAATAGAAGTGATAAGAGTGAATATCCTTGCCTTGACTGTAGAGGGAAAGCATCTAATATTTTACCATTAAGTGTGATGTTAGTTCTAAGTGTTCAATAGATACCCCTTATTAGAGAGGAGGTTTCTTTCCTTGATTTTCTACTCTGCTGGGAGCTTTTTGTTTTTGTTGTTGTTTTCTCTTTTTTTTTTAACACAGAATGGGTGTTGAATTTTATCAAATGTTTCCTCAGCTTTTATTAGTATGGTCACAAGGTTTTTATTCTTTATGACATTGATTTTTTAATGTTCAACAAATATTCACACTTTGGATAAACCTCACTTTGTCAAGATATATTCTTCTTTAAATACATTGCTGTATTCTATTTGCTAATATTTTGTTGGTGATTTTGGTTAATTTCATAAACTACTCTAATCTGAACAATAATCTGTCCTCATTCTGTCAAAATGAAGGTCGCCACAGTCCCATCTCAATAGCTGTACTGTTGCCAAACCAGTGTTTCATGAATCAGTGATTTTTTTAAATTTCTTATTTTTATTCTTCTATATGAAAAGTTAAAAAGTAAAACTGAATGAAATTTACCATGGCACAAATACAAATGTGTAGATTGTAGAAAATTTCTGTGAAATTGGAATCATATAAAAGCTATAACAAAAACCAGTTCTATTTCTGTGAATGTAAGAATGCTCTAAAAAATAAAGGTTAAGAAAAAATAGAAATGTCAAAAACAAACAGAAAAACAATTCTATTTGATATAGAAAAGTAAGAGTAAAACCAAATCCTGCACAGTAACAAGCTGCACTGTACACTTGACGAAACGAGGCTCAGGAAAATGAGGAAACCAACCCAAGGATGCACAGCCGGTGAATGGCCGAGGTAGGTCTGAGTGGGAAGCCTGGCTCCAGGGTCCGAGTTCTTGACTTCCATCCAGGTAGAAGTGGCAGTCAAGGCTTCTTCCCCCTTCTCCCTCACATGCACATATTATTAAGCTGGAAACCCTTCTAGGCACTGGGGTAAAATGAGAAAGGGACCCTCAGTCTGGTAAGAGGTACAGCTGTGCTTGCTCTTGACAAAGAGAGCTCTAAAGAAGGAACGATTTATGGCCAGAATGTGGGTTCAGGAACAAGCATGCTAGAGAGGAAACCTCAAAGACAGAGGCTGGGAGAGGGGAAGGAGCAGGGAGCCTGGGGGGAAGACAAGAGGTCCAGCGTGGCTCTGAGACCAAACCCTGGAGGTGATGGAGATGAGGGCAGAGGCAGGGTGTGATGAAAGGCAGTCGTCAGGAAGTGGGTCGGAGGGAGTGTCAGGATGTCCTGTGCCTGGCACCATGTCTGTGACCTCAGAGGAAGGAAAGGAGAGAGGAAGTGAGGAGGGAGGAAAGGAAGGGGAAGAAGAAGTTGAAAAACCAAGGTGGTTCAGGTTATGAAAGACTCGCAGGGTTCTAGTAAAAAGTTTGCATTTTTTGTTGTCAATGGGCAGTCATTAATGGTTTCATCAAGGAAGTGATAAGCAGTAGTAGACCGAATCTGCGTTTCTGTATTAGATGATAGACAGAGATAGATAATAGATACATAGATGGTAGATAGAGATAGATAATAGGTACATAGATGATAGATAGACAGAGATAGATAATAGATACATAGATGATAGATAGAGATAGATAATAGATACATAGATGATAGATAGACAGATAGATAATAGATACATAGATGATAGAGATAGATAATAGATACATAGATGATAGACAGAGATAGATAATAGATACATAGATGATGGACAGAGATAGATAATAGATACATAGATGATGGACAGAGATAGATAATAGATACATAGATGATGGACAGAGATAGAAAATAGATACATAGATGATAGATTGATAGTTACTTAGACAGATACCTAGATGATTGATTGATTAATTGATTGATAATTGATAGATGATAGATAATAGATAGATACATAAATAGATACATAGATGATAGATTGATAGATACGTAGATAGATACCTAGATGATTGATTGATTGATAATTGATAGATAATAGATACATAAATAGATACATAGATGATCGATTGATTGATAGATAATAGATAGATGAGAGAGAGAAAGGCAGAGGTAGAGAAAGATGGAGAAGGAGACTGGATGAGAATGGAGATGGGCTGAAGATGGGATAGGGATGAGAATAGGGATATGCTTTTCCCCCTGGGGGGTGGAGGTATAGAAGGCACTAGGGGTGGACAGAAGACAGGATTTTTTGTTACATTTCTCCCCCTCCCAGCGTTCTGCACAGGCTGGAGACTGGGTGACAAAGGATGCAGGAGGCAAGTGCTGGCCTAAAAGAACAGCCACTGCCCCTGACCAATGCCCAACACCCAGGCTTGGATCACCGACCAAACCCGCTGGGAACTGGAGCCCCTCATCCCTGCTGGAAAAGCCCCTGCCTGAAAAATTAAGGGTTTTGTTTTCATGTTTTCCCTTAGCAGCCTCTTCCACATTGGCCTCCGTCTCCAGTCCTCACGGTGACTGCCTGTCGGGTCTAAGGGTTATTAGGAGGGGACAAATCCGCAGGTAGCGGCCACCTTGCCCGCCATGGCAGCCTCGCAAAGCCAGGCTCCTGCTGCGAAGGACCAAGCCACCCTGGGAGGGAAATGACCAAGGTCAAGGTTGGGGATGCAGCATCTGCCTCAAGCATTTGCCCCATTCTCCTCCTGTGGTCATTGTTACTTTCCACTGACCAGCTGCCTGCAGGCTCCGAGTAGAGACAGAATGTGTAACACAGCCGCCATTCAGTGGAGATTAATGCCTGAAATGAGCCACACCTCTGAACAATTGCTTCCTAGAAGAGGGACAGCGCTGAATGGCCAGGGAGCCCCATTGATGACTGTTATGAAAGAGGTAAAGGCCGGCGTCGGGGGAAAGAAAAGTTTCACACCGCCCCTCAAACCTAGCTGCGATTCTTCCTCCTCGCCCTTCTTTTCCCTTCTGACTGCCCATTTGGCCCATGTTGCCCTAATCCAGACTCGTTCTTTTATGTACGGGGACTTGGGCAGCCAGCTGAAAATTCACGGATTTGCTACTGTAAGTCATATCACTGCGGCTGCGTGCCGATCGCATTAGTACTATTATCTGCGCAACTTTCCGACTTGACAATTAGTTACTATCATTCACACTGTGCAATCAGCTGTTAAATCCTCATTTATGCTCATTTGAATATGAATGTGCCGTTCAATAACATGTTAGATTGCCATGTTTACAAATATACTCCAGGTATTTAGAAATTTAGATGATGCAAAACATACTGTTTAAGCCGTGCTCGGTGCCAGTTTAAATAACTTAAGCCTATTTATCAGTCACTTAGCAATTCTTTTCACATACTTCTGTTTTCCTGGGTCCTACCCTTCTCAACCAAAACTAAAATATGCTCTCTTTTTGTTTGTTTGCTTTGTTCCTGTATTAAACTAATAATCTTCTAGATGGGACTTAATTAGCAGTCACCTCTGCAGCGGGTCTTCTTTTCTAATTCCAGCTGATCTAATTCCTGCCTCTTTTAGAGGCAGATGAAACAGTAAACGGGAAAAAGGAAAAAAAAAAAAAAAAGATCTCTGCAGCTGCAATGTTAAATATCAAGTCTCTGAAAGCAAATGATTTGTATGTAGCACAAAGGGGAGGGAAGAGCAAATTTTTGAATGAAGGTAAAACCTAAGAGAAAAGATACACTTGATCGTAAACTCTTGGAAGGGAAACAGTGTATACTCACAGCAGGGCTGCTCAAACTTTAATGTGCCTTGGAGGCACCTGGGGATTCCCTAGGACTTGCAGATCTGGTTCAGTTAAGTAGAGCTGGGGCAAGATACCTAACCATTTCCAAGGTGCTACTGATGATCCTAGGAGACCAGGTACCACAGTGGGCAGTAAGGCTCTGAAACATAAATCATACATCCACCTTCAACTATTATCCTTACAATAAGAACACACATTAGGAAATTTAAGGACCAAGCTTGACAATTCCACTCTGGTATAACCAAGAGAATTGAAAACAGAGTCTTGAAGAAATATACGTACACCCACGTTCACAGTAGCATTATTCGCAATAGCCAAGACATGGAAGCAACCCAAGTGTCCATCCCTGGATGACCTGATAAATAGAATGTGATATATAAATGGAATGGAATGTTATTCAGACTTAAAAAGGAAGGAAATTCTGGGACAGGCTGCAACATGAAAGAACCTTGAGGACATTATGCTAAGTGAAATAAGCCAGACACGAAAGAACACATATTGTATGATTCCACTTAGATGAAGTATCTAGAATTGTCAAACTCATAGAAACAGAAAGAATGGTGGTTGCCAGGGGCTGGAGGGAAGAGGAAATGGGGAGTTGTTTAATGGATACAAAGTTTTGGTTTTTCAAAATGAAAAAGTTCTGGGGATTGGTCGCATGACAATGTGAATAGAGTCGACAATACTGAACTATGCACTTAAATATGATTAAGATGGTAAATTTTATGTTATGTGCATTTTACCACAATTTTTTTAAATGTTTTTAATAAATTGGAAAAAAATCTTGGTTTTAGAAACATCGTAAAAAAAAAAAATTCTTTTTCTACCAAGAAAGCCATACTTCAGCTGACTCTTATTCAATTCTTCCATGGGCTGGTCAGCTGTCACCAGTCTTGATACCAGCCAAAGAAGGATTAATCAATTTTTCTTCCACAGTCCCATTTCCTCTGATCAAAACTCTATTTCAGTAATTATTGCATTCTGATCAATGTTCAAGTTCTGTGTGTCTCCACCTCACTCTCTTGAATGTGAGGTTTTGAAGGCGATGGTTTGCCCTAGAGCTGTTTGGTAGATGCTGCTGGAGGCCGAACCCTCAGGCACTTCTTCTCTCCTCCTTCCTGACACAATCCCCATTTTACTCCGGTGTCTCCCCTTCTCCAATCTGTCCACGTGCTTCAGAGGAGGCTGGGCCCCTAGTGCGTGGGCCATGAGGAGTCCAAGGCAATCATGATGGCGCCATTCCCCTTGTCAATGACTTGTTCCAACATAGTCATGGATCAATTTTGTGGTCAATGAGATAGGAGGGGGTTCTGCTGAGGAGCTTCAGGAAAAGATTTCCTTGCTTTTTTTTTTTTTTTTAAAGACACATTTTTTTCAGCTTCATGATCAGACTATTACATTTAGCAATCAGTAGCATGGGTGCAAAACAAAAAAAAAATCTACATTAAAACCCTTTGTTGGAATGCTTTTACTTTCCACAGAACAGAAACTAAAATAATCTGTTATACAACTGGTCACAAATACAGTCCTCCAGGTTTTTTTGCCCATGCACATGAGTATTGTCTAAAACATGTCTTCTTTGTAGCAGCTAGGCCTTGCCACCACTGTGCTTGGCTGAGTTCACAAATCTGTTGTGGCTTGGAGCTTCCCCGTCACTTCTCTGGCTCTCCTCTCCTGCTAAGCTTTGTTTCCTGGCAGTAATTAAAATCTTCTGCCCCCGCCATAGCTCCTGCTGCTGCTGGAACCACCACAGCCACCTTGGTTTCATGGTTCAGCAAAGTATTGGCCTCTACCACCACAGGGGCCAGCACTTCTGCCTCCAAAGTTTCCTCCTTTCACGGGTCCAAAATTTGAAGATTGATTGTCGTAACTGCCAAAATCATTGTAGCTTCCACCACCTCCAAAATGGCTTCCATCGTTACCAAACCCATTATAGCCATCCCCACTGCCACCATATCCACCGCTACCACGGCTGCCACCAAAGCAACCTTGGCCACTGAAGTTTCCTCCATGACCAAAGCTGTCATTCCCACCAAAACCCCCTCCAAGACCACCACCAAAGTTTCCAGAACCACTTCGACCTCTTTGGCTGGATGAAGCACTGTCATCTCTTGCTTAGGTAGGGCTTTCCTTTCCTCACAGTTGTGACCATTCACAGTGTGGTATTTCTTTTTTGTTTGTTTTGGGGTTTTTTGTTTGTTTTTTTAAACCTGTGTTCTTTTTTAAATTATTTATTTATTTTTGGCTGCATTGGGTCTTTGCTGCTGTGCACAGGTTTTCTTCTCATTGCGGTGGCTTCTCCTGTTGTGGAGCATGGGCTCCAGGCGCGCGGGCTTCAGTAGTTGCAGCACACGGGCTCAGTAGTTGTGGCACACAGGCTTAGTTGCTCCGTGGCATGTGGGATCTTCCCAGACCAGGGCTCGAACCCGTGTCCCCTGCATTGGCAGGCGGATTCTTAACCACTGTGCCACCAGGGAAGCCCCACAGTGTGGTATTTCTGAATGACAGTCTTGTCTACGGAGTCATGGTCATCAAAAGCTAGGAAAGCAAAGCCTCTCTTTTTGCCACTGCTTCGGTCAGTCATGAATTCAGTCACTTCGATTTTCCCATACTGTTCAAAATAATCTCTTAGGTGATGTTCTTCAGCGTCTTCTTTAACGTCACCCCCAAAAATCTTTTTCACAGGTAAATGGGCACCAGATCTTTGAGAATCTTCTCTTGAGACGGCCCTCTTTGGTTCCACCCCTCTTCCATCCACCTTGTGTGGCCTTGCATTCATGGCAGCATTCACCTCCTCCACAGTGGCGTATGTGACAAACCCGAAGCCTCTGCAGTGCTTGGTGCTTGGATGCCTCATTACCACACAATCTGTGAGTACTCCCCACTGCTCAGAATGGCTCCTCAGACACTCATTGGTTGTTTCAAAATTCAAACCTCTGATGAAGAGCTTCCACAGCTGTTCGGGCTCTTTGGGACACTCTGACTTGGACATGACAGCAGTGGATGGGGGAGATGTCAACGATGCTTACCCAGCAGCATCCATGGGCAGAAAGCCCATCTACCGAACATATCTCGATTTCCTTGCTTTTAAAAGAAGACACAAGGAAGAGATTGTTCCTCTGCTTAGGAGGGATGTTTTCCGCCCGAATGAGACACAGGGGATGAAAGCTGCTCTCTTGACACCAGTCTGAGGGTTAAGCCAGCACCAGAAAAGGGCAGAGGCAAAGGAATCCAGAAAGACAGAGAAAGAGCCAGAGCCACGCTGCCTTTGGATCCCTCACCATATAAAATAATAGAGTGCTTTAATAATAATAGAGTGGTTTAAGCTGGCTGAGTAGGAGTTTTCTGTCTCTTGCCTCTCAAACCACCTTAACCAACACCAGTACCTTGCAGACAGGAGATACTCTGAAGTTTGCTGGATGAATTAAAGTAGGAAGACGGGGCTGGTTCACTGCCCTCAGAGGACTCCTTAGGCAGCATGACTGTCCCCCATGCTAAGCAACCTCATACACGAAAAGATCTTTCCAGCTAGAAATATACAGAGTCTTTTTGTTTGTTTGCTTACTTGTTTTATTAAAGGATTCTTCGTGGGCTACTTTTCCTAGAAAACATTTTAAATGTCTTTTAATATTACCTTTTGAGAGCCTGTGTGTTACAAAGTTCAGGAATAGGTCGTCACATTGGCAGATGTTTATTGAGTACTTACTATATGCCAGACATTATTATGCTGTTGTAATCTACACGATAGCCCTCAGCTTCATACTCTTATCACCCTCCTTTTACAAATAAAGAAACAGAGTCACAGAAAATTTAATTCCCTTGCCCAAGGCTAGCGACTGGGATTTGAACCTGAACAGTTGGCTCCTACATTATGCTGTGTAGGTACACTTTGGCTAGGTGCACTGTGGCACTCCTTAGTTCAGAAAACTGCAATCCATTCCCTAGAGGGTGGTCAGAAAAATCATTAAACTATTAAAATCTCCTTAAGACTCAAATCATATTAACCTCCACTCAGTGCCCTTCAGTGGATTCCCGTGGATGTTCTAGAGAGCACCCAAAATAACTGACACAGCCCACAAAACTCTGCCTATGTTACCCCACAGTCATTTCCAGCCCTATCCCGATCCAACTGACCACTCTGGCCACTGTGATCACCTTCCAGCTCCTCTAACATTCAGTCTTTTTCATCTCAAGGCCTTTGCACCTGCTTTTCATTCTGCCTGGGCTCACACCTTCCCCTCTCCCCTCAGACAGACAGACAGATACACACACACACACACACACACACACACACCCTTACTCCTAGATAACTTCAGCTCATCCTTCAAGTCTCAGTGTAAACATTTTACTTTCTCAGCAAGTTCCTTGCTGCCCCGTTAGTCTAAGTTTGTCCCACCATCACCCTCTCCCCTGTCACCTTTGTCACAGCCTTTATCAGAATGGATAATCCCATCAGTCGGTGTGACTTGCTGCTTTGTCTCTGTCCTCCCCAAGGAGAGGCTCAGCTCCATGTGTGAGGGATCATGTCTGTGTTGTCACTAAGGTGTCCCCAGCAACAGACAGGCGTATCATCGGCAATGGTGGGCAAATATTCGGGGAAAAGCGGGAGGAAGGAAGTTGAGAGGGGGAGAAAAAGTTGGATGGAAGGAAGGCAGGTGAAACTGGAAGAAGATTGGAAGGAAGGAAGGGATTGTGGGGCTCCTCTGAGTAGCCACTTCCATCACTGTAACATTCTCCACTCAAATAAGCCAGGGCCTTGGCCTTAGCAATGGCTAGCTTGTTTCCTCCCTCCCTCCCTCCCTCCCTCCCTCTTTTTCTTCCCTCCTTCCTCCTTTCTTTCCTCCCTCCCTTCCTTCCTTCCTTTCTCTTTGTATGTCTACCTTTCTATTTCCTTATTCCTTTTTTTAAATCTCCATAAAACAAAAGTAAATTGTTAAATAGAACCAGCATCAAAACATTAAGTTTTTCCTTAAATTTTAAAGTGAAACATCTGTGTTGGGCACACAAGACATTTTTGCCATTTTTTACAGAGAATCACAGGGATTTTCCTCCTTCCACCCTCCTTTCCTTCTCAAGGATGTATCCATTTATATTATGTGGATGGATCTTACAATGTCCCCTACATTTCGGTGCAATAATACCAACCAAACTAATATACGGGAACTAGGCATATAACTAAGAAAAGCAACTAGACAAATAGCTAGATCTTTCACATATAGGATTAAGTGACTGTAAAGAAATTGTATCATGAGGTCAAGAGATTTACTGCTTAAACATTTTCCTTTAATGAATTAAGAAAGAACTAGTGAGAAAAATATAAAGACATGGAAATATCCACGTAAACAGAAAACATTTAAAGTTGAGAATTGTTAAAATAGAGAATAACCTGAGAAAAGCAATACAATTTCTAGCACTTTTAAGTCGATTTAAAATAGACAAAATAAAGTCATTCTAGAACATACCCAGCTACCTATGAAATGTGATTATATTCAATATACTGTCTTAAAATTTATTTTGCAGAGTACTGCGTTAATAATGTAAGTAAACTGGTATTGACCAGCTAAACTCTACACCACTGACACCATACGTTGTTTTCCTGGGTATGAAAGCACAAAGGATTGTGCTTTAAGTATGGAAAAATGGGAAATGCCTTCTTTCTTTGTTTGGGTCATTTTCAAATTCATTTTATTCAGAGTACCCATCAGTTAAGAGCCTGATGTAGCAATGAGGCTGATGAAAGCAAGGAAGGAGGGAATCTATGCATTCAAATTAGTATCATCATTCAAGAGTGTTCCCTGGAGATTATGCATTTATTCTTCAGTAACTCCATCCACAATTACTTTGGGAAAATTTCCATTTGGAACTATCTTTTCTGTGGCGGTTCTGCTTGGCAGGAGGCGTACAAGTTAGCCCATCACTGATATATGTGTATCAGCTGCCATGATAAAGGTTTAGGCTTGGAAGGGACTTCACAGTTTATCAAGTCTTTATTTTATGGATGAGAAAACTGAGATCCAGAAAATGTAAGACAGTTGACAAAGTCACAGAGCTTTCATTCGCTTAAAAATCAATGAGAGAATGAGAAAAGGGATTTGAACTACCACTTCATTGAATTGTTCAACGTATATAATTCTTTTTTATTGGATCCCCTCATTCATTCATTCCACAAATATTTACTGAGTACATGCCCGGCACTGCTGAGGATATAGCAGTGAACAAAACAGACAAAAAACTGCACATCTTCATGGAGTTCATATTCCAGGGATTCAATAAAATTGAAATTCCTGATTCTATTTTCTATTCTAAGGTTACTATTTTAACAATTCTCAGGAACCACCTGATTAGAATCAAAGATGTTGAACAAAATGCTCTACTGACATAGTTTGATGAGTGTAGGAATTACAAAAACGGGTCAACTCTATTGATTGCAAAGAGACAAGAAAGCAGTGCACGTTCAATTTTTTAAAGGAGAAATTAAACCCCATGAAAAAACAATGTTCCAATATGACATCCAGATTCACCAGCCACATCTCCTAAAACAGAGGGCAAGACTGTTAGAAATAAGAGAAAAGAAAACTAAGCATTTTTAAAGGCTTTCCGTGCAGGGTAAGAAAACATGAAACTTTTGGCAAGCATCCTGGCAGCTTGCAGGATGAAACCACTCACTGCCTGCAAGTGTTTATCCCACAGCTGTTGGAAATGAAGGATGTCAAAATACGCAAAAGTAAGAATCCATGCACACACATCAAAGAAGCAAATCTCCGGGGCGCACCCAGGGTCGAAGTGGACGATAGATGGAGCTCATGAGGAGACGCAGGAATGAGAGGTCCTAGACCGTGTAGAAGACCAACCAATCTTGATGTCACAACCAGAACCTGGCCTGTGCTCCTGTCTCCTGTACCATCATGGAAAACTATCCCAGACATTTGGAAATCCATTTTAATAGGCTACAAGGCCTGTGGCTGTTACTTCATTCTGTACAGGGTGCATTTATTTACTCAATGATGACATCAGGAAAACTTAGGCAGGGCTCCCTTTATTCTTTTTGGTTTTTTTTCTTTTTTAAAGAAATCTCATATTTATTGCACCAAAAAAAATTGTTATTCTTAAAAGCCAAATGTTCATCTTATCTTATAAAGAAAAAAACATTTTTATTTTGAGAAGCTGATATTCTGGAAGTTCATACAACCCTGTAGTTCTTTGGTTTAAGTGAAAATACCACATTCCAGGCACAAAGGAGCAGCTAAATTCACTAATGGGGCAAAGCCTATGCAACCTTCTAGGTGACAGTTTCACAATTTGGAGAAATGGTGATATGCTTTGTTTCTCTGTTTTTCAACCTTTGTGGAATTTGACCATGTTAGTTTTACAATTTCAATAAATGTGTACTAAAAATAAAATAGAGTGAATCTCCATTACAGCTAGAAGAGGCATGTGCTAAGGTTCCCCCTTTCACATAAAGTGACAAAGGAAGGTGACGAAGCCATAGAAAGCAATGGAGAGATTATCCACAGGTCAACCAAGTCATAGAACATGGGATATACAAGAATTACGTTTTTTTCTCTTACATCACCTATTCATTCAAATACTTCAAGGGAATTTTGTAAGCATTAGGAAATTGGTCCCTAAAATGTCATAGGCTATTAAGGTAAGAAAAAGAAAGAGGGGGAAGGCAGACGAGGTGCATTGTGAATCACTCTGATGAGAACCTAGAGAGGACACAGGACAAGCCACAGTTCCGAGCTGCAGGCTGCACGAGGCTGAATCAATAGAGGTAAATATGGCTTCCCAGCCACCGTGTGCTCTGGCCCGCAAAAGTCAGCTGGCAGGACTTGTATCATATAATAAATTCCCAGAGGACAGCTTGACTACATATATAAAAACATGTATATCCTTCAACCCAATAATTCCTCTTTTAATTCTTTAAGAGCTAATAGAGAAGTACACAAAAATGTCTGCATAGAAGATGCTCATTTCAGCATTCTTTATAATATGAAAAAAATGGACATGCCCTCAATGTCCCACAAAAGGGCTATATGAGGGACTCACCCTGCCTTTAAAAGGAAATACGCAGGCATAAAATCAGTGATATGAAAAATATCTCCATGGCATGTTGCTGAGCAAAAACAAGCAGTTTATAAAATGACATGCATGGTATAGTGTCATTTTTATTCAACAAGATGTACAAATGATAGAGAGACTTCTGGAAGAATGGTCTCCAGTCAATTGGCAGTGGATATCTCTGGGTGGAGAATTTAAGAAAATCTTTACTTTGTTTCTTATTCGGTCCTGTGTTGTTCCAACCTTCTAAAAGAGTGTGTGTAGATTTTATCATCTAGTCCTGGAAGGACGGGGAAAGGACCACCGCTGGAGCCTCTTGGAAAGTCCCGGGGAATCCCGGGATACCAGTGGGAGGCCCCGTGGATAGACTGGAGGGTAGGCAGAAAGGCTTCAATGATGTGGAAGCAAAGAGAGAGCCAAGGCAGTTTATGGCAAGAGGAAGGACTGTGACGAAGCAGAATTTCCGGGTGATTAGACTGAATTCTCTTTGAGTCTGCATGGGATTGCGTGTCCCCATTATTATTCATAGAATTCCTGCCATCAGAGGACTCAGTGGGCCACTGGAACAGCCTGGCTAACCGAGATTTCCTCGGTTAGCTTAGGGCCTGTGCAGGAAAAACAAATACCAAGTTAACTTTCTCAAGAAATACCACCATCTTTCGAGATGGAGGAGAAATTGTTCCAGGGAACATACTAAATCATCAGGGTCCACAGGTAGTCTCCAAACTATCTTGAATAGCAGTTGCATTCATCACTGTGAGATATACTAAGTTTTTCTTCCCTAAACAAGGATGAAACAAGAGATCAAAGGATATATTTCTTACTATGACAGGAATCCAGCAGTGATTATGGAATATCCTGTAACTATTATATTTAGGTTTGAAATCCTCATAAACCAAATATGTGCATAGTTATCTACTAGAAGTGTAAGAGCTCTAATGGACAAAATTTTCTGGGTGGGTAAATGAGAAGTATTTTGGGGCTGGTTACGAGTTTGCCTGATTGGAGATTCCTTATAGAGTTGGTAGAGCTAGCAACAGAAATTAAAAGTATTCACTTTTCAAAGAATCTTCAATAACACATTTTCCATGACCTAAATTCACAAAGGTGTCCTAAAGATATACCCAAAATACTTATTTAAAAGGAAAATATCTCCAAAAATTATTATCCCAAAGAGTTCCAATTTAAATGTCTGGGAAAATGACATCCTAA
The DNA here is from genome assembly GCF_964341445.2 of Mesoplodon mirus. NCBI lineage: Eukaryota > Metazoa > Chordata > Mammalia > Artiodactyla > Ziphiidae > Mesoplodon > Mesoplodon mirus. The sequence continues at coordinate 135,102,025 of NC_138982.1, read as the reverse complement.
TTTTCAGAGGGCTTTCCTATATGATCCTTTTCAAACTTAACTGCCAAAAGAAATAAAAGATAAAACCATAAAGTAAAACCAAGCTGCAACAAAGAATCTTCAAACATTTGAGCCTCTTTAAACATTTTAGAACATCTCAAAGTGAAAAACGTCTCTGCTCAAACCTAGTTAGAAAATATTTGATGTTACAACACAGATTTTCTATCATGCACTTTGAGTTAACACAGAGATACGACCTAATACAAGAAGCATGGCTTCTCCCACTGGGAATTCTTACAATATAAGAAATATAGCATGCTGCCTATTTACTTGATTTGAATTAATAGCAATGTATTTATAGGATATTATTGAGATCAACTTATTCTCTGGCTGTTCACCGCTTAAAATTTTCCCCATTTAGCAGAATCCATACATGGCTAATGTTAAAAATGAGTTTTTTTGTGAGACCAAAAAAGAAAAAAAAAAGTATTTGATTGTATAATCTTCAAAGTGTTTAATTTGTATTAAAGCTAAATCCAGAGGCTCTGAAACCTTCGGGGCTCTCCATGTGGATTTTTGTTCTGGTTCACACACCTTGAGACAAAGGCTCATAGTCAAGATGTGAAAAAGACGTTTTTTTGTGTGCGAGATGCGGGGCAAATTTATTCCCGAGGCAGCCTGGAATGGGCTTCAGAAAATGGATAGAGTGTCTTCTTAAAGAAAGGGCCTCTAAGTGAACTCGACTGCCATTCAAAAGATTTGCTCTGACACTTAACAAGTGGTGCAGGAAGAAAGGAAAATCTGTTGTTAGGTTTGGGGTGTTTATCAGCCCCCCTCGAGACACTTGACCTAATGCTTTGGCCCCCCTAATCCGCTGATCTGCATGCCGTGGCTTCGCAAGCCTCAGCCCCCACTGCTGGCCAAACTGCCTGCAACACTTGTCCCAACATACAGCTCCCTGGGTACATTGTGTGCCACTCACCTACTCCCCTGCCTCCCCTGCCTCCCCCCTCTCGCGGCTCCCCCTAAATTTAATTCTGCTCACAAATTGTGAAATAAGTTGTTTGGGCTGGATTTGTCGAGGGAATTGTCCCACTAATGAAACAGTCTGTTCATTATACAGTTGTAGGACGGAAGATTTAGCGCTCCCATACCCCGGGCCCCGGGCAGGTTAAGGTTTTTAGGCTGACAGTTGACAAAAGAATGAATAGCCCTCTCCTGTCAAATCAGGCTTACAAACAGCTTGGCATACAAACAGTTACTGCTTGTATGCATGCGGATTTAGGGTCCCCGCCTGCTAATGCCCCAGATTTGTAAGTACAAATTGGTTAGTCTTCAAACTGTTGGCAAAAGGAATAAAATGACCAAAACTTAGTTTGTGTTAGCCTTTCCCCAACCTCCCTGCTCCTGCAAGTGAAACATTAAAAAAAAAAAAAAAAAAGAATAAAATAGTGTGTAATGGTCTCATGGAATATTGTTGGGTTTTTGCTTAAGACATCAAATTAAGCAGGACCATTGTTTGGCAGAAAACATTTTGTCCTGTTCGGGCACCCTGCTTCCCAGAAAGCAGCTGAAGATCTAATGGAATTAATTTAAGATGCGTGATTTTAAAAGATGGCGGGGAGGAGATCAAAAGCTTTCATTTCTATTCATTTTAGTACCTGTTGCTTAAAAGTAGTCACAATACTTCCCTTCCTTTTAATTGCATTGGTCTTTTAAAATGAGTCATTTAGATTTCTGAACCTCTCTCATAGGCAATTATGTGTAAATTAGATAAAACCCATTTTATTTTTCTATGGCGTTTCAATTGTTTTGTGAATACATTAAACTAATTTATTGAGGCAGAATGCTTTACAGGTAATAAAGTAAATATTTTTACCATGTGATTTATCATCAGTTTGGTGATAATTCTTAGTCTGGATTGGCTTAAGTATAACTCTTTGATTTATTATAAATGCAGGAGAATAGCAGACAAAAGTAATATCATGTATTTCTATCACTTTATAGGAGAAACAAACAAAGATTACAAACTAAGATTTTTTTCAAATTCAAGCTTGATCTAACTAACATTTTTCACTTAAGAATTCTTTCCTTCTTGATCGGATACAGCCCCAGGAAGGCCAAACTCCCTGTAATACTAGGAATTAGCTCTTCATATTTTAGTAAGTTCGTTATCACATTTCTGTGTACCCTAAAGACAATTTTAAAAAAAACAGATCTTTTGGCAACTTTGCAAGCAGCCATTATGAATTAGTTCAAACATCCCTTAAAACCTTTACCCTTATCAGTGTCTAAATCCTGTACTGTTATTTTGCAACATTAAGAGTTCCAAACAGTAAGTATAATCTTAACTCATAAATGTGCAAGGTCAATGATACTTGGCTGTTGGAAATCTGAATAGAGCAAAAACATTAGGCTGCTAGAGGGTAGGAGAGACAGCCTTCATCCCTGATGTGGTTGAATCATTTTCTATGATGTTGTCCAAGTATATACTGCACACATGAGCCCTGATGTCAACATTGGTCCTTTAAATCTGGGGGCAGGAGTAGGAAAGAAAGTTTCAAACAACTCAACAACGAACTGTACACTAGGGCTGCACAAAAACCATCCCCGGGAGGGTCTCTTTCCATTTTCCATCTCTCCTCCAAAACTTTGCCAACATTTCCCTGTAATGGCCGTTCTTTTTTCAGCAAACCTAAGATTTTTTCCTACTTCATCATGACATTTTAAGGCATTTCAAAGACAGATGCCATGACTTGTGAAGAACTTTGGGCTTAGAAAATACGCATATGTTTAGTGAAATCTTTTTAGAGAATTATGCTTAGAAAAATGGCATTTCCCCATGAATTTTGCCATGGAATGACTCCTTTACCATGGAAAGCTGTTGGAAATTTCAAGGGCTTCAGTAATCAGTCACCTGTTTGGGGCAGGCTTCTCTTTACAATCCACTAGGATTAAAAAGAACCCAGGGGGCCTCCCTGGTGGCGCAGTGGTTGAGAGTCCGCCTGCCGATGCAGGGGATACGGGTTCGTGCCCCGGTCTGGGAGGATCCCATATGCCGCGGAGCGGCTGGGCCCGTGAGCCATGGCCGCTGGGCCTGCGCATCCGGAGCCTGTGCTCCGCAACGGGAGAGGCCACGACAGTGAGAGGCCCGCATACCGCAAAAAGAAAAAAAAAAAAAGAACCCAGGGATGAGTGAGACCAAAGCTGATCCAAGTTCCATGCAAAGATTGAAGAAAAATGAATAAATACTTAGGGCTGCCTATTTGCCTTAGTACTGATGAGATACGAAAGTTGCTGGTGGAAACCATTTTTAATAGCAAGTGGTAGACTAAAATACAAAGCTTTTCTGCTCAAAAAAGGAGACCTGGTGCCAAAAGAAAATGGCATAATTTGCAGGGTAGGGGATGGGCATTGTATGCAGGTCTCTGTGGAAGGAAGTACCATTGACCTACATGAACAGTCTTCCAGGGTGGCAAAGTGACCTTTCTAAGATCTACCCTGCCCCTGCAATATGGGAAGAATAGTATTTCCTACTATAGTTGTGATGAATAATTTATGTGTAACACTATGCCTGGTCGCCTGGTCCAGCAATTAAAAATATATATAAAATCAGTATCTATATCTAGATCTGTATCTATCCTTAGGAGGTTTTTGAGCAATCTCAACAGGCTAAAGCAGAAAAGTGCTACTGTCTTCTGAGGCATCCAAAAAACCCAATGGAAAATACAGGGCCATGGTTGTAGCCTAATAAGCTAACCTGACTGGTAAACCCCACTCTGGTGCTAGACTACCAGGTAAGACTTAATTCATCAAATGTCAGGTCTGGATGTCTGCCTCCCTCATGTCACAGATGAGGAAACCGAGGTTCAAATTCACATAGGGTTAAAACTCAGGTCCTCTAACCCCCAGTCTAATAATGTCTTCAGCACATTCATTTTAAAGGAAATGCTGTAAATGCTGTAAGCTGGTTTATCTTTTGGGTACGTAATTCTAATTTTATTTGTATAAAAAGGGACATTTGGGTGAGCTCAGTGCGTTTTCTAATTGATACTGTTTGGCCACTTACTGACTTCTGAGTGTGTTTGCAGATCTGTAAGAGCTATTTTTAGAAGTTAATTACAGTGTCTAATTTTTCCAGGTAAATGCTGAGGTGGTGGTTATTGTCTTGTTACTTGTGAAGTCAAATAAACCAAACTAAACACATCTATTCTTTTTTCTTAACATCTTTTAAACATTTAACATTGAAAATACATTTTTCACATAAAAGAATTATTGATTTGAGAAAACTGTACCTAAACCTGGGCCCAAGGGAAAAATGAATGGCAAACAGGAATGCCAATTAAAACAGGTTTTATGAGAAATGTACTTGCTTCACCTTACACAGGTTTTCTAAGATGCCCTCAGTTCCCCCAGAAACCTCTAAAATGTTTTTGTTTTCTCCTCTCCATTCCCTTTCTGGGGTGGCTGCCAGACCAATTTCACCACAAGCACCAATTCAACAAGGAGGGACAGAAGCTAAAACAAGTACCCCTCAGGGCTCAGGTTAGAATATTAGCAGCTCAGCGCTTGGACTAGATATTGCATTGATTCAACAGACTCCTTGTAAAATTCAAGTATTATCAGCACACCAGTTCGGCAGAGATTATCTTTTAGAGAAAGGGGTACAGAAAGAGAAAGCTAGAGCCCCAAGATGACTTGTCAATTCTCCCAGTACCAGCTCACAGAAGATGCATACGAGAGCCACCACTGTTTAACTAAAGATGGGACCTGGATATTCAATCCCGTGTGAGAAGGAATATGGTGTAGGAGGTTGAAAACCAAAACAAAAAACAAATAGGTTGTGCAGTCAGAGGACAAGGCTTTGAATTTTATTTCAACTACTCAAAAGCTATCTGACCTTGGTTATGTTTTTCTGCATGTATAGACTTTTTTTAGTTAATTTTTTGTCAAAGTGTAGTTGATTTACAATATTTTATTAATTTCAGGTATTCAACATAGTGATTCAGTATTTTTGCAGATAATACTCCATTGTCGGTTATTACAAGATAATGACTATAATTCCCTGTGCTATATAGTATATCCCTATTGCTTATCTATTTTGTACTTAGTAGATTGTATCTCTTATTAATCCCATACCCTTAATTGGCCCCTCCCTCCCCCTTTGGTAACCACAAGTTTTTTTTCTATGTCTGTGAGTCTGTTTCTCTTTTGCCTATACATTCATTTGTATTATTTTTTAGATTCCACATATAAGTGATATCGTACATTTGTCTTTGTCTGATTTCATTAAGCATAATACTCTTTAGGTCCATCCACGTTGCTGCAAATGGCAAAATTTTATTTTATTTTTTTTATGGCTGAGTAATGTTCCATTGTGTATATGTAACACATCTTCTTAATCCAATCACCTATTGATGGGCACTTGGGTTGCTTCCCTGTCTTGTCTATTGTAAAGAGCCCTGCTATGAACATTAGGGTGCATGAATCTTTTCAAATTAGTGTTTTTGTTTTTTTTCTGGTTATATGCCCAGGAGTGGAATTGCTGGATCATACGGTAGTTCTATTTTTATTTTTTTGAGGAGCCTCCATGCTGTTTTCCACAGTGGCTGCACCTTGTTTAAGTTATTAAACTAGGTTGTGCATGGTTTCTTCATCTATAAGGTGGGGGTGATGTTGGATATTCTCAAGCTCCTCCAGTGCCCTGCTCTTCTAATTGAGGTCCTTGGACCAGCAGTATCCCACGACCTTTTTAGGAACGCAGAATCTCAGGCCCTGTTCCACTTGCGGAATCAGAATCTTTTTTAATAAAACACTCCTATGATTCATACACATGTTAAAGTTTGAGAAACACCAGCTTAGAATACACTTTTCTCTACACTCTCAACTTATCCCTTGAGGCTTTGGCTGGGTGGTGTATAAATGAAGGCTAGAGTTTTCGACTAGGATCCCCCATACACCAGAACACTACCCAGCAGTAGGGGTTGCCAGGCGGTTATTTAATGAGTTTTATGATACATTGAATCTTCCAGACATCAAGGTAATTTGACCATTAAAGAAATAACTTTTTTAAGGTAGCCCAAAACAAGCCAACTCAAGCGATTAATGGGATTAGCGTGGTGATACTGAAATCAGAGCTGTACCACGTGAGTCTCTCTCCATCACTCACCACTGCTGTCCTCACGGCTGATTATGGCACATTGTTTCATCAAATTAAACACCAGAAGGATGTTGTAAAGGCAACATATGGTCCTCTTTCAAAAGTAGTTAGCCTGACATTGCACAAGTGGCCTCATCGTGGCTTCCCTGAAACCTTCTAAATCAATGCATTGAGGGTATTTGCTTTTGCAAAACAATGTCTCATAAAAGTAGTTGCTTCTAATTGCAGGGTTGCTGTTGTAGGAAGCACGGCCAGGATATGAGATGTGAAGGAGAGCAGACGGAATCAGGTTAGGAGGGGGAAATCAACTGTTCATCTTTTCCTGGGAGACCATCATGGTGGCAGCAATCATAGGAGAAAAGATGTCTGTTCTCAGAACTGCCACTTGGATGGATGTGGAGCTCTCAGAAATCTATTTTTTGCCCTCTCTATTAGGCATAGCAGACAGGGCATAGGTTTTAGAATCAAGATATGAATAATTACATGCAATTAAAAGACTTGCTGAAAGGGAGAAGATTTTCTTTAATGATCAGGAGAGAGAGAGGACAGTGTTTTGTGGAAGAGCCAGGCTCAAGGCAGCTTTGTCAGCCTCTGCTGGGTCCAATGGAAACTTCAGAGTTTATAAGAGGCAGTTTATACGCCATTGAAAGGTGAGACCAGCCCAAGACTGAATTTCAAGAGAAAAGTCATTAGGCAGTGTTAGGAGTAATGTTTGGTTGTTATTTTGCATTTACGTGTCTGACCTTTCCTCCAAGTAGCATGAGCACTCACCAAAGTATAATTACCAAACAGCAATCCTCACAGAGCCCCTGTGAGCCCAGTGTGGGATGGCATCAAATCCATCTTCCTTTCTTCTGGTTGCAACTTTTTTTCCCACTCTCCCCTCAAAGCACCCCCAAAATAAGAGGGCTTGACCAAACTGGGTGTGGGATTTAGATCGCCACGGGGTATGTCAAGTCATTCTGCGGTACACCTTAAATTTACACGGAGCTGTATGTCAACTATATCTCAATAAAACTGGGGAAGAAAAAAGATTTTACCATGAGGTACCTCCTACCTTCTGGTTTGTGTGTGACACTTTGTCACATGTTATGGAACAGTTGCCACCACCCTTAGGGGGCAGCCCTAGGTCCATAGCCCCTTCTGTGTTTATGCAGAGGCAAACACAACCAAGCAGGTAGGGAATCTTTGAATCACAGCCTGAAAAAAAAAATCTTTTTCTTTTGTATTATTGAAAAAGAAGATATGATTGTTTTCTAAACTTTTTAAATATACTGTAGAGGATAAAATAAAAAGTGAAAGTTTTGTCAACTGACCATCCGCTCTGATCATCCTTCTCCCTTCTGCCTAAGGACACCACTGTTACTGGGTATGTTAGGTATTCTGAAAGGGATCCTAGATGGTGCCTCATCAATTTCCCAATAGTTATTGGAATCTCCTCTATGATGCTGAGAATGAGCGAATATGTCCCTGTAACTTCATCCTGGTGAGAATATCTCACAAATAACATAGCCTTTTACACTGGAAGTTGGGAGATACTGATTTTTATCTTGAAAGATTGATTTTTTTAAACTCAGGATCATAGGGATGCTATTTTACTCTTCATAAAATGGACATGATAAAACTCACCACCTTCTTACCACAGGGCAAGAAGCAATAAATAACTAGGTATCCAGGATAATAAAATCCAGGACAGTGGCAATTTTAGTGACCTCAAAATTCCAGGTTGTTTTCCTTAACCCAATGAAAGCTTTAAAAATTTAAATAGGCAGAAGTTGAATAAACAATCGTTAAGGTCGTTATCTGCCAAAGAAGCTATTCGTAAAGTAAAAGGATGATTTTAATAAGAAATAAAACTCATCTACTGGTCTATTAAGAAAATTCAGCGTGGAGAGATATCATTACAAATGTGAGGGAAACATTGTGTTCCTGCTGGAATAACAGGGACGTGTGTGTGTCTTAGAGTGGAGCGTGGCCCCTCCATTACAAGGCTCAGAACATAACACAAATCTATGCCCTCAACCACGACAGGGGCAGGACCTAAAGACCAGGTTGCTCCTGGTGTGGGATTCATAGGGGTTGGTGTGCCTATAAAGCCTTTGTCACTCAGCTGAAATAATAGATAGTCTTAACCAATTTAAATGACCTTAATAAACTCATAGCCCTGGTGTTTTGGCCACTTTGGGATCTGCTGTAGCTGAAGCGTAGCAAACAACCAACCTACTGGGGGGAAGGTGCTACTGAAAACACACCTATGATTAGTTATTTTTTGGTATCCGTTTAAAGCCCAAACACTGATGCAATTTGGCCCTCTTTAGAGCCAGGCTGCATCAGCCGCTCTCCCCATTAATTAGCGTGAGCTCTAAGATGTTGCTAATAGCTACACATCTTGTAAACATGTTGAGTGGACCCCGCCCCTGAAGGCTCTCACTGTTAAGTGATATCTCAGCTGGGGCTGGCAGAGCCAGCGTCCCTACCAGGGAATCGCAGAAAGGTGTGCAGCCTCTGTGTAGAATCAAAACATCGTGCTCTGAGCGCTCCCTTTCTGGTGTGGTTCCCATAGAGGTGACTGCCTTTTGGTAGTAATGATAGTAATACTGAGGAGAATAAAGATAAAGAAGAAGGGGAGGCGCAGGAGACAAAACTTGCATTTACACTCACTAGGGAACATTTCTGATGAGGCCGGGTGGTGGGATTTTGGAAATACTGGTTTTTTGCCCCCAAGGTAAATGGGCACATCAGCCTTGCAGAGAAGAAAGTCTCTTGGACTGTTCCTTAGTCAGCTGAGATAACCGGCCAGCCGCTTTAGAGCTACTAGCTACCAAAACTAAAACCACAGCCGAAGATGATGAAAAACAGGTTTGCAAAACAGCTTTCAGCTAGGAAACTGCTAAGGGAGAAGAAAGGATGAGTAAAGAGGTGGAGAGGCCGCATGGCTGCAGCGTGGTTGGTTTGCTAACTTTATGCTTGAGTTCTTTTGTAGGATTAGGTTCCATTTTAGGTGTGCAGTGGAATATGGGGAAGGGTGATGGTGGAAACCAAGGAGAGAGGAAGCCTGAATTTGGGGTGAACTCATCCCTGTTTGTCAGTTTCAGCTGAAACTCTGCCAGTTTCAGCACTAGAAGTCCAGTGCCTAGGGAAACCTCTCAGCCCCAGACCAGGACAACTGGTCACCTTCCTGGAGTCACAGAAGTGCATAGTGGACAGGGACCCCAAAGACAATCTCATCCAACTCCATCTTATATAAGGGGAAACTGAGGCCCAGTGGGGTCCATGAGCAGCACAGCATGGGGCTCAGGTCTTCTTAATAAAGGATGAATAGATCTACTGTCTTGTCACGTGGGTAAAATCACCAGAGATTACTAAATGCAAATATGACACAAGACAAAGGACAGGCTCAAAGGAAGTTGGGTTCTAATCCCAGTTCTGCCACTAAATGGAGACCTTGGATAAGATAATTCCCACCTACCAAGCACTCTCCAAGCACAGATTATTTCAGAATCTGAATGATAGTCCTTTGAGGGAGGATTAATCTATCCATTTACCAGATGAAAAATTGGATTCAGGCCTCCCTGGTGGCGCAGTGGTTGAGAGTCCGCCTGCCGATGCAGGGGATACGGGTTCGTGCCCCGGTCCGGGAGGATCCCATATGCCGCGGAGCGGCTGGGCCCGTGAGCCATGGCCACTGACCCTGCGCGTCCGGAGCCTGTGCTCCGCAGCGGGAGAGGCCACAACAGTGAGAGGCCCGCGTACCGCAAAAAAAAAAAAAAAAAAAAAAAAATTGGATTCAGAGAAATCAAGTAATTGGCCTAATGTCATAGTAAGAGGGGAGGTTTGAAGGTGGGCTGTTTTGACATCAAAGTAAATATCCTTCCCAGAATGACACTTAACTGGTATGAAACTGCAGGCAAATTCCAACAGCCCATTGCTCCCACTAAACGAATCATCAAATAGGAACGACTGTTGGAAAAGAACTTTTTTCTGTTTGTGCACTGCAATCACAGAGGTAACCCAATCATCACAGAATGCCCAAATGGTTGATAACTGAGGGATAAGTACCTTGCTACTTCCAAGAAGGATTTAGCTTAGCAAGATACACGTATTGACCTGAGCTTTCATTTCTTTTCTTTTCTGAGAAACTCAGTATCTGATAGACTTTAAAAATTTTTTATGTCATCAGTTTCTTATCTCTACCAGAATCAGAATATAAACTCAATGAGGACAAGAATTTTGTTCACTGCTATAACATATATACCTGGCACATAGTAGGTTTTCAGTACATCTTTGTTGAATGAATGAAAGAAATTCAAAATTAGACATATAGAAAAGTTAAATACTTTTGCTATACATTTTTATTTTATAGTGTATTCAAAGTTGATTACAAGCTCAATAGAGGAGGAAGTAGAAATTAGGGAAGCAAAGATGTATCTGCCAGAAAAATTTTACTCAAAAAATTATTGGATGGGCTCTTAAATGAATGTGTGTATTTTTAATTTTTGTAAATTAACTATTTTAGTTATACTAAAGGAGATTGCTATTTAAATGAATCAATTTTTTTATGTGTGTGGGGATCATATAATGAAACAAAGAAACTAAATTTTATGGTAAAGTTAAGTCTCACTTCCCTTTGTTTATACGGTGATATATGCATAGGGAGCACAAAGCTGAATAGTATGATATTTTATAATTATTTTTGCCTTTTGCGTATTTATCAAGTATCTACTGTCAAAACAATAATAAATAAACCGAATTTTTCAAGCTGATTTTCAAAGTAAATCTTTAGATCTTTTCTAAATGATTGACATTTATAAAATTAAAAATTTCTACAAACATATACAAGCACCTCTGTTTTTTCAGCATATATGTTATATAGAGGTTTCCTCTGATACTGTGGATGAAGTGGGTATGCAAAATTAGGGTTTGGGATTTATGAATGAAGCTTTATATCACTTACCAAGTTTTATGTTCCCTAACTAGTTAGCATTTGAAAATGATAACACATCTTATAAATGTATATTTGACAGTGTCGAGTAAATAAGAATAAATCACATAACTTCAAAAATGTTATTAAAATAGCCTCAGCCCTTAAAACACATTTTAGAGGAAAAAGTAAACTCTTATACAGAGTTAATCATAATAAAGCAATAAGTCAGGTTTGATGGCAGCAGATCAGAAAGTAAGCTTAAAAGCAATATATGGTGTTTGGAGTTTCTGTACAAATGTAATGGTCTGAGAAATAACTTTCTGATCGGATTGCACTGCCACTCTGTTTTAGATGTGCTATTAAGATACTGATGGAACATCTTCTTTCTTTGTGGATACAAGAGGTCTAGTACCATAAAGAATTGATTAAATCTGTGACCATTTCAAGGCAAACAGTGCATGAAATACCCATACTACAACAAGGAAATGTGTCAAAGCCAGGTTAACAGATGCATGAAGCCATATGAACTCTGCTTCTTTTGGCTTAGTCTTTATATCTCCCTAGAACTATGACTAATCCTCCTTATGTGAACAACTTCAAAGACTCTGATTCAAAACACATGGCACACATATAACAGACAAACTTAGTTCCTGCCAGCAGGTAATCAGAGGCAACAAAAAGTGTCTCTTGATGAGGAATTGCCTTGTTGTCCAAGGCACCACTTCAGTTTATCCAACAGAAATTCATCATGTCACAGTCCACTGCTCAGAGGCAGAATGAAGCCTGGTTTGCTGAGGCAAAAAATAATATAGCCTATCAGACTTGGAAGTGTTCAATTTCATCCCAGTGTACCTACTTATAGAAAAACCTATTGACTTTTGTATAACTAACTTTGTAACCAGGCACTTTAGTTAGTTATCTTATTTCTAACAGCTTTTCAATTGACTTTTATGAATTTTAGAAATATGTAATAATATCATCTGCAAATAATTCCTAACCCCATATGTATAGGGTTTTTTTGTTTGTTTGTTTCTCTTCTCTTTTGTCTTCTCTTTTCTTATTGCATTGGCTAGTACTTCCAGAATAATATTAAATAATAGTTTTCATAGTGGTCAATATTGTCTTATCTTTGATAATAGGAAAATGTTTTTTCCCATTGTGTCTAGGATCTATTCCTAATTAAAACTTTTTAAATTAAAAATGGCTGTTAAATTTTGATAAAAAGTTCTTTTGGCCACCAAAAATATACTTGTGGGGTTTTTGCCCTGTGACCTATTAATATAGTGAATTTTGATATCAGATTTCATATTGTCAAACTATCCTTACATTCCTATGACTTTTTCATTTTAATAAACTCCTGAGGGCCTCCCTGGTGGCGCAGTGGTTGAGAGTCCGCCTGCCGATGCAGGGGATACGGGTTCGTGCCCCGGTCTGGGAGGATCCCATATGCCGCGGAGCGGCTGGGCCCGTGAGCCATGGCCGCTGGGCCTGCGCATCCGGAGCCTGTGCTCCGCAACGGGAGAGGCCACAACAGTGAGAGGCCCGCATACCGCAAAAAATAATAATAATAATAAACTCCTGAATCTTATATGCTATTATTTTCTTTTATAATTGTACCTAAGGATATACAATATAAAGAAATAGTATTATCCCTCTCCACACTGATGTTTCTATTCTCTTTGGCACTGTAGGAAGGGGGATGCTGTTAATACACCTCTAGAAATTTTTGCAAATAATAATAATAATTGTAGTTCACACTTATATAGCATGTATTCTGTGACAGATACTAATCTAACAGATTTGCATGTATTAATACCTTCAATCCTCAGAGCAGCCTGTAAAGAAAGTACTGTCATCATCATCATCATCATCTTTGTTTTTCAGATGAGGAAACTGAGCTTAAGTAACATGTCCAATGTCACACAGGTAGTAAGTGACAAAGTCCAGGCAATTTACCATGAAAGTTTATGCTTTGATTCCCTAAGTCACTCATTTATTCAACTGTAACATGTACTTACTGAGTGCCTACTATTATGAAGGCACTGCACAATGAACAAATGCACTGCACAATAAGCAAATGAATATTTAGGCCTATGTAATGAATCTAATATTTATATCCCTTTAGTCCAGGCAGTATTTCCATAAATCTTTCTCCCCAACCTTTTAATATTTCTGTCCTGCCTACTGAGACCCAGTATGTAGACTGAGGGAATATTAAGTTAAGTCCAAGATACTAACTTAGTCTGATGGCATCCTGGCAGATCCTGTGTGGGTGCTCATTGTGACAAGGGAGAACTAAATACCAAATGTCATCAAATATCAGTTTGATAAAGAGGCTGCAGGTGATGCTGCCAGACACAACATGTCTTGTCTGGAAAAGGTAGAAAACTAGCTAGGCTAAGATGTGCCATAAGACACAGCGTGCTTGGTCGGGAGAAGGGTAAAGAACAGGGAGAAAGTACTTCCTCACATCCATCAGCACAAGAAAATCACTGAGTGCGAGTTCCAAACAAAGCTTGAGAGTGGAGCCGTGGCCAGGAGGTGGCTTTCACACCATATGTCTTTTCTCCTGCCCCAGAGCCCCTGTGGCATTTTTGAAGTGTTGGTCCTTGATACCTTCTATTACCTGGTTTTAATTAACCTCCTGAAGCCCCTTTGTCTGGGTGGCAGTGTCAGCTGTGAGGGCGATGAATAGAAGGCAACCCTGTCAATATTTTTTGGAAGGAGCCTTGTGAATGGGCCTGATGAGCCGAGGTTGGGGGGCAGGGAGGGTTGGAAGGAGTGCTTCCTCTTTAATCCAGCATTTAATCACTGGGGCTGAGGACAATGGAGGCTCCTCCAGCCTCCCAGAGCCCAATTCCATTTGGCAAGACCAGCCCTCTTTCGTCAGCCTCCCAAGGAGGCCCCACCTCCCCACACTCCACACAAGATTCACTTCACAAGTGTCATTGAGATGAAACAGCCAGTCCATGGGACTTGGGACTGCGGGGCCCAGGCTCTGCGACCAGCCCCAGCCCATCCTTCACAGGCCTTTGTTACTCTATGGATCCATAATTCCCTGAAAAGCTTTATTTTGATTTCCAGGCATTTATATTTAAAGTTCTCAAAGCAAGTACAACCCAGTGGAGTTATTTTCTACATATATTATTTTTCCTAAGAAAATTACAATTCCACTGAAGAGTTAAGGGTGCCAGGTGGTTCATAGCCATATGAAATTATAAACCCAGTGGCACTAAAATAAAAGGAAACTTCTCAGTGATTTTAATCTCTTCTTTTTCCTTCTAAGTCCTTAACTGCTATGGCTATCTAATTCTATATATAGAATATATTCTATATTCTATCTAATTCTATATAATAATCGCAGCAAAGATGGGAGTTTTGTATTTTGCATTTTTTCAGCCACGTGTTGTTGAATATTGCCATGCTACTTTTGTAACGATTGTTTTAGTGTCTAGATATTTATTTCATCAAGCTCATATAGTTAACCTGTACCCTACTGCTGGAGATATATATACATATATATATGTACATATATATATATACACAGATATATATACATATATACACAGATATATATATAAAGGGATGTTATACTATAGGCGAGACAGCTTCAGCCCTGGGCTGTCTTTTTCAACAGTGTGATCTGTGTACCTTAACCACTCTGAACATGAGTTTCTTCATCTATGAACTGAGGGTAACAGCACTGTACCTCCCAGGGCGACCATAAAATCAGAGACGATGTGCATGAGAGCTGTTTCTGAGCTGCAGAGCCCACACAAGTGGTAGTTATTATTAGCTTGTTTCCAAATGTTCAACCTTAACAGTAAAGGTTATAGTGAACATTTTCAAACACATAGTATTCAACTTCTTTTGAATTCTTTGCCTAAGACAGATTCCAAGAAGTCTGGTTACTGGATCAAAAATTACGAACGTGTATTTCATGTTATTAGATCTTAGATCTGAATTGCTGCCTGATTTTCAAATGCTTTGAACCAATTTACATTGTAACTGGCTATGTAGCCTTTTGCCAAGGCCTCACAGACACAGCAGATTTTCATCCTAAAACATGTTGGCTAATCACATAAGTTGCTGCCATTTCCATTGCTGGACTACTGGTGAAGTCTGAATATTTTTCATGTCTTCCTTTATGAAAAATAATTCCTTTTGTGTATGATTGCTTATCTATTTCTCACTAAGTGAGCTTTTATACAGTTTTAAGACCATTTTTTAAAGAACACAAATTCCCCAAGGTAGCAAGAAAGAGACTACAGCATGTAGAGAAGCCAACTTGAGCTTTAAAACATCACTTATATACATATTTGCAGGATTCTGTAGTCAATGAGCTCTCAAAAACCAAGAACACAAGTCTCAACTTTTTTCTTGAAATGCCTCCCTCCACTATGGTTTATCCACATCTGATGCCTGACCCTGAATCTTTGGTCCTTTTCTGCAGTGTGGTGTAATCCGATGGTGTTACCTCTATGCATCCCAGGAGATCAGGAAATTGGGAGACCATGTAGCCTGGATTGAGTGAGAAAGTCTTTTTTTTTTTTTAACATCTTTATTGGAGTATAATTGCTTTACAATGGTGTGTTAGTTTCTGCTGTATAACAAAGTGAATCAGCTATACATATATCCCCATATCTCCTCCCTCTTGTGTCTCCCTCCCTCCCGCCCTCCATATCCCACCCCTCTAGGTGGTTACAAAGCACCGAGCTGATCTCCCTGTGCTATGCGGCTGCTTCCCACTAGCTATCTATTTTACATTTGGTAGTGTATATATGTCCATGCCACTCTCTCACTTCGTCCCAGCTTACCCTTCCCCCTCCCCGTATCTTCAAGTCCATTCTCTAGTAGGTCTGCATCTTTATTCTCACCTTGCCCCTAGGTTTTTCATGACAATTTTTTTTTTAGATTCTATATATATGTGTTAGCATACGGTATTTGTTTTTCTCTTTCTGACTTCCTTCACTCTGTATGACAGTCTCTAGGTCCATCCACCTCGCTACAAATAATTCAGTTTCTTTTCTTCTTACGGCTGAGTAATATTCCATTGTATATATGTGCCACATCTTCTTTATCCATTCATCTGTCGATGGACACCTAGGTTGCTTCCATGTCCTGGCTATTGTAAATAGAGCTGCAAAGAACATTGTGGTACATGACTCTTTTTGAGTTATGGTTTTCTCAGGGTATATGCCCAGTAGTGAGATTGCTGGGTCATATGGTAATTCTATTTTTAGTTTTTTTAAGGAACAAGCGGGAAAATCTTGAGAGAGGAGCCAAAATTGCCCTGCCTCGGATCAATGACAGCAGAACACAGATGTGAGGAGCTGGTCCACCTAAAACATTTAGTGCTCAGCTGTCCTGTCTATGGGGAACTTCCATTCCATCCAGGAGATGGGTGTTCACAGAGTCAAAACTTGGAAATAAATGGCAAAACACAAAACAAAGAGATAACTATAAGAAAACTCAAATGATAGTATTATAATCACAGTATGTGAGTGTAAATATAATGGTATAATATTTGAGTGCAGTGTTATAATTACAATATTTGAGTATTAGTATATTAGAATAATATCTGAGTATGGCATTATAATATGTGAATACTTGTCCTATAGTATATTCTTTGAGTATGGTATTAATCTTATAACATTTGAGTATTAGTATTTCAGTGTAATATTAATATTATAACATTTGAGTATAATGTTTAAGAATAACATTATAATTATAATATTTGGGCTATATCCTAGCTGGAGGACTTCACATTAAGGTACTTGAGCCTCAATTTCCTCATCTGTGGGAAGATATTTTTTCTCAAGGTAACATGAGAAAAATGTGTGTTAAAAGATGCATTTGTAATATTATTTAATGCTTTACCATTTACAAAGCACTCTCATGACCCTGTCTTGATTGAACCTTATGGACTCATTTTACAGATGAAAACACGGAGGTTCAGAGAAGTCATGTGAATTGCCTAAGGTTACAGGAGCCAGATTAAACCCAGGCCTAGAAGTCTACATCAAATGGTATTTTATTTTGTATCTCCTAAGTATGTGGCAAGCTTACATTTACTTACGTTGTCTCGTGCAACCCTCCAGCCTCTCCAGATGAGTGGTCAGTCCTACTTAGCCCTGGCCCATAGAATGACACTGAGGCTCAGGGAGATGTAATCGCCCAGGGAGTTGATGGCAGAGCAGGATGAGCTGTGGTCTATCTGACTCCAAAGGCTGTGCTTATTCCACAGCACATCCAGCCTCCCCAGGAGATGATGCATCTTGGTTGGGGGAGAGGGTCAGGAGGCTGTTGGACCCACATGAGGCAGGGGCACTGTGACTTTCTGCAGAAATGCTGAGTGGGTTGGGGACCACAAAGGCCAACAGCTTTTAGCTATAGCTCAACCAAGCAACAGGTTGGTTCTCAAATGTGTGCTCCCATCTTCATAACACATCATTGAAAACGAAGCCAAAATCCTGCTACTTATTATTTCGTTTGGGGCGGACAACGAAGATGAAACGTGAGCAAAAAATTCTTTGCCATTTGAGCTAATCACTGAAAACAGATTGTTTGCTTGCTCAAGGTAACAAATCTCTTTCTTTTTCTAAACCTTAAGACACACACAAATAAACAATGCACTATCATTATTAGCTTGTTGATAAATAGGTTTAATGCAAGTTTCTATTTCTTTGGTTTTTGCCTTCTGATTATGGTGTACTTTGTAAAACTCCAACAAAGTAAAGTAACAATTAACGGAGTAAAAAGTTTTCGAGTAAAAATGAAAATGTTCTTCTCACCTCATTTAAATAGAGAAAATTTATTCTTCAGGTTTAGGGTTCTGCTTTTTAAAGTGTGTGGTTTAGGACTTCCCTGGTGGTGCAGTTGTTAAGAATCCACCTACCTAATGCAGGGGACAAGGGTTTGATCCCTGGTCAGGGAAGATCCCACATGCCACTGAGCAACTAAGCCAATGCACCACAACTACTGAGCCCGCATGCCACAACTACTGAGCCTGCGTGCCACAACTACTGAAGCCTGCATGCCTAGAGCCCGTGCTCCGCAACAAGAGAAGCCACTGCAGTGAGAAACCTGTGCACCGCAATGAAGAGTAGCCCCCACTCACCGCAACTAGAGAAAGCCCACGCGCAGCAATGAAGACCCAACGCAGCCAAAAATAAATAAATAAATTTATTTAAAAACAATTTTTTAATTTAAAAAAGTGTGGTTTATTAAGAAGGATTTTTGTATTATTCTCACAAATTCCATGTTAATTTGCATTCCTTCCTTTTTCAGGAGATGTAACAACATTGTGATTGTATTAATCATATGAATTAAATATAATATGCTTTGTTATTGACTTTCATTTCATTCCTTAGCATCCAGTACAAATATTAGAAAGTCCATGCTTGAGTTATGATCATTGCAAATGACTGTAGGTAAACATTTAATATTTTAAAAACAAAATCTTTTCATAAGGTTTCTTTTTTTAAAAAAATACAACTAAACTGTTAGTCCTCCCATATTGAAACAGATGCTATTAAAATATAATTGTTAGTTACAAAGGGAAATGGAAGTCATATTAAATTAATATCATATTATAGAAAATTAACTTGAAATCTATTTATATTATCAGTTTTCATTTTATTTACAATTTGATGGCTTTAAAAAATTATGCCACCAACAGACACATGAAAGAATGCTCAACATCATTAATCATTAGAGAAATGCAAATCAAAACTACAATGAGATATCATCTCACACTAGTCAGAATGGCCATCACCAAAAAATCTAAAAATAATAAATGCTGGAGAGGGTATGGAGAAAAGGGAACCCTCTTGCAGAGTTGGTGGGAATGTAAATTGATACAGCCACTATGGAGAACAGTATGGAGGTTCCTTAAAAAACTAAAAATAAAACTACCATATGACCCAGCAATCCCACTACTGGGCATATACCCTGAGAAAACCATAATTCAAAAAGAATCATGTACCAAAATGTTAATTGCATCTCTATTTAGAATAGCCAGGACATGGAAGCAACCTAAGTGTCCATCAGCAGATGAATGGATAAAGATGTGGCACATATATACAATGGAATATTACTCAGCCATAAAAAGGAACAAAACTGAGTTATTTGTAGTGAGGCGGATGGACTTAGAGACTGTCATACAGAGTGAAGTAAGTCAGAAAGAGAAAAACAAATACCGTAGGCTAACCCATATATATGGAATCTAAAAAAAAAAAAAAAAATTGTCCTGAAGAACCTAGGGGCAAGATGGGAATAAAGATGCAGACCTACTAGAGAATGGACTTGAGGATACAGGGAGGGGGAAGGGTAAGCTGTGACAAAGTGAGAGAGTGGCATGGACATGTACACACTACCAAATGTAAAATAGGTAGCTAGTGGGAGGCAGCCGCATAGCACAGGGAGATCAGCTGGGTGCTTTGTAACCACCTAGAGGAGTGGGATAGGGAGGGTGGGAGGGAGGGAGATGCAAGAGGGAAGAGATATGGGGACATATGTATATGTATAACTGATTCACTTTGTTATAAAGCAGAAACTAACACACCACTGTAAAGCAATTATACTCCAATAAAGATGTTAAAAAAAATTATGCCATTGCTGTACACCTGAAACTTACACAACATGGTGAATCAACTATACTTTAATGAATTTTTTTTAATTACGCCATTTCTCCATGTCCATCATTAGTTGAATCTTATGCAAAAACAAAATTTTTTTAAAGTCTGTTAAAACCAGAGATGATTTTGAAATAAATTGAAACAAAAATTTGTTTCATTGTGTCATTAATAGAGCAAGTTACAAAACACAGTTTGATCTTGAACTGTGGATGATTAGCATATGTTGAACGCGGTGAAGAACAGTTTACAGAATTAAGTTTGCCCTGGGAAAAACATGTTAAAGACACAATTTTAAAACAGATTTCCTGCATTTTCAACTAGAAGCAGGAGAGGATTTGTATGAATCACAGAGGATAGGACTGTGGTCTCTGGAGCTGCAAACTGTGGCCCTTTGTAAGTTTTATTTAGCACCCTTGCAAATCCATCGAACAAGCACAGAAATATTTTAGATTTTTGAAACAATTGATTTCTTGAGTTTCAAAATATTTTTCCCATATTTCAACAGTCATGAAATTACAAAGAGAATAATAACAATATTCTGCCAAGAAGTGTGGTTTTTGTATGAACATAGTTTTCAAAAACTTTACAGTCAGATTTAACTGGCTGGGCTCAGTTTACGGTGCGCGTGTATGGCTGATGAGTATGTCCTGAAGGAAAAATAAAGTGAGTAATGATTTGTGCTTGTTTGCTACCTGTAACCACATTGACAGCATCAGAGCATAATGCTGGTGACATAAGTAAAATACAGGAGAGCTATGCAACCCTCTGGGGAGAAATCAGAGCCCGAGGAAGGGTAATCTCCCAGCGCCAAGCCCCAGCTCTGCCAGGTTCATTAGGAAACCTCAGCCTGGAGCCCTTCACCCATCTGCCAAGGGGGGCTGGGCTTTGCCCACCTTTCCTGGTCCAGCTCCAGAGCTGGGAACACAGGGCTGAAAGACCACGTGCAACAGGCAAACATGGGTGAGTTCTCCGGTTTATCTTGAATGCCCATGGTCTCTTTTCTCATCCTTTGAACCCCTTCGTAGTCCCAGCTCTTGGTTAAAAATCTGATACCCACATTTATGTCCCCCTGTCTCTTTTTTTTTTTTTGCGGTACGCGGGCCTCTCACTGTTGTGGCCTCTCCCGTTGTGGAGCACAGGCTCTGGACGCTCAGGCTCAACAGCATTGGCTCACGGGCCCATCTGCTCTGCGGCATGTGGAATCTTCCCGGACCAGGGCACGAACCCGTGTCCCCTGCATCGGCAGGCGGACTCTCAACCGCTATGCCACCAGGGAAGCCCCCCCTGTTATTTTAAGTAGTTGGGTTGCTTCTTCTGTTTAAATCTGAAAACTTATCTCTTCAATAAGATAGAGGGGCTTGAAGCTATAGTTCACTCATGAAACTATGAACACAGATCGGGTAGCAGAGCCACGGGCCCTGGTGACCAGGCCTGCTAACGTCCCAGGTCTCAAAGCTGCAAAGGCCTCCAGGGGCCATCTGGTTGGGCCTTCAGCTTTCAACCTTGAGGCAGGTAAGGTGATGGGCCTGGTGACTGCCTAGGTTTGTCAGTCCACCAGGGGAGTAGCACTGGGGGAGTAGCACCAGGGGAGTAGTGCTGGGGCAACGCCAGCCCCCCGACACCGGCCCCACCCCCTGGTGGAGTGAGCTCCTCCTTGTAATGAGCTACACAGCACTTACTTTCTGTGGGTTTCGTGAAGACTAGAATTTCCGTGGCGGCCCTGAGAGGAAACAGTAAAAGAGCAGGTGATTACATACAGGCTGTAATCAAACAGGCCAGGCCCTTGTAGACAAAATGAAGAGCATGGATTAAATGACTTCTCAGGTCCTTCTGAGCCCTCCAGTTCTGAGACTCATAACAATTAGGGCAAAGACTGCTTTTTAAAAATTTTTATTAAAGTATAGTTGATTTACAATGTTGTGCCAGTCTCTGCTGTACAGCAAAGTGACTCAGTTATACACATGTAGACATTCTTTTTTTTTTTTTTTTTGCGGTATGTGGGCCTCTCACTGTTGTGGCCTCTCCCGTTGTGGAGCACAGACTCCGGATGCGCAGGCTCAGCGGCCATGGCTCACGGGCCCAGCCACTCCGCGGCATGTGGGATCTTCCCAGACCGGGACACGAACCTGTGTCCCCTGCATCGGCAGGCGGACTCTCAACCACTGCGCCACCAGGGAAGCCCCATTCTTTTTTTTAATATTCTTTTCCATTATGGTTTATCACAGGATGTTGAATATAGTTCCCTGTGCTATATAGTAGGACCTTGTTGTTTATCCATTCTATATGTAATAGTTTGCATCTGTTAACCCCAAACTCCCAGTCCATCCCTCTCCCTGCACCACCCCCACTTGGCAACCCCAAGTCTGTTCTCTATGGCAAAGACTGCTTTTATTTTTTTTTTAACATCTTTATTGGAGTATAATTGCTTTACAATGGTGTGTTAGTTTCTGCTTTATAACAAAGTGAATCAGTTATACATATACATATGTCCCCATATCTCTTCCCTCTTGCATCTCCCTCCCTCCCATCCTCCCTATCCCACCCCTCTAGGTGGTCACAAAGCACTCAGCTGATCTCCCTGTGCTATGTGGCTGCTTCCCACTAGCTATCTATTTTACGTTTGGTAGTGTATATATGTCCATGCCACTCTCTCACTTTGTCCCAGCTTACCCTTCCCCCTCCCCATATCCTCAAGTCCATTCTCTAGTATGTCTGCATCTTTATTCC
Organism: Mesoplodon mirus; assembly: GCF_964341445.2. NCBI lineage: Eukaryota > Metazoa > Chordata > Mammalia > Artiodactyla > Ziphiidae > Mesoplodon > Mesoplodon mirus. Next base: position 135,079,596 of record NC_138982.1, on the reverse strand, counting down.
TGTCTTACCCCTAGGTTCTTCTGACCATTTATTTTTCTTTTTTTTTTTTAGATTCCATATATGTGTGTTAGCATACGTTATTTGTCTTTCTCTTTCTGACTTCCTTCGCTCAGTATGACAGTCTCTAGGTCCATCAACCTCACTACAAATAAGCCAGTTTCATTCCTTTTTATGGCTGAGTAATATTCCATTGTATATAGGTGCCACATCTTCTTTATCCATTCATCCGATGATGGACACTTAGGTTGTTTCCATCTCCGGGCTATTGTAAATAGAGCTGCAATGAACATTTTGGTACATGACTCTTTTGAATTATGGTTTTCTCAGGGTATATGCCCAGTAGTGGGATTGCTGGGTCATATGGTAGTTCCATTTTTAGTTTTTTAAGGAGCCTCCATACTGTTCTCCATAGTGGCTGTATCCATTTACATTCCCACCACCTCTGCAAGAGGGTTCCCTTTTCTCCACACCCTCTCCAGCATTTACTGTTTCTAGATTTTTTGATGATGGCCATTCTGACTGGTGTGAGGTGATACCTCATTGTAGTTTTGATTTGCATTTCTCTAATGATTAATGATGTTGAGCATTCTTTCATGTGTTTGTTGGCAATCTGTATATCTTCTCTGGAGAAATGTCTATTTAGATCTTCTGCCCATTTTTGGATTAGATTGTTCATTTTTTGGATATTGAGCTGCATGACTTGCTTGTATGTTTTGGAGATTAATCCTTTGTCAGTTGCTTCATTTGCAAATACTTTCTCCCAGTCTGAGGGTTACCTTTTCCTGCTTTTAAATCGAGAACACCACATAGCTTCCTGCTCCCTGGCACCACCTACATTCCAATTTCTTAGCTAGAAAATTCTCTGCTTCCCCAGCCCATCCCCCATCCCCACCTCCAGCCCTTATGCCCCTTGTCTCCAAGTCTTATTATTTCCTCCTTCAAATTGTTTCTCAAGCCTTTAGCTGCCCCTTCCAGTTATATTATTGCACACGCATCCTATCCCCTCCCCCACACATCAGGGCCACTCTTAGGTACTTAATATGAGACGAGATTTGCCTGCCTAAAATGTCACCTCCATCACGTCACTGCTCCGATCCACAGAGCACCGCCCCTCCCCATGCTCTGGCCTACGCCCCTGCCCACTTGTACTCCTTGTTGCCTCCCTGATGTCAATCAACCCTCTCCTCCAGGACTCCACTCTCTAGCTCACTACACCCTGCTCGCTCTTGATCAGCTATTTGTTCACACTGTTTCTTTTCCTGAGAAGTCGTTCTCCTTCCCCAACCTTTCCAAGTGTTATGGGCTTAACTGTTCCCTCGAAGTTCATATGCCGAAGTCCTAACCCCAGAACCTCAGAATCTGACTCTACTTGGAGATTGTGTTTTAAAGGAATAATTAAGTTAAAATGAGGTCATATGGGTGGGGCTAATCCAATATGACTGGTGTCTCTATAAGAAGAGGAGAGGAGGACACAGACGTGCACGGAGGGAAGAGCATGGGAGGAGGTGAGGAGAAGACAGCCACCTACATGCCAAGGGGAGAGGCCTCAGAAGACATCCATTTTGCCGATACCTTGACCTTGGAGTTCCAAGACCTAGTCTCCAGATTTGTGAGGAAATAATATCTGCAGTCGATGCCCACCCGTCTCTGGTACTTTGTTACACAGCCCAGAACTCATACGTCAGTATCACCCACTCACCAAAGGATCCGTTTGAGTCCCACATTCTCTGACTGCTCTTGTCTATTCTGTTCTCCCCTTTCTCTGAATATCATGATGGAACTATTGAGAGTTCAGCTGGGCATGGAAAGACATGAGGATGTGATAGTGATAAGAAGTAGTGACAGGGACTTCCCTGGCAGTCCAGTGGTTAGGACTCCGAGCTTGCTTCCACTGCAGGGGATGCGGGTTTGATCCCTGATTGGGGAGCTAAGATCCCACATGCTGCACAGCGCAGCCAAAAAAAAAAAAAAAATGTAGTGTGAAATCGATAGCAACAATGGATTACAGGTCCGAGTTGGGTCAAAAATTGTGGGAGTTGGGTGTTCCCAAGATAAGTGGTCATAGTCGGAGATTGCGATGAGCAGGAGTGGCAGTCATGACGAGGGGTCACATCCAGTGGTTTGCTCTTCAACTGGCACTTATTAAGTTGTACTTATGATCAATCTCTCAGAGGTTAGTTGTTAACAATTTTCGAATTGTCCCACTTGTTCGGGCACCTCCAAGTTACCACATTCACTATTCAGTACTTAGTAGCCTCCAGCGGAGCAAGGGAAAGGAGATTTGTCAAAGGGCTCATCAATTCAGGGCTACAAGTTGAGTATGAAGGCTGAAAAACAGAAGATTAGGGGAGCACAGGGAGCTAACTTACACCTACCCCGGCGACAGACACTGGGGGTACAGCAGAGAAGAAGAAAACCAGTGCCCTCAGTGAGCTTACCTACTAGTAGGGGTTGCAAATGCTCCAGGGGCCACTGGTGACAGTACATCTATTCCCACAGAAAAGTCAAAATAAGGCATGGCACATTCCCAGTCCAGCTCATGAAAGTCTATTTTGAAGTTAGAAATGAGTCAAATAAACCATACATCTTTCAAATACAGCTCTCTTGCAGTCATCAAAAAAAAAAAAAAAAAAAGACTAAGGTAGCCTTTTATGTACTGATAAGAAATGAATTTCAGAAATGTTAAGAGAGAATCCAGGGACAAAACAGTATGTGTAGTATGCTTCCATTATGTAAAAATGGGCAAACATACACACACACTTGGACTTACACACACACGAACTTGTGTATCAGAATAATTCTGGAAAGTTATACAAGAAACAGGCGACACTGACTCTGAAGAGGGGAACTGAAGGGCCAGGGTGAGAAGAGAACTTAACTTTTTTTTTAATTGGAGTATAGTTGACTTACAATGTGTTAGTTTCAGGTGTACAGCAAAGTGATTCAGTTATATGTATATATCTATTCTTTTCCATTATAGTTTATTACAAGTTATTGAATATAGTTCCCTGTGCTATACAGTAGGACCTTGTTGTTTATCTATTTTATATATGAGTCTGGATCTGCTAATCCCAAACCCCTAATTTATCCCCCCACCCCAGCTATCCCCTTTGGTAACCATAAGTTTTTTCTCTATGTCTGTGAGTCTGTTTCCATTTTGTAAATAAGTTCATTTGTATCATACTTTAGATTCCATATATGTGATTATCATATGATATTTGTCTTTCTCTGTCTGACTTACTTCACTTAGTATGATAATCTTTAGGTCCATGCATGTTGCTGCAAATGGCATTATTTCTTTCTTTTTTACGGCTGAGTAATATATATATATATATATATATATATATATATATATATATATATACACGTCATCTTCTTTATCCATTTATCTGTTGATGGACATTTAGGTTGCTTACATGTCTTGGCTATTGTAGATAGTGCTGCAATGAACACTGGATGTATATATCTTTTCGAATTATGGTTTTCTCCAGATATATACTCAGGAGTAGACTGCTGGATCATATGGTAACTCTATTTTAAGTTTTTTAAGGAACCTCCATACTGTTCTCCATAGAGGTTCCACCAATTTACATTCCCACCAAGACTGTAAGAGGAGAACTTACTTTTATTGTATTTCCTTTTTTACTGTTTGCATTTTTATCACACAGTGTTACTTTTTCAGTTAAAAAAAACTAATTAATAAAAAGTAAATATCCACACTTGGAAAGAATAAAGTCAGTTTAACTTTTCCTCTCATACTGTATTCAAACCAAAGTCCAGATGGATTAAAATTGTTACATTTTAAAGAATTAATTATATATTGCAATCATCAATGAAATAATTGATTCAAGCACGAGCTATCAATGGATTTAAAAAGCAAGTAGTGAGAGTTTTTTGGGGGGAACAAGAGAGTCACACAGTCTCAAAGCTTCACCCCACAGATTACTTTTTTGTTGTGGAAGAAAATTTAACCTGATCTTTGGGTGAGGAAGGATGCTTTCAAGCATAAAAACAAAAGACGAAATCCACCCCCCCAACACCAACACACATACAAATTAAACAGGTCTGATTGCACACAAATTCAAATTTTCTTTCCCTCAAGAAAATTCCACTGTAAGCCTAAGAAAAAGTAATCTTCAAATTTCAAAAAATAACTACTATGAATATGGTCATGAGTTAGCATATGTATTATATAAAAAACTGACACAAATTGACTTTTAAAAAATAAGATCACGCTAGGAAAATGGACAAAGGAAAAAGATATTTCACAGAACATATGATAATAGGAAAAAAAATCTTGCCACATCATTGATCAAAGTCATGCCAAGTGAAACGAGATTGCACTTTTTACTTTTCAAATTAGCCAAAATTTGAAATGGGAGAGTACTTAAAGTAACAGGCACTCTCACTGAGGCTGGAGGAAATATAAATCAGTTGAAATGCTCTAAAAAGAATTTAGCCAGTGTAAATCAAGAATTGAAAAACAGTTCATAGGACTTCCCTGGTGGCGCAGTGGTTAAGAATCCGCCTGCCAATGCAGGGGACACGGGTTCAAGCCTTGATCTGGGAAGATCCCACATGCGGAGCAACTAAGCCCGTGCGCCACAACTACTGAGCCTGCACTCCTAGAGCCCGTGCTCCGCAACAAGAGAAGCCACTGAAGTGAGAAGCCCACGCACTGCAACGAAGAGTAGCCCCCGCTTGCCGCAACTAGAGAAAGCCCACATGCAGCAACCAAGACCCAAGGCAGCCAAAGAATAAAAAAACAAACAAACAAAAACAACAGTTCATATACATCAACTTAATAATTCCAGTTCTATTACATTAATCTAGATAAATAAGCCAAATGCAAACAAAGCTTTATATCTAAACTATTCATCACATCATTGTTTATAATAGCAAAAAACTAGAAGGCACTCAAACATCCAGTAATAGGGAAATAGTTAATTACAATACTTCTGTACAATAGACTATCTTGCAGCCAATAAAATCAGGATTTTTTTTTTTTTGGTGAGATAATAATAAGTCAAATAGCAGCAAACAAAACCACACAGTAGGATCCCTATTTGGATTTTTTTAAGAAAACCATTAAAAAAGAATTGGAAGATTAACAATGATCATCTCTGTGTAGTGAGACCATATGTGATTTTTATGTACTTATTTATACTCCTTTGACTTTTCTAGACTTTTAATCGATTTTATAATAGGAGAAAATTTTATGTGATAATGGTAATAACAACATAAAAGCTAACGTTTATTGGGTATTACTTACATGCCGGGAACATTACCTGTATTACCTCATTTATAGATAATCCTGTGTTGGAGGGATTCTCATTACTTCCACTTTACAGATAAAGAGATCAAGCTCAATGTTAGCTCCAGAAATCAAATCAGGCAGTCTCTCTCCAGAGTGCACATGTTTGAAGAATTTTAATTGATGAAGCGAAATGCCCCTGATAATTAAAAATTATGACAATGTTTTTGTAATGAACAGGGAAAAATATTGACATCAAAATGTTAGCAGTGGTTATCTCTGGGGATGGAATTTGGGATGATTACAGTATTTTTATTTATATTTATATTTTTAAAAATAATCAGGGCTTCCCTGGTGGCGCAGTGGTTGAGAGTCCGCCTGCCGATGCAGGGGACATGGGTTCGTGCCCCGGTCCGGGAAGATCCCACATGCCGCGGAGCAGCTGGGCCCGTGAGCCATGGCCGCTGAGCCTGCGCGTCCGGAGCCTGTGCTCCGCAACGGGAGAGGCCACAACAGTGAGAGGCCCGCATACCGCAAATAATAATAATAATAATAATAATGGGCTTCCCTGGTGGCGCAGTGGTTGAGAGTCCGCCTGCCGATGCAGGGGACACGGGTTCGTGCCCCGGTCCGGGAAGATCCCACATGCCGCGGAGCGGCTAGGCCCATGAGCCATGGCCCCTGGGTCTGCGCGTCCGGAGCCTGTGCTCCGCAGTGGGAGAGGCCACAGCAGTGAGAGGCCCGCGTACCGCAAAAAAAAAAAAAAAGAAAAAAAAAATAATAATAGATTACTCTGATGATAAAGGAAAATGATAAAAAAATATGAAGTATTAATATTATGGGTTAATTCAGAAAACTGACAGCCATGTAGTAGGAACATTTTAATTAGAAAGTATATTTTGAGTTCCAAAAAATTTGAAAATACAGCCCCTTCATAGAGAGGTGGCTGGCTGTGCCATTTTTGACAACCCAATATGCTTATACAGCAAGATAATAGCACTTTTTCAGTACCTACCAAGTACTTCTTTGTATATACCAAAGTGCTAGTGCAATTATTTTTTATTACTTTCCCTTATCTCTCTTTTTTTTATTTTGTAAATTTATTTTTTATTGAAGTATAGTTGATGTAAAATATTATGTTAGTTTCTGGTGTACAGCAAAGTGATTCAGATATATCCTTTTTCATATTCTTTTCCATTATGGTTTATTACAGGATATTGAATATAATTCCCTGGCTAGCACAATATTTTGAACATAGAATTATCTCCATAAATGTCTATTGATGAAAAGTGACAATACTAAAAGAAATGTTCTGGAAAAAAAATTTTTTTAATTAATAGGCACAATAACGTAAAGTAAGCATCTTATAAGGTGAATTGATTCCTAGCTGAGTCATATTAAGACCTAAAGCTGCACTGCCTATTATTCAGATTCTTTCCAAGACAATCGGATAAAGAAAGCTTGTGAATATAGAACATCAGAAAGAAGGAAAGCAAGATTCATTCTCAAATCCAAAGTTAGGTCCAAAGACACTTCCTCAGAAAAGTATCTGCTTCCTGCTGTGTTTTCACTGAAGTGTTTGCTGTAATTAAGTATACCTTCTCTTCTCTTTCCTACATTCTCTTCCCTTCCCTACTTCTAACTCAGTCTCAGTCCTCAGGGGACCGTTAGTATCACTCCTTCCTCAGAAAATAGAAGCTTGTACCACTTCTAAATTGACTTCCTGAGTCAGGAAAGCTACTGAGAGAGCTTGGGCACCTCCTAGAGGAAGCTGGCTAGCCTGTCAATCTGGTTTGGTTTGCAGAGAAACACTGCCATCTAGTGCAAGAAAAAGCAATGTTTCCTTTCATTTTCTTGAGCTAATGGTGGATAAAATATTTATAGCACAATCTCAATTTTAAGCTGAATCACATTTAAGCTTTCCCAGGAAAATGTTTGAACTTCTTTCTACCTTAAAACGTATATTTCAGTGAATTGAAAAAACACGTGGGACTTCCCTGGTGGCGCAGCGGTTAAGAATCCGCCTGCCCATGCAGGGGACAATGGTTCGAGCCCTGGTCCAGGAAGATCCCGCATGCCGCGGAGCAACTAAGCCCGGGCGCCACAACTACTGAGCCTGCGCCCTAGACCCCGCGAGCAACAACTACTGAGCCCACGTGCCACAGCTACTGCAGCCCACGTGCCTAGAGCCTGTGCTCCACAACAGGAGAAGCCATCGCAATGAGAAGCCCGCACACCGCAACAAAGAGTAGCAGCAACGAAAACCCAACACAGCCAAAAATTAAATAAAAAAAATTTATTTAAAAAGAAAGAAAAAACACGTAATTGGGTACTTCTTTCCTATAGAAATCACCAGAAACTTGAGCTAGACAGGAAAGGGAATGAGGAGAGAATAAAAGTATCTTTAGTTCATGATTAATTTGCTGTTTCCCTCATTATTACTATTACTTTCCCTTGTTTGTGTACATATTTTGATTCTTTGTCGAAAGCTTCACCTAACCCAGTCCCATGGACTCAAGATTACATATGTGTTCATGTCAGCAAAACTTCCTGATGTGATAGTCTGCTTTGGTAATCTCGTTTTGGGCATATGGTATTAAGAAATGACTTTCAAACTAGAGATGAACTAACACAACATTGTAAAGTAATTATACTACAATAAAAATTAATTTAAAAAATACAGATGAACTGATGATCCAAAACTCTGAGTAAAAACTTAAGATTTATGGGCTTCCCTGGTGGCGCGGTGGTTGAGAATCTGCCTGCCAATGCAGGGGACACGGGTTCAAGCCCTGGTCTGGGAAGATCCCACATGCCGTGGAGCAACTAGGCCCGTGAGCCACAACTGCTGAGCCTGCGCGTCTGGAGCCTGTGCCCTGCAATGAGAGGCCGCGACAGTGAGAGGCCCGCGCACCGCGATGAAGAGTGGCCCCCGCTTGCCGCAACTAGAGAAAGCCCTTGCACAGAACCGAAGACCCAACACAGCCAAAAATAAATAAATAAATAAATAAATTAAAAATCACAGCCAAATTGGGAATGATAAGCATTATCAGATGTGACCTATAGGCCTTGGCAAAGCAAACTTTGGAAAGTTTAGAATAAAAATAGAGGATGTGATGGGGATAAAAAAAATAAATAAATCCTGTACAGAGAAAAATAATAAAAACAAATCTAAATATAACAATAATAATACTAATATTACTGGTTCAAATTATCACGTTAAAACAGTTTAGATTAAAAATTTAGCTATATTCTATTGACAAAAGATAAACCCAAAACATATGGATAAGAGAATAGTGATGATGAATAAAGATATGCCAGACCAAAAATCTAAGATAGCCATATTAATTATAGACAAAATAACAATTTTGATATAAAATTCAATTTACTAAGAAAACAATTCTAAACTTGAAGGCATCACATAAAATAACATCAAAATATATAAAGCAGGGCTTCCCTGGTGGCGCAGTGGTTCAGAGTCCGCCTGCCAATGCAGGTGACACTGGTTCGTGCCCCTGTCCGGGAAGATCCCACATGCCGCGGAGCTGCTGGGCCCGTGAACCACGGCCACTGAGCCTGCACGTCCGGAGCCTGCGCTCCGCAACGGGAGAGGCCACAACAGTGAGAGGCCCGCGTACCGCAAAAAAAAGAAAAAAAAATATATATATATAAAGCAATCATTGGAAAACAGGAGATTCTAAAATTAAATGGGACCGCAAAAGTCTAAGGGGAGCCAAGCAATCTTGAAGAAGAGCAAACTGGGACATATTTATAAAAGACCTATTGTAAGGCTACAGTAACTAAGACAGTATGGTACTGGCACAAGAATAAACAAATAAACCGATGGAACACAATAATGTATCAATAAAGAGACCCATCTATATACAGTCATCTAATTTATGAAAAGCTAACACTGGGACAGTTGAATAAAAAAAAGTCTTGATCCCCACCTCACATCAAATATGAATATCAATTCCAGATCGATTGCAGGTTAAATATGTTTGGTTGAACCACATGAAACTGATGGTTTTGTAGGTTGACTATTGGTAATTTCATATAACGCAACCCAGTAAAACAATAAAACTTTTGAAATAGAACATAGCAGGATACTTTCATGTATTGAAGTAGGCAGAGATTTATTAAACTGACACATAAAATGTGATAATAGTAAAGAAATAAAATAAGTGAATTAGAAAACCTTTTAGCTAAGAAATTTTGTTTCTTAAAAGACACCATTTAGGGACTTCCCTGGTGGCACAGCAGTTAAGAACCTGCCTGCCAATTCAGGGGACATAGGTTCGAGCCCTGGTACAGGAATATCCCACATGCCGCGGAGCAACTAAGCCCGTGCGCCACAACTACTAGAGCCTGTGCTCTAGAGCCCACAAGCCACAACTACTGAAGCCCGGGCACCTAGAGCCTGTGCTCTGCAACAGGAGAAGCCACTGCAATGAAAAGCCCACACACTGCAATGAAGAGTAGCCCCTGCTCGCTGCAACTAGAGAAAGCCCACGCACACACAGCAACAAAGACCCAACACAGCCAAAAATAAATTAAGTAAAAAATAATAATAAATAAATAAATAAATAAGATCATCGAGTGCTAGTCCAAGACACTTATTAAAAAAAAAAAAGGAAAGACACCATTTAGTGTGAAGGGGTAAGCCACAGAGTGGGAAAATATATTTAAAATACATGTACTCAACAAAGGACTTATATGTAGATTAGTAAAGACCTCCTATAAAGTGATGTTTTAGAAGCTAGAAAACCCAATAGAAAAATGGGCAAAATTATGGACAATTATTCATTTCACAAAGAAGATATCCATCAAATAGTTATCAAGAAAAGGTCAACTAATATGTGGCAACCTGGATGGGGGGCAGTTTGGGGGAGAATGGCTACATGCATATGCATGGCTGAGTTGCTTTGCTGTGCACCTGAAACTATCACAACATTATCATCAATCAGTTATGCTCCAATATAAAATAAAAAGTTTTTTAAAAAAATTTGAAAGAAAAAGGTCAACTAAGTCCACAATGCTATACCACTATATACCCACTAGAATGACAAAAATAAATAAGACACTACCAAGTATGGATAGGATAAGGAAAACCTGGAACCTTCATATACTCCTCGTGGGAGTGTAAAATGGTCCAACCATCTTTGGAAACTGCTTCACAATATGTACTAAAGCTGAAACACTTGTGTACTCTATGACCCAGCAATTCCACCCCTAGGCATGTATTCAACAGCGATGTATACCAATGGTCACCAGAAGACATTCGTAAGAATGTTCATGGCCTCATTATTTGTAATAGCTGAAATCGTAATATAAGCCAAATGCCCATCAGTAGAGAGAATGGGTAAATATATTGTGTTGTATTCACACAGTGGAATAATGTAAAGCAGTCAGTGAGAATGAGTCATTCATAACTATTGAAATGAATAGATCTTATAACCATCACATGGAGTGCAAGAAACAAAATACAAAAATAATGTTTCCATATATATATAAGGTCCAAAAACTGGTATAAAATCAATCTAGGGTGTTATAAGTCAGAGTAGTGGTTATCTGGGGGAGGGGGAAAGACTGGAAGGGGACTTCTGAGTCTGGTAAAGGTCTCTTCCTTGACCTGAGTGCTGGTGACAAATTCATATTCAATTTGTGAGAATTCATGGAGCTTATACACAATTAAGACCTGTGAACTCTGTTGCAAAGAGGTTTTATTCCAATAAACATTTGCTTGATCAGTCTAACGAACAATGTGCAAGATCTCTATGGAAATGTCTCAAACTCTATTAAAAGACATTAAAGAATATTCAAATAATGGAAGTGTATGTCATATTCACAGATAGGGAAAGTCATTATCACAAAATTCAAATTCTCTCCAAATTTATCTACAGCTTTATTGCAAGCCTGATTTTTAAAAATCCTTAGGGAGTTTTCTGGGAAATGAGAAAAGCTGGATCTAAAATTTTTAGAGAGGAGCATGGGTCTAGAGTAACCAGTACAGTACACTCCTGGAGAAGAGGAATAAAGTGATATAAAGAATTTATTGGGGGCTTCCCTGGTGGCGCAGTGGTTGAGAGTCCGCCTGCCGATGCAGGGGACACGGGTTCGTGCCCAGGTCCGGGAAGATCCCACATGCCGCGGAGCAGCTGGGCCCGTGAGCCATGGCCGCTGAGCCTGCGTGTCCAGAGCCTGTGCTCTGCAACAGGAGAGGCCCACATACCGCAAAAAAAAAAAAAAAAAAAAAAAAAGAATTTATTGGGATTTAAATCAATTAAGGCAACTTGATATTGGCACAGGGATACACAAATTTGCCGGGAGAATAGTATAGAAAGCAGAAACAATCTCAGACATAGATAGAAATTTTATGTTTGCATACCAATAAATGGAACTGGGAAAATGAGTTATTCACATAAAAATGGATACTTACATCATATCATGCTCAAAATTCATTATAGATAGATTAATAACTCAAATGTGAAAAGCAAAACTTTAAAATGTTCAGAAGAAAATATTAAGAAATATCTTTAAAACTTCAGATTAGGGAAAGGCTCCTAGGGATCCCAGCCCTAGGATTCACTAGCTGTGAGATCCTGGGCAAGTTACTCCCTGTTCTTTAGTTTCCACATCTGAAAAGTAAGGATATTTGTAGCACCCACCACATAGAGTTGAGAGGTTTCCATGAGGAATACGCAAAAAGTGTTGAAAACACTGCCCGACACTTATTAAGTGGTATATAGGTTCTTGCTTTTGTCATTATTATTATTTGTTGTTGCTGTAGAAGTAGTTACACTCAGTTACAAGGGACAGACATTCTCAACTTGGCAGATCTATGCCTAACAAAGTTCAGAAATTTTAGTAACTAAGGGAAGAAAAGGATATTCAATAGTGGAGGGTAGCAAAGAAGACGGAAAAGCAACAGAAAAACATAATAAAGAAAGGACAAATGAAGAATTTATGATCCACTCCTATCAAAAGCCAAACATATGTAAGTGGGTTGAATTACTCTATTCATCATTTCATTTAATCTTGATCTGTGTGCATCCCTGCTACTTACCCCCAAACTGCCCCCACCAAGAATAAGCTCCATGGGGGTGTATTTTTGTCTTCTCTCTGTCTACTTCCACATTCTGAAATGCACAGTGCATTGTGGAAATCCAATAAAAATCATTTGATCAAGGGGACAGAATCTCCAACCTTGATGGTGCAAACATGAACCGGACAGTGTGTTCTTTGTCTATTTGGAGGCACATTTTCTGGTAAGATGCTGCAGAAATCAGAAACATAGCAAAACAGAATCTTCTTGGAGGTCCAGTAGACTTTGCAGTAAGTCTTTTATGCTCATCTATTATAACAAGTAAATATTTATGACTACCTAGAGTGCTTTAAATAGTTCTTTACTTTCACAATATTTTTACTACATGTTCATAAAACATAGAAAAACTGCAATGTACAGAATTATGACTCACCTGCCCAAACAAATGACATTATGCAGATACAACATTTTGTGATTTTGCCGCTATAAGGGTGTGTTTTTTCTGCAGTAATTTTACTGCTATACCATGCTTTTTATTAAAAGATTTATTACTGTCATCCTAATTTTATCAGCCAGTTGAACACAGCATTTCCTGCTTTTGCAAGTGGCATTTAAAACACTGAAAAACTGATTTTTTAAAAATTCTGTGAACCATAACCCTTAATTTCACTTCTAACTGACCAAATAGTAATATTGCTTTGTCACCTAAAGCCAGTCAGATTCCATGAGTTTATAAAAACATTATTTTGGGCAAGTCCCACAAATGATAGATCTATGATCTGAAATATCTAGTGTCTGCTAATTCCTCCCCAATAAACTTTAAGGGTTTATATAGACACCCAAACCACCATTTGAGAGCTACCTATTAGGAGAAATCAATCAGAATTAGTACAAGGTTGAATAACTAGTGCCATAGGCCTTTCTTCCCATCCTCTTGACTAGCTGGGCCCTTCTCCCCCTCCCATCAAAACAAGAAGCTGATTTTTGTTTCTGCTTTAATCATATCAGTGTCTGGTTTATAACAAAATTAATCTCTTATTGCTTCATGGATAGCATCTCTAACAGAGATTAACTTTTTGTCGATAGTTTGACACTCCTCGAAGAAATTAGATCCAGCGAGTGCGAGCACCTCCTCTAACAGAGAGTTTGTTAAGGTAAGTGTTGCTGGTAAACCTTTGGGACAGCAGGGTTTAAGGGCTGATTCTGCGAGAATCCAGTGTCACCAGTAGGTGGCGTACCTGGTCAGAAATCCATAGTCTGTGGGGATGTATGGAGGCTACAGACAGCTACAAGCGTTGGAAGCAGAAAACTGAAGAGATGCTCGTGGTCCAGATAGATTAGCAAATATCAGGAAGTGGGTATTTAATAACGGAGGCACGATACTAACTGAAAATGTAGGCTGTAAGTGAAGGATGGCACCCCAAAGCTGAAGCAGCCCTCCACTTTGAGTGCTACAGGCGCTCTCTCTTGGGTGATGGAGCCCCAGTCTCTGGTCCTCTGGGCCAGGGCTCTCTCCGTCTAGCTGTCGGTGGATTCCAGCCACCTGCCCTTGAGCAGGCAGCCAGTAGATCTCCAGTTTAGCTGAAGGCACAGGCTTGGTGGGGATTCAGGAACTAGGCCCAGCAAGTTCCCGCATCTGGGATACGTGAACCTACAGATACCATTACACTGGTTGTTTAAATACCTGGGCGATTCATCTCCCAGGTCTCCTAAGAGTCCCCTCCCTCGTGGATATAGATTTTGCTAGCTGGGCTCTCTGTACAAAGTTAATAAAAAAGCTAATAGGTGTCCATTCCCTTCCCCTACCTTCCCCTGCCTTTCATTAGCTGTACCCTGCCCCAGGCAGTCAAATGCCCACCAGGTTTATACTTCAGTCTCCTAAGACTTTAGGTAGCTTGAGCCAGTTCCTCAGAGCATGGTCACTTCCAAGTTCACTGAAAAAATGGAATTTCTGTTGCCTCAAAATTAGACTAGATCCTGAACCATGATCACCTTCTAAATGACCAGCCATCCACTTCTGTGGCATCTCTAAAATATCTCTATGTTCACAGCATAAAGGGTGTCCTTCCATTATCATATTCCAATTTTAAGTCCGCTTCCAGTAAAAAGAGGTGATACTGGTTTTAATGAATGATTCCTGCCATCGGCCCCAAAAAAGACGGAACAGTTATGCATGGGGGCTGCTGACGGTCTATTAATGGATATGCTGTTCCCTGGTTATACTGCCTTGAAGAAAAGGAAACTCCAAACTAAGCCAAATCATGAATATATCCAGAATTTTAAAATATTACAAGCAGGTTTTAAGAGAATGGATGTTGACAAAATAATTCTTGTGGACAAATCATTGAAAGGAATGTTTCAAATCTTTTTAAATTTGCTCAGTGGTTCAAGAAAACTTTTATGCGAGTACAATGGAGAAGACTATGACCCTACTGTAGCTGCTAGACAAGGTCAAGATATATCAGGGGCATCTTCCCTTGTTAGAGTTTGAACAAGCCAGCAGTGCAGCTCCTTGGAGGCCAGTTAGACTCAAATACTAATACAGTTCTAGCTGGGAGAAAAGATCTTGGCTTAGGCAATGGGTATTATGAAATAGTGAGATTAATGTCGCAGGTGAATGTATTGAAAGAGCTGACAAATAGGAGAAGCAAAGGATTTCTACTTTGGAAAGCTAAGGAACTTTGAACTGATTGCCAGGAGAATGAGGAAGAAGATTGCCCTGTATTGGGAGTGTGGCAACTCTGTGCCACAGATGAAGCTTTGTGATTCCTAAGGAAGAGGCCCCATGGGAAGGACCAGCAGAGCATTAACAGCCTGGACCAACAAAGCAGCAACATCTGAATGCTTCACTCCAAATCGCGCTTAACTGTAAAACACTCTCCTTTATTATACTTAGAGGACTTGCTGGTTTGTTTCCATAAACAAAAAGCGCTTCTTAAAGTGCCCTTTGCAGCAGTGTTATTTCTTTTCCAATTAGTTTGAGTTGGGATCATTTTTCCTTACAGCTCAGTATTAACATCTAGTGGGTTCACCTCAGAAATGAAGAGGTTGATCTCGGGAGCTCTCCTCTGTGCTCCTGGTAAAGGATGATTTCTGGGGAGGATGTGTTATGAGGTGGAGACTTCATAGAGAAATGCAAAGACTGAATTGAAGTAAGCTACAGTGCAATCTGGTTACAGGACATTTTAATGACTTTTACCACCGTTAATAAGAGGGAAAAAAGAAATCCAATGAAAAATGTTCAGCTCTTACTTCATTTAATCTCTCTGCCCTTTTGAACACCATATACTCCTATCTCATTTGAGAAAGAATTTAGGATAAGGTTAATATTTTTGGAATGTATGATAATAGGTTGATATTTTCTTACTTTTTCAATTACTTTTTAACAGCTTTATTGAAATATAATTCATATGGTATACAATACCCTTATTAAAGTGCAAAATTCAGTGGTTTTAGTATATTCACAGAACTGTGCATCCATCACCATAGTCAATTTTAGAAACTTTTCATCACCCCAAAAAGAAACCCACACATATCAGCATTCATCCCTATTTAACCCCAAGCCCCCAGCCCTAGGCAACCACCAATCTACTTTATGTCTCTATAGATTTGCCTACTCTGGGTATTTTATATAAATGGAATTATACCATATGTAATATTTTCAGACTGGCTTCTTTCACTTAGGTAATGCTTTTAAGGTTTATCCATATTGCAGCCTGTGTCAGTACTTCATCCCGTTTATTGCCAGATAATACTCCATGGTATAAATACACCACATTTTATTTATCCATTTGTCAGTTGATGGATGAAGACAACGTGGGGTGTCTTCACTTTGGGGGTATTATGAATAACGCTGCTATGAACCTCTGTGTACAAGTTTTTGTGTGAATGTGTGTTTTCATTTTTCTTTGGTACACACCTAACAGTGAAATTGTTGGGTCATATGGTAACTCTGCATTTAATCTTTCAAGGAACTTTCAGACTGTTTTCCAAGGTGGCTGCACCATCAATTACTTCGTATCTAAAAAGTTTCTCAGTGTTCCAGAGATTTAATCACACCATCCAATTAAGTTTCTCCTTATTTTTCTATGATATTATATTTTAAATTCACTAATTGCATATGGACTTCATTCAGTAAATTTGAAGTTTGGATTTTCCTCCAAATTCCTCACCAGTGATTCCAGAATCATTGCTGAATAATCTTTAATCTCCTCTTTGATATGTATTCTCTTCTTTTATATATCACATTTTTATGTTTAATAAATGATAATTCTGAGTTGTTTATGCTGTTCCATTGATCAGTCCAAGTCAATACCACATTATTTTAAAGACTGTAACTTTTTTTTAATAATGCATGTTACTAATCGCTCCTTATCACTCTACATTTTTGGAATATTCGTTGTTTATTATGTTGTTTGAACTTCAGAAAATTTGTATTTACTCCTTTGAAAAAAAATTCAACGGGATTTTATCTCTGTTGCATTAGCTCTGTAAGTTAATTTGAGATATAATTATTTTTACAATATTTAAGTCTTCTACCTTGAAACATGCAATTTCTGCAGGAGAAACTTCAGAACAAGTCTTGAGTACTTAGTGACTTGTTTCCTCTATGAACTAAAGGAAAAAGAAGAATCAAAAATGCTTCTGAGATCCGGGGTCTGAGTGACTAAGAGGACCTTAATACAAGCCGACAGAGTATTGCTAAAGGCTATCAGAAAGAAGAGGGAAATGTTTTCAATGTACTTTGGAGGACAGAAAAACAGTCCATGTCTCAAAATTATGAGGAGGTAGATTCAGCCAAACATACTAAACCATTTTACATAGTAGAGCTCTCCAAAAATGAAAAAAAAAAAAAAAAAAAAAAAAGCTGCTGTGTGAGAAGGTAAACCCTTCATTTCCAGAGGCATTCAAATGAAGATGGATTACCAAGTATCAAGATGACAGCCCTCCTATTTCTAATAGTTTGTGCTGACTACTTGTTCTCTGAATGGCCTTCGTATAATTGAAACAAGGAACTGGAATTTATGAAGAAGAAACATAAAAGAAGATCAGAGTCAAGGATGGGCTTTGGGTAGTGCTCAAAGGAAGGAGAAAGAAGAGACAAAAGAAGAGAAAGAGATGATTCCAATGATGAAGTAAACACTAGAGAAAAATCACAGACCCACGGATGATAATCGGGGACCAAGGAAAGGCTGGCTTATAGTCAAATACAACAGAGAGGCTTAGAAAGTAAAGTAGTAAGCTTTACTTTCTAGTAAAGCTTAGAAAGAGTCACTAGATTCAAAACTAAAGTCATAGGACAACCTGGCGAGTGAAGGTCCAGTAGATCTATTTGACAATAGAGTCATAGCTGAGTGACACTGTAAAGTCAAGTGAAGGTTTATTTTTTCCTGTTGAAGAGGTTGTGCACATCCAAAATTCAAAGTCCAGACAATACAGATTTAGAGACAGAAAGTACAATAGGCCCTGGCATTTGTAACGTTGATACTCATGGTTCTTACTGTTTGTCAATGACCCCACGATCCAAGGCAAGTAGTAATTTTTAAATGTTGCCAAAGCACACACTGGAATCATGTCTGCTGTGAAAGTGCTGTGCAGGAGTGAGTCACTTTTTTGGAGAGCAAACCTAGCCAGCTGCCCACCATCTGTATCATATCATGGCTTTGTTATTCTCTACTAATCTCTGAATAGGCTGTAACTGTCATGAAGTGGTAGGAACTCTTCTTCTTCATAGATCCAGACAAGCTCATGGATAATGTGGCTATTACGGTGATGTTCTATGACAAATTACTTTAGTCCAGGTGACGCTTGAACAAGGTGGGGTTTAGGGGCACCGACCCTCCTCAAAGTAGAAAATCTTAATATAATTTAAGTGGACCCTCGGCATCCACAGTTCCTCCATATCCTCCATTCGCAGTTCCTCCTCCACAGTTCCGCCCATAGATTCAACCAACCATGGATCGTGTAGTGCTATAATATTTACTAATGAAAAGAATCCACGTGTAAGTGGACCCACGCAGTTCAAACCATGTTGTTTAAGGATCACCTGTACTTTACAAAGCCACCGAAGTGACTGAAGACATCACCATGATGTTCTGGATAGTCTCTCCATTTTCTGGGGGTAATCATACATGAGAGATACTCAAAACAGTGCGATTTTTGAAGCTCTCAGGACACATTTCTTAAAATTATTAAGATTCTACTTACTGGAAGACGTGAGGCTATCACTGTAGAAGAAAGCTCTCTCAGGAAATGGGAAGGGCTGGTTTTTAGCTCAGAGAAGGAAGAATTTGGAAAGAAGAATAAAAGGTGTGTCTCAGACATTTTCCCCAGAGAGCAGACATCAGAAAAAATTGTATCTGCATGTCCTTTATTGTATCTGCATGTGATCTCAAGAAGGAGTAAAAGAGAGTGAAGCAGTGAGAAGCTGCACAAGATATGTTACTGAGTTGCTTGATCCCATGGACCTCTTGAGAAGCCATGTGACATCGTCTCAGGACTGCCAGTCTGGGATGAGAAAGGAGGAAGCATTTATCCAGCAGCTCGCATCCCTCACTAGTCAAAGAACACTCCAGGAAGCATTAGCTCTCCAGCACTTCTGGATTGTATTTATGAGGATGCTGAGGGGTGCCTACAGAGTCCCAAGCCACAGTGAAAACAGATAAGTCCTAGGATGGGAGGCAGGAGGTGCTGGCAGAATGCCTCCATGTGCAGTTGGTTGGGTGGCTGGAACAAAAGATAAGTGTGCCTGAAAGGATCTGAAGCGGTACATGAGAGGTGCCTGATCCAAGATGTTTGCGGTTTAAGAAGACGTGTGTTGGTGTGAATAGGATGATAAGAAAACTCAGACCAGGTCCTGGCTCCTCTCAGGGCAAAAAGATGCCAGGCGTTCTTACAGGAATGAGGATGCTGTGTTAGGAATGAGTATTCGCTATAAGTAGAGAAGAGTTGTCAAAACCACGGGGAAGAGCAGACTGAAAGGATGATGGGATAGGGGTAGGGGTCCATCTGATGCCAAGCATCATGAACTTTTTAATTTTAATTTTTTTTTTCTTTTTGCGGTACACGGGCCTCTCACTGTTGTGGCCTCTCCCGTTGCGGAGCACAGGCTCCGGATGCGCAGGCTCAGCGGCCATGGCTCACGGGCCCAGCTGCTCCGCGGCATGTGGGATCTTCCCGGACCGGGGTACGAACCCGCATCCCCTGCATCGGCAGGCGGACTCTCAACCACTGAGCCACCAGGGAAGCCCCATGAACTTTTAATTCTTTGCACTTTCTCCATGAGTGCCTTCACCCTAAGAGTAGGAAATGAGAAAGCAGACTCTGTGGGTTGGGTGGAGTGGTCTGGGGCATCTAGCAATGGTTGGGTGGGAAGGTCATTAGAGTGGTGGGGAGGGCAGCATGGAAGCAGCTGATCAGAGAATCAAGCGTAGGTACAACAGACAAAGTAAAACCAAGGCCCCAATGTATAGAGGTTTCTGTGACAATAGGAGCAGAGCAGGAGCATGGGAGAAAGAATAAAAAAGGAAGCAGTGGCATCTGGAAGGTGGAACGGAGCCGTACACCGATGACAAAGTCTACAGCACGTTCAGTGCCACCCGGTGAAGACGTGAGTGTCTGTATCCTGCAGTGAATTGAGTAATATGGTTGTTGACAGCGCCAAGAAGGAGTTGAGAAGGAAAGAAGGCAACTGACATGGTTCCTGAAGTCGTCCAGGACAGAATAAACAGTATTAGATGATACTGGTGATGATTTGGAGGTGGCTAAGCCAGTGGTAGTAGAGACCTCAGATGATAATACATAGAAGAAAGCCTGTTGGAAGCGGTGGGGTATGACCTCATCATAAAGGAGTTTAAGGAGCCAGCACGTTAATGAACAATCAAAGCAGCTGCTGAAGTTTAAAGACAAAGCAAGATTTGCTTCAATAAAGACTTACACGAGCACTATTTCTCCAGCACGTGTTGGAGAGGTAGGTGTAGATGTTCACTCTTACTTAATACACTGGGTATCATTTGAATGTGCTAGCAGGAGCCTGCACTGCTCTTGTGATGAAAAAAAATGAAAGAAACAAAATTAGTCAACGACAAAAGTAGGATTCAAGCCCACAGGGAACAAACACTTTTCCACCACCCCCTTGACGCTGCAGCTGAACAGAACAGGCAGTGGAATGGTTTCTTTAGTCTTCCAAACACTTATCTTTGCTAAATCAACTTAAACCATGTGACCCCATTAACACAAAGAGTAAATGGAAGTGAGTGTTTCAGAAAGATGGAGAGATATATAACCTGTGGTAAATGTTTAACATGCCACACACAGAGATCCAGCCATATTTCATCGGCAGCTGTCTTTTTTTTTTTTGGACTTCAAGTTTCCAGGGAGGAACCCACCCCTACACTCTCTGTGCCTTCATTCCAGCCCCTGACTCGGCAGGAGGTCCTGGAAAGCATCCATGTCATAAAGAGAGATGGTGACAAAGGGTAATGAGTATAATAGCTACCATGATTGAATGCCTCCTCTGTGCACAGTTTAGGCTCAATACTGTGTGTAGTTTATCCCAGTTAGTCATTAAAATAACTGTGAGCAGGTAATATTAACTCTGTCTTGAAGACTGGGTGGTACAGAGCTGCTGTAGGGATTCAGCAGTGTCCTCAGGGTACCAGCCTCCTTCACGTTCCTGCTCTGTCCTCAGCGATAGGAATTACTCCCCCAATCTGTGTCTGTGTTCAAGCAGGAAGAAGCAGCAGAAGAGGTAGTACCAGCAAACTTACCTTGTATTGGCCAGAACTAGTGTTTCATTCAGGGATCTTGTCGATTAGAGCCAACAGAGTCCACTTTAGCTGGTTTAAACACAAGGAGTTCCTTAAGCTATACAGAGAGTTCTTAAATCATTGGGGAGGGCTGAAAAGACTTTAGTTGAACTCAGAATGC
This sequence comes from Mesoplodon mirus, assembly GCF_964341445.2. Classification (NCBI taxonomy): domain Eukaryota; kingdom Metazoa; phylum Chordata; class Mammalia; order Artiodactyla; family Ziphiidae; genus Mesoplodon; species Mesoplodon mirus. The sequence goes on along the minus strand of NC_138982.1, from coordinate 135,058,369 downwards.
CACCATAGAATTGAGTCATCAAGGGAGCTGCTTCCCCTTCCATAATCAGGCAGTTGCTGAATTAAGAGGCCATCTTCTCCTACAGGAAACCAGTGCCACTGTCACCGGCTCCAAGGCATCTGCCACAACCTGGAAGCAAGTCAATCAAAAAACACCCCCCCACAGCACTAGCTCCCAGACTAGGCCAGTTCTACCGAGACCCAGGCCAGCAACAGAGATGCTCATAACCCTTCTCTGGCTCCCCACTGAACTCAGTTCCCAAACAAACGCTCGTGGTCCTCTCTCCTTGTGACTCAGTTCCAACTTAAGGATAAAGGATCAATAAAACTTAAATCATGTGTGGAGCCCCAGCTGCCATGGCAGTTGAGGACTCTGCAAATTGACTATTTTGGTTTTCCAATCTCTGTAGCAGAGGCAAGCGAGAGAGAAAAGCGTTGGCACAGAGGTTGAGTGCACCAAGGCATTGTATTAGCCACAATTTTTCTGGAAAGTTGGGAAAGCTGGTGTATGGACAGTCATCCTTCCCTTTGTCCATCCTAGGCATCCCGGCCACACATATCATCTCATTTAATCCTCACCTCAACCTCTCAATGACATATTGCTATCCCCACTTTATAGATGAGGAAACTGAGGCTTATAAAGTTTAAATAATAATGTTCAATATCCTTTCATAACCTCAGTGGAATATAATCTGCAAAAAAGAATGACTGGATCACTATGTTATACCCCTGAAACTAATGCAATATTGTAAATCAACTAACTGCAATAAATAAAAAATTAAAAGGTAATAATGTTCTAGAAGGTAGCAGAATCAAGATTTGAACTAAAGTCCATGTTCCACTAGCCTCATGTGGTAAAATTAATATGTTTGCTTTGCTGAAACTAAACACCAACAATAATGGATTCTCTCTATTCTTAATTCCCTTGCTTCTAAATATGTATCACTGGCTTTCAAAGAACACTCGTAGGTGCTCTCCCATCTCGAAACCTTTGCTCCAGCAATTTTCTTAATTGCCTGTGTTGCTTGATCCCATGGACCACCTGAGAAGCTTGATGATGTATGTGTCAGGACTGTATGAGGTGAGAAAGGAGGAAACATCCATCAGCTCACATCCTCCATTGCCTAAAGAATCACCCCATGAGGCATTATTGCCCTTTTCTCCCATATCCGACTACTCATATCCAGCCACCCTTTCAGGCCCAGATCAAGCACCTTTCCACAGAGACTTCTCCAGTCTCCCTGCCAAAATGTAGTCCTGCATTTTCCAAATTTCCTACATGTTTTCTTTGTACCTCCCTTCAAACATTTCCCACATTCAACATATATAGTCACGCCTTTCACTTCCTTGAAGACAAGAATGATGACATTTATCTCTATTGTCCTTTAAAGCTTCTGGCACAATGCAAGAGTGTAGAAAGGGTTCACCAGATGAATAATAAACAAATGAATAAATTTCCCTAGGGAGGTGCTCTCTGCTTTAATGTACTGGATAATCTGTATCTGAGTAATTTAAATAAATTGCTCTAGTTTTCTAATTTTTTTTTTTTTTTTTTGTGGTACGCGGGCCTCTCACTGCCGCGGCCTCTCCCGTTGTGGAGCACAGGCCCTGGACGCACAGGCCCAGCGGCCATGGCTCACAGGCCCAGCCGCTCCGCGGCATGTGGGATTTTCCCAGACCGGGGCACGAACCCGCGTCCCCCGCATCGGCAGGCGGACTCCCAACCACTGCACCACCAGGGAAGCCCTCTAACGTTTTTAAGTAGAAAAACTTTTCTCCATCACCATCATTCACCTGATTTCTTCCATAGTGAGCCGTCATCAATTAATGTAATAGAATGTTTTTTACATATTTATTTGATTTTAACATTTTTATAACAGGAACTAAAAAAGAGAGAACAAGACAACACCTTTGGTTTTTGTTGTTGTTGAAGTATAGTTGATTTACAATGTTGTATTAGTTTCTGGTGTAGAGCAAAGTGATTCAATTATACACACACACACACACACATATGTTCTTTTTCATATTCTTTTCCATTATATGTTATTACAAGATATTGGGTACAGCTCCCTGTGTTATACAGTAGGACCTTGTTCTTCATCTGTTTTACATATAGTAGTTTGTATCTGCTAATCACAAACTCCTAATTTATCCCTCCTCCTCCCCTTTCCCCTTTGGTAACCATAGTTGTATGATGCTATTTGGGGGGGGGGGGGTTGCGGGATCTTAGTTTCCCAACCAAGGATCGAACCCGCGCCCCTTGCATTGGAAGCGTGGAGTCTTAATCACTGGACCACCAGGGAAATCCCTGGTAACCATAAGTTTATTTTCTGTGTGCGTGAGTCTGTTTCTGTTTTGTAAATAAGTTCATTTGTATCATATTTTAGTGCTGGCTTTGGCAGCACATATACTAAAATTGTATCATATTTTAGATTCCACAGATAAGTGATATCATATGATCTTTGTCTTTCTCTGTCTGACTTACTTCACATAGTGTAATAAACTCTAGGACTACAACTTTGGAGTTGAAATGAGTTCACTTTCTCTCTGGAACAACCACAATAGGACAATTTTTATACTAGTTCAGGCATTTGCCATAAGTAACAATTCATTGGGCCAAAATGAGTGGAACAAATCATGATAGTGAAAGCATCAAGGAGTCTCCATGCTCTACGCTTAATTCATTCAATTTCCTGCTAAAGTAGAATTTCTTGCATTACTGTTAGCCCTTCAGGTCAGCATAGAGCAGCAGTCTCCTTCATTTCTTCTGGAAACTTTCCACTTTGGAACCCCCAAAAGGGTAGCCAGCAGTCACCAAGGTGGGTTGTCTCCCACTGTGTGGTTCATGAAACCGGTAGGTGGGCAGCTTCCTTCTGGTTGCCATGGAAATGACCAGGGTCACTGGCCCTCTGAAAACGGAAAAGAACAGCAAGTGCAAGAACAGGCATTCCATCCTTCCTGCCTTGCAGATTATACCAGCTGTCAAGCCAGAGAGAAGCATCAGGCAGAGGTCTGGGAGTGGCGGAGCCAGCCTTGCAGTGGAGCTTGAGATGTAAGTAATTTCTCTGTTCTTTTTTGAAAAGCATGTCTAGCTTAACAGTTTTTAATAGCTTCACAATTTCTGCTGCATGGCAGGAAAGTTCTGTGATGGTTTGAAGAATCACCATCGGCACCACCTTCTTCTTGTAGCGTTTGCATTTCCTGAATATAACGCATACTTATAAGTCACTTTCACCGTGAAACACTCCTTTAAGATTCCAGGCATATGAATTGCTCTTTACTGAGATTCTGCCTTTAAAAGGAAATGTTTTCAGTACATTAAGCAAAGAATGAAATGGTCTTCTCAGTCCCTAAATAGATAAACTCACTTAGGTTAATATTATATAACAAATATCGCTGTGGAATCTGAGCTTCCTGTTTCTATTTTTAAATCTGGCTAAAATAAAATAAAAAAAGAAAACAAAAAAATCCGGCTATATTTTCCTGGTCTTTAATGCTAAATAACAATTAAATGAAAGAGATTTGTGTCATATCTCTTTTCCTTACCGTGATCACCAGCAAAACTAGGAACTCTCAAAACATTGGCTTTTATTGTTTCTTCACTCTGATTTTATCTAATGGTATTATATTTACTGTTTATTTACACACTATTCATAAGAAAACATAGGAAGACAAGAAGAAACCAAATTTAGATGAGCATCAACATTTGGATTGGTTAACTTTTTAAAAAATTGGTCCTTGTATTCAAAAGTGAAACAAACACGATAAGTACTGTAGTAAAACAGTGGTGGGGATATTTTAATCAAAACCAGTAATCCTTACACAGTTCTGCATATATTCATTGTTTAATAAATATGTTTTGGGGCAGTTTTTTAGCAATAAGTGTGTTGGTGTATGTTGAGGAAAGGAAATGTTTCAAAAGAATTGTACATAATATTTATAGAAACCTGTCCTTAAAAACTACCAAAAATTTCAGACCTCATTTGCTTGAAATGTTTTTTAATGAAAAGGGTGATATTTCACAAGTTTTTTACTTTTATTTTTATACCAAACAATTCAATGTAATGCATTATTTAAACATAATGTTTGAAAGGAAAAAAAGATTTCTCATCATGTTGTTTGACAGAAATTGGGCATTTTCTGAAAATAACAGATTCAATACAGTATCTATGGAAATGAATACTTTTCAACAGTTGACATAGCACTCCCAATTTTCTTTTTTGCATCAATATTTTTATTGCTTGAACCTAGTATATGATCCACTTTTAAAATTCAGGGTCTATGGAATTCCCTGGCAGTCCAGTGGTTAGGACTTGGCACTCTCACTGCCAGGGCCCTGGGTTCGATCCTTGGTCAGGGAACTAAGATCTCATAAGCCACGCAGCGCAGCCAAAAAAAAAAAAAGAAAAAAAGAGGGCTTCCCTGGTGGCGCAGTGGTTGAGAGTCCGCCTGCCGATGCAGGGGGACACGGGTTCGTGCCCTGGTCTGGGAAGATCCCACATGCCCCAGAGCAGCTGGGCCCGTGAGCCATGGCCGCTGAGCCTGCAGAGTGCAGGCTAGGCCCGTGGGCCATGGCTCACGGGCCCAGCCACTCCGCGGCATGCGGGATCCTCCCAGACCGGGGCATGAACCCGTGTCCCCTGCATCGGCAGGCGGACTCTCAACGACTGCACCACCAGGGCAGCCCCAACCATTTCTTTTTTTTAAAAAAAAAAAAGTGTTCTGATGCTTGTACATAATAGAACTCACTTCATTCCTTTTATTTCCCATTCATCTAGTGTGAGGTTTCTATGCACACTTGAGGTTAGAGGCCACGGAGTCTAGTAATAGAATCCGAGGCACAGAACATCATGTGAGTAGGAACTTGACCCTGGGGTGGGAAATGAAACTGTAATATCCACCATGACTCCTTAGAGTATATTTGGCTGTCTGGGTTCAAATCTCAGTTGTTTCCTTCTGGCTCTGTGACTTTGGCCAAGCTATTTAACCTCTCTGTGTCTTCATTTTCTGATAAGAAAATGGGGCCATAATATCTCCCTTTACGATTACTGTAAGGATTAAATGAAATAAAACATGTAAAATACTTCATACAGTACCTGGTACAAAAGAAGCACTTATTAAATATTATTAATCTTTGAAAAATATGTGTAGTTCCTAATTTCAGTCATTTTTCAACACGCATGGAACTCCCACATTTCTTATTTGAAAGTACATTGCCTCTTATCGACGACCGTTTTCTATATTTAGCTAGTTTCGCCCTGGGAACACAGGGCTGAGGGGCAATAAAGGTGTGTGTAGTAAAATGTTAATACAATAACATCTGTTCTCTATCTAGTAGTCTGAACTCTCTTGGGAGTCAAGAGTTGTATATTTGACGAGTTAAGTCTGAGGTGTCTGTTAGCTATTCAGGTAGAGCTATTCAAGTGAGATGTTGGATACATGAGCATGAAGCTCAGGGAAGGGTGTGGGAGCCGTTAGTCATCAGCATATAGATAATAGTGAAATCCAGGGGTTAGCATGTAATCACCAAGGGAGTGGATATACACAGAGAAGAGAGCCAGGCGCCAAGCCAGGGGCATGCAAGCCAGGAGCATGTGATGTCAAGGAAGAACAGAAAGGTCTTTGCTCAGGAAGGAGGGAGCTGGCAACCATGTTGAATGCTGGTGAGAAGTCAAGCAAAATGAGAAGAGGACATTAACCATTGGTTTTGGCACATTTGGGGGGTGGGAGTCACTGGGAATCTGATAACAATCATTCCAGTGGAATGACCCTAAGAACAGCCAGCTTAGAGTGGCTTAAAAAATCTAACATAAAACAGGCACTGGGCTCTCTGTATAATTATAAATTTGCTTGCAAAAGATTGGTTTTAAATTTATTTTATGGTTAACTGATGTGGACCTATAAGAGGTCTGAGGTAGGCAAGCACTGTCATCCATGAATCTAGCCTACTAAAGGTCCATGAAAGATGTGAAGACAGTTTAAAAGATGAGGGGGGGACTTCCCTGGTGGCACAGTGGTTAAGAATCCGCCTGCCAATGCAGGGGACATGGGTTCGAGCCCTGGCCCGGGAAGATCCCACATTCTGCAGAGCAACTAAGCCCGTGCACCACACTACTGAGCCTGCGCTCAAGAGCCCGCGAGCCACAACTACTGAACCCACGTGCCACAACTACTGAAGCCTGTGCCCCTAGAGCCCGTGCTCCACAACAAGAGAAGCCGCTGTGATGAGAAGCCTGTGCACCTCAATGAAGAGTAGCCTCCACTTGCCGCAACTACAGAAGGCCCCTGCACAGCAACGAAGACTCAAAACAGCCAAAAATAAATAAATAAAATAAAATAAATTTTAAAAAAAGAGAGAGAGATGAGGGTGGTTTCTTAGCAGATGAGAAATAGAAAACACTCCTGACGCAGGGGGCAACATAAGTAGCATGAGGGAGGCATCACACACACACAAAAGAAGACAATACACACACACACACACACACATCCATGAGGACTTGTTCTAACAATATTCCCTGATGCCTTTCCATTCCAGTTTTGATCCATTTCCCATAAAATGATCACTTCTCATTTGCATTTCTGAACTGCCTGGGCTCCAAGGTCATTAGGAAGCCAGGATCTTCTCTGCGTCCAGGAGCTTTATGGGATTCCTTTGGAGTCATGCCTAGTCACCATTTCATGGGCATTCAGTTTAGCCCAAGTTGTGTTGACCATATTATCCACTAGAGTTCTGCTCTTGTCACAGAAATAACCTTCAGTGAGTCATCGATGAGGTCAGGAGGCATTCTTTTCAAATAAAATTCTTATGTTAGAATAGTTTCAGACTTACAGAAAAATTGTGAAGATAGCACAGAGAGTTCCCATATACCCTGCACCCAGTCTCCCCTATTATTAACATCTTACATTACTGTATTATACATTTGTCACAATTAATGAACCAATATTGATACATTATTATTATCTTAACTAATATCTATATTTTATTCAGATTTTCTTAGATACCTAATGTCCTTTTTCTGTTCCAGGATCCCATATTACCTTTAGTTGTAGGCACGTAAAAACCCTAAAAAATCTTCAAAGAAAGCAACAAGTTTCAAATTACCTTTGGTTCCAATATTTGTAACTAAAACCACTAAAGGAAAAATTTAACTCTTACTTGTCTAAAATCTAATGGTTGAATACAGACAAAAGGAAAAAGCTTATGGCTTACATCTCAAGGAAATAGTTTAAGGTATTTTATGGGCTGTAATAATGTACAACTGTAAGTGGAAGACCTGAATCCCTTTTTATTGTTCTGGAAGCAGATAATTAAAATATTAAAGGTCTGCCAGCATTTTTTGGTTTCTCATCTCCTAGCAAAGGGATTACTCAGACTTATTTTCCTTGGCAACCTCACACTCATATAATACAGGCCCAGTAATTTGAGCAAAGCTCTCCGTGAATTAGTTTCCCAAGACTGGATGCTTAAATGTTAGATTGTGGGGAAGTTTGCAGCAGGGGTTATTATAATCCCTCAATGGAGAGCAATTAAGGCAATGGCTTCTGATGCCCACAAATATGTGTGAGATCAATATACACTAACTCAGCTCATGCCTCCCTTAAGCCTGGGGAAGTCATGTGGAGTGAGGGAGAAGGACAGTGATCTGGGGTCCTGACTCGGGGTTCATGGTCCCTATCCTAGGTGAGTGTGTTCCACCCTTTGTCCCCATCAGATTCACAGAAAAGCTCCAAGGCAATGCAAACTTAGTCGATGCTCACTGGTGAAGTCACAAGAGGTTGGGGATGCCTCATGGGTCTTTCGCCAGATGTCATTCGATGACCTTCAAGGAGACTCACAGGCAAGACATAAGATATTGAGCATAAATTGCCACCCTCTCACCAGTACACAAAATCTCCTTATACTTCCTCTGTCATGGCTGAACCACATGCTGAAATTCCTGCTAAAGAAGAAGATGGATTTTGCTTGCTAATTTGATATGATACACTCCACAATTCCAGGCGGTAAAAGGTAAAAGAGGAAGTAAAGGATCCATAACATGCCTCTCTGACTTAGCTAATATAGGGATTTATTTGGATAGTATAAATATTTACGGAGTGCCTCTATGAGTCAGGCGCTAAGGACTGGGGAACCCATGGTCAACGTGAAGACCAGGGGTCTCTCACATCAGAAATCTGACTGACACAGCGTACCAGGGGCAATTGTTCCAGCATCCAATAGACAAACTCATGGGCGAAATCAACATTCAATTAAGCTGAATGCTTTCAAAACATAAAACGTCTGCTTTTCAGTTAGTTCTTTTAAAAAATAGCTTTATATATATATATATATATATATATATATATATAAAGCTATTTTTTTAAAGTATTTATTTTCTTGGCTGCATCAGGTCTGAGTTGTGGCACGCCGGATCTTTGTTGCGGTGCTCGGGTTTCTCTTTAGTTGTGGCACACGAACTCAGTAGCTGTGGCACGAGGGCTTAGGTGCCCTGCAGCATGTGGGATCTTAGTTCCCCAACCAGGGATCGAACCTGCGTCCCCTGCATTGGAAGGCGGATTCTTTACCACTGGACCACCAGGGAAGTCCCCAGTTAGTTCTTAATTATCTTAGTCTAGACGCTTTTGAGCACTTTAGTTCATTTCTATCATTAACCACGTTTAATCTGAAAGCAGTAATCCAATTGATACTTGAAGAGATCCTGGCTTCACCAACCAGTGGGCACAAATAAGGTTTAATTAATACTAATCGCTTGTATCTAGTTGGTTTGTGCTCCCATCTACCTGATACAGGTCCTTGCCTCCTTCCCACCCCCATGTCTACACAATAGAGTCTCCTCTAATCATTTCTTGGGGTCCCCAGGAGTGCCTCACCTGTATTCACAAATGGTCCTTTCATGTGCTCTGTCCCCAGCCACCATTGGATGTTGACTGTCCCCCACATGCCACTGCCATGGGGCTCCCTGTTAACTTGTTGCCTGGAGAGCAGTGTCTGGGGACATCCCAGTCTGTCCTCCAGGAGAGGCCAAATGATGCTATCTGCCCCTCATCCCTCTCTGTGCCAGAGCTGGGCTGCCCTCAGTGCAGAAGTGGGGAGAATGACTCTGTGCCCTGCTCAGTGTCACACTTTCTCACCTGGGCAGGGGCCACTGTGCCCCGCATCTCCGAGTTCTTGAGAGCCGTCCATGTAGTATCTGCCTACAACTCCACTGGATTCAGCCCAAGGCTTTAATTAGTCTGGGTTAAGAAGAGGCAAGTCAGGCTTCCCTGGTGGCGCAGTGGTTGGGAGTCTGCCTGCCGATGCAGGGGACGCGGGTTCGTGCCCCGGTCCGGGAGGATCCCACATGCCGCAGAGCGGCTGGGCCCATGAGCCATGGCCGCTGAGCCTGCGTGTCCGGAACCTGTGCTCTGCAACGGGAGAGGCCACAGCAGTGAGAAGCCCGCGTACCGCAAAAAAAAAAAAAAGAAAAAAAAAGAAGAGACAAGTGCTGTCCCGTCCCTCCACTCATTCCTGCCCCAGACCCTCACACATCATCTTTATTCTTCCTTCTTTTTTCTCAACAATTCTACATATACAAATAAGCACCTGAATACGGTCACCCTGTGAACTCATAAGACGTGTCCAGATGCACCTGTTCAGACTGGGCTGGGTGCAGTACAGGGCGGCTACTCTATGACAGCTCCGAGCTTGGAACTACAGAAGAATGGAAAGGAGTTTAGGACATTGTTACCCTAAGAGCTTATGATCCAGTCTAGTGAGAGTAATAAGACACATGACACAACTAGTGAATACTGCAAGGCTGTGAATAAAGAGGAGCTAGTGTGCTTGATCCAAAAGTGGTTTGATTGGGTGGTTTTGTTTCCCCATAACTTCTGTATTCCTTTCCTATCACCATTCTAACAAATTCCCACAAACTTAGTGGCTTAAAACAACGCAAATTTATTCTTTCACATTTCTGGAGGTCAGAAGTCCAAAATCAGTCTGACTCGGCTAAATTCAAGGTATTGGCAGGGCTAATCCTTCTGGAGACTCCAAGGGAGAATCCACTTCTTGCCTCTTCCAGCTTCGAGAGGCTGCTGGCATTCCTTGGCTTATGGCCACATCACTCCAATCTCTGCTTCTGTTGTCACTTTTTCTTCTCTCTCTCTTCCTGTATCCCTCTTAGAAGGACCTTTGTGATTACGTTGGGTCTACCCAGATAATCCAGGATAATTTCCCCATCTCAAGGTCTTTAACTTAATCATGTATGTAAAATCCTCCTTGCTTTGTAAGGTAATATTCATAGGTTCTAAGGGTAAGGACATGGATATCTTTAGGGGCCATTGTTCAGCCCACCACAATATCCAGCAAGCACAGTAGAAGATCAGAAAGAAAGTATTTTGGTTTTGTTTTTGTTTTTTTGCAGTACGCGGGCCTCTCACTGTTGTGGCCTCTCCCGTTGCGGAGCACGGGCTCCGGACGCGCAGGCTCAGCGGCCATGGCTCACGGGCCCAGCCGCTCCGCGGCACGTGGGATCTTCCCAGACCGGGGCACGAACCCGTGTCCCCTGCATCAGCAGGCGGACTCTCAACTACTGCGCCACCAGGGAAGCCCCGGAAGAAATAAGTCTATCTTTATGCACAGATTCCTTTCCGTAGAACCTTCCCCCGTCTTTTTAAAGCAATATAGACTCACAGGAAATTCAGAAACACTGAAAAACAAAAGTAAAACTCACCCATAGGAGAAGGAAAAGCTTCTCCTTTGAGTAGAATGCCAACTATCAATAATACATAGAAGTAATGAAGGAGTTAGAAAAATCACTATTTTGCAACCATTATAATCCTTGAGTGAGGAGCTTTTTTTTTTTTTCTTTGCGGTACACGGGCCTCTCACTGCTGTGGCCTCTCCCACTGAGGAGCGCAGGCTCCGGACGCGCAGGCTCAGCAGCCATGGCTCACAGGCCCAGCAGCTCCACGGCATGTGGGATCTTCCCGGACCGGGGCATGAACCCGCGTCCCCTGCATCGTCAGGTGGACTCTCAACCACTGCGCCACCAGGGAAGCCCAGAAAGAAAGTGTTTTGATCATATTCCATACTCTTGCTGTCTCTGTAAACATGTTACACACATTTAAATTAGTAGAAATGGGAATCGGACAGTTATTTCCATTCACCAGACTTGCTCACTAATAATTTCAAGGCCTCGCATTCCTCAGAATTTACAGGAGGACATTTGTAAATTAGGTTCAAGAAAAAACGATACAGAAAGATATTTTTGTTTTATGCTGAGCCTGTTCTCTGTTCAAATTTTCAATACAAGCAGCGCATTAAATTAACCATTACTTTAGATTTTTGGGAAGGTGGCTTTGGGGATGTTCTAATATCCCAAATATATATATATTCCTATTATCACTCTAATTCTGACATTACAAAATGACATAGCTTATGAATAATACTATAGTACTCTGTGTATTATAGTTGCTTATGAGGAGTAGTCATAGTACTTCAGAGCAGCACTAATACACTATATATTTTGACATGCACCTTGCTTTACTCTTATTATAACCTTGTATGCTAGGTATTATCATTCCCATGCCGTATTGAGAAAAATGACTCAGAAAAGCTCTTTGGCCCAAAAATATTCAGTGAGTTTAACAATCATAAAAATGCTTTAAATTGGGTCCCCTGAAGACCCGAATTGCATGCTTGAAGCTAATCTGGCCTAAATTCCAACTTATGGAGACATGAACTTGTATTTCCTCTTTTTCTAGATGAGGAAAGCTATCCGATGATAGCCAATAGTGTAGGTCTTACTGTATAAGTCAAATGAGAAATTGATCCCATCAGAATCACAGCGAACCCCGCTTCCTGGCTCTCACGACCGACCATGTGAACTTTGATGAAGGGGAAGTGATTTTTGTCAACAGAGACCTAACAAGGCGGTGACTTCAGAATCCCTTGGAAGGGTGTGTGAAAATTCAGTGGCTCGTACCAAGGACGGGGAGTGTGCCGTTGTGGAATGTGAAGAAGAAAGAAAAGACAACACTTCTCCTAGTAAGAAAACATGGGGGAGAAACCCAAATTAGCTTTCAACATTATAAGCCTTGAAATATTAAGCAATCAGAACGTTATTCCTCTTTCCAACATCATCTTACGTAGTGCTTCTCTCTAAACTGCCTCCTGCAGTGCACTTGTGGAGCAGGGCCAAGGAAAAGGAAGATGCTAAACATCTTTTTGTTTCAAAACATCATTCTCAAGGTCCTCCACCTAAAGCCTTCATCCAGCATCTCTGCGAGCCTCTCATCCACAGAACACACAGTAGCCAACATGTCCTCCCTGGCCTCCATGGGAAGGGTGATGGCACAGCCACAGACGAGTGGGAACTGGGCCTGAGAACAGGTGGCCACACAATTCTGGGTCCTAGAAAGGAGTCTCAGCCCACACTTCTCCTGTATTTCTATTTAACCCTCGCTATCCCTCTAACAAGGGGCAAGGTAGGGATAAGGCTTAAAGCGCAACCCCCTTGGGCAAGAATGTGTTTACTTAAGTCTGTACTAAGGCTTAACCAAGTGATATTAGACCTCTGTATGAGTGGGGTTTTAGCACCAGGCATCTGAAAAGGGTGGATGAGGGGATGACCAAGGCATGAAGAGGAAGGCACAGCAAGGGGACAGCAGAGCAGGAGCCTCGAGCTCATTCCCACCTCCTCAATCCCACTCTCTTGTGCTCTCTACCCCCTCAAGGATTCCAGAGAGTGAAATAAATTTATCTGGAGAGCCTGGAGTCAGCAAATGGAGAGAGAGAAACCTTCAAAGAAAATACAAAAGAAAAGCGTTTTCTCACTTAGAACTCACTGTTTTCTGGTCTCTGCCCCTCTAATTCCATCTCCACCTGGCACCTCCATGAACGTCCTGAAGCACAGACCTACACGGGTCTCCCCTGCTTACAAACCTTCAGCGCCTCACTTTTGCCTCTTGCAGGGGCCTCCAAAGGGGGTGTGTACATCCAAGGGAGTACACGAGCCAGTGGGGTACAGCTGACCATACTCAAACTTCCATTTTTATTTTTCATCTGAAGTATTTAAAATTCTACTCTTCGTGTATAGTATAATTGTGGTATTTCTAATACCTTTATAAATTAAAAACTATATCTACTGGGGAGGGGTTTTATTGGTGGGGTGAAGATCAGAAACGTTTGGAGATCAAACCGCTTAGCTTGGCTGGCACAGTCCCGGCCTCATGGCCCCAAGACATGCCAAGTACTCTAGTCTGAGATTTTTGCTCAAGCAACTCCTCTATTTATGCAGCACCTCAGCTTTCCTCACCCCATCCCCTCTCTTCTCAGTCCACACAGCACCATCTCTGGGAGCCTTTCCCATTTCTCCCTGCCCAACACTTGGTCTGTGTCTTTAATAAGCACTCACCATGCACATCACCTTATAGTTAGTTGTCCAGTTGTTTGTTCCCAGAGTACATGCGATGTTCCTTGAGCAACCCATTAGACTCCAGCAGTGAGCGAGGCCATCTTAACTGCTGTCCACGTCAGCAGGCAGTGTGTGCCCTTTTGACAAAATACACTCCAAGAGTATGGGTACACGTCTCACTTTGTGGGATACACCTAAGATTCCAAATTGTCTCCTTTTCAGGAATTCCTCTCATTTTCACCACCTCCAAATCTTCAAGGATTTTTGCAGGGACACACTCTGGGGATTACATTTGGGAGAGACATCCTCACTTAGCTCCACAAGTCCTGCTTCAAAGCAGGTTTCTTGGGATGTCCAGACGCTGGATTTCTTCTCCCTTTCTTCCCCGTGCTGCGTTCAGATTTATATTTCAGACTGTCTGCTTCTTGCTGGAGCATCTCATCAGTGTCTGCTTCTCTTCTCCAGTTTCTTCAATGGAGTCTTTCCCTTAATTCTATTTGCACTTAAAAAAATCACTTCTAATTTCCAATTCAACTTACATCTGAATTAAAATCTGAAATCACTCAATTTTTGATTGCAGTAAGGATTTGGAGAGTGTCACTCTATTTTCCCACAATCGTATGTCTTGTCTTTTGTGTTAAGACTATCGAATTCAAAGCATCATTCTTCATGACATTTCAAATCTGTTTCAGGCAAATGGTCCAAATGCGATCCTCCCGCTGACACAATATCTCCTTACTAGTAATACCTTCTTATAAACAAAACTAGTCCAGTTTGAAACATTCCTTTTGGAGCCAAGTATAAACATTATCTACATTTTGGGTGTAATCCTAGATTGAGAAGGAATCTGTGTGGAATTTGTTTTGAAGTAACTGATGTCTGTATCTGCTCAATTCAGGAGTCTTTGCTTTCATGCAGCTAGCTGCTAGTATTAATTGCTCTCAGAATTTCTCCAACTGAGATTTAAAAATAATATTTCAAGTGAGTCTGAATAGGAGCTCTGGTTTCTAAACATGTTCAGTGATTCAATGATCAAAGATTTAATGGCCATACCTTGTTTTCAGCATCTTGCCTGAAAAGCTTAGGTGGACTGACACCACCTGAGCTTCTTTTGTCATGGTTGCATAAAGCTGTTCATTGTATCTCACAACCTAGGTATGTCAGAAACTTCTAGTGCCCACCAATACCCACATTCTCCTCTCCTCTCCTGGCCAAGTGCTGGGCTTCATTTCCAAGCTGCTTGCAGCCACATGGTACCATGTGGCTGAGTTCTGGCCCATGAAATGTGGGCAGAAGATACTGTGGAGGGGACTCCCCTGCTGGTCCAGTGGTTAAGACTCCCCACTTCCCCTGCAGAGTGCATGGGCTCGATCCCTGGTCAGGAAACTAAGATCCCGCATGCCGCACAGTGCGGCCAAAAAAAAAAAGAAAAAAATACTATGGAGGACCTGAGAGCCCTAGAAGTTGGTCTAAATAAATAAATAAATAAATAAAGCCTGGGTCACTGAATGACTGTGGAGCGGAGCACACCCTCCCTGCCTCCACCCCCCTTTTAATGGAATTAGGCTGCATGTAAGGGAGAAATGAACCTTTACCCTAGTTTCACTGTGCATTTGTTCATTAGTAGGCAGACTCCAGCATGGCATAAGCAGAATGGCGCCCTGCCCCTCCCTTTGCCTCTGGCCCTCCCTATGTCCCAACCTTAGGGGTGTGGAGGGGGCTTATATCAGGACACAGTCTGCAAATCTCAGTGATGGAGCCCACAAAAAGCTGGGATGCTGAGAAATGATCTGTCAGAGGAAGTCAGAGGATTCCAGCCCCACAGGACCCCTCAACTGCCCCTTCCCACTGCCACCCCTGCCAACCTCCTATCCTGTCAATCCCTCTATCCTACTTTTGATTTTAAAAATTCTGGTCACTCTATGCTAATTACGTAGGTAATTTTCCTTTTATGTTTCTCACTCAAGAAATATTTCTCAAATCAGATATTATGAACTTAACCACTCCCAGGCAGTCCTAGGTACAGACTTAATATCCCATACAAATTGTTATTATAATTATTATCACATTGGTTCCAGTGTGTCTTTGACTGGGGTATAACCCCTTGACGAAGCTCTTACTAGCTTGATTTTCTAGCACAGTGCCTAGCACAAAGCAAGCGCTCAACAAATGTTTACCAAGTGACTGAAAAAAGCATAGTGTACCAAATGTCAGTGTACCAAGACACTTTTTTTTTTTTTTTTTTTTTTTTTGTGGTACGCGGGCCTCTCACTGCTGTGGCCTCTCCCGTTGCAGAGCACAGGCTCCGGACATGCAGGCTCAGCAGCCATGGCTCACAGGCCCAGCCACTCCGCGGCATGTGGGATCCTCCCGGACTGGGACACGAACCCACGTCCCCTGCATCGGCAGGTGGACTCTCAACCACTGCACCACCAGGGAAGCCCCCAAGACACTTTTAATTGCTTCTTATAGATATCCCAGTTCAGATTGGCTTGAGTAGGGAAAAAAAACTTGGCTCATATATTTTTAAAAAATCAAGGAAGAATGTCAGGCGTGGCTTGATCTGGGTGCTGAGAAAAAGATTGTTACGAATGTCTCTCTACTTCTTGTCTCTGTTTTCCTCTGTGTTGGCTTCATTCTCAAGCTCACCCATTCTGGACACAAGGCAGTTACCAATAGATTCGTATTTCCCTTCTACAAGCTGAGCAACCCCCAGAGAAAAAAGTGTGTTTCCCAACAGTGCCCCCCCCTACCATGGGCAGGAGCAGGTCAAGGGGCAGGGGCAATGTGATGTATCTGTGCTTACTCTGCTTATGCCAGGCTGGAAGTTGCCTACAGATGAATAGATACATAGTGAAAGTAGGGTGTTCATAATCCACATTCAACAAACCTGAAGAAAGAAATCCATGGTAAAGCTGAAGGAGATCCTTAAAAAACTAAAAATAGAGCTACTGTATGATCCAGAAATCCCACTCCTAGGCATATATCTGGAGAAAACCATAATTCGAAAAGATACATGCACCCCAGTGTTCACTGCAGCACTATTCTCAATAGCCAAGACATGAGAGCAACCTAAATGTCCATCAACAGAGAAATGGATAAAGAAGATGTGGTACATATATACAATGGAATATTACTCAACCATAAAAAAGAACAAAATAATGCCATTTGCAGGAACATGGATGGACCTAGAGATTGTCATACTGAGTGAAGTAAGTCAGACAAATACAAATATCATATGCTATCGCTTATATGTGGAATCTAAAAAAAAGGGTACAAATGAACTTATTTACAAAACAGAAGTAGAGTCACAGATATAGAAAACAAACTCACGGTTACCAGGGGATAAGGGTTGGGGGGGATAAATTGGAAGTTTGGGATTGACATATACACACTACTATATATAAAATAGATAACTAATAAGAACCTACTGTATAGCACAGGGAGCTCTACTCATTACTCTGTAATGGTCTATATGGGAAAAGAATCTGAAAAAAGAGTGGATATATGTATATATATAGCTGATGCAGTTTGCTGTATACCTGAAACTAACACAACATTGTAAATCAACTATACTCCAATAAAAATTTAAAAAAAAACTGTAGGAGAAAAATGTCCAACTAGCCTCTCTGTGGAAACCCCATCAACTGGTTACCAGGGATACTTGTCCCCCTCTGTAACCCTTCATGAGGCTTCAGGCATCTGGCCTCCCTGTTCTGGCCTTCAAGTTCCCTGATGTCCGGAAGGCAGCGCCCTCGCTGCTGAGGCCCAGCCAGGGCCTTGACTGCTAGGAAGTTGCTCACAAATCCCTTTGGGGATCTCCAGCTCCACTGGAGAGCTCCAAGAAATCCATATCTTTTTCCCTTCTTACCCCTTGTCTTCTTCCATGCACGCCTCTGAATGGTAACAGCACCTAAAAGAATGAGGGAGACACTTTTGTCACCAGGTTCCAGCTGATGTATAGATGCCCATCCCTCCCTTTCCCTCTAAGGCTGGGGTCAGAGCAGGCCATTGATACTGATGACAGCATTCCTAGTTCTGGGATGACGGGGTTACTGGGACATGAAGTCCTAGAAACCTCCTGTGGAATCTGGGACAGGTGATCATCTAAAATTATCTGTATTTAATAAATTATGCACTGTTCCTGACTAAGTGGGGTGTTTGCCACCACATTCTAACACTATTTTTTTTTTTTTTTTTTTTTTTTTTTTTTTTTGCGGTACGGTGGCCTCTCATTGTTGTGGCCTCTCCCGTTGCAGAGCACAGGCTCCGGATGCACAGCCTCAGCGGCCATGGCTCACGGGCCCAGCCGCTCCGCAGCATGCGGGATCTTCCCGGACCGGGGCACGAACCTATGTCCCCTGCATCGGCAGGCGGACTCACAACCACTGCGCCACCAGGGAAGCCCTAACACTATTTAAAACTGTTAAGCCTCTCGTTCAGGGAGAATTCTACATGTTTCTCAAAGCCCTTTCTTTTACTACAAAATGAACTAATGAATAAATCCTTTAAGAAAACCCTGCGCCATGGACCTAGAGATTGTCCTACTGAGTGAAGTAAGTCAGACACAGAAAGACAAATATCATATGATATTGCTTATATGTGGAATCTAAAAAAATGGTACAAATGTACCCATTTACAAAACAGAAATAGAGTTACGGATGTAGAAAACAAACTTACAGTTACCAAGGGGAAAGGTGGGGGAGGGATAAACTGGGAGATTGGGGTTGACATATACACACTACTATATGTAAAACAGATAACTAATAAGAACCTACTGCATAGCGCAGGGAACTCTACTCAGTACTCTGTAATGACCTATATGGGAATAGAATCTAAAAAAGAGTGGATATATGTATATGTATAACTGATTCACTTTGCTGTACACCTGAAACTAACACAACATTGTAAATCAACTATACTCCAATAAAAATTAATTTAAAAACCCATTTGAAAAATCCATTTTTAGAAAGAATAAAAACACTACTTATACTTAAAAAAAAAAAGAAGAAAACCCTGTGCCAACTTCAAAATAAACACAAACACTATCGAACACCTTATCCAGTCTCCCGAATGGATTTTAGCCTACCTCTCTCCTGTGATCCTATATTTGTGTGTACATTCAGGAGAGCTTTCTCGGTTCAGCCTTCCTTGTCTTCCTCTTTTGCAGATGAGCCCTTGGGGCAGGGTCCGGCTCTTGCTCTTTTTTTTTTTTTTTTTTTTTTTGCGTTACGCAGGCCTCTCACCGCTGTGGCCTCTCCCGTTGCGGAGCACAGGCTCCGGACGCACAGGCTCAGCGGCCATGGCTCACGGGCCCAGCCGCTCCGCGGCATGTGGGATCCTCCTGGACCAGGGCACGAACCCGTGTCCCCTGCATCTGCAGGCGGACTCTCAACCACTGCGCCACCAGGGAAGCCCTCTTGCTCATTTTTGTTTCTTCTGCTTGGCCTTACCTGACTCCTGCCTTTGCCTCCTTCCCTTTCCCTACTCTCATAGCCTCTGGTCCTCACACGTAGGCCTGACCCACCTTGGGCTCTGGAAGCAGAATCAAGTCCTTTAGAACATAAGCTCACTGTCTTATTCTGGGCTGTATCCCCTGGGCTAGCAAAGTGCCTGCCACCTAGTAAACTCCCAATGGGCATTTGTTGAATGAATGGATGTATTATGATTGCCGTGAACCAATGTCTTACCGTCCATTCAAGTTTACTTGGCTGAGCTGATTTTTAATCTCCCAGCACTCACTCCACCAACCTGCTGATGGACTTGTGCTGCCTGCCTGTGTACCTGACCCCAGCATTTTTTTTTTTTTTTTTTTTGCGGTACACGAGCCTCTCACTGTTGTGGCCTCTCCCGTTGCGGAGCACAGGCTCCGGACGCACAGGCTCAGCGGCCATGGTTCACGGGCCCAGCTGCTCCGCAGCATGTGGGATCTTCCCAGACCGGGACACGAACCCGTGTCCCCTGCATCGGCAGGCGGACTCTCAACCACTGCGCCCCCAGGGAAGCCCCTGACCCCAGCATTTTTAGCTCCGCCCCCCACCTTAGGTTCCACATGGATTTACTCTGCCACCTTGTAGCCTCATCTTGCTCCCCGAGGGATGCAGGTCTGCCCGGCTTCTTTCCTGCTGTTACCATCCTCTCTGGACACATGTTTAAATCCCTGGAATGACCGTCCATCAATCCTTCCTTACCATGCTTCCTGCAGGGGGCCATCACTAGCTCTGGACTCCCCTATTCAGAGGTCTTATACCCAGTATCTTGCCATGCCCACCACCATATGTATAGATGCACTGAACTGAATTGTTTGGTCTGTATGTTCAGTCATCAGCTGACTCAGGAGAAATTTCCTTAGTTTTGCAAAACTGAAATCTGGTGCCCTATTTCATAATGTGAGGCTTATTCCAATCACACCATAAAAGAAGGCCACACATCTATTATATGCCAGGCACTGTAGGGCATTTTCCCCCAAACTGGACATCAGGGCTGCTCTTTAAATTAAACATGCATTCCTACCTTATTTAGGTCATTTAACAGTGCTTATAGATTGCTTCCTTTTGGAGCCCTATAGCAAGTTATTTAATAAAGTCAATTTATAAAATTTGTTCTGGGAAAGGAGTAGATAAATCAGGATCATTGTGATTAACTGGTGTGTGATTAATCTTTTCATTGTCGAGTAACACAGTTAAAGTGGATTCTAATACTGGACTAGGAGACCAGGAAGAGTATGAATGGTCCTACAAACGGATTAATATGATCGAGGGGAGCATGTTTGTCTAGTTAGAAATTGAAGTTTACCATTAACTAAATGTTTCACCGGTATTCATGCTGTGTTCACAGGTAGCACGTGGGTAGCTGATTCCGACAAGGAAAACTGTTTGTCTCCTGAATTCCAGGAAGTCAGATACTGAGGGGGGGTGGGGGTGGAGATATGTGCCTGTTTAGAGAGTAGACAGGTATTCAGTACTGGCAACGGGAAGTTTGGAGGATGTGCGCACTCAAATCACTCCAAATCCTTGCCCACAGACAGGCTGCGGTAGGTCTCCTGTCCGGCATCTGCTCTTGCTTACTTGTTGGCATGTTAGTCTCAGTACCAACAGACATCACGGGGAGTTTTACAGCTCAGGTGAGCAGAGTTCATGGGATTGGCTGAGGCCTCCCAGGAGGTTCTGAGAAAAGAGCATTGCCTGCACTTGGGCTCCTAGCATTGCCTGCTTTTGCTAGAAACTGCAAGAGAGAAAGTTTAAGACGGGTTATTCAGGGGGCTCCTTTTCCGGAAGCTGCACATTTCTAATGAGAGGCTGTGATCACAGAGCTGCACATTTTCTTTCAGGTGAGTTCCAATGAATCGGCTCATGAAGGGGAAGCTTGCTGGCCCAGCCTGAGACAAGAATGGCACCACCCTCTGGGTGCAGCTTCCTTGTGATCGGTGCACTGGGAGTCTTTGCACTTGACTGCTTCGCGACAGCTCAGAAGAACAGCACACTAATTTTCATGAAGGAAAACACCATTCGGAAGTGCAGCTGCTCTGCAGACATCCGTGACTGTGACTACAGTTTGGCCAACCTGATGTGCAGCTGTAAAACCGTCCTGCCTTTTGCAGTCGAGCAAACCAGCTACAATGACCATTTGACCATCTGGTTCACAGACACATCTGCCCTGGGACCCCTGTTGAACTTCACGCTGGTCCGGGACCTGAAGCTTTCTCTGTGCAGTGCCAACATTCTCCCCACTGAGTACCTGGCTATTTGTGGTCTGAAGAGGCTTCGCATCAGCACCGAGGCCAAGCATCCCTCCCCAGAGCAGAGTTTACTCATCCATGATGGTGGGGAGAGAGAATCCAGAGAGAAGCCCATGTTGTTACACCAAGGCTGGCAAACCTGTATGTATATCTCCTTCTTAGATATGGCACTTTTCAACAGGGAGTCATCCTTAAAATCATACAGTATTGCAGACTCTGCCAGCGTGGCCAGCAACTTCCCCTACTTTTCCTACTTTAAAACCTTCCCAATTCTAAGCAACAGAAGCTATGTTGTCACATTCATTTACTAACATTGTAGCTGTGTCCAACCTTTGGGACCTTTGGCACATTTCAACAAGGAATCTGTGAACAAGGTCATGGGTATTCCTATCCTCCACTTCACTTCATCCCCAGCCCCCATTCTGCCGGCCCTCTCTGCTCTGCTCATACCCATCCATGGTAAAACAAAATAAAAAGAGCCAAAAACCCTACTTGATTCAGTCCAGAAATGAGCCTTGAGGGCCAGCTAGAGGCTAGGTCCTTGCTACTTGGGGGCAGGTGGAGAAATGTCAGATCAGAAATGGAGAGACCAGTACACCCCAGGAACTGCTTAGTGGAGCTCAGCAGAGGGGATGACCCCCAAGAAAGGCGTCTTCCTTCAAAACATTGCCTTAATTTTTTTTTTTTTTTGCTTCATTTTGTTAGAGAGGTTGGAATTCCCCTAAGTAGAGAATGATAGACTTCAGCATTTTGAGACCATGAGTGCCACAAAATGATTAGGTTCTCTTAGACTGGTATTTTCCAAATATCTTGTTAAGAATATTCACATTGAGAAAGGGTAGTCTTGTGAGTGTGTTCAGTGAGGGAGGTTTGAAGCTTGGAGGATAGGGTGGGACCTTAGGACCCAATGAGGGCACTAGGGTCCTGAGGAAGGGATACAGAAATCAAAATTGGAAGTCACAAAAGCCAAGTGCATTGGGTTTTTTCCTTAGAGCAAGGCCTAAACCCAGGGAAAGTTTCCCTCTTCTAGTCCTTCATGTCCTTCTCTTGTCTTGCCTCCTATCTTTGGCCCCGCTGTACCACTTCCCCCTTTTTCCTCTCATTGTCTTCATCCCCCTCCTCCTCCTCCTGCTCCAGAAATCAGAACTTAGATTAATACCAGGAGAGCTATGTTTGACTACACTAGGGACTAGCTTGGGAATGTAACAGTCCCTTATAACATTACTCCCATGGGTAAATATGTCCAGATTACTAACAGATAATTAATGAAAGAACTTTTAGCACTCGGTCCATTTGGAAGTTTAAGACTGGAAAGCCAAGATACTTTGTATGATGGGGTTAACACAAAACGGTTTTATGTGCATTGATACAAGGAACTCACACAACATATTTCTTTTTTTAATTAAATTGACTTGGGGATTCCCTGCTGGTCCAGGTCAGGATGCCACAGTCTCACACCTGAGGGCCCAGGTTCAATCCCTGGTTGTGGAAGTAGGATCCTGCAAGCCATGTGACACAGCCAAAAAAATAAAAAATAAATACATTTAAAAATTAATTAAACTGACTCATCATTGTACGAAAAAAATCTTCTCTCCCAGAGACCCAACTTACCATCAAAGTGGAATGTAAAGAATCTGTGGCAATTATGGTATAAATGTCTAAATTCAGAGTGCAAAGAATTTGAAACATTACTGAATTTATGATATCATAATAAGAAATAGTTCTATTATGAAATGACAGGCTGTCTTGGAATTGACGACTTTACATCACATTCATCACATTTTTCTCTTAACCTTAACACAGGGTGACTGAAATAACCTGAAATGTCTACATTTGCTTAATTGGTGGGGGATTTGGCCATTCGAGCTAATTAGCATGCATCTATAATGTCAGTGTTTAAATTAGGCCAAAACTAAGACCAAATATGAATTTTAATAGAAAAATGTAATGACCTCATTACTGACATTGTATTTGAGAGGTAACATTAAAGTGATGGAAAAGAAGAAAAACAGAGGGAGAAAGAATGGCAAGAAAGATACAAGTGAAAAGATTAATAATAAATATATTTACTGTCATTAGTTACTGAAAATGTAACAAATTGAATTTTAACAGATTTTTATTAATAAAGTATAAAATTAACTGACGTTAGACATTATGAGCATCTTAATGTACATATCTCCCATTTGGTGGCTTTTAATAGTTTCAGAGCCCTTTCACATGTGTTTTAAGTGATGCTTATAAGAAATAATTGTGGGTCAATGGGACTTAAATCAATAGAGGAGGAAAGCTAATTAAGTTATAAATCAAGCCTGAGGTTGCCAGGTTTCCAGACTGAAATGCAGTTCAGGTTGTGCTGACAGAGGACAAATAAGCATATACATGGGGAAACAGGGCATTTGGTGCTCAGTCACAGGGTTGGGAGGACAATAGGGAGTGGTGGGGATTGTGGCAAGCTGAGCATGCACATCCACCTGAAGGGTCCACAGCAGTGCAAGCTGGCTGAGTGTCACTGCCATGGGAGAATACAGCAGGGCCAGATCTGATCCTTCAAGGGAATTAGGAACTCCAGGTGATTTGTAAATGTTGGCACATTATTCTGCTTTTTTGTTTGTTGCTTTAAATACCACTGTGTGGGTCAGACTATGTCAGTGGTCCCCATGGAGTCTGGGACTAGCCATTTGTCACCTCTGATCAGTGGTGTGCTAGTAAAAGTTTAACCACCAGCTCTCCCCCCAAAAGTCTGTGTGTAGATATAAATGTGCATAAGTTTATTATAAATTTTATTGATAGAAAGGATGTGTAGCACAAAATTTACAAATGATAATAAAATGTGTAATGCTCTTCATTATAAACTCTGTACGCAATTAACTCTCAAAGAATGCTTTAGTTGATTTTTGCCAAAATCTTGTATCCAAAGCCAACCTAGGGTGGCAATTGATGAGCAAGTATAATTCTGGCATAAGTGTTGGTTGATATTTTCATTTATGTTAGGAGTAAGAGGAAAGTTAAACAATAAAGACGTATGTGGGAACGTCACTTGTTAGTCAATGATGTAAGCAACTTCTTTGCTGAATCAAATAATTGGTTTCAAATACTGGAGGAAATCTTCCTCAATTTAGGGGACTAGTCACAATGTAAGGGCTACGGACATGATACATTTTTAAGTTTAGTCTGCACTGTTAACATTTTTCCCAACACACTCAACAAAACAATAAATAAAACCCTGATATGTAGTGTTTTTAAAGACATTTTAAAGACATATTTCTTAGCTTTATCCACTGAGAGGGCCAAGAAGCAATGACACTCCTGTAGCAAAAAGCACACCGATACTTACATTTTGGTTCCTCAAAACCATTCCCCATTAAAACAAACAAAAAAACAACAACAAAGAAAATAGGACCCCGGGACTTCAACGCCCGGAGCCCGTGTTCGATCCCTGGTCAGAGAACTAGATCCCACGTGCTGCAACTAAGTGTTCACGCCGCAACTAAAAGATCCCACAGGCGGCAACTAAAACCTGGTACAGCCTAAATAAATAAATAAATATTTTTAAAAAAGAAAATAGGGCCTTGAAGAAATAACTGATTCCACAGGGCTAGGGCAGCAAAAATTTAAGGGTGAGCCTGGAACATCTTAATGTGACAGAAAGTAAGAAAAGCTCAATCAACTGATGGGGACATATAAAAAAATATAGAAGTCAGCTTAAAGGATTCCACTGGTCACAAAGGGACCATCTGAGCATCAATATGATCAATTACCAGAGTGGATTTTAGCATATTGACTTGAAAAAAATTCCATGAGTTAGTACCGTCAAAACTAAGGAAGGAAGGAAGGAAGGAAGGGAGGGAGGGAGGGAGGGAGGGAGGGAGGGAGGGGAGGAGAGGAGAGGGAGGGAGGGAGGGAGGGAGAAAAAGAAAGAAGTGGGGGCCTCCCTGGTGGCGCAGTGGTTGAGAGTCCGCCTGCCGATGCAGGGGATGCGGGTTCGTGCCCCGGTCTGGGAGGATCCCATATGCCGCGGAGCGGCTGGGCCCGTGAGCCATGGCCGCTGAGCCTGTGCGTCCGGAGCCTGTGCTCCGCAACGGGAGAGGCCACAACAGTGAGAGGCCCGCGTACAGCAAAAAAAAAAAAAAAAAAAAAAAAAAAAAGAAAGAAGTGGGAATGGGGAAGGGAAAGTACTACTTTACAGAAGAATGGCAACTAATACATATAGAAGGAATAATAGAAATACAAAATCACCATTTTGCAAACACCACAATAATAATTAATTCTGTAAAGAATCATTAATGGATGCTAAAATGATTGGATGAAATATTGTCTAAAAGTATTATCATCCTGCAGATTATTTATAAACCACAAATGGTCCCTTTATGATGGAGAAAGGTCCCTAAATGAGTGACTGAACTTAATGGGACAAATTGGCATCATGGGCTGCCTGATGTGATACACTGAGAAGGACACGTTACCTATGTAGTATTCTTGCCTAAAATGTTAAACCTGCATCTAATCCAAATCCAAGTTGAGGAACATTCTGCAAAAACAACACATAAGCAAACCAAAAAAACTGGCCTGGACTTTGCAAAAATATCAGTGTCATGAAAGTTTTAAAAAAGGGATGA
Organism: Mesoplodon mirus; assembly: GCF_964341445.2. Lineage (NCBI taxonomy): Eukaryota > Metazoa > Chordata > Mammalia > Artiodactyla > Ziphiidae > Mesoplodon > Mesoplodon mirus. The sequence continues at coordinate 135,032,622 of NC_138982.1, read as the reverse complement.
GCTGTTCTAGAATGAAGGAGACTAACTAGTCATGACAACTAAATAATGTGCAATCTCCACTGGATTCTGAATTGGGGAAAAACCAACAGCTATAAAAGACAGGAGAATGGGACTTCCCTGGTGGTCCTGTGGTTAAGACTCCCGTGCTTCCACTGCATGGGGTGCGGGTTTGATTCCTGGTTGGGGACCTAAGATCCTGCATGCTGTGCGGCATGGACAAAAAAAAAGGGGGGCAGGAGAAGATAGATGTCTCAGCTCAAGCAAAGAGAGTAAATATCTCTTTCTCTGACTTTTGGTTATATTCAGGCCCTCAAATGATTGGATGTTGCCCATCCACACTGGTGAGGGTGATCTTACCTCTACCAGACACCCTCACAGACACACCCAGAAATAATGTTTTGTCAGCTGTCTGAGCATCACTTGGCCCAGTCAAGTTGACACATAAAATTAACTGGCACAAACAGGAAAAGGCAACTCCATAGAATAAGCATCCATTTTATCTAGTGAGAACAAACTGCTGTCCCCTTCATGATGGAAAGGGTCTAGTATAATGAAATTGGCTCGTCCTCCCAGGGAGTGATCCATATTGGGGAATCAAGATTGGTCTCTGCTGTTGACAGGTTGGATGCTAAACAGATCAGAGGTCCATTTGAATCCATACAAACCTTAATCCCTGACACCATGGCTACTTTGTTCATGAGCCCATTGGGTAAGCACAGGAATAGCTAGGGAAAGAGGTAGACTGGTATCTATAGAATGAGTCATCTCACCCACCTTATTATTGAGAGCACCCTTTTTGGTGGGGGCACTTCGGAGTATTCACATAGACACAAACGTCCTCTTACCTGTGCCTATTTTGAGTCTATGCTTATAACTCTTCCCCACATCTCCTTGTCTTATTCCTTCCAAGTCCTGTAACATTCACCCCAGCCTTTCTTCCTCTGGGTTTTGTGAGAGAAGTAAATCATATCGAAAATGATTTGAACGACTATTCTCTCAATTCTCCCAAGATGGAACACACCTAGATGCATACAAGATAAATTAATTTATTACGTAAAATGGATACCTTTGGGCATTATAGCTAATTGTCTGTAGGAACACCAGTTGAGAAGTGGTGATCCAGCCAAGCCATTAATTACTACTAATGAGTCAGAATAGATCTGTAGTTCTACTCATGTTCTTTCCAGGCAAAGCAGACAACGAGATGAACTGCTTGGTGTTCTTCTGCTGGGAAGGTTTCCCTTCACTACTTCCCTCCTGCCTATGCCTGATTGGGGCTATAATGCTACTGAGCCCACTTCAGATGATGCCAGCACGTCATGTGGAACCATATGTGTTCTAGACTTGAATTTTGTCTTCCTTAATCAATTGGTCATAGGTATGGCTCAAGGGACAGTTAGCAATGCATCAAGAGTAAGAGCAACAAAGCACAGAGAACAGGTAAGTACTCTTTCAACTTGCTTGTGTCTTCAAGATCGCTAGCATCCAGTCACATATATATGACTTCCACTCATTTATAGAGGGCTGTTTTGCATGCCCATCATTATATTTTTAGTAGATCAGATAACTTCAGTTTATTTGGGACAACTAAGATCATATGGTCACTTGGTGTCCCATGGTTAAATATTCAGTCTCTATTAGGGCTTACATCAAGCCAGGAGCAATTTCTCAAAAGGAGAATACTTATTTGTCATTTAATTGAATTCAACTTCAGCTTACTACCTGATCCATACTGGTCACAGGCCTAAGATTATCCTTACTATAAGAGTATTTAAAGCCACAGGACAATTTGGTCACCTAACAAGAGAGAGAAAAAGAGGGCCCAGGATCAAACAATAAAGCACCTGAATACTTAGGGATCACTTAGAGGAGAGCCAATAAAGGGTTGACAAAGTTAGTGAGGAAGGAAATAACATGAGTCTGGGATGTTTTTGAAGGAATGGTGTTCTGGTAAACGTTTAATAATCAGCTCTCAAGGAAAAAGAAGTCCAATTTGAGGCATTTGCTGGTTTCCATGGTGTAAATACTCCTACCATGGCCAATTTCAAGCTACAGTATGGCATCGCTGAACTTGAAGTTGGGAGATGTGCAGAATCAGCTCTGTAAGCTAGAGGAGCCAGCCCCAGCACACCATAGAGAGGACAGTGTTTTCAGTAGGAGAGTGGGGTCAGTTCCCTTGAAGGCTGTTGATGGGTCAAATAAGGTAAACATAGAAGGGTCCTCTGGCTTTGCGAGAGGTAAGTCATTGGTGACCTCAATAATGGAAGTGTTAGTGAAGTTGTAAGGACAGAAGTCAGGTTGGAGAGGTTTGAGGAATGAATGGGACATAGGAAAGGGCTGGAGTTAGTGAAGACAAGTGTATGGAGAAGTCTAGCTGTGAAGGAGACCAGAGAAACAGAGCAGAGGCTGGAAAGAGGGGTCAAAAGAAATTTTAGGATGGACTTACTAACATAGTGTGCATGCTGGTGGGAATGACACAGTACAAAGTGTTGATGAGGCAGAAGACAGGAAGGCCCAAAGAGTGAAGCCTTTGAGGGGATAGAATTCTGAGCACAAGTTGATGAATTCATCTTTGATAGGGAGAAGGCCACGTTTTTCATTTTCATGAGTGGAGGCAAGGAAGAGGAGTACAGATGCAAGTTGGTTTGTAGATGTGGTTCCCTCTGATGGTTCTCTCTTTTCAGTAAAGAATTATGTAGTTATTAGTTGGGGATAGCATGAAGGGTTTGAGAAGAGTACATAATACTCTCCTGGTATGGGAAAGCACACTGACCAAGGGAACATTAAAAATACTAGATAGGGGCTTCCCTGGTGGTGCAGTGGTTGAGAATCTGCCTGCTAATGCAGGGGACATGGGTTCGAGCCCTGGTCTGGGAGGATCCCACATGCCGCGGAGCAACTACGCCAGTGAGCCACAACTACTGAGCCTGCGTGTCTGGAGCCTGTGCTCCGCAACAAGAGAGACCGTGATAGTGAGAGGCCCGCGCACCACGATGAAGAGTGGCCCCCTCTTGCCACAACTAGAGAAAGCCCTCGCACAGAAACGAAGACCCAACACAGCAAAAATTAATTAATTAATTAATAAACTCCTACCCCCAATATCTTCAAAAAAGAAAAAAAGTCAATTTACCTCTTAAAGTATTTCCTGCTTCTTCTTTGCTTATTGGTTTGCTAAGAGCTATTAAGTCAGATGTGAAATTTGTATTTTGCTAGAATACACATTTTCTGTAGAATTTCAAATGTATTGTCACTGGGTTCCGTATCACATTTTCTCATGATTAATTTGGTTCTTCCTCGTGTCTGGTTATATGTAAAGTTGTGGGGATACGTATGTGTGTTCTGTATTCTTCCTTAATTAAGCTTGGGTTTTTCCTTGAAATTCCTATGTTTTGGGATTTATTTTATTATTTTCTAATTTATTAATTACTGTTTTATCTTTGACTATTCCTACTCCACACATTCTTTGAATTGTTTTACTGGGTTTTTCTTTCCTTTGTCATTTCTGAGGCTGAATACTTTATTTCTGTTTTCACTTTGGTAATTATAAACTTAAAGTTATACATTATTCTCTGTGTACCCCTTTAGCTATGTACCATATATGTTTATATGGAAACAACATTTTTATTAATTTCTAGAGTTTTTAGATAATGTATATTTTATTTCCTTTTGGATTCAGAGATTTAGAAGATGGTTTATTAATTCCAAGTAGCTAAGGCTTTTTTTTTTTTTTAATTAGAAAGTGTCACTCAACTTCTTGAATTTGGTATATCATTTAACTTTTTCTCTGGTTGGAAAACATGCCCTATAAAAAATCTCTATTTTGAAGAATTTGTCAGGTCTGGGTTTTTTTTGTTTTTTTGTTTTTGGTAGCCAGGTTAATGACTGACACTTATAAATGTCTCACAGATGACGTAGGTGATTAAATGGACTCTGTTTGGAGAGTACAAAGTTCTATCTATCTATATATTTGAGCTCACTGATTATATTATTAAAATCCCACATAGGGCTTCCCTGGTGGCGCAGTGGTTGAGAGTCTGCCTGCCGATGCAGGGGACACGGGTTTGTGCCCTGGTCTGGGAAGATCCCACATGTCGCGGAGAGGCTGGGCCCGTGAGCCATGGCCTCTGAGCCTGTGCGTCCGGAGCCTGTGCTCCACAACGGGAGAGGCCACAACAGTGAGAGGCCTGCGTACAGAAAAAAAAAAAAAAAAAATCCCATATAAACTTACACATTATTTGACTACTTCATCTGCCTGATTGAGACTGAGAAGCATATTCAAATAATGTATTACAAAGAAAAATAATGTATTTAGTGTCCATTTGAAGTCTGTAGTTAATTTAAGAGAAAATAAGAAAAATTAGCCACTCAGGGACAGATAAAGAGAAGGCCACAGTCTGGCTCAACTATGACTAGGGTTTTGCTGGGTGAGTACAACAAAGCAGGAGGGGGAAAGGGAGTTGAAGTTGTTGCAGGGGAGTGACTATAATCTTGTCCCCATGAAATCCAATCTGGATAAGGAGGGAAACAAAGGCAGGAGCAAGAGGATGGGCAGTGAAAAGTGATGGGTTCATTGGACTGGAGGTAGAGTAAGCAAACTAGAAGGATGGAAGTGAAGCTTTCACTGGGGAAGACTCCCAGTAACTCCCTAGTAACTTGGAGGAGGTCCAAGATGCAATGATTATGATAGGAGGATTAGAGTCAGGAGGTTAGAGAACTAACTCCAAGTAGATATTGCACTGGAATGTTGAAGCCACTAAGAATGAATGAGTGAATGTTCATAAAACAATTCTGGAAAGAAATTCACCGAAAATTAACTGTTAAGATTATAAGTGATTCTTATTTTCTTCTTTGTATTGTTCTACATTTTCTAAATTTCTAAAATGTAGTAATGCAGGTAGTACTCTTAAAATCAGACAAAGGTTGTTTTTTAAAGTCAACTTAGTTTTTTCAAAAATCCAAAGCTTGGGCTTCCCTGGTGGCACAGTGGTTAAGAATCTGCCTGCCAATGCAGGGGACACGGGTTCGAGCCCTAGTCCGGGAAGATTCCACATGCTGCGGAGCAACTAAGCCCGGGTGCCACAACTGCTGAGCCTGCGCTCTAGAGCCCGAGAGCCACAACTACTGAGCCCGCGTGCCTAGAGCCCGTGCTCCGCAATAAGAGAAGTCACTGCAATGAGAAGCCCGTGCACCGCAACGAAGAGTAGCCCCCCACTTGCCACAACTAGCGAAAGCCCGCGCACGGCAACAAAGACCCAACGCAGCCAAAAGATAAATAAATAAATAAACATTAAAAATAAAATTCAAAGCTTGATTTGATGCTTCCCTCTGTAATCATACTATAATGTTACTATGTATTTATTGTATAGTTTTGCTGCCCTAGAGTAAAACTAAATAACACAGAAAAAAGAAACATTCTTTTGTCTTTATACCCAGAAGAGATACTTATAACTCTGTTGTCGTCTTTTTTTTTTTTTTTTTTTTTTTTTTGCGGTACGCGGGACTCACTGTTGTGGCCTCTCCCGTTGCGGAGCACGAGCTCCAGACGCGCAGGCTCAGCAGCCATGGCTCACGGGCACGGCCGCTCCGTGGCATGTGGGATCTTCCCGGACTGGGGCACGAACCCGTGTCCCCTGCATCGGCAGGCGGACTCTCAACCACTGCGCCACCATGGAAGCCCTGTTGTCTTTTTTTTTAATTTATTTATTTTGGCTGCACCAGGTCTTGGTTGAGGAACACGGGATTTTCATTGTGGCATGCAGGATCTTTGTTTTTGTTTTTTGATTTTGTTTTTAGTTGCAGCATGTGGGCTTCTTAGTTGCAACATTGGACTCTTAGTTGTGGCATGCATGTGGGATCTAGTTCCCTGTCCAGGGATCAAATCCGGGCCCCCTGCATTGGGAGCGTGGAGTCTTACCCACTGGAGCATCAGGAAAGTCCCCAACTCTGTTGTCTTTAATAACGTATCTGCTTTTGACTTTTTCCCCAAGAAGGAAAGACAGTAATGTACAAATGATATTGAGCTAACAGAGATAAGTGAGTTCTCTCAGAAAGGATGCATCACTATTTTTGCTTTTGCATTGGTTGTATAGTTCTTAGATGTATTCATAAAGTGTCCATTGTGAATGTAATATAAATATCATATAGGTACTATGATTATGAATTATATACTCTTTTACATTTTAACACTAGAAGATATAAAATACTAAACAGATAAAATGATTTCAGCTGCTCCTCACTTTGCATGAAATATTCAAAGAAAAGTTTTTTAAAAGAGACATCCTGGAGCTACTAATTGTAATCATTTTGAAGGAAAATGCTCTGCACAATCCCAGAAATCTTTCCATATTTACTAATGATGAAGATATTTAAACGGCAAGGGACTTCCCTGGTGGTCCAGTGGTAAACAATCCGCCTTCCAATGCAGGGACGAGGGGTCGATCCCTGGTTGGGGAAATAAGATCCTACATGCTGCGGGGCAACTAAGCTCACGAGCCTCAACTAGAGCCCGGGTGCCGCAAACTGCAGAGCCCATGCGCTTTGGAACCCATGCACCACAACTAGAGAGAAGCCCGAGCACTACAACAAAGAGCCCACGCGCCTCAACGAAAGATCCCTCGTGCCTCAACGAAGATCCCGCGTGCCGCAACTAAGACCTGATTCAGCCAAAAATAAATTAAATAAATAATAAATAAAGCTTTTAAAATAAATAAATAATTAAATGGCCATTGGCACAAAGGAAAAAAATGAATCAAATTGAAATTTATGATTTTATATCCGTGGTTTTTGCATTATAATACCCTATTGACTTCATAATATTAACTGCAATCGTAATAAATTTTCGGCTTTTTACATGTTTTATTATCTGTCTTCAGCACCTGACTAAGGATCCAGAAGGCGAAAGAACACACCTTTCTTGTTCATTATAACAACACATCTGCCTTGTTCATATTGATTCCTATTGCCTAGCATAGTGCCCAGACCATAGCAGATGCTCAATAAGTATTGTTGAATGAATGGATGATAATAGAATTACCCGGTCTAAGTAGAAGACGTATTTTTAAAATACTGAATAAGTTCAGTATTTCCATGCAAGGAAATAAAACATCGTTTACTTTTATGTTACTCTAAATTTGGATGAAGAGAAATTTCACCAACTTTCTTTTTGTTGAAAAACTGTCATTTCAGAAAATGTAAGGAATAGCCATTACAGTTGAATTGCCAATACATTTATAAAAGTTGAGTGGCTTTCCACTGGGGATACTAATATGGCAAAAAACAATTTTTTTTTTTAACTTTTAAAAGTCTGACTCTTTTAAATCTGGATCCCATCAGTAATCATGGTTTGACTAAAAGGTAATCTTACTGAATTAGATACAATTGCTAAATGCAGTTTCAGACAAAGAATATAGAAATTTTCTAACATTTTTAAGAGGACCATTTACCTGCTCTGGATGGAGATACTTGTCTCTCTTTAATTACAATAACTATATACTTTCAAGGTAAAGAGCTTTCCTCACTTTAACCCACTGCTTAAATGTCAGTGAGCATACCTCTATGAATACCTTAAAAAAAGAAAAAAAGGAAGAAAGAAAAGCTCCTCTCTGAACAAAAGCTATAACTGAAGAGTTACTAAGTTGGATAAAATTACCATTACTACAAAATTAAAATAACTCTTGCTTATTTCATTAGAACTCTTTGGTCCTAGTGTTCTTAGCTTTTCATTAATGGAAATAAACTTGAACTACTTTAAGCAAACACACACACAAACAAAACATCATCAACGACAAAACAAAACAAAAAGACATTTATTCTAAGGATTCTGGGGGTATATAAGGGAACCCACAAACAGGAGTGCAGTCCTGCTTTAAGAAGAGTTGAGAGTAGGAACCGGGAAAGGCACGAGAATCCCATATGCTATTCTTTTTGTCCTCTTCTGATTTCTAGCACATCTGCTTCATCCTTCTCTCCTTCTACACAGACTAGCTTTCTCAGCTCCTGAATTGACATGGTAATTTATGGCTTTCCTACAGCTTCTGAGTTCACTGCAAGTCCAGCCACAAGCAGGGACTCATTGTCTCTGTTTCAAGTGCAAAATCTTGGGAGAACCTGATTGGCCTACCTTGGATCAGGTCCCCATCCTTTGCCTAGTCAGTACAATGTAACCAGTCTTCCAGCCTTCACTGGGTGGGGTGCCTTTCTCCCAAAGGAGGCAGCTCCCAAAGGCAGAGAGGGAGGTATCTATAACTACTTTAAGAACTAATCTACCCAGCAACTTATAACAAATGTCTTGTGATCTTGTTTTGAGAATAAAGAGATGTAAGCTGTTGAAAATATTGATTTATATCAACATAGGGTAAAACATTTATCACTAACTAAATACACAGATAATGTCTAGTACCATTCAGTCAACAAATATTTATTGCCTACTGTGTGCCAGGCACTGTGGTAGGTACTCTGAAGCTACCAGTGAACAAAACATAAAATCTCCTCCCCCATGAAGCTTACATTTTACTTTAAGTTAGTGCAGAGTTGTCTTCGCCAAGGCAAGGGCTAACATAATTTAATTAAATGATTTCTTCAGCTTTTTTTTTTTTTTCCAGAACAGAATTATTGAGTTATAGTTTTAGGAAGAAAAGAAAAATTTGTAGATCACGGATTCATAGACTATTAGATTAGACTATTATTTAGACTATTTATTTGCCTGCCAAATAAAATTTTTAGATAAAATAAACGATTTGGGAGGACTCATAGCTTTCACTACTTTTTAGTTTGCCAAATAAGGGTATAAAAACAAACAAACATATACTATCATCATTATTTCATCATTATATATTTCATCATTATATATTTCACTATTATATATTATATTATATTATATATTTATATATATTATATATTTCACCATTATATATTTCATCATTATATATACTATCATCATCATACCATATACTATCATCATTATTTCATATAAGGATAGCGATTTCAGTATCTTAACAGGGAAAGAGAAGGACAGTCTCTGAATAAAGGACCATTTTTTCCCCCCAAGAAAGGACATCTGGCTACTCTACATGAACAGACTGTTCTTACTCTTCTCATCTGGCAGCTGCCTAGGGAAAACTTCACAGGTTCATAGACCTGCATTTGGTAACTATCGTTCCAGACTACAGAGTCTGAGTCGGCAAACAAAACAAACAAAAGTAGTTTGCCTTTTTTGTCTGAATTTATGGGCCAGTTAATCCATGTAAAGTCACAATTTGGTGAAAAAAAAAAAAACAACTAATCAGAATTATTGCTTGGAAAGATAACTTTAAAAAAGCACTGAACTAACTGATTGATTCAAGCAAAATGATGGATGTAAGAGTTCTTAGGAAGCAGTCTTTGTCTTCCCAGATACTAAAAGCACTCCAACATTAAATAGTGATGACACACTTGGGACTTCCCTAGAGGTCCGGTGGTTAAGACTCCGAGCTTCCACTGCAGGGGGCTCGGGTTCAATCCCTGGTGCAGGAACTAAAATCCCACGTGCCATGCAGCATGGCCAAAAAAAAAAAAAAAAAAAATAGTGATGACATACTGTATTCAATAAACAAATTAGTCAGTTTAATACTCAAAGCACAGAGCATTTTATAAAATAATTAGTTTCAGATAATATACTGGATGACAGGCAATTAAAGCAGCTACTCAGGGCTTCCCTGGTGGCGCAGTGGTTGAGAGTCTGCCTGTTAATGCAGGGGATACGGGTTCGAGCCCTGGTCTTGTAAGATCCCACATGCTGCGGAGCAACTAGGCCCGTGAGCCACAACTATTGAGCCTGCACGTCTGGAGCCTGTGCTCCGCAACAAGAGAGGCCGCAATAGTGAGAGGCCCGCGCACCGCGATGAAGAGTGGCCCCCGCTTGCCACAACTAGAGAAAGCCCTCGCACAGAAACAAAGACCCAACACAGCAAAAATAAATTAATTAATAAACTCCTACCCCCAACATCTAAAAAAAAAAAAAAAAGCAGCTACTCAGTTTCAGGATTTAATTTCCACAGGGTCTATAACCTCTAGAAGGACATTTGGCTTGCTTTGGCAGCAAGATAACTTCTAAGAGTTTAACTTTGCCCTTCAATTATCTGAATAGGTAGATTGTCAAAGTTATAAAAACATGTTGCCTTTTAATTTGTTAGCTTGCTTTAAAACGACCAGTGGTCTCCTCTCTACCCATATTCAATCACCACTTGTACAGTGGAAGATCTTTCTGAGGTTTTAGGCCAAAATATTAACATAGTCCTTAAGTCCTCCAGACCTTGTCTTTGTTACCTCTACCCTAATCAAGTTACTGCAAATCTGTCTCTTGGCTCTGGAGCTGGTGTCTAGAGGCTGACCAGGCACAATTTGAATCTTTTGTGATAGGAATTGGAGTTCAATTTCACCAATGAAACACTGCTGGAATCAGAACTTAAATCAATGCTGAATAGCCAGAATATAAGAACTTAGAGTAATTTGAGTAGAATGGAAGCTAGATGTTATTAACGTTCCCTATTAACTGGAAGAAAATGTTACAGAGGACGCTCTCAGCCTAGATCATCTTGCCAGTTTCCAAAAGTGAGTCATGGGTGGGCAGATCTCAAATCCAATCAAAGAAAACCAGAGGCAGATGTGTATGACATAGAAATTCTTGAGCTTGGGATCTTTTTCAACTTGGAACTTAAATCTCAAGTGAAATTTTGACAGGATGGTGTAGGCAAGTAGGCACTTTGGTAGGAGTACAGACTGGCACAGCTGCTCTAAAGAACAACTTAGAATTAGCCAAATTACAAACGCACATCTTTGGATCTAGCAATTCCACTACTAGTTCATCCTACTAGTGACCATTTTTCGAAGCTTTTCATTGCAGCATTGATTATTACAGCAAGACTGGAAATAACATTAATACCAATTTTTTAATGGGACTGGTTAAGTAGATTATGGTACAGTCTAACCATGGATCACTATGCAGGTGGGTATTAGAAGAGACAATGTTTTATGAACAGATATGAACTGATCTCCAATTTATGTCAGACTAAAAATGCACTGTTTGCACATTGTGTAAAAAGGGTAATTCATAAAATATACATCTTTGCTTTTAGGTTCATAGAATATCTCTGAAGGATCATAAGAAACTTTTAACATTGCCGGCGCGACTGGAAGGCTTCTAGAGATGGGGGGGGGTTCACTATATGAATGAATGCCCCTTGTTACCTTTTGAATTTTGAGACAAGAAAATTCGCATATATGCACATAGGTGAAGGAAAAGGGCCTACATTTGGTGGCACAATGAGAAAGCAGGTGAGTTCCACTTCAAAGTCAAATACCCGGTTCCGCCCTTGGCAGTTAAGATTGTTACTGTGTGACACAAGTCTGAAATGTGTCACAACCATCTCCAACCCTCAAGTCGATTTTTCTTTCCGTTTGTTTCTGAAATCAGCCAGGTTTCGGAACTGCTAGCAAGCCTGGCATTCTTTCGAAAACACCAAAAACACTTTTGCTTTCGTTGTAACAGAGGGAAGGTGGCTAAAATATCAGGCCAAGGATCATTTTATCCTAAATGAGATTCAGTGTTTTTGAAAGTGCTCGGTAGCCATAAAGCTGTAGAAATACGAAGTATTACTCAGTAGAGTTAGTCATAATTATCATACCACACCTCAATTCAGTCTCGAGAGTTAACATCCCACCCTCCGGATTGCACTTTCCCTCGCCAAAGCTGGCTTCCCCGTCTGGCTCCTCCCCTCCTCCCTCCCTCCTCCCTCCCTCCTCCCTCCCCTCCTCCTCCTCTCCTCCTGCCCTCCTCCTCCCCTCCTCCTGCCCTCCTCCTCCTTCTCTATTTGCCCCTCCCAGCGCTTGGCGGGAGGTTTCCTCGCGTGACTACGTAAGCGCAGAAGGCGCACTGCAGCTCCCTGGGCTGAGGGACAGCAGGGTTTACTCTGTCCTCTAATCTCTATGATCCTCTTTGTGACCCGTCGGATAGCACCGGAGTCTCAGAGTTCCATGCCGATAATCCTCCACGCCGACAGAGGACAGTGCAAAAAGCTGACGTTCTCGCGAGAGGCGCGGAGTTCTCTCCAAGTACTGAGAGCGGGAGCGCAAGCGCGCTCAGGGGTGCACTGTCGCTGGAGGTAAGACGCGTCTCGGCTGAAGCTTGGGGGAGCGCGCGTGCGCCTTCGCGAGTTCTGCGCTGCAGGGGCCGCCGTGTGAGTGCCGGTGGGAGACAGACGTGCGGGCCGCGGGAATGTTCCGAAAGGCCCGGCGAGTGAACGTGCGTAAGCGGAATGACTCGGAGGAGGAGGAGCGAGAACGCGACGAGGAGCAGGAGCCGCCGCCGTTGCTGCCGCCGCCAGGCACCGGCGAAGAGCCGGGCCCCGGCGGCGGCGACAGGGCCCCCGGGGGGGAGTCGCTGCTGGGCCCGGGGCTGCCGCCGCCCTCCGCGCTGACCTCGGGCCCCGGGATTGAAGCCGGGGGCTGCTTCCCGGGAGGCGCGGAGCCCGGCAACGGGCTGAAACCGCGCAAGAGGCCACGAGAGAACAAAGAGGTGCCCCGGGCCAGCCTGCTCAGTTTCCAGGATGAGGAAGAAGGTAACCTTCGCGTTTCGACCTCCCAGATCCCGACATCCCTACCCCGCGCGTCCACCTCGAGTCCCCGTATTCCCTGAGGCTCCCAGCCTCAGCCCCCGGGAACGGAGCCCCTTCCCGCCCGACCCGCTGCACACTGTCCCCGCCTCCGGCCTTCTGCTCTGGCTGGGGACGTGTTCCCGCGCCGCCACCAGCCTTTTCTTAACTACCGCCTCCTCCTCATCGTCCTCCCGTGCATCTCCTATTCCTGGATCTCAGATCAGTCATTCTGAGTTTTTCAAGTGGAAATTCAGTGTTCCCTGTCCTGCCTCTTTTAACTGGCGGGTGTGTTTTAGGGAGAACTCGAGTCAGGTCCCCAGACTGCTCTTGGCACGTTCTCTGAGCCCTCTGTAGGTCACCGTGCTCACGCCTTTTGCCGTTCTCGTCCTGGTTAGGCATCCTTGACCAGGAAGGCCGGGTGTGTAAGGAGTACTCGGTCTGGGAACAGACGCCCGGAGTTGAAGCTCTGGTTCTGAGTCACCTGAGGCCAGTCCCTTACGATCGCGGAGCCTCAGTTTACCCATAAAAGTAAACAGGGGTACAGATGTGCGACCTTCCTCGCATTGACATTTGGACAATGAAGAGAGACAGTGTAATGGTATTTCAGGGCAGTTTATCCAGTCTGGTGTGAGGGGCCAAGCTGCAGTGGATTTAGATTTCTGATCGTAAATGAGCCTTAAATCTTAAACCATTTTACCTCCCGAAGTGTTGAGTGTGTGTTTATATAACCCAATTAAGTCCATGTTATGAAGCATCTCGATGCGGGATGCTTTCTTGTTTCCAGTAATAGACAGTTTCTTTTTGGTTTTCCTGTTGTTTTTTATCTTAAGTTTGAGAGAAGTACGGCCACATTTTTGTTTTTAATGATACAGGGACAACTTGGCAAAGTGTTTGCGTTTGACTTTTAAAGTTTTCAAATCAAGGATGATGGATACGTCATCAAAACTTATTTTTGAAACGTGATTAGCTCTCAGCTTAGTCTTGAAATAACAGTATGTCAGTTTGTGATGGATATAGAGTTACTCAGATTTGACAGCTCTGTAAACTAGCACCTTTTGATTTTGGATATTTTGTTTCGGATACCTTAATAATATGATAATCAGGTGCTTTTTCAATGACTTTTATTTTTCCTCCTGAAATAGATGATTCAAGGAAGACAGTAGGACACAGGAAAATCTTTTGCAGTTACATGTGTTTTGCCTTTTAAAAAGTCTCAAATTGGCATTATTCCAGATTAATTTATGAAGTTGACTCAGTTTTTGAGAACCTCTTACAGATTTGAAATAATTTCAAGTTATGTAATGATTTGGCGTATATGAGTATATATTTGGAAGAATTTGAAAGTTAGAATGGAAAATAATGTCTGAAAATGGTTACTACAGACTTCATTTAATTTCTTTTTTTAAGAAAGTGAAGAAGTTTTCAAAGTGAAGAAATCAAGTTATAGCAAAAAGATAGTAAAATTGCTTAAGAAAGAATATAAAGAAGATCTTGAAAAATCGAAGATTAAGACAGAAATCAACTCATCAGCTGACAGTAAGTACCAAACGAATATGATTCTTTTGAAATGACAAAATGAAACTCTCACAGGGATTGAATGGATTTGGTATGTATAGTGAACTTGTTCAGTTGACTTTGTGGTTGTCAAGGGTACAGATTGAGTAACGATACAGTTCTTTTGTTTAATTATAACACAGTTGCATTGTAAATGCATTTTTTAAAAAGACAGAACCGTTGCCACTGGAATGTTTCTGCTGCAATGACTAAATTGTCTCCCAGTTTTCCTACTAGTGTTCCAACTGCTGTTGAACAGAGAAGGGAGGTTTCCCTCTTAAACCTGAGATACAGGTTTATTCCTATTTGAAGGAGTACTGTGCAAATTCCCGTACTTGTATTTTGTAGAGACAAGTTTTCGATTCCTTTGGTGTTATTTACACAGTTGGTTTCATTCTTAGAGAACTATTTTTTTTTCTTTTTTTTTTTTGCGGTACGCGGGCCTCTCACTGCCGCGGCCTCTCCAGTCACGGAGCACAGGCTCCGGACGCGCAGGCTCAGCGGCCACGGCCCACGGGCCCAGCCGCTCCGTGGCATGTGGGATCCCCCCGGAACCGGGGCACGAACCCGTGTCCCCCGCATCGGCAGGCGGACTCCCAACCACTGCGCCACCAGGGAAACCCTAATTCTTAGAGAACTTTTAGGAATGCCCTAAGTCTAATGTTGATATTACTCCCATTCAGCAGCCTTATCAGCTACACAGATGAAGACTTCTCAGTGTGTGGCCCCTGCCTGCGTTGTACAGACATCTCTCATGTCCTCTCGCAATCTAAGTTAAAATTTTTAAGCAGTTATTTATCCTTAGGAAAGTGGTTCCATTATAATATGCTAATATGAGTTATTCTCATTACAAGTGCTTTAGGGAAATATTTTTATTTTATGGAATTAAAGATAGAATTATTATTTCCCAGTTCTCCACTATAGGCTTAATGTGGAAAAGTACGTCCTTATATCTCAAATTTGCAATCTTATTTTGGAGATAGCACCACTTAAATGTATAACTGGACCCAGTATTTGGCAAAGTGTCCGCTGAAGGTTAACTACATTTTTTTTTAGAGCTGGGTGAAGGAATGCTTCATAGATAAAGTGGAATTTGAAGCCGGCTTTTTGATAATTTAAATACCAAAGGCTAAGGGAGGTATGGGGATATTAAAGATTAATGTGACCTAGGCTGTTTTGGAAAAGAGCAAGTATGCCTGATAGGCCAAAGTAGACGATTTGCGGAGGAAGCGGAGGTTTAGGGTGAAAGGTACGTTGCTGACAGATTGTGAAGGATGTTTACTATCTAGTAAGGGATTTAGGGTTGCTGTTTCAGTGGCCTGCAAGATGCCGACATGATGAATGCCTTTTGAAACCTGGTGTTAGCATGCAGCATGGATTGGCACAGGGAGAGATTGGAGGCCTAAAGCAGTTTAAATGCAAGGGCCAGCTTTGATCCGTTAGTAGTGGGTTTAAAAAGGTCTCAGTTGAGCAAGACTGAGGCTTTTCCTGACTCAGTGGAAAATGGTGGATGAGTTAAAAATGTTTGCTGTGGGTGTGGGGAAAGAAATAGTAAAAGATGATTTGAGAAGTATTGCAAGGTAGACCTAATGTATGAGTCAGCTATTGGATTTAAAAGAAATAGTCACATTTGAGCTTTTGTGCCAGGTGACTGAGAGAATAATTATGTATGATATAAGAAATAGGGAATGCGGGTGGGAGGAGGAGGATTTTTAGGGGAACTGATTATTTTGGACTCTAGGAAGCTGCTTCATTTTTTCCAGATCTCTTGAGAACCAACTGTGTACGATGAAATCGAACAGGGAAGGTCAGGAAAAGTGAGAACTGAGAAAGGACCATTTACTGTTGGGTTAAGAAATTGAAGCGAGTACAAGGTTTTTGAAGCCACCTTCTGTGACCTCTTCTATCTTCTACTTTCATATAACGGATTTCTTACTCACCCAATAACTCAATTAATGTCCTCCCCAAAGGTGGAGCCTCTGTGTTATAGGTCGTCATCCCTGAAGTGATGGCGCTCTGTAGCTCTTCTCATTCATCAAATCACAATCCCGGGTTTTTCCTACCCCAGCCCTCCTTAGACAGGCAGAGAGGTGCATTAACTTGAAAAGAAGGGTAGTATCAGTCTACTTTTGTGATATTCCTAAAATAATGAGTTTACCTTTAAACTTGAATTTGAGTGGAAATGGCCAGTGAGAGTTGGAGATGTAGATTTAGATACGGTGCTCACTGAGGTGATAACTAAAACCAGAGTAAATGGAATTGATGAGGGAGTAGCATAAAGGAAAAATTCCTGAGGACCAAAGACTTCTACCTGTAATAAGCATACACATAGAGAAGAGGGTTTACTGAAGAGATAAAAAAGAATCATAAAGTCCAAAGGAGAAAAGATAGGAACATTTCAAGATGATGATTGTCAGTTGTGTGAAATAGTATCAGAAAGATCAGGAAAAGTAAGGGCTGAGGAAGGGCTATTGGCAGGGTTGCTGTGTTTTTCTCCGGAGGAGGGCATCTGGCAAAAGAGACTAGTTTACTTGCCAAGCTCTGTGCCTGTTTGGAGGAAGGAACATCTTTTACTAAATTGCTCAGTGATACGGTATGAATTAGCTGTGGCTGCAGCCTTTGGGTTAGTTGGTGAGCTTGGAATGGGAGAAATCAAAGGCTGTTTGCCAGGGTTGAGGCATGCCAATTGGTGAGGAAGGGGTGGGCAGCAGGTCTGCACTGCTGCTTTGGGGAGTTTGGCAGAGCGAGAAGGAAAGGACAGTAAGAAACCATTGGGATCAAGTAGAAGTTCTTTTGCTAAAGAGAAGCCTGTGTGTCTTTGTAGACAGAAGAGAGGAGAGGGAGAGCCTGACCCCCACCTCCTCCTTTCAGATTATGTTAAACTCTGATTGTCCAAATGAGTTCACTTCCATTTTCAAATTTGGAGCAATCACAATTTCACTTTATATATTCTGAATAATATTATGACCAAGAATTTTATCGCATTAATTTTTCAGTGTAGTTTGTTGTTTAAAATCATGTAATCATCCAAATGATACATAGTTACACTACTATTAACTAGACTTCCATATATCAGTGTTTATTTCCCTGTGTTAAATGTATACTTATAAATAAAATAGCTGCAAACCTAAAAAAAAAAAAACATTCAAAGTAAAGAGAGGGGCTTCCCTGGTGGCACAGTGGTTGAGAGTTCGCCTGCTGATGCAGGGGACATGGGTTCGTGCCCCGGTCCGGGAGGATCCCACATGCCGCGGAGCGGCTGGGCCCGTGAGCCATGGCCGCTGAGCCTGCACGTCCGGAGCCTGTGCTCCGCAACGGGAGAGGCCACGGCAGGGAGAGGCCTGCGTACCACAAAAAAACAAAAAAAAAAAAGTAGAATATTTGTGACAGCAAGTTTCTTAAAGTAGTAGTCAAAGAAATTGAGGCACAAGAGGAGCCTAGAAAAGGTTAGTTAGCATCTCTTTTTATAAAGCTGTCTGGAAGGATAATATATGACCAAGTAACAAAAATTCACCTGTCAGCCATGTTTTGGACTTGTATTTGCTCAATCACAAGCAAATACTTGTCAACTTATTGAAACACTGAATCTTTTGAAGTCTGCAGAAATCTTTATCTGGGCATATCTGATCTAGTAAACCTTCTTGTTGTTCTGTTTTGTCCATAAAAGCCATTGATGTAGTGTAGATTGAGAGCAGAAGGAAATGGGTGTTTCTTGACTACATCTATCTTTATACATCTGATTAAACTGAGTTTTAAAATCTCATAGCCTCAGAAGTCACTTCAGAGGGAGTCTGTGGCTAACGAGGTAGGATGGTAAATTTAAAAAACTAAAGAGCCTTAAAGCAGAATGACCTAAATCTTCTCAGTAAAGCTGGGGAGCGGGGGGAGTCATTATCCCCAGCACTCTTCTTTAGGGAAGTAGAATATGGTTTGAGAAGAATTAAGAACTTTTGAAGCAGTTTTGGGGAGGGAGGGGAACATGCTAGGGAAACAATAAGTTTATCTTTCATATTTAGAATGAACTTTTGTTTTACTCTTCCATTATATTCATGGTGCCTCTTGTGTGCATTGCCAGGTTCAGTGCTTCAAGGTGAAAAACACTGATTTTCTGAGTTTTGCCTGGGATGGAAGGTGTAATAGGACTATTTAGTTATAAGTCAAGTAAACCGTTTGGTGTAAAGTAAACCACTGTAACAGTGGTGCCTCCTGGAACCCTGTGGCAGGAAACTAGTCTTGAAACTGGCCTCGGGAATGGCCTGAGAACTAGAGAGCTGTCTTCTCTGTCCACGTGGCCAAGTACGGCTACTCCCCAACTCCCTTCCTAGTTTGCACGTGGTTTTTAGAGCCACCTAGTCTCTGACTTGTCTCTGTGTCCCAATTCCAGATTGCCAGAAAAATCAAGTTTAGTCACACATCCACTCTTAAACGTTCAGTCATGGCAGTGGGGTCAGGGGCTTACACAGTGTAAATGTGACTTTTGGGTCTCAACCCTTCAGATGATGGGTGACAAATGGCTGTGAACTAAGACGATATCCCATAAAGCGTTCATTACGGAGAGGTTTATCTGGTCTGTAATCTTTGTTCTTGATAGAAAGCTGCCTCACATGGGCTTAGAGTTGAACGAAATACTGACATGTAAAGTGAAATAATGCTTCCAAGAGGTTTGAACAGTTACCTGTGAGAGTTTAGAGGGAGAAACAGTTAGTTTTGATAAACTAGTAAAATTTTGATAAAATTAAAGGTAGCGATTGGGCCGGGCCTCACGCATCCCTACGTCCCCTGTATTGTTGTTACCCAATTGTGTTGATTGTGGTTATTCATTTTCACACATCGGTGGTTTGAGTTTTTTATAAACAATTAAAACAGTTCAAGCTTTAATGAATTGAGCCCATAATTGCATTAGAAGTGACTCCTTAATTTATGGATCTTGTTTTAGATATATTTTATTACTTTTTTCAAAAATGTAGGCGAACCTCCTTTGGACAAAACAGGTCATGTTAAGGACACCAGTCAAGAAGATGGAGTTATCATCAGTGAACACGGGGAAGATGAAATGGATATGGAAAGCGAGAAGGAGGAAGAAAAGCCAAAGGCTGCCGGAGCCTTTTCAAATGCTTTATCTTCTTTGAATGTTCTCCGTCCAGGTGTGTACTTGCAAATCCTCCTTAGAACTGAAGTAAGCCCTCAAGAATGAGCTGTCTGTGAAGATGGTCGTTAAGGAAGGGGTTAGCTAAGTGGTGTTTCTTATGACATCCCTGTTTGAAGCCAGGTTGTTTCGTTTTGCAAATACAGAAAGTAAGAAAACTAGAAACGTCCCAACTTTCCAAGTTCATTCTCAGACAGGCAGTTTTATTATCAAAGCAAATGTAGGGCTTCAAGTAAATGGTACTAAAGTCCTTTTTTTATGTATTTCAGATTAAGATTTTAACTTTTTTAAGAACTGCTACCAAAAGCAAAATTGCTGCTAGTTTTATGTTCACACTTTTTTTTTCTTTAACTTCTTTGTGGAAATAATTTGTAGAGCTATTCACTGGCTAATCAGCTTTTGAATAAATAAATGCTTAGTAGCCAAATTTAAATTATGAAGAGTAACCATTTAACTCATTAGAAAATCTAAAAATACTCTGTGGGAATTCCCTAGCGCTTTCACTTCTGTGGGCTGGGGTTCAGTCCCTGGTCGGGGAACTAATATCCCACAGGCTGCGCAGGGTGGCCAAAAAATAATAATAGATAAAAAAAAAATAAAAATGCTTACTCTGGGTTTGTAAAGTTGTGAAAAGTTATGTACATAGATATAGTAACATTCTAATTGGTACAGTCTTTATGGGAAGCAGTTGGACAATATGGATCAGTAGACTTCAAACGTTCTTAGTCTTTGACCCTGTAATTCCATAGCGAGAAATTCATCCAAGGAAATAATGTTTTTATTGCAACGTTATTTGCAATGAGCAACATTTAGAAAATGTCTAGCAGGAGAGGAATGGCTTAGTAAGTTACGGCGCATTTACATGATGGGGTATTACATAGCTATTTAAATAACAATTTGAAGAGTAGCAAGGCATTAATTTTTACTGTAGGTGAAAATGTCAATTAATTTGATTATGTAGTAGATTATGCTTTATCGAGTGAATGTTGTAAACCACTAAAAATTATGTTTATGCAAAACAGCATGGGAAAAAGCTTATGTTTTAATGTGAAGAAAAAATTAGATACAGAATTATATGTTCAGTGTGCTTACAGGTCAACTGAAAACTATTTGCAAGAGAAATATACTATAAATCTAATAGTGTTTTTTAGGGTCTAAGATTGTAGATACCTTTTTTGTTTTTATTTGTTTTCTGGTTTAGTAATAAATGTGATTTTATTGCTTTCGTTTACTTCTTTAAAATGAAAAAATATACCATTAAAATAAAACTGCTTTGGTGGATTTTCCCTTCCCCCGCTTCCTGTACATATTGCCATTATACATATTTTTTAGTTTCCCTAGCGACTTTTACTTTCATTTAAACTAAATTAAAAATAAATCAGTTGTTTTGCAAGCACAGTTTGGGAAGGGGGGCGGGGGTGCCAGCAGATAACATTAGAACATCACTGTGACAAGGTTGTCTTGATGAGATTCACTTATCTTTCATATTTTCAAGAAAACAAACTTTATTCCCTAATATTGCATAGTTTCTAATCCTCACCATTTGTTTCCAGGAGAAATTCCAGATGCAGCTTTTATACACGCTGCAAGGAAAAAGCGTCAGATGGCCCGGGAATTGGGAGATTTCACTCCTCATGATAGTGAGCCTGGCAAAGGCCGCCTTGTTAGAGAAGATGAGAATGATGCCAGTGATGATGAAGATGATGATGAGAAACGCCGTATAGTTTTTTCTGTGAAAGAAAAATCACAAAGACAGAAAATTGCGGAGGAAATAGGTAAGTTGATTTAATGGGACAGTAAGCCTGTTTTGTTGCTATTAAATATAATTTGATACTACAGTCAAATAAAAAGTACCTATACTTATTTATGTTTAATGTTAGAGAACTTGCTTGGGTGTAAGTGTCTTGTTGGAATTTTTTGAAAAGTGTAGCATGATTCTGGTAGCTAGTGTTTACTGAGCACTGTGTGACCAGTATTGTGCTAAGCAACTAACATACATAAATATGTGTAATTGGCTCTTCATTCTTAGGAGGCATTAGATTTCCAGAGGTTAGGAAACCTATCTAAGGTTTTAGTCGTTACATTGATACTGCCTTTTGCTTAAGGTATGCTGTGTGTTAAGACAAGCAAAAGCAAAAGTATCAAATGCGGAAGGGATCATAATAGACATTTTAACTTTAGTAAGATTGAGTTAATGCCAATAGTTTTGCTTGATTTTTGTGAAATATCAGGGTAGCATCTCTTCCCTCGCTGTTTTTTTGGAATTATTTACTTTGCTGCTTATGGCTATAGGTATTGAGGGGAGTGATGATGATGCTTTAGTAACTGGAGAACAAGATGAAGAGCTCAGCCGATGGGAACAGGAGCAGATAAGAAAAGGAATTAATATCCCTCAGGTAAGAACCAAAGAATTAAACTTCAAAAATTAAAAAAAGAAATTTAAAAAAATTTTAGCTTATTTTGTTAAAGTAAAAACATATTGCACATTGAACTGATCCTTTGTCATTCATTCAAGTAACATAATGAGGAAAATTATATAAAGTTATGTACCCAGTAAGCTGTTAGAAGAAACTATATTATATTTTGCCTTTTACCATCCAAATGATGGAAGAATTTCTGGTTTCTTAGGTAAGTGTTTCTCTAAGTGGTCCTTCAGCCAGCAGCGTCAGCATCATATGGAAGCTTGTTAGAAAGGCAAATTCTCAGCCTCCTGAGTGAGACCTAGTGAATGAGAAACCCTGGGGGTGGGGCCCTGCCATCTGTTTAACGAGTCCTCTGGGTGATACTGTTGCTCCTAAAGTTTGGGAACCACTGTATAGATAAGGTGTTTCTTTCCGATAGAGCTTATTTTTTTCTGTCTTTAAAAATTATTTTGTAGAAGATGGATTTCTCAGTAATGCAAAAATCTTACTGTAGATGAAAAATATCTTCCTAAATAGTTATAACAATTTATTTTATAGAAGTAAGTAGTACAGTGGAAATATCACATAAAATTTTTTTTGTTGCTAGTGTTTTGACACAATTTAATGTCCCTAACTCTAAACTTCTTTGTTATTGTTTTCCCGAAAGTTACTAGAAATGAATCCAGTAATCCCATAGGAATTAGAAATGAATCCAGCCCTACTTTTATCTGATTTTGAGGAGCTCTGCAATTACTTATTTTAATTACATACTATTTGGAAAATGGGTGTAATTTTTATTGTTAGTGGTTTTTTGTTTATTTGTTTAACACTAAAGGCATGGGATTTTTCTTTTCATAGTTTCAGCTACTAGTTTTAATATATATCCCATTTCTTTTCTAGGTTCAAGCAAGTCAGCCCACTGAAGTGAACATGTACTACCAGAACACTTATCAGACAATGCCTTACGGTTCATCCTATGGCATTCCTTATAGTTACACAGCCTACGGATCATCCGATGCCAAATCTCAAAAAACAGATAATACAGTCCCTTTCAAAACTCCCAGTAATGAGATGACTCCCGTTACTATTGATTTGGTAAAGAAACAGCTTAAAGACAGGTAGGGCAGATCAACTTCTTAAAGACCTGTCCTCTAGCTTTCCGTTCCCTCAGGCAACATGTAGTCTGGGGTAGCAGATGCAGAATATTGGCAAAGAAGATTCACTGACCTATCTTCAAAAGCTAAACAGAAGATGACTTCATACTTTGTTCTGCTACCTTCTTGGATTACTTCTGTGGAAGCCTCGAAAAGTTTTTAAAAATACCACTCCATGATCTTGTTGAAGACAGTTCTGAATTTGCACCTCTCGGACTCTGAAAAAGTGTAGTCAAGATATGGGGGGAAAAACAAAGCACTGAGATTTTGGTTAGCCCACCAAATAACTTTATATGAAGTCTGTAAACTGCCGTTTTTTGAGGAAAAAAGCAGAACAGATGAAAAGATCCACTCCAAGCATTTTTATTTTCTAATAGTGGAACTAAATGCATTATTATAAATATTGCAAGAGTCCTGACAGCATAGACTTTCAGATGTAAATGTGTTATATTTATCCTTTTCTGTTCTTAAGGTTGGACTCCATGAAAGAACTGCACAAAACAAATCGACAGCAGCATGAGAAACATCTGCAAAGCCGAGTGGACTCCACCAGGGCTATTGAGAGATTAGAAGGGTCTTCTGGGGGTATTGGTGAACGGTATAAATTTTTGCAAGAAATGCGAGGGTATGTCCAAGACTTGCTTGAGTGTTTCAGTGAAAAGGTAAGAATGCAAAAATATTAATCTCTTTGAATAAGGCAAAATTAAGGAGGTCTAGATTTCTATATTTCTCAGAAAATATCCACTGAATTCAACTTTAGAAGTGATGAAAAGTCATGCTTCATTTTCTCCACTTCATTAACAACCTTCTATCTTGGGGTAATCTAGTGCCTTGTAGAAAACAAAAAAGATAATTCAAAGCATATTTAAGTAAGACTTTGGCAAATCCTAACCTTAATTTAATGGTAGATTATTGGCCTGTCCTGAATTATTAAAATATAAGGGACTCATGAAATTTTCTTTATTATGGTTCAGATCTAAACTTATCTTTAAACTGTTTCTACAAGTAATTCCAAATATGCATAAAGTTGCAATATTTTATTAGCTTTTTTTTACCCTAGATAAAGTTGATTGCCATTGCTGCTAATAGTTTTCATCTAAATAAGCCTGTGCTTTATCCATTTCAGAAACCATTCATTGGCCATAATTTCTGTTAAGGTCTCATTTCTTCCAAGTTCATTTTTTTTAGTATGACAGTCAGTTGGCACAATTATTTGCATCCTATTGTACCATTTGTTTGCATTTTTTGTTAGCTGCACGCAGAATCCTTTTCTCAAACAGCCTTTTAATTGATTTTTCTTTAAGATAAATGTTATTGTTTAATGCATTGGTTTATAGGCATTTGTGGACTTTACAGCCTTTTCTTTAAAAAATAGTAAAATCATGGTGCTTTTGAATATCCTGTCTCTATAAACTTGCAAGTGATACAGGATTAGAAGGCACATTTTCTGTTATTCTTGGCCATATGAATTAGCATAGAATCGGTAAGCATACAGTATTTTAACTGTTTATTATCTCCGTTGATTACTTCAGTATCTTAAGGCCAAAGGCTGGCTAAAGAACAGTGTCAAACTGTGTCTTCCAAATGGATCTTAATGGTTCCAGCCAGTCTGGTCAGATCCACCAAGTCTTCTCTGAAGGATTCATGTTCTTGTTCTTATCACCTGATTTCTGGAGAAGCAGCTACATTCTAAGCTATGATATCCCTTGTGGCAGATCTGTAGCTTAGGGTGACAGATACAGGGGTGAGAAAGAAACATAGGTTTGACTGAAGAGGGGCTGGAGTCAAGAGGAGAAGTGGACATAAAAGTCGGAGCTGGCAGTTGTGTCCTTCCTACTAATAAAGCCCTTAATGAGCCCAGGGGACATGGTGCTGGGAGGTCTAATAACCTTTTGTGACTAGAGAAAGGATCTCTGTCTTAAACCATGCTTTGTAAGTGAGATCTGTCCCTGTGGAGCTTTTTCTTGAAGTATCTGGGTCTTTGCTTTGGAACTTACTTGAGTAAACTTACACGCTTGTAATTGCAAACTGAACTCTTAAAAAATATTGACAGCATTAAAAAATACTGACAGTATAAAAAATACTGACAGATCAACTAGATTGTACCATTCTTGAGTTAAAGAGACTAGTAGAATATCTAGTTCATATACTTTTCAATTGATAACTGTTTTAAAAACACTTAGTAGTGTACTTTATCTCTCCTTGATTACCCTGTTCCTAGGGAAGTATCCCTCAGACTGTGCTAATACATTTTTACAGAGTCACTTAGATAAATGTTTATGGAGCAGATCTTAAACTGTATCTATTATATAGTGACTACAGTTTAATTAAAAGAAAAGCAGATAATTCCCTTTTAAAGATGAGTGTTTCATTTTGACATTTTCATATGCATTTGATT
Source organism: Mesoplodon mirus (assembly GCF_964341445.2). Lineage (NCBI taxonomy): Eukaryota > Metazoa > Chordata > Mammalia > Artiodactyla > Ziphiidae > Mesoplodon > Mesoplodon mirus. The sequence continues at coordinate 135,007,339 of NC_138982.1, read as the reverse complement.
TTATTGAGTCTGCTGCTGAGTTAATAATGTCATAAGTTGTCATTTTGGAAATACTGAGGAATAGTTGGATAGATTTGAATATTCATTCCAGTTATACTATAAAAATACTGTTTCAGGGTAAGACCATCAAAATATAAACATTCTTTTGTTTTTTTCTCTTTTGTTATAAAAATTTAAGTGGTTTTGAACTTAGATTTTTAATTATTTTGCAGATTATTTTAACTTTACATTGTTTTGTTTTCCTGCAGTCATCTTCCTTCTGTGTTCTTTGTCTTAAATTTGGCCTTGAAATAATGATAGTCAGTAACAATTTCCAGTTTGGAGAGGGTAAAGAAATTGTCATGGTGCACTCTTGTGCACTCTTGAGATAAATCAGTATTGTTAAGAAACATGAATGAGAGCTGAAAATGTGTTTTAGGGCCTTTATTCTCAGTAGAATTTTCTCTGGGCTTTGTTAAAAAGCATTTTAATTACCTAAACAGGAAAATCACGTTATCGGAATTTTAACTATAAATTGAATAACTAAGGTTCTGTCTGATGCAACCTCAGGCGTGTAGCTCTTATAGTAGAGGAATGTTAATAATCTCCAGGACTAGAGGAATGCATAGGTACATTTGTCTTTAGTCCTGCACAGTTTGAAAAAGTGAGGGGGTAGGTAAGTGTAAGTCACAATAACATGACAGTAATTGCTTTAAAAATCGATGCTAGTTAATTTTAGAGTCTGTGGGCTCAGCTCATATCACCAAGATAATCAGGGCAGATTTGGGGACATTGTTGCCCATGGTGTGGCATATTAAAAAATAAAATAACTCCATCAGTTTGACCTTTCTGTGAACATTTGCTGCTTTTGCAATGGGATCATGCAAGTGTATAAAATTGCTTTTATTACAGACATCTTTGTATTCCACCTGCCTTTTTTCATTTTCCATTTACAGTCTATTCAGTTCAGGACGCTGCTATAACACTTGGTGCCAGTGTTCCCAAACTCTAATGTGTTTTTTCATTTGCACTAACCATCAGGAAACTAGAATTTCTGGTTTCCTCAGGTATGTGTAGTGGTTGTTAGCGTTTGTGAAAGTTTCATAGCATTTGGTTATAGCATAGGTATTTATAAAGAGAACGTTTTCTGGTTTTTCCTTTTAAGTTAGGTCTCATTCCGTAAGCTTTTTGTATTCCATATGAACCAAGTGAATGGTTAGCTGTGGCTATTAACCTGGAAAAATTTGTTGACTTTGTAAACTGACAATTTATGCAAAGAATTTTATTATTTTACTTACAAATATGGAAAAATTTAAACATTTGATAGGAAGAGAAGAACTTTCTGAGTTTTAGATAGATTGATTTTAGACAGGTTAGTGATAGCCAGAAATTTTATTCACCATATTAATGTAAATGAATGCAGTTCACGTTTTAAATGTGTAATAAAGCCACAAAGATGCCATTGCATCTTTGGTATTATACAGCAATAATGGTTTATTTTAAACTACAAAAATTGGCAAAGGAGATGATGCTGCTAGAAAGTTAAAAATGGACTTTTAAAAAGGACTTTCAAGTACTTTATTCTAAAAGAAGCACTGGGCTTCCCTGGTGGCGCAGTGGTTGAGAGTCCGCCTGCCGACGCAGGGGACACGGGTTCGTGCCCCAGTCCGGGAAGATCCCACATGCCACGGAGCGGCTGGGCCCGTGAGCCATGGCCGCTGAGCCTGTGCGTCCGGAGCCTGTGCTCCACAACGGGAGAGGCCGCAACAGAGAGAGGCCCGCGTACAGCAAAAAACAAACAAACAAACAAAAAAAAAAAATAAAAGAAGCACTAAAATTTCTGACGATTCTTTACTCGCTCTCTTTACTAATGTTCAAGTGTTTAACCTAACCAAACTTTTGCTCCAATAACTAGGCACTGGACATTATAGCTCCATATACGGAATAAAAGAAGAAGTGCTGTTTCCCAGAAATCATAAAACTGAATTACTATTTGTGTTTCATTGAGAATTCATGATTATTCTGTCCAGAGGGTACTTTTTCAGAAATCCGGAAATAATATGGAACCCTCAAATGTATAAGCAGCTGAGGAGTTTGGTGTTACGGAGTGTGTTGTATTTTTACAGGTGCCACTGATTAATGAACTTGAATCAGCAATACATCAGCTGTACAAACAGCGAGCTTCCCGCCTTGTCCAAAGACGACAAGATGATATTAAAGATGAATCTTCGGAGTTTTCAAGCCATTCAAGTCAGTCCATCTTGAAGGTTTTTATTATTCATTAAACAACCTTGTTTACTTAGTGCATCCTAATTGAAAATTAGACATCTCAGAGCATTTTTTCTTTTTAAAGAAACAAATTTCCTTGCTCTTGTGTCAGGTAGATCTAAAATTAACATGTGCTTGGATTGTGTTTAAGAAAGTATAGCTTTGCAAAGGAACTCAAATCATGTACTAATATTCTATTGATCTTATTCTTCTTCGGGCATTCTTTCATTCTTTGTAGTAAAGACATCATCAGTGTTTTATCTTAAAACCAGTACCTATTTGGCCCTAATTGATTTTCCCCCCATTTTAACACCAATACAAATGCTGTTGTTGAGCACAACAAAGGTTTTGAGTTAGGGGCTGGGAAATTTTGTATGGGAGAGGGGGCTTTATTACATAACAAATGATACAACTCCAAGATTAGGGGAGTTTTGAGCTTCACCCCTTAGATAAAGCAAAATTTTTTGTATTTTTTTGTATTTTCTAGTTTGCCTCACGTAGTGGGTTTTTTTTTAGTAAGTCAGTTGGTGCCTACACTTCTTGACATTTTAGTGTAAAAATTTGGAAATTGAATTTATATTCCTTTCATTATGATGTGTGTTATGGCAAACCAAAATTAATTGGAAACCTTTTATTAAATAGTTGAGCTGAAATTCTTTAACCAGATCTTTTAAACATTTTAATTCTGCTTTTTCATTGCCCTCTATATTCTTGGGTGCTGTAATAGGAATTTTCCTACGTTGGATTTCTCATGGCTTCTTTTGTCATCTCTTCGGTCCCTATGTCAGCAGTTCTTAAATGGAAGTGTACATCAGAATTACCCATGATACTAATTTAAAATGCGGATTTCTTGGTCCTGTCCCCAGAGATTCTTGCCAGGTCTTGGATGGTGTCCAGTAATCTGCATATTAAACAACCACCCAGGTGTTCCAAGTGCAAAGGGCCCTGTTATTCTTTCTGAAAACAATGCTGTGTCATATAGTGTGTCCTCTAAATTAGAGAGACATTGAATGCCTGAGAAAGCATTCTCCTGTGTGCTGGATGGGTTTTGGAGCATCGTAAAGAGGTGGTAACATGGCCGTCAGATGAGTCAGACACAGATGTAAGCCACATGAATGGCTTTGACCTTCTGTTTTTGCCGTACACGTTTAAATTGGATTAGTGCCATTTGGGGCACCTAAATAACTAAGGCATCCCGCCCAAATCACTTTTGATCCAGACAGAACCAGATTTCTGGGGCACATTACAGGTAATCATTGTACCTATGACGGGAAGTAATTTCCTTTTAAGTTAAATGGTTGGGTGAGCCATGCATTTCATCAAATACTTTTTCCTGCCTATAATCTGTTCTTTATAATTTGGAGGTATTTACTTATATGGAATTTGAAGTAAGGGTTGAATGCTGGATGTTAATTAGATTGATAGCTGGAAAGAAGTGAAAGGTAGTGAGAAAGTGAAAAGTATTGTCCTAGAGGGAGTATTCATTCATTGCCAAACATTTGAGAAAAATTGCATGGGGTACTGACGTATCCATTCTTTTTCTGATCTTTTTTTAAGGAAACAAAAATAGAGCCAGAAATTCATTTGTTTAGATTTGTACACACTTATCACAGTTACTGCATGTAATTCTTACCGAAATGAAGGAGGCTATCTCTTGGGCCATCTTACTCTCTTATATCTCCCTCAATATGTATTTTATACCATCTGTAAATATAATAACGTTTTAAGTATTTATTATAGTAGAGGATGTTCTTTGAGATATTTCTTTCATGAAGGGTAGCTCTTAAAGAGGCAGGAATCCTTTCTGTAGTTTGGGACTTCATAGCCAGTTCATCTGTGGTGTGTCGTGGAGTTCCAGTTGAGGTAGAGCTGAGGCATCTTGTTGATGATACTGATCTTGTTTTGTAATTTGAACTCCGGAACATACTTCCTAATATCCAAGCTATTTTGGAAGATGAATGAAACATTCAGTTAAAAGAGTCAACTTTTAAACGTAGTCGGATCTAGGATAGGTAGGATACACTGAAGTGGATACCAGCTCATTTTTGGTTTTATTTTTCCTGTTGTTGCTATCAGTGACACATCTTTGATAGCAGGGAAAAAACTATGGAAAGGCCTTAAATTGATGTCTTTCATTTTGCACGTGACCTCCCCCTCCCCCGCCACCCCCCTTTGGGTTTTGTGCTTCTCGTTACTATCCCATGTAATACAGAATATCTCCATAGCGTAGAACTTCAATGTAGACATGAAGAAGCATCACAGACAGATGTTTCCCCCACTCTTCCTTCTACCCTAGGCAAGAGATTCGAAGATTCTTCTCTGGAGAAAGAGAGTGGGTCCAGAGAAAAGACCATGAGACACTGTAACGTCTGGGGGCCCCAACAGAAAGTTGACTTGTACCCAGGGATCTGATGGAGGTGCCTCTGTTAGACAGCTCCCACCTACATCCACGAAATTTCCAATCTCATTCTTACGTAGGAGGTAGTTAATGATCATGGGGAGCAACACAAGCAGTAGAACCAAAGGGACTGAGGAAACAAAGACAATGCAGGTGACAGGAGAAAACTTAAAACATAATTGCTGTCCTCAGGGAGACGTTGGAAGGGATCCTACGCATAGCACAAGTAGAGGATGCTATAGAAAAGGAATGTTCTAAGAAGAAGAGCCGTATCTCAGAAACTAAAAATGTGGTAACAAATATAAATTTAAATAGGAAGGTTGAAAGCTAAAGCTAGAAAATTGCCCTAGAAATTAAAAAAAGAGAGATGGAAAATAGGGGAAAAAGAAGTAAGGGAATTGTGCTTTGAAAGTAGGGTTTGAGAAAGCACAACTTGGTCCTATCAGATATGATTTTCAGTCTATATGTTGATTCTGCCCTTGTTCTTAAAATAGTAATAGAGAATAAATTTCTACAAATAAAAATTAGAATGAAATAGAATAAATGATTAAACTGCAACAAAGCTGTTTTTTCATCCTTCCTACTTGTGTCTCTGCTGTCATATCATTCAACATGTGATGCCTAAGTTCGTCCTTAAAAAAGTAATGTATTATTTTTCCCTTTACACAAGTAATTTAGATTTTTAATTTATTTGGTCATCATGATAGCATAAACTAGTTCTGTTACTTAGACATAAGAACAGGGATTAAGCGCATTTGCATTTGTGTAGTGTTGTTGAACTCTCCATTTATTTTTCTCTTCCTTTTTGTGGGAACACAGATTAATATTGAGATTTGCTCTAAACTAGAAAACTATCCGGTTTATCGGTTACTGCAGAATCCTGCTGTTGAGATTAGAAAGCAGTCTATCATTATGGCTTATTCTGTGCAAACTCTTTCCTCAAGATTGTTGAAGGAAGGCTTTTAACTTTAACCATTGTTGTTTTACAGATAAAGCTCTGATGGCACCAAATCTTGATTCCTTTGGACGAGATCGGGCACTGTATCAAGAGCATGCAAAACGTCGGATTGCAGAACGGGAGGCGAGAAGGTAATTCTACAGATGCTTGCTGTTGGTTTGCTTGTGAAGGGAGGAGTCTCTTTTATCTGGTTTGGGAACTTGATATTTGTTATTTAGGACTCGTCGTAGACAAGCCAGAGAGCAAACCGGTAAGATGGCAGATCACCTTGAAGGCCTTTCCAGTGATGATGAAGAAACGTCTACAGATATTACAAATTTCAATCTGGAAAAAGGTTAGACATTTATTTGGAAATGAGATTCATTGTCAGTGTGCTTTCTCCTTGGCTGTGGTTTCTACCGTGAAATAATTTGAAGTTTTGTGGCCTCTGCTTTAGAACTAGGCACTTTGGTTTAATTATAAAAACGTGCACCCATTTTTATTGATGAGTTCTCAAAATTAGTGGTAACACTTTGTTGTGGGATTCATCTAGTACTTGCATTATAAATGATATTGCTCTTCGAATCACAGACTTTTAAAAGTGACAAGAAGATGTTTCAGATCCCAGGGGCAGCCCTAATGCAGCCTGTCTGGTCTAGAAAGGTGAAGGTTGGCAGAGCCCTAAAGGGAATTCCTGATTTGGGGAGCCCCAAATAATTCAATCAAGAGGAATAGTTAGTTCTGTTACATGAAGACATTTCCAGAAGGATCCCCAAGTACAAGTCTTTACTTCCCACCACTGGCTGTGATTATTTGGAATTATATTGACTGCGAACCCTTTGGAACTTAGTGGGATAAGCTTATTTCTTTCTCCCACTCTTTCTACGGTGAACATTTCCAAACATACGGAAAATTGGAAAGAATAGCACAGTGATCACCCGTATACACCTGTCACCCAAATTCAGCAATTCTTACCATCATTTAGCCAAGTTTGCTTTGCACATGTGTGTGTGTTGCTGAAACATTTGAAATTAACTTACGGACCTCATGGCGCTTCCCTCTAAAAACTTTAACATCTTTAATGTCTTCTTTAAAAAAAAAAAAAAAAAAAAAAAGATGCTTTTCTACCTAACTACCACACGATTGTCACACCTGTGAAAATTACCTAGAAGTTTTAGTATCATGTCTGCATTCAGTTCTCCTCCGTAACAGCCCCCCGCCACCCCGCCCAGATGTCTGTTACTCTGTATTTTCTAAACCTGGATCCACACAAGGTTCCTGCATCGCACTTGGTTGTTACATCTTTTTATGTAGAATTAGTGAATATCATGGTTCCTTATACACATACACACACCCCTATTCTTTATTTGTTTAAGGCGTTAACTTTCTGAAGAGACCAGGCCACTTATCTTGTAAAACATCCTACATTCTAAATTTGTCTGTTTCCTCATGGTTTTAACTTGTTCTTCCAGTCACTATATTTCTTGTAAACTGGAAGTTAAGTCTTGGTTAGATTCAGGTGAAAGCTTTTCTGGCAAGAATACTTCACACAAGATGCTGGTACCAGCACGATACCAGATGGCAAATGTTAGGCTGCCCACTATTCGTGGTGTTAAGATGGATCTTGAGAAGTAGGTTGTCATGACTTGGTCTCTTCATTATAAAGAGTCTGCTGTTCCAAGTCGTGTGGAGCATTAAGTAACCTTTTACTTAAAGATCCTAGCATCCGTTGCTGATTCTTGTCTATGTCCGTTATTGCAATCACCAACAGACTTTGAAAGAAGAGATATGATTGGTCACTGATAATGATACTACACATCTGTCATTTACGTGGTGATTTGTGGGCTGAAGAGCTAGATAACAGAGTTTGTACTTTATGCAATTACTCACAGATACTATTCCGTGGTGCTTGAAATTTGAACTGAGTTTTTGGGGACAGGTGTTATTTAGACTGTGGTGACAGATAATAGTACATATCGGAACTATGCAAAACGGAGACTACCTGCACTGTGGTTTGCATGATAGACGTTTGGAACCTAAACTTATCTCTGGTTCTTTTCTTTTAAGTTGCAGTTAACAATTATTCCTTTGCTAATGAGCCTATCTTATTGATACTCAAGCTACAAAGAAAACACTGAAAATATTTGAACTGTGTTTTTTCTACTGCATACTAAGTTTTGATTCTCTGGGGGTTTTTTGTTGTTGTTTTTAGATCGCATTTCAAAAGAGTCCAGCAAGGTTTTTGAAGATGTCCTTGAAAGTTTCTGTTCAATCGATTGTATTAAATCCCAGTTTGAAGCATGGCGTTCAAAATACTACACATCCTACAAGGATGCTTACATCGGCCTTTGCTTGCCAAAGTTGTTCAATCCCCTCATAAGGCTGCAGCTTCTCACTTGGACTCCTCTTGAGGTGAGTGGCTTCTGTCACTGTTGAAAAGCAATATACTGGACTTCCCTGGTGGCGCAGTGGTTAAGAATCCACCTGCCAATGCGGGGGACATGGGTTCAAGCCCTGGTCCGGGAAGATCCCCCATGCCTCGGAGCTACTAAACCCATGCGCCACAACTGCTGAGCCTGAGCTCTAGAGCCCGCAAGCCACAACTACTGAAGCCCGCGCACCTAGAGCCCATGCTTCGCTACAAGAGAAGCCACCACAATGAGAAACCCACGCACCACAATGAAGAGTAGCCCGCACTTGCTGCAACTAGAGAAAGCCTGCGCACAGCAAGACCCAGTGCAGCCATAAATTTAATTAATTAATTAAAAAAAAACAAAAACAAAAAACACTTTCTTCTAAAAGAAAAAAAAAAGCAATATACCATGATGCCTTGGGTAATTTTAATCTCAAAGCTAGAGATGTAAGCTTCAGCAAAGTGTTTTTCAGGGGAGATAGGTCACCCACAGGGCTATAATTGACACATTATCACTGGGTATAATCTTACCATCTTTCCTTTTATGTTCTGTTCCTCCTCAAGAGAACTGTCTCTTGCTTTTCGATTTTTATACAGTGTCTTTCTCAGTCAACTAAAATTACATGTAGTGACGCTGAGATATGAACATGAATGAATAAGAACTTGGTTCTTTGATTCCAGAAAAACAGAACATCATGGGAAAGCTCAATGAGGAAGCTGTGAAATGGGACCCTGAACTAAGTCAGTGGTGATGGAAATCAGGAGGATGAGATAAACTGATAGATTTAAGAGGTGGAATCAATAGGACCTCTTTGCCTGTTACATAAGAGAGGAAACTCAAATTGTCTGTATACATGTAGTGGTCATGTTTAAGATACGGTTTTTTAAGTTACCAACCTATGGATGGAGCCGTGGGCATGAATGAGATGGGCTGGGTTGAATATGTGAACTATAACGAAAAGGAGGCTGAGATTGAAGCCCTGAAAACAAGAGGAAAAAAATCTAAGCCCTGGGAGCCATTCAGCTCCCAGCTCCTTATTGCTCTTTGCCAGACCTTGTGGGGTCCCACCCTGTGCATGTGTTTCTTAGTGTCCAGCAGAGGCTCGGAGACACTTGTGTGCATCTGGGAGCTCTCCTTCTGTGTAGCTCCTTCCTCTGCCCCACAGCTTCCAGCGTTCCAGCCTTCCTGAACTTAGGTTGTCTCCTAACTCAGCAGGACTGCTCTGCTTGCAGTTGCCTACCCTGATCTCCTCTTCCGACCAGGAGCTCACCTCACTTGATTCCGTTCTTTCAGGGGTCATAGTCCTATACTGCCTGTGGTCCATTGTCTGAAAATAGATGTTTCATATATTTGTCCAGTTTGCAGTTGACGACTGAAGGCTAAATCCAGTTCCTGTTACTCTTTTCATGGCTAGAAGCAGAAACAACCACTATTTTCAGTGTTTGGGTAACCTTTTAAATATTTTCTAGGCAAAATGTCGTGACTTTGAGAATATGCTGTGGTTTGAATCTTTGCTGTTTTACGGTTGTGAAGAGCGAGAGCAAGAAAAAGACGATGTAGATGTTGCACTGTTACCTACCATTGTGGAAAAGGTGATTCTCCCTAAACTAACAGGTAGAGATTACTGAATTGAACATTCAAACACATTGGGTTTTTCAAATCTATTTTCAGGAGTTTTTAATCAGAGCCTATTTTCTCATAGAAAGTACATTATTAATAATAAAGTTACCACCAGACCCAGAGATGGCTAAAGGGTACTTGTCTTTTAACTTGGGACTTAAAGACCACCTTGGGGAGGGCCTGGAGTTGGGGGCAGTAATTGATCCACAGGTAAATTTCAGGCTCTTAAGGACTGCCTGAAGCAAAACTGAATACATAGTTTCAGGGGGGATATGCATTTTTCTGGGGGGCAGTTTCATTACTTTCATCAATTTCTCACAAAAAAATTAGGAATCATTGACATAGGGACCTATTTAAAATATTGATATTAAAAATATAGCTCAAGTTCAGTTAGAAATTCTTGATGCTGGCACAACATCTCCTAGGATATAGAAATCCTGCTTCCCCTCGCCACATGTGCCTAATCTTCAACATTCCCACGGTTAAGAGGACAAAGGAGACTGAAGCTTACACCCTAGAGGAAGAAAAAAATCATGATTGGCATTGCTAAGTTGGGGACTGCTTGACATCAGATTTAAGTCAGCAGCAATTTATTTCTGTATCTCAGTACATTCTGCTTTTTTTTTTTTCTTAATAGTGATAGCTGAAAATATGTGGGACCCCTTTTCTACAACACAGACTTCAAGAATGGTTGGAATTACTCTAAAATTAGTAAATGGATATCCTTCAGTAGTGAATGCAGAAAACAAAAATACACAGGTAATTTAATTATTATCCATGAAAGGTTTTAAAAATTTTTTTTAATTTATTATTTTATCTTCTCTTTCCCTTTGAAAATGAGCAAGAGTTGAGAGAATGAGTGGTTATATTCTGAGCCAACGAGAAAATCTGATTCTCCCACTTGAGGCGTCTGTCCTTTATAGCCTGAAATATACAAAATTCGAGATAGTAGTTTTTAGTTTCAAAATATCGATTGGGAAGGATGATGAAATTAGTCTAGATAGCTTCGCATTTGTATTGTTCTCACGCTCCTCACCACCCCACCCCCATTCGCAATCGGACTAACCAGACATCCCTTGAAGACCTGTATTTTTGGAGGGAAAAGAAAACCTACTGGAATGGGTAACAATTGATCATTTAAATGCTGAAACATTTAAACAGCATGTAAAATAACTAGGTATTGTTTTACAAAGTTTCAAAACTTCAGATTGCCGCTGCCCGCACTGAACATTCTTAGGAGCTATTTAGATATGAGGAAGTACTCCTTATCATTGTTTTATTTTCACTGACCTCATTTTGAGAGGAACCAGATTATAGGTCTGATCTTTAATCTTTATGTAGTAGGTTAAGAGGTTGGAAGATTTCTAAGTGGCTTTATTGCTTGGTAATTGATGAGGGCTGAACGAAGAGTAAGTAGTAAATATTAAAGACCTTAGGACCTTCAGGGGGGAAAGTTAAAAAACTTGAGATGCTGTTCACTCAAAATTGAATACTCTATATGATTTGGAATATTGCTTATTTTTATTTACTAAAATTTAACTTTTATCATAACCCTTATTAAAATGCATGATCTATTTTTAACTCTTTAGATGTACCTAAAAGCGCTTCTCTTGAGAATGAGGAGAACTTTAGATGATGATGTATTCATGCCCTTGTATCCCAAAAAGTAAGTAACTCCTAAGAACATTAAAGATGGTAATATTCTCCATTATTTTTCAGAGAAGACTTCTTAAACTCCGGAACACTAAGCATAGTTTGAAATACAAGCTTTACCTACATAGTGTAAACCTGTAGCCCAAAGAGAGTGGCTCAGTGGGGAAGTTGCTCCCTTAAGCAGCATAACGCAAATAGTCCTCCCTTAGCATCTCACAATAAATTGCCATGACCTTTTTTTTTTTTTTTTTTTTTTTTTGTGGTACGCGGGCCTCTCACTGCTGTGGCCTCTCCCGTTGCGGAGCACAGGCTCCGGACGCGCAGGCCCAGCGGCCATGGCTCACGGGCCCAGCCACTCTACGGCATGTGGGATCTTCCCGGACCGGGGCACGAACCCGCGTCCCCTGCATCTGCAGGCGGACTCTCAACCACTGCGCCACCAGGGAAGCCCGCCATTACCTTTTAAAATTATCTTCTGGAGTACAGTTGTTTGAAATTTTGAAAAATTAGTTAACTTCTTATGTTCACCTCTTTTACTTACAGAAAACTTCTAGGAATCAGGTGGCATTTAACACAAAACTTTGATCATGATGTGCTTCTCTTTTTTTCTTAGTGTCTTGGAAAATAAAAATTCTGGGCCTTACTTGTTTTTTCAACGACAGTTTTGGTCTTCAGTTAAGGTACGTGTCTGTAGGCTATCTAAAAGACTTCAGATTTTGTTTGACTTCATACAAACTGATTTTATTCCAAAATAAATTTTATTCAGGTTTGATGTTTGCAGAGGTGAAAATGTATTCTGAGTTCCAGTAAGGTCCAAACTAGCCAACAAAATGCCTTACTAAACCACAGCAAATAGAGTACCAGATACTCTTCTAAGTTGCGGAAATATAGCACTGAATTAAGATAGAAGTAGAGCCTTCATGGCGTTTATAACCAAGCTCAATTGACAGTAGCAAATAAGTAATCTCAGGTGTGATAAATTCTGAAAAAAAATCAAAGTTGTATGGGGGCATATGACAAGGGGCACAGATACCTGATGGATGCGTCACAGAAGATTCCCCTCCACCCTGAGGAAGTGATATTTAGGTTATTAGTTGGCCCTGAGGTAAGGGAGAGCAAGGTATACTAGAACTGAGAAAAGGCCAGGATGGCTAGAGTTAGGGAAGAGATGAGCAGTTCGGATGATATGGGAGCTCTAATTTACACGTAGACATGTACTCACTCCCTAAATCAAGATGTATAATGCTTCCATCATCTCCCCCAAATTCCCCATGCCCCTTTGTAGTCAAGCCCATCCCTACAGCCTGGCCACCCCTTTTTATTGTCCTGTAGTTTTCTTTGTAAGAACGTCTTAGGAATGGAATTATATACTAACTAGCCTTTTGAGTCTGGCTTCATTCACTTAACAGAATGCACTCGTGATTTATCAGTGTTATCTTGTGTTCACTCCTTTTTATTGCCAAGTAGTCTTCCATCGTATGGTGGATATACCACAGGTTTTTTTGTTTTGATTTTTATCCATTCCCCAATTGAGGGACACTGGATTGTTTCCAGTTTGGAGTAATTATGAATAAACCTGTTTGCACACAGGTTTTTCTGGGTATATACGTTTTCATCACTTGGGAAAATACCTAGGCAAAGCTGTTTTCTAAACCAACAATATATTCGCGTTCTAGTTATTCTTTCTCACCACTCACCGCACTTGGTATCTTCAGGGTTTTTTTTTTTTTTTTTAAGTCATTCTCCTAGGTGTATAGTTGTGTCTTGTTATTGTTTTAATTTGCACTTTCCTAACAACTGATGATGTTGAGCATGTTTCCTTTTTCTTCCTCTTTTTTTTAATAAATTTATTTATTTTATTTATTTATTTTTGGCTGCGTTAGGTCTTTGCTGCTGCTTGTAGCTAGCGGGGGCTACTCTTCGTTGCAGCGCGCGGGCTTCTCATTGCAGTGGCTTCTCTCGTTGCAGAGCATGGGCTCTAGGCACGCGAGCTTCAGTAGTTGTGGCGCACGGGCTTAGTTGCTCCGCAGCATGTGGGATCTTCCCGGACCAGGGCTTGAACCTGTGTCCCCTGCATTGACAGGCAGATTCTTAACAACTGCACCACCAGGGAAGCCCAAGCATGTTTTCATGTGCTTACTTGCCATTTGTATATGTTCTTCGATGAAGTATCTGTTCAAATGTGTTGCCCATTTTTAAAAATTGGGTTTTCTTATTATTGAGCTTTGAGTTTTGTATTCTTGGTACATGTACATTATCAGATACGTGATCTGCAAAGAGTTCCCCCCGCAGTCTGTGTCTTAACAGTCTTTCAGAGTGCAGAAGTTCTTCATTTCGATGAAGGCCAACTTATTATTTTTTCCCGTTATGAGTTGTGCTTTAGGTGTCACATCTAAGAAATCTTTGCCTAATACAAGGCCACAGAGTTTTTTTCCTGTCCTTTCTCCTAGACATTTCATAGTTTTAGGTTTTACGTTTAAGTCTGTGATCCATTTTGAGTTAATTTTTATATAGGGCATGAGGCCTTGAAGTTCCTTTGTCCCAGCACAGTTTGTTGAAAAGACTATCCTTTTTAAAATTAAATTGCTTTTGTACCTTTGCTGAGAATCATTTGCTCTTATATGGGTTGTGGAGGGGTTTTTAGTAGGGAAGTGACATGAAAATATTGCCCTTTTTAACATATTCTGGCTTCTGTGTGGGGATAATGAAATGAAGTAGGTGAAGATAGTAATAATGAAATTGGAAATTAGTACTTAATACATATTTACTGTGTGCCAAGCACTGTAGCACACGTTATCTCATTGAATCCTCACATCAGCCCAATGAGCTTGGCTCTGCTGATGGGACCGTGAGGCACAGAATAACCTGCCCAGGCTCGTCCCTTTGTTAAGTGGTAGAGATGGGAGTCTAACTCAGGCCAGTCAAACTCTTGAGCAGCTCTTCTCAGCTGGGTTTCTGTGGAAGAATGAATACCTGATGCCCTAAGGCCTCCACTGCGTATGCAGCTAGAATGGTACTAGCTTGTACCATCCTTGGGGAAAATTATGTAAGGAGTCACTCAGATCATTTTCTGTAGGTTTTAGTTCTCTCACGGAGCCCTGCTGGAGAAGAACTAGACCAGCGCCGTTGCTTGTAGTCAGTTGAATAACTGCAGGGCCCACAAAGAGATGACGGCAGCTTCGATCAGGGGCGTGGCGGCAAGGCCTGAGAGGAAGGTCCAGGATGGGGAGAGGTGGGGTTCGACAGCTTGAGGGAGGGGTCGAGAATGATCCAGCTCACGTAGGCTCTGGCTTGATTGATTTGTTGGATAGTGTTGCCATTTCCTAAGATGAGAAATACTGGGAACTTAGACTTTGATGGTGGAATGGGCGGGGGCTTCCATTTTATATGTATTGAGCTTAAGTAGTTCCAATATCCAGGTTCATGAAGTCTGGTAAACATGCCATGTGGTAGTCAAAAAGAGAATTTCCATCTTTTTGCAGGGTGATAGGACTGGTTTAGGCATGATTTTCAAGGGAGGACATTTATCTAAACAACATCATTTGCCCACCCAGTACTTTCTGTTACGATGGAAAATGTTCTGTATCTGCATTGTCCACTATAGTAACCACTAGCTCCGTGTGACTATTTAAATTTTAGTTAACCTCAGTCATCATCAGAAATATTCAGACCCTTCCAAACTGCTTATTAGTGCTTTGGCAAGACATGGTCCAGGGTATTTCATAAGGTGTTTTATTGTGTAAGTAATTTACTTTGTACTTAATTTAATTGCTTTACATTGCCTCGCAATTTTTTTTCCTTCTCAGAAAACCAAACTTTTAGTAACAGAGATCAGATTTGTGGTTGCCACAGGTGGGGAGTTGTGGGGAGATTGGATAAAGGGGATCAAAAGGTACAAACTTCCAGTTGTAAGATGAGTTCTGGGGATGTAATGTACAACATGATGACTGTAATTAACAATAGTGTATTGTATATTTGAAAGTTGCTAAGAGAATAGAAAAAAGATGTGTAACTGTGTGAGGGGAAGGATGTTAACTTACGGTGATTATTTCACAATGTATATTTAAATCATCATGTTGTATGCCTTAAACTTACACAATGTTACATGTCAATTATATCTCAAGAAAACTGGGGAGAAAATAATTCTCTTCTTCTTTCTAGCTCTTAGGGAATTTTCTTCAATGGTATGGCATTTTCTCAAACAAAACTCTTCAGGAATTATCAATAGACGGTTTATTAAATAGATACATTCTCATGGCTTTTCAGAATTCAGAATATGGCGATGACAGCATCAGAAAAGCCCAAAATGTGAGTTAAATGACGCACATTGTAGTTGTTAAAGCACACGAGTTAAGACGGATTAAGTTTTCTTTGTTGGAAGAGATTTGAGAATTTCACGAACGCCGCTTTGATTATCGAAGTTGGTGTAACGTTGACAATCTCCCCTTAGCATTTTTTACATAAAAAGTTGTACTGTTATATCTGTGTATATTTGTCCTTCTATCCATCTATCTGTATCAATATTTTTATAGGTATTAATAAACGTTTTAATTTGGGGATAATTTTTTAACAGTTGAATGAATGCTATTTTAAGTGTTACTAAAGAAATGGTCTCATGGTCTCTTATCTCATTTAAGAAATAATTTCAGTTAATTTTTTTTGACTTCATATACGTGAGTGAATACAGTTTTGATAATTTTTTAAACTATTTTTTAAACAATCGTATGATTAAAGAAAATGTGCAAGTACAGTACGGCTTTTCGACCTAACCACATCAGACTAATTCTCTTGACATGATACTCCCTCACCCTCAAATCGTTTTGTGTCTGTTTCCTATAAACATGGATTTTCCTGTACATGATTACAATATGACCATCAACATCAGGAAATTAACATTTATATATTACTGTCACCTAATCCTTAGGCCCCTTTTCACGTTTTATCAGCTATCTCAATAATATCCAAAGGAACTGGCAAAAGAAATTCCCAGATCATCCTTTGCATTTAATTGTCATGTCTCTTTAGTCTCCTTTAATCTGGAAGAGTGCTTCATTCCTTGACCTTCATACCTTGACACTTCTGAAGATGATAAGCCAGTTATTTTGTAGAATGTCCCTCAATTTGGGTTTGTCTGTTATTCTCTCATGAATAGATTCAGATTTTGCATCTTTGTCAGGAATTGTCCTAGACTTCATTAGTGTGAGTCCCTTCAAGTTGACCTCTGTGACCTTGTGGCATGTCCTCTAATTTGGGGGGAGCACTTTCTTGCTTTCTGGCACACGATGTTCCAGGCTTACCTTGTACCTGCTTGGCCCAGCTCTGGAATCAGTTGTTTCTCTAAGCATCCCTGGGTTCTTTGGTGGGGAGCTATCTCTACCCACTGGCTGCTTTCTCCCGGGTGGGAAACAGCCTCCCCTTGCTCAGGTTTTGGTACCCCATGCCAGGTTGCCACCATGCCCTGTTCACGTCCTGCTTGGGCTCTTGCCCTAGGCTGCCCCTCCGGTGTGATGCTATCTTCACTCCATTCTGGGCCAGCACGGCTCCTGCTGCCAGCAAGGATGCCTACTTACTGAACTGTTCGGCACGGGGAGAGGCTGCAGTTTCGTACTTACGCTATACATGTTCTTACATCAAAAGCTGCTGATCAGGGCTTCCCTGGTGGCGCAGTGGTTGAGAGTCCGCCTGCCGATGCAGGGGACATGGGTTCGTGCCCCGGTCTGGGAAGATCCCACATGCCGCGGAGCGGCTGGGCCCGTGAGCCATGGCCGCTGAGCCTGCGTGTCCGGAGCCTGTGCTCCACAACAGGAGAGGCCACAACAGTGAGAGGCCCGTGTACCGGAAAAAATAAATAAATAAATAAATAAAAGCTGCTGATCAAAGGACAGTTCACTTCATTTAGGGCTTTCTGGAAGACTGGAAAATGAAGTAATTGGTTATCAATTTTATGTCCCTAATTTACTTAAATATTGGAGAAATTATTTATCTTTTGCTTTGAGTGTCTATATATTGAAGTTTAAAATTAGGGTATATCTAGGTGTATTTGTGTAGTTTAGGTAGAAAATCAGGTTTAAAAGAATATCCCTTCTAAGTAATTAGTTATATGTTGCTCAATAGCAAGTCTTCTAGTTAAAAACATTATATGCATTATCTAGACTCAGCTTTCAGATGCTTTAATTTATTTTTGTTTTAACTGTTTACATCTTTCTTCTTCACAGGTGATCAGTTGTTTCCCCAAGCAGTGGTTCATGAATCTGAAAGGAGAAAGGACTATTTCTCAGTTAGAAAACTTCTGTCGATACCTTGTACACTTAGCAGATACAATTTACAGAAACAGTATCGGGTGCTCTGATGTGGAAAAAAGAAATGCAAGGTAATTATTTGTAATTATTGAATGAAACAGTGATCTAGAGTCTTTAGTTGTTAGGTTTAGTATTATTAAAATGTTTTCAGTAGAGACATGTTTATATTTTACTTTAATTTTTATTTTATTTTGATTCTTTTCTTTCTTTTTTTAAAAATTAATTAATTTATTTATTTTTGGCTGCTCTTGAGTCTTTGCTGTTGCATGCGGCCTTTCTCTAGTTGCAGAGAGCGGCAGCTACTCTTCGTTGCGGCGCGCAGGGTTCTCATTGTGGTGGCTTCCCTTGTTGCAGAGCACAGGCTCGAGGCACATGGGCTTTGGTAGTTGTGGCTCGCAGGCTCTAGAGTGCAGGCTCAGTAGTTGCGGTGCACGCACAGGCTTAGTTGCTCCACGGCATGTGGGATCTTCCCGGACCAGGGCTTGAACCCATGTCCCCTGTGTTGGCAGGCAGACTCTTAATCACTGTGCCACCAGGGAAGCCCTATATTTTACTTTAAATTGTAAACATTGACTTAGTATTGATAAACCTACCAAAAATGCACATTATTTTTTCATTTTTGCAACTTTTACCTAATCTTTTTTCAATATGTTATTTATGAAGATATTAAGGGAAGGTTTCTGGTAAGTGAATCATTGCTTTTTCTGTCTCCTCCCTTGAATAATTGGGGAAATCTCAGGCTCTTAGAATGTCATGGATCTTGGTCTTTGGAGGTTCATTTTACAGATTATAAACCCTAGAAAAGATAGCCACTGAAACCCAAAGTATATTGAAGGTTATATCTCAATTTTGAGATGTTTGTACTCTGTGTTGAGTTTTTCTATATCCATATCATGGACTAAGTCATCACTCATGATTTATGGGGAGCAGCTTATACATATTTTTTATCAAGGTTTCAAGGAAGGAATGAACAAACCATTACCCCCTTTTCAGTACATTGTCTTGGGTGTTCATGGAATTTGGGGGTAGATCTCTAGCATAAAAAGTAAGTAATATTAATAATAACAACTAGTACCATTTGGAAGAATTTTTATTTTTGTTTTGTTTTTCGTTTTTTGTTTTTTTGGCCACGCTGCATGGCTTGTGGGATCTTAGTTCCCAGACCAGGGATTGAACCCAGGCCCACCGCAGTGAAAGTGCCGAGTCCTAACCACTGGACCACCAGGGAATTCCCAAAGACGAATTTTATGTTTTAAAGTTTCATATATTCTTCCTAATGTCAGAGTTTCATTTTCATTTTGATTACACCATTAGTCATACCGCCTAACAGAATCTTTTTCTCTTCCCCTGTTCCCCTTCCAGGAAAAAGAACCTTATTTTCTTGAGAGAAAATTTGCTATCTTTTATAATAAAATTAAAAGCAAAGTAGATAGTAATACTTCAGTGGTTAAAAAAATCTTTGCCAGGTGATTTGGGGGGTTTTTTTGGCCACACTGTGAGGCTTGTGGGGTTTTAGTTCCCTGCCCAGTGATCGAACCCAGGCCCTTGGCAGTGAGAGCTCGGAGTGCTAACCTCTGGACCACCAGGGAACTCCCTGGTTTATGTTTTTATTTCATCCTTAACGTGTCATTTTGCTGTTGGTTATTATTTATTAGCTCTAATATTTCTTCTCAATGTGTTGTTTTTTACTAGATAAATCCTATTCACTTCACTTTTTTTAAACTTTGATTTATATATGTAACTGTTTTTGTTTGGGAGTAAATATCAACAAACAGTATTTACTTTCCTATGGAAAGGAATTTCAGCAGCTGTTTAGGCACCTGCTGTGTGCAGTGCACATAAAGTAGGTTCCACTTTATGAGTGTGAGTCACAAAATCTTAAAAATTATAATCCTCCCCTAAAAGGTGCTTTACTACAATTTTGTAGAGAAGAGACAGCTAATAATGTCACATTGTGTGTTGTTTCTCACAAGTGGTTCAAACTATTGTAAATGTTAAAAGTAGTTTCTGGCAGCATCACCTGGGAGCTTTGTTAGAAATGCAAATTCTCAGGTCCCGCTCCAGACCTACTGAACAGAATTCTGAAGGTGGGGCCTGGTGATGTGTGTTTTAGCACTTTTCTAGGTAATCCTGATGTATGCTAAAATTTGAGGATTACTGAGAATGACTTCTAGCTGGGTGACAAAAGAAGCCAGGTTATACTTTATTAGTGAATTTTGGAGGAGTGGAACTTACTCTGGATCTTGATGGGTTGGTCATGAATACCCACGAATATAATTTGTGTTCCAGGTGTACTCTAGGAGAGCTAGGACTCTGGTTTGGGAAGGAATGGAAGGCAGGGCTCTGAGGTAGTTAAGTTAGACAATAGAGTGCTTTCTCTCCTTTCTCGGTATTAATGAAAATCATGGATCTGAATGAGATTTTGGGGTGTTTTTATTTTTGAAAATGGGTCCTCTGTTTCTGGGCATTTAAACATAGGCAGGTTTTTTTTTTAATATGGACAATTTTTTTTTTCCACATGCTGTAACCTGCTGATCTGTGTTTCCTTTTTTCTCCTTTAGGGAAAACATAAAACAGATAGTAAAACTCCTTGCAAGTGTTCGAGCTCTGGATCATGCTATGTCTGTTGCAAGTGACCACAACGTGAAAGAATTTAAGTCTTTGATCGAAGGAAAATAGATCTATGAGACTGAAAAGAAGCCTATTTGTTCTAATACCATTCCCAATGTAAAAAATGTGTATATATGTAAAGTTTCTTAAACTGTAAAATATTGACTCTTGTTTTAATACAAAGAACATTATTAATATTCAATACTGTGTCCTTAAATGCGATTTCTTCGGAATGAAAGGAATTCAGATTATTTCTAGGAGGTCTGTGAATGGTTTCCTTACTGCCTGTCATACTTTGTTTACAGAAGTATTTTATATGGTCATTTAAATTAACTCTCTCAGCTAATTGTCCTCTGTAAACAATGTGTGCAGTGTAAATTGTATAATTATGCATATATATATATATATATATTTATACCACCATGGAGTTACTTTCACACTGGAAATTTGTGGTGTTTTTCTACAGAGTAAGCCTTTTAACAGCAGAAACTTATTCAACAGCAGATTGTCTTAGGGAAGTTACTACACTGTTGCAACAAAAGGGCTGGCAAGTGGCTAAGTATTTGTCACCTTTTGGTTAGCAGTTGCTATCACTGTAGCTGTGCTGCCTTAAAATTGAGAGTCGAGTGGGGACTTAGTCATTGGTGAATGGTGAACTTTTCTTCCTTGAATTAGCATTACAGTCAACTGTACGTTTAACGTGAGCTCTAGATAAATATATGCAACATAGGTTTCTGAAAAGAACATAGGAGTTTCATTTTTGGAAATAATAGATCCACAACCTAATGCATGGTTTGGGGCTGTCTCATTCATGATTTTACTCCCTGACCAGCTTTAAAAAATACGTGCATTTGAATTTTAGTAATCTAGCATTATATTTTAAATCTCACGTATGTGAGTTATGATATGCAATAAAGAACACGCCTTGCTGGTTAGCTACACCCAAGCAGTTTAATATCCATGGTCTTCTGTAATGTTTATACCATGTTGTAAATATTCAGAGAACTTGTTTTAAAGTTTATGCTTTCTGATTCTGTGATTTTCAAAAGAGGAACTTTTTGGAAATTAAGGACTATTGTTTGATAATTATATATGTAATTAAGCTTTAGCCAAGCATTAAATTAATTTTTAAATAGAACCTTTGTTGTATTTGGCTGGCGACTAATTTTAGTTGGAGCATTTCAAATGACTAATATAGTGAGACTATTAGCATGTGTACCCTTGGTCAAGTCAAATAGTATTTAGAACAGTGTCATGCACTCTAATTGCTCTGTCAGTTTTATCTTTACTGTAGGATCATTGCTTATCCCTACAGATTCATTCTGGATGAATTTTTTGTTACAACTCAGTGGCCTACTAAATAGAATTAAAATAGAACACTTAAACTCTCAACTTAAATGGACTAAAACATATAAACTTGCATACATATATGACATGCACATCATTTGTTCCTTAAGTTTGTGTTTCCAAACGCATTGAACCGATTACTTTTCCTATATCTGCTTTTAAGGACTCTTGAAGTAGACTCAGATTTTTCATCATGTGAAATCCATCAGGCTGTTTTACTTTTAGGAATGAATTTGAACACCACGCTAGGACCTTGATGTAAGGTGAATTTAGCATAGAACTGTGCGTAAAACAAGTGGTTTTCGTTTCACAACCCGAAGTTTTTTATTCCTGAAATAGCTAAAGGACATTCTTTCTTAGGAAGGAAATTGTCAAAAGATAAATTCAGAGGGTGACATTTTAATAAAGCTGAGGTTTTGTCTTTGCAGCTTTTTCTTTTGGCGCAGTCTTCCAAAATAATTCCAAAATAGACGAGGCAGGTTTTTGAAAAGGAAAGTTATTTTATTGAGGCAACATAAACCATAGGCATAAGGAACTGTAACTGCTGTTCTACCAGGTGAGGATGGTGACCCATATCCTTATTGATGCCATGGCGTCCTGCATAGACCTGCAGCTCCGCCTGAGGGCTTTCTCTTGGCCTGTGCTACAGGCTGGACTGTCTACTGCCTAATGTCCCTGGGAGCAACCCTCAGCCAAAGTAAGGAGGGGGGACGATAAATCCCCCAGTGCGTTAGTTCGTGTCATCTGGGGAGCAGTCTCTGAGATGGCGTTAGGTATATTG
The DNA here is from genome assembly GCF_964341445.2 of Mesoplodon mirus. NCBI lineage: Eukaryota > Metazoa > Chordata > Mammalia > Artiodactyla > Ziphiidae > Mesoplodon > Mesoplodon mirus. The sequence goes on along the minus strand of NC_138982.1, from coordinate 134,985,033 downwards.
ATACAAGAGATTTGGGGCGGGGAATGACAATGGGGGGCAAAGGGGAGGAGGCGGGCGGAGGCTGGGAGAGCCTTAGTGCTGAGAGGTCGTGAGGCAGGGAAGGAATTAAAGAAGGTGTCAGACATCGGTGCAGTTCGAAGAAAGTTCCAGCAAGGCTGACAGGGCCCTCAGTACAAAGTTAGGATCCTGAGGAGTTTCATGTCTCCAGGAGCTGGCCTGCCTTTGGGTCCCACCGTGCTCAGTAATTGGTGGAGAGCAGCAGGTCTTGGGGAGCATGGCCTGTACAACCAGATTATCTTATAGAAAATCTAAGGCACGGTTTCACGTCTACCACACCGGCTTCCTAACCTCATAGGAAAACAGGTTTCACATCATCTCCCAGAGGGCTTCATTTGATTTGAACCATGGTTGTCTGCAGTGATAACCTCATCACCCAGAGCTGGCCAAGAATTTCACAAGTCTTCAAGCAAGTACCTTCCTCATGAGAATATACTAAAATGTAGAGTTCCCTAATTGGTTTAAAGACAGGTTTATTGAGGCATGAGTTATAAACTGTAAAGTTTACCCTCTGTAAACATGTATAGTTCAGTGAGTGTGGACGAATGCCTAATTCCGTTTTAAATGCTAATTTCCCTTGAAATGAAATCCTCCTAAAAATGGTCAGATGTTTTAGAGCTGCAAAATACAATATGAAAATGTCAGTTGCTACACTGTAGTGGTTCTTTACGGTTACAGGAACTCTTCTAATTTCTAACATTGTAATATCCATATAGTAAAGGGAGTGTTGCCATTCCCTGATTATGGCAAAGAACACTTTGGTCTGTGGTGTCAAGTAAATGAAAATGAGCACAATTAAACTATCTATGGGTGTTAGGTTCACAGCTGCTGAGAGTGACTACAGATTGCCCAGCAAAGGCAGACAGGCTAAAAATTGTTATATGGAATTGGTATTGATAGGCAGTGTTGACTGGCCCATGGTCTGCTTCTGGACCTCCGGGCCCCGGTAATTTGTACTGGCTTCCTCCCAGCCCTGTCAGCGCTCACTCTAGCAGAGGCTCAGAGGTTAGAGTCATCCTGTACAATGAGAATGCCTAGCACAGAGTTTCTCAGAATGCATACTGTGGTCCACCAGTTCACGGGCTCTTACTTTAAAAGACCTTTAGGAAAATGAGGCTTAGATATAAGACACGACACCATCAGACTCCTAAAAGAGAACGTAAACAAAACATCCTCTGACAAAATCATACCAATATTTTCTGAAGTTAATCTCCCAAGGCAATAGAAATAAAAGCAAAAATAAACAGATGAAACCTAATCAAACTTACAAGTTTTTGTACAGCAAAGGAAACCATAAAATGAAAAGACAACCTACGAACTGGGAGAAAATATTTGCAAATGATGCGACTGGCAAGGGCTTTATTTCCAAAATATACAAGCAGCTCATACAACTCAACAAAAATAACAACCCAATTGAAAAATGGGCAGAAGGCCTACGTAGACATTTCTCCAAAGAAAACATACAAATGGCCAGCGGGCACATGAATAGATGCTTAACATCGCTAATTACTAGAGAAATGCAAATCAAAACTACAATGAGGTACTACCTTAAACTGGTCAGAATGGCCATCATTAAAAAAAATCGACACATAACAAGTGCTGGAGAAAGTGTAGAGGGAAGGGAACCCAACTACACTGTTGGTGGGAATGTAAATTGGTGCAGCCATTATGGAGGTTCCTCAAAAAACTAAAAATAGAGTTGCCATGTGATCCAGCAATCCCACTCCTGGGCATATATCTGGACAAAACTCTAATTGAGAAAGATACATGCACCCCAATGTTCACAGCAGTGAAGTAAGTCAGAGAAAGACAAATACCATATGATATCACATATGTGGAGTCTAAAATACAACACAAATGAACTTATCTATGAAACAGAAACAGACTCACAGACATGGAGAACATAGACTTGTAGTTGCCAAGTTCGGGGGGATGGGGTGGATTGGAAGTTAAGGTTTAGCAGATGTAAACCATTATGTATGTAGAAAGGATAAACAACAAGGTCCTACTATATAGCACAGGGAACTATACCCAATATCCTGTGATAAACCATAATGGAAAAAATATGAAAAAGAATGTATATATGTGTATAACTGAATCACTTTGAAATTAACACAACATTGTAAATCAACTATACTTCAATAAAATAAATTTTAAAAAGAAAGATCTTTAGGAAAATGTACCTTATACCCCATGCTTGATAATTCAAAATACATGGTAAATGATAAAAAGTTTGACAAATCCTGTAGAAACTATTTTAAGCTACTTTACAAAAGCACTTTGACCATGAAAGCTTACCTTTTACATGTACCTTTAGATGTTGGAATTCCAGAGGGGCCTGCTGCTTAGGGACCAAGAGCCATGTTGAAGAGTGAACATCCTATAGCCTTGATCTCAGGAAGGCCAAGCCCTGTTATGGCTCTGGTCCTTTGATTTCCACAAGAATCCTGTGTGTCACTAAAACCATCTTAGCTCTCTTGACTTGGTTTCTTTTTCCAAATGAAAACGATTTTTGTCACATACAAGTTCCTTGTTTGCTCCTATTGCAATTTTCTTAACTCTGCTATGTGTGAGCAATTTTTCAGTCTTTGAAGTTTTTGTTTGTCTTATTCTCACAATGATTCTGCTCTCAAACTTACTATATTTTTGACTGACAAAATTTCTATTTTTCCAGTTTAAAATCTTGTCCTTTACTATGAACTTACTTAAAGCAAACAGCTAACGCTATTTGTAACCTACTGTTGTGTTACCTCTCAAGACGACCATTTTCTCTTTAACAAGGAGTCATCCCTGCCTGTATAATAGATCTCTGCAGATCCTGATATGGTTAGCTCTAGTCTGTGTAACCTGAAAAAAACCTATTAAAGATAACTGAATCAGGCTGTAAACATTCCCCAAATTTGCCAAATACTTTCTAGTATTTTTGATAAGGAAATCCAGGAAAAGTAGGCCCTATTACTAATTTACATGGTGAATCTGTCAAAATTCATAGCCTTGTAACATATGGTATATTTTTTGTCATTGGGATATTCATTTCTAAATTAATAAATCCCATCATTTACCGGGTGCATACGTGTTTTTGACCTAAAGAAACGGCAAGTTTCAACCTGATACAGGGAATTGTCCGTAGGAGAAATAATTTGGTCAAAACCCAACATTTAAAAATCATGTTTTTGTTTCTTTGTTTTTTTTGCGGCATGCGGGTTCTCAGTTCCCTCACCAGCGATCAAACCCATGCCCCGTGCAGTGGAAGCACAGAGTCTTAACCACTGGACCGCCAGGGAAGTGCCTAAAAATCATGATGTTTGCCTTCAATTCATCAAAGCTATTGGAGCTGTTATCTGAAACACCTATTGGGCTGTTTTACTGATTGTCTGTGGATGCTGTAACAAATTACCACAAACTGGATCGTTTAAAACAGCAGAAATTCATTCTTCACAGTTCTGGAGTCCAGAGATTCGAAATGAAGGTATTGGCAGAGCTATGCTCCCTTCTAAGGCTCTAGGGAAGAATCCTTCCTGCCCTCTTCCAGCTTTTGGTAGCCGCTGACATCACTTGGCTAGTGGCCACGTTGCTGCAGTCTCTACCTCTGTCTTCACACTGCCTCTGTGTGTGTGTGTGTGTGTGTGTGTGTGTGTGTGTAATCTCCCTCTGCCGTCTCCTTATAAGTACATTTGTGATTGCATTTAGGGCCTACCCAGATAATCCAAAATAATTTCAAAATTCTTAACTCAATCGTATCTACAGACTTGTTTTCCCTGTAAATTAATATTCACATGTTCTAGGGATTAGGATGTGGATATCTTTTGGAGGTGGTATTTTTCATCCTACCACAGGCCTCATTGCTCATTTTCAAGGTTCAAGATGGTGTCAGCCCATCTCTGTAGGCCCTTAGGACCTCACTAAGAAGTTTGTGTATACCACCTAACTTGTATTTTAAGTCAGCCAAGCCCAAAGACACTCTTCAAATTTGGTGACAATTTGTCCAGCTATTTTCATGTGCTGTAATAAAGAAGCATAAATAAGAAAGAGAGACAAGAAAAAGAATAAAGTTTTTAAAAGTCACTAATAAAATGGCCCTTATGTTTTTAAACCCTGAGCATGTGCTTATTTCATGACTACAGTGATCTATTTTGAAAGGGTGTGGCCAGAGAAAACCATAATTCAAAAAGACACATGCACCCCAATGTTCATTGCAGCACTATTTACAATAGCCAGGTCATGGAAGCAGCCTAAGTATCCACTGGCAGATGAATGGATAAAGAAGATGTATATATATACAATGGAATATTACTCAGCCATAAAAAGGAATGAAATTGGGTCATTTGCAGAAATGTGGATGGACCTAGAGACCGTCATACAGAGCGAAGTAAGTCAGAAAGAGAAAAACAAATATCGTATATTAACGCATATATGTGTAATCTAGAAAAATGGTACAGATGAACCGGTCTGCAAGGCAGAAATAGAGACACAGATGTAGAGAACAAATGTATGGACACCAAGGGGGGAAAGCGGGGGTGGGTGATGGTGGTGGTATGAATTGGGAGATTGGGATTGATACATATACACTAATATGTATAAAATAGATAACCAATAAGAACCTGCTGTATAAAAAACAATAAAATAAAATCCAACCATTACCAAAAAGAAAGAAAGGGTATGGTAAAGCTGTGGCCTTCTACTGACAGCTCTACTAATAAGAGTCCAGTTTAACTTGAAGAAAAGCAGCAATTCAGACCAAGAGCCAAGAAACGTTGACCTAAATTGCCTTAGTTCGAAATCCAAAGAAACCAGGAATAGGGAGAACATCTACTTCTAAAAGGGCCTAGCACAGATATTTCCCACTCTGAGAAAGGAGAGGTTCCTAGAGCAGCCGCGTGCAGACACAGTTGCACTGGAAGTTTTGCTGTGGGCAAGTTTGGTTTGTGGTCCCAACTTCACTTCAAACGGAGTAATTTTTAACAAGTTAACTTTTCTGTGTCTCAGTTGTCATAAAAAGCAACTTCCAAGCAACATACTGAATAACATCAACACATCTTCTGGAGCCATAACCTTACATGTGTTTTTCTGGTGCATATCTGTCTGGTATTCCTTCGGGGCTATACAAGTATTATACCTGAAAAGGCAAATAAGAAAAAAATCCATTCTCACCCACTCCCATTTCATTTTTCTCTGTCCAGTGCAACCACCAATTGAAATGGGTTCTTCTGGAGCGGGGTCGGGGGGGGGCGGGGGGGAAGCAAGCAAGGACCAGTAGAGTATCTTAATGAGTTTAATTCTGAGGCTGCCGTTAGTAACCACTACGAAGAGCAAAACAGTTTTTCTAAGGAGATAATAAGGAGAAATCCCCTCCAGTTCTCAGAACTAAACCTGTGTTTCTGCATATCTCCTTCTATAAAAGAAGTGGTTTCTTTTCTAATGAACTATAGCTACTTTAGTATCCTGAAACCAGGGTGGGTCCAGCTTCTCTAAAATGGATGAAGAAATGTTAAGTCAAGCCACATGACAGGGCCTGGAGGGGGAAATGATCTTGTGCAATATGCTAAATTTAAATTCTGCTTTTGCTGTTAATAAAAGCAAAAAGGGGAAGAGGCAAAGAAAGAGCAAAGGCAAGAGGAAACAGTTTCCCGGGGTACTGAGTTCTTCAGGTTTTCAATTCCTTTTGACCCTCTGGGTTTTGACTTCATTCCCACATTTAGGTCTATTAAGTGGAAACGGAATGAGAAGTCCGTGGGACACACTGATATTAACCAGGAAGCATGGTTTGTTGAAAAATGAGGATAGGATGAAAGGATAAGATGTCTTTAGTTATGAGATAACACGGATGGCAGGAGCTACTCGCCATTCAGTGCCGACCATAGCTGCCTCGGCCTCAGTACAGCCGTGTTGGGAGTCTGGAGATCCTGACTTGGGACTTTCCACTCCGCTGTACATACAGCCGAGCACTCTTTTTTTTTTTTTTCTTCACACACACACACACTGTATTTTATTTTGACAAGAGATAAATAAACTGACACCGAGCATTGTAAATGGATGACCACAACAAAAGCAACAATGACTGCAATTACCAAACACGAAACACACTCACACTATGTCATGATATTGACATTCAGTCCAGTAATCCTCCACTGTAACAGCTCCTTTACTTTGCAGTGAAAATTGATTTGTGTATTTTTTGCCTCTTGAGTCCTTGTGGGATTTTTTTTTTAATTCAAACAGAAAGTCACAAGAATTATGATCATCCTCATCAGTTCACTCAGTCCCATGCAATTAAGTTTTTTTCATCTTGATCTTTCGTTAAAACTTATGAATTCATCAGTTTTCCATTAGAGTTCTGAAAATGCTTATTCATTCAGTTCAGCAGTATAGTCAGTTGCCAGAAACCTGTACTTGTCAGAGTCTTTTCCATGAATTCCTTGAAGATGAAACCCTTTTATAGGAACATTTTTGCAAAAGCATCAGAGTACACCCAGAACTGTCTGTAAATGACAAAAGACTTAAAAATGACCACGGTTAAAGATTTGATGAAAGTTCATAATAATGCAATTGACAAGGAAATTTAGTTATTTCTGAGATATACATTTTACGAGCACTCATTTTAATAGTGCTCCTGAGGGCTCCAGAGCACAACAGAAGAAAAGGCAGCGAACAGAGTTGTTCCAAAGCAGACATTCGTTTTTCTTCCTGCTACCTACCCAGACGCTCAGAATAAGAACTCTGCGCTGTTCGCTGTGAGACACCATGGACAGCTCTTCAGGCGCTGCCCTGTTGCCCAGCGTGCTGACTGTCCCGAAGCCTCCCCCCAGCCAGTTAGGCGGGGGAGGCAGGGGGTGGTCCTGACACCCTTCTTGGGTACCTATCAATACCCAGCCCCCTAAGCTTTTCCCCTGAGTCCCTCCCCGTGGTTGGTAAGCTCTGAAAAGCCCACGCGAGGGGCCCGGGGAGGCGGCATCCTCCCACTCCCGGCATCCTCAGCGGTGGGACCTGCAGCTGCAGCTTTGGGAACACGCCGCCCGAGGAGAAGGTCGCTGCGCGTGGAGGCGGCGGGCAGCTCACGGCTACCTGGCCAGCAGGGAAGCCCAGAGGCGGCGAGACCTCCCCGCGACGCCCCGCCCTTCCCCGCGAGGGGCGGGCCTTCCGCCCCCGGCCGCGGCGCCATGCGGAAGAGATGGGCCTGCTGGAGCGGAAGTGACGCTTCGTGCGGCTGTGGCGGCGGTGGAGGCTGCGGAAGAAGGAGGAGGAGGAGCCGGAGGAAGAGGTGAGCCGGCCGGCTGGTGGGGGGGCGGGGAGCGGCAGCGGCCAGACGCACCGGCTGTGGGGCGCGCGGGCCGGCGCTTCCTGAAGCAGTCTCCACCTTCGCAGCCTGGGCGGGAGCGGTGAGGGGCGACCGCGGGCAGCCAGGTACTGGAGGGCAGGCGGGGTGGTTGGGAGACCACCGGTTGTGCGGGGCGCCGCGTCGGGCGGGGAGCAGAGGTGACAGCGGCTGTCACCCTGCCCGCGGGAAAGGCACCGAGTCGGTTTGGGCGCCTGGTCATCTCTTCTGGCGTATAATGGAGGGATCGGGCTGCTCCGCACTTCTGTCCCCCTGGGAAGGAGCCGCTTTCCGGGCGGTCGACTGCCGGGAAACCCCGAGGAGCCTCGGTGCGGTCCATGTCCCGACTCGTGACTCTTCCCGGGTGGCCATTCATATCTACTGGCTACTGGCTGCTGCCTGCGGACCCCTCAGCCGGCGGTGCCCTGGCGCTGGGCTGGAGGCGGCGGTAACCTGTACCGCTGCTCTTGCCCTTCACCGCCGCCCCCGGGAGAGCCCGTTGTGTCGGATAATCCTTTCCCTTCTCTCGCCCCCTAAGGCGCTTTGAATCAGCCTTGTTAACCTTCCTTCGCACCTACCTCTTCTTGCCCCGCAGAGCATCGGCTTGAAGTTTCCGAATCGTTTCCCTTTCAACGTAGTTGACAAATTCTGAAGCAGGAAGCTGATAAACAACTCCGAGCGAAATACGCTCAAAATGTTTCCTTTTGGTAAACATTAAGTAAAGGGGAAACTCATCTTCACCAAACCGTTCATGGACTTGGAGTGATAAAACCCTGTCTTGCCTTGCTGTGAGAATTGGTGGCTTTTTCCTCTTGCTTTTCAGTAAAATTAAGTGACGACTTATCTTTTGGAATCAACCATTCTCTCCCCAAGCTCCCCCCTCCTTTTTTTTTTACCACCCCACCCCCCATCAAAACCTGGCAGGGAGGGACTTCTGGATGCCTTGCTGCAGAAGGAAACATTAGCTTCGTTTGCTTTGCTTTGCTTGGTTTTCACAGGGCTGCCTCGGAAGAAAGGAGAATGGCGTTCAGCAAAGGATTTCGGATCTATCACAAATTGGATCCTCCACCTTTCAGCCTCATAGTGGAAACTAGACATAAGGAAGAATGTCTCATGTTCGAGTCCGGGGCTGTAGCTGTGCTCTGTAAGTCACCTCTCACAGCCCAGCTGATCAGGGTCTGTTTTGCTTGAAGTACTTCAGGTTCAACCATTTTTTAAAGAAGACTCTGATATGCTTTTATTTCCTTTTAACCAGACCTTATTTTCTTTCGAACTTTTCTTTTCTTTTCTTCCCCCACTGCAGGTTTTTGTTGGGGCTGGGGAAGATGCAGGTTTTGGTACAGATTTTTGCTTTCTTGGGTTCTTCTGCTGCTTCTCAAAGTAAATCTTTCTTTCCAAAAAATTATGGTTGCAATGTATAGCCTATCACATAAACCTGTAAAATGGCTTGCTTGACATTTTTGCTGTAATGAACAGCATTTCTTATAGGTCAGTTGTAGTCATGGACTATAAGAGTATTTATTTAATATTGTTGGAGGATTTTATGGTGAGGCGCTTACATTTTCATTAAGAGGATTGTAAACAACCTTCAAAATTTCATGTAAGGTAGGTGATTGATTTCATATTGTTTCAGAAACTACTCTGATACTTTATTTTAAAGAAAAGGACTGCTGCAGCACAAGAAAAATAGTAGATTAGTAAGGCTTGGGTTATTTTGTGGGCAGATGGATGAAATTAAAACGAAAAAGATTAATTTGAACATTACACTTGGTAATATAAGATTTCGTCTGGTAACCTCAATTTGGGATTATTTCAAATGTGACTTTGTTGTCAGAGGCTCTCTCGTGGTAACGACTGGTTCTATATTATGCTTTTGTTATGTAGGATCAGTTTAGTTATTGGTCATATTTTTTAAAATGAAAAATACCATTTGAAAGGCCTACTTAACAACTGTAAGCCCCTAAATATCTTGAACTGTTAAACTTTCTCCGTATTCAGTAGTGAAGGACAGAAGACCCTAATCTCTGCATACAGAAGACTAACGTACAGAATATTAATATCAGTTCAACCCGATTGAGCTTAATACTCTGAAATAGCAAAATTTTATCCTGATTGGGGAAAAGGATAGTGACATAATGAAAAGCCTTAAGCAGAGAACAATGTATAAGAAATATGTATTTTTTGGTACATATGGTAACATGGTTTGAGTGAACAGGAAGAGGCTATCTGTGTTCTAAGAAACGAGTGTTAGTGATATGGGTTATATTCAGTCAGACTTAATTCGTTTACTGATCCATTGTTATTTATGCTTAAATCAACTAAAATATCACTTGCTACAATGTTAATGTTGCAAAGCATGTTTCTTCATGCTACAAATATTATTCTTATACTGATGAATTCTATCTAGATGAAACTATCTGTGGGGGGAAAAGGTTTGTTTTAGCATGTGAAACCCTTTTCAGCTGCTTGCTTTTTTTGGTGATTTCCTGATTTGTCTAAATTCTAAATGTTTCTCTAATTGTGATTACTGGTAATAATGGGAAGTCAAATTTTCAGCTACAAAGTTTGTATTACCTATAGTTATTAGGGTTATTGCTATACTTTACTCCAAGGTCAGGAAGCCTAAGGATAATCCTACTTCCAAACCTCCAGCAGTCCTCTCTTTTATGCCAAATAATGGTTTAAAAAAACAAAACAACACAACTCCCCAAACCATCCATTTTGGCATTAACATTTATTTTAAGAAAAATAATCTTAAAAACATTGTCTTAACGTAGGCAGAACACTCTATGACATAAATCACAGCAAGATCCTTTTGGACCCACCTCCTAGAGAAATGGAAATAAAGACAAAAATAAACACATGGGACCTAATGAAACTGAAAAGCTTTTGCACAGCAAAGGAAACCATAAACAAGACCAAAAGACAACCCTCAGAATGGGAGAAAATATTTGCAAATGAAGCAACTGACAAAGGATTAATCTCCAAAATTTATAAGCAGCTCATGCAGCTCAATAACAAAAAAACAAACAACCCAATCTAAAAATGGGCAGAAGACCTAAACAGACATTTCTCCACAGAAGATATACAGACTGCCAACAAACACATGAAAGGATGCTCAACATCTTTACTCATTAGAGAAATGCAAATCAAAACTACAATGAGATATCATCTCACACCAGTCAGAATGGCCATCATCAAAAAATCTAGAAACAATAAATGCTGGAGAGGGTGTGGAAAAAAGGGAACACTCTTGCACTGCTGGTGGGAATGTGAATTGGTACAGCCACTATGGAGAACGGTATGGAGGTTCCTTAAAAATCTTCAAATAGAACTACCATATGACCCAGCAATCCCACTACTGGGCATATACCCTGAGAAAACCATAATTCAAAAAGAGACATGTACCAAAATGTTCATAGCAGCCCTATTTACAATAGCCCGGAGATGGAAACAACCTAAGTGTCCATCATCGGATGAATGGATAAAGAAGATGTGGCACATATATACAATGGAATATTACTCAGCCATAAAAAGAAATGAAATTGAGCTATTTGTAATGAGGTGGATAGACCTAGAGTCTGTCATACAGAGTGAAGTAAGTCAGAAAGAGAAAGACAAATACTGTATGCTAACACATATATATGGAATTTAAGGGAAAAAAAAGTCATGAAGAACATAGGGGTAAGACAGGAATAAAGACACAGACCTACTAGAGAATGGACTTGAGGATATGGGGAGGGGGAAGGGTAAGCTGTGACAAAGTGAAAGAGCGGCATGGACATATATACACTACCAAACGTGAGGTAGATAGCTAGTGGGAAGCAGCCGCATAGCACAGGGAGATCAGCTCGGTACTTTGTGACCGCCTGGAGGGGTGGGATAGGGAGGGTGGGAGGGAGACGCAAAAGGGAGGGGATATGGAAACATATGTATATGTATAACTGATTAAATTTGTTATAAGGCAAAAAATTAAAAAAAAAAAAAAGAAAAAAAAATCCAAAAAAGAAAAATAATCTTAAAAACATTGTCTTAACTATTTACTAACTCTTTTTATTTTCATTAGATTTAGACTATATAAGTAATTCTTTTCAGGAGAAAAAAACTGTGAATGTTGCCTCTCTCTCTCTCATAAATGGATATATAATCTCTTGGGTATGTCATTAGCTTTTCTACTAATTAGCTTTTCTATGTCAGTAGCTTTTCTACTGTAAACTTTAATATTTAAGAGCTAACAGAGCTTTTTATAAATTATTTGACTTGTAAAATTAATTTGACATTCAGGTCAGAATGATACCAAGGTGTGTATTGTGCTGTAGAATGTTCATTTTTAAAACCTTCACATTTTTTCAGTGCCTGTTGTATTCAGGAAGCTGTGCTTGGAAAATACTGAGGTGTTCTGTTTATCTTCACCAGTCTCAGCCCTTTGAATTTCAATGCATCTTGCATCTTAATCTACCAGAAGAATCTCCTAAAATCATTTTTGATATTACAACCAAATGTAACCCTATTTTTCAGTAAGATTAAGTTCAGACTCCTCAGCCTGTCAATCAAGGCCTGCCATCATTTGGTGCCACGCTGTTGGTTCAGTGTTGATCTCCTTTAAGGGAGACTGGTGTTTCCTCAGTGCTCTCCCAAAGTAGCGTGCTTTTTCCAACCGTCATCACGCTGTCCCTCTTCCTCCAAGACTGCTAGAATGCTTTTTTCTGCCTTTCCAGTCGAAGCCTGTCAGTTCCAGCTTGAGTCTTCTTCCTTCATGAGAATCTGCCCCTCCAGCTCACTCTTGTCTCTTCCTTCCCTTCATTTAGTGGAACTTAGTCTGTATTACAAGATGAATGCTTTTTATATGCTGCGTTTGTTGTTCCCTACATGCTTGTATGCAGGTGTTTTTCTTGAACGTATATGGTGAGAGTGACCCTAGCAGGACTCAGTTTCATGTACCCAAAGTTTGTGACTTCTACAGGCTTCAGTTGCCTGGATTTAAAGTTTAAACAATTAGACATCTTAGGCAATATATATCGTTAAGGATTGACAATCACTTAATTTTCTTGGCTTAGGCCAGAAGTGCCATGAGATAACCAATATGAAATGTCATTTTTCCTATTATTAGCACATATTAAAAAACAGGGTGCAAGTGAAAATAAACTCAGCTCATGGATCCTCTTAGGACCCAAGTATCCACTAATCAATCAAGCCTTAGAATTCTGTCTTAATGTTGATAAAGATGTTAAATAAGTCATGATGCTATGACTTAATCAATCAATGAATCAGTGATTTTCAGCCCTGTGTGCACATTATAATTATCTGGGAAGGTTTTTACAAATACTGATGCCTGGGCTCCAGCCCCCCAGAGGTCCTGATATAATTAGATTGGGATGACCATTTCTGAGCATGGTTTATCTAGGCCTTTCTATGATAGATTATGGCATAACTTTTTTGGCTTGCAGACGCTATCCAAAATAACCATGTTTCCAGAATTTCAGTGCTGTTACTGTCTACTGTGGGGTCCGTAATGAGTTTCCTTGAAACCCTCAGCCTGAACCAAGTGCTGATGTTCCCGTAGCACGTTTAGTCTAGTGCTTTTCACAGAACGGGGAACTGTGTTCAGGTTTCTGCGTCTGGATGCTTCACTCCTTGAGGAAAAGGCCCAGGTCTCAGTAATCTTTGTATCCCTAGTGCTTAGTTCAATGTCTTACTCATATTGCAGAATAAATGATTATTAAATAAGTGGCATGGGGGGAAGACTAACCTAATGTAGATTATAGTATTCTATGTGTGTAGTGCAGTATTCTGTGTTTGAAAGTGTGGTACCTTTTCATATAAAATATATTTTCTATCTTTTAAAGAATTGCTGTTTGACCGAACTGCTGATATGAAACACATACGTTACACATTGTTTGGATTTGTTACTGAAAAATTCTCTTGGAAATAACTATTAACCACATCATTAAGGTTTTTCTGAAATGCCAATTAAAATGTGTGTGAGGAACGTTCTTCATAACTGCCATAAGTACTGTTAACAATTTGTTTTAAAATTACTTTTCTTTAGATGGAAAATAATTTTATCGATTTCTTTCATTGCATTTATTTATTAAAAAAAACCTTTGGACTTCCCTGGCAGTCCAGTGGTTAAGACTCCACATTTCCACTGCATGGGGCACGGGTTTGATCCCTGGTTGGGGAACTAAGATCCCACATGCCTCGAGGCACGGCCAAAAATGAAAAATAAAATAAAATAAAAAAACCTTCTGAAACGTTCTTAGATAATAGTTAATATGTTTTTTAGTCACATGCCCATTTTTAGTGTTACTCATTTTTGAAAATTACTAGTCCAGAGAAATGTTCAGTTGAACCAAAAATTTGATGTCTGTGGAGCAGTGACTCAGTGGAGCAAGTGGACTCTCTTGTGACCGGTATACTGCGTCTGAACCAGCATAAGCACAAGAGCGATGGTCAGCAAGTTGTAACACTGCACCCTTCTTCTTGGAAAGTAATTTTTTAAGAGATAAAGGAAGACGTCTATCAGTTTTGTGTTGAGTTCAGTTTTCCTCCACTTTGTACAGTTAGACACATGAAAAGACCATCACAAGGGACGGACAAGTAGCCAGTCAGACATGCTTTAAATTCACAGGCTATCTCATTATTTTACAACCCATCTCATGCTTTAGTAAAGGTAAATAATTTGCTTTATAATTGTATGCTAAATAGAAGATGGAGTAAAGGGAAGGTCAGCACATCGGAAATGGAGGATGATGTGCGGGTCACATAGATAGTGAGCGTAACTTCTGTATTAAACGTAAGAGAGAAGTTTATAAAGGTCATTGGCAATGAACTCTTTGTTGCAGCTGTTTTCCAAGTAATGTAAATTCTTTTTCCTGTGATTATGTATAGCCTTGGAATGGCGCCTTTTAACTAACCCATGTGTGTTTGATTTTCAATGGTTTTTTATATTCAGATGTATATATGGTGCTCACTTTTAGGATCAGCAGTGTTGCCCATTCATGCTGCGTAGCTGTATCATAGCCTTACTAGTTGTGTGTGGTTGGTTGACCCTCTGGGTATACAAGTGTTAGTCTGAGTGGCGTCTTACTCATTTGTTCATAAGTGAATGATTGTGCATGTGTTGTATGTCATAGTATGTCGTCACATAAAAGGGAGGGAGCAAATAACCATTACATTAAGATAATATTGGACCAAATGACTTACTTGCTCTAAGCAGTTTCTTGGACCCCTTAACCTGTCTTCAGAAGTTGCATAGAGTTACAGTAGTGTGTAAATTAAGTATTGTGAAGTTATGGATCACCTGTTTAAAAGACGGGGATGTACGGTGTTCGTGTAAATTCCTCACTCTTCAAATGAGAGCTTTTGTTCTTTTGGGTGTCACATGCTGGTATGGTAGGAAGGATTAATTGCTTTTATCTGTCTAGTGGTAAGATTATCTTCAGGCTTTAACTCTGGACCTGGTTTTACCCCAAGTTGTCCGTCTAAGTGTCTTTGTCTACCTAATTTGTTTTTTTTTATCATGGAAACCTGAGCTGTAAAACAGAGGGATAAAATTCTGGAACTCTTTGTCACACAATGTGAAGTGTCTTGCCTTTTCTATGAAACTGCACACGGTAAAGGAGTCATACGTGCCATTTACTGGAAGTTGCTCTGCTAGTCACAACATTAAGCCAGAGGGGCCTAAGCTTTCTCGTTTCAGGGCACCCTTGGGGGCTTATTAAGTTTTGAACAGCACCCCTAAGCCACCGTTCTGTTCATTAAATAGTTAGGTCCAAACAATAAATATTTATGTCCTAACAACCTTTAGTAGCTGTTTGGAAAAACTATTGCAAAGAAATTGAAAATAATTTATTTTTTTCATAAATAGCCACAGTTCTTCACTTACGGTATGGGATTGCCTGTTGAGCACTGAACAGCTTTTCAGACCTTTGCACCAGATTGAAAAGCACCGCCCTCATTGCCTGTTCCACGTTGATTTTGGAGCAGTACTTGTTTTTTTTTTTTTAATCGCAGCAACCACTGAAAACCCAGCTTCACTAAGATCTGATGTCTGATGTCATAAAGGAATGTACTGCAATCAAATGTTAAAACTCTGAACTACCCCAAGCTAATAGTTTGGGCAGTGTCCAGCATGTGTTGAATATCTCCATGTTTCTTTCCATTTAAAATATCCCTTGTCTCTCCTGAGAGTTTGCTGAAGTGTCCCAGAGCATCTCAGCATACAGTTTAAGCTGGCATTAGACATGCTTTATTTCATTTAATTCTGTGGGTTGTACTTTTATCCGCATTTCGCAGATGTGGAAACTGAGGCTTGGAGAGAATAAATAACTTCTCCAATGACATAGTCTTACCATTTGCTTTTTCGCTGTAATTATTATTTATACTTTTGTTAGGGTGGTGGTTATTATTTCGGGGGGTTGAGGAATGAAGAGCAAAAAGAAAGGAATGCCAGTAGACTTTAAAATTGAGTGAAATGGTAAGCATTTTCTAATGAGGGAAGTGTTAAACTTGCTGTGTTTTTACCTACAAACTGTTAATATCTAAGAGGGAAACATGGTTTGATTTAGCATTAGGTAATTAGAAACTTTATGTTTTAACTTTGCCGGGCCAAGTTAAATGTCAGGTTTTAGAATTTTAGATGAGGAGTGTAGTAGGTGGTGATGACAAGCAGTGTGCATAGTTTTTTGTTTGTTCTTTTTAATTGCCAAGTGCTACTAGTCAGCACGATTGCCCTTTAGATAAGTTGCAGTATCTTATCTCTTTTTAAGAAAAAATTTCAAGTTGAGGAAGGAAGTGCCTTTTTTATAGTTGACTTTTTCTGTGCAGAAAAATGAAATTTAGACTTGTTATGTATCACTTTATGTTAGGGTTGCAAAAATTCATTTTCTTTTTGTAAGTTTTGGAATGTTCATATTTAATAGAAAAGAAAATAAATAGCAACTTAAATATCAACACTTTAAAAAAAAATCAACCTTACTCCTCTATCCTGGGCAGCAGGATTAGCCTGATAACGTAGGGCCAGTGGTAGTTCCTAAGTGCTTTCATTTCTTTACCACTTAAGTGTGCTATGAGGAAATAAAAGGTGAAGGCAAAAAATTTCTCTCTCACTGAACAGTAAAGCCTTGTTATGTGACTTCTTATTATATGATTTCAGGTCTCTCAGATGTTCTAAAATGTCCTTAAAATATAACTAGGCCAGGAATGTAACAGGATACTTGCTTCTGAGCATGATGGTGTAACAGGATCTGTATTTGCCCTCCCACCTTAAATAACAACAACAAAAAAACGAACAAAAAAATGTGAAACAATTTTCAGCCCTTGAACAATAGGCAGCACAAGACACTGATCCCTGAGAGAAAGGAAACAAGTGAGGGGAGCCTTGCAATCGCTGCCTTGAGAGCTTCCAGGCTACAGCAGCAGCAGGATGAACCTAGACAAAGCCTGGTAGTCTCCCTGAGTTGAGGAGATAGAGTAGGGGCTTCGGTGAAACGCGAGCATCTAGAATTCTCAGGACTAAATACCAGAAAAATACTAAATACCAAATACCATACTAAATACTAAATACCAAATACCATAAATACTAAATACCATCTAGAATTCTCAGGACTAAATACCAGAAAAGGTATAACTGCACAGAGCTCCTGAGATGTGTAGTGGATTCCACTTGAGACATCACCTGAGTTCTGATTGGTGCCAGTGTATGAGGAAGCTATCAAGGCAGGAAAGAACCACCAAAGAGGAGCAGGCAGAAAAATTCCTGGAGCTCAGGGCTGGGAATAGTTCATGCTCCAAACAGCCAGAACGGAGAGAACTGGTAATACTCGGGGGATTGGGGTGAACACTCAGAGAAGGGTGTATTACTCCAGTAGTGGAGCCAAGGAGCTCTAGACCACATGCTGCTCTGGTCCTGCCTGACAGAGCTTCAAAGCAAGACCCAAAGGGGTCAAACTGTTTCCAAATAATTTCCAAATAACTCAACTGTATCTCAGAATAAAGATTAAGACTGTTTATAGGAATACAAAATGTATATACATATATCCAGCGTTCAACCCTGTCAATTTCACAATGTCTGACATTCAGTTAAAAATTACCATGCATGAAAAGAAGCAGGAAAATATACCCTATAATGAGGAGAAAAGTCAATCTGTAGAAAAAGATGCTCAAATTAATAAAAACATTAAAACAGCTATTATAAATATAGTCCATATGTTCAGGAACACAGGAAAGAATGAGCATCTTAAGGAGAGACATGAAAAATGTAAAGGCCCAAATCAAACTTCCAGAATTGAAAAAAACAATGTCTGAAATGAAAAAAATACACTGATGGGGATTAATAGATTAGACTCTGCAGGATAAATGAGTGGCGAATTTTGAAGACAAAATAATAGAAACAACCCAAAATGAAGCACAGAAAAGCAGACTAAAATAGATAAACAGAGCATCAGAGGGCTGTGGGAAAACTTCAAGTGGCCCCATATGTATGTGCAGTTGGAATCCTAGAAGGAAGCGGGTGGAGCAGGAAAATATTTGAAGAAATAATGGCTGACAAGTTTCCAAAATTGATGAAAACTATAAATCCACGGATCCAAGAAGCTAAATGAACCCCAAGCAGAAGAACCATGAAGAGAAAGAACTACACCCAAATATGTGATCAAATTGCTTAAAACCGGTGACACAGAGAAAAATGCTAAAAACAGCCCAGGAAAGAAAGAAAAAAAGATATACATGTAGAAGAAGGAAGATCCAAATCATGATAGACTTCTTCAGAAACAGTCCAAGCCAGATGAGAAAGAGTTAGATCTTTAATGTACTGAAATGGAAAAAAAAAAAAAACCAACAACCCTGAAACTGCCCACCTAGAATTCTGTACCCAGTCACAAACAAAGATGATGTAAAGACTTTCAGATGTTCAGAAGCTAAAAAAAAGGAGCCAGTTATATGAGTAGCAATTTAAATAGTATTGCTTTTCTTTGCATCTAGCGCCAATACATTGAGAAATTTTGAGGTTGTAAAGTCTGAATCAGTGACATTTTGTTACTTAGTTATGTTTTAACTCTAAGCTTGAAAGAGGTAGAAAGAGGGGAATGGATTAGTGCAATTGGGGTTAGTCTTGTAAGCAGAGTGCCAAAAGGAGGTATATATTTAAAAATTGCGTATCATGTTTTTACTGGTGACAGTTTAAATTTGCTTGAGTTTTTTAACGGTTGTTAATAAGAATTTGTGTTTATCTTTTGCCACTAAAATAGATTTTGCAAGTGAAAGCCATTGTTATTCCTCTGTAATGTTAAGTATAAGCAATGCATTCACATTGGAGTGCATTTCATAGCTAATGAACTAATCAAAATACTGTGAGTACATTTGGCATTTGGAGAGATGCATTAACTCTTCGTGGTCAACTGGACACCTATTTAATTACTCCCTCAGTTCAGGCTGAAAGAATTTATATGCTCTTTATACTCCTGGATGATTTTAAGATAACTTAGTTAAAAGAAAAAATTAAAAACAAAATACTTCTTATTAAATTATTGACTAAAACATATTGAATGTTATTAAAATACTCTTCTTCCCTTTTATTATAGTCTTCTTACATAACTTTATAAAGTTTGTTTGCTTATATAAACTAGGTCTTCGCAATAAATATTTATTATGGATTATGTTTCATTTTGTTCACTAGTCGACCATAGGATTGCTGTTGTCTGTTGAATACCTTACTGAAAGGTAGATAAACAGCCTCTTAATATCCTGTGGACCCCGTTCGAAGTATAGGCAGGATGAATCTTATTATTTATTTATTATTTTATTTTTTAAATTAAAAAATATATATTTTATTCCTTTATTTGGCTGTGCCGGGTCTTAGTTGCGGCACACGGGCTCTTCGTTGCGGCACGTGGATCTTTCAGTTGCGGCATGCATGTGGGATCTAGTTCCCTGACGAGGGATTGAACCCAGGACCCCTGCGTTGGGAGCGCGGAGTCTTAACCACTGGACCATCAGGGAAGTCCTGAATCTTATTATTAAGTAAATTCCTAGCTGGCTGTACATTAGTGCTCGTTAGTGGTCTGTCTTCGTCAACATTGGGGATATGACTTTGGCCTATCTTGTTTCACAATTCGATTATTTTCTTGGAGAATGGGGTAGCAAGGTTGTTATCAGATTTGTAGATGTTGCAAAGCTGTGTGGGACTGATACAGAGCTGGGTAGAATAATTATTTATTTTGGATGGCACTGTTGAGATCCATTTTTTTTTCAAACTGAGAAAATGGGTTAGAACCTACAAAATGAAAATGCCCTCCCCCTTGTTTGAGTTTTGTGTCCGCTCCTGAACCAACTACTGTGACTACAGGGATATCAGGTGCTACTTGGGTTGGGCAGATGATTGGCAAAAGAAGGTAGAAATTTCTATGATTGTTTGAGTTCCCATAAAACCCCACCTGTACCATGGCTACATAGTAAGGGAGGGTGGGCACAGGTACTGGGTCGATGGTCACCTTGACCACTGCATTCCTTCAGATCTGCTCTCCTTCAGTCTTCCTTATCTCAGGATTGCTCTCCATCCACCTAGCTGCTTAAACCAGAACTTAAGAATCACCCTCTTACACCTCCTTCTCTCTCATTTCACACATTCACTCCATTACCAAGTACAGTCAACTCAACCTCCTAATTTCATTGAGAACCCACGCAGTTCACCGTTTCAGCTGGTTCTACACCAGTCAAGCCACTGCAGTCTCTTTCATGGACCATTATAATAGCCTCCTTAAATGGTCTTCCTGCTTCCACTCCCCCTACCCACTCTCCAGTGTCCTTAAATACACAGTTTAGATCTTATTATTCCCCTGCTTAATACCCTTCAGTGGTTGGTCACTGAACTTAAAATCCAAACTCTTTAAAATGACCTGCAATAAAATCGAGTCCGTCTCCCTCTTCAGTCTTACACTGTACTACTATCTGTTGGTTTCTGTGTTCCAGCCACATTGGCCCTTTTTTTTTTTAGTTCTGAATGTATCAAATTCTTTCTGGTCTCAGGGTCTTCCCAAAAGCTGTTCCTTCTGCTCAGGATTTTATTTTTAAAGATAAACTTGTTCGCACACGTGGAAAAGTACATAAACGATAAATGTTCGACTTGATGACTTATTACAGAGTGAACATATTCACGTTACCACTACCAGGTCGAGAATAGAACATTATTGCTGGCTCTCCAGAAGATTCTCTCATGTTCCTTTCCAATTATTATCTCCATCATGATCTGCAAAGATAATCACTGTCCTGACTTCTTACCTCATAGATTAGTTTTATCTGGTTTTCAACTTAACATAAATGGAATCATTCAGTATGTATTTGGTTGTGCCCAGCTTCTTTCATTCAGTGTTAAATATGGGAGATCATGCATGTTGTAGTGTATAGCAGTAGTTTATTCATTTTCATTGCTATGTAGTATTCCATTGTATGAATATTCCACTATTCTGTTGACATTTGCTTTATTTCCAATTTTTCCTATTATAAATGACACTAGTATGAATATCCTTTTACATGTCTTTTGGTGCACATACATACATATTTCTGTTGGATATTTTCTTAGGAATGGAATTTCTGGTCGTAGGGTATGTGGATGTTGTCTGGAACACTTTCACTTGCACTCTTAATTTGGCTAACTTCCTGTTTATTCTTCAGGTTTCAACTTAAAGGTCACTTCTGCCGGCAGGCAGGCCTATTCTAACCACCGCCTTCCCCCACAAACGATTTTAGATTAGGTCTTCCTCTTGCAGTCTGTTGGAACTCCATCACTGTACTTAGTATAATTTATAATTTTGCAGGTGTATGATTATATAATGCCTGTCTTCCCAGTGGAAGGTATTGGGGCACTGACTTTTTTTTATTCCTAGAACTTTGCCAGGATCCTGGTATATGGTAGGCTATTCAGTAAATCCACAAATGAGTGAAAGGTTATTTTTATTTTGAAATGTTGCCAAGATTGGGGTGTGCAGTTTATATAGAACACTAATTTGGATAGCTGAGTATCTTTCAGCTGGAATTTTAGTTATTTACTAATACAAAGAAAACCTTTTTCCTTTAAAATAATTTTCTCTTTATGTGTGATGAAATGGAAAGCGTCTTTACCACCAGCTGGTTATATGATCTTGGACGAATCACCTAACCTCTAGTCTTTTTCTTCTGAAAATGAGTAACTTGGACTGCACGATCTCAAGGATCCTCTGGCTAGAGGCTCTCTGCTTCTACACCAGAGTGGTACCTGCATGCAAATAAGCTGGCCACAAACTGCGGTGCATGCAACCACAGGCAAATTGTGTTTCTAGGAAGGTCGTGCTAATTTGTAATCCTGTGTTCATATTCTTACTGGCTTTCTTCAGCTTGGTCTTCTGTATCATCAGCTAAGGAAAGACAGTCTGTTCCCACCTGGAAGGTTTGAGCCACAGCAGAATGTTGACCTTGGATGGCAGGACCTTCAGTGGGTAGCGTAATTATTTAGTTTGAAATATTGTTAATTCATCAGAAGTTAGAGAAATCTGCGTTTAAATTTAATCCTCAAAATACCATTTAAGTTTTTAGAGAAATGACTTTTTATTTATCTGAATGTCTTAGATAATGTTAATTTTATTTCTTTCCATTCAGATGGTAGAGTTAGCAAGGCACGTGTGA
Source organism: Mesoplodon mirus (assembly GCF_964341445.2). NCBI lineage: Eukaryota > Metazoa > Chordata > Mammalia > Artiodactyla > Ziphiidae > Mesoplodon > Mesoplodon mirus. Next base: position 134,963,006 of record NC_138982.1, on the reverse strand, counting down.
CCATCGTGTTGCAATTATCCTATGTTTAATAAGCCTGTACTTTAGAGACACAACTCATGAAAATCAAGAAGTAGGTATATGATTATGTTTTCATCTGAATTTCTGTAGCCTGATCTTATGTTTCTTATCTTAGTTGCCTTAACTTCCCATTTGAGAAGGGCGGTGTAACACCGAAAGTGCTGAGTAATGCCAGCTGTGTCAGATGACAGAGTGCTGGAAAATAAGCCAATCCAGCAAACAAAGGGGTTGAGCAATGTGATAGAGAACAATAGGTGTGTTAAATTTCGATAGAGAGCAATTGATATACTTATACTCTGTTTTCTGTCGTCTATAAATAGATCGTCTCTATACCTTCTACCTTCATTACTTTCCTGTAGTTTAAATAGGAGACGTAGATTAGGCCTGCCTTCAGTCATGAATTTGTTCAGTTAAAAAACTCTGAAACAGGCACAGAGCTAAAATAATGAATAAGTTATCTGTATTAAGTTGTGGGATATCACTAGCTTGTGGCTTTATGTAGTTTTAAAGACTTCTTAACTACTTCTGTGATGACAGGTAAAGGTAAGCTTATGATTTCCAGCTACAAGTTTGACAGAGAAGGATATGAAAGCTAATTTATTTAGGATGAATGTAAGGAAAACATTTGTGACAGAGTATTAGCAATATTTACCCTTCCTGGGCTCTCCATTCTATAATTGCCGAGTCTGCTTCTTTCCCAATTTGTTATATATCTGTTATTTGATGAATATATGATAGCCTTGGGAAGAGCAGGCCGTGGGGCCATTCTCAAGGCTGTGGAACTTATTGCTACCTTTCAAGTTTGTAGAAGTCCTAGTGCCCATTGAACTTTTGCCTACTTGGAGGAAAATACCTCTCGGATCACTTAGAATCCCAGTAGCCTGTCCTCTCCCACTGACTGGCCAGGTTATCTTGTCTTCTCTCCTCTCTGAATTTATCCAGGATACCAAAGAATGTCAGAATAAATTTTATCTGGGGAAGTATCAAACAGACATCAAAGAAGAGAGAATAATGTCATTGATTCCCATGTATCTGCCAGCCAACCTCAGCGATTATCACAGACACTTTTTAAAATATATATTTATTTAGTTATTTATTTATGGCTGTGTTGGGTCTTCCTTGCTGCGCGCGGGCTTTCTCTAGTTGTGGTGAGCAGGGGCTACCCTTCGTTGCGGTGCGCGGGCTTCTCATTGCGGTGGCTTCTCTTGCTGAAGAGCATGGGCTCTACGTGCGCAGGCTTCAGTAGTTGTGGCGTGCGGGCTCAGTAATTGTGGCTTGCGGGCTCTAGAGCTCAGGCTCAGTAGTTGTGGCACACGGGCTTAGTTGCTCCTCGGCATGTTGTATCTTCCCGGACCAGGGCTCGAACCCGTGTCCCCTGCATTGGCAGGCGGATTCTTAACCACTGCGCCACCAGGGAAGTCCAATCACGGATGCTTGTGTTTATCTATATCCCTTATCTGCTATCTCCCCCCTCCGCCATCACTGTTTATTTTGAAGTAAACCCTGGACATCATTTAATTTCATCCATAAATATTTTTTGAGAATAAATGTTTATGGCACATATTTTATTTTGCTTTAAATTCTTTTCTATGACCTGATTCATATTCATATATTCACTAGGAGTAGATTCAGAGGGCCTTCAGGTGATCAGTTCTAATGACGTGAGGATATGTTAAAAATACAGCTACAATTATAAATTTATGCTTAAGATAGCTCTGTGTTCTCAGGAAATGCACATTTGCACTAGATTGATGACTAAGATTTAAAGCACGAATGAAAGATAGTGTTGAATGTGACATGAGAAGAAAAGTTTTTCCAGTTAAAATAAGGAAAATGAGGGGGTTAGTTAACTGTTGATGCCTGAGGTGTCATAGCCGTAACTTCAGAAGCCAGGCTCTGTCTTACCTTCCGGGCTTAACAAATGAGCTGGAGACATGTGGCCCTCCTTACCTCAGCTGAACTGCTCAAGATCTTGATCGGCTCAGAATGACTCCTAAAACAATGGGCTTCTTGGCTATTCCTACCTACCCGTGGTTAGAAATCAGTCACTTGTAAAAAGAAAGGTTTGTTTTTCCTAGCATTTTGTTTGTTTAATAACAACATGAAAAGGAGGGAAAAAAACCCACTTCTCTTTCAAAAAGCAGTCTGTTGCCCTCATGGAAAGCACAGTAGATAACCTTGAAAGACAGCAGTAACAAGAGAGTGAGTAGCCTGAACTTCCGTATCACCACGTTTCCTGAACTTTCATTTCTGCTCATTGTTTCCTCTGAGCTCTCCACAACCCCTGCCATTTTATACACTCCACAGCCTACACCCTGGTTAGCAGTCATTTAACAGTGCCCATTTTCCCATCCTCACCTTCACACCCCACCGCAGACATGACGTCACTGTGAGGAGCTGTTAAACTTCAATAATGAAGGCATTCAAATGCTGTCAACGGTAAGATAAAATGTTTATCTTTTTATGTATTATTTTATTTATTTATTTATTTTAAAGTTTTTTTTTTTTTTTTTTTAAATTATTATTACTACTATTTTTGGCTGTGCTGCACGGCTTGTGGGATCTTAGTTCCTGAACCAGGGATTGAACCCAGGCCCCCTGCAGTGAAAGCACAGAGTCCTAACCACTGGATTGCCAGGGAATTCCCCTTATGTATTATTTTAAAACTTACAAAACATCCCTTTTGTGCCAGAACCTCTCAATTTATTTTTGTCTATCAGATGAATACTTAATCAATAGCTGCAGTGTTTAGAGTCTCTGTGTTAGGTGGACATCGTGTTGAGATATAAAGAAATAAGACTTCGTTTCTATTGCTACTAGTAGACAAGTGTCTGTGGTATAAAGTAAAGAGAAGAAAGAGATTTCCTTCCAGCCAGAGTAATCAGAGGAGACTTCAGGAAGAAAGCGGCATTTTTTGTTAGGTGTTGAAAGGTGGGTAATATTTGTAAATACAAAGATGGCTAACAGGTATTTGGGATGGAAAGAACGTGGTGAACAACGAAAGAGGGGAGGGAGGGGAACACGTTACTCATTTTGGCTAAGGCCTGGGATGCAAGGGGAGAGTATTAAGGGAAAAAGAAAGATGGGGATGGATTGAGTAAAGTCGTTACAAATGCTGTGTTTTATCTAAAGGTTATACATGTTATTTTAAAGTGTTATGGCTTTCTTTCTTTTTTTAAATTAATTTATTTTTGGCTGCGTTGGGTCTTGGTTGCTGCGCGCAGGCTTTCTCTAGTTGTGTTGAGCGGGGGGGCTACTCTTCATTGTGGTGCCTTGGCTTCTCATTGCGGTGGCTTGACTTTGTTGTGGAGCACAGGCTCTAGGCACGTGGGCTTCAGTAGTTGTGGCTCGCTGGCTCTAGAGCTCAGGCTCAGTGGTTGTGGCGCACGGGCTTAGTTGCTCCACGGCATGTGGGATCATCCCAGACCAGGGCTCGAACCTGTGTCCCTGCATTGGCAGGAGGATACTTTTTTTTTTTTTTTTTTTTGTGATACACGGGCCTCTCACTGTTGTGGCCTCTCCCATTGCGGAGCACAGGCTCCGGACGCACAGGCTCAGCGGCCATGGCTCACGGGCCCAGCCGCTCCGCGGCATGTGGGATCTTCCCGGACCAGGGCACGAACCCGTGTCCCCTGCATCGGCAGGCAGACTCTCAACCACTGCGCCACCAGGGAAGCCCTGCAGGCGGATTCTTAACCACTGTGCCACCAGGGAAGTCCCATGGCTTTCTTATTTTAAGTAATCTTTTTATAGTGGAGGAATCTCAAATTATTTTCTAGAACTAAATTACCAGAGAAATGGGACAGTAATTTAATTAGATCCCTCCTAATCATATATTTCTCTGTATTTCATGGAGTTTCATAAAAGAAGGGGATCTTTTTCCCCCAATTAAAAAAATGTATATGGGGAGGGAATAAAATGGTATTATAAGAGTTTATCTTCATGCCATTTAGAGAAAAAAAGCTTCATAACTTAGGCATATGCACATGTATTTTCAAAGTTATTTTTGCTGGCTACATTAAGAAAATTTTTTTTAATTTTTAAATAATTTCAAATATATGGAAAAGTTGAAGTTCAGTACAAAAGAACTTTTTTTTCTGAACTATTTAAGACTACTAAGTTGCCAACAAGTTACCCTGTCACCCCCAAATACTTTATTACATATTTCCTAGAAAGGTATTCACCTACGTAACTACAATATAACCATCAAAAAATTAACATTGGTACCTTACTGCTGTCTAATCCTCAGACTCCATTTAAGTTCATCAATTGTCCCAACAATGTATTTCGTAGCAAAAAAGATCCAGTTGAATTTTGTATATTTTATTTAGTTATCATGTCTCTTTAGTCTCCTTAAGTGCGGAAAAGTTTCTCAGTCTTGTGACGTTTATGACCATAAAACTTTTGAAGATGAAGGCCAGTTGTTTTGTAGAATGTCCCTCACTCTGGGTTTGCCTTATGGTTCCTCATGCTCAGATTGAGGTTATCTTGGCAGGAATATTACAGAAGTGCTGCTGCGTTCTTTTCATTGTATCCTGTCGGTTGACACAATCTTTTTTTTTTTTTTTTGCGGTACACGGGCCTCTCACTGTTGTGGCCTCTCCCGTTGCGGAGCACAGGCTCCGGATGCGCAGGCTGAGTGGCATGGCTCACGGGCCCAGCTGCTCCGCGGCATGTGGGATCTTCCCAGACCGGGGCACGAACCCGTGTCCCCTGCATCCGCAGGCGGACTCTCAACCACTGTGCCACCAGGGAAGCCCCTTGACACAATCTTGACTTGTCCCATTACTGTTGGTGTTCACTTGGATTACTTGGGTTAAGGTGGTGTCTGCCAGGTGTCTCTGGCTGGCTCTTCTTTCCTTTATAATGAATAAGTGTTTGGAGGTGAGGTACTTTGAGACTAGGTATGGTCCCATTGCTCTTCAAACTTTCAGTTTATGGGTTTATTCAGTGGGTTGTAATCTGTTACTCTTATAATTTATTTTGATGCTCAAATGGTCCCAGATTTCACCAGTAAAAGAAGCCCCTTTAAGCCGGCTTCCGCATTTTTGTAACATGCCACCATCAGTCTTTGAACACTCCCTTGCTTTCTGGTGCGAAAACGTGTTATAGGCTCATCTTGTCCCTGCCCTTCCCCTGGACTTAGCTGTTTCTCCAAGGGGTCCTAGTTCCTTTTAGTGGAGAATGGAATTAGAAGGCAAGATCTGGCTGCTAGGCGTGCCGTTTGTTATTGGAGTATTGCTGGTCATGGTCCTGTCAGTGACTAGAGCTAAGGAGAGCATATAAGTGTATAAGTATATGCATACATAGTTATACCCACCCATTTATATCTCTGTCAGTCTGTGTCTCTAGAAAACCGTGAGTTCATACTGGTAACTCCAATTCTGATCAGCACTGCAGTGTCCTTTCTAGTTTCCTCTCTTTCCATGTTTGCAGTTCCCTTCTCTGACAGTGAGAAACCTACTCCTGTAGTCTTTGATCATTCCCCTGTGCATAACCACTCTCCTGTGGCCCCTGCAGTCTCCTCCACTGCGTGGCTGCCTTCTTCACCCCAGTGGGGCTCCAGCACCCTGCCTGGGGCTCCCTCCAGCGTACCCTGCCTTCTCCACCCCTCTCAAGCTCCAACATCCCGTGCCAGGTCACTCCTACTGTCTCTGGATGGACACCACCCTCCTCACTCAGACTTCAGCATCTCCTGCCTGGCTGTTCCTCCCCACAAGTGGATGCTTTCTTTCCCCACCTCTGGCTTCAATTCCATGAACAGGGCCACCCTTCTTACTCTACCTAGACTCTCACAGCCTGCAAAGGACCTCCTTCCATCCACCCCAAACCTTTGAAGCGTAAATGGAAAAATAGGTAATCATCTGCAGTCCTTTAGATTAAAAATATTTAAGAAGAAAACACTTGGTTTTCTTTTATGAAATTGGAAGTGTCTAGAGTTAAACGTTCATATGGCTCTGAAATTGCATTCACCAGTTCATTGAACATAAATTACTGAACCCCTCCTGGGTGCCAGGCACTGAGCTAGGTCACCGGGGATAGGACGGTGAGCTAGACAAAGCCCCTTCCCTCATGAAGCTGCATTCTCTGACTCTGTTTAAGCTTAAACAGGTTAGTAGCAAATTAGTAATCTCTCTAAGCCTGTTTCCTCATGTCAAGTGGAAATAGTCGCAATTCTGCTCGTGGGGTGCTTGTGAAAATTGAATAACACATGAAAAATACCTAGCCCAGTAACTAGTTAGCTACTGTCTTGATCATCACAGAAACAATATACAAGTACCTCAGCTAAAGCAATATTCGTCACTCTAAAAAATCATTTAATATTTTGAGGGGAAACCAAAAAAATTCCTGGCAGGGAAAATGAAACCTCATCTATTCTCTGAATCTTTTTTCTTTCTTTTAGCATACTTTTATCTAAGAATATGCACTTTAGTTTAAATTGTGTGTGTGTGTCCTGTTTCTTGAGTCTCAGAATATAATACAAAAGCACAAATAACTAAGCAACATGACATTTGTCTGCATGTTTGTATCAGGTGACAGTCTAATAGATGGGTCTTCTTTGGGCCTGAAAGACATGGTAGATTCATATGTTTGGAGCACAGTTAGTGAAAAGTTAATTATTATGCATTATTAGAGAGAGAACATTTTGTTGCAGGGTAATTTGTTATAAACTGACTTTCTCTTTTCTAAGGGAAGGTGATGACTTAATATTAAAAATATATTTTCTTTTTAACCCTTACTAGCTGCTGGTATTGGAACCCAACTGGTTGCTGCTAAAACTGATAGATACATCTAGTAACGTCTATATTACTCTACTAGTGATAGTATTTGAAATGCATATAACATGTAACCTGTAAAACTCTGGAATAGTATTTGCCCTGGAAGCCATGCCTTCTATCATCAGAGATAGCAAGCCTCTCTAAGGTTTGCTTTTGTACATGTGGTACTCTTAACAAGGCAGTATTTAGGGGAAGGAGTTCCTGTTTTACTTTATAAAATATTAAAATTTATGTTGTGATGTTTTCTAGCTGTGTTTCTTGTCACTGAATGTTAGGAGTAACTGTTCTCTAAATACATAGTGCAGTAATAATAATAGGAACTCTAGGAATGCAGAATGAAATTCAAATCCCCATAACTTTAGTGCCTTGGTGAAATCTTCTTCCTCAGATAAAGACCTGCCTCTAATAATGAACATACTAGAAAATTGTGACGGTGTCAGCTAATTGAGTGACTGAGTCCTTCAGTCTTAGCCTGTGCTGCCAACTAGCAGAGCACAGCTCATTCGAAGGCAGAAGTGGGATAACTAGGAAGAAGCATAAGAGTAGATGGTCTGAAAAGAGGTGAGGCAGGCGGGGAAAGTGAGCTGGTCTGTAGAACCCTGGAGAAGAGCTTCAAAACAAAGGAAAAGAGCTCTAATGCAGAGTACTATGGGATATTAGGAAAGCAGTAGACTGAGAAGATAGCCATTTTGTTGGCAATAAAGATCGACAGAGAGGGACTTCCCTGGTGGCGCAGTAGTTAAGAATCCGCCTGCCAATGCAGGGGACACGGGTTCGAGTCCTGGTCTGGGAAGATTCCCCCATGCCGCAGAGCAACTAAGCCCGTGCGCCACAACTACTGAGCCTGTGCTCTAGAGCCCGCGAGCCACAACTGCTGAGCCTGCAGACCACAACTACTGAAGCCCGTGTGCCTAGAGCCCGTGCTTCGCAACAAGAGAAGCCACCGCAATGAGAAGCCCATGCACTGCAATGAAGAGTAGACCCTGCTTGCCTCAACTAGAGGAAAGCCTGCACGCAGCAATGAAGACCCAACGCAGCCAAAAATAAATAAATAAATAAATAAAAATTTAAAATGGACTATAATTCTGAATCAGAATGTAATTAGAATTTATAACATACTATCGTTCATGTACAGATCATAGAGGAATGAGGAAAGGGAAATGGGGTAAGTGCAAGCGATAAGAGGTAAATAAGAAGTGAACCAGTCAGCTAAGAGGTGAGTTGGTGGGGTGTGGATAGGGAGTGGATAAGGGAAGGCAGTAAAGAAGAAAAGAACTGGAAGGGAAAGGATAGAATGAGAAAGAGGCTCGTAGCTTTCCAGATTTGTAGACCTTAGAATGTAGTATTTGTACTCATCCACTGAGTTACTAGCTGTGGTTTATGCTTCTTTGGTTCTGTGTTCAATTTTTAATAAGTGTATTTGCTAAGAACTGGGCATTTTCCTTTAAAGCTTCAGGATTTGTTTTTTTGTTTGTTTTGTTTCGTTTTTTCTGAATAGAATAACCACAACAGCCTGTCCTAGGGAAATTATTCTGTGGGTTATATTCATTAGCAGATAACATTAACTTCATAGCAGAAGAATTAAATCCAGACAAAGCCCAGACTGACGATATCCCCCCTGCTAGACTCTGTGGTCAAGTATTGCCATTAGCTTTCATTATTTAAACGTTAGTAGCCTTCTGTGCGTCAAGCACTGTTCTAAGTGTCAGGGATGAAGGGATGAATAGGACAGAGTTCCTGCCTTCAAGGAGCAGGCTGGCTAATGAGAAGGACAAGCGATGAGTGTATTTTAAATGTTTGGGCACCGTGAAGAGGGAGCTCTGTGAAAGACCTGTGCCTGGAGGAGTAAAGAAAGGTTTCCAGAAAGTGACTTTGTGCCTGTGTTTTTATAGGGCGAATAGAATTTTGCCAAGAGGCAAAGGTTGGGTATAGAGTCTTTCAGGCAGAAAGCCAGATCGTTGTGCAAAGGTACAGAAATGTAAAAGACCATGCTTGGGCCATAGTGATAGTTTAATACGATTGGAGCCTAAGATGCAGGGGGTGGGAAGGAGAGGAGAGTTATGAAAAATGAAGCAGAAAGGGTATGTTGAGGCCAGATTCTGGAAGGTTCTTTGTTAAGGAGTTGGGTGTTGTCCTATAGGGGATATCATAACAGAGAGTTTTCCTGGTATTAGAGTAGGTGAACAGATCAGTGGGACAGAGAAGAAAATTCAAAAGCAACCTCCAAAACATATGAATATTGTTAAAGGTAGTACTTCAGATCTTTAGGAGAGTATGGATTAGTGAATAGATGGGGCTGGAGTAACTTGTTAATTCTTTGGGAAAACTGTTAATTTACTGGTTTGAAAAAATATTTTATGCGATGCATTTATATTAAGAATATCAGATTTAGATTTGGACATTTTTGCTTGAAACTCTGGCTTTATAGCTAAATAGAATCTGATGTTTCAGGTCCTTTTTTTACCCTAAAACTCTTATTTATTTATTTATTTATTTATTTTTATAGCATCAGCAGAAAAAGAAGCAATCAAGGGTACATACTCCAAAGTTCTAGATGCCTATGGACTTTTAGGTGTTTTACGATTAAATCTTGGTAAGTAGTCAATATAATTCATCTATTTTTTTCGTTTCTGTTTTTGTAATTCTAAGGATTTGAGACTATCTATTTCAGACTCTATATCTGAGCTATACATGTGGTAACAGCTTTTAAACCTTAATTAAGCTAATCTTGAGATAATGCTTGTTGCCCGAAAAGGCATGCTGCATGCTCATGCTCTTGTGATTTTAAGTTCCAGAGACAGCGTCCTATTTGAACACTTGAAGAGACTGGTATCAGTTGTCAAAAGAGAAAATCAGGGCATTGCCCTTTTTCTTTGTTTCAGTGCATTTAGGAAAAGATGTCTTAGTGGGAACCACACACTGATTTCCCTGGTTTATAGTGGGAAAGACATCTGCTTTGTATTCAAAAGGTCTCAGTCGAGCCTGTGTCTGCTACTTAGTGTCACATGGGCTGCAAAGTAACCTTTATGATTCTATAACGGTGTGACTCGGAGCGTGGCCCAAGGACTGGTTACGTTCCATAAACTGTTTTGTTATTGGTCTGGATGAGAAAAGAAGCCAGCACCATCGTGCAAATCAACACATGGCTTCCTTCATTGATAAAGTCTTACTATGGAGAAAAAAAGAAGTCAGTGAAACCAAATGGTGAACTTAGTGATGTCGTTTTCTGTTCTGGGAGAAGCACCTTTTCTCACCATGAACTGGTAACTGAACTGGTTCATGGGGCATACTTTGAGGAGCTCTGGTCTATCAAGTGGAGATTTGCCATATGTTATGAATCTATCACATGTAAAGTACTGTGCCTAGCGCTTAACTAATACTGTCTTGGGTCATCCTCGCAGTCCAGTGAGATTTGTTTTAATCTTATTTTCTAAGGGTGGATATCTCAGGTTGGTTATGTTAACACAGTGAAGTTGGTCTGGATAATAAGTAGTGGAGGAGCCAAGGCGCAGGGTGCTTCTGCCTACGTTAAAGCCCACGTTCAAAGTACACCACTGCTGGTGGTTAAGAATCCGCCTGCCAATGCAGGGGACACAGGTTCGAGCCCTGGTCCGGGAAGATCCCACATGCCGCGGAGCAACTCAGCCTGTGTGCCACAACTACTGAGCCTGCGCTCTGGAGCCTGCAAGCCGCAACTACTGAAGCCCATGTGCCTAGAGCCCATGGTCCGCAACAAGAGAAGCCACCACAATGAGAAGCCCGCGCACCGCAACTAAGAGTAGCCCCCGCTCACCGCAATTAGAGAAAGCCCGTGCGGAGAAACAAAAGACCCAACGCAGCCAAAAATAAGATTAATTAATGAGTTAAAACAAACAAACAACAAAAACAAAGTACACCACTGCTGAATTCTACCTTCATACCCATTGCACAGAATTTTTATCAAAACTAGATGAAAAAATCCCTGAGTTTTTTATAAGCCAAATTGCTTTATAAGTTGTTTCCAAGAACTTTTTTGTCCACATAGCAGCAGCAGAAGCTCACATTTATGTGTCATTTTTTCAACCTTACTATTTACACAGAACTCTCACACTCATTATCTTGTCTGAACTTCCTAACAGTCTTAAAGGAAAGGTAGGGAAGATAACGCATATATATTTTTAAATTTGATAAATCTTGCATACCCTTCAATTAAGTAGAGGAACAGTTTCATAAATGTGAGATTATTCTGTTAGTGTTTAAATGCTTCATTATACTGAATGTATTTAAACAAGGATTTTTTCCCCTAACTTTTGCCAAAATCTAGTTGTGAACTTAAACATGTCTATGATAAACTTAAAATAACCACAAGGCCAGATTTTCAAACATGGAGACACGAGAAGGAAGGTGGAAGAAACTTTGAATAGCTTGAAAAACATTGGGACTTTTCATCCAATTAAAGTCTTTGGTTTTTGCAGGTGATATTATGTTACATTATCTGGTCCTCGTCACTGGATGTATGTCTGTTGGAAAAATTCAAGAATCTGAAGTTTTCCGAGTTACTTCCACTGAATTTATATCACTACGAATCGATTCTTCAGATGAGGATCGCGTTTCAGAAGTGCGAAAAGTGTTGAATTCAGGAAACTTCTATTTCGCATGGTCCGCATCTGGAGTCAGTTTGGATCTAAGTCTTAATGCCCATCGTAGCATGCAAGAACATACAACCGATAATAGATTTTTCTGGTGAGTTCATATTACATTTTTCCCTTTGTAATCACGTGCTGTGCAGCGTAGAAGGTTGAACAGTTATTTCCCGAGATAGCAGCAGTGGGCGTTGCCCATTGAGCACACCGCTCTTTCCTGCTGCAGGATCCTCAGCAGAGCATAGCAGGCATCCGCCGTCATTTTTTTAAAGTCGTCACGTGATGTGAAACCCATTTACTCTCCCTGATCTAGACTGACCTTCCATTTCAGACATGTATTTAAAAGATTTATTTTAAAATTAGGAACGAATTAATTGTAATACAGTTGTGTTACTCACATCCACTGTTCTTAGTTTTGAGGTCTTGTCTTAGAAAGGCAGCATTGCCTTTCTAAGCCCACATTCCCTTATTATTTTTAATTTTAAGGCTGTAAGTAGATGATCTTGATTCAAGAGCAACCGACTACGCGGAAGTAGTACGCTGGGATAAAGTTTAGTACTGTGATAAAATAAGACTTAATAAAGCTTACCGTAATAAAATATGTAACTGTGCCATATTTCACGATTATGCGTAAGTGTGCTGTATTGTAAGTAAGCACGAATGGGGCAGGGCCCACATGACTGTAATGAGTATCACTTTTCTGGAGCGGACCAGATTTCTAGTATAGCTGTTCTCTTGTCCACAGTCAGCATGGATGTTGACTTTTTTCCTTAACACAACGGACAAGTTTTATTCCATTTGTTTACTTACGTTATAAGGCCAAAGTCCGGGACTCTCTGCTCTCGGTCTCCCTCAGTAGTTCAGATTCAAGATGTTTCCTCCTGTATACTTTCCCTCCCACTTTCACTGTCTGCCTTTATGGTTCTGGAGAAGGCCCTGGGTGTCAGAGGGCTTAAAGTCAACAACGTTAGGACAGGAAGCTAACTTCAGAGTAATAGCTTGGTCACCTTGTAGCTCACATGGAAGTGTCTTGGCCCAGAGGAGTGGCATGGGGGAGCAGAGAGGGCAGGGTAAAAAAGGGCTTTGGAGCACTGTAGTCAGGGGCTGGGGTGCGGTGGGGAGGTCAGTGGGATGGATGAGTGGACGGAGTCCTGTCTGCTTGTGTCAGCCCTACACTTTTCTGACGGAAGAGACATTGAAGATTCTGCAAAAGGTAACGGTGTTGCAGCCGGACTTAGGCCAGCTATCCTTACCTTTTTCCCCACTGCTCATCCTTACCCAAAATTTCTTTGATTGAGAGAGAAAAGTCTTCCTGCCATAATTAGAAGTCCAGGCAGGTGCAGATGCATCGGCTAAATGGTTAGCAGTCCAGAATATCACTACGTTTAATCAGTGGGAATAATTCATGTGTCCTTGCATTCAATTATGGCTAGAGTTGGGGCAAATTTAGATAACAGATTGAAGGGTTTATCCAGCAGCAGACAGGCTGAGCGCAGAGGACGCTGAAATGCCAAAGGTGAGTCTTGCTCATTTTACAGTTTCTCCAGTTTTGCTAAGGATTGGATTCTGGAGCTTCACTTTGCACAGAAAAAAACGAAAGCTCTCAGAACTCATTGTGCTACCCTTGCAGCTTATTAGTAGGAGTATTTTCCAGGATACAGCCAAGTAACTTTTGTAGCCAGAGAGTAGCAACTTCCCATCACAAAAACCCAGGCAGCTTTACTCCATAGGAGATTTGAGGCTGCTGCCAGTCGATAGTCAGGTGTAAATTTAAACAGAATGAAAACAGCAAGGCATTGACTGCAAAGAAAAAGGAAAACTGACAGCAGAGGGAGAAACTCTACCTGAACAAATGTACAGATCCCGCTTCTGTTTAAATGGGGGACCTCTGCTAGGACAGGGGCCTCAGCTGTGGTGTCTGGACAGACTGGGTCACAGTTTGAGCTTTGCCTCAGATCAAGGTAGATAATAGTAAAGCGTGGAAGCTTAAGTCCTATTTTGAAATTAAAGATGGTCATCGGATTTAATGTTATCGCAGGAGTAATCCTGCTACTCATCGCCATTCCAGTATGCTTTCCTGAGTGGATGAGAAGGGCTGGGGTTGTAGCTGGTTTTCCAGGACTGCACGTGGCCACCACCTGTTTTCTCTCTCCTACAGCTGTCGCCTGAGGAGGCGGGGGTTGGGGACAACTGCTCCAGCCGCGTTGCTGTGTGTTCTTGGTACTTAATGGCCCTAAGGCGTCAAGAAAATGCTGTGACATTGTTTTTATACCTCTTAAGACAACAAGATAGTGCAAAACACTTAAGAAAGATTTCCGCTTAGATTGGTAGTTTTAAAACTCAGAGAACCAAGCTTCAGTATTCTAGAAACTTCACTTTTGTAAGGCACCTTTTGATCTGAAAGTACCAGATAGAAAGTTTTTCTTCCCGACAGTATGTTTGCTTTGGTGGTAGGTTGGTGAGGAGCTTCACATGTTTGCTGTTGGAGGAATAAGGTTTGGACAGAGCCCCTGAGGCGGTCAGCAGGATGAGAAGATGGCCGGCGAGGCAGGACCCCAGCCCCTCATCCCTGCTTTAGCCATAGCAACTCTGCTTTTATGTTTCCTGATCACCAGGCTTCTGCGTGTTCGTTTGAACAAAACTCTTTGCCCCCAAAAAGTTTGGCAACCAGGCCCCATCCGTTATCTAGAATGTAAAAGTATTCGGAGCAGTGGAAAACTCTAGACATGCATTAACATGGTAACCAGTAGCCCATCTGGCTATTTAAACTTAAATTAATTAAAATGGAGCCTTATAAAAGTCAAGCCTTAAGTAGAGCCTTCTAAAGTAGGGTGGGGATGTGTGTATGAAACCCTTTTTTGGAACAAGTGATAAATACATTATGAATAAAGTCATAACAGAAATGGGGACCAGATTCTAAAAACATAGAACGTACGCTTCTTTTCTATGGACCATAGATCACATGTCCAAGGATCTCATTTTATAGCCCTATCTTCCAATCCCTGCCATAGTAAATGTAAATGAATTGATTTATTTTTGGTGCCTTTTAATGTGCACGTTCCAGGAGCAACATTTTGAAACGTACGCTGTGTGTTGTCCAGTGCTCATTACGCTAATACAGTCACTTCTTTTTTTGTTAGGAATCAGTCTTTGCACTTGCATCTCAAGCACTATGGTGTGAATTGCGATGACTGGTTGTTACGCCTCATGTGTGGGGGAGTAGAAGTCAGAACAATTTATGCTGCTCATAAACAGGCAAAGGCTTGCCTTGTTTCCAGGCTAAGCTGTGAACGAGCTGGGACCAGGTTCAATGTCCGGGGGACAAATGATGACGGTCACGTTGCCAATTTTGTAGAAACAGAGCAGGTATATGTTTATATTGCTTAATTCATGTATTGGGGAGGGGCACAGAGAATAATAGAATAACAGATTTTTATTGGTTCAGAACTCATTTCGACATCTGTAATGTCGTTTTATGGTTGTTCTTGGCTACTTATTAGCCTTAAGAGAGGATTCCCCAAAACAAACTTATTTAGCCATGGCTCTTCAAGTAAGTAACAAAACTTTTTGCTAATCAGCATGGCATTGCCAGTGTCATACGTTTTAGTATTGAATTTAAAATCCTCAATTATAGAGCTAGACAGCTTAAGAAAAGTGTATTTTGATGAAATTAAGTCAAACCCAACTCTTAAAGCTAGGTATATAGTACCATTAAAATGAAAAGTTATAATATTTTTTACTGTGAAACTATGTAATTGTAAATTCAGGCCATGCCCCTGGTCCATTTCAGATCTTCAGATTAGTTTTTGAAAAATAGAAAAAACTAAAGAAAAAAAAATGAACTCTGAAGATATATGTATAAAATATTGAAATTCAAAAGGAATTCCTTTTTAAAAGTTGTAATTCTTATGCTTCTGTAGTCACTGTTTTCTTGGTTAATGTATATAGAAGAATTATCACTAGTTGAAAAAAGAATCCAACTTATTTAGTGGCCTAGGATCATTTGTATATGAGAGATTGGTCATAAGGTATAACTAGCGTGCACTAGAAGTTAGGAAATTTGTCTTTTGATGTAGAGGTAACAACTTCATCTGTGGAAATATTTTACCCATTATTTTTCTCTGTAGGTTGTGTACTTAGATGACTGTGTTTCTTCCTTCATACAAATCCGGGGGTCTGTCCCATTGTTCTGGGAGCAACCGGGGTTGCAGGTATGTATTTTGACATTTCGTTTTTTTTTCTCTTGAGAACTTTCCATATTTTCTCAAGTTTCAGGATAGTTTTTCAGTTCATTGGATAGTTCTACTACTCAGTCTAATAATATTAGCTAGATCCATAAATGAGGATCCAAGTACAGAGGTCCTGGAATTGTTCTAGTTATTTTTTCCTTTAATGTTCTTTTAAATATCCATAGAAATTCAGCTCCCATATTTAATATTAAAATTTTGATGTTTTCATGGCACATTGATTTCAGAGTGTTTCTGTGCTTTACTATCTCAGTATCTTAGTGTATAACAATTTAGTCTCTGTAGGTAGAAAAATGTAGTAGTTAAAACAAAGCTTCTGAAACCAGACTTCTCAATTTGAACCCTTACTCACCACTACTAGTTTTGTGATCTTGGGCAAGTGATTTAACCCCTTTGTGTCTCAGGCTTCTTATCTGTAACATGGGAATAATATTAGTAGTTCCTACTTCTTAGGTCTTAGGGTTCTTATGAGGATGAAATGGAAAGTGCTTGGAATAGTAACTGGCACACACAGTCAGCACTAGGTAAGGGTTAGCTATTGTTGTTAATAAGAATATATCTGCTACTGAAATTTTACTTTGTAATTTGTAGTGACTTGTCATCTTGAATATGTTCTCTGTTTTGCTTTCTGATCTTTTTTTCCGAAACTTTCCTTTGTTGATTAAATGTAAGATTTTTTTTCACCTAAGATTATAATACTGGATTGCCCATAGTAGTGTGATTTTGCATTTTATTTTTATTCAAACATGTTTAGTTCTGAAAGTGTTAAATTATATTCATTTTAGGCTTCTGATATATAATGTGTAGTAAATTTTGTGCCTCAGTCTACAGTATTGAGAAAACAGACAGAAAAAAAAAAATCTTGCCTCCATTTAGTTCACAGTTGGATCTCTCTTATTCTAGGATGGTTATTGTGGAGAAAAATTGCAGACCACTTGAACCTTTTCAATAAGGCAGTTTATTCAAGACAGGCTAAGAATTAACTGGGATTAATACTTGTACTGCTTTGCTAAAATTCCTGAGTTCTCGTTAAGACCAGTTTAACTCATGTGGGTTTTATCTTTGGCATATAAGTGTAACTTAAATAGATACATTCCTCCCCACGTCTCTCTTGGGAAAGAATACCCACCCTACCCCACTTCTCCTAACTTTTTGTGACCAGAGGAGGGTGTTTGGAATATTTGCTTTAAGAAATTTCTAAAACTCTGCTTTGATGCAAGGTAAATGCTTTTGCTTTAGAGACAGGCTAGTATAAGAGATTGTAATAGCCTATTTATAAGCCCTCTGTTTTACTGCTTTCTGTGTTATTAAAAAGTTCAGAATTACGGTGTTTGGTTATTCAGTAAGGTTGGATCCTGAGTAGTTACATTGAGGGGTCCTCCTTGGGTGGGACTTCCTTCCGACTTCCTTCTGTGTTCTGTGGCCTGTCCACACAAGTAGTCTGGCTGGATAATGTCATTTGATTATGGGCTAAAAACTACAGATTTTTAAATCGTGCCTTTCTTGATAGAGATAGTAATTTTTTTTTTTTTTTTTTTTTTTTGCGGTACGCGGGCCTCTCGCTGTTGTGGCCTCTCCCATTGCAGAGCACAGGCTCTGGACGCGCAGGCTCAGCGGCCATGGCTCACGGGCCCAGCCGCTCCACGGCATGTGGGATCTTCCCGGACCGGGGCACGAACCCGTGTCCCCTGCATCGGCAGGCGGACTCTCAACCACTGCGCCACGAGGGAAGCCCGAGATAGTAATTTTTGAGACATCAAGGCAGTCCAGCAATTCTGCCAAATCATCACTGAGCGGGCCTATTGTCTCAGGTTGGGTTGAGGATTGGGTCAGTAGTTCCCAGTTATTTAGCTTAGTAGTTTTTAAAGCCAGCCTTTCTTTGAACAGGGATGGATTCGTTTCATGAGTATCTTTTATCATTTCCCCACCATTCTAAACGAGTAGGTAATAGAGGAATGAAAATAATAGATATTGATTTAAAAAAAATAAAAATATCAAGACCCCAAGTTCATTTTCTCATAGAAGACAAATAAGGACTTTTGACTTAGGATGGCTGTAAATGGTCGTTAGGTGTCCTGTGTGTTCTCGGGACTGGAATTTATTATCGGGGGTCCTTGAAGTCAGTGTTGCCTAGCGAGATGTCGCACTTCACAAGTCATGGACAGAGAATCCTCAGGCAGTTGTCCCTTGTTCTACCTCTTTTCCTCCATGAATAATTCCTCTCAGGTTCTTAAAATATTTTAAAGGAATCTTTGGAAGTGATTTTAAAATGCAGATTCATGACCTCAACTTCACTTGAATCTTTTTGAAAGATTCAACTTGAATCAACTTGAATCTTTTTGAAAAGATTCAAAAATAGAATCTTTTGGAATGGGGCCAGGAATCTGCATTTTAATGTGAGTGGTTAATTTAACCACTCAAATTAGAGAACGTGCTGTACTGGATCCTTTCCTGCTGCTCTTGCAGCGTATCCAGCCCTGCCTGCTCCAGCGGCCAGTCCTGAGCCAGCAAGGCAGCCCTGTGACGCTTAGCCCCAGCTTTCTCCTAGGTCTTGGGACTTTCTCATTCTTTTCATTCCCACTCCTGTCATCTCAGTTAAGGTCTTCATAATTCCTTCTTGCCTGGAAGATCCTCACAGTTTTCTCACTGATCTCCTCCCTGCTTTCTGGCTATTCTTACCACTTTTGATCTATTACACTCATCAGATCTATGCACCCGTTTCTTCGTGTTCTGGCTTCCTCTACTTATCTGGCTTCATGCCTGGCTATTTCTAGCAAGAATCCCCTGCTCCCCAAACGAGGGTTTGTTGTCCTTCAGTAGCTGGCTCAGATCTCATGGAATGGGTTCCAGTCACTCCTCCACACTGATCTCTTCATGAAATCCTTGAGTTCTTCTAAGCATGTATTATTCTGTATACATTAGGTGTATATAGTCTTGTATCCCATGAGAAATTCAAAGACTGTAGTGATGCTTCAGAGAGAGCTTGCAATCTGTTTGGGGAGACAGGCCTTTTATGGAAAAGATAAATATCAGTATCAATTAGTTCGAGGCATCATAAGAGTTGTCATAAGGTGCTGCCCAGGTAAGAGTGATATTTCAGGTGCTGGCAACTCACTCATTTTACTTATGATTTCCTTTTTGTGAAGGTATTTAGCATTTATAATTTGTAGTGTTCCTATGATACTATATCATTACATTATATTATAGCCTATATTAGTCTTAAAAGATGGTAAGCATCATGGGATTTATGCCTGGTGTGGTGTGGCACATTGAATTTTTGGTTGAATTGAAGTTTCAGAAATATGTGAACACGAAGCAATGCTATTGTCAGAAGATGACGTTCCATACCACCCAATGAAATGGTTTTCTAAAAATATCTTTTTTTTTTTTTTTTTTTTTTTTGCGGTATGCGGGCCTCTCACTGTTGTGGCCTCTCCCGTTGCGGAGTACAGGCTCCGGATGCGCAGGCTCAGCGGCCATGGCTCACGGGCCCAGCCGCTCCGCGGCATATGGGATCCTCCCGGACCGGGGCACGAACCCGTATCCCCTGCATCGGCAGGCGGACTCTCAACCACTGCGCCACCAGGGAGGCCCTAAAAATATCTTTGATGTAACTTTTTTTTTAATTGGGTAAATTTATGGTTATTTAAAGCCTTAAAACTTTTATCACCATTGACATAACTTTTTTATTATAGATTTTTTTTAACATTGAGTAATAAAACCTAGTCTAGTCTAACCAACAGATTGCTGTAAGAGTTATGATGTGTAGCTAATTGTGTATATGCGTTGGGGAGCAGACAGTAGGGAACCACCACAGCCGTTACCTAAAAAACATGAGAAAACTTGTATTTTTTTCACCTTCTTAACAGTTGAGAGTACTGTGCAAGATAAATGTTGATGAATAAGCAAAATGCTAAGTCTTGAACTTTTATAGAGTTATAGGCAATTACCTGAGAGGACTCCAAAGAGAAAGTTTTCTGCCGCCTAAAATGCTTAAAGTCCTGGAGCACACATCTTTCAAAATTTAAGATTTTATACAGTCTATTAAGCACTAGAAAATGAAATGGAATATAGATGTGACATTTGGCTAATCAATTTTTTACTAAGAATAAAAAGCACTAAAGAGAGAATCCACTGATTTCTCAGGACAGTCATTCAGTTGTCTCATCAGATCAGGAGGGGTAATGCTGAGTGAATGATAATACTGTTAATTCAGTTTTGAACTTGGATGGGCATATTAGTGCTTATTTTCTAGTTTTATTTGTCCAACTGCATGACTGATTTGGCAGCCCTCCTCCCACGCCGCCTTTAAAGTCACTTTGTTCACAGATTAGCAAGAACGAATTCTGGGGAACTTTGATCCCAAAGTCTCAGGGAAATGTTTAAAAGTGAAATTCAGGTCTCACTGCTGTATATCTTCTTGGCATCTGTTACACCTTTCTCAATTCTGCCTCATCTCTCTGTCACTTTCCTATAGGAGAAAAGAAAAACTGTAACAAAACACAATCGGTAGGGGCTTCCCTGGTGGCGCAGTGGTTGAGAATCCGCCTGCCGATGCAGGGGACACGGGTTCGTGCCCCGCCCGGTCTGGGAGGATCCCACATGCTGCCGAGTGGCTGGGCCCGTGAGCCATGGCCGCTGAGCCTGCGCCTCCGGAGCCTATGCTCCGCAATGGGAGAGGCCACAACAGTGAGAGGCCCGCGTATGCAAAAAAACAAAAACAAAAACACAATCGGTAGTTATTTTCCATCTTGTTTAATTCTCTTAACCCAGATTTTCTGATTCTGCAAAATGTGCTATAGTTGTGTGCCTGAGAGATTGACTTGGAAAGTCTGTTTTTCCAGGAACAATATTTTTAATTTGTAGGATCTCTGGGTGAGGGAGGAGTGAATAGAGTATTCAGCGTAACAGAAAAAAAAAGAATATGTAGACATTGCACTTGTCGGCAGCCCAGAAGAGTAGGAATTTTGGTCAGGAGGCCTGAATTGTCATGCGAATCTTTTTTGAAACGAATGCTGTTGCCCTGAGAGGACAAGTTTACTCACTTGGCTGTATTTGGTTTTTTAGTGCCCAAATGGCAATATCGGTTGACATATAAAGGGCACGTAGTTTGAGCTTAAAACAAGGTAATGTATGTGAAAGCACTCTTAAAAATCTTACATAAATAAAAATTCTCGTTAGTTTACAAGTGTTTCATAATGGTTTAACTTCTAGTTCTTTTTTTGTGAGGTTGTGTTTTAAAAAATGAAAGGGATGAGAACCTCCTAGAACTTGTTTTTTAAAGAATATCATGAATGGCAATCACTCAGCTCACTACTGGGTGTTTAGCAAACGCATTGTTACATACTGTAAACAATATTTCTTTTGTCTACATGTTGGCTCTTGGTATGGTTAAACATATTTTTCTTATCTTAGGTGGGATCTCATCGTGTTCGTATGTCAAGGGGGTTTGAAGCCAATGCACCTGCTTTTGACAGGTAAGACTGATTATTTTTACATAGTGCTGTAGGTTTTGATATTGCTAAGCAGTGAGACTAGTTGTAATTGTATTTACTGATTCATTTCAGCTTTTTTGGCTCTAAGGAAAATTTCTTCTTGACTCCTAATTTAACTGGAGGACAGTGACACTTACTGTTATGAATTCTAGGGGTTGTAGCAGTAGGTGTGTGGGCCTTGTTGTCTGGGCCTTAAAACTACCTCTCACCAGTGCGCTGTCCAGTACGGTAGCTGCTAGCCGCCTGTAACTCTTGAGCATTTGAAATTGACTAGTCCAGGTTGAGATGTGCTGTAGGTATATAATATATACTGGATTTGAGACTTAGTGCAAAAAAAATGCAAAATACTTTATTGATATTTGTTTTATATATCAATTACATGTAGAAATGATATTTTAGCTGTATTGGGTTAAATAAACTGTATGTAAATTAATTTCCTCTTTTGATTTTTACTCGTTTAATATGCCTTCTAGAAAATTTTAAAGTGTATCTGTGGCTCATATTATATTTCCTTTGGACAACATTGCTCTCTAGCTTCTGGAATGGTTAGAAGCTGGAACAAATAAAGGCTTATATTTGGGGTCTCTTTTTCTTAAGGCTAGAGCTATCAAGGAGGTCTCTCTGAATACTCACGGAGTGTGTGATGTCCTCATGTGTGAGGCGCAGCCCTACGCCCTCTGCCCTCGCTGCTTTCCCAACCAGGCTGGGTGGCTCGTGTTTTCCATGGCTGTCTAGCTTCAGCCTCAGGGTGGAGAGGGATCTGGATGATTCCAACAGCTCTAGCATAGGTGGGAGTTTAAGTCAGAGAGGAAATTGCATTAACTGGGTTTTTATAAATTCAGAGTTTTGAGACCATGTGGAATGGATTTGTATCCCGTTTTGCCAATTCTATGAGTTTAGGGGCTTCCCTGGTGGTCCAGTGGTTAAGACTCCACGCTTCCACAGCAGGGGGCTTGAATTCCATCCCTGGTGGGGGAACTAAGATCCCACATGCCACAAGGCACAGCCAAAAAAAAAGAAAAGAAAGAATAAAATACTGCCGCGTGGGTCCTGTTTAATAATGGGTTCCTGTTTATTGAAAAAAGTTTTTTGGCTTGTCATTTGACATATGTTTATTTCCTTTCTTTCTTTAATAGGCATTTTAGAACACTTAAGAATTTATATGGTAAACAAATAATAGTAAATTTGCTTGGATCTAAGGAGGGGGAACATATGCTAAGTAAGGCTTTCCAGGTAAGTATGATCATTTTTTTCTTCTGTTCTGGCCCATGGACACCTAGAATGGTATTTTTAAATAATATAATAATCAAATTCTTCCAGGGAGTAAATTACTTCCCAGAAAAAGATTGGGTACTTGTTGGAACCATTCATTCTTTGGGGCAATTAGGCAACAGTTCAGGATAATCTTGCTGAAATTGGGATTATGGAAAGCTTTCAAGGCAATTGACCCTGTTTTCTATAGAAAATCTGCTTATTTATGTTGTAGAGAAGCAGAAGGATACCCTCCCTCTAAAAAATGCTCGTCTGTCACTGGCATAAAGATACCAGGCAGTTTCCTCCTTCATCTGTTCATCGTCTTGCCTATTTCCTAGAAACCATAGTCACTGTTTTAAACCTATGAAATGTTGAATAATGCATTTGTATACACACAAGACTTCTTGTACTGATTAGAGAAAATTTGAGGACTTTCATTAAATAAAAACCTAAAGAAATGTCTGACTTCTAAGGAAAAATATTTTTCATAAATGTTTGTTGAGTCTGAACTGATATAAATTATAGTGTTACATAAGAGTATAAACTTAAACAAAATGGTTAGAAAACATTTTCTAAAGTTTAAGCTAATGAAGTACAAAATTAATTTGGCTATTTTGTTTTAATATTGTTAATAAACAACTTATACTTTAGAGAATGACTTTTTATGGTAAACTTTTGATACGTTTGTATATATTGAAGGTATAAAAAAATGAATTTTTCAATTTTTGATGGGCTTTGTCTTAAAAAATAAGCTATTTTATTTTGAGTTTCTGTAATAGATATAAACAGTCATTATATTTTTATGGTAAAAAATGAAACGCTGGTGGCTGGAAATCATTTTTCATTTTCTAAACCAGATGGGAATGTTATTTAAGTTCCCTGCTATTAATCATGTCATACCCAGTCTCTCTGGGATAGTATATGAGGTTTTAGGAAAAAGATGCCATAAGATAACAGCAAGTAATTTTCCATTTTACTGCCAGTGGCAATGAAAGCTTTGTGAGATTAGTAAGATTTCAAGGACCTGCTGAGATTTTCATTTAAAATGTAAAGTTCCAGGGCTTCCCTGGTGGCTCAGTGGTTGAGAGTCTGCCTGCCGATGCAGGGGACACGGGTTCATGCCCCGGTCCGGGAAGATCCCACATGCCGCGGAGCAGCTGGGCCCGTGAGCCATGGCTGCTGAGCCTGCACGTCCGGAGGCTGTGCTCCGCAATGGGAGAGGCCACAGCAGTGAGAGGCCCGCGCACCACACACACACACACACAAAAAGTAAAGTTCCATTTATAACAGTATATTGATAAGATCATATTTAGCTAACATTTAGATGAATATTTGCCTTTTATTTTCAGAGTCATTTGAAAGCTTCTGAACATGCAACTGATATTCAGATGGTGAATTTTGACTATCATCAAATGGTTAAAGGAGGAAAGGCAGAAAAATTACATAGTGTTCTTAAACCTCAAGTCCAGAAGTTTCTGGATTATGGATTTTTTTATTTCAATGGAAGTGAAGTTCAAAGGTTTGACTGCTCTGTTTCTCTTTTCTTTAAACTGGGACTTTGCTATAATTTTATTTAATTAAATAAAATACCTTCCTTTATTATACTTGATTTTAAGCTTCTTTTCCTTTCTTTCTAGTAATAGCTTACATTACTGGGGACATACCATGGGTCAAGCAGTACACTTAGTCTTTACAAGTATAATAACAATCGTAGAGATCAGTTCTATTATTATCTCCATTCACATTTGAGGAAGCGGAGGCATAAAGCTATCATCTGCCCCAGGTCACATAACTAGGAAACGGTAGAGCTTGATTTATCTGGCTCCAGATCTCATGCTGCTATCTCTGAGGCTATTACAGTTCTCTCTTAAAATTAATGTCTTAATATTTCTTGGCCTCAGTAAGGATTATTATTATTATTATTATTATTATTATTATTATTATTATTATTATTATTATTTGGCTGTGTTGTGTCTTCGTTGCTGCATGCGGGCTGTCTCTAGTTGCAGTGAGCAGAGGCTACTGTTCGGTGTGGTGCACGGGCTTCTCCCTGCGGTGGTTTCTCTTGTTGCGGAGCACGGGCTCTAGGCACGCGAGCTTCAGTGGTTGTGCAAGCGGGCTCAGTAGTTGTGGCTCGCGGGCTCTAGAGTGCAGGCTCAGTAGTTGTGGCGCACGGGCTTAGTTGCTCCGTGGCATGTGGGAGCCTCCTGAACCAGGGCTCGAACCTGTGTCCCCTGCATTGGCAGGTGAATTCTTAGCCACTGCCCCACCAGGGAAGCCCCCAGTAAGGATTATTAAATGCAAAAAAAAAAAAAGACATTGGTTATTGTCTGCTCTGATACAGAACTATGGGGTTATAAATCTGAATGTGTGTTTAGCTCCTCACTACTGGCCTAATTAGAAATAAGTGGTAATCGTCATCATTCTATGAAGGTCTCTGCCCATTCAAACATGGAGGTGCTTAGCATGGTCTGAGGGTGGAGTTTTTGGCCCTCTGACATCAAAAGGTCACTGACTCAACATTCACACATGCCCAGTTGGAGGGTTGGTGGTCCTAACCAGTGTTAACCAGTTCAGCTTGGTCCTATCCAGTCTTAACCAGCTCATCTCCAGCTATACACAGCTGACTCCAAGTCCCTGGAAAATAACTTGGACAAACATCTTATTGCTTAGGCTGCCTGCTGCTTGGAGGATGTGCAAGTCTTAAAATGACCTTGATTAGTGAAGGCAGGTAAAATGGATTTGACTGATCATTACCCATGGTTTAATTATAATCTACATGAATCATTTATTTGGAAACAAAAAAAATAAGTGGATGTGGTTGAATTGAGAGATATGTAAGAAAGAATGTATGGCACATTTCAATTAGGATGTGGTCACAAATCCCCCTTGAACAATGCCATGGAGGGAGGGAGTATAGAGGACTTACAATTAGGTGACTTGAGTTCAGATTCTAGTTTGTTCCCCTTCTGATTTTGTGAGCCTGGATAAGTCATTAGCTATTATGAGTCTCTATTTCTTATGCTACAAATGACCCAGATTCCGTCAATAGTTAATGAACGCTTGCTAGGAGCTAGAGGCTGCTAGGAGGGAGAGGTCCAAGAAAGACAAGATGCATTTCCTGCCTTAAAGGAGCTCATGGATTAGTGAAGAAGATACAGTCTATAATAGACATCTTCTCCCTCATAGATTATTGAGGGTGTTCAATGACGTGTATGAAGGGACTTGAAAGCCTAAAATACTCAATAAATGTAAGCTGATGCTACAGCTCTTGAAGATAATGACTTTACAGATAATTAGGGGCATCTGAATAGTGTACTCAACTTTTCCCTTTCTCTGTGTTCCCAAAAGTCAGGCAACAAGAAAACAATTCAGTGTAATTCCTTGTGACTTTCTAAAGTCTTTTGCGTTTTCAACAAATTGAATGGAGATAATAAAATCTATCTTGCAAATCTAAAGAAAAAAGAATGTATGGCAGAATGTTAACAGTTGTAGAATCTGGATGGTGGGTATATGGGTGTTCACTGTAAAATTCTTTCACCTTTTTTGTGTGTTTGAGAACTGTTACAGTAGAAAGTTGGGGGTGGTGGTAGAAAGTAGATGCTACACTTTAATCAGCTTAATTTTTCTCAGTTTGTTTTAGGTTTGTTATTTTTGTTTTAAACTGTCTGTTTAATTTCACTGAATTTGTTACAGATGCCAGAGTGGTACAGTGCGAACAAACTGCTTGGATTGTCTTGATAGAACAAATAGTGTTCAGGCATTCCTTGGCTTAGAGGTAAAAAGAATAAAATATGTCTGTGCAACTTGTATCAAATGCCATTTTCAGTGCTTTTGTAATATTTATGTTTCTCAGTTACTTTTCACAAAATGAAGTTATGCTAAAGGCATTCTTCTAGTCTTTTTCTTTGGGGGAGGGGGCGACATCCCTTTTCGTTTAAATGTTTCCTTTATCTGTTCTAAATACTTTCTTTAGATAGCATCTGTTTCCCTCTATTGTTCCTTAACTTTCCCTTAAAAAAAAACCCCTGCTATTTATATTATTCCAGTAATTGCCTCTTCTGCCTGTCTTTTGGATAAAGAAAAGAAATACACGTATAGTGTGTGTGAAGAAAAAAAAAAAGAAATACATGTATATATTTGGCCTTCATTCTCTGTGTTGTCTTTTAAAAGTCTTTTTGGAATGGGGGAGAATCTGTTTTCACATGTACAACCCTATAGGATTATATTTTCGACAGAGTCTGATCCAGTGCCATTTACATGGCATTTTCAAATCAGTAGCTACAAAAAACAGGATCAGATGAAAATGTCATTGTTAGAAGGAAAGTGAATGAGAGCCAACTTCTGTAACAAAGTCTCTGTTTAAAAGTTTTTTCCTTTACTATTTATATATCAAATTCAGTCTAATTTAGTCATAATCTCAACTATTTGACAAACTGTGTAGCAATGCTGAGATTTCTAAGTCTTGCCTGTTCTGCAGCAGTTAGGTTCATAAGGCTATTGTGGGTCTTCATTTAGTTCCATAGGAACTTAGCATAGTTCGCAAATACTATGAAAAACAGGAATAGGAAGTAACAGGTTCTTACTTCTTCTAACAGATGATCTTAAATTTGGCCAGAATATTGGTTAATTAGTTACTCTGCAACTGAGGGTCTTTCTTTCTCGAAATGAAAGTACAATGTATAGAATTGTCTACTACAAAAATGTATTTTTCATGTAACTAAGTAAATATTACTGCTTTGCCTTTTTTGAAATCTGTCCTTGTGGTTTACTTAGAAACTACAACAGAAATAAGAAAAGTAAAAGCAGGAATTTGGTCATAGGGATGGAGTTTATCACACGGCTCAGGTTTGTTTTGAGTTCTGTTCTGAAGTGGCTAAAAACATTTAGTTAGATTCTGAGAGTAAGCTCAGTGAAATACTTGAACATCTTCATTAAAAGTAGAGCAAGTGTTAGAATCTGACTTAGTTAACTACCCACTGTTTGTTGTTAGGTGTGAGAATACTCCCTAGTATAGCAGTTGGTTGACTGGTTACAAAATATACTGCTAATGTAGGCAAAACCAAACTACTCGTAGTGAAGACCACTTTGCCCAGTTCCTTGAAGAAGGAGGTATAAATGATAAAGGAGATGCCGGAGGCTGATTTTGTTAATACTCCATGCCAGCAAAGAGTAGCCCTGGTGTAGGGCTCTAGGCAATCAGATAAACCCAGTATATGGTTTTTAATATTATTTTAATGTTTAATCTCTCTATAATTATGGATAATGTCCACTTATAGACAAGATAAAAGAAAACACAAATGGGAGGGAGTTAAGTAAAAATGCAAGGCATTGACTAGATTCCACATAAGAGAAAGAGACTGGATAAGGATTGTATGTTGCTTTGCCTTTGCCAGACTTCAAGGCTAAGAGTCATTCATAGTAAAGACCAATAACTTTTCTGAACGCTTCTACCATGATGAAGGAACTGTGGGAGCCCAAAGATCCTTGCATTCCTTGCATGCTGTGTTCCCCCTAGTTCTCCCTTAGATGCTTTACTGATACGAATTTTATACATTAGAAGCTGTCGTGACTTTATTCAGAGATATGACTTACTTTTAAAATTTTGATAACAATTCAAAAGCAGCTCTACTTTTCTCACAATCTCCTGACCTTAATTACCCAAATGTGTAGAACCAAATCCAGAAATTAAAGAACCTTAGTTATTTCTACATATACTTAAATAAACTAGGTAAATATTGATGTATTTCTCTGCTCCAATGCATGCTGTTGCGTATTGTTCTTTTAGGTGAACAAGATAAACTAGTCTGATTTATAGGGACATTTTTTTCCTTTTTTTTGGCTGCGCGGCTTGTGGGAACTTAGTTCCCCAACCAGGGATTGAACCTGGGCCCTCGGCAGTGAAAGTGGGGAGTCCTAACCACTGGACCGCCAGAGAATTTCCCATAGGGACATTTTAATAAGCTTAATATCATTTAACCAGAAAGAATTTCTTACTGCAAGGGAATACTGAGTTACTTTTAGGTTTCATTGATGCGATATTTACTTTAGAAATTGACATGGTGGGAAATAGTAAACTTGTATTTTCAGAATCCAGACCCACAAAGTCCTGTAACTGTAAATTTTTGGTTTGATTCTGGTAGTTCTTAAAAAGTCACATCATAATGAATGTATTACTATACTTATAAAAGTTTCTCTTTTGCTATTTTAGATGCTAACTAAACAATTGGAAGCACTTGGCTTAGCTGAAAAGCCTCAGCTGGTGACTCGCTTCCAAGAAGTTTTTCGATCAATGTGGTCTATGAATGGTGATTCAATCAGTAAGATTTATGCAGGAACTGGAGCTCTTGAAGGAAAGGCTAAGGTAGATCTAGACCTATCGTAACATTATAAAAGATCCTTTTGCCTTCTTTAGTAAAGCTTTAAATGGACTCTTTTTTAAATTAATAGTTTGGTTTTTATAAGGTATCTGTTTTAGAATTCTGCTTTATCATGCTTTTATGTCCTCTTTAACACTTCCTTCTATAGTGGATCCTAATGATTGAACAGATAGTTATTTCCCTAGGTTTGAGGGACATGTATATGTGACATATTCAGTTGTTTAGTGATAATCCACTAGGCTTAGATATGTGTTCCTCACATTTTTTTAAATGATTTTTCACCTGCATAATATCTGTTTTACTTTTCATACTATTTTGATTAAAAATATGGTTTTTTTAAACCTTTGGTTTTGTTTGTGTGTGTGTGTGTGTGTGTGTGTGTGTGTGTGTATGTGGCCGCACAGCACGGCATGCAGGGTCTTGGTTTCCTGGTCTAGGGATCGAACCCAGGCCCCCTGCAGTGGAAGCACGGAGTCCTAACCACTGGACCGCTAGGGAATTCCCCCAAATATGTTTTTCTTTAAAAAAAAAAAAATCAGAGACTTCCCTGGTGGTCCAGTGGTTAAGATTCCACACTTCCAGTACAGGGGCCATGGGTTTGATCCCTGGTTGGGGAACTAAGATTTCACATGCTTGCTGTGTGGCACGGCCAAAATAAATTTTTTTTTTAATTTTAAAAAGTAAAACAACAAAACAAAACCTCCCCTCCCCCCCAAATCATAGTCTTCCCAATAAAGAGTCTTGTCTCATTTGACTTTGTTTCCCCAGCACTTGACACAGTGCATTCTGTTGGATAGATGTGTGATAAATGCTGGATGGACCAGTAAATCAATGGGCAATTTATGCCACACCCACTGTGAACCAAATGCTATTAGAGCTTAAGTTTTTATTCTTTTTCTTTTCTTACCTTGAAAAGGAGGCTATCAAAATGTGCAAAGGAAGTGTGAAATACGGACGTAATTATACGTCTGTGCCTCATCATTACTTTTATCTACAGACTACTTTCTCCTTTAGTGTTTGGCCCTTATTGAGGGACTTTGGGTGCATACTTGAGGTATTTTTCATTATTTTATTTACTTAAATATTGACCTTTTATGGCTCCTGGCCTCCATTGAATTTATTAATATTCTAAATCCCTACAATTTCTCAAATTATCCCAGAAATAGAAACAGGGACATTTACCACTTTTATAGTTTCTTATTTAGCCGCTTCAATATAGCAGCTGAAGTTCATCATCACAAAGTCTTCTTTTAATTTCCAAATCTTCCTCCTCTTCTGTGTCTCATAAAGTGTCATGCCTCTGTTCAGAGGCATTGGCCCTACTTGCAAAAGTTCCTTTTGTTCAACTCACAGAAATAATTTGTATAGACATTTACAAAT
This sequence comes from Mesoplodon mirus, assembly GCF_964341445.2. Taxonomy (NCBI): domain Eukaryota; kingdom Metazoa; phylum Chordata; class Mammalia; order Artiodactyla; family Ziphiidae; genus Mesoplodon; species Mesoplodon mirus. The sequence goes on along the minus strand of NC_138982.1, from coordinate 134,932,831 downwards.
ATTTACTTCTTAAATGGTCCCTGTTTTTTTTTTTTTTTTGTGGTACGCAGGCCTCTCACTGTTGTGGCCTCTCCCGCTGCGGAGCACAGGCTCCAGACACGCAGGCTCAGCGGCCATGGCTCATGGGCCCAGCCCTCGGCGGCATGTGGGATCTTCCCGGGCCAGGGCATGAACCCGTGTCCCCTGCATCGGCAGGCGGACTCTCAACCACTACGCCACCAGGGAAGCCCCCTTAAATGGTCCCTATTTTTGAAAACCCGAGATTGTTAAACTTTCATGTATTCCTTTTGAATAAAGAACATAATTCTTGCTTTTAAACCTCATTCTCTACAACTATCGCTTAAAATATTCTTTTATATTCTGCCTTTTTGTTTCTGCAGTTGACTGTCTATGTACAGAGGTTACATATATTTTCAGTGGTCTTTTATCTCTAACAAAATAGATATGAAATTTTATGTATTAAATATTCTAGTCTGAATTGAACTAAAATCTAACATCTGAACTGCTCTTTCTTTTCCTTTCTCTGGGTTCCTTTTGATTAATTGCCTGATAATGTGAATGGTGAGTCTTTTTTCAAATAATGTCATTTGCATATGTTTTATGGAAGGAAATAACATTTTAAGCCTCAAATTCCTGTTATTTCTTTAAGGAATATAAATTACATATTGCAAACTAAAGTTCTTTTTCTAAAAGGCAAGAGTTTGTTGTTTTTTTTTTAAAACAATCATAAAAATCTGTAAGATTAAAATCTCTTTATGGTAGCTAACACACCTGAGTAAAATATATGTTCATTAGAAGTTATAATTGGCTCTCTCACTGTAGGAATTGGTATATATTTATTTTTATTACTTATATTTACATAGGCAAAGTGACCTAAAATATACAAACTGTAGTTTACATGTTACAGACTAGACCTTCGTTCTCATATTCAATTTAGTTTTAACTAATGTAAGTTATTGGGAGCAATTTCAATTTTATTTTCCTACTATTAGAATACTTTGAAGTTTTCCTGAGAACATGCAAGGGCAGTGTATCCTCCTTTATCTCCCCTGCTTCTCTCCACCTATCCCATCCATCCCCAAGTCTAAAAGTTACTGTGTAAGAAGTAATTTCCTTGTCTTGAATAAGTATATTTCAGTTTATTTCCTTTATAGTAAACAATTTTAAACTTTTAAGGCTCTAGATATCATTAGTGGATGCAGTTGTGGCACTGAGCTTCTTCTGTCTCTGTGCAGAGCTGTTATCCAAAAGAGGAAAAGAAACGGTGACATCTTGAGGCATTTTAATGTGATGGTTTGATATTCAAAATAGAATAATTAGGCCCTTTTTATTACAGTAAAGTCATATAAAACTTATTTAAAGTTTCAGAATACCTATTGAATAAAAACAATTTAGAATGAAAGTCCATGCTTTTTTCCCCAACAGGCTGGAAAGTTAAAAGATGGTGCTCGTTCTGTTAGTAGAACAATTCAGAATAACTTCTTTGACAGCTCCAAGCAAGAGGCCATTGATGTTTTGCTACTGGGAAATACTTTAAATAGTGATTTAGCTGACAAAGCTCGAGCCCTTTTAACTACTGGAAGTTTGCGTGGTATGCGTACTTACTTTATATTTTACTTTGTATTGTTTATATTCCTTCTAAAAGTCCAGGAGGTAAATGTAAACTTATTTACGTAAATACTTTTTAGATTGAGTTGATTAAAATAGTTTTGGAAGGAATTTCTGGCCGTGTAATTTTCTAAAATTGCATTCTCCAAAGGAAGTTTATCTCTCCTAAAATGTCTATATCATTAGTGGAATTATTAAGCTAAAACCGAGGCCCATGCATGTTTTCTTTTATAGATTATGACTGAGGAGGGAAATGGTTTAAGTATTGCTAACTTTATATAAGGCAGGAATTCATAAAATATTCAGCTAGTACTTTCAGTAGAGTATATAATAATTATGTAGAAAACATTGCTTTATTGAAAAAACAACACTTTTGTTGGTTATTTTGCTAATCACCACCCCAAAAGTTTCTATAACTTGGTCCTACCTTTTAAATGCTATTGTTTGAATAAGCATTAAATCATATTAATAATTTAAAAATGCTTATTATTGGACACTGTCATTCCCAATTTTAATATTTGACAGAAATATATGGCTTTCAGAATGGCTGTTTATCTTTCACTGTGTCTTTCATTAAAATCAAAAGAATTTGAGCTCATATCAGTGAGCGTATATTAAGCAGTATCGTGGGAAAACTCAATATACATTTTAAAACTTAATAGTCTTCCTTAATTTCATATTTTTTTCTATTTTAACACTAGCACTCTGAACATTTTCATTTCTTCTGTTAACCCCCCCCAAACCAAACCTTTCAATTTTCCCTGTTCAAGTAGGAGAAATTGTTCTTCATCAAATTATGTACTCTTGGGTCATTACTTAGTCAAATACGTTATCATGGATTCTTTCAGAATTCTGCATGGTGCTGAAGGTAGTTAATTACAGTCAGCTTCTCAGGGATCTGTGAGTAGGCTGGGGACTGAAGTCTACTAAAGCTCTGAAAACCAGAATCTGATCTTAGCTACTGCTTTTAACGTCAGGCTCTCTTCTTGGCTTCCAGCAGTAGACGCTGACTGATTTGCGTCTTATCACCTCTTTCCACCTGTGCCTACTTTGATATGGAGGCATTTATCAGCAACAACTGAAAGTAAGCCATTGAAGGAAAGAGAAGAAGTGAGGGACCTGAGTAATTCCCAGACTTGATCATCAGTTGTTTTGGTTTCCTGCACATTTTACTATATGAAAAATATACCCTTAAAAAAAGTACAGTCAGTTCTGCTCTAACACTTATTCTGAGAATGGGGATTGTGTTCCAACATGGATGCTATATCAGGGAACATTTTGAGTATAATGCCAATTCTGCAGTAGTTTATGCATGATTTCACTGGTAATAATGCTAAGGAAATGCAGAAAGCTGCGCCCAGCAGAACTGAGTTGGGTAGAAATATATACAACACATATACACATGTGCGTACACCTGAGACATCTCTCTCCCTCCGTTCACCAGACGTATGATGGGCCAGATCCATCCATAACTGGTGTTACAACTTACCGTCCAATTGCAGAGACCCCTTCTCCCAGGATTCACAATTACTTACAAGCACAGGCCTCCTGCTGCCCATTTCTGTGAGCAAACCTCAGGTCTTTGTCAAAATGAAGTGCCATATTTTAGACGTATTCGTACATTCCTTAACCATTTAACATGCGTAAAATTCTGCTACCGTTTTTATATTAGGTTCCTATCTTTCTTGGCACGTCATCGCCGAAGTGTTTGAATGTTGTGCCCGAACCCCATTTTTGCCATAAGCCCTGTGCCTGTGGGAATTTGCACCATTTTGCCTGGCATGGTGATTTTGCTGGAATGTGTATGTTTTGTTATAACTGAACTGATTGTACTTATCAACTGGTGAGTCCCAGAAAGAATACTACAAGGTGTAAGGGCAGTAACTTCAGTATTTCAGCCTCTTAGGTTTTCAGGTTCATATTATCCCTCACAGGTATATGCACGGGCACACACTTAGACTTACATATGGGAGTAGCCTGGAAAGCAGGCCTAGAACCTTCTGATTGTGAAACTCTGGACATCACTGAGTCCCCATAGGATTTTTCTTAGATGCAGAAGGTTTGCATCAATCATTGTCATTTATTTTTATCTTTGGTGTCCTACAGCCATCAGAAAAAAATTAACTCATCAAACTAAATCAAAAGAAAAAAATGAGGCCGTCTGAGAATGTTTTGTCATAACATTCTAGACTTCAGCTGTAACTTGCTGTTTTACTAATGATTCTTTGTTTTCTTCTTGATGCATCCATAGTTTCTGAACAGACATTACAGTCAGGTACAGTATAGAAAATCAATCTGTAAATAAAAGCAACTTTTTCTCTATTTTTTTAAAAAAGTTGATGTTGTATATAAATAAAGCCGCAAATAAATGGAAACTTTATTTTGCCCTCCGAATCTAACATGATAAATTGATACCTTGTTTTAATCTGAGAAAAAAATTTTAGGTTTGAGAAAACTAAGTATTTCATTTAGAAGGAAATATGCAATGCTCTTTGTATTCCTGTAGCAAATGCTTAATTCCAATTAAATATAGGTCCTCTAGTTTTAATTTTACTTTTATATTTCATTGAACAAACATCATTAGTGTTATATCTTACTCTTTATAGGCTACTGGAAAAAACCCAGGGGTGACTCTTTCGGATTAATGCCCGAGTACTGTGTATGGACTACTCAACGGTGCTTCTCACACATAATATTTTAAAAGGCATTTAGTGTACTAAAATATGATCTGAAGTCTTTTAAAAAGCATTAAGATTGCTAACAAACTTAGAAGAGTTAAGTGTGTAAGACCTAAAGGTCATTATTTTTCTTGCCTCTCCTGTTCTTAGGAATCTCACGCCTTCATTCCCTGGACAAGGTTTATGATCTTGTCTTTAAACTTGAATCTGTGGTGAAGTGAGCAAAAGCTAAACTCTTGCCAGAAATTTAGCTGAAAAAGAATTTCACTTAAGATTTGGTATCCCTTAAGATTTGTTTCACTTAGTTATTGTGCTGAGTGTTTTGAGAAACTATTGGCAATTTTTTTGAGAAGGATGGAGGAAGAGAGCCCTTGGATATATTTTTGAGTTACATCATGGAATCCATTTTCTGAAATGGTATGGTATTTAGGGATGGACATCTGTTTGAACATAGACTCATGTCTTTCTGCACATTAAGGTGCCAGCCAGTTAATAGACTAGGAATTTTCTGTAAACTTTTTATTCCATTTGTAAACAGACTTTAGTAGCTCACTCAACGTGGCAACATGTTTTTGTTCACACAATTCATTATTTGTCTTGCTGGATATTTTAAGCTGTTAAATCATTATAGAACTTGTGTTTTGATGTAGAAAGGATTGTAGAAGCTGTTTTCATAGCAGTAACAATGGCAATGACTTCAATTAGAAAGACCAGTGATAATCTGTAGTAATAGAGAATTATTCTTTATCCAGGTTCAGCAGGCTTTCAGTTTACCATACCAACAGGCCAGAACAAATAATCTGCTTTCATTACCACCAGACACCTCTATATGAGTAATCAAATCAAATAGCAAGAGGGCTAGAAACGTGTACGTCTGCCCCTGGGAACAGCGGGGACGTGCTTGTCATCTAAATCAGCAGTCCTTTCATGGGATTCACAGGTCAAACTATTTTCACTCTAATCCGAAAAAGTTATTTGCCTCTTTCACTCGTTCTCTCACAAGACTGCTTGCTGTATGTACCTTGGTATCCAACAATAATGATTAATATCATAATAAAATAAGATCCTGTGGTGAAAGGTGAGCACCATTGTGATTTCCCTTTCCTCTTGCCAGTTAACCGCCCGTTAAGGGCATATTCTCTGTCTTTAGATTGAAGTCCTGTTAAGGCTCTGTTAATTTAAGTGCCAAGGATTTGACTTAACCTAAATGAAGCATGGTTTAGGAGGAAGAAGGATAGGTGGAAGTCAAAAAAATAGGTGGGGAAAGGATTGAGGATTCAAAATGTATTGAACATTTATTCATTTAACCATTACTTACTGAGCACTTACTATGTACCAGGCGCTCTTCTAGTCACTAGGGATATTAGACCAACATTTCTGCCCTCATGGAGCTTCCATTCTTGTGAGGGTCCAGTGGCTGAGCAGTGAGAGAACAGGGATTGGGTGGCAGGTGAGGGCAGAAAGGCAGGGCAGGTTGTTTGGGGCCTTGCAGAACGTTTGTAAGACTTGGTGTCTCCTCTGAGCTGGGAGGCATTTAGTCATGGCTTCATCTCCATCCTCTCATTGTCCATAATTTATGTTTTTGTCAGGGAGCCATTATTCATCAAACCACCTGTCAGTAGCTAGAATCCTAAATGTAATGGTTCTTGAATGTTTTTGTTTGGGAAGAAATAACATATTTTTACTAGCCTCCGAATGAAAGCTGTATGAAAGTCAGTTGCTATATTCCTAAAAATGTGCAGTCTCTGCTTTTGTATTTCATAAAATAGTGTACCATTTCAGTGAAACAGAACTGTTTGTTCTGCATGTTTTTGTTGATGCATTAAGTTTGTAATAGTTTTTTCACTTGGGCTATTGTACTTAATGTATGATGTTTTAAAAGTTGTGTTGGTTAATTGCATTGTGCTGGGCTCTGTGTTCAAGGCTGTCTTTTTTGTGCTTATGCATGTATCTGATGCTTCTTTGTGCTGATGATGGTAATGGTACTTTCCAGCCATCATTTCTTAGTCATGAAAATCAATTTTTGTAAATGGTTAAATGCAGCCAAAATTCTGTTGTGTTTTGTTCTCGATTAGCATCTTCTAAAGTTCTAAAGAGCCTGTGTGAGAATTTCTACAAGTATTCAAAGCCCAAGAAAATTCGAGTATGTGTGGGCACCTGGAATGTGAATGGCGGGAAGCAGTTTCGCAGCATAGCTTTTAAGAATCAGACCCTCACTGACTGGCTTCTTGATGCACCCAAGTTAGCTGGCATCCAGGAGTTTCAAGGTTGGCTTTTTATAATACGGATTTAATTAATTAACCCTGACTGTGATTTATTAATCTAGAAAAGAAATGTGGCACTTCACAGTATGCATTACCTTATAAAAGAAACTGGGATTTATACATTTGAAGACCAACATTCTTATAGATAAATCTGTTCAAATCTTAGGTCTTTTGTATTACTAGACCTTTATCTACTACTTCATAAGAAAACATGGTAAAATAAAAGATCCTTTTCTTTGTTATTTGATTCTCAGGAAATTGGATCCGTACATAAATTAATATCTTTAAGGTAACTACATGTATAAGAAAAACTAGTTCTGTTTTTCTTCTTTAGACTGATACAAAGCAAGCTTATTTTATGATTGATAATTTTTCAAATTTAATATGTTCTATTTTTCAAATACAGTCCTTTATTTGCTAAGATAAGAAATAGGATGGATCATGAGCAGTTTTACAAAACTTGTTTTGACATTTGTTGGCCCTTTATAGTAAACGGTACTGATTCATCCTTGTAAAGACTTGTCATTCAGTTTGGCTACTCTGCCACCAAGCTCTTCATAGCCAGAACCAAACATTAAGCTGAGGATGCTTGTATTAAGATTTTAACTAGAATCATGGATTTGAGGCCTTCTTTGTTTAAGTCAACTTTAATTCCTTTTTCAAATGGTATACATTTACCGAGTGTTATTTATGAAGGTGATGTACATAGGAAATACTGTGAGATGCAGATTTTCCTTTTTTAGTTGTCTTTAATCAGTCACACCTTAAACCCCGGGAATTGCCCTAAACTTTTATTAAAATGCCCCTTTTCATTTACATTGAACCTAACTTGAAACTGGTGTTGTAGTAGTGAGAATAACAATAATAAAATAACAGCTAATACTACAATTCTAACTACTTTACATCTATTCATTTAATCCTTATAACAGACCTAATACACCGTCACTATTATTATTCCAATTTCACAGATGAGAAGCTGAGACACAGTAAGAGAAGTGACCTGCCCAAGGTCATTCAGCTAGTAGTGACACAGCCAGGGTTTGAACTCAGGCAGTTTGGTTCCAGAGTTGGGCCACTGCATTTTATTTGTGAACTTGGGCAAGTTGCTTAGGTTCTCCAAAGCCTCAGTTTCCTGTCTGTAAATAAAAGGCAAATATAATCTGTCTCCTAAGGTGTTTGTGTAGTAAATGAGAAGATTTGTATATCAGCCTTGCACATAATAGCAGTCAGTAAATTTTTTTTTCTCAGTATTTGTTCATAGTGTTTATAAGTTCTTTCTCTAGCTATTTATCCTCATTTCTGAATGCTTAGGACACCCAGAGTACCCTGGGGTTGCTTATCTAAAGCAGCTCTGTTCTCTTTTGGACTTGTCAGCTATGAGAGAGCTAATGGCTAGAACAGAGGGGTTAGTCTGAGCCCCTGACTCTTCTCATTTTCCTAGATTGCTTCCACTTAGGAATCTTCAAATTTAAGTGTAAAAAATCCCTCTCAACTAATCCCTCCTCTAATTTGAGAACGTTACTCAACCATTTTATTATTTGTACCCTTTCTGAAAAATTTCTTTCCCTCTCCATTTTGAGTCACTTTAGCCTTTGAGAAGTGGCTTGTTTCTCTGCTGTCCATGGTACAAACTTTAGCAAGAATTCTTTCCAAATGGTTTCTGAAAGGACTTAAGGATCTTCAAGAATAACAGTCTTAGATAGGCAAACATAGGTCACCTAAATAGAAACTAAATGGAAAGTAATTTTGTCCCCCTCAGGGGGTTTTGCCTTTAATTTGAATTTGGTTAAACTTGAAACACAAAAATGGACTTTTATGAGATCTGATGTTATCTTAGTTGTGTTGGGGGGTAGGGGAGTTGCCATTTAACTAAGGCCATCTCTTAAAAGTCTCTCCTGGATGCTTCATTGTAGATAAAAGAAGTAAACCAACTGATATATTTGCCATTGGTTTTGAGGAAATGGTAGAGTTGAATGCTGGAAACATTGTGAATGCAAGGTAAGCCAGCCAGGTAACACACAGGGAAACTTTCTAGTTGATGGACATGGGGAGCAGATAACTAAGAACTTGTTACAAGGATAGATTGAGAGAATATATGTGAAGATGCTTTTTAAACTATAAAATAGCAGTTCTCAAACATTTTGGTTTCAGGTCTTTCTACACTCTTAAACGTATTGAAAATCTTAAAGAACTTTTATTTATGTGAGTTTTATCTCTTGATATGTATCACATTAGAAGTTAAAAATGAAAACTTTAAAACATTTAATTCATTTAAAAATAACAGTGATAATAAACTCATTACGTGTTAACATAAGTAACACATTTTCTTCCTGAAAAGTAGCTGTTTTCCAAAACAAAAATTTACTGAGAAGGATGGCATTGATAGTTTTGCAAATGTCTTTAGAATCTGGCTTAAGACGGCTGTATTCACACATCTACTTCTGCGTTAGTCTGTTGCAATATGTTGTTTTGGTTGAATTATATGAAGAAAATCACATAAATATGTAGCTGGAAACCGAAACATCTTAATAGCCTTTTCAGATCATTTCTTCTCTGAAACCACTTAACAAATAGTTTCCCAAAGTTTAGTTGCAGTGTGGAATCTGAAACCATAGCGATGACCTTTTTGTGCTCAGTTATATTAAAACATTGGTCTATCTTTTACCCTTGCATGATTTTGAAACATCATGTGTTGGTCATTTGGAACATACTAGTTCATTGAGTTATGTAGATCTTCCAAATTTTGACACATTTCATTATACAATATTAAACATTATATTGGTTAATTTCATCACTCATCTCATCAGCAAATTCTTCAAGTATGTGGAAGCTGTCAAGATCAGAGTAGCAGATACAGGTTTATCAAGATTCTAATTTTTGCTTGAAAACATAAATTTTATCATTGGAAATAGATGCTATTTTTTTTTCCCTTGAAAACACAGACTTGGCTGAAAAACTGTTTGCCAAATAATCTAAATCTGAATAACCATAGTCTGTCACTCGTTCTTTCTTATATTCTATGAAAAAAGGGGCATTTCAGCTCTGAGCTCAAACTATCAGGTGCTTTTCTCTGAAACAACCATGGTGTATGCATTCAGTATGCAGCAGAAGTGCTTGATGTGTATTATCCATTCATCACACAGAATACTATAAAGATGGGGCTCAAGGATTGAGCTTTGACTTAATTAATAATGTTTACTGCTTCATCAGGATATTCTTAGGTGGAATGGCATTTTTTTAAACTGTGAGCGCATGGGGGTAAAGATTATAAGGAATACTCGTACAGTTTGGTGCCTGGATTCCTGCTAAGACATCAGCACTTTTACTTATTGTTTTTGCACCATCATGCAAATGTCAATACAGTGAAAAAGGCAATCTCAGCGATATTAGGGAGACAGTTTTCAACCTCATGGGTTTTAGGGATCCCCAGGGATGTTCCCCGACCACAGCAGAGAACTGATGTTCTGAAGTGTTATTACAAATACAGATTATTTTAGTGAAATTGAAAGCTTCAGTGTTTTATTTTAAGAAATGATGCTTGCTTTAAAAGTTGAGTAGTTGCCCATCTTTTGTGACTTTTTTTTTTAAAGAATCTTTTTCTTTTTTTAATCTTATTTATTTATTTATTTTATTTTTGGCTGTGTTGGGTCCTTGTTGCTGAGCGCGGGCTTTTCTCTAGTTGCAGTGAGCGGGGGCTACTCTTCGTTGCGGTGCGCGGGCTTCTTATTGCGGTGGCTTCTCTTGTTGTGGAGCACGGGCTCTAGGCGTGCAGGCTTCAGTAGTTGTGGCTCGCGGGCTCTAGAGCGCAGGCTCAGTAGTTGTGGCGCACGGGCTTAGTTGCTCCATGGCATGTGGGATCTTCCCGGACCAGGGCTCGAACCCATGTTCCCTGCATTGGCAGGCGGATTCTTAACCACTGTGCCACCAGGAAAGTCCTCTTTTGTGACTTTTTAAAAAAGATTTTCAGAATAAAATTATGGGCTGAAATAGTATGGTATTATAGTCATCAGTCTTGAAAATGACAACTTTCTTCTTAGCTAAAGTGAATAACAGTTTATACAGGGAAGTAGAAAAGAACTCCGACTTCATTCATTTTGCTGTTTGACTCTTTCCTGAAAATACAGATTCAGGTCTTAAAACAGAACATATTCTGAGGGCTCCCAGTACCAAACACATTGTTCAGTCGTTGGTCTAAGTAGAGATTAATCAAATTATTCTTTAATGAAAATGGTGATTATTCATTCATATGTTTAACCAGTATCTACAGAGCACCTACCCTAAGTACTAAAGATACATCAATGAATAAAACAGACAAATATCCCTACCTGTGTGGACCTTCTTTTCTAGTGGAGGAGACAGACAATAAACAACTCGAATAAGTAAGTTGTATAGCATGTTAGAAGACGGTAGGTGCAACCGAAAGTAGATAGGTAGAGGTCAGGGGATCGGGCATGTGGAGGTGGGGAAGTGTGTGTGGTTTGGAATGGAGTGATCAGGGTTCATTGAGAGAGCTGAAGAAAGGGATGAAAGCTGTCGTTCTGTTTTCAGAATCCAAGTCTTAGTGGTGGAGTTGGTAGGGAATCCGTGCTCTGAATTTGTATTTTGGAGGCGGTATGGCATAGTGTTAGATAGATGAAATGGGTGGATGTGAGGTTGTATTCTGAATTACCGTTTATCATTTGTATGACCTGGAACTACGAGAAGATTGTTTTTGCTCGCCATTGGAGGTTCTTGGGCACAGACTTAATACTCTGAAAATATATAAGGAGAAAGACTCAAGCATTCTTGCTACCTTCTTTATACGAACTGTGTTTCAGAATAACTGAATAGTTGATAAGAGAGAAGTTGTTGATAGAAGAATTCCAACTTATTACAAATGCCCATGGAATGCTGAAATTATGAAGTCAACATGTTTAACCCCTAATGAAATAATGGATCTAGGCAATGATCATCAGTCAATGTTAAAACCTTAGAAGAAGGATCAGTGGAGGAACTTTTTATTACAACGAGTCAATTGTCACGGTCCTAACAGCCTATCAGGTGTAATATGACAGATTAGTTCCTGCTATGATGCGAGGGTAACTATACCACCTGTGAGGTTATTTTTGCCAAAACAAATCAATAAAATTGAATGTTTCTTAATCAAGCTTCTAGAGTAACCAGTTTAAAACAAAGCTGACAGAGGGACAAGGTACCATGAAGACACATCAGACAAATCCAGACTGTTAAACATTTTACAGACCAATAGCCCAGCTTCTTAAAAAATAAATAGCGTTAAAAAGAGGGTTGGGTGAGCTGAAAGACTGCTAAAGATTAAGAGAGATTAAGAGACAAGCAAATGCAATGTGTGGACCTTATTTGGACCCTGTTTTAAAGAAACCAACTGTAAGAAGAGTTTTTTTTAGATAATCAGGGAAATTTAAATATGAACTGAGTATTAGATGATATTAAAGAATCATTAATATTTGAGTGTGATAATGGCATTGTGACTATGCAAAAATGAAAATGTCCTGTTGCATTTACAGGTGCATACCAAAGTGTTTCTGGGTGAAATGGCCTATATCTCATATTTGGGTTAAAATATTTCAGGTTTAAAAAAAATGGGAGGGGATAATGAAGAAGAATGATGGGCAAAACGTTGATAATTGTTGAAGCTGGATAATGGGTATGTGGTGGTTTATTTTATGATTATCTCTTTTTTGTGGATGTTTAAAATTTTCCATTATGAGTTTTTTTTAAGATATAACCCATAAAAATAAGACAAAGGTGGGGAATGTATCTGGAAGCATGTTCTTCTCTGTTATCCCAATGAATACTAAGGAAAAAATAAAGTGTACAAGCTTGAGATTACTCACATGGTGAGCACTCATTTAATCAGTAAGCTCATATTTTCTTTGTAAAGGAGTAATAGGATAGACTTTGAAGTGTGGGTGTTCTTTTGGCTAAATTTTGGGTTTTCCTTTTTAAAGGAAACAAACAAAAAAGCCCAGCCTGCATAAAGACTTCACTGTTGTTGTGGATTTCGTGACGTGGGTAGTTTTATTAAATGTGGGCATATAAAGGTATTATTGACAACTGGCTTATAAAACAGGCTATATTACTGTCACCATCCTTTTGAAGATTCCCTTTTTAATATTTTCTGTTAGCACAACAAATCAGAAGCTCTGGGCCGTGGAACTTCAGAAGACCATCTCCAGAGACAACAAGTATGTGCTGCTAGCCTCCGAGCAGTTGGTGGGCGTCTGTCTGTTTGTTTTTATCAGACCACAACATGCTCCATTCATCAGGTCAGTAAACAGATCGCTCTCCTAAGGCTGCTTCCTAACATCAGATAATAAAAAGGCCTGTCATGTTTGTGGCTTCAGAGAAACACTTGTTCATGGTTCTTGTTTTTAAATGTGCTTTTTTTTTTAAATTGAAATATAGTTGATTTACAATGTTTTGTTAGTTTCAGGTGTACAGCAAAGTGATTCAGTTATACATTTGTATATATATCTATTCTTTTACAGATTCTTTTCCCTAATAGGTTGTTACAAAATGTTGAGTATAGTTTCCTGTGCTATACAGTAGGTCCTTGTTGGTTATGTTTTATTTTAAAAAAATTTTTATTGGGGTATAATTTGCAATGTTGTGTTAGTTTCAGGTGTACAGAAAAGTGAATCAGTTATACATATACATATATCCACTCTTTTTTAGGTTCTTTTCCCATATAGGCCATTACAGAGTATTGAGTAGAGTTCCCTGTGCTATATACTAGGCCCTTATTAGTTATCTATTTTATATACAGTAGTGTGTATATGTTAATCCCAAACTCTTAATTTATCCCTCCTACCACCCCCCTTCTCCTTTGGTAACCATAAATTTGTGTTCTGTGTCTGTGGGTCTACTTCTGTTTTGTAAATAAGTTCATTTGCTTATAAGTGATATGGTATTTGTCTTTCTCTGACTTCTTTCACTTAGTATGACAGTCTCTAGGTCTATTCATGTTGCCACAAATGGCATTATTTCATTCTTTTTTGTGGCTGAGTAGTAGTGTTCCATTGTATATATATACCACATCTTCTTTTCTTTTTTTTTTTTTGTTTATAAAGTAGTACTTACTCTTTTTTTTAAACTTTTCTGAAGATTTAAATTTATTTATTTAAAAATCATTTATTTATTTATGGCTGCGTTGGGTCTTTGTTGTGGTGCACGGGCTTCTCATGTGGTGGCTTCTCTTGTTGCGGAGCACAGGCTCTAGGCGCGTGGGCCTCAGTAGTTGTGGCACGCGGGCTCATTAGTTGTGGCGTACAGGCTTAGTTGCTCTGCGGCATGTGGGATCTTCCTGGACCAGGTCTCAAACCTGTGTCCCGTGCATTGGCAGGCGGATTCTTAACCACTGCACCACCAGGGAAGTCCCTGTACCACATCTTCTTTATCCATTCATCTGTGGATGGACATTTAGGTTGCTTCCATATCTTGGCGATTGTAAATAGTGCTGCAATGAACATTGGCGTGCATGTGTCTTTTAGAATTATAGTTTTCTCCCAATATATGCCCAGGAGTGGGATTCCTGGATCATATCGTAACTCTATTTAAATGTGTTCTTGAGTAAAGAATCACTAATAGTTTCACTGTACTCTTTCACAGGCTTGCCCTCAAAGTGCCCCACAATGTGTAATGTTATAATTATGTAACAGACATTCCTATTTTCTTATGCACACGGAACTATTGGAATTTCTGATCTTTGATTTAGAATTCTTCCTTTTAAAGGGATGTTGCAGTTGATACTGTGAAGACTGGAATGGGAGGCGCAACTGGAAATAAGGGAGCGGTCGCAATACGAATGCTGTTCCACACCACAAGCCTCTGCTTTGTCTGCAGCCACTTTGCTGCAGGACAATCGCAGGTCAAAGAACGAAATGAAGATTTTGTGGAAATAGCGCGGAAGTTGAGTTTTCCAATGGTAAACTCTTGCTGCTTGTTTTTGAAGAGGATGCTTTGAAATGTGTTTCAGTTTACCCCAAATTCTGTGTCAGTTTTTGAAAATTTAAGGTAGTTCCTAGAAATGTCAGCATTGTTCACCTGAATATTAGATACTTCATGTGTAATTACTGTGGGGTTAAATAAATCGGACATGGCAGGGGTGAGGCAAAGAAAAAGTTGTAAAACATTTTTTTAATTGATTGTGTAAAATTCTCTCTTTGCTTCCAGGGGAGGATGCTGTTCTCCCATGACTACGTATTTTGGTGTGGTGATTTCAACTACCGAATCGATCTTCCTAATGAAGAAGTGAAAGAGCTCATAAGACAGCAAAATTGGGATTCTCTTATAGCCGGAGATCAGCTTATCAACCAGAAAAATGCTGGACAGGTAGATACATACTTAAGATACTTGCATTGGGAAGAAGGGGACCTTTGATTATGAAAACATACTTTCCTTAAAGTGTTGCTTTTTTTTTTTTAACCTCTTGGAGTCTTTTTATACTTAGT
Organism: Mesoplodon mirus; assembly: GCF_964341445.2. Taxonomy (NCBI): domain Eukaryota; kingdom Metazoa; phylum Chordata; class Mammalia; order Artiodactyla; family Ziphiidae; genus Mesoplodon; species Mesoplodon mirus. The sequence goes on along the minus strand of NC_138982.1, from coordinate 134,917,810 downwards.
AGATATATATCTGTAGTTTAACAGATAGAAAATTGCCTTGTCTTTTAAAAAAAGAAAAGGAAAGGAAAACTCATAATAATTTCCAGGAGGAAAAATATATTGTGTCTCCATAAGATTCACTTTCAAGTAGAAGAATATACATTTTTTCTTACAGTAATAGCGAATTTAGAATCTTACTTGTCAGGGCTAGAGCTTTTTGGCTTTAAGATCCTATGGTAATTTGCTTTATTTTGATGTTGTTTCTCATATCATCTGCCTTTTTGAGACTTAGTTCTAAAAACTTGTGACCACAAAAGTTGGAAGAATTTATTTAAAAAAAATTTTTTTAAGAAGAGGTGATGGAAGCCACTTGATATGGTATCTTTCTGGTCATCAGACTTAAATTCTGATGGATACCATGTAACGTTCTTAGGCCCCAGTTCCTCATTTGAGAATAAGACATCAAACTATCTGATTTCCAAAATCCCATACAGTTCTAAATGTGTCATGTAGCTCAAAAGTCTGGTGGAATTCCATTGTTCACGTTTTTGTAAATTGCTTAATCAAATGTCAGACAAGTGGCATGATAAAGCCCACGTCTTGGGTTATTTTTTCTTAAGCTCTGTTCCATTCAGTTAGAAGTGTTCATCAGAGGCACATAAATTTCATGAGTCTCCAGCACATAATAGACATTTAATGCTGCCTGAATGAAAACAGAACGTTTTTGCCTTTTTGAATAACTTACTTTATGTATGTTTATTTTAGATTTTTAGAGGATTTTTAGAAGGAAAAGTAACCTTTGCTCCAACATATAAATATGATTTGTTTTCTGATGACTACGACACCAGTGAAAAGTGCCGCACCCCTGCATGGACAGACCGTGTCCTCTGGAGAAGAAGGAAATGGCCTTTTGATAGATCAGGTTGGGACGGTTGGGAAATGGACTTCTTCATTTAAGTGAGCTGGTACAAGTTTTACAAGGAGGAAGGGAATGATATAAACATCGAATAAGGCGAGGAGGACTACTATTTTTTTTTCAACACAGGTTATCTAGAATAAAGTAAATTCAACTTAAATATAAAACTTAAAAAAAATTCTCAGACCTGCTTGTAATACTTTAATTTTTCAATCTCTTTTCTTTCAGTGATGTAGTGTCATACAAAGAGAAGCAGGGAAACGTTTTTACGGAATTGTCAACTGAATGCTAGTTAAGATTTCTAATTTGAATAACTCAAGTGGTTTGCAGATACTTTGAACTGCTACTTGTCTGTTCAATTATTTTTGAAACACTATCTGGTCACAGGCCTTTAAGTAGCCTCAGAGTAAAGGCTCATCTTAATTTTAACTAAGTAAAGCATAATATGATAACCTCACCAAGAAACCTTTTTAACTTAACGGTGTCTAGACTTCCTGCCTGTTACCAAGTGTGTCTGGCTTCCCAGCCTCAGACAACTGAAGCCAGTGAAATGAAGGAGCTCCACATGATTGGTCATGCTCAGGTGGCTTCTCTTATGTTTTGTTTTATTCTGACTGCAGCTGAAGATTTAGATCTCCTAAATGCTAGTTTTCAAGATGGAAGCAAAATCCTCTACACGTGGACTCCTGGCACTTTGCTGCACTACGGAAGGGCCGAGCTGAAGACTTCTGACCATAGGTTTAAACAGTCTCTGTATTCCTAATCGTGCTTGAAATTTGTTTGAAATACATCCTTCCTTAAACGTTCCTAACACATCTTCCTTCCTTTATGCCTAAGGCCTGTCGTTGCCCTGATTGATATCGATATATTTGAAGTGGAAGCTGAAGAGAGGCAGAACATTTATAAAGAAGTAATTGCCGTTCAGGGTCCACCAGATGGTACGGTGTTGGTCTCAATCAAAAGTTCTCTACCAGAAAATAATTTTTTCGATGATGCTTTGATTGATGAACTTCTGCAACAGTTTACAAATTTTGGTGAAGTTATACTCATAAGGTAAGTAAAATATTTATTGTCCAAAAGAAGCTCATGATTTGTAAATAATATTTTCTGTGTTAGAAATCACTTTATTTAGTATTTGAATAGCATATGAGTATTTGTATTTCTGAACTAAAGGCGAATCATACTATAGAAATATTATTCAAAGAGCTCATAGGTTTTGAAACTGGACTTGCTACTTAGAAAGTTTAAAGTTGAGTAGTAAAACTTTATATGAACAATTGATGACACGAATAGGTGCACATTTAGATGTGTTCTCTCGGGATTCCTATACACTATAACATGTAAGCCCTACGGAAGAATGAACATGTGATTGATATTTCATTTTTTTAAGGAGTGATGGGAGTAAAGCGGAGTGACTTTTCTGCCCTTGGTTTAAGACCTTTGATGTTTTCTGTAATTTTAAGTTGTTTAATTTCCATCTGATGGAGGAGCAGCCCTGCCAGGTGAATAGTCAGGAGTCATTCTTTCCCATCTTGGTTTCCATCACTGACTTAACCATCTGCCTTTTGCAGAACCAGATGCCTCTTGTGTGGTTTAAAAAAAAAACGGCCTATTCCAAATGCCCAGCAATCTTGAGAGACTGAATAACATGTATTGAATTCCATAGGGAAGAGGTACTATCAAATTCCTTTCTGTGCTGTTCATCTGTTTATTTAGGGATGTTTTATAGCTATTTAGTGGGCAAATCTCTATATTAGGTGCTGTGGCAGAGCAGAGGACAAATGGAAGACCCAATTCCTGTTTGGCATCTAGGGAAGATCAGCATGTGTGTAATGGCTTTCCTAGATGCTGAACAGAATACTCCACAGAATGAAGATGGGATAGTTTCTTCTGGAGTGAGAAGCATGCCTGGGAAACCTTACTCTCCTTTCTGAGAGTAAATGGGCAAATAGAGAGGAAATTGTATTTAGACTTAACCTGAAATCTTTTGACAAAGATCTACCCCAAAGGTTTAAAATGAAACAAAAAATGTCTAGAGATCTTAAGACTCTAGCAAGTACATGGTGAAATCTCCAGATGACGGTAAGCTTTGCCAAGTACAGAAATGCCAAACCACCGGGAGCATCACATGGACTGTGTGAGTGGGCAGCACAGTAGCAGATAAATGCCCTTTTGAGCAAGTTAAAATATTGCACTGGGCCAGAGAGAACCCAAAGTTCTGCCTTTATCCTAGTCTCTAAAGAACTTGGTGTTAAAGTGGAGCTGAAAACTTTCCCCAAAATGCTTGTTATCATTGGAAAAAGTATTGGTAACAAAACAAGGCATTATCCTAGCATTATAAAACCATGCTGTGCCTCCTCACCTGGAATATTCTGGTTGTTACACCTTAGACAACCAAGTTAGAGCAGAAAAAGCAGACGATGAAAGTAAACAAGGGCAGGACTCCTGTCACTGGTAGGCTAAACTGATCATCACTTTTTGCTCTGGAATAAGGCAACCATTGGGAATGAGTGAGGTCTTTATATGTAAGTAAGAGGTCCCCTGGAAATGTAGATGGGGCAAATTTAGATACTTATATTAATTGGGGGAAAAGTCTAGAAGCTTTTATCCTCGTGAGTGAAAAAAAGGAGGAAAATACAGCTTCTAAAAGGTCGTACATAAATCCATGGATATCAGAACCAGAATCTCTTGCTAAAGTTCAAAATGTAGAGGGGGCACATTGCCAAGTAAGGATAGGACCAAGAAATTAGCCCTGCCGCATGGCCACAAACGCTTTGGTACCACTATCAGAGAACAAATGGGGTTTGGCGTGGGGGAGACTGATGCAGCGTAAATGCAGCCTTTTGGTAGTGATTATAACCTTTGGAGGACGGAGCTGGTCCGTTGCCAACGATTTGAAAAAGATCCCCTTCGTAGTCTTTAGGTAGGAATGATGTCCCTGTGTCTTTCAAATGACAGCATCCTGCAATTTAGTAACTTTACGCCAAAGAAACTGAGTCTCTTACCTATGTTCTGTGTGTATGTGGGTATGTACGCATGTACATGTTTTACTGTCTCTCATCTGAAAAGTCTGCAAGGATTTCTGAACTTGATTTATACAGTTGGGAGTAGTTCAACTGGTAAAATTGTTTCTGTAAATAAGACTGATAATGTTATAATTTGTTTTCTTTTTTCATGATAACATTACTACGTATCAGTGACCATCTCCTTCAGAGCTTGTTCCGGTGTCCTTTTTATTTTTCCTTTTGGGGGTTTCTTATTTCAAAACTATAAACTTAGAATTATAGCACAGGCCTTTGAAGTCTCAAGAGAGTTAAATGCCTGTCATTGAATAAAAACAAGGACCATAATCTAAGGCTCCTTGGGACCAGTCTGATTGATTGATTGACTGATGTCAATTTTTTTTTTTTTTTTTTTGTGACAACTCCCTGTCTTCTTTCTTGGTCAAAGGAAATTTGCTTCAGGAAAGTCACTGAGACAGTGAAAATACATAATACTGGACTACAGGGTCAGGAGAATTGGGTCCTAGCCCTGTATTTTATTCTCATAGGGTCACTTTGAACAAGCCACTTCACGTCTGGCCCTTTTTCTCCTTGTCCACGAGATGAAGGATTGGATTAGCAGGCATCACACTTGGAGGTCCACCGGTCCATGTCTTCCGCAGGCTGTTTTAGTAACGAAGCATTGGAAAGAGATTGGAATTTGAATGCTTTTAGGGAAAGAGTGCCCTCTCCAGGTCACCGCTGGCCCTGCTGCTCTCGCTCTTATTTCCTGGCCTCTATAAGCCCTTGTTAATCAATAATCATTGGACTAGTCATTGGGCTAGTTATACCTTAGGTATTAATTATGGGTTTTTTTGTTGTTTGTTTTTCCCTTCCTTAAAGATTTGTAGAAGATAAAATGTGGGTTACATTTTTGGAGGGAAGCTCTGCCTTGAGTGTTCTGAGCCTGAATGGTAAAGAGGTAAGGTAGCATTTGTTGAGTCTAAACCATTCTGTAATTAAGTGTCTGAAGATTGTATTTTTAGAGACATGCAGCAAATTATCTAAATGTATTTCCAGTTCAGGAGGATAAAAGACCTAGTGTTGTGCTTTAATATTTATTATTTAGACTAGATTGCAGACTAATTTAGGATTATTTTGGTCTCTCCCTAGAGATGTTAATCATTGATAATAGACTAAGAAGAAAACATGTTTACTACCAAATTTTATTTTATTATATTTTCTTATATAAAACTTTAAAACTTTTAATTGGAATAGATATTCTGGCTCATCTATATAGTAGAAAAGATTTCTAGCAAATGGAAGAAAATGCTTCACTTACAAGAAAACAAAGGAGGAATGTGCTCGTTATTCCAAGGCACTTGTTTTATTGGCTTGGATTGTGGTACCCAGGTCCCTTTTTCAAGCGCAGGTAAAATAATTCCCATAGATACCAAATCCATTCCATTGAGGCATTTTAGAAATTTGTAATTAGTGGAGATATTCCTAACCTGTGATTTGAAATGTCATTGATTGTGGGAAACTTACATCAATGTCCTGGAATAGTTTTACTCCTGTAAAGTGCTATGTCTATTAGTTTTTTCTGAATGCTTTTAGACAAATCCTGTATATCTAAGTATATGGTCACTAGATAGGATGGACTAAAATCCAGGCCTAATTCCTCCAACAGCAGGCAACTCGGTAAAGATTTACCTGAGCTTCCTCTTCTGTTACATAACCTCCACTTCCTTGGAGAAAAAGATTTCCATGTGTATATTGCTTTTGAAATAGATTTTGTAGCGTTTTGCTTGTTTTTCCCAAATGCATTAGTAATACGCTCATGCAAAAGTAAATTAAGAAACACAGAAAAGTATGAAGAAATAATAAAGACCACTTGTGGTCCTACCATTATAAAATAATTTTTCTTAACCTTCACATACGCATATATATATTAAAACAAATGGGATTACATATACATGTACATATATATTAACAAAAATGAGATATACATTATCATGGACATCTTTCTATATGAACAAATATGTCATTTTTAATGACTGCATTAATTTTATTATGTGGATAAATATATAAATTTATTTAACCAAACTCCTATTAATAGACATCTAGGTTGTTTCCAGCTTTTAATTACTAAAACCAACATTCCAGGGAACCCCTGTGTACGCTCTAACTTTGCATGCTTATCCTATTATTCCTTAGGATAAATTCTTACATGTAAATTTGCTAGGACAAAGATATTAACATAGTAAATGTTGATACTTGTTGGCTAACTGCTCTTCAGAAAGAATGTGTCTAGTTGTATTATGCTTCGGATTACCTGACATCCAACATTCTAATCAGTATTGGATGTCTTTTAACTTTGACAGTCTGAAAAACTAGAAGTAGTATGTCACTTCTGTGTTAAGATTTTGATTGCTAGCTCTTGTAATTTATTGGTCATTTTGTACTTCTCTGATGAGCTGTTTGTGACCTTAGCTCATGTTTCCCCTGGGGTATTCATCTTTTGAAGCTCCCTTGATGTTAATCCCTTTTCATAATATGCTGCAGATATTCTTCCCAGTTTGCCTTATGACTTCGTTGTGTCTTCACCATATGGAAATTACTGATCTTTAAATTTAGTTCTACCTTTGATATCTTAAAAAGCCCTTCCTTCTCCCATGGTGCTGTAAATATTTAAGAGCGGCTCTCAGTTTGGCATTCTTTGTCAGCTCTTATTCCCTTTCTGAATATTTCTTTTGTCTTTCCCCTGATCATTTTCCTTGTTTGGTTTTTTCCTCCCTTCTTTTCAGCTCTGTTCCTCACCCTCAAGTCTAGTCATGTATGTTATGCTCTTAGAAAGGACCCACCCTTAGCTCCCTTAAAAGATTTTCAAAATTCTGAAAAAATAATGTTTTGGGAAAGTGCATAATAAGGTTTGATTTATCCTTTTGAAAGTTAGACATTTCCAAACCTCTAGTCTATCTTTGTTAGTACCACTGTTTCAGCCCGAAATCTTCTAGACGCAAGATCAATAGGAGCACTTCCGATCCAGGGGAGAATCTGGAAAAAGTATATAGCGTAAGCAGGGCAAACCTAAAGGATGACCTTCTTGAGCATTTTCTTTTCTGTCGTCTAAATTTCTTTCTTTTCATTTGGCTCTGATCTCTGCCAAGTGGATATGCTTGATGAAGTGCCTCTTAAATGGCCATTATAGTGACTGAGGCTTAAGAATACTTGTTAGTATTCTTTGGTGAATATATAAAGAATGCTGTTGACTTTAAAAAGTAACAAATGGCATATGAAGCCTGTTGCCAAGTTCTGAAATTTAATTGATCTGGTCTAATAAGTGAGTAAAGAATTATTAATTCTTAGGACTCTGACTTCAAAGCTCAGGATGAACACTAAATTCCTATTAAACATGGCTGTGCTGTTCAGGCCAGCAGCTTTCAACCTCTCCAGCCTATGCCTTCGAAGAATTCTAATGTCAATAGCACGTAAGGAAAGTATTTTTTTTAATACACCCACAGGACAGTGTAACTTAATTATAATATGTTGGTTGTTTTAGATTATACTTTTGTCTAAAAGCTTCTCAAATTTATAGGAAAGGCAGGGTGCCAGTTTCACAGATACCAATCTTTCTGTTTTCAGAATGATTAACTTTTGTTGAAGATTTAAAATGGTCTTAAATTCTCTCAATATTCTTCTGACGTTTGAAATGCTGAAACTACCTTGACAGTATAGCACCTTTGAAGACCATTATACCAAGTTAGGAAGGTCCAAATGAACAGGGAAAGTATTTTAAGGATCTTCTACTGTCCTTTCTTTAGTTGTCTCATGTAGGAACAATTATTTAATCTGTGAATCAAAATCATAGGAAGTATAAAATTATGTAGTAGAGTTGTCAGTGAATTTATATCTGGCCAGGGAAAGATACTTACTGCAGCAAAGGAAACTTAACTCTGTGTGCATCCTAAGAAAGAAGACCTGAGATTTAGCAACACAGGCTTTTAAAGGGAGGATTGGGGACATCTGAAACTAGTTAAGGAAATTCCCAGGTTAGGACTACGTGCTTCCACTGCAGGGGGGGTCCGGGTTCGATCCCTGGTCGGGGAACTAAGATCCTGCCACCCGCGTGGAATGGCCAAACCCCCCCCCCCAAAACCCAAAACCAAAACCAAACCAAAAATTAGTTAAAAATAGAGTATATGTGAAATGGTTATGTTGAATTGAGTCTCGCTGAATTAAGCCTATACTGTTGTTGTAGTATGACTGAGGCAGGCACTTCATTCCAAGATAGTGAATTTTCATGCAGTGACTTTTTATTTTATATCTCTTTTACTCAACTAGTTATTGGGTCGGACTATAACTATTACTTTAAAGAGTCCAGACTGGATCAAAACTTTGGAAGAAGAAATGAGTTTAGAGAAAATCAGCGTCCCCTTGCCGTCCTCAACAAGCTCCACCCTGCTGGGTGAAGACGCGGAGGTTGCGGCCGACTTCGACATGGAAGGTCTGCCTGTTGAACACATTCACTGCTGTCCTTCAGCATGTTTCCTTCCCATCAGTAAAGTCTCAGTCTCCAAGTGTATCCTTCTCTTCCTTCTTGTAACACTGAGAGCGATATTAATGAGATTTTGTTTTGCATCATATTGTGTGTCTTTTGCTTGGACCCAGACTTAAATGTATTTGCCATTCTGCCATGCAAAGGTCAAGACCTTTACAAATGTTAGTTTATGTCCTTGTGTCATAAGAGCACAAAGTGGTATTTTTAGTGTGTGGTTTGGTCCCCCTAATTGTAGTTAAGGTAGAAAAGTAGAAACTCAGTGTGCCGAAATGAGTTCAAAATAATTACTACAAAAGAAGATACATTGCTTTCTTTTTAAAAAAGAAGTATGGTTGACTTACAGTGTTGTATTAATTTCTACTGTACAGCAGTGATTCAGTTACACACACACACACACACACACACACACACATATACATACATACATTCTTTTTCATATTCTTTTCCATTATGGTTTGTCACGATATTGAATATAGTTCCCTGTGCTTTACAGTAGGACCTTGTTGTTTACCCTTTCTACATATAATAGTTTGCATCTGCTAGTCCCAAATTCCCAATCCATCCCTCCCCCACCTCCCTCCTCCTTGGCAACGACAAGTCTGTTCAAAAGAGGATATTTTTCAAAGTAATTTTAAAAGATTCTCAAAGTGGCTAGGAACACATGCATTTGAAACTGAACCCAGCCATATAAATATAATCATTTCAAGTTTGGAGCTCGGGACAGATTATCTCGATATAGTAATTTCCTTGAATGTGATTAAGAAATGCATTTGCTTTTTAATGCTATATATCTGCTATATTATTTTAGCATATTTTCCATTAAAATGCATACCTTAGTTTATAAAGTGACAAGGCATCATATTGTGATACCCTGTATGTCTAGATAATGCATTTAAGAGTTGAACACCTCAGAAGATCATCTCATTTTCACATTTCACTGTTCATTTGTTTACTTGGTCCACATGTTTATGTAGTACCTTTCACGTGCCAGGTACATGCTAGGTGCTGGAAATTCAACAGATGTCATCCTTGCTCTCCCCAAGCTCACAGCTCAGTTGGTGTTTCAGACAAGTGAGCAGGCAGTTGTAATCACGTGACGTCAATGCACTAGTGAACGATGCTGCAGTAGTTCATGGGGCAGCTGCCTGACCTAGAGTTGGGAAGTCGGGAGAGTTCTCCCAGAGAAACTGAAATTGAGAGTCTGGGGACTGAGTGAGAATTAGATTAAAGAGGATAGAAAGGTGTGAACCAGGAAGAAGGAATGTGCAGAGACCTCAGGGAACAAAAAGGATCTAAGTAGACGATGCAAGTATGCTTGTGCAGGAGGAGTGGGTGTGGATGGGAGGTGGATTTGGTTTTGAATATGAGTCTGAGGTGTCTGTAGGGTCCATCAGGCCCAGATGTAGGCTGTGGGGGTGTGGGCCTGGCTCTCAGCAGAGAGCTCGGGGCCCACCAGGCAGCTCTGATGACAGTTTAAGGCCATGCATTTTTATTAGCTTGGCCAGGAGGATGAGATAGAGATGGGAGAGGACTGGTCCTGGGATCAAACAGAAAGGCAGACTTCAAGGACAGGCAGAAGGAGGCTGCCCATAAAAGGAAAATGAGAAGAAAGAACCAGAAATGTCAAAGAGCCAGGAGAATATAACAGCTTAAAAATCAAGGAAAGAAAAGATAACAAGGGAGAGTGGTCTGTGACAAGAAGGAGAAGTGAGCACCGCAGCCTGCCCTTTGGGTTTAGTCCCAGGGGAGGAGGCTGTTGGTGACATTCAGGAGAGTGATTTCAGTGGATTGAAGAAGGCAGATGGTGGTAAATCGGGGTGTGGATGCAAGGCGAAGACGTGCAGAGAGTGTCTGTAGGCAACTCTTTACAGAAGTTTGGCTAAGGCGGGGGAAAGAGAGAGGAAGGCAGCTGCTCCAGGGAGTGTTATTTTGAAATGCAGACGCTTGAGAACGCTTAGTGCTGATGGAAAGGGCTGACGCCCCTGGGGAGGGGCAGGGCGGAATGAGCGGCAGAACACCGTCCCTGGGAAAACGGGGCTGGGCAGAGCCCCACTGTTTCCATCCACACATACCTGAGTGCCGACCACGTGGTTAGGCTCCAGTTGGGGGCCAGGTTGTTGAAGAGAGGGGGTCCCATCTTAAGACTTCCCTTTTCTCTGTGAAGTTTAAGGAGTGGGGCAACTCATGGTTTCAGGAGAATTGAGAAGGTTCAAGATGAAGCTCCTGAGAAGGGGTCAGAGGGAGAGCCAGCCAGGAAATGGTGGAATTACCAGGCAGCCCTGGGAGCCCAGATGAGACTGAAAACCACAGAGTTAACGTGGCTTCAGTCATCGGGGCCACGTGGTTGTCTCTGGCTGCAGCACCCAGCAGCCCAGGTGCGCAGTTATGGAGAGGTTAGACAGTGGAACTGATGCAGGCGCGATGGGAGAATAGTGCAGGAGGGAAACGGCCGAGGTGAGGAACCAGAGGACGTGAAGACAGATGCAGAGACGCAAAATCAAAGGGCTGGATCCTGGTGAAGTCAAAAGAGCAAAGAGTAACTGAGGGCCAGAGCGAAAGTCTGGGAAGTGGTGGTCAGAGTGCAGTGTTCCGAGTTCACTGTTTCAGAGGCACTGCAGTTCCAAGGGGCATATGTGTCAGGAGTGGAGGAGAGTGTCATCAGGGAAGAGACATCAGGTTGTTGATGGGCTGACCACATGGACTTCGATGTCGCCCAGAAAGATGGTAGGAGCCAACTTACCTGCTTGCTCTCTCCTTAGTCCTCAATGAATGGGTTCAAGAGACCAGAAGGATGGACATTGGAGATTATGGCAGCAGGTGGGGTTGAGGGTGCTACATAAATTCGTGATGGCACAGCCTCAAAGAAATAGGCTTTTTTGTTCAGGGTTGGAAGATTGAGTTCTGCAATTGGAATTGGGTTGCAAGGGGCACCCTGACCCCACTTTCCAACCCTAAGGAAAGAGGAGGTGAGGAGACCTCAGGGGAGAACCAACTCCCCCCTGTTGTGTATATGTCAGGTTGGGGGAGTACAGGGGACAGAGTAGGGAGGAGACTTCTGGGGAAGGTGTGTGGCTGTGTGAGAGCCTGTCTACTGCAAGGGCAGGACCTGAGTTGAGGGCACGGGGGAGTGGGCAGTTCCACTGGCGAGAAGGAAGGTTTGGAGGGAGAGCATTAAGCTTCCAAGTCAGCCAGCACTGAGACAGCTGCCCAATGGAATAGTGAAAGCTCTGGAGTCAACCCAGCTGCAGGTGTTCGTCACCACTGGCCTCCTGTGGCTCTGAAACAGAAGACTATCTTCAGTTACATTTCCTGTAAGAGCGGTTGCGCTAATTCTACTTTTATACGTATAAAATTTTTATATATGCCCACGTGCTTAACCTATATATGTCTGCAGTGTCATAATGTTAAACGTGTTTATTTTATGTATATAACCCCTTAAAGCCTAGATTGGTGGAAAAAAAATCTCTGAGAAGGTTAACATGGTGGTAACTTGGCTGACCTTGCACTTTCTCAGGTGATGTTGATGACTACAGCGCTGAGGTAGAGGAACTCCTTCCTCAGCATCTCCAGCCATCTTCCAGTTCTGGCCTTGGCACTTCCCCGAGTTCTTCACCCCGGACCAGTCCCTGCCAGTCACCTACCATATCAGAGGGGCCTGTGCCTTCCCTTCCCGTGAGACCAAGTCGAGCTCCATCAAGAACACCTGGGCATCCAGCTTCACAAAGTATGTATTTAACTTAAAGTTTTGCATGACTTTCCCTGGCTAATGCATTTGATTTTAGACGGTTAAACCTCTGATGCCGGGCCTCCCTGGTGGCGCAGTGGTTGAGAGTCCGCCTGCCGATGCAGGGGATACGGGTTCGTGCCCCGGTCTGGGAGGATCCCATATGCCGCGGAGCGGCTGGGCCCGTGAGCCATGGCCGCTGGGCCTGCGCATCCGGAGCCTGTGCTCCGCAACGGGGGAGGCCACAACAGTGAGAGGCCCGCATACCGCAAAAAAAAAAAAAAAAAAAAAAAACCTCTGATGCCTTTGCCTCTCCTTGGGAGACCCATTTTTGTTTTAACTTTCATATCCATAGGCTAAAGTGTAGCATGTTTTCTGTGCATACAAAAGAGGAAACTTCGCAGATGGTAAGCCCTAAATGGAAAGGATACTCATCACTGTCACTAGATGAGAATTTTTCTTAGTTCTTTTTCTATGTGGCCAGGCTTGTCCATGTCTTATCATTGATGATTTTCTATCGTTATAGTCAGAACCCATAACTATTCGGGCTTAACTATCTATCTGTACATTACCTAAATTATAATATGAAACCGAAAGAGACAAATTTTTTGAATTCAACTTGATAGTCATGACTTCTCCAAAGTTGGAAGATTCATCTCTGGAGGTTGTTACGTTACATGGTTTAGTCACTGTTCCATGCTAACCAATGTCTTCAGAAAATACCTTCCATTTCATAAACTTCTCTAGCTCGCCCATGCTACTCTTAGAGGACTGGCTTCATTCAGTAAATTCAAGATAAGTCAGGGTATAGAGAGAAGAGACACCCTTTTCTTTTTCTTCTCTCTATTGGCCAGTAGACTGCAAATGACTTAACTCACACAGTGCTTCATGCCATCTTTTTTTTTTAAATAATATAACCACTGTCTCTTTTTTTTCTTTTCGGGTGCGTTGGATCTTTGTTGTCGTGCACGGGCTTTCTCTAGTTGCAGCGAGCAGGGGCTATTCTTCTTTGCGGTGTGCAGGCTTCTCATTGTGGTGGCTTTTGTTGTGCAGCACAGGCTCTAGACACGCGAGCTTCAGTAGTTGTGGCACGCAGGCTCGGTAGTTGCGGCTCGTGGGCTCTGGAGCGCAGGCTCAGTAGTTGTGGCACACGGGCTTAGTTGCTCTGCGGCGCATGGGATCTTCCTGGACCAGGGCTCGAACCTATGTCCCCTGCATTGGCAGGCAGATTCTTAACCACTGCACCACCAGGGAAGCCCCCTTTGTGCTGTCTTAATAGGGCCGCTCGATAAATCCCCTTCAGCACCTGGGGCCTGGGTAAGAAGTCCACAGAGAGCTAGCCTGGTTGCTCTCATGGTACCAAAGGTTAATGTAGTAGCAGAACTGCTTATGTATTGATACCAAAAATGTGTATCATTACACTGTAGTACAAATTTAGAAAATTAGCAAAATAATTTATCGTACACGTATAGAAGGTACCTTTGTGCTCACATCCACTTGGAACGTGATCCTCTTACCTCAGGTACTTTTTTGGTAGGTTCTCCTGTTGACACTCAGCCCCTGGAGCCCAAGCGGCCCCCCCCTCCCCGCCCAGCTGCTCCTCCTGCGCGTCCAGCGCCCCCACAAAGACCGCCTCCGCCTGCAGGTAACAAACCATTTTATTGCCATTTTTGCTCGATTTAAAATCTCCCTCCACTCTGTTTAAAAACGTTTTGCATGTTTCGAACTTCTAGCTTCTAGATTTTACTGTTTTTCTCTCACTGGTGCTACTTCCTCAGTTTTTCTCGAAAAAACGTGGTGGGTGTGACAGAACAGGGAAAAATATTGTTTCTCAACTAGATTCCTGTAACATGTTTTCAGAGCTGACCTTTTACAAGTGTGAAAGAAGGGTTTGTTTTGTTTTTGCTAATGGGGTTGTACTGATTTCTATAAAATGCATGATTAGAACTGAAGAATATACACACACTTATTTACTATAAAGTTTTATATATTTGTTTAAATGTTCTTTTAAAATAAGTATAATGTTGTTTCTACTTAGAAGCATTTGCATTACATAATAGCTTTTTTATAGCACTGAGACATGAATATGTGGTTTCTACATGATATTTGACATCATGAATGCTATAGTAAATCTTTGACATTTCAGTTCTTTATTTAATGTCATTTCCTTTCTGCTGCACATTCTCTTATGAACCATAAGGGGCTAGGAGTCCTGTACCTGCTAGAAAAGAATTTGGAGGTAACCATTTATATTTGTTGTAATGTATGGATCTTGGTTCATTAAGTTTTTTGGAGTTTGATTCCTATAACTGAAAGACATTTTAGGTTTGTTTGATAAAAGTCAAAATGAATGACATTTATATGCCAAGTTAAAAATAGCTCCAAACTTCCATTATATTCCTGTTAAGTAAAAGACTAGAGCTTGGTTTCATTAGTGAATAGAATTAACAAGAACTTCCATTTCCCAGATAGAGGTGAATTACTCATCAAGGCCGGATATACTTTTTCTTAACAAATACTGTCAATTTGGTTACAAAGGTTTAATTCCCCCAAATCATACTACTTTCAAAAGTGATTCAGGCACAATGAATATAGAATGTTTCCCAAGTATTTGATTATATTAGATTGTATTAGAGCTCTAGTACATTCCCTTGCCAGTAGCCTGTGGATTAGCAAAGTGTCCTAGAAATGCAATTTAAAGTTAAAATAATTATCTGAAATATAGCTTTCATTTTGCATGGCTTTATCATAACTTGTCATAACATTCATGCCTCATTTTTAAAATGTAAGAACAATTTTCTTTTATATATTTCAATAAGGAAATTCTTACTAACACATGGGTCACTTTTTGTTAAAAGTGTAGTTTACTTGGTTTACATGAAAATTCTCACTGAGCGTAGTTGGAGGTATACATTTGACAAGCTTATTTAATCTAATTCTCAGGAAAGGCTGAGGTAAGATATTTCAGTCCCACAGAAGAGCTTTTACAAATCCAGTTTTAATATCATGGAGGCTCACTATACACACGCAGTTGGTCTTTCTAGTCTAGCTGCCTAAGGACATTGCGGACCGACTCGTGTGTTGTTACAGATTGACTTTGCTGTGTGTAGATTTTAATGACTTTGTATAATAAGGGTAGCAAAGTTATTTCAGCACTGCGGCTTCTGCAAAATACTGCTGGAGTATAACTTTTCCATTGACTTACAGAAAACATTAATTTTTCCCGTTTTAAACTTGTGCTTTTATTTATAGTTATAATAGACTTTTATTTATTTTCTCCTTCAATTAGGAAAACAATCTATAGAAAATAAGTTGCTAAATAAATTTGTGAAAAGTTGTACATGTTAGCAGCTCAGTGGCTTACTTAGAAATCTGATTTAATTTTTAAAAATCGCTTCTCTTCACAATTCTTTTGTAGACAATGTTCGCAGTGTATTTTTTTTAACCCTATAAACCAGTAACTGCTTGAAGGCAATAAGCTGAGAGAAAGTAATTACAGTACTTTTAGGGTTTTTTTTTTTTAAATAATGCATCAAAAACTAACTTCTAAGAGACTAATATAGTCTCAGAGATTTCATATGAAATCGGAACTTTAAGATTTTTGTTCCTTTTTGACTGGCAAATATTGGAGCTTTTATTAGTGATTTAACTCTGAATATAAAGACTGAGATGATCATAAAGCAAAGGCTTTCATTACACATATTTTTCAGTTCCCTACTGCTAGTAATGTCAGATATACAAAGCAAACTGTCCTTCTCTTTCATTCTAACTGTGGAAAGGGCCAGACTCAGGTTTGGGCCAGGCATCTAAAGTCACTTTGGTTTGTATTGATATCTTTGAAGAAATTTAAAACAGTGAAAGAACTTTTTTGCAAAAGTAAGCTTAACTCAGAAATTGTTTTGTGTGCCTGCCTTTCATTCTGTGCTACGGGCCCTGAACGATATACAGCTTCTGTTCTTTCTCTAAAAAGGTATTGGAGCTCCTCCCAGTCCTGGGGTAGCTAGGCGAGAGATGGAAGGTAACAAGACTTCTGCATCATAGAAATGGATCCCTCGTCTTATTTCTAAATGTCAGCCCCTCCAGTGTTTAAAGGCATACGGAGTCTTTTCTTGGTCCAACTCTAAACTCCCCCTCCCATCCTTATGTATACCTTGGAACTTTGTATCTTTTTTCTCTTTCCATTCTGTGTTGTATATAGTTTCTAATGGGTGTCCATTTAATTTCTGCACAGTTCTCCTGTTGTTTTGCACTCTGTGTTGTATATATTTCATATATCCTTTGGATGTGAAGTGATTGTACAATGTTATTTTAAGAAGAATGCCTTCAAAATTCCTTTCAGAATAAGTCAAATGTTTAGAAATGTACTATACTAACTCTGGAGTTTTAAAAATTAATAATTGTAATTAAACCTTATTAATTCAGGTCCAAGAATATAGTGTTTTTTGGATGATTTCAGATAACAGAAATGTTTTAATGTATAATGACGCTGAACGAAATTTGCTTAAAAGGCTATAAAAACTAGAAGCCATTCATTAAGATTATAGTTCTTAAAAAGCTGATGGATTTCATACAACAATCACACTTGAATTTCCCTTCAAAAAGAATAAATATGAGATGCAGGCCTCAATAGTGTCCCCTAACCCCCTTTGGCCCCAAAAGTAGTTTATTTCATTTCATCCTTTTACTACCTTTCTAATGAGTTTGAACCGTAGTTTAACATTGTCTTGCATAAGGCAGATATTTGGTAATGCGATGTGCCTGTCTTCTACCTTCATCGCAGGATTTTGCTATAGAAATCCCAAAGATCCCATCGTGAGATTCCTTTATCCATAATGACCTCTACAGCGTGAAGCCCTGAAACAGTGCCATTAGGTGCCTCTTGTGTGACTCGGAAAATGTAGTGCCGTCTGTTTGCTCCGGAGCTGCTTGTCCACCAAGCTCTGGGAAACAGCGGGGCTGCATCTTGTGACCATCCCCCTAAGCTGACCATGTGTTTTCAAGGTTCACAGGAGAGAGCTCTGTTGGGAAAGTCACCTTAAAAGTGACCTTCTGAATGGGGTCTCAGACCAAGTGCTAAGCTGGCTCCCATGAATGTCACTCTCAGTATCCTAATTTTTCTCTTTTGGGGGATATTTCCTCCAGAGCTGATAATACCCTTCATCATTATCTAAAGCAAAGTACTTTTGTTTCCATCTCATGCCCCCATTTCTGCTGGTAATGAAACAGAACAGCCAGCCAATGTTATGCAATATGGCTTGATTGTTTACTTATGACTAATTTTTTTTTCCTTCCTGCTTCAAAGCACCCAAAAGCCCTGGAACGACACGGAAAGATAATATAGGTAAAAACACTTGAATTCAGCTTAACCTTAAAACTGGACCGTGAATAGACACTTGGGATATAAGTACATGGTTTCTTGTTTCTTTCTTTTTTAAAAAAACTGAAATACATGGTGCGATGTCTTTGTTCCAGGACGCAATCAGCCTTCACCTCAAACAGGACTCACAGGCCCAGGACCTGCTGGATACAGTACAGCCAGACCGGTAGGCAGCACCTCGCCTGGGAGCCAGGAGGTCTAGGTTCTAGGTCCCAGTTTGCTGCTGATGAAATGTGTTATCTTGAAGAAATCATGGGGCCCATTAAGGCCCCAGTTTCCTCAACTCTAAAATGGGGAATTGCACTTGACGCTCTCCAAGGTACCTTCCAACACTAAGAGTATTTTAACATCCTCTTCAAAAGTAACTCAACGTACTTCCTTATTTGAATAAAAGTGATACAATTAAGTAGTTACAGTCGCTGCATAAATATCTTAGGATCTCTATATGAGGAAGTGATGTTTTGGGGCAACTTTTTATATTATCTGAGTAACTCTTCAATCAGAAGGATTTTAAAATTAGATTTCAGAAAACCCATTTATGATAGTCGGTCAACTAAAACTGGTTCTAAAGGTATTAAAAGCAGGAGAGCAGACGGCATTGCAGTGCTTTTCCCTGTGTTGTGAATCTGTGGTTTTCTGCATGTTTCTCAGTGTTCTCTTATACACAGAATTATCCTCTTATTCACCTAAGTGAGCATTTTCTCTGGGATAGAACAAGTAACTTAAAGGAAAAAAAAAGAACGAAAGAAAACAGAAACCAGCATCAGTCTAGTGGAGCCTGGGACTGTTGGGAGGCCTCCAGCTGAAGAGTAAGAAGTGGGAACTGTGACTGTAACTGGAAATTAAGAAACTTCTGCTAATGAAACTACTTCTAATTTCTAAGAAATCCTCATAAGATTTATAAGATAGAAAGACTTCCTTCTTTCTCTTGTCGCTTTCTATTTAACATGCAACTTAAAGGCCTTTTTCTATATATAACATCACACTCCAAAGTAAAATGTCTGTGGAGTATACCTAAAGGTAGCCATTACCCACTCTCCTTTTTTCCAAAGAAGGGGAAATTGCTATCCATCGATTCTACCACTTCCCACAAAGTACTTCCTTTATTTAATACTGTAAGAATAAGGAAGGAAAGTCAGAATTTTGTGAGATAACATTCATAACTTTTGCTTAAAATAAGGAGTATTGGGGGCTTAAAGTCTTCGGCAAACGTGTGAAAATAGAAGAGACATTTTTCACCAGTGTGTCTTCCAGTGTATTTATTTTAGCATATCGAGTAAGCCACTCAAGAGGTTTTACATCTGTGTTTTAAAAAAAAGACCTCGGCCTGGTTTTTCCTAAGCCACTTAGTTACACAGTGTATGTCCCTCTCCACGTCCTCATGACCTGTAATACCGTCCCCGTCGCCCATTAAGGCAGCATCACACAGGATGAAGAGCACGGCCCTGCAGCGGGTCGGACCTGAGTCTGGCTCCTGGCTCTACTTTCTAGCTCTGTGGCTTTGGGAAAGTGGTATACATTTCTTCATCTTCATTTATAATAGAGATGATAAAAGAATACCTACCTCTGAGGGCCATTTGGACAATGAAATGGAAATGCCTACACAGTGCTTAATTAACACAGCGCCTGGCACACAGTAAATAGTGGAAAATTAAAAGGAAGATTTTTAAAACTTATGACGATGTGGCTATAAATAGAGAGCCATTAAAATGACAGGAGGCTGAGGAAATGAGATGAGATGCAAAAGCAAATATTTTCACCAAATCTTATCTGTTGAAAATAAGTTAAATATCTCAATGGTTACGTTTTCCATTTTTAGATTATTCCACCCCGTGCTGGAGTGATCAGCGCCCCCCAGAGCCATGCTCGGTTGTCTGCTGGAAGACTGACTCCTGAAAGCCAAAGCAAACCATCAGAAGTACTGAAAGGTAGGCCCTGTATTAGAAACAGCAGTGCCGTTCTGTATTCTCTCCCTTTTTCTTTTTCTTTTCCTTTCTGCGGTCTCCCGCTTTTTACAACTTAATCAAATTGGGATAGCCTTGTGTCTTTCCTTATGCCACAAGAAATGAGGCTGCTTGGGGCCAGGGGTGGGCGGGACAGGGACTAGAATCCCTTACATTTCACTAAAGGAAGGATAAAAAGTGGTTTTCTAGAAAACACCTAACATCTGGAAGTGACTTTTTTTAGGGCCAGCTCTTCTTCCTGAACCGCTGAAGCCTCAGGCCGCCCCTCCTGTGCAGCCTTCTCTGGCCCCGCCGGTTCAGCAGATGCGGGAGCCTCTGGTCCCGGTGGCCACACCTATGCCTCAGTCTGCCCCGCAGCCGCCCCCTCGGAGCAGGTCGTCCCACAGCTTGCCTTCTGAGCCTTCAGTGCAGCCTCAGGTAAGTCCTGCCAGCCGGCAGAAAATCATCTGGACGCTTCTGTGAGGGTTTTGGCTTATTTTTTGTTTTGTTTTGTTTTTCTGTTTTTCTTTTTTTACTGAGGTATATTTGATGCCTTTGGTATAGTCTTTGAACATACTTATTTTAATTATTAGCTTAAGAAATAAACAAATATGAGATTCACTTTTAACAAATGTTTGTCTTTTGGTAGACAAACATTTAATCGCATGTTCAGATATGACTTCAACGGGCGAATGTCATTGGACATCTCAAACCAGTCACACAACAGATGCGTGGTTTGGCTGTTTGAGGTTTGGGGTTTTTGTCTGTTTGTCTAACCTGCGGCCTGGATCAAGGGTTCTCAGAGAGTGACCCTAGATTAGGGATCGTTAAGGAATTCCAAGCAGCTCCCAGGCTGTTTTATTTTGTTCATGTTTAAAGTGTTGGTGACTTTCTGGTTTTTTTATGCATAATTTACTTTGGGTAGTTAATGAATTAGGATGGACAATAATGATTTATTTTCTTATTGCTCACAGTTAATACATTAGTTTTGGCTTTTACTTCCTGGAGAGAGGCAGTCAGATCACTCCTGACCACTGGCAGTAGAGTTAATGTCCAGTAACCCCCTTATTCCTCCTCATGCCACACAGCTAGCTCTTTTCCGGGGTGGAGCCGGCACTGGGCTTCCTCAGGGATCTCTAACAGTCTCAGACACTATTGGATCAGTGTAGAAGTTCTGGGCCTGCAGCAGCAGGCTTATTCACCAAAGTGAAAACCATCAAAATAATGTTATCTCATGAGTGTCACACAGAAAACAGTGCCATTGCACTGTTGAGGATGCTGAAGATGTATAATAATTGTAGAAATCCTTCCAACGATAAATATCCATTATTTTCTCTCTGCCAATCAGCTTTTGGTGCATCATGAATTTTTCTTCTCATTTTCTTGTGAGGTGTACTATTGTATTTTTTTTTTTAATGTAATTGGAGGGCAAGAAACTTTCAAAGTAGCCGTATCTTAGAGCTTTGTATTACTGTTTTAGGACAGAAAGTGATCATGAATTTCATAGTAAAAGTGAACCCTGATTCCTAAAACTCTGTAAATGTTTTCAGTATTGAAAGTGGGTATGGTACTCTGAACAATTTCAGGAAGAACACACTTCAAGTAAGATTGCGATTCTCAGTAGAAAGTCATCTTATGACACAGAAATACTACAGGATGAATATTCCAGTGACCGCCATATATCATTTTCTTAGGTCATTTTTCAACTTGTTTTGCTTTCTGATTTTCATTGGAATGGGTGTGGTAATTTGGTGACAGACAGCAAGCCCATGCTTTGTGTGTGGCTCAGTAGATTGTGTTCTTGACTCTTGTATTCTGTTCATCAAAACTATGAAAGATGTTTGTTTTAAACCTTCTTTTTACCTCAATCACTGATACCAAATTCCTCTGCACATTATATACACAGACACACTTTTCTTTTGGGGGAGTGGGGTCTTGTTCATGTCTTTGTGACTGTCTTTGTGAAGGATCACAAAGTGGTTAGTTTCCTCCTTGGAGCTGACAACGCTGAGGGGCCGGAAGGAAAGGGAAGTATTTTACCTTTTGTGCCTTTTGAACTTTGAACCATAAGAATAATACCTATTCAAAAAATAATAGACATTTAAAAATTTTTAAATCTCCTGTAGTGGCTATAAGTTGAAAAGGATGAGATAGTAAAATATGACATTTGATATTTTGGTAATGATATGAAATAGTCTTAGAATTGAACACTTAGTAATTTTTACAAGTCTTTATCAATTCTGCCAAAAATCTACAAGGTATTTAAAACATAAAGACACACATGACCCAGCTTTACTTTTTATTACTATTTAAGTGTCCTTTGATTCTATAATTCTATATAGAAAAGATTCTTCTAATTCATATGATTATACAACATGTTATATATCCTTTACAAAATGTGAAAATGCCTCACCTATTTGACTTCCAACATCTTAGTCATCTGATTATCAGCTAAAAACCAGAAGTCAGGAATCCAATGAGAAGTAAAATAATAGCATCATGGCTATACTATTAACGTGATTGCTGACAGTGAGGGAAGAGACCAAGTAGAAAATCTCAGCATTCTGGATCAATTGAATACCCTCCCTGTGTATCTTAGTATAAACCCATTCCTATTTCCTATCCTGTGCCAAAGCTGATACATCAAGATCATCAGGGAAGCATTAAATTCAGGAGTCTCATGTTTTGTAGGCAGGAAACTCTAGTAATACTTAATATATTTTAGAATGGTGTCTCTCTAAATTGTCAAAGTGAGTTTTGGTATTTTAAAATAAGGTGAGCTTTAAATATTGGGGAAGATTTGCTCAAACTGTTCCTTGAGAATACTGTAATTTTTAAAAGTACTGCTATATTATGAAAAGATTATGATTTCATTTTTAAACAACAAAAAGAGGATCCAGTTTCTTACCTTATTGTACCTTCCAGCTCATAAATTATGAAGTGAATTAATGGTAGTATCACCCTTCAGAAAAGCTGAGTAATATAGAACAAGCCTGGATCCTGACCATTTGTTAAATACCATTTTTCACTTTTTTGCAAAGTGATGCCATTTTGTACATTTTCTCTAATGATGGTAAACCCACAGACTATCTTAAGGCTGTGTCCTACTCTTCTTGGGCTGCCATGACAAAATACCATAAACTGGGTGGCTCAAACAGTAGAAATTGGTTTTCTCACAGTTCTGGAGGCTGGAAGTCCCAGATCAAGATGCCACCATGGTTGGGTTCTGGGCTGTTTTCCTGGCTTGCAGACAGCTGCCTTCTTGCTGTGTGCTCACATGGCCTTTCCTTGGTGCTTGCACGAGGAGAAAAAGAGCAAGCCCTCTGGTGCGTCTCTGCCTAAGGGTGCTAATTCCATCGTGAGGGCCCCACTCCCATGACCTCATCTAACCACAGTTACCTCCCAAAGGCCCCACCTCCAAAGACCATCACTTTGCGGGTTAGGGCTTTCAACATATGAATTTGGGGTGGGGGGGCGACATAAACATTTCATCCATAACAGGCCGCTTCAAATATTTTAGAGCTTCCAAACTCTATTTGGAATATTATTTTTGGAATAACCACTTTGAACTAGTTAGTAATCAACCTCAGACAAAATTAAAGTTTGAACACTAATTCAACAATACATTTTTCATTCAAAATGACAGAAGAAACTGGAATTGTCTCTTGATCTTATGCTATGACCTGCAAATATCCCTGCCCTTGGATTTTGTGTATAATATAGAAATAAAAGTATTTTGAAGGCTGAATTGTTAGGGTTGTTGGTTGGTCTCCGATTGTCCTCCTAACTCTTTCCTTTGATGTCTGTGTTCCCTTTCTCAAAGCAGGAGCAACCATCAGGGTAACAGGTATTGGATTATTTCTCAATCTTATATGTGCTTTTCATCTGTCTTTTAGCACATTAGATGTATGAATCTTTTGCTTCATACATCTAAATTTTCACTCATTTTAAAAACCACCTGTCCACATTAATAAATTCTATTATCATACCATAAAACCTGCTTTTTTTCTTAGTATTTTGAATTTTTAGGAACCATTTTAGTTCTCGCTAATGCTTTCCCATTTTTTTTTGCTTTGTTTTTTACAAAAATTAACAAGACTAAGAAGTTTAACTTCAAGAAGGTAAGCTTTAGGTATATAGAAGTGTATTTGGCAAAACCAAAAAGGTGCTTGGTTTTAACAATGGCATAATTACATAAATACAAAATTCAATTTTTTTCCTGAGATTTCTTTTGGGAAATTAAAAAAAATAATTTTAGTAGTGCAATTCTTTTTCGTAAGGAAGAATTGATGATTTACAAAGATGCAAGTTAACGTAGCAGGATTGTTTAAGGGCCTTTCCAACACCCTTCTCTGTAAAAATACCATCGTCATTAATGTCAAGTCATCACAAATCCTGCTTAGATATATATAAATTAATTCTAATGTAATGAATGATGGTGTGGCTCTCATTATAATTTCAAGTCTGATTGGGCAAAAGGATCCTGTTCCTATCAAATTACCCTCTAACTTATTTTGAAAGAAAAAATTTTAATATATGAAAATAAAGATATTTAAATGTATAGCATTTATTTGGCAAGGGCCTACTATTCTAAGCTGTGCAAGCATAAACGTCTTACCTGTAATGTCTGTGTCCTGGACTCTTGTATCTACCATGGGAGAATTGGGGCCCAGGCCCAATCAAGCACTTCTGTTTTGTTATATGAACCATAAATAATCCAGACATTATTGGTAATCTAGAGCTAATAGTAATTTTATGACATCTGTAATAAATTTGTCTCTCAAGTACTTTAATACACTTAGAATACAGTTTAGAATCTGTGACAAGTTTACTCTTCAATCTTGTACAAATTTATTGCCACATTAAGTTTAAAGAAAAACATATTTGTTTATTCATTTATAAAGTATGTTCTAGATCAGTTGAATAAAACAGATACTAGAGAGTGATTCACTTATGAAGTTATCCACACTGTTTCCTTTTGCAAATGAACAGCCTTCCCTATTCTTAAGCCCCAAGTTACTGTTTCATAAGATGCAGTTACGTTTTATTGGGACTGCTGCTCTTTTTTTCAACGTATTTCATGAATGTTTAGTTATTTGCTTTAACAACGATCTAAATTCATTTTGGGTCATGCTCTGTTTTGTTATGTTGCAAGTCTTGAGCTAAAATTCTCCCTCCCCTGTCCTTTTCAGCCCAAAGGTTTGTTTTCTTACCTTTAATTTGGCATAAATATCCAAGTCATCTACCTAGTTTTAATAATTATGTAGGTTTTTAAAAATTATTAAAATGAAGTTCCTGATGAGCCAAGTTTCTCATAAGGCCAGGCCCCCAGTTCTGTTACCCGTAGAGGAAGTTGGCCGTGCTCAGTCCCACAGCCATGCTCCACTGCAGCCGGCTTCTTTGTGAAGTAGGCACCCAGGGCAGATTTTTCATGACTGTGAAGTAATTCCGACCCCTCCTCTTGCCAGTAACAGTTCGCAGCCAACTCTGTCACGTAGAGAGGACTGTGCACCCTCTGGGCACAGCTTCATTTTGGTTTAAGAATTAATATACCAAATAGAAAATGGGACTCCTCCCACCACCCCATTTTAAACAATCATTGCATTTGATTGTTAACAAATGTATCCGTTTTGGAACATTTTTACAAGATGAAGGAAGGTCAATTAAGGAATACTGTCACGTTACTCACAGAGTTTATCCTGCAAAGGAGAACTTACATTAAAAAGCAAAGGATGCTTTGGAAATTTATTTATCCAAGTAGAAAAGGAAAAGATGTGTTGTTTTCAGCTGGTGAATACAAATATACTAATAAAATTAATTTTCATCCATAAACTTGAATTTCCATATTTAAATCTCAATGAAAATATATTTAAAAGAACAGTGAAACCACATCATCATCATAGATGGGTGCTGGAAGTTTATATATAGAGATTTCGCATAAGTTCTAAAGATGAATTTCTTCAGTTTGTGTGAACATCTGATAGAACTGGGCATGAGCAAAACTCATCTGCTAATTCTGTACAGTTCTCCATTTTACCATATCAATACTTGCATGGATAAAATAAGCTCTGTTTAATGAAAGGACTTATTTATTTAGTAGGGAGTTTTTAAAAAATCATATTTTAGCTGTGTTATCTTACTTAAACCACCAGAGTAACAAGCCACACAAAGCTGCTTTTTATTTTCTAAATTTGTATACTTCCCCCCCCCCCGAAAATGAAGAATAATTGAGACAGGAAGAATAGGGGGTATTCAAAGTAAATATATTGCTTTTTGGTTGATTATTCAGTGCTCTCTCTCTAGGTAAAAACAAACGGGGTCTCCGCCATCAGACTGGACTCGCCATTAAAGACTGACCCATTTGAAGACCTGTCATTGAACCTGCTTGCTGTATCAAAGGCTCAGCCATCTGTTCAAACCCCAAACCCAAAGGGGTTGATTCCATTGCCTTCTGCAACCCCAAGTAACACGAATACTTTGAGTTCTGTAAGCCGCATGCCGACAATACCTCCAATTCCAGCCCGGAGTAAATCCCAGGAAAACACGCGATGTTCTCCAAACCCATTCACTGAGAGCTCGAGCAGCACAAATCCTTTCACCGACAGGACTGCCGCTCCCAGAAACCCCTTTAGAGCTGAATCTCAAGAATCAGAGGCCGCTTTGTGGTTCTCCGAAGAAGAGCCCGTTGCTCAGAGTCCTTTTCCTTCTCTGCAGCCTCTCAGACAGAACAGTAGCAAGCCTTCATCTTCACTGGATGGCTTTGAGGACAGTTTTGGTCCGCAGGGCCCACCTAAACTAAAAAGCAGCAACCCAAAAGGATGGGTAACCTTCGAGGAAGAAGAGGACTTTGGTGTGACAGGAAAGTCAAGGCCCACTTGTCCAGACCTACTGGGTGATCAGCCGAGTTCGTCTTCTGGCTCCAAGGTGACCTTCAGTGATGACTGGAATAAAGGTACCAGTGTCTCTTTCTGTGTGTTGCCAGCAAGAAGACCACCTCCGCCTCCTGTCCCTCTCCTCCCACCTGGCACCACCCCTCCAGCAGACCCTTTCACAGCCTTGGCCTCTAAGGCATCACCCACGCTAGACTTTACAGAAAGATAAATGTTATACAGTAGAAAGCAGTTGTTCTTATAGTTTTGGCAGACTAGAGCCAAAAGAATTGGGCATTCGTTATTCATTATGTGCAATAAGTAATTGTTAAGTGCACTGATGTTGTCATGAAATACCACTATTTAATGTGTACAAAGTTGGAATATGTGTATATTGGAAATAAGGAAAAATCTTTCTCATTATTAACTGGAATTTTGGTGTGTTTCTGTTTGGATAAATACGAGAGAGTAGAAGCCATAAAAAGTGCTTGAAACTACTTTAGGAAATAGTCCTTTTTCAGCAATTCTTTGTCAGTCTCCTTTACAGAATCTCAAAAAGCCCAAACAACTTCCAGCTGACATTACTGCCAGCCCCTTTCGTACTTGTTAAAAATTGGTATTTATAAGTATTTACCAAAGAGCTGTCAAACTTATACTGAAACAGAATTTAGAAGGACCTTGCTTAAAGAAAAAAAAAATACGTGTATACACACACACGCGCGCACACAAATATATACACTTACATATTTGTAAAATACATAATTTAAATTCTAAAGCAGAGCAAATTTTTACGTAAAAATTCGAACATAGTTCTTCTTTCAATATTTCATTATCTAAAGGATGGCTGAAAATGAAATTTGGACATTTCATTACTTTTCTTTCCAAAACTAGAATGATCTCACTAGGGAACCAGAATCGACCACCGTTCCACACCCACCCCCGTCTGACACGCACACCGCGCACACCCTTGTTACGTGCCACTGCAGCACGTCCGCCAACTTTTCCGGGGGAGGAGCTTCTTGCAGCCGGAAGCGGCGTAGTGTGTGGTTACAGTCGGTCACGTGGACCGACACCCCCGGCCCTTTCAAAACACGCTGGCCCAGAAAGTCGGGAAAGCACGTGCCACCAAGCTCAGTGAAAAGCGTTAGAGCTCAACGTACGCGAAGGCGTCCGCTGCCCACGGCCCCCGCGCGCTTCTCTGGCCGCCTCCGCCCTGGAAGTGGCGAGCGGGCCACAGGCGCCGCCCGGGGCGGAACTGGGATCTACTCTGTGTGTGTTCTCTCCCTCTCACGAACTACACGACACGTCTGTGATGCTGCTTTACGTTTGTAGAGGCCACACCTCCAGTTAGCTGTGGATTTCGTCTCCTGCACTGCCAATATGCAGCTGATCCTGCTTTAATTTTATGAAGACGTACACAGAATGTATACGGAATGTAGTATTTTGATACCATTGAGTATCCTAATCAGAAAACTCCTCGAGCAATAGTTGTTATGTTGTCAGTTTAAGATTACCTTTACCCATTATATTAACGTTCGTTTTATACAAAGAGTTGTATATGTCGACCTAAATTCCGTTGTCTGCATTTAACCTTTAAAGATGTGCATTAGCGGAACATCAGAAAAAAGAGTTTCTGGCTAAGAGTATGTAACATGTAAAAGCACAGCAAACTGCATTGCACTTAACCGCATAAAGCAACTGTTAGGAAAAAAGCACTTTTCTAAATACTCAAATGTTATCAGAATACTATGTTTATAAAAGTAACCCTCTCTCTATTAACAGCCAGGATTTGCTGTTAGAAATAACTCGTGAGTTTTATATTGTGCTTTTTGCGGGGGGGGGGGGTTCTAATCATTTCAGCAGTAGTATATTTTAAACAGCAGTATTACTATAGGCAGTGTGCTTCAAAATTTGAATTAACTTGTTGAAACTGTGGCTTTAACATCTATGTGATTAGTATATATGGTATTCAATATTTGCTCCCCATTAGCAAAATAATTCATCATAAACTTCACTAGTGCAGATTGCAGTTCTGTGAGCAATGTTTCCTATTGAATATAAACTACTGTCTAAAATATACATATCATGTAGCAGCTCAGCCTTTATCAGGAAATTCTACTTGGCAAGTTGCTGAAAAAGTACACAAAGTTATGAAAGTTGAAGGTCTGCTGCAAATAACTAGCCACTATTCTGTGTATTATTAAAATATTTACCAGTTCTGTTAAAAGCAGAGCAGAAGCTAGACACTAAGGATCTCTTTGTGAATTCTTCATTCTCTATAGTAGATTGCTGTTTATATGTAAGAATTTTATTGCTTATGTGGCATACAGTATTTATAACTATATACTTTATAGAAGTACAGTATTAAAGTCAGTGGTATGTAAACCTCTGTACATATCCAGTGAAATGTGCTCTCATATGAAATAAATATACCTGTCTTTACCATATTGACTACTTTGCTCAAAAGGGAGGAATTTTTCTCGCTATTTTCCTTGAACTTTATATATACGGGTTCGGTGACATTTGGGGATTAATTCTTGTTGTATAATCGGGTATTTTAATTCAAGATCTTATTTTCATCCATTTCACTTCTCTATGTAATATGTCGGCTAAAAGTAAGAAGAAAGCTATTCTGAGATTACTAATCACCATTAAGAAGCCATGCACTTATTCTGCAGGAGAGGCCCTCATGCAAAATCTTGTTGGCTCGAAAATAACACGTGAAGCATGAATGATGGTTTTCTAACCCAGAGCAAGAGAAACAGCCTGGGGGGGTCAAGGGGAGGCGCAGAAGGGAAACAGGCACACGGGGAGCCAGGCGAAAGAAGAGACCCAAAGTAAGAGACCGAGGCCAGTAGTTCCTGTGAGCATTGCCTTTTTTCAGATTGCCATTAAAACAATAACCTTGATTCTTAAATCGTTCAGTTATGTTCATTAACCTCTGATTAAGAAGTTACAGATACAGAATAATAGGCTTTGTAAAACCTTTTTATTTTAAGGTAAATTTGTATGCAGTTATAAGAAATAATACGGAGAGATCCCAGTTTCCCAAAACTGGGAAACTACCTTTTACCCAGTTTCCTTCAGTGGCAACATTTTGCAAAACTATAGTACAATACTACAACCAGGACATTCACACTGACACAAGACCTTCCCATCACCACAAAGATCCTTCATGTTGCCCTTTTCCCGCTTCCCTCCCATCCCATGCCCCTTTCCTGTGTCCTTAACTTCTGGCAACCACTAACCTATTCTCCATTTCTACAATTTTGCCACTTCAAGAGTGTTACGTAAATGGAATCCTGTGTAACCGTTTGGGATTGACTTTTTTTACTCGGCATAATTCTCTGGAGATTCATCTGGATTGCATGTATCAGTAGTTTGTTTCTTTTTATTGCTGTGTATCAATAGTATTCCACGGTATGGATGTACCACAATTGGGTTAACCATTTGCCCACCCATTGAAGGACATCTGGGTTGTTCCAGTTTGGGGCTATTATAAATGAAGCTGCTATGAACATTCATCTCAGGTTTTTATGTGCACATAAGTTTTCATTTCTCTGGGATAAATGCCCAGGAGTGCAATTGCTGGGTCGTAGGGTGGTTGCATGCTTGGATTTTTTAAAACTGCCAAATTGTCTTCCAGAATGACTGTACCATTTAACATTCCCATCGGCAATTTATGAGTAATCCAGTTTCTCCTCATCCTTGCCTGCATTTGCTGTTGTTACTATTTTTTACTTTAGCCATTTTGGTAGTAAATATTTCATTGTGGCTTTGTGTTTCCCTAATAGCTAATGGTAGTGAACATATTTTCATGCGATATTTGCCATCTAACATCTTCTTTAGTGAACTATCTATTTGTGTCTTTTGTGCATTTTCTAAATAGATTGCTTTATTACTATCATGTTTTGAGGGTCCTTTTTGTATGCTAGATACTCCACCTCTGTTGGATATGTGGTTTGCACATATATCTCCCTGTCTGTAGCTTATCTTTTCAGCCTCTCCACATGATCCATAGCCAGATCCTGAGCCCCGCAGGTCCACATTTACAGCATGAGTGACTGACACAGGAAAACCAAACTCACAAACTCATGTATAAATCAAAATGCCAATTTATTAATGTTAGAAAAGTAAGTCTGAGCACATCAAGATTTCACGAACATGTGGAAATATGGGAACTCATACACTGTTGGCGAGAGGGCAAACTGGCACATCAGTTCTGGAGAACAATTTAGCAACATCCAGTAAAGTTCTTGTATTCTGTCACAACCAATTAGACTTGGAGAGAAACTCTAGGACATGTTGGAGCGGGATGTGCATCGTTTGTAATGGTGAAAACTAGAAAGAAACTAGCCATCAAGAGGGGAATAGAGTGACATATTCCTAGTGGAATACTATACAGTGGTGAAGTGAATGAAATATTAGTAAATCTCATTATGGAGCCATAAAGCAAGGTACAAAATAATACAGTATGACATTAGTTACATAAAATTTAAAACATACAAAACAATATTCTCAATTCTTTAGGGATACATATGTGTGTTAATGGTATTAAAACAATTTTTTTTTCAATACAGTAAAAATGTGCTCTTTTCCTCCCTGGCTGCCTGATATCTAGCAGCCATCATGAATGCCCCATTAGTTATCTGTACCAGAGTGTTCATCACTAATGCAGTGCTTCAGCAGATACAAATGATCATAAAATGCCCTTTACCCTAGAAAGGCAACAGTACCTAAAATATTGAGACAATAAGCTAAAGTACACAAGACCACCCAGATGTCATCTCTGTCTTCAAATTCAGAACCCACTTGGGTGGTACAAGACAACAGGCTTTGGCATGATTTATGATCACTTAAACCACACTGAGAGGGCTTCCCTGGTGGCATGGTGGTTAAGAAGCCACCTGCCAATGCAGGGGACACGGGCTCGAGCCCTGACCCAGGAAGATCCCACATGCCGCAGAGCAACAAAGCCTGTGCACCACAACTGAGCCTACACTCTGGAGCTTGCGCTCTGGAGCCCACGAGCCACAACTACTGAGCCCACGAGCCACAACTACCAAAGCCTGTGCACCTAGAGCCCATGCTCCACAGCAAGAGAAGCCACTGCAATGAGAAGCCCACGCCCCTCAATGAAGAGTAGCCCCCACTCACCGCAACTAGAGAAAGCCTGTGTGCAGCAACGAAGACCCAATGCAGCCAAAAATAAGTAAGTAAATTTATATTAAAAAAAAAAAGAACCACACTGAGAAAAAGCTACGCACAGAATTTGTAAGACATGGCCTGTATGAGAAGAAAAAGACCTAAAGAGAACACTGAAAGGAATGCAACGAAAGAGTAAAGTTTGTAAAGGATTTTGAGATACTAGGGCATTAGTTGCCTTATTGGTGAGAAGTAATACCCTGATCACTTTTTTCTGAGTTTGTTTTGTTCTTTATAACAGTGTTTATATAAACAGCAATTCTTTATAAAAAAAAAAAGTAAAGTTAAGAGGACTACAAAGGCAAATATCAGTGCTGACAAAGATTAAAGATGGTGCAAGGGCTCGATCTGTGACAGTCTGGCAGATTTTCCACCAGATATGTAGTTGATAACTACATATTTAAACAAAACTGAGTGGCCAGTACAAACATGGGTTTTCTATACTTTTCATTCATATTATATTATTAAAAATTATACCCAGAGACCCTGTAGTACATGAGTGTGTGGATAAATGGTTCTCTCTACCTAGAAGGCTATACTATAAACCAAGTTTTTAAGCAGGAGTTGGCTTGATGGATACGCAGTTGGATTCAGGAGAAATAGGGGTATGATCTTACAGCCAGCAGTCAGGAGCTAAGAGACCACAGTAGGCCACTTTCTTCCTCTGGGTAAGAGAGACGTTTGCCAACCTGACCAGTACTGCATGTTCCAGGGCTTGGGTGAACCCTGCCGCAACAGTACTAGAGATGAAAACACATCTCTCCCTGGGCGCCATCCCGCTTCTATCCAGTGTCAGTCTAATGGTCTTCACATGAGGCTCTGGATTGGCTTTGGGCATTTCCAAGGCCTACAGTCACACACTTTCTCCACTCTGCCCCGGAATTTAAGGGTTTCAATGGAGGGAGGCGAAGTTTCAGGTACACAAAGTGGCAGCTGCTTGTAATATTCAATTTGCATTTGGCAATGGCCCTTCCAAGGAGATAACCAGGGGTCGGGGCCTTGCACTATTTTAGCTTTGCTAGCGCCTCGTTGTCAAGGCCTCAGTACAAATGTCACCCAAGGAATGCCTGAAGGCTTAAGGCATTCCTTGACCATCCAATCTAAAAAGCCAGTCAACCTGTTCTGTTTTTATATCTATTTGAATTTGCCTTATCCGTTTATTTTTGTTTTCTCTTTGTGACTTACACTGAATATAAGCTCCATGAGAGCAGTGACCCTGAATCTGCCTCCCTGTCACCGGCGCCCGGAAGAAACCACCGAACCCGATTGCCTTTAGTAAGAATTTGTTGGGCAGTGAGTTGCTGGATAGTTTGGGGAGGGTCGCTACGGCAGCAGCCGCTCGAGCCACTCTAGAGATGCGAATCCGAATCAGCCCCCACGAAGGAGTACGGACACTTTCCCCGACCCTTCAGTGCTGAAAACCGGAGCAGGGGCAGCAGACACCGGGGATCAGCGATCCGAAACAGCCTCTTCTGAGCGATCCAGACCCGAAGCAGCTGGAGGAGTTTCCGGAAGTGGAGACTGGGGGCGGCGGAAATGCTACCGAGGCTCGGAGCTGCGGTGGGGAGACTGCTGCGGGGCTGGGCACCTGTGGGTTCGCACCACCCCACCCATTCCCGACCTAGCAACCTCTTTCCCACCCACCCATCTCCCTGGGTGGAATCTTGGGCCCCAGGCGAGCCGACTGGGCGGCCAGCGCTCCACTCCGCCGGCTGGTCTGTTTGAGGGTTGCCCCGACGCCACTTCCGGGAGCAGGGCTCGGCGAATACGGCTCGGCGGGTGCGGACGGGCCCCGGAGGCCCTCCCGGACTGCGTGGATCGTTGCTCGGCAGCACCTGCTCCCAGGAGTGGAGGGCGGGGTCTCCGCGCACCATAGCTTCCGCAGCCTCGGGGTCTGACCTTGAGCGCCGGCCCTCAGACAGTTTCTTTGTTGCTCCTGGCAACAGCCACTTCCGGGAGCGAGTGCCGTTCCCCCAGCAGCGCGAGCCCCGGAGCCCCCCAGCGGCAGTTAGTCGGTCGGTCGTCGCTGTTCGCCGCTCATCCCAGGCCTTCTCGCCGCCTCGGCGGGACCTCCGGAGCCACCATGGTTCTGCTGCACGTGAAGCGGGGCGACGAGAGCCAGTTCCTGCTGCAGGCGCCGGGGAGCACGGAGCTGGAGGAGCTCACGGTGCAGGTGGCCCGGGTCTACAACGCGCGGCTCAAGGTGCAGCGCGTCTGCTCAGGTGCGGCCCGGCGGCGCGGCGAGTTTGCCGGCTGGGTTGGGGTGGGGGCCCGGACCGCGAGGGCCCCGGAAGGGAAGAAGAAACCGGGCCATCTGGGACGAAGTTGGGCGGGACACTTTCTCGGGCAGGCTTGGGCCGAGGGTCAAGTTTGTGAAGATTTGCAAAGATATGCGGCAGCCGGGCTTGAAATGGGACAGCGGGGCTCGCCAGAGATGCTTCAAGAGCTGGTGGACCGCGAGGAGAGGCTCCCGGAGCCGGCGGGGAGGGCGCACCCCAGGGTCTGGGAGCCGGGAATGGGGCGCTGTGAGCAAACCGAAATAGACCCTGTACCGAGGAGGCAAGAGGCACAGGAGGGAGCCGGAAGCTTGGGCCCAAGAGCCGGTGTAGTGGATTTCAACAAGTGTGAGAGGTGGCACGACCACTGGGCTCTTTTAAAAATTTTTTTTTTAATTTAATTTTTTTTTTGCGGTACGCGGGCCTTTCACTGTTGTGGCCTCTCCCGCTGCGGAGCACAGTCTCAGCGGTCATGGCTCACGGGCCCAGCCGCTCTGCGGCACCTGGGACCCTCCCGGACCGGGGCACGAACCCGCGTCCCCTGCATCGGCAGGCGGACTCTCAACCACTGCGCCACCAGGGAAGCCCCACTGGGCCATTTTTTTACAAGTGAATTTCCTATTTTGAGACTTCGGAGGTAGCGCAGTTTCCGGTGGTGAGCCCCCCCCCCCGCCCCCGCGCTTTGGGATGGCCTTCAGAGGTGAGAAACAGTGAGAGAGCCTCGGTGTTCTTGCCTCTCTTGGTGTTCCCTTCTCCAGGAAGCAAAGCCTGATTCTCCTGTTACAGTGTTTTGGTCACCGTCCCCTCGACACTCTGGAGCAGTGCCGTCCAAGGGAGCTTTCCACCGCGATGGAAAATGTTCCCAGGTTGTGCTGTCCAGTAAGGTATCCACTAAGCACAGGGGGCCGTTGAGCACCACCAAGAAAGTGCGTTTTTTATTTCACTGCATTTCAACTTAAATCCAAGTAGCCACGTGCAGCTAGTAACTGCCACATTACGCAGCGCAGTACTTGACAGGATGCTACTCCAGGTGTGGTCCAGGGTGTGATTGTGTCTGTAATTATACCACGTGATTTTTGTACCATGGAGAACTCCTTAAGGGTCATGGTTTCTACCTTTATGGGTCATACGTATAGTGTCTTAGTAAAATTTACTGACTCCAAAACAAGCTCGATTAAGTGTTATTTTAAAATGAAAGCATTTGGGGAGAAAAGGGCCTCAACTTCTTTTTCTATGAAATTATCCATTGAAATGTGGTGCTGATTGTTCAGGCATGTTAGTGAACTTAAAACCCATTCATTTGGGACTTCCATGGTGGTCCAGTAGTTAAGATTCTGCGCTTCCACTGCAGGGGGCGCGGGTTCGATCCCTGGTTGGGGAACTAAGATCCTACATGTCATGGGGCATGGCCAAAAAAAAACAACAACCCGTTCATTTAGTCTACAGTCCTTGTTATCAGCCATGGTTCAGGCAGGCCCCAGTGCTATGCCCACCGAAGACAGGGATGAATGAGACCAGCTCCTTGACCCCCAGATACTTACAGTCTGGTGGGGAGAGAGACAATAAGTATCCCATAAATAGCCCATTAAGTTCCACCATTTGTTCCATAGTATTGTATTATTACAGGCCATCTGGTGTCTTCACACAGTGCTATGGGAAGACTTAGCTCCACGTACCTCTTTCATGGAAAGAAAGAAGGGAGAGAGAGAAGGAAAGAGAAGAAAGAAAGAAAGACAGTTTTTCAAGGTTGAAATGTGGATTCGTTTTGGGGTGAATATATATGGAACAGGAAAAATATAAAGCATGCATTTGAATAGCGAACATGATACTAGAACGTCAAGGTCTTGTCTCTGCCACTGTGGAAGGGCGTGAGCTGCCTTATACCCTCCCCAATGATCAGATGTACATAAATCCTTTATAAAGTATTTATATAAAGTTTTATATACAGTAGTTGAAGTGTGACCAGAGCAAGCCTCAGGTGATACAGCTGCGAATTAGGGAAGATGGGGATGTTGATAACGGTCTGGCCTGCCTCTCAAGGTTAAATTAAATGAGATAAGCTATGTGAACGCGCTTGGAAAACCATAACGCCCTATGTGGATGCGTATTCAGACTGTCAATGAATTTGAATTTGTGCCTCCTGAGTGCCGGGAAGTATAACGTAGCACAGAGGGTTAGAGCACAGAACCTGTAGCCTGTGAACGGTGGGTAAACACCCAGACTCTCTGCTTCGGTTGACCTAGGACAAATTGGTGAGCATTTGTCAGAGGTCAAGGACAGGTCTGGCACATAGCACGTGGCATCAAAGTGTTTGTTAAATAGCCAATGGGCAAGACCCCCAACCACTGGGGAGCTTACATTCCAATGAGGTGTAAGGTGTTATGATGATGACTACCATACATATTGTCTAACTTTCTCTTGTTTTTAAGAAATGGAAGAATTAGCAGAACATGGCGTATTTCTCCCTCCCAATATGCAAGGACTGACTGATGACCAGATTGAAGATTTGAAATTAAAGGATGAATGGGGTGAAAAGTGTGTCCCCAGTGCGGGTTCAGTGTTTAAAAAGGATGATATTGGACGAAGGAATGGACAAGGTAATTCAGCATTTTTCTTCTCTCTGCATGCCTGAGTATAGCAATAAGTACGAAAGCAGTTCTTTAAGTTAAAAAATTGACCTCAGTATTTATATACAAACTTATAAAATACTGCACCATATAACTACTTGTAAAACACTAATCCAGAATGAATTAGGTGGAAAAGAAGGCATCTGTCTTCTTGCTGTAAGTTGCAGCTAGCTTTTAAATGTGATAGATGAACCATAAGAAATGACCATTTTTGTAGGCAACAAGTGATTGAAAATTGGCATTTTCATGTGGTTCGACCTAATAGTTTGAGGGGATAATCATTGATAATGTACTGAAGGGTGTGTTTTGTTATAGTTTGCAGATCAGGGTTTATTTAGAGATTCTGTGTGGAAGGAGGAAATAAATGTCAGCCCAACTATCTCCACTCGAATTGAGGACGTGTCTCTCTTTTGTACAAAGCAGCTTAGGACACACCAGAACACTGAAGAAATTCCTCTTGTTTTAGTATATGGTTGTTTGTGTGGAATTGGAAGGAAAAAGGGATGATAACCCATTTTCATAGCTTCTTATCCCTTTTAATCTGCATAAAAACCTCCATTTAAAAGACTATAGGGGCTTCCCTGGTGGCGCAGTGGTTGAGAGTCCGCCTGCCGATGCAGGGGACACGGGTTCGTGCCCCGGTCCGGGAAGATCCCACATGCCGCAGAGCGGCTGGGCCCGTGAGCCATGGCCACTGAGCCTGCGCGTCCGGAGCCTGTGCTCCGCAACGGGAGAGGCCACAACAGTAAGAGGCCCGCGTATGGCAAAAAAAACCCAACAACAACAACAAAAAAAGGCTATAATTGGGACTTCCCTGGTGACACAGTGGTTACCAGTCCGCCTGCCAATGCAGGGGACACGGGTTCGAGTCCTGATCCTGGAAGATCCCACGTGCCATGGAGCAACTAAGCCCGTGCACCACAACTACTAAGCCTGCGCTCTACAGCCTGCGAGCCACAACTACTGAGCCCATGTGCCACAACTACTGAAGCCCACGTGCCTAGAGCCCGTGCTCTACAACAAGAGAAGCCACTGCAATGAGAAGCCCACGCACCACAACGAAGAGTAGACCAAACTCGCTGCAACTAGAGAAAGCCCGCGCGCAGCAACGAAGACCCAATGCAGCCAAATAAATAAATAAATAAAGTTTATCATGGATTCTTTAAAAAAAATAAGATAAAATAAAAGACTATAATTGATCAGTTAACAAACACCTAAGTATCTACTATGCCGTTAAAACACTATTTAGGAGCAAAAGAAATAAAGTGTCCCTTTAAGGCCTTTGCATGCTCAGAAATTTTTTTTTTAGTATTGAAGATAATAGGAATTTCTAGTATTATTTCTTTTGAATTTTAACCTAGAAAATAGCTGGTTGTCTTCCACATCTTTTCATACCTAAACCCATTCTCAATTTGGAGAGACCTTTTGCTTTTAGGAGGAATTGCATCAATGAAAAAAACAATGGTACTCGTAAGAACAGTTA
The DNA here is from genome assembly GCF_964341445.2 of Mesoplodon mirus. NCBI lineage: Eukaryota > Metazoa > Chordata > Mammalia > Artiodactyla > Ziphiidae > Mesoplodon > Mesoplodon mirus. Next base: position 134,879,869 of record NC_138982.1, on the reverse strand, counting down.
ACAGTTTATTTTTACCAGTTCATTATTCATCTTTAAACCAAGATTGTCTTAATCACTCTTATTTTAATACACTTTTATATTTCTGGTATTTTCAATGGCTATGTTATTTATTAAGAATATGAAGCTTGAAAGATTTTTACCTAATTTCTTACAGCCAGCTTTCCTGTATCGCTCATCTGAATTCCATTCTTGTACTTTCTCTCATCTCACTTCCTCCCTGACTCAGACAGAAGAGATTAAGATGTTTAAGAAGAGTTTTAAAGATGGCTGTCTCTCTCCCCCTTCCCTTTTTTGTTTTTATAGCTCCAAATGAAAAGATGAAGCAAGTTTTAAAGAAGACTATAGAAGAAGCCAAAGCAATAATATCTAAGGTTAGCTTTTTAAATGAAGCCTTTCTTTCCTTTCCTTTCCTCCCTCCCTCCTTCCCTCCCTCTCCCTCTCTCTTTCCTTTTCTCTCTTTCTCTCTTTCTCTCTTTCTTTCTTTCTTTCTTTCTTTCTTTCTTTCTTTCTTTCTTTCTTTCTTTCTTTTTCTTTCTTTTCTTCCTTTCTCTTTCTTTCTTTTCTCTCTCTCTCTCTCTCCCTCCCTCCTTCCGGAGGCAAGGGCCTTTTCTCTCTTTCCTTCTTTCTTTTTCTTTCTTTTTCTTCCTTTCTCTCTCTTTCTCTTCCTTTCTCTTTCTTTCTCTCTCTTTCTTTTCTCTCTCTCTCTCTCTCTTCCTCCCTCCCTCTCCCTCTCTCTTTCCTTTTCTCTCTTTCCTTTTCTCTTTCTTTCTCTTTCTTTCTCTCTTTCTCTTTCTTTCTTTCTTTCTCTCTTTCTTTCTTTCTTTCTTTCTTTTCTCTCTCCCTCCCTCCCCCTCCCTCCCTCCTTCCTTCCTCCTTCCAGAGGCAGGGGAAACAAGCCTGTTTGGGGTGAGCCCTAGCTTTTCCTTCTCATAACTGTGACAGTTGTCCTCAATCCTCCCAGTTCTTTCAGGTCTGACAGAAATGGTCATTGGCTTATGTACATGTGGTTCACATATGAATGGATGCATATATGATTTTGTTTCCTTAACTTTTTTTTTGAGTTGAAGTATAGTTGATTTACAATATTGTGTTAGTGTCAGGTGCACCGCGTAGTGATTCAGTTGTGGCTTTTTCCGATTATATTCTATTTTAGGTTATTGCAGGATATTAAATATAAGTTCCTGTGCTATAGAGTAAATCCTTATTGCTTGTCTATTTTACGTGTTGTAGTTTGTATCCCTTAAGAACTAATGAAAGTGGAATGGGGAGATGCGAGCATTGTAACCACACGCTGGATCTACAGATACCTGACTGACCCAGCATGTGTTTATTACGAATTAGCTTTTTGTAACTGTCTTAAGTATTGACACAAAAAGTATTTCACTGAAGGAGAAACATACCATTGACATGCATATACTGTGAGTCTGGAGGAGAATAATTGAAGGATTTTTCACGAATTGAATGTTTTTATCAGTCGCTTTTCCTTATGTGTTGCTGATACCAGTTGTTCCCACCCGCCACTGCAGGCCTTCTCACTGGATAACTGCTTTTTCTTCCGTTCCTCTCGATGCACTGGGCATAACTGTCATTTCCAAACCAACATTTCCCCAATTCTTCAAGCTCTTAACTAGTCCTTGAAGTGCTTCAGGAAAGGCTGTGCTTCTGCCTGTTAATATAGGAAAGACTCTGGGAAAGCCTACAAGGAAGGCTTCGGTTCGATCCAGCGTTTGCAAAATGCATTTGACTGCAGAACCTTTTTTTAAAAGCATAGATAATAGCTAGTAACATCTAGTCAAATGGACACATCTCCGAGCACGTTAGGAGAACAGTGGCCTGGACCCTGCTCCGCCCCCTTCACTCCCTGCTCTTCTGTGGATATCCTTCCTATTCATTTGTATCACTTCCTCCCTTTGCCTGTGTGTATTTTTATATAGTCATGTCATAGTTGAGAGAGAGAGGTTTCCCAGGGGCTCCAGTCGCTTTGCTGCAGCGATTTGCCCAAAGTTGCAGAGCTCCTGGGTGGCCAGGCCTCACTTCTCACCCGGGGCCCTTCCACGCTGCTTCCAAAATGCAGCTGGCGTCGCTCTCGCCTCCCTAGACCCTGCCCTGCGGGGGGCACTTAGCCCTATGGGTCAGCACCCACTGGGCAAGCAGGGAAGGAAGAGTTCAGGTCCCAGCAGCCCCACTGTGACCAGTCCCTTGGCCCTGGGCCTGGGACTCCGCCTCCATCACTCAGGTTCCTCAGAGGGAGAGTGGAAGATGGTGGAATATCGAAACTGGGGCTCCTTGGGCTGGGACGATGGTGTCCATGCCACCCCTCTTCCTGGGACCCACCCTCTGCTGTGAGTGGGAGACCAGGACAGCGGGGAATCTCTGTCATCCTGAGGCCACACCGTGAGTTTCTCTGTCACCCAACCATGGCATCTGGTGGGGAATCGCCGCCCTTGACACTGGAGTTTTTGTAGAAAATGACCCCGTGGCGCCCCCTTTCTGCATATATTGGTAGTGGGGGGTGGAGCCCTCTGAGTGGGACAGCTTCCCTCCGGTGACCCCGGATCCGGTAGATCTTCACACCGTCCCTACGGCATGTGCCCCTCATGGGAAGGCCTGATGTATTTTATGGGGATTTATGACTTGGAAACAATTTCATAAGCCGCCCTGGGAGTAGGTAATGCAGGAATATTACCTCTGCCTTACAGATGAGAACGTAGGTTTAGAGAGTTTCAATCTGGGCCTCCAGGGCATTCTGCCTTCCTCCCTGGGGTGCATCAGCTTCAGGCCAAGGGTGCTGCCTGGCCCCCTGTCCCCCCGGCCTTGCGCATCCACGCTGATGATCCGTGTTGTACCAGCTCACGGGACTCCTGCATTTCCTCGGAAGCAAGGATTTTCATCTCCCTTCCGTGTCACTCGCCTACAGCTCGGTCAGGTTATAACTCACAGTTACCCAGAGCGGTTCCGTCTCAGGTGTGAGCCCTGATGTCGCCCTCCTAGTGCAGGATCATCCATCCTTCCCTGCCCCCTCCATTGCCCCCCAGCCCCTTGTCAGCGTGCCGAGGGTTCCCGATAACCCCTCTCCCCTACCTTGCCTCCCAGCCCAGCGGGGCCCGAGGTGGCCTCTTCCTGGCTCTGGGTCTCTGCGTGGCCTGTGCTCCTGGCCTGACCTCCTGTGCTGAGCAAGCTCTGACCTCATGGGGACTGCGGGCCCGCTGGCCCTCTCCCAGCCTGTCTCAGACGCTTCCTCTCCTTGGGCTCCTGCCCTCTCACCTCCTCCGTGGCAGATCTGCCTCCTGCCTTGGCAGTGAGGTCGAGGCCGTCTGGCACAAGCCCTCGCGTTTCCGTCCCCCCTGCAAACTGTCTCTTCCTGCATCTCTCTCGTTCTTCTCTCGAAACTCTGGCCAGTGTCTCCTGCCCCTGGGCTCTCCCACTTCCGCTGCCGCCCCCCACTCCAGCTGGTCTGCATCCCCCCTTCTAGAAACCCAGGAGGCATAATGCCTTTAGTCTCTCCCGTCCTATGGCAGCATCTACTCTGTAAGCACACTCGGGCCTCTTTCCTTAGCCTGAAATCAATCCTCTGCAGCTTAACCTTCCACCTGCCCCCCCAACACTCGCCTCCCCCATCTTCCCACCCCTAGGAGCTTTCCCGAAGGAGAGGCCCCCAGATCCTCGGGCCAGATCCCCCCGGGTTTCTCAGAACCTGGCCTCTGTTTCCTTCTGCCACAGAACTGGCCTCCTCAGGGCCAGCAGTGACCCCCCTCCTGCAAATCCAGGGGCTTTTCCCGTCTGACTCCTGGACCCCTCTCTGTCTTTCGACCACACACATGAGCCTCCTCTATCCTGGTTCCCTCCCGGCTTCCTGGTGGCTGTTTTCTCTGACTCTTGCCTCTTAAATTTGGTGTTATTCAAAGTACTTTACCCCGACTCTCTTCTCTTTTCTTTCTGTTCTTTTTTCCTCGGCATTTTATCCTCTCTGCCAAATACAGGTTCCACTCTCCGCAGATAACTCTCAAATCTCTGTCCTCTACCCCAGCATCCTCCTTTACTTGCAACCTGAGTTTCCAGCTGGTTTCTAGAAGGTTCTATCTGAAAGTCCAACCAGCACTTCAAACTCCAGTTTTCTAGACCTGAACTCATTGATTCCTCTGCCCTGTGTTCTTTACCCAAGAGGAAGCACTTCCTGCAGACTTTCCATTTCTGCTAAGAGCCACTGCTGGCTCGGTTATCCAGGCTCAGTGTCACCTTCGTCACTTCCTCTCTGTCACCCGTAGGCCTTAAGTCTGGTCCTGTACCGTCCACTCCCATGGATTTAAGATACATCTTAAATCCAACCCCTCCTTTCATTTCCATGGTCACCACTTTATTTAAGGCTCCCCTGATAGCCTTTGTGTTCAGACACCAGCTGGGGGGTCCTGCAACTCAGCTCTGACACCAACTACCCAGAGCTGGCACGGACCCCGCAAGCTAAAGGGTGAGGTCCCCAGCCAGACTTGCCCGACTTCAGGCACCAGGTGACCTGCACTCTGTCTGACTTGGCTGCAGATTTGGAGGTTCCCACCCACCCCCGCTTCAGGTTCAGTAATTCGCTTGAATGACTCACTGAACACGGTGCAACTGGTGTATTTCCTGCTTTGTTACAAAGTTTTGTTACAAAGCATACAACTCAGAAACCGCCGGATGGGAGAGACCCATAGAGCAAAGGTAGAGCCAGGGGCAGGGGGTGCAGAACCTCCACGGCCTCTCCTCCTCCGTGGACCCCGGGCACTCACCTTCCCGGGCACACACCTTCCGTGTGCTCTCCATCCAGGGGCTCCACTGAGCTTCAATGTCCAGAATTTTTATCAGGGTTTCATTGTGTGGACCTGATTGGTTAACTCAGTGGCCACGTGACTGAGCTCCTCTCCGATCCCCTTCTCCAGAGGTGGTGATGATGGGGGCGCGGGGAGGGCGTCTGAAAGCTCCAACCTGCTAGTCCAGCTTGGGCTTCCTGGGGCGGCCACCCCTCCCCAAACTATCCACAGGTTCACATGGATCACCTCGTCGGCATGAGCCCAGGTCTGGTCAAAGAGGGCTGGTTAGGATAATGACAACCCTACCACTCAGGAAATGCCAAGGATTTTTGAAGCTCTGCGCCAGGAACGGGACAGAGACCAGATACACTCTCGATCACGTCACCCCTTTCTCTGCACTCTTCAGAGCCTGCTACATGGTCTGCCCCCGCCTGGGCCCATTCTACAACCACTGCAAGATGAGTCTCGCAGCGTCACCACTTCTTCCCGGAGAGGCCACTCGCTGCCCATCGCCTCACTGTCAATGCCAACTCCTCAGCCTGGCGTTCACGGCCATCCCCAAACAGGCTCCGGCCTGGCCGGCCAGCCATGTCTTCCCTTCCCCGAGCTGCGTGGGCTGCTGGCTGTTACTTGCTTTTCTTTGCCATTGCTTGTGCTGAAGCACTCTGTTCCCTGAGGTGCCGTCCCCTCTGCCCTGTTTCCTGATGCCCTCTCACATCTGTACCGCTGGACCTGGATTCCTCCCCTCAGAGTGTCCTCTGCACTCTATCCCTCTTGGTGTCGCTCATATCCTGCTTTATAACGTAGGTCATGGTGGCCATGGCTCAGCCCCGGAAATAGACTGTAGTCTCTTTGGTAGCCGAGCACCATCTGATTCTTTCTGTTGCTCTGGAGTATCTGGCACGAGTCTTGTACAAGAACTTGATTGATATTTGTTGAATTGATCAGCCTCATCATAAATAACAATGCCTGTAATCACTTTCAGAAACACGTGGAAGCCAATGTCTGCGTTACCATGGAGATGGTGAAGGACGCCTTGGACCAGCTTCGAGGTGCAGTGATGATCGTTTATCCCATGGGGTTGCCGCCATACGATCCTATCCGGATGGAATTTGAAAATAAAGAAGATCTGTCGGGGAGTCAGGTATGTGGCTCTTGGGGTTTCTTCCAGGTGAGGTCATTCCCTCCCCCAGCCCCCAAAGAGCAGAAGCCCCTCGGATTTGACCTTTCTCTGCTGATGTAGTTTGTTGCTTCATACACAGCTTTCCATTTTGCTAGACTAGGCTTCAGAGCAGAGTTGTGAATTCAGGGGAGGACCCCGAGGACGTGCTCCTGGTTGAGGGCTTGGCCCCCACACACAAGGGTGGCAAGAGACAAGGGAGTAACTGAAAACATTCCCATTTTCTTTGACCACTGGGAAGCCAAAACCCTAATTTGTGCCTATTTCTACCCAAACGTATTGGTCCCTTTGCATGGAATTTTGTGTTCTAGCCTTATCTCTTTTTTTTTCCCCCAATACATTCATTCATTCATTCATTCATTCATTCATTCTTGGCTGCGTTGGGTCTTCGTTGCTGCACGTGGGCTTGCTCTAGTTGTGGCGAGCAGGGGCTACTCTTTGTCGTGGTGCACGGGCTTCCCATTGCAGTGGTTTCTCTTGTTGTGGAGCACGGGCTCTAGGCATGTGGGCTTCAGTAGTTGCGGTTCGCGGGCTCTAGAGCACAGGCTCAGTAGTTGTGGCACACAGGCTTAGTTGCTCCGTGGCATGTGGGATCCTCCCGGACCAGGGCTCGAACCCGTGTCCCCTGCATTGGCAGGCGGAGTCCTAACCACTGTGCCACCAGGGAAGCCCCTAGCCTTACCTCTTGCTCCTTATTATTTTCTTAGCTTTATGTTCCACTTTCCTTTGTTTTTCTCATTTTCTCATTTCTCATTTTTTCATTCCTTATCCTATGGCACAGTATCTTTTTCTCTGAGCCATCTTAAATAGGCAGGATATGCAGAAGCAAACGAACAGCCCCATTATACCTATACAGCTCTTCCTCAATTTATGATGGGGTTATGTCCCAACAATCCCAGCGTAAGTTGAAAATATTATAAGTTGAAAATGCATTTAATACATTTAACCTACCAAATATCATAGCTTAGCCTAGCCCACCTGAAACGTGCTCAGAACACTTACATTAGCCAACAGTTGGGCAAAATCATCTAACACAAAGCCCATTTTATAATAGTGTGATTTATTGAATACTGTACTGAAAGTGAAAAACAGAACTGTCGTCTGGTACGGACAGTTGTATCGGTTGATTACTCTGGCGACCACAAGTTACTGCCGCTGCCCGGCATCACGAGAAGGTCTCATACTCTACAACACTAGGCCGAGAAGAAATCAAAAGTCAAAGTTTAAAGTATGGTTTCTACTGAATGCATATCACTTTCACACCATCATATAGTCAAAAAGTCATAAATCGACCCATCGTAAGTCAGAGGCTTTTGTATTTAAACACCCAGCAGGATCCCCGTATTCTTCCCTGGCAGTAACCTAAAAATTCATCTAAGACGGACCTTATATCATGGATGAGGGTGCAAATGAGATCGGATACCCGCCACTTCCCAGAAGTTACCTGAGTCAGGGCATGAGTTGAAACTAACAGGGAAGGTGCTGAAATGAGCGAGGGCTTTGAGTAGGGGGCGTTAGTGCTGCCCGGGGTGGGGGAGGGCAGGGGAGGGCAGGGTGCTGGAAGCCTGTCCCACTTCCTATGCTGGGAGGGGCATTGGCCAGGCTCCCTGCCCCCAGGGCCGGGCCACACCCTTGGCCGTGTCCTGACTACGTTAAAGCTGGTTCTTACTGTGAACCCAGGCAGCACTCAGTGTCATCACAGAATCAGAGGCACAGTTGTGGTGGGCAGCGAAGGAGCTAAGACGAACCAAGAAGCTTTCGGACTACGTGGGAAAGAATGAAAAAACCAAAATTATTGTCAAGATTCAGCGGGTAAGTACTTTAACATGTCACTATTTTTTACTTACTTGCAAACTGATAAAACTTTACATTAAATCTGAAAGATTTAAACTCTTGTGCAGACACTTTAATCCTGCCCGTCCAGGTTTAAAGTCAAACTGTCCTCTTTATGGGGCAACAAAAACATGAAGGAAATATGGATCGATTGACAGTATCTGGAGTTTGTTTTAACTGGGGGGGAAAGGAGAGTATGCTGCGTTCATTTCGACTTTAAAAATGGGACTTACACATAACTAAAAATGTTTCTTGAAATGAAAAATCCAGCCCAGAGCACTGATCTCAAGTTTTTCTAAGTGCTGATGGTCTGTGAATGAGGCGGAGGGCTGGAGACCCGTAAGAACTCCGTGTGGAGCCGTATACCTGCAGGCTGCTTTGTTACGTGCTCTCTCCTAAATCATCTCTCTCTAGTTTGGGGGCAACAGGGTCCCCCCCACGATTATCTCTACCTCTCCCTCGCTGGACCTGCAGTGGCTGACTTGGGAATGGCTGGGACCAACACGGCACCACCCAGCCTCCACCGTGAGGGCCCAGGGCCAGAACGAAACTCCCCTCATGCTTCACTGCGGATGATCAGAAATGCATGACCTGTTTATCTTTAGCAGTCGGCAAAGGCAATTGTAAGGCGTGAGCTGTAACTTCCTGGGTCATCCTTCTAAGAACGCCTCAGTCCGCAATTTGCTGTCCCCCCGTCTTTTCAGAGGGGGCAGGGAGCTCCAGCGCGGGAACCCATCATGAGCAGCGAGGACCAGAAACAGCTGATGCTCTTCTATCACAGGAGACAGGAGGAGCTCAAGGTACCGTGTGACTCAGGGATTCTCGGCCAGCTGGCGCCTGGGGCGTTCACCCCCTCGCCCCCAGGCCTTACTCTGGGCACGGGGGTAGCTCGGGGGGCGGGGGGGGCTCTGCAGGATGTAGTGAGGGCACCTCCTGAACTTCAGCCTCACCAGGGCCGCGGGGGCCCCGCTCGGTGTCCGCCTGCCTTAGGGTCTGGAGGTGTCCCGCTTCTGGGGACGTGGGGAGCAGGGAGGTGGGTCGTGGGCTCTGCAGAACACTTTCCTGAAATGCCTCCCTGAGCAAAACACGTTTGTGTCCAGAAACTGGAAGAAAATGACGACGATTCCTGTTTAAATTCTCCGTGGGCAGATAATACTGCTTTGAAAAGACATTTTCATGGAGTCAAAGACATAAAGTGGAGACCAAGGTGAAGTTCACCAGTTGCTGAAGCTTTCTAAAATATTAGCTCGCCTTTCTTTTGGCAAAATAATAATAATAACTAAAAAGGACACCCACAGCTCTCTTTGAAAGTTGTTGAAATTTCTGGTTTTCCTAGTTGTTTTTTCAGTTTGAATTTTTAAAATAAGTTATTCAAGGTTTTAGAACTTAATAAATACATCCTCAAAAGAATCCGCCTAAACTGTTTTTATTTCAGGACGACTATCTACTAATCTGAGGTTTTTCTTTGGCAAAATAGTGAAGATATAGTTACAGACATTTTCTTCTTCCTGATTGCTTTATTTTATATTCTCATAACAGCTGTTGTATTGCAGGAGGTTCAAAGTACCTTTTCTCCCAGGGATCTGCTGTGAAACTTGGCCGTCAGTGGCCACTAGAGGCCGCCCGTCACCTCTTTACCCACATTTTTCCTGGGCCCTCCCTGTGGAACTGTCAGAGGCCCAATTCTCAATCTTGTTTCAGAGACTGACAGGGGGTCTAACTGTAGCCTTGTGTCTCCCAGCTTCAAAGGTGAAGTTCACCCCCTGGTTGAGACCTGGCTGGTCTTGTCTTCCAGGTGTAAAGGCTGCACCTGTGATGGAAGTTGGGTGGCCAAACTAGACTAACGTTGAAACTGGACAAATTCTTGTGTAGTTTCTGGGCTTTTCCTGAAAACAAATGCAGATCCTGGTAATCGATGGTTCTCCCCATGGGCTCACAAGAGCCTGCAGCTCTTGTCATGCTGAACTCGGTACCGAGGCTGGCAGATGCAAACGTTGTTGGCTCGGTGACCGTCTGGCCACAGGACACACTGGCTCACCTGTCACCCTGACTGGTTTTCTAGGACATCTTTGATTTCAAATTCTCCAACTCTTCACCTCTGCAAATGCTGACATTTCAGCAGCTCGAGTACATCTCTCAGATTGTGCAGCCAGAAGTGGCCTAGATGTCTTGTCCAGCTACGTTTGGTCTGTAGAAGACTCTTCCCCTAGTTGGAGGAAACGCGTCATGCTCACTCTGAGGAAAGGTGAAGTGACAAGGACGCTCCCTGCCCTGGTCTCCCTGTGCCCACCGCTCCTTACCCACCACGGTGCTGGGGCCCCCCGTACACGCACAGCCACGGGGATGGGGCTGGGAGCGGGGCCGGGACCCTGGGTTCCCAGACCTCATTGCACTCTGGAGGGTGAGGACCTTCCATGTGTCCCCCAGCCCTTCACACATCAGCGAGACCCACTCAGAGCGCCCTCACCTCGAGGGGAGGCCGTGGCTCCTGGCAGACACTAGTCCCCCGGGAGAGCACCCTACACAGGTTCTTCTCCAGAACCTTCTGCAGCCTGTGCTCATCTCCCCACAGTCTCCAAGTTACTTAGGGCCCCTGCACTGACTACCTGCTAACATTTCTGCTGTCCTCGAAACAGCATTTTTCTAAAGTGGCTTGTAACTGACTAAACGTCTTGATGGTACCTTATTCTTTCGATTGTCAAATTTTGTAAAATCAAGTTTGCATCTGTTTTCTTTTTGACTTTCATTATTATTTTATTTTTAGCAAAGTAGAGTTGACATAATATTCGTTTCAGGTGTAACTTTCATTGTAACTTTATTTTTTTTCATTATAATTGTACATGTCTCTGTGGAAAGCTTCCGTCCTTGAATGATATAAAGTTTGCAATAAGATCCTGTGAGTTTATTTGAGGAGCGCCCGCCCTTGTCAGTGCATAGTTTATGTGTGTGCATGACAGCCATACTTGACTTGCAGAGAACGTTAAGCCACGTGATCACAGTAGATCTTCTTAAGAATCACTATTTCCATGTCATTAGGAATTCTTTTTGACCCAATGGGATTTAAATGCTTTCTGTGGCCATGACGGGTACTCTATTGCGTCACATAATCACCGGAAATTGTTAACCAAAGGGCCACTGGCTTTTGAGTACAGAAATCACTACATTACTAACATCACACTACAGCCCTTTACTGAATACCCACGTGAAACGCACGGTCCTCTCCTCCTAACCCCTGAGCTCTATCCGTTCCGACACAGCAGCTCCTTAGAGGGCAGTACGGGAGCTGCTCCTTCCCGGCCATAAGGAAGGGGGGCAGGCAGTCCCTGGGCGACTCTGTGCTAATGTGGGTTGATTCACTTCGCATCCCCCCCCTGAGGAAGGTGGTGGTGACCTCGCTCATCTGTGGTCGCCTGGCGAGTGGGGGTACAGCCAAGGGCCACTCCCAGGACTTCCCAAGAAATCAACTTATCAGCAAAAGTCATCTTGCCGAATGGCAGGCTATGGATCAGCTTAAGTGTGCAGGCTTGGGCTTGGTGGGACTGTTTTTTTTAATCCCATACATCTGTGGATCAATATCAAGGAAACACAGTGCATGTTTTCTGTTGCCAGGCTGGGTCTGCGGTTTTGTCCTACATAACTTGTCTTCTCACACGGTTGTTTCAGGGAGACCAGGAATGCTCGTAATAAAACTTGTCACCACCCAAAACCGTTTCCACCTGCAAACCGAAACCCCCGGCAGTGTTTCTGTCACAGGATTACTTTGTTCCTTGGCAACTGCTCTGCGAAGGCTGTGTCGTCAGGCTTGAACTCAGCTGCCACAAGCTGAGAGCATGGTGGCCTTGAGCCGTTCTCCATGAAGCCTCAGGAAACTGCCTCCATCGCCCACCCTTCGTCCCAAGATCCCAGGGGTCGTCACTCTGTTCCTCCAAGTCCACTGGCCCCAGAGAGAGGGCCAGGAGAGATGTCATTGGTTCCCAAGAAAAGTTCGATACTGGATGTCAGAGTACAGAGCTGTTTCCCAGCTACCAACGTGCTAAGTGCTTTACGTGTGTTTTCTCATTTACAACCTCTCGACAGCCAAATCAGGAAGAAACTAGTGTTGTCATTTCACCAATAAGGAAGCCAACGCCCAGAAAGGTTCTTTTGCCCAAGGTGAAGCGTCTAAAAGCCCACCTGCTTGCCCCAGAATCTGCCACGAACTATATGGTAAGTTTCCACGTATACCTAAGTGTAGATGCTAAACCACGTGCTAGGGAACATCGGGGAGAGAACGTCCACGGAACACACCCCTGGGAAGGGCCCCAAGCAGGAGTGCTCTCTCCAGAGCGGGCAAGAGGCAGCCTTTGATTATTGTACTTAGTCTGAGGCCGATAGTGATGGGATTACGGGTCCTAAGACTGCTTCGGTTCACCAACCACTGAAAAACGGGAGAGACGTGAGTCCACCCATGAGATGCTTTAAGCAAATAGACACTTGGCTTGACTCTGAAACCACTGCCCAGAGCGATAAAGAGTCTGGGGTTGTGTCCCTGCTGGAGAAGGGACCCCAACCTGCTCTCAGGCCCAGCACACGTGGGTCGTAGGACACTTTGCCGTAGGATTCTGGGCCACACCAGCATGGATTCAGAGGTTATTGGATGAACAGATTCCCACAGGCCAAGTCCCAGGCTATCATTACTTTCAATAGATTGAACTCGCTGCATTCAGACCAAGAAAACGACAGCCACAGCTGTCTTGCTGTTCCAGCCACGGGACAGGATTCCAGCATTGTCATGAAATGCAGAATGGGAAGTGCCAGCAACTCCGTTTGCAGTTTTGTCACCTAAATCCCTGATCCTACAACCGTCTGTGTTGGGTGGCAGCCCTGCTCAGCAGCCCCATGACCACAGCTGTGTCCCTGCCGCTCCCCTGACCCCACCCCAGTGCGCTTGGTACATCCGCCCAAGGTACCCAACGCGTTCTGTTGCTTTTCCTTGGCTCGTTGAGAGAAGCCGTCATGCTGCAGGTGCCCAGGTGCCCTCAGCACAGGGCTAATGACGGTGAGGATGGTACCTGCGCCTTCATTCTGCCACTTCACCTGTCACATCATTTTTTGTTGTTGTTGTTTAATATTTATTTATTTATTTGGTTGCACCAGGTCTTGGTTGCAGCAGGCGGGCTCCTTAGTTGCGGCTCACCAGCTCCTTAGTTGCGGCACTCAGGCTCCTCGGTTGTGGCATGTGAACTCTTAGTTGCGGCATGCAGGTGGGATCTAGTTCTCCGACTGGGGATCGAGCCTGGGCCTCCTGAATTGGGAGCATGGAGTCTTCTCCACCACGCCGCCAGGGAAGTCCGTGTCGCATCATTATGAAACAAGACAAACCCGGCCTACGAGAGGGTGACTGCAGCGCAATAAATGCCACGGGCCTCCTCTATCCCCTCCTCCCCGCTTGCCTACTCTCGCCTCCCCCAGCCCCACCCCCAGACAAAGTAGGCGGGCATAATAGCAGCATTATCCTTCCGTTCTCATTACTCATTTCGCGTCTCTATTTGCATTGTGCTGGCCCAGGTCCCATAGGCTCAGAGCAACTGTATGTTTCAGTGGTAAGTCAGCAAAATACAAGATGCACTCAAAGCTCCTACTGGGAATTCCCTGGTGGTGCAGTGGTTAGGACTCCCCTGGTCGGGGAACTAGGCTCCCACAAGCTTTGTGGAGGTGGGGAGTGGCTCCTGCTATCAGAATCCTGTGTTGTAACTAAATCACTTATTGTAAAATAAAGGAGATGGAGGTAAAACTACTAAGGGCATTAATATGCAAATCAGAACCCCCAAACTGAGAGCTGCTCTGAGTTTAACTCTTAGACCTTCACGAAAGGAGCTCAGCTCACGTGAACAGGGGTCCACCTTTTCTTGCAACTATTTCCAGGTCTGAAAACGCTTGGCATTTCTAGAGGTAACTTATCATTGAACTGAGGAGAGAGGTTTCCAGTGGCACAGCTGTTAATTTTTCCCTGGGAGATAAATCTGATTTAAGTTATTGAATATAGGATTTTATTAGCTTTACGCTAAAGGAAGTCAAAAATTGGTGCACATGTCTAGAAAATAAATGTCACAAATTGTTAGCAAATGTAATTTAATCTAATAAAGTTCAACTGAAGCTGTCTGTATTAGAAATTTCACCCTGAGCTGAGATGGAGGAAAAGGAAACATTACCTGGCCTAAAATAGCAATTTGTTAAAAACAGAGAAAGAAAGGGAGAGAGAGAGAGAGAGAGAGAGAGAGAGAGAGAGAGAGAGAATTTCGGAGTGTGTGGACATCCCATGCTTGTTGAAACAATTAAGACTGAGCAATTGGGCATTTTTCTTTTTCTCAAAGCAATACGTTTCCTATAATGCTTCAGAACGGACTACCATGGTTAGAATCTACCCCTCTGAGCGGCTTGTAACTCAGTCTTTGTTTGCATGTCTGTCCCCTGAACGGAGAGCTCTTGGCGGCAGAGACCCTATTTTACTATATTTTGACTCTTTCCCCAAAAAAGCAAGTATTCTGACACTTCCCCCGACCTTTCTAAAGAAGGTGAAGCAGATGTGGAGTGAACAGACATCACTACCATCTTAATTCAAGAGCTGCTTTGCCTTTTTCCTCATTGGCTATCAAAAGGGGCGATGGGGCCAGAGTCGGGCAAGGCGGGGTAGGGGGGATGTTAATTCTTTGCAAGTCTATGCCTCGGGGTCAGTGATAAGCTTCTGCAGTCACCACCCTCCGCCAGGCTGTCTGGTTTTGCCTGGAAGATGCTACTGCTCCCACACACTGTGGCTGGATGTGGACTTTCCTGGTACAGGATGCAGTTTGGGGATAGCGCTCAGCGCATAACGGAGTGCTCGGTTTACAACCTACTGTGCGTGCCTTTGTCACCACCCAATTTTCGGCCTGGGGACAGTCCACCGTGAAAGCCAGCCTTACAGCTTTTGTGACTGGGGAAGCAGTGACAGGATCAGCCTTTCACCTTCGGAGACGGGTCTTCAGCAGCGCGGGAAGTTCTATCATCACACAGAGCGCACCGTATGTAATAGATCATCTACATTTTTTTAATGAAAACATTTTAGGGACAAACATTTACAATGGATCGGTTCCACCCAGCACATCTTGAAATGGGGCACACAGGTTCTTTTTGTTCTTGGAGGCCTCCTCCAGGCCTGTGTTTCTCCAAAGGGCCGTAGAAATGCTACCAAATAGAAAATGTACCAAATATTCGTAGAACATTTTCAAATAGAAGAGAAATGTCTCTGGGAAGCTTCCTGCTGCGTATGTGGAGCAGAGATGTGTAGACACCCACCCTACCCTCAACCCACGGATGTATCTTCCAAGAGGGGGATGAGGCACCCTTCCCCCGGAGACGGTTTGGGGGCCTGGACCCTCCTTTGACCCAGCAGTGTCAGATATGCTGCAGGACAATTGTTCCTCTAGAGCTTTCTTCACTCCGGCTGAAATCTGGTCCTGTCTTCCTAAGGCCGCCTCACCTACCTCACATCTCTGCACTGTCCCTCCCTGAGGTCAAGTGGCCACTTCTGGTCACCTGTCATAGCTCCTGGTGAGGGGAAGCCCTACCAGCCAAGGCCCAGGGAACCCAGAGTGGCTTCCAATCAGAACCCAATTATCAGGGTTTCTTTACTTTTTAAAATGCCTATTTAACTCTAAAAATAATATGTGCTTAGTTTTTAAAATTTGGGGGGGGGGAAGGGGGAAAGAGTAAAGAAGGAAATTTAAAATAATTCTAATACCACCCTCCAGGGAGAGGGTGTTAACTTTTTTTATCATGAAAATTGAAATTTATCATGAAAGTACAAAAAATAAAAATTAAGATAACCCCCCAAGTACACAACCACTTAACTTCAAAAGTGATCAATGTTTTGCTAATCTTGTTTCCTCTGTCCTCCCAATGCCCCCCTACTCAGGTCTTTCAGAGAAACTTCCAGACATCATTTCACTTCATCTGTAACTTTCACTGCGTCTAACAGATTTGCACATAGAAGATTCACAAAGAAAATTTTAAAATTTCCTGAAGTATACAAATACAAATGACATTGTCTGATCACAGTGTAAAAAAAAAAAAAAACCTAGAAATTAACATCTAAACCACCAAAAGGCCCTCATCCTGTAAATTAAACGCATACTGTTAAGCTACTCTTGGCAGAAAGAAGATTTTTCAGAACAAAGTTGCATAATTTGTAGAAAGTAATGATAGTGAAAGAAGAACATTACAGAATTTATGTGATTCTACTAAAACAGAATCTAGAAAAATATATAGAATTAAATACCAGAAATCATAAAAATGAAAATAAATCAATTACACATCTAAATAAGGAACTAGAAAAGGACCAACAGAGTAAACCAAAGAAAGCAGAAGGAAGGAATTAATGAAGTTCAAACCAGAAATTTAATGAGTTGTAAAAGAGTGTGTAACTAATACATCAAAAAAGTGGTAGTTTGAAAAATCAACAAAATTGGAAAATGATTAGCTGGCATAATTTAGAAAAGGAAAACCACAAATACACAATGTAAGAATGACAAGAGGGATTTCCCTGTCGGTCCAGTGTTAAGATTCCTCGCTTCCACTGTGGGGGAGGGGGGTGGGAACGGGTTTGATCCCTCGTCCCGGGAACTAGGATCCTGCATACTGTGCGTTGCGGCAAAAGAAAAAAGAAAAAAAGAAATGACAAAAATAAGTGAACAGAAGAATTTTTAAAACTAAGATAATATTTTGTACTAGTTTAGGCAAATAAATTTGAAAACAGATGAAATGGATAAATTTTTAGGAAAATAAAATGCACCGAAATCAACCCAAGTAGAGATAGAATATGTGCACAGACAACTTCTATAGAAGACAGAAAACTCTAAATTCACACATACAGAATCCCCAAGGTATGAAACCTTTAAAGACCAATTAATTGCAAATTTGCATAAACCTTTATAGAGCATAGAAAAAGAATGTAAGCTTCTAAGTTACTTTTATAAAGCTAATATAATATTACTATCACAATTGACAAAGACAGTCCTATATCAGTAATAAATATTAAGACAAATTTTATTTATTTATTTATTGGCTGCATCAGGTCTCAGTTGTGGCATGCGGGATCTTTCATTGTGAGGTGTGGGCTCTTTGTTGCAGTGCGTTGGCTTCTTTCTAGTGGTGGCGCACGGACTCCAGAGTGCATGGGCTCTGTAGTTGTGGCTCGTGGGCTCAGTAGTTGCGGCACGTGGGCTCAGTAGTTGCGGCACGTGGGCTTAATTGCCCCACGGCATGTGGGATCTTAGTTCCCCAATCAGAGACTGAACCGGCGTCCCCTGCATTGCAAGCAGATTCTTAACCACTGGACCACCAGGGAAGTCCCAAGGCAAAATTTTAAAATAAAAATATAAGGAAATTGAATCAAAAATGCATTAAATATGATATTTCACAACCCAGTGGGATTTATTCCAGAATTAGAAGGATAGTTTAATATTAGGAAATCTACCATTTAACGGAGCGAGGACGAAAATCACATGATCATGTCCATAGATGCCTACAAGGCATTTGACAAAATTCAACTCCCAGTTGACTCCGGCTGTAAACCACAAACCACACTGTACAGATGATTTGCATCCTGCCACACTTCATCATGCTCTTAGACATTCTTCCAAAGCATGACAAGGATGAGGTTCCAAGGGGGTGCTCTGGACCCCCCTCCCCCTGGGGAGGCTGAGTATGGAGGGTGAGGTGGAGGAGCTCAGGTCAGACAAGGAAGCAGGGTCGACCGCAAATGTGCAAGCAGTTGAGGAGGAAACAAAGACCCACAGTCCAATATCAAGCTGGCAGGTTTGGTGTCTTCCAAGGTCTCTGTGCTTGGCTTGCACGTGGCCACCTTCTCTCTGTGTCCTCATGGTCCTTCCGCTGTGTGTGCACATCCCTCATGTCTCTTCCTCTTCCTATAAGGACACGAGTCTTATTGGATTAGGGCCTCACCCTTATGACTATGGTGTAAGCCCTGAAAACTAGGTTTTCTCTTTTTTGTAATGCAAGTGCCAGATTTAAGCTTGGATTGAATAAACACATTGCCAGCCACGGGACTAGATAAAGAGTCAGGCCACCTTCCCCCACTAAGCCTCCTTTGTTTTAGAGATCTTCATTGACTTCAATAACTGACGACTTTGGGCCACTTGTTTTTTCTTTTCCCTTCCTTTAAATTCCTGCTCTTATGTTTTGAACTCGGCAGTAGTGAGCCCATGAAACCCTAGGCCCCCACCCTCACCCCTATAAAAGGAGAACCCCGGGCCTGTGCTCATGGGCTCTCTACCCACAATCTCACGGTGTGACCCCAGGTGTGCCGTGTAATTTCCGGGTCCTGTAAGGAATACATATTTTTTTCAGTTTCCTGATGGTTATTGCAGTTTGATCTCACACCGACTGTGTTAAATGTTTACAAGGATCGGAGGACTGAAGCCTATTCTCTGGAGGAAATAAAGAAAATACGTTTGGAGAAAAAAAAAAGATTATGATTGTGTCTTGCAATCATAATAACCACAAGGGCTTGTCCAGCCACAACATTGGTTATTAGCAGGCTGAGACTGGCACACAACAATGACCTCATTTAACCTTGTCTCCAAATGCGGTCACATTCTAAGATGCTGAGGGTTAGGGCTTCGCCATATGAGCTTTGGGAGGACACAGATCAGTCCATAGAGGCTCTGTCATTTAAGAGCCACCAGGCTTTGGATAATTTTATTAACATTATAGGCTTCAGTCTCCTCCTCTATAAAAGGGAATAATAACATTGCCTATTTCATCCATTAGGACTACAGTTGGCTGCATGTACCAGTGACATAATCACAGTAACTTGGCCAAATAGAGGTTACATTTTTCTCAGGATCCAACCACTTGATCCAAATCTGTCCTGGTCAAAATTGAGATCTGGCATCTCCATGTGTTTCTGATGCTTTGACGTTGGGCCTTTTCTGGCCCTGGAGGGACTGCCCCTCCCAGCATTAGCTGATTCCTAGAGACAGCAAACAACTCACCTGGGAGCACACCTCTTGTATACAAACCAACCAATCCAGAGGCAGGCAGTTCAGGGTTGGGGCAGCTGAAGACCCAGGCTCCTTCTGGCTTCCTGCTCCATTATCCATGGCTTGAAGCTTTCTTCTTCATGCTTGGAAGTTGGCTCTCATGCCTCTAGCACCCAACTTTTTTTTTTTTTTTTTTTTTTTTGCGGTACGCGGGCCTCTCCTGTTGCGGAGCACAGGCTCCGGACACGCAGGCCCAGCGGCCATGGCTCATGGGCGCAGCCACTCCGCGGCATGTAGGATCTTCCCGGACCGGGGCACGAACCCATGTCCCCTGAATCGGCAGGCAGACTCTCAACCACTGCGCCACCAGGGAAGCCCTCTAGCACCCAACTTTTATATTAGGCCGGAGGACAGGGGAGGGGCAAAAGGCAAGAAGCTGCAATGTGGATGCCACTTGTGTCTGCTCCCTCCTGGAAAGCCTCCTAGGACCTCTTTCCTTTATATCACATTGGCTAGAACTGGTTGTTTCATCAATGTTAGCTATTAAGGAGTATGAAGTGGTCAGTGTTTTAGCCAGGGGCATTGCTACCTGAACAAAATTGGAGTTCTGCTAGTAAGGAAGAAAGGGAAAGTGAATATTAGATAGTTAACTACTCATATCTGCCGTACCTAACCTCAGGGTTGTTGAAGGATTCATTGAGATAGTTTGTTTGAAGCAAGACAAATGAATAGTGGTGATGATATAAAACTTAGCCATGAATTCAACATGTGAGGTCCAAAAACATCAAATGTGTAAAATGTAGGATTGCATTACTGCAAGTCCAACAAAAGGAAAATGGCAAGGCTGGGCAGCCAACCGGCTGAGCATCTCGGGGTCCAACTACTTGATCCAAATCTGTCCTGGTCAAAATTGAGATCTGGCATCTCCATGTGTTTTCTGATGCTTTGACTTTGAGCCTTTGCTGGCCCTGGAGGGACTGCCCCTCCCAGCGTTAGCTGATTCCTAGAGACAGCAAACAACTCACCTGGGAGCACACCTCTTGTATGCAAACCAACCAATCGAAAGCCCACCCCAGTGACCTCCCTTACTGAGCTATCCCAGGACTCTCACATTCAAGACCACTTATCTCCCTGCCCTAATCACCCAGGGCTAGGTACCGGACAGCCCTACCCTCCAGAGCTTGCTTGAATTATTCAAACTAGCCAGTCTCAAGCCTGCTTACCCTGCCTAGCCCATTCCTTCCAGTTAAACCACAGTAAAGGCTCTGTTCACATTCCCGCTGCACTCCCTCCATCTCCTGACCGACCCTTGTGCTTCCCCGTGTGGCCCTGCGTGGGGCGGTGTGCCCCTCCTCTTAGGAACTGGGAGTAACAAGCTGTCTTTTCAGCAGCAGTTGTCTCCTGATCTGCTGCCTTCACTACCCCCAAATAATAATAAAACCGAGGGCTTCCCTGGTGGCACAGTGGTTGAGAGTCCGCCTGCCGATGCAGGGGATGCGGGTTCGTGCCCCGGTCCGGGAAGATCCCACATGCCGTGGAGCGGCTGGGCCCGTGAGCCATGGCCGCTGAGCCTGCGCGTCCGGAGCCTGTGCTCCGCAACGGGAGAGGCCACAACAGTGAGAGGCCTGTGTACCGCAAAAAAAAAAAAAAAAGAAAAGAAAAAAGAAAAAATAATAAAACCGATGTTTTAACAGTAAGAGAATAACACAAAAATATAGGCAAGTACAGGCAGTTCAACTGCGCACGCCTGGAGGCGTGGCTGAGATCCTGGCGCTCAACTTGGCCTCAGGTGGACTACCTGCCTCTGCCCAGCTCTGAAGGCGCCACTTCTCCCATCGATACAGGATGCACAGGAAGCAAGCGGACGCTGGCCCCTGCCTCCGGGCGTGGCCCTTCTTGGCAGTTCTTCCCCACATCACTATCTGACCCCTGCCCCACTGCCCAGTCCCCGTGCACCCCACCCTGGTCACGAGGCTGTGGGGTGCAGCGACTGGACCTTTGGATTCCCAGAGTGTATGCTCTATCTGAACCCATATTTGGGGAACAGAGCGGGGAAAAAAGGCTGCTAAGTTTAGAATCTCAAAGAAAGGTTCACAGCCTGTGAACCCAGATGCATTCTGGCTGTTTCAGTAAAAGGAAGTTTATATAAAGCTGTGGGAAATATAGCACTTCCTTGGATACAGACACAGCCCAGTTACATATGAGCTCAAGATTTTGCCATCGTGAGAAAGAGTTTCAATAGCTGGAGACCAAGCAGACTCCCAACAGGAGCGTGTGGGGGCCAAGTGAGGTCAGACGGAATGGGCTGGTTCTCAGAGGCCCCGGGTCCTCGGCTTTGGGGAGCCAAGTGCTCCCCAGAGTGAAGGAGCTTGGCTGGGCGTGGGGAGGTCATCATAAAGCAGGCCCACGGGGATAACTGGAGCAGCACGACATACGTGGTGCAGAATCTCCAAAGGTCACCTCTGAAGCGAGACTCTCTGAGTGCCTGGCCAGCTGTCCCGAGAATTGTGAGGTTTTCCAGTCTCGCTGGTGGAACAGGCACCTCTGATCCTTGGAGAGCTCGGGATGCAGCTTCTGCTGGTCCTCGCCTGTTTTACCCACCCCCCTACCCCAGCCTCGATGGTTCCCTCACGAGCACATGTGATGAGCTCTCAGCTGCCTTCTCGAGGGGCCTCTGCTCACCCCTGGGTTCTCTCTCCCTGTGCACCCCTCTCATCCCCGACAGTCTGTCCCGGGGACTCTGGCCACCTTGGTGTCCCTGGATGCTCAGCTCCATGTCTTCAACTCAGGTCAGCCACGGCCCACCCCCCTGCCCCCGGGGCTGCCCCTGCCTATGCTACCCCCAAGGCAGTGAGTGGGGCAAGCACTGCCCCTCCTTGCCTCGTGTCCAATGTCTTGAAGACGTTGTTTCACATACTTTTTAAGGTTTTTGTTTGTTGCAGGTGGGAGGGTAAATCTAGTCTCTGTTCTCCATTTTGGCCAAAAGCAGAAGTCTCAGGATACTCTTTTAAATCAAATATTATGCTCACTATAGATCTGCAGTCATTAAAATACCAATGTTTAAAGAATTAAAATAGGGCTTCCCTGGTGGCACAGTGGTTGGGAGTCCGCCTGCCAATGCAGGGGACATGGGTTCGTGCCCCGGTCCGGGAAGATCCCACATGCCGCGGAGCGGCTGGGCCCGTGAGCCATGGCCGCTGAGCCTGCGCATCCGGAGCCTGTGCTCCGCAATGGGAGAGGCCACGACAGTCAGAGGCCCACGTACCGCAAAAAAAAAAAAAAAGAAAGAAAGAAAGAAAGAAAGAAAAGAATTAAAATAAAGCACATCAATCACTGGAAAGTATACTAAATATGATTTGGTTTAGGGTGATCAAGAAGGTGACTGGGGGCATATAGTGTTTTATGGTCTCTGAATTGGACCACTGCCTCTAATTTCTCTCTGCTCTTTTTTTTTTTTTTTTTTTTTTTTGCGGTACGCGGGCCTCTCACTGCTGTGGCCTCTCCCGCTGCAGAGCACAGGCTCCGGACGTGCAGGCTCAGCGGCCATGGCTCACAGGCTTAGCCGCTCCATGGCATGTGGGATCCTCCCGGACCGGGGCACGAACCCGTGTTCCCTGCATCGGCAGGCGGACTCTCAACCACTGCACCACCAGGGAAGCCCAGAAACTGGTATTTTTTTAAGCCATTACTCTCTTGGGTTTTTCTGCTTCTCAAAGCTGAGCCTAATTCTAACTAAACCACGTAGGTTATCGCTCCCTGAAGCCCAACTCAAAAGTGCGTAGCCAGGATTTGACCCCAGGTTTATCTAAATCTGAACCTATGTTCTTCACTGCTTTGCTCTATCCTCTCCAGCTTGGCAGGGTGGAGGGAGGGCCCACATCAATGGGGCAGGAGTACAAGGTACTCCTCACACTTGGGAAATAATCAGTAATGGTTGTTTGGGTGACCAGGAAATGTGATGCCCGCCCCTAGTTTATATCCTCTTTATCAGGGCTGCCGTTCACAGCTGTTCAGGTTGTACACAGCACAAATGGTCCTGGCTGTGTGGGTGCTGAGACTGAGCATGGAGCTGCATCTCCCCAGAGACAGTACCTTTTTCTTATTTTTTTAATTGTCACAGAGGCAACATCTGGGCCAGTGGGGGCCCTGAACCTGACCCAGCTGAGACTCCTCCTACATGGGTGGCTTACTGAGCCTGGGGAAGCTGGGCCATGCATGGACACTTGTAATAACTGGTCTGAACTCATGAGAGATGGACCGAGTCCTGAACGTGACTTTCTGTGACACTGTCAAAGAACCTGCAGAGATTAGCTGGGTGTCAGAGTAGAGACAGACAGGGATCCCATAGTGCTGGGCCCTCATCCCTGGCACAGTGAACTAGAGTGGACCCCTGTTGAATTGGCCAGGAGACAAATTTAACATCTTCTTTTTACCATTTAAATAGCACCTTCCTGTGCCTCCCACCTTCAGGCTGCTCTGGGGGAGGCAGAAATCACCCTTATACCCACCACGTCTGGGCGCTGTGCTTGCATATGCTTACCCAGCATAGCTTGTCCACAGATCCCAGCACCAGACACATGTATGTCTCCTGGTTCTTCCTGAACCCATGACCTTGATCTTCTTCCTTATACTACAGCAGTGTAACTGTAACAAAGCCAGCCATTTGCCTCCCAGGTGCAATTCTTTCCTTTTCTCTTAGCGAAAGAGCATTTTTTTTTAAAAAAAGCTGGACACAGTGCTGCCAACTAAAACACTACATCCCCCAATATTCTTCACATCTAGAGGTAGCCATAGAAGAAAACGTTGGAGAGAGCCATTAAAGTGAAGAGGTGGAGGTAGTAGTGGAACATCTCTTTAGAAGTGATGTCTTCTTCTTCTCTTTTCTGTCACCTGGAATGCAGTGGTAATGGCTGGAGCTCCAGCAATCATCTTGGACCATGAGACGACCTTGGAAAAGGAAGCCACCTGTGGCAGAGCAACGAAGTAGAAGCAGCCTGGGTCTGTGACACCACGGGCCACCGTACCACTCAGGAAGGGCTGTGTGTGTTCTTCTCTACAGGTTAAGTCACTGCTTTCAGGATTAGGTTACTGGCAGAGGAACCCAATCTAATTGGTATAGCCACACAACCCATCTCCATCTTCCTCTTACCTCACAGTGGCCCCATTCCTGCAAGGCTTAACAATGGAAACAAGAGAAACCAGAGTCAGAATTGATAAAGTTGCCTCGGGCTGTGGAAAATCGAGATGCACTGAGCCAATGCTTTGTGCTGGAGTGTTGAAAGACTGAAGGGCACTTGCCTGCCAGAGGAAAACAGAGGAACACTTCCAAGAGTCTTCCCAAGTTCCACACTCAAAAGAAGACCCGAGCAAGGTGCTTCAGTGCTCGACTGTCAGATAGACAAACGTGGGAATCGCTCATCCCTCCTGGATCAACATCTAATCTGGCAACTTCTATTTTTCCTCTACTGAGCATTTTCTGCTGGCAGTTTTGAAGTGGTAAGTCACCATTGCAAGCACCATTTGGCCATTTAACTGAGAGAGGTAGAAACAATGAGAGCCGATCACTGAGTGGGTGACTATGGGGGGAGGATGGCGAGTTACTTCTGAATCGAAAGAAAAATCTTTACATCTCCAGAGCTGGGGCAATTGAGCATCGCCCCTCTTCTGCAGACATGTGTCAGTTTAGGCTTTTTTGGTGCTTGCTTGTGCTGGTAGCAGGCAGAGGAGCTTGGGTGAAGATCACAGGCTCATGTTCAAATCCTGACACCACCTCTTGCTGGCTCTGAAATCCAAACAAGTTACTTTACCTTTGTCTGCCTCAGTGTCCTCATCTGTAGAATGGGAATGATAATACACCTAACTTCATAGGGCTGTTATGAAGACTAAATGAAATACTCCCTGTAAAAACACTTAACGTGGCACAGAGAAAGAGTTCCAAAATTTTCAGTTATGTTCACAGTTTCAGGAGATGTGATTTGAGGACAGTCAAACCCTCCAGAACCAAGTGATAATTGAGTTCTCCTGGATCGAGGGAGGTGACGGACCCAGCATATCATGGCCTCAATCTTCGGACACAGCCTTCCCAGGAAAGACGTCTGTCAGGTTTGGGTGCAGCTGGGGTTCTCTCATGGTGCCTGCCACAGGTCAAATTTTAATGGCAAGTTGTTTAATGAGGAACTTCACTAGAATGTAGAGGGTCCCAGGCCCCTGTAATCTGCTTGGGGACCATTCTGGCTGGTCCCATCATGCCTTTTATTCCTGTTTTTGATGGTCCCGAGAGGCCCAAGACTCCTGGGTCTCCCATCCAGACCCCTACCATTTGGCTCTGGAGAGCCTGCGGTACATCCACAAAATTCCCTCATATGTTCAACGCCCCCTTCAGTGTCTCCTTCTCTCTGTTGCATCGAAAGCCTGACTGTCTCCTGAGGCCCACTCTCTGTGCAGCCTGTGAAGTGGGGACCGGTTTCTCCTCAATCCCCCAATTCCCAGATGGCTGTGGGTCGATATCCTCCTGGCTGTTCTAGATCATAGTCCTCTCTCCTCCCTCAAAACCCTGCCTCTGACACTTCTTCAACCCCTCGGGGTCTTCGTACAGCTCTGTTTGCTGCCGCTTCACCACCCCTCCATCTGAACACCCCCCCACAGACCTCAGGGCGCCTTTAAACCACCACAGCAGGCCCAGTCAGCTCCCACACTCGGCCCTCTCCCTTGGGAACTTTGTTTGGCAAAACCCCAACCGTTGTTGAAAACAACATTCCAGCCCAGCGTGATGGAGAGAACACCATGGTCACGGTCGCAGGGAGGGCACCCCTGGTCCTTAGGTTCTCCCCTTAGGCACCCATGTCACGTCTCCTCTCTCGCCAGGTCTCTGCCCTCCTCCCATCCTCTCTTGCCTCCTAATTCACAGAGAAAACAGAAGCCCCTATCAGAGAGACAGTCCGCATGCTCCCGCCACCACTTCGCCCCCACCTGGCATCTGCCCCCATTTCAGGGGACAAACTGTCCGGGCTCCCGCCAAGGCCAGGGCCTTGCTCCCCGCCTGGGACACAGCTCTGGCCGACCATCCCTCTGCTCCACATCACCATATGCCCTACAGCGTCATCCATCCCGTTAATCTGTAATTACGTAATGGTCCCCATCTGAAAACAGATCCTCTCTGTCCGCACAATGAATTTGGTGTCAGAAGCGTCTCTTCTCTTTTTTGATTCCTCAATTGAAAAAAAAATTTTTTTTTTTAAATTTCTCCTTCCATTTCTGTTTTTATTTTTTGACTATCTGATTCTAGGTTTTCTTTTTGTTATTTGTCCAAATGAGTCTTGTGCTTTGTAGTTGGTTTTAGGGGAAGAATTTTCATCTACCGAAATGTTTTAATTTGCATTTTCTGTTTACTTTTTTAAAAAATATTTATTTATTTGGCTGTGTTGGGTCTTAGTTGCGGCACGCAGGATCTTTTGTCACGGCGCGTGGGCTTGTCTCTAGTTGTGGCGTGTGGGCTTAGTTGCCCTGCCGCATGTGGGATCTTAGTTCCCTGACCAGGGATTGAAACCGCATCCCCTGAGTTGGAAGGCAATTGGTAATCCATGAAATGGAGGATACTTCCTCATCATGCTAAAGAATAAAGAGCAGCTAATGTCATTTATTTATTTATTTATGGCTGTGTTGGGTCTTTGTTGCTGCGCACGGGCTTTCTCTAGTTGAGGCGAGTGGGGGCAACTCTTCGTTGGGGTGTGCGGGTTTCTCATTGCGGTGGCTTCTCTTCTTGTGGCGCACAGGCTTCAGTAGTGTGGCACGTGGGCTCAGTAGTTGTGGCTCGCGGGCTCCAGAGTGTAGGCTCAGCAGTTGTGGCTCACGGGCTTAGTTGCTCCACGACATGTGGCATCTTCCCGAACCAGGGATTGAACCCATGTCCCCTGCATTGGCAGGAGGATTCTTAACCACTACGCCACCAGGGAAGTCCCATCAGCTAATGTCATTCTTAACCTTGACATATGTGACCAACACTTCCCAAGTGAGTCCTCAGAAAAGGGGATCTGGTGTTTTCATTTTAAAAATAGTATCATGGCGTATTAGTTAGAGTAATGTGACAAAAGCCAACATTTCAGAGGTTTAATACAATAGAAATGTATTTCTTGCTTCTGTAATAGTCCCATGTGGATGTTCTAGTTGGTGGACAGTATTTTTCCGCTTGGTGGTTCAGTGACTCATTGATGGATTCCTTCCACCATGTGGGCTCTACCATTTCCCAGGGCCTTGAAGTTGGCTTCCAGCTAATAGAGAGGAAAAGAGAAAGTGGAGAATGCACACCCTCTTCTCACTTTCCTGGATGCACACTTCACTTCTGTTCACATTCCGACAGCCAGAGCTAGATTTACAGACTTCACCTATCGGTGAAATGTGCGTGCGTGAGACCAGGTCGGGGATGGGAAGTTGCCCCAAGTGGGGGATAGGCATTCTTGTTTATAGTTGGCAGGAGCTGAAATTAGGACCACCCCGATGAAGGGCATTTTGGTAAATATCTATCAAATTTTAAAGTATACCTATCCTTTTACCTCATAATTCCACTTCTAGCAATTTTTCCTACAGATATAGTCACAAATGTGTGTAGATTTACGTTTTGAGGATATATTTATTGTATTTGTTTCTTGTGGCTGTTATAAATTACCACAAACTTGGTGGCTTAAACAACAGAAATTTATTATCTCACATTTAGGAGATAAAGTCCAAAATTGGTGTCACTGAGCCAAAATCAAGGTGTCAGCTGGTCCGCACTCTCTGAAGACAAGTCCTTCCTTGCCTCTTCCGGCTTCTCATGGCTGCCAGCCTCCCAGTTTCTTCTTCTGTCTTCACATCACCTTCTTTCTGTGTGTGCCTTCTTCTCTTCTGTCTGTACCAAATCTCCCTCTGCCTCTCTAAGGACACATATGATTTCACTCAGATACGGGTTTCCCCCCACTATCCAAAAGTAAAGCATTGCTATGAAATCTTCCGCAAGCCAAACTGGCATAAAGTAAAGAAGCAATTACCTTAGGACACATCTTGGTAATGAATGCACAAGGTAAATTGGGCACAGATGCTCAGACAGTTCAAAGCTCTGGCGGCTTGATGCTGAGATGCTGAGTGGGGTTCCTAGGGAAGGAGCTTGGTGGTACCACTCTAGCTGCTCAGGATGACTACCTCTATAACAGCTCACTGCAAAACAAATGCTGAATGCTATTTTTCAATTTTTGCCTTTTTTTCATATAAATGAAAATCCTCTTCGAAATTCTCTTGGTTAGCAAAAACAGGTACTAACGTAGGTCTTTAGTAAAAGTGAAGTGGCCTAAAACGAACTTTCAAAAAGTGGGCGATAGATGTAATCTAGGGTCATCTCTTCATCTTGAGTCTTAATCACATCTGCACATTTTCCCCACATAAAGTAACACTCCCAGGTTCCAGGAATTAGGACTTGGTATGTTCGGGTGGCCACCGTTCAGTCTACTACACCTAACAGCACTGTAATAGCAAAAGGTTGGAAGCATCTTGAATGTCCATCAAAAAGGAATGGATGGATAAATTGTTGTACATCCACATAGTGGAACACCTGCAACCACTATGAGGAGCAAGGACATGATATGTGTACTGACAGGGGATAGAAAAATCAAGATACAGAACTATGTGTATGCACTCAACCATTTGTTTAAAAAGAAGAATAAATACATAAATGCTCATATACTCATAGACTGTTTGTGGAAAAATCACAAGAAACTGGTAACTGTGACCACTTGTGGTTAAAACTGTCGAGAGGAGGGGGATGGGATGGGAGGAGTCACGCTTTCACTATATGCACTTTTGTACCTTTTGAAGCCACCTATCCAAATAAACAGTTGTAGTACACCATGCTCGTAGCATCATCGTTCACAATAGCCAAAAGGCAGAAGCAACCCAAGTGTCCATCAAGGAATGAATGGATAAACAAAATGTGGTCTACCCATACGATGGAATATTATTCAGCCTTAAAAAGGAAGCAAACTCGGACACAGGCTACAACATGGATGAAACTTGAGGACATTCTGCCAAGAGACATGACTCAGACTCAAAAGGACAAATACTGCATAATTCCACTTATATGAGTTTCCCAGAGTAGTCAAAGTCAGAGGCAGAAAGCAGAGTGGTGGTTGCCAGGGGGCTGCGGGGGTGGGGGGAGGAATGCAGAGTTAGTCTTTAATAGATACCGAGTTTCGGTTTTGCAAGATGAAAAGAGTTCTGGTGGTGGACGGTGGTGATGACTGCCCAAAAATATACTTTATACTCCTGAACTGTACACTTGAAAGTGGTGAAAATGAAAAATTTTCTGTGTTATATATTTTACCACAATAAAAAATAAAGGAAAAAATTTAAAAGTCAGTTGTAGAAGTACAGTAAATAACATGGGAAGATAGTTGTAATGTATTGTTGCCACAAAGTGGCTTACCGAAATTATATATAAATGTGACTGCATTTATGTAACAAATTAATTAAATAAAAAATTTAAACAGCATATTAAAAAATCCTCTCTTGACCTCCCATCCTTCTCTAGCTATTGTCTCCCCTTCTCTGCTTTCCTTTATAGCGAAGCACCTTAAAATCATTGTCCACACCTGCTGTTCCCTCGCATTTTCTCTTGAACCTACTCCAGGTGGGCTCTGGTCCACACAGCATCACGGAAGTGGCTCTTGTCACACCGCCGTTGACCTCCATGCTGTTGGAAATAGAGTCTTTGCAGATATAATCTAAATTAAGGACCTCGAGACAAGATCATCCTGGATTATCCAGGAGGGCCCTAAATCCAATGACGTGTCCTTTTAGAGACACACAGAGAAGGAGACATGGAGAGAAGGGAAGGGCATGTGAAGAGGGAGACAGAGACTGGAGTGATGCAGCCACAAGCCAAGACCACATGGAGCCACCAGAGGCAGGAGGAGGCCAGGGAGGATCCTCCCCTACAGGCTTCAGAGAACACAGCCCTCGCAACCCCTGCATTTCTGGCTTCTAGGGTTGAGAACTGTCAGAGACTAATTTCTGTTGTTTTAAGCCACCTAGCTTGTGGTATTTGTTACAGCAGCTGCAGGAAATGGATCCACAACCCAAAGCCAAAGTCCTTCTCAGAGGTCTACATGGCCCTAACTGACCAGCCCCTGCCCTCCCCCAACCCGACTCCACCACCCTGACCTCCTGCTCTCCTTCAAACAGGCTGAGCATGTTCTCTTCCTCGGGGCCTTTGCACTCACTCTGCCTCTTCTGGGAGCCCTCTTCCCTCTGTTTTGTGGCTTGTTCCTTCACTTCCTTCTGGCTTGTGCTCAAATGCTACCTTATTAGTGAGACCTTCCCTGACCATTCTTATAAAATAACATCCCAAGGTCTCTTCCTCCACCTTATTCTGTTTTATTTGTCCCCATAGCATTTATCACAAGATGGCCTACTGTGGGTTACTTAGAACGTAAGATCCATGCGGGTGAGGTGTTTTCTGTTTTGTTCACTCCCTAGAACAGCACTCAGCACAGAGTAAGCCCTCATATTTTTTAAAAGTCCTTATCTGATCAAGGTCTAACATTCGAAATACATAAAGAGCTCTTAAAAGTCAACAATAAGAAAATAAGTTTATTTTGCCAACTAAAAATAGGTAAGAAATCTGAACGGACACCTCACCGAAGAAGAGATGGCAAATAAAACAAAAAAACCACAATTATTGAATGAAGAAATGAATGGAATTTAATAAACTGGGACATTTTCTATTTTCTCAAGGAACTTGTCTGGGTCCTTTTTTAAAAAAGTAGTTAGCCTTTATTTACCTGTAATTTTTTTCCCCTTTTAAATAGATTTTATTTTTTCGAACTGTGTTAGGTTCACAACAAAACTGAATGGAAAGTAGAGAGAGGCCCCACAACTACCTGCCGCCACACACGCACAGCCTTTCCCATTATTGAGACCCCAGACCAGAGGCATACATTTGTCACAACCAATGAGCCTACACTGACACGTTATTGTTACCCGAAGTCCATAGTTTACGTTAAGGTCCACTCTTTGTGTTGTACATTCTATGGGTCTGGGCAAATGTATGACATGTATCTACATTATAGTATCATACAGAGTATTTTCACTGCCCTAAAAATCCTTTGAGTTCCATCTATTCATCCCTCCCTCTCCCCTAACCCTGGCCACCACTGATGCTTTTACTGTCTCTGTAGTCTTGCCTTTTCTAGAATGTCATATGGTTGGAATCATAGCATAGGCAGCCTTTTGAGATTGGCTTCTTTCACTTTGTAATATACATGTAAGTTTCCTTCATATTTTTCATGGCTTGAAAGCTCATTTCATTTTGGCACTGAATAATATCCCGTTGTCTGGACGGACCACAGTTTATCCATTCACCTACTGAAAGACTTCTTGGTTGCTTCCAAGTTTTGGTGATTATGAATAAAGCTTCTCTAAACATTCGTGTGTGGGTTTGTGTGTGGAGATAAGTTTTCAACTCCTTTGAGTAAATACAGAGAAGCGTGGTTGCTGGAATGTCTGGTGAGATTGTCTGGGCCCCTTTAGACTCCAATTTCCTACCTATCCTGCTTGGCCCGCCACACTCCCCTGTATCCCGGCACAACCAGCACTCTGTGACCCCTTTCATTTGTCTGTTTCTCATGGTGCTCCTGAATACGGGGTTTTCCCACCATGGCTTCACCACAGGGTAGAAAGAGCTGCAGCCTTCATTCTAGAAGGATGTACTCCGGCTGTGAAACGCGGGCTGAGCGTGGCTGAGGAGACCTGAACCAATCACTGGCAGAGTCACACAAGTATTTTGTTTCATAGTGTTAGCTTTTCATTTTTAAGTATGAATATCAATGTTTACGTATACTTTTTGACTTGTGATAAGATACACATAACAAAACTTACCATCTTAAACATTTCCAAGGGCACAGTTCAGCGGTGTTAAGTATATTCAGATTGTTATGAAACCCATCTCCAGAGCGCCTTTCATCTTGCAAAACTGAAACTCTACCCATTAAATAACAACTCCCCCATTCCTCCCACCCCCAGCCCCTGGCAACCACCATTCTACTTTGTCTCCATGGATTCGACTACTCCTATAAGTGAAATTACACACTATTGGTCCTTTTGTGTCTGGCTTATATCACTTAGCAAAATGTCCTCAAGGTTCACACATTGTAGCCTGTGTCAGAATGTCCTTCCTTTTTAAGACTGAATAATATTCCATTGTGTGGATAGACCACATTTTGTTTATCATCTGTCAGTGGACACTTGGGTTGCTTCCCCCTTTTGGCTCTTGTGAATAAAACTGCTATGTCAATGTTTATGTTTTTATATGTAGGAAGGACACTGCCTAGCACATTCTAGTAGATGTTTTTTCTATACACTAGTGTGTTACTTTCACTGTTTTCCTAGATGAGCCTTAGAACACAGGATTTAACAAAGACTTTCCATCCTGTGATCTCCCTGAAGGGCTCTGGAGGGCTGGGCAGGGCAGGGTGATGGGCTGTGGTCTTGGGGATGGTGGGTGGGCTCCAGCACTGACCAAAAGGGAATCATTCTTGGGGCACAAGGTGACATGAGCTGGGCCTTCTCCAGGGAAACAGCCCAGGTGGCCGAGGGGGCCCCTGAGCCCAGGGCCTGGCCAGGTGTGCATGGGCAAGGCTCCTTCCATCCTTTATCTTCTCTCTGTTTTCCTTTTCATTAAAGACAAACTTCCTAGGAATTCTGTGTGAGTAAACTTCCCACTTTCTTGACCAAAGCCAGGCTTTTCAACAAGCAGTGGGGTTGGAGGGTTGCCTGTGAGAGTGGGAACACCTGGAGAAGCCTCAGGTAACAGGGGCTCCCGGCTACCGTTCCCCGGGCACTCTGACATCTGGGCCCCGTGCAAGCACTTGGCGCTCCCAACCTCCTTTACTTCCCACCACAGCACTCTGTGGTTGTACTACCGTAATCTCTATTTTCCAGAGGAGGAAACAGAGGCACAGAGGGGCCAAGCAAGCCACCCAAGGTCACGCAGCTACTGAGTGGCAGAGATGGGGTTTGATCCCAGGTCAGCAGAAACCAGCACCCACCCTACTGACCTCTACGCCAGCCGACTGCTATTCAAACTTACATGTGCAGACCTGCAAGGTGGAAACGAAGCCTCATGCCCTGGCCACTTGGCAACGTGCTTTTAAGGGCAGAGGGAGATAAGACACACATGCATGCACACACACATGCACACACCCACAGGCATACATGCACGTGCACACACGCGCATACAGATGCACCCATGCACGCACACCGTGTTCTCTTTGTCCTTCAAACAGCTAATGATTCTGATTGTAAGAACAACTGAGCAAATGAAGATCTGAGAGGGTGAACGCCTGGTTTCTGCAGCTCTGGGGCCGGGGAGCCTCTGTGAGCAGGGTGGGCGGGATGCGGTGCCCTGTCCCTGGGTTGATGGGGCTGGAATTTGAAGGTGCTGAGGGATCCTCCTGGCCCCGCCCACACGAGGGCACCTTGTGGGAGACCCAGACACACTTTCACGCTGGAATCGGGGTGAGGGGCTGACGCTGAAACGAAAGACGCTCGTGTGTGAAAGGAGTTTAAACAGACCCCATGAGCAGGAAGGGTCACAAGGGGGTAAGATGGGAGCAGCACCAGGGCAAGGCCGCTGGACCGGACCCTCCCAGAACCCAAGTCCGCCAACCAGCCTAGGCAGCCTCGCAGGCCCCAAGGAGCCCACAACTTTAGAAGCACCGTGTTCTCCTTTCTTGTTTTCTAGGGTCACATTCCTGGGATCGCCGAATATGTCAACCTGACATTTCATGATTCAGGCATCCAAGCGCAGAAAAGGGCATTATTTTAGACTGAAAAGGTGCATTTTATATTCACACACTTGACTTTCAAGACCCTGAATAAATTTTGCTGAAATAAATATTCACCTTTGGGTCTAGTCCAAGTATGTGAAGTTTTAGTCCCAATGGCCTTCTCTCTTTCTTTCTTTTAAAAAGAATATTAAAAGTGACTGAAAAGAGGGATTTAGAAATGAATGGCAGTTTTTCAACATGTCTTATAAAATGAAAAAGAGCAAATGCTATAATATTTCTTTGGGACACGGATTTAAGGAACATGAGATTTAGAACCCAGTGGCTGTTCGTTGCAATGTGAGATTGCTATCCTTGCGCTGCCTGGTCAGAAGGAAGGTGAGAATTAGGGTGACCACCCGTGTGTGTCCACCCATCACGACTGCCCAGGATGACGACCCCAGTTTTAGCACTGAGACTCCCGCATTGCAGAAGACCCCTTGGTCCCCGGCAAACCAGGATGGTGGGTCACCCTAGCTGAAATTACTACAGATATGAGAAGTGCTTGTAGAACCCCACTCACCTGAGCGTCTCACCAGCCCTGTAGGCAGACACCCAAGGATACCCACTCTGGGTCAGTGGGAGCTTTTAGACAGGCTCACAGGAGGGTTTGGGATTTCTGGAGGTGTGAAGTTGAGCTGTCTTCACCTGCTTGGCTTCCTGCCCCCTGCCTTTCCCAGGTCAAGGACCTCTTGGCCCGGGGACCAGTCCTGGTCCTCAGCCCAGGCCATCTGCAGCCCCCGCCCAGGGTTCTTCATGTTGTCTAAGAGGATAGATTCCAAATCCCCACCCAAGAGCCACTGAGTCTCAGGGGTCGGGGTCTGGGAATCTGCATTGTTATCACAAGCTCCCCTGGGTTTCTTTCTTTTTTTTTTTTTTTTTTTGGCCATGCTGCATGGCTTGTGGGATCTTAGTTCCCCGACCAGGCATCAAGCCCGGGCAGTGAAAGCGTACAGTCCTAACCACTGGACCGCCAGGGAATTCCCTCCCCAGGGTTTCCACTGGGCAGGCGGCTGAGAGGCCCGGCCTGGCCTCTGCCTGGGCTTCCTGAGCCCTGTCATCTACCTGCTTATCTCTTGCAGCCCAGGTCTGCCCCATATTTGGGCTTCTGGTTTGCCCTTGTACAGAATCCCTTCCCTTTGCCCTGACCGACCTGCTCTCCACTCTCTTCCAGCCTTCTCCACCGTGTCCTTCACCCCAGTGCCTTGTCAACCGTCCTGACTTCCTGTACGGCTGGGCCCCCAGCAGGAGATCGCATACTTAAGGCTGTTGGGGGCATCGGTGGAACAGGGAATGGACACGGGAGCCGTGTCGTCCACACTGAAGTATGTGAGGCCCCTCCCAGGGAGGTGGGACGCGAAAGGCGGGTCAGGGGCCAGAGTCTGCGACCAGCCCCCCACCCCCACCATGCAGCCGTGTTACCACATCAAACCCTGAAAACCCTGAGAATTCTAAGTTTGAACCTGGGCTTCAAGGTCGTTATAAAGGTTTATTTGTCAAGGAAGGCAAGAGAACATTTTTTTTTTTTTTTTTTTTGCGGTACGCGGGCCTCTCACCGTTGTGGCCTCTCCCGTTGTGGAGCACAGGCTCCGGACGTGCAGGCTCAGCGGCCATGGCTCACGGGCCCAGCCGTTCCGCGGCACGTGGGATCTTCCAGGACCGGGGCACGAACCCGTGTCCCCTGCATCGGCAGGTGGGCTCTCAACCACTGTGCCACCGGGGAAGCCCCAAGAGAACTTTTTTTTTTATATATAACTTTATGTTTTCGGCCTGATGTCTATAACATTTTAACGCTTGGCTGTTTGGTATGTAACACTCGTTCCTTCTCTCCGAACTGCAAATGTGAGAGGCAGACCTATAGATTTCTATGCATACACAGAAAAATATAGTTTTATGTGGGAGTCTTTTTCTTTTACCTAATGATATCTAATCTATGCATTATTTTCCAATTTGCCCTTTTCATTGAATAAGACTTCAAGAATTTTTCATGTCTGTATATACAGATCTACCTCATTTAAAAACACAGTACAACCCGTCTTTATTCTAATTTTTTTGGAACAGTTGGA
Organism: Mesoplodon mirus; assembly: GCF_964341445.2. Classification (NCBI taxonomy): domain Eukaryota; kingdom Metazoa; phylum Chordata; class Mammalia; order Artiodactyla; family Ziphiidae; genus Mesoplodon; species Mesoplodon mirus. Next base: position 134,844,136 of record NC_138982.1, on the reverse strand, counting down.
ATCCTTCCCAAGACATCTTCCAGAAGAAAAGAAGTTTTCCACGTGCCTGAGCTGAGTGATGTAGGCAAGTCTGATTGAACAGAACCCTCGGAGGAGGCGAGCCTGGCTAGCTCCTGTGATTCCCCCTCTGCTCACAGCACATGCCTTGCTCTCCCAGGGTCCAGAGGCTTTACACTCAGAGGTCAAGTTCTAAGGAAGGAAGTTCCGGGAGCTCAGAGCTGGGAGGCAACTCACTGGGTTTGCAAATGCTTCGTAGATTCCTAACACAGTCTCTTGCTAGTTCATGGTTCCTGGGTTGGGAACATTTTGCTTTTTCTCCTTGAGGGAGGTAACATCATGATTCTACACATCCCTCTAATTGCTGCTCCCTCCCTTCCTCGGAAACTAATCAAGCATTTTCCAGGTCAGATTGCTGTTTAGTCATCTGAACACGAGTCCCCTTCCTCTGGCCGTAATCTTTCCCAGGCTGGATTTTGTCGTTGAAACAATAGGAAATGACAAGGTCTATTTTTCTTTTCTTGAAAGAACTCCATCCATGGAGTCATGAGCTGCAACAAAGTACGGGGAATTAATATGCACCCCCGATCGGAAGTGACCAGCTTTCCTGTCTTTGTTCTACCGAGTCCTGCAGTCTGAGCTCATGATATCGTGGGCAGTTTGCTTACAAGCAGGAAGGCTGCATTTTCATCTCAAGATAAATCCCCAATTGGATTTTCTGTCAGACCTATCTGAAAGAAGTGCAGTTAGGCCCGTGAGCAATCTTCAAGCAAAGACTGGGAACATTCCAAAGAAGGGCTCTGCTACAGATCTTCTGTTGGGTCCTGGATGTATATTTGTATCACTGGAGAAGTTCATTGCATCTTTTTTTTTTTTTTAAGATTTTTTTTGATGTGAACCATTCTCAAAGTCTTCAATGAATCTGCTACAATATTGCCTCCATCTATGTCTTGGCTTCTTGGCTGCGAGGCATGTGGGATCTCAGCTCCTCCACCAGGGATCAAACCCACACGCCTTGCACTGGAAGGCGAAGCCTCAACCGCTGGACCACCAAGGAAGTCCCTGGACCTCCAGGGAAGTCTCCACTGCATCTTCAAGCACCCTTGCGAGTCAGTCCCTGGAATAGCTTTCTAAGAATGTTAATTTCTCCAACAGAAAATTAAGCTGTAATTTGGTAACTTATAAGATAGTAAGACTAGCTGGAGAGTGATCAGCAACCTTAAAATCAGGAGCAGTTATTATTCCAAGAGCTCGAGGCCAGGCCCAGCCCGCTACTGGCTGTGGGTGCGCTGAATAGGCAAGTCCCTTACGTGCTCTGAACACTGGCTTTTGCTTCTTGGAGATAGAGGGATCCTGCTCAAAGTGGGTGACGCCCCCTACAGCCAGTCCTGCAGCCTGGAGTCCAGACCCAGCTGGTGGTGTTCTCTACCCTGTCAGCCTGATTTCCCATGGCGCCCCTCACCCTGGCCGCTCCCCATTCCCAAACATCCCTTTCCTGTTCCCACCTCCTGGCCCACTGCTGCGGCTCCCCTCTCCCCCTCAGGTTTCCCCACCTTCACCTTTTAAAATTCTGCTCATTCCTGAGGACCCTGTTGAGCACCGTCTCCATTAAGCATCTCCAGCCCATTAGGTAGCATCGTTCTCTCTGGGCTCCCATGGCCATTTGGTTTGACCATTTAAAGTCATTCTTTTTTTCTTTTTTCTTTTTGGTCCCGCCCCGAGGCTAGCAGGATCTGAGTTCCCCAACCAGGCATTGAACCCAGGCCTCAGCAGTGAACTGGACCACCAGGGAATTGGGCTAATGTCATTCTTATACTCTGTCTTGTGAAGCTAAAACCTCCAAAGGATAAAGAAAAGGGCCTCTGCTGACTCCACTCACAGGTTCAGCAAAAAGATGGAAGATCCTGAAGGTTACGAGGAAGAGGAGGGCAGGAGGTGCGGGCCTGGTGGACCAGCCACTGTTGCCTGGGAAATGGGGAGACAGGTCCTTGGTGTGAAGAGGGCTTGGCCTGAGGTTTCTCTGGACCCTTCCTGGGGATGCTGCTAGCCTGCTGGGCCAGGAGGAAGGGGGGCTGGCTCTTCTCGTAAGGCGCACTCTTCTCAGGGGGCAATAATAAAAGGTGAATTGATAGCAGCAGCGGTGCCCAGAGGAGGGCTGGTGGTAGCAGCTGCGGCAGGACAGGTGGCCAGAGCAAAAGGGTGCCATGAGCTGTGTGCAGCTGGGGCAGCAAAGGTGGACACGATGGCTGCGGGCGCGGCTCTGCTGGGGTTGGTGCCCACAAAGGCTGGGCTGCACCAAGGTGTCCCAGCAGGATCAAGCCCTGAGGGCTTGGAGACTAGGGACGTGTGAGGGCATCCCCAGGAAGGTGAGCCAGGGTGGGAGTAGGAGGTACTTTATCCCATGTTTCTGTGCCTGGGATTCTGATCCGATTACACCCTCGGTTGGTAATAAAATATCCGCTCCATTTCATTGCAGTGAGTTGGGCTTGTGTCTCCGAGTCTGTCTTAATACACTAGCTCAGCATTGCCTAACAGAACTCTCTGCACCGTCCAAGACGGGAGTCACTGGCCACGTGGCCACTGAGTGACTAGCGTGATTGAAGAGCTGACTTTTAAATTTTATTAACTGGACTTCCCTGGTGGCGCAGTGGTTAAGAATCCGCCTGCCAATGCAGGAGACACGGGTTCGAGCCCTAGTCCGGGAAGATCCCACATACTGTGGAGCAACTAAGCCCGTGCGCCACAGCTACTGAGCCTGTGCTCTACAGCCCGCGAGCCACAACTGCTGAGTTCACGAGCCACAAATACTGAAGCCCGTGCGCCTAGAGCCCGTGCTCCGCAACAAGAGAAGCCACGACAATGAGAAGCCCGGGCACCACAACAAAGAGTAGCCCCTGCTCGCCGCAGCTAGAGAAAGCCCGCGCGCAGCAACGAAGACCTAATGCAGCCAAAATTTAAAAAATTAAAAATAAATAAATAAATGTTATTAACGGATTTCAGTTTAAGATTAGCTAAGCACACGTGGCTGCTGGCGCCGTAGTAGATGATCAGCATCGTCATTAGTACCGTCTCATTCATTCTCCAGGGAGCCCAGCACTGCCCCCACGGGGAGGTGCCTGTTGATTTGAAATTCCTACAAAGAATGTGATGGCCTTGGATAATTATTAGCTGGCTTCCTGAATTTTCCCTTATCTGGTTGATGTTATCGTGCTTCTTTCTTGCCTTATTTCCAGCTATAGGCCAGTGTGGCTTCCAATTGACAGGGCATTTAGTTGGAGTATTTATTTAGGATTTAATCTCTGAGGCTACCGTCCAGTCATGGGATGGAGTTTGGCCAACTCTGCCTTGGTGGTCAGGCTTACAATGGGCTTCTGAAAACCCAGTGACCATAGTTCCGGGTTTACAGCTATCCTGCCAAAACTGGGCCTGGCCTTTCAAGTCCAAGTGTGGGAAACTTCACAATGGACTTGGCTGAAGACTCCAAGGAAGGTCAGGCCTTGACACTTTCCTTGGAGCTCTGTAGACAGTCATTCCTCCTCCAAACTCCCCTCTGTGGCGGGGCTGGAGGGGCTGCCTTGTTCTCCCCCTCAGCAGCTTGTTCTTACTTTGCCCTTGAGCTCTGGCTGATGCCCTGAATGTGGTAAAACTGGTGAAGTTTTGGCCCTGCTGGATGCTGACCCTCAGGAGGAAGAAATAATTGAAGATAAAAGCTTTCATTTACAGTGATTCTTATTAGGTGTGAAGCACAGTCACTCTCCACACCACTAGGGAGGAATTACTATTATTGTGCCCATTTTACAGATGAGGAAACTGAAGCACAGATAGATCTTCCTGAGACCAAGCTAAGACCAAGTCAGACAGAAGCTGGGAAACAAGAGGGCAGCACAGCAGGAGGGGGACCCTGAGTCCGGGGCTGGTGCAGAGGTGTGTCCAGTCTGGTTGACATCGGTGTTCCAGGGTCTGGGTGGGGCAGGGAGTGGGGTGAAAGCTTCAGGGCAGTGGTGCTTTCCAGGAGGCCCCCACTAGACAATATGGGCTGCCGAGAGTAGGTCAGCCCCGGGGAAAGTGGTTGAGAAGTCTCATGCAGCTCCCCCCCACCACCAAGCCAGGGAGGACTCAACGTCAGGCCTTGGTTCCCCAGGTAACCTGGAGCAGGAATAGGGGGTCGCCACCCATGGAGAAGGACGGGACAGATTGAAAGGGGGCCCTCGTGGGCATCACTTTTCTGAGACTCACCAGACGCCAGATGTATGAACCAACGGCTGACTCTTCCCTGACATCACTTGCTGGTGGGGAGGCCCCCCCATGTTCCTTCCACTCTGGCTCCCCCAGAGGCTGCGGGTGACATGGTGCCAGCAGTGTGGGCCGACAGGGACAAACAGGTACCCCCAGGCCCCTCCCACTGGATGTCTCAGGTCAGTTTCCGAGATTCTTGAATGAGTGGTTTATTGAAACAGTGCTCTCAGGGAAAATACTTGTAAGAAAAGTGCTATGGTCTGAATGTTTGTGTCCCTCTGAATTCATACGTTCACATCCTAACTCCCAAAGGTGATGGTATTAAGAAGAGAGGGCTTCGGGAGGTTTTTAGATCAAAAACCTCATGAATGAGATTAGTGCCCTATAAAAGAGAGCTCCCCTGTGCCTTCCACCATGCGAGGACACAGCGAGAAGTCCACAACCCAGAAGAGGGCCCTCGCCCCACCATGCTGGCACCCTGAGCTTGGACGTCCATTTCCATAACTGAGAAAAAAGATTCTGTTGTTTATAAGCTACCCTGTCTGTGGTGGGGTTTTTTTGTGGTACGCGGGCCTCTCACTGTTGTGGCCTCTCCCGTTGCGGAGCACAGGCTCCGGACGTGCAGGCTCAGCGGCCATGGCTCACGGGCCCAGCCGCTCCGCGGCAGGTGGGATTTTCCCGGACCGGGGCACGAACCCGTGTCCCCTGCATCGGCAGGCGGACTCTCAACCACTGTGCCACCAGGGAAGCCCCTGTCTGTGGTATTTTTGTAATAGCAGCCCACGCAGACTAAGACAAAAATGGTGAGGGGGCCATTCTCTGCAAAAGAGGGCAGCTGTGGGCCGTTAAGTCACCCTCGCAGCAGCTGGGGCAGGTAGCAGGCTTGGTACAGGGATCTGGGCAGGCACAGCACCGCGCACTGCCCATCTGCGGGGTCGGCAGTGGGACTGCTCACAGGGCCTCCCAGGAACTGCTTGGTCCCTGGGTAGGCACTGCTTTTTCGTGAAGCGGCAGCAGATGCCCCAGCATCAACAAAGCAGGAGCAGCCCTGCTAACAAGCTCCGTGAATCCAGAAGGGCTGAATTTTACAGCGGGTGGCTTGCATTTTGAAAGTCAGCATTTGCAGCAAGTAACTGAGGTAGTGACATGTGCAAACCTCCCACCGAGAGCTGGCCTCTTGGCACAGGACTTCCGAAACCCACAGCTTGGAAACAGTGGGGTGTCTGTGGCCCAGAGAAACACAAAGCTTAGAAGCAGCAGCCCATGTGTGCCTCACACTCCCCGGGTGGAATTCCACCTGGGAGCTTCCACCAGCCACCATGCTCCATCAGCAGTCCTTCATCCAGATCTGGTTTGATCCTCTCCCTCCTGGGCGTGGTGCCCGTCCAAACACATTCTCAGCAGGACCTCTCAGGCTCCTTCCATGAGAAGAACGTGGCATTCTTCTCTTGGGCTCAGAAAATGCAAATAAACAACTCGTTGCTTTTGCTCAGGCCAAAGACTGCCCCTCGCTTTGGCTGGCCTGTCTTCCAGCTGCCTCCTCGGGGGTCCTGGGAGGAGTGTGCACGTGGGTGGGTGTTGGTGGGAGACGCAGATAAGGGAAGACCCATCGCGGCATTCAACAAAAGCTTTGAGACTGAGGTCAGTGTGGGCACAGCTCTCCCTCCAACCGGAAAAGTGAAACCCTTCAGCTGGCGTGTTCTCTTTAGCTCCACAAGGTCATCAGAAGGACAGTGGTTATGTTCACGGAGACAAAGAAGATGCTGCTTGGGAATTAGAACTAGAAGATGTGGCACATATATACAGTGGAATATTACTCAGCCATAAAAAGAAACGAAATTGAATTATTTGTAGTGAGGTGGATGGACCTAGAGATGGTCATACAGAGTGAAGTAAGTCAGAAAGAGAAAGACAAATACCATATGCTAACACATATATATGGAATCTAAGAAAAAAAATGTCATGAAGAACCTGGGGTAAGACAGGAATAAAGACACAGACCTACTAGAGAATGGACTTGAGGCTATGGGGAGGGGGAAGGGTAAGCTGGGACAAAGTGAGAGAGTGGCATGGGCATATATACACTACCAAACGTAAAATAGATAGCTAGTGGGAGGTAGCCACATAGCACAGGGAGATCAGCTCGGTGCTTTGTGACCACCTGGAGGGGTGGGATAGGGAGGGTGGGAGGGAGGGAGACGCAAGAGGGAGGAGATATGGGGACATATGTATATGTATAGCTGATTCACTTTGTTATAAAGTAGAAACTAACACACCATTGTAAAGCAATTATACTCCAATAAAGATGTAAAAAAAAAAAAAAAAGAACTAGAGACCATGGCGGAGGCTGTTCTGGGACCTGAGACAGTTTCAAAGTGCTTCTTGCTGAGTTCAGGAAATAAAAGGACAAGGATTCTCTTTGATTAGAACAAAATCCTCATGAAGAAGTTAGACAATGGAGCCATATGTTCATTCTCTGCTATGACCTAGAACAGATTTATCTCTAATGACAGATTGAAGGCGAGTCATCTTCGCCCTGTCAACTTCTCCCAATTCCCTACATTATAGATGGAGGACTCGGGTTCCTGGAGGTGCTGAGGCATTTCAGCTCTGCCCACACGACCCCAGCCTGTCCGTATGGCACCTCTCTGGACCAGTCTCTACTCTCCCACCTTCGCAGGTCAATGTAAGGGAAGCACACTCTGAAATTGGCAGAAGCGGGGGTGAGAAAGGGGGTTTCACTCTGACTCACCTTCACTCCCCCTTCCCTCTGTTGAATGGAATCCACGAGATAACTCCACAGCTTTATCTGCGGTTGCCGTTTTATGTGGTTTCACTGCTGTTAAAATACCACATGAGGGACTTCCCTGGCGGTCCAGTGGTTAAGACTCTGTGCTCCCAATGCAGGGGGCACAGGTTCAATCCCTAGTCAGGGAACTAAGATCCCACATGCTGCGCAGTGTGGCCAAAAGATAAAAAAGAAAAAGAAACCACACATGAATGTTTACAGCAGCACTATTCACTGTAGCCTAAAGTGGAAGCAACCCAGATGTCTACCGATGGATGAATTAATGAACTCAATGTGGCCTATACATACAGTGGAATATTATTCAGCCATAAAAAGGAAGAAAGTACTGATCCATGCTACAACATGGATGACCTTGAGGACATTGTGCTACATGAAAGAAGCCAGTGACAAAAGATTGCATTTATATGTGTGATTCCCTTTCTATGAACTATCCAGAATAAGTGAATGTGTAGAGACAGAAAGCAGAGAGGTAGTTGCCAGGGGCTGGAGGGAACTGAGCCAGCTCCAGCACTTTGTACCATGTGACTTGGCCCCCGTACTTTTTTTTTTTTTTTGCAGTACGTGGGCCTCTCACTTTTGTGGCCTCACCCGTTGAAGGGAAGGGGGAATGGGGAGTGACTGCTTAATGGGTAGGGGGTTTTATTTTCTGATGTTGAAAATGTTTTGGAACTAGATAGAAGTGGTGGTCCCATGACACTGTGAATGTACTAAAAGCCACTGAATTGTGTGCTTTAAAATGGTTACTCTTACTTCACGTGAATTTCAACTCTGGCGTAGACCAAATGTTTGTGTTTCCCCCAAACTCATAGTAAATCCTAACGCCCATTGTAGTTGGAGGTGGGGCCTTTGGGAGGTGATCAGGTCATGAGGGCAGAGCCTCCCTGGATAAGATTAGTGCCCTTATAAAGGAGACCCCAGAGAGCTCCCGGCCTTTCTGCCACGTGGGGACCCAGTGAGACTGCCAGGTAGGAGCCAGGAAGCCAGGCTCTCACCAGACCCTGGCCCCTTGATCTTGGACTTCCAGCCTCCAAAACCGTGAGAAATAAATTTCTGTGGTTTTATAAGCCACTCAGTCTATGGTGTTTTTGTTATAGCAGAATGAATGAACCAAGACAAACTGAATTTTAAAAAACAAACAAAACTGCAGCCCCTCTGACCTCCAGGCAGCTGGGCTAGTTGATGAGAGACAGGTCCCTCCCTCCACACCACCCCCTCCTCTGGACTCCTCAGATGGGCCCTTCGCCCTCAGGATCTGGGGACTGAAAGAGAAATGCCTTCTGTCTTACCTGTCGTTACTGGGGTTCCTGAGGGAACAGCTAGTATTTCCTGATCACCTTACAACTGAGCCAGCTCCAGCACTTTGTACCGTGTGACTTGGCCCCAGTACTGTCAGCCTTCAGCTTCCTCATCTACATATGCCTGCTTGCAGGGCTGATGTGATGATGAAGTAAGATAAGGCAGGGAGACCTCATTCGTAGTCAACACCATCATTTTAATGCTCTAAGCCCCCTAGGGCAAGAAAGAGAAAAAAATTCTTTTCTTATTCTACTCCACAGCTATAAGCCTCCTGTCCACCAGGGGGCGCCTTCTAAAAGAAACCATCACCAGTTCTCCCACCAGGAATGTTTCCTTAACTCCTTTTTCTTTTACTTCTTCACCTGCCCCTCCCCCTAATGTGGTGGGACCTAGTTTTTTGCAATAATTTGAAAGGTAGTTCTACTTGATCCTTGCCCACAGGCTGCTAGGGAATCTGGTGGACTGTTTTTTACCACTAGAAATTCTGTAGTTTTAATCTAAGTCAGGAGTCAGCAAGCTTTTCCTGCAAGGGTAAATGTTTTAGGCGTTATAAACCATACTTTCTTTACAAAATCAAGAGGCAGGCCAGATCTAGCCTACTGCCTGTAGGCTACTGGACAGCCCGTGAGCTAAGAATGGCTTTTACATTTTAAAATAATTGATTAAAAAAGAGAAACATGTGACATACGAAAGTTAATTTCAGTTTCCACAAATAAAGTTTTATTGAAACACAGCCATGTTCATTCATTACCTATTAGCTGTGGCTGCTTTTGAGCTCCAGAGTCAGAGGTGAGTAGTTGTGGCAGACCTATCTGACCTACGATGCCTAAAATATTTATTATCTTTCCCTTAAAAAGAAAACAAACTTTGCCAATCCCTTCTCTAAACAAATTATGTTAGTGATTAAAGTCTACGACCAGTGAACATGGAGTGACTGAACTCACGCTTGCCATTGTGAATATTCGTATAATTCTTTTACGGATAGATAGGGATCTTCTGTTTACCCATCTGTAAAACGATAATGACGGCACCATCTCACAAAGTTGTCGTGAGCATTAAATGACTTAATACATGAAAAGCAGCTAGAACAGTGCCTGGCATTATAAGGGCTCAATAAATGTGAACTCTAGTTCTGTTAGCATATAGACATGAATTTAAATAAATACAGAAAACCAAGACTTCTTCCCTCCATATTTATTTTGAAATGTGCTGTAAACAGTTTGAAATGTCCCTTTAAGAGCTTTCTGGCTTCCCCAGTATTGGATGACATGACAAATTCTCCTTCATAGAAGGTACGAGTGAAACAGAACTGGAGGGGCATGTTCAACCCTTCCCTCTTCAGAAAGTGTGATCATATCAAGACGCATCTGGTTTTCAGTAGAACTGGCCCATGTTTCTTGGGAGTGAAGTGTCCAAGCCACTGTTCATCCATATTTCCTGGATGATTTGCTCCCTGCGCTCAATCCTTTCTGCCAGCTCTGCAGCCTCTATGGAACTGTAGACAGGATATGTAGTCCTACGAAACCCCGACAGTTCCCCCGGAAAATCGGAGTCAGACGAGTCCTCCTCCCCCTCCTCATCCTGGCTGTCCTCCTCGGCTTTGTCGCTTCCTGGCACCAGATGCTCCCTCGCCAGCTGCAGCTCCTGGAAGTCCTTGGTGCAGGACACTCTGATGACCAAGGCACACAGTGTGAGTGCAAGACCGATGCAAACACTGGACACGAACAGCAGGGCAGCTCTTTCAGGGTGGGCTGTAAGGGAAAGAGAACACGTCAGGACGTGGGGGAGCTGTCAATCTTCACCAGGCCAAAGTCCCATAGAAGCAGATATATGCAGTCCTGGACAGCATCTCTGAGACCATCCACACCTAACTGATCATATACCCCCACTAATTAAAAAGAAAAAAAAGGTTTGGAGCATATATAGTCAATATATGTATGTTTATGAGAGGACACATAGCAAAGGACCTGAGAAGCTGGGCCCTCCTGAGTTCAAATGCAGATCTGTCATTCCCTAGTAGTGTGACTTTCAGCGAATTACATCACCTCTCTGTTCCTCAGTTCCTTCACCTGTAAAATGGAGCCAGAAGCCCCTTTCTGTCAGTTAATTCCTGTGAAGCTCTCAGAACACTCAGTGACACATAACAAATGTTCAATAAACTGTTAGCTATTATTAATAGTAGTAAATTTTGAAAAATTAATTTACATATAAAGTATATATATATGAATGTAAGTACTAATATAGTAAATGTTACAAAGCTTAATTTCTTTTAGATTAAAAAATAAATATAAATAAAAGTTCTGGTACTAAAACTTCAACCTCCAAATGACTGTCCAATAGAAATAGAAATAATGCTGATTTGTACTATGTACCCTGGTCTAAATCTTTACATATGTTTAACCCTTACATTAACCCTGAGTGGAAAGGACTATTACTTTTCGGCTGTGTACCCCTTGGGGTGTTAGCACTCCCATTTTGGGAAGTAATGATCCAGCTAACTTCTTCATAATATAGATCAGGAGTTGACAGATTTTTCTGACCCTTCTGTCAAAAGGTCAGACAGTACATATTTTAAGGCTGTGTGGGCCATACAGTCTGTGTTGCAACTACTCACCTGTGCTGTTGTAACACGAAAGAGGATACAGGTGTGGCTGTGTTCTAATAAAACTTTATTTACAAAATCAGCCATACTTTGTGGATCACTGATACAGAGACGCAAGCTGAGGTGTAGAGGAGCCACTGTCTGAGCTCAGCTGGCCTCTTTAGGTGGAGCCAGGACAGGAACCCAGCTCCCGAGCTGCGAGCAGCTTGTGAGATGTGCACTGGCATTTGCTCCTACGTCTCGATGGAACCAGCCTCCTCCGGGCACATGGCCTCCTCGTTCACTAGACTCGAATATCATGATGACTGTTGTCTTCACTGCCTCAGTCCTTCCCCAGAGGTGCAGACTGGAGGTTCAGAACTTGACAGTTGTTAAGTTTCATGTACAGTCAAGGGATCTAGCCGCTGTGATCTGATGGGAGAGATCTAAGTGGGACATGTTATCTCCTTGAAACATGCAACTTCTCCATTCGGCTTCCTTCGCTTGCAGCTCAATTCACTGGACTCAAATGTCCTTTGTTGCCGTCGCCCCTACGAGCACCATCTCAGCACTCTCTCTAAGACACAGAAGTCTGAATGCAAAACTGATTTTGACCAGGGGAGGGGCAGTGAGCTGTGTCTGTAGTGCTATTAAAAACAATATATTTTTCCTAAGGGTCAAGGTATTTTGAAGATTTGGTCAGAGACACACATGCTTTGTGCCGTGTTCTTTTCCGGGAGTGGTGGTAGAACAGGGATTGGAAGACTGGCATTTGGGACACAGTCATTAAACCGTAAACCACAAAATGATGCTAAGACCCGAGGCTCTGATCTGATGGGGCCAATCGTTTCTCCTGCACGTCAAAGCCTCTGCTGGGAGTGGACTCATCACTCCCAGCTTCATGCTCACCTCCCTTTCCTTTGAATCCTCCTGTTCTCTCCCCGCTGCCTCCGGCCCCCCCTTCCCAAGCCTCCTGGCCACTGTCCTCTCCAGTCCTTCCTGTCCTCATGGACTCGGATACGGGCTTTCTGTGCAGCCACAATTCATCTCCTCCTCCTCCTGGGAAAGCGTAAGCCTTGAGCCCATGGACAGCCACGCCTGTAGCCCTCACCTCCTGCAGTGCCTGGAAGGAGTGCTGCCGATGGGCGAATGGAGGCCCATCCACTTGTAACTTTTTCCAGCCATCCTGGTTCAGGACAGGGTCAGCTCCAGGCAGAAAGATCCCACGCTGGTCAAGCTTCTGGGAGACCATGATCACCCACAGCCCCGTTCTCTCTTTGCCCACGAGACCGTCATTCCCAGCGGTGGTCTCATGGGTGAATCAGGTACTCAGGGCAGGATCGAGGAGGATTTAAGGTCTGGCTCTGCCCCAGACAGGGGGGTAACTATGGGCTAGTGACTGTCCCCCCACTTTCCCATCTCTACTTCTTTTTAAAGACTCCAGGTAGACAGAAGTAAACTCACCATAATCCTCAGGATATGACACATTCTCTTTATCGGTCAATACGCGGCCTTCCTTTATGTTTATTTATTTAATTAATTACTTTAAATTCTGTAATCGGCACCCGCGCTGTGAATCAGCCCCCCACGTGGGAGTTAGAGCCTTGACAATAACCATGTCTAACCTGTGGGTTCCCCTCCCCCCAGCCTCCTCCCATCAAGGTAACTACCACCTGAATTCCATGCTCATTACTCCCCCACTTGCCTTTTTACATAGCTTATCGCATCTCTATGCATTCCTAAAAACTTTATGAAAAAGGTGTAACGTTACAGTGTTGGGGGTTTGGTTTTTTTTTTTTTTTTTTTGCGGTACACGGGCCTCTCACTGTTGTGGCCTCTCCCGTTGCGGAGCACAGGCTCCGGACGCGCAGGCTCAGCGGCCATGGCTCACGGGCCCAGCCGATCCGCGGCATGTGGGATCTTCCCGGACCGGGGCACGAACCCGTGTCCCCTGCATCGGCAGGCGGACTCTCAACCACTGCACCACCAGGGAAGCCCTGGTGTTTGTTTTTAACTTAACAGTATATTGCTGCATGTTATTCCGCTATCTTGACTACACTGTGGTTTATTCACTCACTCTCCTGCTGAGGGGCCACTGGGGGGCTGCCAGGTTTCTGTATGTGGGCCTTGTAGCTGTGACCATTCCTGTAAATGTCCCTGGTGAATATCTGCAAGTGTCTGTCTCGGCTACTGACCTAGGAGGGCAACTGGATGAGTTGTAAGGCATGTGAGTTGGGGAAATACTGCCAACGTGGTTTCCAAAGTGGCTGCAATGCATGAGGAATCCTGCAAATCCTCATCTTCTCCAGCACTGAGTATGGACAGGCTTCTAACATTTTTCCAATCATATGAGTATAAAATGGTATCTCACTATGGCTTGACTTGTATCTCCCTGATCCCCAGTTATGTACACATCTCTTCAGATACTTACCTATCCCTCTTCTCAAAATGCTGTCTCAGGTCGTGTGCCCACTTTTTAAATGGGGTTGTGTGTGCTTTTCTTCTTACACATAAAATATATCTCTATCTATCTATAGTTTCTATATATTCTTGATATTGATCATTAGACAGTATATACATTGTGAATATCTCTGGGTAAGTGGCTTGTATTTTCCTTTCATTAAGGTGTCTTCTGATCTAGTGAATTTATCTGAAAAACAGAAATGATAACACTTCTCTTCTCCATCCTCCCCACCCCCAGCTGGTCTCCTCTCTCCTCTCTTGCCCCTCTCATCCATCTTCCCCACTGTGGCCACTGTAATCTTTTTAAAAATGCCCATCAGGGCTTCCCTGGTGGCGCAGTGGTTGAGAGTCCGCCTGCCGATGCAGGGGACGCTGGTTCGTGCCCCGGTCCGGGAGGATCCCACATGCCGCTGAGTGGCTGGGCCCGTGAGCCATGGCCACTGAGCCTGCGCGTCCGGAGCCTGTGCTCCGCAACGGGAGAGGCCACAACAGTGAGAGGCCCGCGTACCGCAAAAAAAAAAAAAAAGTGCACATCAGATCACATCACTCCCCTACTTAAAACCTATAAACGGTTCCCGTCCTCCCGTAAGGTAAAAATCAAACCCAGACCACTGCTTAGGAAGCTTGCTAGGACTCTATGGAACTACCCTCCCCAAGTTCAACTCCAAAGACTCATCCCTCTGCTTTCTGCTTTCCCACCCACTGGCCTCTCTCCATCCCTCACAGGGGCCAGATGGCTTTGCACCTTGGTGCTTTTGCACGTGCTGCTCCTTCTGCCTGGAATGTTCTTTCTCCCCTCTTCATCCAGCCCTCCGTGACCCCACCCCGAGTCTGGACTAGGTCTCCCCTGTCATTAGGTCTCATAGCCTCTGGAATGTTACTAAGTTGCTGAGTGTGTTTTGTCCTGCCCCCCACCCCCACCTCCCTCTGCCCGCCATAGAATGCAAGCTCCGTGAGGACTGGGACTGAACTGCCTTGTTCTTCACCAAATCCCCGGTGCCTGGCCCAAAGCAGGGGTGACACAGCTATCTGCTGAGTGCTTGAAGGGAGGGGTCGTGGGTCTACGGCACTAGGCTTGTTGCCTGTGGGTCGGGGACTCCATAATGTTAGTTGCCTTTCTTCCTCTCTCCCTCTGCTGCCGGGGAGGGAGGATCTGGATTCTATTGCCAGGAGCGCTTCTCACTCATCAGACCTTAGGTGCCCCTTGGCACAGGTGTACCTCCTGCCAAGTGATCACTCTTCAGGCCACGTTTACACCAAGTCTGCTAATATCCATTAATCAAAAATGGAGAATATGGCAACTCTTGGAAAGCCTGTTGGAAATAAGGCTTCCTACTCACCTGAACCAACTAGTCTGAAGTCACAGAATCACCAGATCTTAGTTAGATGGAGCCCTGGTGGTGAACTGGCTCAACTCTTCCTGTCACAGCCATTTAATTTGTCCATAGCCACTGCTTGGCTGGGACCCCAAGCTCGGGCTAGGGTTCTCTCCAAAGCCCCAGGCTTTAAACTAAGGGGATATCACCTGTTTTCTAAAATCAGTTGGACCACTTTAGGCTTTTGTGACCGCTTTTCCTATTATACTGAATGTGTTCTGTTCAAATAAAGGCATTGTCTCCCTGTCAAACAGAATCTTCACACTGTGCTATTGGTCTTATTCTCATTTTAGCCTTAGTTCATCACAGGCTCAAGTGAATGGCTTTAATTTCATCAGCGGTAGCCAGCCCTCGGGAATCTCACCATGGTGGCCCGTGGCCTTTAATGCCCCTTGACCCTAAGATCCCTGGTCTGGAGCCAACACAAGCTCCAGCTCAAACTTATTTGTGTCCAAATAAGACACCGAGAGGCTGGGGCGAGGGTTCCACCCCTTGGGGCCCTGCTACCGTCGGGTGAAAGCACAAAGAGTATTGGGCCTGGTCTGACAGCACTTAGGGACGTGATAATAACTTTCTGTCATGGAACCAAAGATTAGAGGCCGTGGGAACACTTCAGAATCCACACCTATGTGACAAGGCGGCGCTGATTTCCCATCGTCCTCCCTGACAGGGGATCGTGTAACTTCAACTCTGGAATGTGTTATGATACTTCTATTTCAATGGGGGTTTGCCTGATAGCCTGGAGTTTCTTTCATATGAAACAATGATGCTCTCCCAACTCAGGGGAAGCACTGCTTTCTCATCCATGGCCCCAGTTACCCCATGCACCCCACAAGTCCACAGTGAGCGCTTCCAGAGGCCAAAGACACACACAGGCCCAAGCCCAAGGCAGGGGCTGAAATATTGGGCCACTAGGGCACACAATAAAACACTAACTAGGTGGAATGGAGGACATCAAGTTCTGAGCCAGGCTGTCTAAATAAGTCTCCTTCAGAACAATCTGCAGAGGTACAATGGCTGAGCCAGCTAACTGCCTTCTGCAAACCTCCCCACCCCCACACGCACCGCTTTCCATTTCCCTAATATCAAAAATTCTCTATGAGTTTCTTCAGACCCATGATCTAAATTCTAGAATGAATTCAAGGAGTAGGTCTATATTATTGAGAGGAGGGTAAATTCTAACCTCCTAAGAAAATGTCTCACAGATCATTTAAATGGCCCAAAGCAAAATCGTTCATCAGGGACCCTTGGATATCCTTGTGTCTGTTCCACCAGCCTCTGCTTCTCAACATCCCGGGACAGGCCCCTTGATTCATGGTTCTAGTCTGCTGGTCCTCCATGTGAACTTGGCTGCACTAATGCAGCAAAACTACCTACAGCCTGACCCGGGGAAACGTCCTTCTGGATTTGCTCAATCTACTGTCTATTTAGCTGATTTTGCCAGAATCTTCCCAGCTCACTCTTGGTGGCTCCTGTTGGGGTCCCTCCCGGAGGAGGGTCTCCTCCCTTTGGTGGGTACCCAGGGACCCCAGTCCAGCCTTCAGATCATATCCCTGCAACAAGGAGAAGGATGCCACTGAGAGTTGGCTGGGGCACCGCTTTCTAACGACGATGAGGGTGACGCTCTCATTGTGTGACGCTCGTGTTGAAACAGCTCAGCCTGACGTCCTGCCCTTCTCTGCAGTGTGCTGGCCTTCCCCGTGAGGAGGACGAGGTGGGCTTGGGACCTCTAGAGTGACCACCCAGAGAACGACATGCCCAGGAAATTCATCAGCAAGTGCAGATGTCCCTGTTTCCCTAAGACTTTGTGAGCCTCTGTGATTTGACAAATGAACTTCTATAGCAACTTCATTTCACTAACACCTGACACCACACATTCAGAGCCTCTTTCTCTTTGTCATGAAATTTCAGCTTGGTTGCGGTTTGCTGAGTTGAATGTGCCTAAACATCCCTCTATAAAACCAAATAACAACCCACCAAGTCCTTACATTCCTTAAAAATTGAATACCTACAAACAGAGAATACAGGGTGATGATTAGGCAAAGGATAGCTCATGACACCAGAGGAGGACTCTTCATATGGTCATTTACTAACTACTTACTGTGCATCTACTCTGTGCCAGCTCTGTCCCAGGCAGTAGGATATGACAATGACTAAGGTGACAAACATCTGTACTTGAAATAGTTAATGTCTAGCAGAGAGATGGGTGTTTAACAAATAAATCTCTCCAACGACTTCTGGGAGTGATGAGTGTGTAAAAGGTTAGACAGGGATGGAGGCAATCTAATTTAGATCACTCGACGTCATGAGGTTTCCATCCTTCAAATTCTAAAGGGCATACGTCTCTCTTGGAGAAGCTGGAGGGCAGGTTTTATATCTGCTGAGTCTGAATCCTGCCCTGTCGCCAGCCACTTGGTGTCCTCAAGCACCTGGCTCAACTCAGCTCTGAGCCTCGGCTTCCCTGTGTGCAGAATAGGGGATAAGAGTCCCTCTCTCAAGGTCACTACTGTGGACTGTATTGTGTCCCTCCCAGATTCATGTGTTGAATGAATGTGACTATACTTGGAGATAGAACCTATAAGGAGGTAATTACAGTTCAATGGGGTCATATGGGTGGGGCCCTGATCCAAGAGGATTAGTGTCTTTATAAGGAGAGACACCAAGGGGGACCTAAAATATGACATAAATGAACATATCTATGAAACAGCAACAGACTCATAGGCATAGAGAACAGACTTGTAGTTGCCAAGGGTGAGGGAGGGTGGGGGAGGGATGGACTGGGAGTTTGGGATTAGCAGATGCAAACTATTATATATAGAATGGATAAACAACAAGGTCCTATTGTATAGCACAGGGAACTATATTTAGTAGCCTGTGATAAACCATAACGGAAAAGAATATGAAAAAGTATGTATATATATATATGTAGAACTAAATCACTTTGCTGTACAGCAGAAATTAACACAACATTGTAAATCAACTATAATTCAATTTTAAAAAAAAAGAGAGAGACACCTAGAGTTCTCTCTCTCTCTCTCTCTCTCTTTCCCTCCCTGCTGTGTGAAGACATAGGGGAAAGGCAGTTGTTTACAAGCCGTGAAGAGAGCCCTCACCAGAAACCAAGCCTGCCAGCTCCTTGATCATGGCCTTCCAGCCTGGAAGAAAATACAGTTCTGTTGTTTAAGCCACCGGGCCCATGGTATCTTGTTACGGTTGCCTGAGCTGACCAAGACAGTTGTTGAGAGGAACTGACAGGGTCCAGAATGGCCGCATCACATAAGCAGCCTCCTAGTTGTTCCTCTGAGTGAAGGATTTTCATGATGTCTTTCCTCCAAGGGGCTCTCCGGGGACTTTGAAAATATGTGATATTTTCAACAATAACAATCCTTACATCTCTTAACTTTGACAATTGTCCGAAACAGCAAGAAACAGAAATGGGAGGGTGGTTAGAAAAGAGAAGATTCTCAACAACCACACAACCACCACACAGGGAAGATACTGGTAAGAAGGTCCCAAGACTGTTCTATCTCCTGTGCTGAGATGTTTTCTTAAGCCTTTATTTTCTTCTGAGGAAGGCTTACTCCAAACAGCCCCAGCTCTGGCAGGCCTTGAGTAAGTAATGCCGTAATGCATTGTATTACCATGTATTTTACAAACATCTTCTTTTGGGCTTCCCTGGTGGCGCAGTGGTTGAGAGTCCGCCTGCTGATGCAGGGGACGCAGGTTCGTGCCCCAGTACGGGAGGATCCCACATGCCGCGGAGCGGCTGGGCCCGTGAGCCATGGCCGCTGGGCCTGCGCGTCCGGAGCCTGTGCTCCGCAACGGGAGAGGCCACAACAGTAAGAGGCCCGCATACCGCCAAAAAAAAAACCGTCTTCTGAGGTTCTGGCTCTCTGAACAGAGTCAGGCAGGCATTGTCGAAACTTGCAGAGTTGACATTCCAAAATATGGTCTCTCCAGAGGTGAGCAGCGAGGCTGGTGAGGAAAGGTAGCATGCACCATGAGCAATTTGGGCTCTGCTAATTAAGGAGGGCTGTGTCTGACTGATCCTTAAGGGGAAGATTATCAAGGGAAACCTTGGAACCATGAGAAGTAACGCTGGTGACTCAGAAAGGGGCTCTCCTTTCACAGAGCATGACTTGTTTTGTTCACTAAGTCATCTTTCAGCCCAATTTTCTTCCAGCCAAGGGTGGAATTCAATAATCCTATGCCCTTCCCAAATTTTAGAGCTGGAAAATGCATTCCTCAGGTTCCTACTTTGCAAAGTGGAAAATTCCCATGGAGCCCAACTGCTACATAGTGTGACTTTAGCCTTTGCTCCTTCCCTATGTGGTTCTCTTGTTGGTTGCCAGTGGCAACCATACCTAAATTCAGGCCTCTGTGTTTCTGGATTGTAGAAGATTGCAGTTGCTGTGTCAAACTTAAAGTCCTTTTTCTTTAGCCATCCAAGTGTTGTAATTAAACAGAGCATTTGTGAGTAAGAATTCAGTAAATCCATTAATTCACTGACCTACCTCGAAGGTAAGCAAATGCTGCCAGGGAGTGGCTGACAATAATTCCATCTTTCCTCAGAACTCTTGGTTTCCTTGGGTCAAAGTTTATACCTGTTTCGTAAAAAATGCAAGACCGATTAATCACAACTGTTCACAGTATGCGTTTTTTCCTAATCCAGGACTGCCATAATAAATAAAAAGTCATAGAGACCCTATAAGTGGGCCTCTGACAAAATTAGGGAAGACGAAGCCAGGAAAAGCATTTAGTAAGCAGTCTCTGAAAATATTAAGTGATAAAAGGGATTCAGAAATTCTAAAATGTCTTGGTTCCAACTTCATTCATCTGCTCTTGCAGAAGGGAACACACTTATCTTCCCATTTTAAAGGCAATGGCATTCATCATGCCTCTGGGAGATTTAATAATGTCCCACTTAACCACGGAGCTGCTGTCTGCTCTGTTGACCACAGATAAGAAGGCCTGGAATGATGGAGGGAGGTTGTGTTGGGCTACTTTTTTGGCAATGCAGCAAAATACAGGGCGGATCTGGCTTAGGATGCCTGGTTAAGTTGCTGTGATGGAGCTTAGGGAGCCCCTGATGGGGTAGCCTAAGGGCCCTGGGGACCCCTAGGAAGGTCAGACACGGCTCTCAGGCCTCCACTCCAGGGGGACCAGGATATTCATGGGATCTGGGTGGGAGCCCTGTTAGAAAGATCAGAGGGGTTGGGAGAGGCTGGGAGAAGCAGAGCCTGGTGGAGAGCTGGAGGGCTGGAACTAGAAGAACATAAGATACGAACAATAGTTATCTCTAAGCTTTGAGACTAAGGGTGAGTTCTATTTCTTGGTGCTTTCCTGTGTGCTCCACAACAAGCACACTTTCGTTTTATTCTTAGGGGGGAAAACTTCATAAATGTAATCAAAGTGACACAAGACCAATTCTCAACCTGCAAAGTGCAATATCTTATATAGATTGTCTTGGGGGGGCCTCTGTAATTTCTATCAAGAGCCCCAAGGGTCTGAACTCCATTCTAGATTTGATAAGAAAACCAAAACGTTCATCCCCTTATTTACAAAAGTCCGGTGAAAACCTCAGGACGAAGGGCACATGTGGATGGAGGCACACAGGTCCCGCCTGGGTGTGGCCCACCCAGGTTCCCTATGGCAGAGGTCCCCATCCCCCGGGCCACAGACTGATACCAGTCTGTGGCCTGTTAGGAACTGGACCGCACAGCAGGTGGTGAGTGGAGGTGAGCAAGTGAAGCTTCATCTGTATTTACAGCCGCTCCCCATCGCTCGCATGACCGCTTGAGCTCCGCCTCCTGTCAGCATTATGGTGAGCTGTATACTTACTGTATTATATATTACAATGTAATAATAATAGAAATAAAGTGCACAATAAACGCAATGCGCTTGAATCATCCCGAAACCATCCCCCTGTCCCCACAAGCCCCGGTCTGTGGAAAAATCGTCTTCCACGAAATTGGTCCCAGGTGCCAAAAAAGGTTGGGGACTGCTGCCTTATGTGATCCTCTTTCCAACAAGCTCATCGGATAATCCAGGAACCCCAGATTTATTTCTGAGCAGATCTTTTTTCAAGGTGATTTTTCTTTTAGGAAATAAGAGAGGGAATGGAAGGGGGATTTATCCTACTTATAATTTAAAACACAAAACGTTGGCCACCATTTGCAACCATCTGCCACAGCACTGCCATTCTCAGAGCTGGCAGCTCATACACCTTCCTTCCTAACCAGTGTGCACCCACCTGCGGTCACATGGGGCTGTTCACCTTTACTTAAAGAGAAATGCTGGTAGTAAGCCATAAACCTTACCATAGTCACCATCTTTCTGTTTCACAGAAGGTTTTAGATTAGCAATGGCTGGATCAATCGCTGTGAGTATATTCTTGGGAACTAAAAACCAAAAAGAAATATTTTAAATACTTTGTACACATAATACAACTTTAAAATGCAATGTAGATAAGACAAAAAAAAAAGATCAATTTTCAAATCAGTACATAAATCACTCTGCTTGTCCAATACACTCACATACATACACCAACGGTACCCATGTGATCATCAAATGTCCCAGAAAGGTTAAACTTTAGGCCTATCTTGCAGTATTAAAAAAAAAAAACATGGAGAACAAATAAACAAGATATGGCATATCTATCCAATTGAATGATATTTAGCAATAACAAGGACTGAAGTACAATCATCTTTCAGTATCCTTGGGGGACTGGTTCCAGGACCCACCTTGGATACCAAAATCCACAGACACTCAAGTCCCTCGTATACATAGCATATGATTTGCATGTAACCTATGCACATCCTCCTGTGTACTTTAAATCATCTCTAGATTCCTTACAATACCTAATATACTGTAAATGCTATGTAAATAGTTGTAAATACAATGTAAATGCTATGTAAATAGTTGTCAGTGTGCAGGAAATTCAAGTTGTGCTTTTTAGAACATTCTGGAATTTTTTTCCCGAATATTTTCAGTCTGTGGTTGGTTGAATCCACAGATGGGCAACCCACAGATACAGAGGACTGACTGCACTGACACCTGCTACAACATGGATGAACCTCAAAAACATTAAGCTCAGTGAAAGAAGCCAGACACAGAAGACCACATATGGTCTGATTCCATTCATATGAAATCTCCAGAAAAAGGTAAATTTATAGACAGAAAGTAAATTCGTGGTTGCCGAGGACGGGGGGTGGGGGGCGGGGATGGGAACTGACCGCAAATGGGCGTGAGAGAACTTTGGGGATCTTGGAAATATTTTAAAATCGGAGTGTGGTGAAGGCTGCACAGCTCTGTAAATCTACCAGAAATCACTGGATCATTTTTACTTAAAATGGGTGAATTTTAAGGTATGTAAATCACACCTCAATAACGCTGTTCACTCTGAACATCAACTTCCCTGAGACCCAGTGAAACAAAATGAATGGGACCAACTCAAAACTCATCACTGACCTCTCTCAGCTGCGATTCCACTTTTTGTTCACTCTCTTTAACTCACTGCTTCCTTAATCACCCTGACAGAATTCGAAGTCTCTGTGCTAGAATGCAGCTCTCAGTATTATAAGAAAGGATGACAGGAAGATTAAGAGAGAGGGCAGTGAAATAGACTCCTTTGGAAGATGGTTAAAGATTCTTCCAAACTGACCTTAAGAATAAACCATCCGGATCTCAAGACCCTCCAGGCAAAGCGGACAAGATGGTAGCAGGAGCCGAGCAGGGGGGCAAAGCAAGAATTCTGAAGAGCCAGTGCACTGCAGCCAGCTGGGAGAAGGGAGAGGAAACCAAATGTTTTTGCTGCAGAAAATTATTTTTGTTTGTTCTTCGGCTCAGCTGATATCTGGGAGAAGTGGCAACAGGAAATAGAAGTGAAGCCAATACAAACCGGGCAAGTTCAACAGCACTGATTTTTTGGAAACGAGCTGCTAAGCCATCTTCAGCAGCAAGAAGACCTCATTTCCTTTCTCAAAGTGCTTAACAAAAGTCTTTTGGGGATGTCCCAGGATCAACAACCAGAGGATGTTCCAAAATTGTGAATTTTCCACGTGCAGGAGGCCCTGGCGCCTTTGTGACCATCAGCAACAAGGGTCACTTTCCAGGGCGGCACAGTGATGGTGACAGAGGCGGTGTAAGCTGTCCACCCCTCCCCCCAGGAATGCCCCTTGGCCGACCAAGGGGCAGGCACACTGCCGATCCTGGGATGCCGGTGGCGCCCCAGACAGCTGGGCTGTGCTGCCCCAGATGCTTTTTGATGAACAACCTCTCCATCACTTCTGCGCCCTGATTCCTCTGCAGGAGTAAGTCCTTTCTGCAGGAGTGGTGTTTCTTTCCCACGTCTGCCTCTTGGCTTGTAGTTAAGATACAGCCGCAGGAGGGCTGGTCTTCCTACACGTGCCAGAGGCTTTCCAGCGCGAGAAGGAGGAATTGCTTGGAGAGGAATGAGCTTTGCAGAATACAACATTAAATCGCCTGTGTATGCCGTAGGCTCACGTCAGGGAACTTGCTGATTTACTATCTGAAAATGGCTCTCGTACTGGGAGAATCTTCTAGGATCTTTAAGGTAACAACAGGTGTCAACACACCTGTCAGATTCTCGTATCTCCTGTTTCAAACTGATTCTGAATGAGGACAGGGACTGGGTGTCATGTACTACCTACCACCCCTAAACCCGTCCCTCTCCACTTGAGGTCCATTTGTGAAAATGCCAGCGAACCCCTTTTCATGGAGCTCCCACCACGTGCCGAAGCCTGTGCTCAGCGTTTAAACGGTGCCTCTTGTGCGGTCCTCTTAGTGACCCATGAAGAGGCGTGTCATTCCCATTCCCACAGATGGGAAAATTGAGGCTCAGAGATGAACCATTCACCTAGCAAAGGGCGAAGCTTCAACTCCTGGTCTCACTCACATATGCCCTTACTCTTTTCTGTGATGCTGGGATGTTCAGCCTTTGGGAACCGGATAAAGGATTGTTCTAAAGGATTATAAAGATGGCAAAGCAATTCCCACTCAGATGGTCCCTCTCAAGCCTGTTAGGTGAAATCAGAGATGATGATTCTAATGGGCTCCAGTAGTTTGCTAAATTTAGGCAGGCCCCCTTCCTGAATTTTTTTTTCCTGAGTAAATCTGTGTCAAGCCTGGATCTGGGTAGACTTTAAGAAAGAAGCCTCCACAGGTTGAAATTAGAGCCCCAAATAATTCTTCACATCAGAGACAAAAAAGATCTCTGCTTTACTGTTCCTCCCTCTCAACAGGTACCAAGATTGCATGAGCACCTCTGAATCCTGTCATTCCCCCCATCCTGCCTGTCCCAAACCTGCAGCACCTATTCCTCCTGTCCCCAGTTCTAGCACCTTCTATTCCTCCTGTCCCCCAATCCTAGCACCTACAGAAGGGGGTACCCCAAATTCTGTTACCACCATCCCTCTTGTCCCCAGATCCTGGCATCCATTCCTTTTACACACAACCCTGGTACTGAAACAGAGCAGGACCCTACGGTCCTTGCCCCCCATGTCCTCTGCCTGCCTTTTGTCTGTGGAAAAACTTTAGCCAAAGAATAAGTTTAATCAGAGAAGTGAGAAAATGCAGAAAGAAAGGAAAACAGTCAAAGGAGACCAAATAATAATAGTTTAGTCATTAAGCATAGTCAAGGACTTTTAGTTCCTTCTCAAGGGCCATTAGTTCCTTCTCAAGGGCTATAGATGATATTCTGAGCCATATCCTGTGAGCTGTCTTACAGCTACTGAATCCCCCGCCAGGCGGGAGAAGTTAACTACGTGATGACCAGACTGCAGCCATGACATAAGGTGTCACAATTCCAAGAATTGGCCTCAAGGAAATGGGAACAAACCGACCCTGGAACTGAAGATTAACTGTACTTAAAACAATCAGGATGATGCTGGTCAGACCATCGATGACCAATTTCAAGATGACCGTCAGAGCTGACTGTGCTGTTTCTGCACGTAGCCCCCTCCCTCAGCCTATAAAAGCTCTTGCCCCCTGATTGTCAGTGGGGGGAGTCGGCCTTTGGACAGGCAGCCCCTCCCTCCCGCCCCGCGTAGGTTGCCGGCATCCAAAAGAAAGCACACTTCCTTTTCCACCAACCTGGCCTCTTTTTATTGGCTTTTAAGCAGTGAGCAGCTGGACCCCACTTTTGGTTACAGTACCACCATCCCTCCTGCCCCCCAAATCCTGGCACCCATCTCCTGGGAGGAGCTGCAGGCCCCCCGCTGAGGTCCACGTGTTTCCTGTCCCTCTCAGGAACTGTCAGGGTGGGGATGCTGGCTGTGCCTCTGTCTTGGTGACCCTCAAGGACCAGTGGCTGTGGACCCAGGGAGAAGCCCTCCCCGTCGGGGTGAGGGGAGAGCAGGCCGTTCTCCAGGTCTGCCTCCTCCTAATGGGAGGAAAGTCTGAAACCTATCCTGTCCAAGAAATGTGGCTAATAATAAAACCTGGATAAAAACTGAGAGCAAGGACCTCGTCTAGCCATGCATTAAAGAAGAGGGCTCCAGGGATGCATCTCCCAGCCCAGTCGCTCTCCATGGGGTTTGACATCGGCCAGATGCACCCCCTACAGTTCAAAAAGCAAAAGGCCTGCAGCCTGAATCATTCCCCTGAGGGTACACCAAGATGCTGAAATTCTCCACCCAGCCTACGAGCAACGAGGGAGGGAAAGGCAGGATTAAAGCAAGCTATAAAATAGGGAGAAGTGTTCCTATCAAAATGCAAATTACTTAGGTCCCCAGAGCACACCTCTCCAAGGGCTCCCTGCTGCCCTTAGGTACAAGCCAATCCTCAGTCGCCCATCCTCCAAGGTCCCTCTGTCCTGCTCCTGGGCTCGCTTCCCAGCCTTTGCCTGACCTTCACCCTTGCTAACTCCGTACACACCTGGTCTCACTTGCCTCAGATGCCACTCCCCTGGGAAGCCCTCCTGGTCCCCCACGTCACCAGGGCCTGGAGTCACCACATTCCATCCTATAGCTCATGAGGGCAGGGACCACATTGCTCCCAGCACTGATGCACCCTCTCCCCAACCCAAGGGGTGGGTTATTTCCTGGGTGGGCACAGCAAGATCGCTGGGCAGAATAGCAAAGCCCGGCTGGACACTGCAGTCAGAAGCCAGGTGGTGGAAGAGATGTCTATTGGGGTGGCTCTTCCATGAGCCTCTCAGGTAAGAGCGTCTTGACCTGAGTAGGGGGTTGGCTGGGCCCCTCTCTAGCAGCCCTGTTTATAATCATATCACGTGGTCTCTGGCCAAGGCAGATCAAAGGAGGGGGCTACTGGACCCCAGCCCAGCCAATTAAATAGCTCTCTGTTAGAAATTTGGAATTAAGTTGCCAGATTGCCAGTCTTCATATTGTTCGAACCTAAAAATCTAACAGAAGAATCACTCGGGTTGTGGGGATCGCTGTATGGCATCCAGCCCAGGGTCAGAGGGCTGTCTGCAGAGGGGAGAGAGAGAGAGAGAGAGAGAGAGAGAGAGAGAGAGAGAGAGAGAGAGAGAGGGAGAGGGAGAGAGGTGCTGAGGGACGGCTGCCATCCCCGTGAAGTCTCCAGCTTCGGCCCACCCTGAGGCCTTGCTTTCCTGCCCTGGCTTCTGGAGGTGGCCTTCTAGCCTCAGGGTACCTCCCCAACCTCAACCCCCTTTCGGCTTAAACCAGCTCAACTTGGTTTCTTCATTCATATCCAGACAGTCCCAAGTAAGACAGATTCACTTAGAAATTAATTCCTGACACCCTCTGTTTTTGTATCAACTCCCACATCAGTAGAACTCATGTTTTTAAAATGTAAAAACTTTCATGCCCATTTGGTTATCTAAAAAATATGCAGACATTGCAAATCATGTTTTAATGATTCAGGTTTCACAGTGAAGGGCCATCTGTCGGGGGGAGAAATAATTTTGAAATGTCAACCACTTAAAAAAGAAAAAAAAATGTCAACCACTCAGAAGGTGGTTAGAAGTTGCCTTAGAAGGTGTCTGCTTGGACAGTCGGGGCTGGGCTGGCAACATTAAGTGGCCTCAGGCTGAGGGTCACCACCTCCCTTTGGGATAACTCCTGGGGAACCACGCTGATGACAGGGGGCCACTGTCCACGGTCCCACGTCTGAAACCAAGATGCAAAGCCCCCTCTCCGACCTCGGCTTCCCACCCTCAAGCGGACTCACTTGGATGCCTCCCTCTGCCATCCTGCGACCTCGTCCAGACCCTTCCCCGTTGCCCAGTGAGGCTGGGGCAGCCCTCTGCTTCGTGCCGGCCCTCAAGCAGCTGGCCCTGAGGGAGGCACCCACCACCGGGCAGACCAGAGTCCCCCAGAACGCTGACCGCTAACCCCCCGGGCTCTCAATACACCCAGCACCATCACCACGGCCCTTTCCGAAGTCAGCCTGCCCTCTGGTCCCCACGGCCCTTACTTCCGACCTTCTCCCATCTCCTCAAACCCCTCTCCCCTCCCCCAAGTCCTCAGCTCGCACTTATCTCGAGAAGGTTGAGAAGACAGGGGCCATGCGGTTGGAACCCCAAGCCCTCCCTCCATCCACTCCCAGAGCCTCTGCCCCGCCCCGTTGTGACAAGGGACAAATCTTTCCCATCCTTGTCACCTTCTCTGGACCCCAATCTCGCCCAGATAGGCCAGGCCTCTCCAGCACCTCGGATGTCCTCCTACTTTCCCAAACCTCTCAAATCCACCCAGTTTTGACCACGTCCTCTAGTGCCATTCAGGTCCGAGTCATTGCCTGCTGCTGTCTGACTGGTCTCTGCTTCCATCCCGCTCTAGCCCACCCTCCACCCTACAGCCGGAGTGGTCCTCTAAGGGTCTAATCGTCACCGAATGACTCCCTTACTTAAAACCCTCCAGGGGCACCTCCTCCCAGGACCCTGTGGGATCTGGTCCTGGCCCCTCCCGAGCTACCTCATCCACCTTCCTCCTCACCCACTGCCCTCCTCTCCCCCACTCAGCATCTGCCAGCTCACACCTGCCCACCCCTCAGAGGACAGGGGCCAATGCACCCCGGAGGAAAGTTCTCTTCGGAAAACTTCTCCGTTCCCCCACCTCCCACCAGCTAAAAGGGCCCCTGCACTGTTATCCTTCCGCATGGCATCCTGTCCTTTTCAGAAGCATCATTTATCACGGTGGGTAACGACACGTTTCTCTGGTTATTTGTTTAATGCCCATCTCTCTCCCCCAGCTGATAATTCCATGAGGACATGGACAACATCTTCTTTTCTTTTTTAACTAAAACACGCCCACAATGTGCTGAACAAGTGAATGAGGGAGAGGAAGCTTGGACTGGAACACGTGACCCCCAGGCTCTGAAAGTCCACTTTCCCTTAGCAAAGAGGAGCCTCAGCCTGGAAACTGCTCTGGCCTCACCTGTGAAGGCGCACACAGAAATCCACCTTATTTGCAGGTTCACATCCTGCCCTTCCTTCAACGCTCAGCTGGAGAGGCCTGAAGTTACTAGAACTTCAGAGTGGTCTGTCTGGTATCTTGGGGAAGCTCAGCCAGCATGGGCTCCATGCTACCCAGGGCTGCTTTACATGGGAGCCAGCATATAGACTGCAGAGCAAATAAAACCATGCTTCCTGGCATGTGAGTGTGGGTGCTGTTATTTTGGGAATACAATCATGTAGTCACTGCACTGTGCCTATTACAGCTTTGATATTGCAGGGGACAACGGTTTGAGCTCAGGATAGAAAAGGCTGGGGATGTAACAAAATATTATTGGGCCATAAAAACGAATGAAGTACTGACACGTACTCCAAATAGATGAACCTTGAAAACATACACTAGGTAAAGAAGCCAGTCACAAAGAGCCACGTATTGTCTGGTTCCATGTATATGAAATGTCCAGAAGAGGCAATATCAGTAAAGACAGAAAGTGGTGGTTGCTTAGGGTGGGACTGGAGGGTGAGGGGTGGATCGGGAAGTGACTGCTGAAGGGTCCAGGGTTTCTCTGGGCGAGTGATGAGTATGTTCTTAAATTAATTATGGTGGGTGTCGCACAATTCTGTGACTCTACTAAGATCACTGATTTGTATGATTAATGGGTGAATTGTATAGTTTGTGATTTATAGCTCAATAAAGCTGTTACCAAAAAAAAAAAGAAAAAGAAAGGTTAGGGGTATCTGGCAGGGGGAAAGGGGTTTCCATGTATTGGGTTCTTCAGTTATGATGTTCTTTGCTTTCCCTTTGCTTCTATACTTATTTCAAAAAAAAAAAAAAAAAAACACCTCTAAAAACCAGTTCACACGTCAGGATTACAAACCAGAAATCCACGGCACCCTCTGAGGGTAATTAACACCTGATTTTTAAAGGCAGCTTTATAAAATTAGAATCAAATGAATGAGCAATTTCATTTTATTATTTGAAGACACTAGGAAAACAAAGTGATGCCGTCATTTAGCATATTTAATGGCTGTGGGGTAAGCATTTGATCTGTTGGTTTAACCCCGGGGGTACATCGATAAAACGGCTGTCAGCAGCATAGAGAGTTAGTCATTTTACAGCCTAAAGGCTGGGATGGAAGATTAACTAGGAGTGAGCAATACTGACTGAACTTGTGTGACGTACCCATAAATTTCAGAGCCTCCTAAGAACCCAGATTAAAATCATTCTTCTCAGTGACATCTATTTTATCCCATTTGCTTGTTCTTTTCCTGCCCACCCTGCTTGCTGCCAATCTGATTGCTAAAAGCACTTTTAAAACAAATGAGGACCAGAGACAATTCGATCACTTATCTGAGGCGAATGTCATAAACAGGGATAAGGGACAGGAGAAAAGGCTCGCGAATATCTGGGATGACAGCAAAGTTTCAGGGTAGAGTGAATGCAATGGTTTGTTGCTGGAAAACTCCTTCTGTTCACATGCTCACCGCCTCCCCAGGTAGGGTCTCCAAGCAGCTTGTGGAGGGTGGATTCTTACCACATGCGTAGTTGACGGTGAGGTATTTCTTCACTCCTGGAAGACAGGGGCTTCCGAAATGGTGATTGTTGACGAGGATTTTGCATCTCTGCTTCCCATAACACCTCCTGGATAATACTTGCAAAGCCGAGTAAGACAAGCAATCTGAGAGGCAAAAAACAGCAAGAACTTCATGTTAGTTGGATTCCATGTATGGCCACCATGTGGCTTCTGTTGTTTTCTGTAAATAAGTACACTGAGCTGGATTTCACATCTCATGAAGATTGTTTCTCTGATTATTTTCTGTCTCATCAAAGCACCCCGCATGGGCTAAGTACCAATACTACACAGGCAGGCCTGGAAGGGCTTACTTTAATCAGACTGCTCTAATGCTCTGCTGTCGCTGGTCGGAAATCCTTATGTATTTTTGAACAAGGGGCCCTGTATTTGCATCTTGCACTGGACACTGCCCCTGTCTCCCCAGTCAGGTAACGGGCCCTGCATACAGAAGAGGCAAAACATGCAGAACATTGAATAAAGATTTGTATTTCTTTTATGAGCGTTACCTCTCTGAAATATTTTGGTTATTGGTTAATTTTGAGAATCCTTCTCCCTGTGTGAACATAAGCTCCATGAGGACAGGGACTATTTCTGTTTTGTTCCTTATCTAATTCCCACAGCCTGGTCCACTGTGGAAATCCAATAATAACGAATGAATGAATGAACAAAAGGATAAATGGATGAATAAACATAAGGACACGTTTTTCAGCACCCTGGCACGATGCCATCACAATTAGTAAATATTAATTGAACACGTACGGAGGACAAGGCACTGGGCTAGGTACCGTCTGAAAAACAAGTCAGAATGCCTTGCATTCGCAGGATGTTGGATGGGGCTGGAGAGACAAAACCCACATTAACCTGACGGCTAATAACATGAAACACGGAGTGAGCGTCAGCAGTGATTGGTCCAGACAAGAAGTGATGGGATTGGAGGCAGGAGAGTTTGCTGGGGACCGGAGTGGTCAAGACAGGCTTCATGGAGGAGAGGGGCTTGGTCACGGGAGAAGCAACATGAATTGGACAGAGGCAGGCAAAGAGAGAAAGGTTAGAAACGCCAAGGCAAGTGGGCCAGAAGCACTTCGTGGGAGTCTAGGGGCTCAGCGTGAGCTGGAATAGCGGGAGTGGGCAAGGAAGATGCAGTAGATGAGCCGGAAAAGCAAACTGGAGCAGGACCAAGCTACCTCTGAACGCTGAGCTAAAGATTGTGAACTTTATTCTGCAAGCAACAGGGAGCCTAAAACATGCCCTGATGCTACTTCCTTTGGGGACAGTGTATGGGATGCCCTGGGAGAGAAAAGGGACCAAAGGCAGGGAGACTAGTTTGGAAGCCATTTTATAAATACACATTGGGAGGAATTAAGGGCTTGAAGAGAAGGGAATGGAGAAGAAGAGAATTCTAGAGACCTTGCAAAGTTCAGCTCACGGTAACAGCTAACATTCTGCCAGGCTCTGCTCTCAGCACTTGTATGTGAACTGATACAGTGTTTCAACAACCCCATGAGATAGGTTGTTTATTATAATATCTTATATTTTAGAGAGACTATATATAGCATAGGATATATTATTATGTATCATAAGTTGCTTCTATAATCTATAATAGGTTAGTTAATATCTAATAGGTTGTTTATATTACATATATGTTTATATATATATATATATATAGAGAGAGAGAGAGAGTGGGTGTATATATATATAAAATATCAATTTTCTGAATGGGGACACAGATGTGTGAGAGGTTATGGAACCTCACACAGCTAAAGAATGAGGACAGCAGGGTCTGGACGTGAACGCCGGGGAAAGGCCCCCAAGTCTGCAGGTTTAACCTTTTAACCTCTGAGCTCCACTCTTCAGGTCTCCAGTGGAGGTGGGGTGAGGGTCCCCCTGAGGATGAGTCAGACCTTCAGCCTGGGGACAGAGAAAATGGCGGTGCCACTGCCGTGGTCAGGGGAGATCAGTAGCAGTAGGCAGTTTGGGGGACGAGATGAATTTATTTAAATTCATTAAAATAAAACAAAACAAAATAAAAGACTATTCTGCCTTTCCGAGGGGAGGGACCATTCAAGGAAGTTTTCAGATCCTGAGATGCCTGTGGGATGTGCATGCCCGCAGAGCCGGAGGGCTGATGCTATGAAGCTGGTCTCAGGGAAAGCACAGGGGCCCAGCGGCAGGGACCCCCAGTCACAGGACTTTTCTTTTTTTGGCTACACCATGTAGCTTGCGGGATCTTAGTTCCCCGACCAGGGACTGAACCCCGGCCGTGGCAGTGAAAGCGTGGAGTCCTAACCACTGGAGCGCCAGGGAAGTCCCCTCACAGGACTTTTCTCGTGCTGTCTGTTCATGTCTTACAGAGGACAAACTCCTCTACCCTGTAAAAACAAAACCCCTGCAGTCCAATCCCAGAACCTGTCTCCAGCCTTATCGCTTTCCTTCAGTCAGGATTCTGGGAAGGTCCTCCATGCCCCCCGCCTCCACTGTGTCCCCCTCCACCCATGTCCCAGCCATTCCTCAATGTGCCCCTGCCCTCCACACACCCTGACAAGGGTCCCTTCCCTCAGATCACAGGGACCTACTACTGTCCTAGCAGAGAGGTGTGGCCGGTCCTAATCCTCGTCCATCTCCATAACTCTGGGTGCCTGAACACTCTTGCTGGAGGGTTCCTCCCTGACCTTGGCTGCCCGGTGCCCTTCTCCGCCATCTGTCTGACTGCTCCATCCCAGAGCCCCCCAGACCTGCCCGCCCCACAGGAGGTCCTTCCTCAGCCTGGGCTCTCTTCTTGCACCTGCACACGCCATCCGGGCCCACGTCCACCTGGACCATCGGACAACTGAGGACCCGACCGCTTCCAGCTCCCATAATGGATCGATCGCCTTCACTGTTCCCTCAGGAACCTCTCACTCCTCACGCGACATTCATCATGTTCCCCTCCCCCACCAACACCCAAGCGACCCAACCTGAGCTTGCTTTTCCCCCACATCCTTCTCTCAGTCACGCTGTGTCATCTTCTAGGCAGCCCGGCCAGAAGCCCCGGCTCCCTCCTCCAAGGTCTGATGCTCGGTCCTAGAATCATCCCTCCTCAGTTCCCAGCTGCAGCTTCAGCTTCAACCCTGTCACTTTTGCAGGAAATCTTTTTTTTTTTTTTTTTGCGGTATGCGGGCCTCTCACTGTTGTGGCCTCTCCCGCTGCGGAGCACAGGCTCCGGACGCGCAGGCTCAGCGGCCATGGCTCATGGGCCCAGCCGCTCCGCGGCATGTGGGATCCTCCCGGACCGGGGCACGAACCCGTGTCCCCTGCATCGGCCGGCGGACTCTCAACCACTGCGCCCCCAGGGAAGCCCTGCAGGAAATCTTTTAACTGGTCTCCCTCCCTCGTGGTCTTCCACTTCCCGCGCTTCTCCTCTTTGCCCTCAGAATGTTCTTTCCAATCCTATCACTCTCCTGCTTAAGATCTGGTCCCCACCCGCCCGCCCAAGAGATCAAGTCCAACTCCTCAGAAGCGCGTACAGACCCCAATGTGACTCACCTCCTCTCCCCTTGTTTCGCTTCCTTGGCTGCCATTCTCCCACCGCAGCCCGTATCCCCAGCCTGCAAAGCACCCTGCCTCTGCAGAAGGCCAGGCTGTCCTCCTCCCTGTCTCTGTACCTCTGCCTATGCTCTCTTGCCTGCTTGCAATACCCCTGTCCCCTCTGTCTGCTCAGCAGTCACTTCACCATGGCTCCCACCGCTCAGGCTGCACTTAGCAGTTTCCTTCTCTCTGCTTCTACTGCTCCTTGTATAGCTCTTATCACACAGCCCTACTTATTTGCTCCTTAGTCTGTCTCCAGACTAGATGGGCACCTTCCATGGGGCCTGATGCTCAAGGAATTACAGAACAACAGAACAAAGGTAAGGTTACAACCTCCATCCCTTCTGAAACTCCCCCTGGGCTCTGGAGACCTGCTTCAGATGTCCTCACCACCAGGTGCTCAGAGGAAGAACGTCTTGAAATAGATTACTCAGGAAGAGAAGGGAAGGGGTAAATCAGCAGAGGGGTACAGGGGTGCACGAAGGCCGGTGGAAATGGGGTGCAAGAAGGACTCAAACGGAACCAGAAGCAAGAGAAACCGTATACTGGGATGGCCAAAAAGTCCGTTCAGTTAGTGAGTACGTTGTTCAATAAAGTTCTTGGTGAAAATGAAAAATGTATCTCTTATTGCTACTTAAAACCGAATGAAATTTTTGGACGCAAATGAAATTTTTGGCCAACCCAATATATACATATATTCACACAAATGTACATATATGTATACACATACATATATATATATGTGTTTATATGGCCCATATATATATGCTTCATATATTTTTATACGTGTACATATACAAAGATGAGATGTGAGCTTTCCCACCTTTCGCTAGCTGCTCGTCCCTGGGGTACCTCCTCAGAATCTGGGGGTCTCTGGAACACAGTTTGAGGGTCAGTGCTCTCAGAAGAGGAACTGCCATTTACTTACTTGAGAGCTGTTTGGGTCAGATGCTCTGCTAGCCCATGTGACTCACGTGTTTAGCCCTTGTCTCCAGGTGTTGGCCTTTCAGGTTACCTGGGCCGTGGATTTGTCTCTTACTGGAGGCGCTCGCTTCTCTTTTTCTGACCCTTTTCTCTCAGAGACTCATCGGTCTATGGTTTTGGCCCCAAACTGTCTTCCGTGAAGGCATCTTTGGTCCTCATTCCCCTTTCATCAGGCGTGCTGAGCATCGCCCTGACGCTCCACCACCCACCGCATGTGCCTCTATCCACAACCGGCCGGAGGTACCACCGGGACACGCACCTAGAGAAAGGTGGGAAAGCTCACATCTCAGAGACGCTCCACCTCCATCTCTTTTTTTTTTTTTTTTTTTTGTGGTACGCGGGCCTCTCACTGTTGTGGCCTCTCCCGTTGCGGAGCACAGGCTCCGGACGTGCAGGCTCAGCGGCCATGGCTCACGGGCCCAGCCACTCCGCGGCACGTGGGATCTTCCCGGACCGGGGCACGAACCCATGTCCCCTGCATCGGCAGGCGGACTCTCAACCACTGCACCACCAGGGAAGCCCTCCACCTCCATCTCTTATGTTAACTAGAGATCCGTGAAAGAGTCCAGTTGAAAGGAAGGATCTGTTTGGAAATTCCCCGGAGGTCCAGTGGTTAGGACGCTGCACTTTCACTGTTGAGGGCGTGGGTTCAATCCCTGATTGGGGAACTAAGATCCCATAAGCAGCACGGTATGGCTAAACCAAAAAAAAGGAAAAAAAAAAAAAAGAAAGGAAGGATCTGTGGTAAACACCACAAAGCTGGAAAGACAATGATCTTGAAGAAAGGACAATTTTAAATAAATACACACACACACACACACACACATATATGCACACACACATATATAAAATATATAAATTATATATTTATGTAATATGTGTATATTATATATTCACAAATATAAAAATATATGGACCCTATAAACATACAGGTATATATGTATGTGTGTATGTGTGATATATACATATATATATGTATAAATATATAAATATATATTTATATAAATATATGAATATATATGTATATATTTTTGTGATATATCTAAATATATGTAATATGTATATCTCAACAAATGGTGAGGAACATTATTATAAAAGCACTTGATCTGAATACATTCATGAAGGTTCTGATTTATTTTGCTAAGTCCAATTCCATGATGCCTGATCACTGGAGTGCTGGGCACACAGCAGGCACCCAACAATGATATATTTAATGAATGAATGAGTGGACTGGCATGGACACCAGGGAATGCAAACATCCCATATATCTGGCTTTAGAATGTGTTTGCTATGTGTGTGGGGGGAGGGGAGGGGTGTGATCCGTGAGTTCAAATCTGTGCTGAGAAAAGCTGCCTGGAGGGGTTTCAGGAAGCTGTCATCCTCCTGTTGGTCCCTGGGTCAGTTCTTCTCTGCAACTCGCTCTGGCTTGGAATAGATCCATCTTTTTTTCTGACTGCTTCTGAATACTCCAGTCTAAAGGAGGCATCTTGCTGGCCCTAATTTGGTGCATCCTTATGAATGAAAGAAAAGTAAACAGGGCAAGTCAAGCAGCCAGTGAAGATGGAATGAACTGTTTTAAGTGCCTGAGCATCAAGTACGTCTCTGTGAAGAGTAAAGAATAGTAACGTGAGCAGTGGATAGCATCAGGGCTCCAGCAGGCCCCCCAGCGCTCAAATCGGACAATGTAAAGCAAGCTTGATAAAGAGACTTTACAAAGGTGTGAATGGGATGTGAACACCTCGAAGGATGGTGCAGGACCCCGGGGCAAGGAACAGCAGTGAGATGCTACCACCCCAAGCGTAAGGGGCAAGGGCATTGGCTTCCAGAGCACAAAGGGGGATGCCCCATGGAGGGGGCTGCTGCACGGAGCTGGGGTCTGCGGTGGGCAGTCGTGGTGCTTACGGAGCGTTGTGTTGTGTTAGGTTAGCTGCTTTTCTGCCTGGATCTCTCATTGGATGAGAGCTCCCGGAGGGCATGGGAGTTTCTCCGCTGTTTGCCCAGCACCTGGTATCTGCTCAACTCACTGAGACTCTGTGTCCCTCCTGCGTAGCACAAGGAACATCTTTTTCACTGTCTCCCTGTGAGGTTTGTATGAAGCAACTGCAGAAGTCAAAGCCCACGTAAACGTGAACTGTTCTCACCAGCTGTCTCTAAGGTTGAATGGAATACCTCTTATGGTTAAGAGTCCAGGAGACCCTCTGTCTGTAGCAGCTGTGAGGAGGAGGATGGGGCAGTGGGTACCTCAGCCCCCTTGCTAGTCCTGTTTCCTCAGCTGGACAATGAAGATACGGGGCTGACTTATTGGTCGGCGTGACCATTCCACAAATGCTACATTTAGAGGGTCCAAGGCCAGCACACAATGTATGTCAGTTACCATCAATGACATCACGCCACTTATGTTAGATGGGAAAATGGTACATCTGCAAAAGGCCTTTGGGACTTATAGTCTAAATTATATGCCTTCTTTGGTCCTGTTAAGTGAAAACAAGCATATGGTACAATCAGACCTAAATTTTAAAGTTTAACCTGCAAATAAGCAAAAATTTGAAAACATTGTAAGGAGAATCACCAAGATGGTAACAGGGGATATTTTTGGCTGATGGGAAAGTTTTTTTTATTTTCCCCTATTGATTTTAAGAGACTTTCCAAGTTTTTGAGTTTACATTGCTTTGAAATGAAAGCGTACAACATGAACTTTCTTAAAAAGAAAAATAAAATTCACGTCTGGATAGAAGACAGCTTTTGAATACGAGGGTCTCTGGGGCGATTTTTTTTCAGAAATGCAAATTTTTCTGCAAATATAATGATAAACTATTCTTTTGTATAACTCAGTTTGCCCCAGAAGCCATGAAAAGTTTACCTAGGAGTAAAGATGTATCCTTTGAATTTTCTTCCAGTTTATTTAAAAAGTTTTTTATTGACGTATGATTAACTTACAATGTTGTGTTAGTTTCAAGTGTATAGCAAAGTGATTCAGTTATACATATATACATATATATTCTTTTTCAGATTCTTTTCCATTATTGGTTATTATAATACAAGATATTGAGTATAGTTCCCTGTGCTATACAGTAGGTCCTTGTTGTTTACTTACTTTATATATAGTAGTGTGTATCTGTTAATCCCAAACTCTTAATTTATCTCTCCCCAGTCCCCCGCAGTTTATTTTTATTATTATTTTTCATTGCTTTGTGGATGCACAGGGTTGACCGTGAATAGTTTTGCTGTCTTTAGGAGCCTCATTATTATTTGGGGTTCTTCTCTGAGCACATTTATCAGTTGAAAAAAAGAAACCTTAAATCTCAAGAGATTTGAGAATGCACTGTATGATTTCTGTGTAAGCTACCCACATTGGGAAGAAGTAACCATAAATCAGGAAGTTATTCTTAGAAGTCCTATAATAACTATTATTGTTTTTTTCTGTAAACTACTATTTTTTTCTGTTTCAAAATAAAAACATGTTTGTAGTTGAAAACTTGAAAATCACAAATATGCCTAAACCAGGAAAATAAAAATCCTCAGTAAATCCCACTAATAAGAAAAAAATGGTTAACCTTTAAATAACCTCCTTCTAGTCACTTTTCTATGTTTAAATGTCCTTCCCCCTCAATGGGATCATGTACATATTACTCTGTATGCTATTTTTTCTCATTTATTAGTATATTTGTGAAAATTTTAACATAAGCATCATTTTAGAGAGCTGTAGAGATTTTCACTTTATGGGTGTATCAGCTCTATTTACAATACCCTATTGGTAGACATTCTGATGATTTCCATTGTTTAATGCTATAAAGAATTCTATGTGAAACATCCTTAGAGATAAATATTTGCACACAGGCATGATAGTTTCTTGGAAGTAGATTGCTTTGTCAAAGGGCATTCAAAACGTTAAAGTTTTTGATACACACTGCCAAACCATTCTCCAGAAGAGTTGTACCAATTCATGCTCTTGCCAGAATTGTATAAGAGCCCTGGAAACTTTATATTTTCTTAGGACATGTGCCTGACCATATTCTTTAAGGCTAACAGAGGAAGGGTGGGGGGAAGAGACTCCTATTTATAAGACTACAATCCTCTTGGACCCAGGGGGTCTTGTGACCAGCGTGATTTACAGAGGCATGCTTCTGCACTCCTAGCTACCCTGCGAGTGAAAGAATTTATCTTGGTGAGAAGGAAAGCACCCACAGTGTGTTTTTAGGAAGAGACCCAAGGTAATTCAGGTCCGATTCAGGTCTGACCATTTCCTTGTTGATGCTGAGCTCTGAACCATTGGCAGGATTCTTTTTTTTAAGTGTTTATTTCCCTTCCAGCCTGATTCTGTTTGCACCTCTCTGCCTGGCAAACTACCCTCCACCCCAATACATGTGATTACAAGATATTCAACTTTTTTTCTGGCGGTGGGGGGGGGGCTACTGTTTAACACTGAAACTGAAGTTAATCGCTCTTTACAACCTGTGTTTATTCAGATAATTAGGCTGGTCGTTCTTAAGAGACTTTCTTGGCAGTGGGAACCCCTGGCACCTTGATCTTTGGCTGAAAAGTCCAGGCCTGCCCACACTTGGCCTTGGGGTGGCCTTAGCCCAGCCTCTGACGTCCATTGTGTCGTTTTTCTCATTCACTTCTTAAGGAAATAGAAT
Source organism: Mesoplodon mirus (assembly GCF_964341445.2). Taxonomy (NCBI): domain Eukaryota; kingdom Metazoa; phylum Chordata; class Mammalia; order Artiodactyla; family Ziphiidae; genus Mesoplodon; species Mesoplodon mirus. The sequence goes on along the minus strand of NC_138982.1, from coordinate 134,805,223 downwards.
CCCTGGAGCCCACCCAGAAAATGTAGCTGCAGCAGGAAATGACGTCCCATCGTGGAGGCCCAGCCAAGGGAGCTTTCTGGAGGCCTGCTTTCCTAAGTTCATGCCCGGGTCTGTGGGAAGGTTCAGTCCTTTCTGTGTTAGGATGCTGCTTCACGGGTGTTTCTTTGGAACCAACACTATCAATCCCTTCCATACCTTTCTTTCAGGTTCTCTTCTACTAGAGGAGCTGTAAGTTTTTTATTTTTTTTTCAAATTTTTTGGCCATGCTGTGCGGCATGTGGGATCTTAGCTCTCCGACCAGGGGTTGAACCCACGCCCCCTGCATTGGAAGCACGGGGAGTCTTAACCACTGGACCACCAGGGAAGTCCCAAGAGGAGCCGTAAGTTCTGAGGGGTCTGGCTTGCTTTAAGATCTTTCAGAAATGTCTTTTGGGTCACCACCCTCAAGAAGAGACACCAGATCTATCTGTGTTTGAACTTGTGTGACAGTAAAATGTCACTTTTTGACAGCTGGCATGGTCATCAGCCTTGCTGCTCTTTTTTTTTTTTTTCTTGACAGCTGTGATGGTCAGCCTTCGTAGTAGTTTATAGGGCTGTGGTAATGAGTACCACAAACTGGGTGGCTTAAACAACAGAATTTTGTTTCCTCTTGGTTCTGGAGGCCAGAAGTCCAAGATGTCAGGAGGGTTGGCTCCTTCTGAGGTTTCTCTCCTTAGCTTGCAAATGGCTGACCTCTCCCTGCGTCCTCACATGGTCTTCCCTGTGTGTGTGTCCGTGTCCTGATTTCCCCTTCTTATAAGCAGTCATGTTGGAGTAAGGCCCTCCCATATGACCTCGGTTTAACTTAGTCACCTCTTTAAAGGCCCCATCTTCCCAAACAGTCACAATTCTGAGGTACTGGAGGTTAGGATGTCAACACAGGAATTTTACAAGGACACAGTTCAGCCCGTAACAGCCTTCAAGATGGCCCCCCATGGTCTCCACCTCCTGGAATTCACACCCTTGTGTAGCCTCCTCCCTCAAAGAATCAGCTGGTCTGTGAGACCCATAGAGTTGGGTGGAGGTGATGGTGTGTGGCTTCCATGTGCTCTTCTGCATCTTGGGCTTTGGGAGAAGCCAGCTGCCATGTCTCAAGGACACTCAAGAGACCTATGTGGGGAGAACCAAGGTCTCCCACCAACAACCTGCACCAACTTGCCCGCCATATGAGTGAGTCACCTTGGAAGTCCAGCCCTCAGATGACTGCAGCCCAAGCCAACATGCCGGCTGCAACCATGAGACACCATGAGGCCCTAAGCAAGAATTTCTCAACTAGGGTACCCCAGAATCCCTGCCCCACAGAAACTGTGTGGTAATAAATGTTCATTTTTGTTTTAAGCCATTAAATTTGGGAATATTTCATTACTCTGCAATCGAAAACAAATATAGTAGATGCAAGCTATTACATTTAGAATGGGTAAACAACAAGGTCCTACTGTATAGTACACAAAAGTATATTCTGTGATAAACCATAATGGAAAAGAATATAAAAAAGAGGGGCTTCCCTGGTGGCACAGTGGTTGAGAGTCTGCCTGCCGATGCAGGGGACACGGGTTCGTGCCCCGGTCCGGGAAGATCCCACATGCCGCGGAGCGACTGGGCCCGTGAGCCATGGCTACTGAGCCTGCGCGTCTGGAGCCTGTGCTCCGCAACGGGAAAGGCCACAATAGTGAGAGGCCCGCATACTGCAAAAAAAAAAAAAAAAAAAGAATATAAAAAAGAATGTCTACATGTGTATAGCTGAGTCACTTTGTTGTACAGCAGAGACTGGCACAACATTGTAAATCAACTATACTTCAATTTAAAAAAATTAAAAAAGAAAGAAAACAAATACACATTTAGATACTTGGAAGTGGGTTGCTGGGGAAAGAAAATCCTAAAACTACAGGAGTAGCTTTGGGACTGGTCAGCGGGCACAGTTGGGAGGACCTTGAGGAGATGGTTAAAGTCCAAGGGCCTTGAAGAGAAGCCCAGCATCAGTAACCTTTGTACCCTGAGTCAAGTGCATCTTCAAGGCAGAGCTTCCCAACTTCAACAGTGAATGCAGGGACTTCCCTGGTGGTACAGTGGATAAGAATCCGCCTGCCAATGCAGGGGACACGGGTTCGAGCCCTGGTCCGGGAAGATCCCACATGCCGCGGAGCAACTAAGCCCGTGCGCCACAACTACTGAGACTGTGCTCTAGAGCCCACGAGCCACAACTACTGAGCCCACGTGCCACAACTACTGAAGCTTGTGCACCTAGAGCCCGTGCTCCGCAACAAGAGAAGCCACTGCAATGAGAAGCACGCGCACTGCAATGAAGAGTAGCCCCAGCTGGCCGCAACTAGAGAAAGCCTGCGTGCAGCAACAAAGACCCACCGCAGCCAAAAATTAATTAATTAATTAATTAAAAAAAAACCAAATCAGCGAATGCACACAGGTATGCTGAATGTTTCTCCTCAGGCCTCCAGGCTTCCCTTGGACTCTTGATTTTGGGAATGGGCAGTGCCTCCCTTTACCCCTCTGTGCCATACAAATACAATTTTCTGTGTGTGATGATGTGGGAAGACTGGGAAGCCCTGTTCAAGGCCAGGGTGTGGTGTGTGACCAATGCCTCACCATGGCTGCGCCTGCCCTTATATATTCCAGATGGGACCAGCTTAGAGTATCACCCATAGAACATGGAGGCTCTGTCCGCCCTCCTCCCAGCCCAGACCTGGAGGCCTTGCCGAGGACAGCATGAGTACCCTCATATCCTTGGGAATGTCCAGTAGAAGCTTGGGTCCCACTATGGGAGGTACTGACAGCCAGGCCTTGGGCAGCCCTGAGGATGCTTGTGGGAGCATGATGGCGTCACACCATGACTTGGGGGCCACATGTACCTGCCCGACGCCCACCAGGGGCGTCCCCCTCTCCACCACCACTCAACCCATTCCCCTTGAACTTATCCTACGTATGAAGTACACAGACGTAACCAGCCCTATATAGCAAACCCAGACTACAAGTTCAGAAAAAAATATACTGTGGCATGGGAAACTTCCAGCAGAAAAAAATGTATAAAGGGTTCATATCTTTACTCTGTCTTCAGCTCATAAAAATTAATGGAAAAAATAAAGATCTCAACAACAACAAAAGGACAAAGGCTAGAGACACAGTGTGTGCAAGCACAAATACAATAACCACAAAAACAAGGGGAAAGGTTCAAGGTCATTCAAAAATAAAGAAAAGCCAATAAAAAATATACAGAAAGGCCATTTTATACCTATTAACTTGGAAACATAAAGAAAAATCGTACAGAATGCTGCCCAAATTGCAGGGAAACCCACAGTTCTACGTCGCTGTTTACGCGTATAAACTGGTACAAAAAGGTTCTGGAAAGACCTCTGGTGGTACCTGGGAAGAACCGTAAACATGCCCAGGCCCTCTTCTGGAATAGAACTTCTGGGAATTTATCCCAAGGAAATAATCCAGAGGAAAGAAAAAGCTACAAGCACAGTTTCCTTACACATTGTTTATGATATTTAAAAATCAGAAACAATGCAATAGGGACTTCCCTGGTGGTGCAGTGGTTAAGAATCCGCCTGCCAATGCAGGGGACACGGGTTCGAGCCCTGGTCAGGGAAGATCCCACATGCCGCGGAGCAACGAAGCCCGAGCGCCACAACTACTGAGTCTGCACTCTAGAGCCCGTGCTCTGCAACAAAAGAAGCCACCGCAATGAGAAGCCCTCACACCCCAATGAAGAGTAGTCCCTGTTCTCCACAACTAGAGAAAGCCCTCACGTAGCAACGAAGACCCAATGCAGCCAAAAAAATAATTAATTAATTAAAAAAAACAACAACAATGAAACAGCCACCAGGGAATGGGTAAGTAACGTATATACTGTATCCCTTTAACAAGAGAGTGATTGATTTTGTCAGGATTTTGTTGGTCACGTGGAAAACCACCCGTGATATAAAGTTAAATTTCAAAGCAGAACTCAAATGTATCTACTTCAGAATTGCCATTATGTAAAAGTTGTTCTCTGCTCATCATACACCAGGACTTGGAAGAGATCCTGAAAAGAAAACTCTTTTCATTTGATGGGAAAAATCTGTGGCTGAATCTTTTTCTTATTTCTGTTCAATACAATGAAGGTACTTGTGCAGAACAATAATCATCACAACTCTTATCTTTTAGAAAGAAGTGGAAATGCTCTCACTGGGTATCTGAGCGCTAAAGCCCCGCTCCACTCTGCTTTCTGACCGAGTATGGGGGGCTGCCCTGGGTACCCGGACTCTGAGCTGGTGGGGCTGCACCAGACTTTAGCTTATATGCAAGAGTAAAAGCACACACATCCCCTTTCAAAGGTCCAAGGTGAGACCCGACCACTTGGCCTTTAGGCAACCATCCTCCCAAGTTCATGCCAGGTTCCGGGGTTAAAAATAAACAGCCCTTTCTCCTTCTTCCAAGTGCTGAGGCCCAGCTGCAGTAATAACTAGGAACGCAGAGCAGAGATCACACACCGGTGGCCCATGGACCGGATGTGGCCTGTAGGCATGTTTTGTTTGGCTCGCACGGTGTTTTAAAAGTTGGAAAATTTCACATTAAAAAAAAATTCAGATTCCCAGCATCTCATGAGAGGGTGGAAGCTGTGACAACACCAGGCCCACATTCCAGGCCGGCAACCATCCACCTGCCAGAGGCCAGTGTGGGTGCCTCACTTAGGAAGGGAGGGCTCTGATTCATTCACAGGGCTCGAGATTCACACGGGCACCTGCCCTGTGCCAGGCTCTGCTCTGCTTGCTGGGAATTCTGCAGGAAAAAAGAGACACATCTCCTCTGCGGTGCTGGCCTTCTCCAGGGGAGAGAGACCATATGCACGTAAGTGACTATTTCCATGTTATGAAGACAATCAAATGGGGACAGCTCGAGTGGGATGGCAGGGACAAGGTGCCGTGCTGGCAGGCTGCCTCGGAAAACCTCTCAGGAATGACGTCTGAGTTGATTCCCGAATGACGAGACAGAGCTGGCCATGCAAAGATGTGGGGTGAGATTCCAGGCCAACGGAAGAGCTTGTGCAAAGGCCCTGGGGTATGAATGAGTGTGGAGTGCTCCAGAGGTAGTGAAGGAAGGGGAGGGAGAAAGGCGGATCACAGCTGGGAGACTGGGTTTATTCTACTAGACAGAGTGAAGGGCTTTAAGTGGGGTGGGGGATGTGATCTGATTTGATTTAAACAAAATCCCTCTGACTGCTAAGTGAAGAAGGCGCTAAGGGAGGGTATGGAATCGAGAAGCGAGGCCGGAGACCAGTCAAGAGGCAGCTCAGGTGGTCCAGGTGAGAGAAGCCCTGAGTGGGCTGGGAGCAAACAGTCTGGATACTGGGTACGGGGAGAGCCCAGAGGACTTGCAGACGCAGTGGATGGGAGATGGGGTCAAAAGAGGGTGCTTTTTTTTTTTTTTTTTTTTGCGGTATGCGGGCCTCTCACCGTTGCGGCCTCTCCCGTTGCGGAGCACAGGCTCCGGACACGCAGGCTCAGCAGCCATGGCTCACGGGCCCAGCCGCTCCGCGGCATGTGGGATCCTCCCGGACCGGGGCATGAACCTGTGTGCCCTAAATCGGCAGGCGGACTCTCAACCACTGCGCCACTAGGGAAGCCCAAAAGAGGGTGCTTTTTAAGGTGGGTGATATTAAAGTGTGTTTATGCCAGAGGGAAGACTGATGATTTTTGTGGGGCAAACACGCCAAATTCAGTTGAAAACCCTTATGTACAGTTTACCTGGGCCTAGGAGTGGAGCATTTCTTAGCATTCAGTTAGATCAAGAAAATTCATCAGCACAGGCAGCCAGGGGTTCATATTTCTGCACACATGCACGGTTCTGCCCTTAAGTGCTAACCCGAAAGGTGAAACCAGAGGCCTCCACGTAAGGCTGGGGGACAAGATGAATGGGGCCCCAAGACGGTGAGATGAAGGGGGCCCCTCAAGGACCCTCTCACTTTCCCTTGGACCCCTTTGCACTGCAGAGCCTAGGGCCAGAGGATCTCTGGCATTTGGGTGGTGGTTCGTGATGCAATGAAGAGCTTGACCCTCAGCCTCACGGGCCCTCAAGGGGCCACGGGCAGAGGCACGCAGCTGTGAGGGGAGGGTGGGCAGGGGGCGAGGGGTGGGCAGGCCGTTTTTGCCATGTGACTTGGCCAGGGCTCAGGACTTTAAAACTGAACAGCCAAGCAAGGGGCACAGTCTCCCATTCACACACCCTTCCTGAGTCAACAAGGCTTATTCACGGCTGACCTGAGGATTCCCTGAACTCTCTATGGAAACCTGTCTTTTAACCACGGGGTCTGCTAACGTTTTCTTTGGCTGATGACTTTTCCCTTTAAACCCAACTCCCATCCAACCTCCCAGGAACCTAAGGCAGTGAGGTACGGAACGTCAGTCATTCAGCCTGCATACAGATCTACCTACCTGGCTGACCAGCTTCTGCTCAAAAGAACTCCTAAGATAGATGTTACTTATTGCTGTCTCCCAAAACACACATGGCTAAGCTAGACTCAGTAAGCCCGAGAAATGGGATGTCCCACACTGATATTAAGAAGTGGAGTCCCAGGAGACGCAAGAGGGAAGAGATATGGGAACATCTGTATATGTATAACTGATTCACTTTGTTATAAAGCAGAAACTAACACACTATTGGAGAGCAATTATACTCCAACAAAGATTTAAAAAAAAAATCCATCTTATATATACATAGGTACACATGTAGTATACGTTCCTAGAAGTGCAATTTCAGGGATTTCAGGATCAGCTGTTTTGTACATTTGTTATTTTCATGGGTATTAAATTGCTATTCATAGTGGTCCCATAGAGTAGTATACAATCCCATCTGCAGTGTTTGATAGTTTCTGTTTCTTCAGACTCCCCCCAATACAGCATGTTCCCAAATTTTTGAATTTTGACAAATGAGAGTTGACAAATGGTATCTTCTTGTTTTTCTCTTCTTATAAATGAAGTGGAGCATCCATTAAAATGTTTAAGAACGACTTGTATTTTCTTCTATGAATAAGTTGTTCATATCCTTTGTCTATTTTCCATAAACTTACTGCTATTTTTATGATAATATGATCAGAGTTGGTTCTATAATAACCAAAACAATAAAATAAAACGTATCACTGTTCAAAAAAAAAAAAGAAGTGGAGTCCCTTTCTGTCGAAAGAGGTCAGATCACCAAGGGTGCCTTGTCCAGCTAAGCAAACCAGATAATACAGGGAGCCCCTGTAGGATGTTCAGGAGGGCAGTGATCAGATTTGCCTTTTAGAAGGTACCTCCGGCCACCCAGGGGAGAAAGCCATGCCTAGGGACAGGGGGACTCCTGCGATGACCAGGCAATGGTCCTTTGACCTAACGCAGCAGCAGGAACAAGGGAGAAGGGGGTGGAGACATTGTGAACACGGGCAGATGTTATATGGGAGGGAGAATGGAGTTTCCAAACTCACAAGTCACTTGCTGGAGCACCGGGCACTACGGACAGACAGCAGGAGCCACCCTCACAAGGGTCTCTCTGCCCACGTGGCAGGCAAGCCTGTTAAGACAGGAGCTAATTAAGAGAAGGATGCCCACTTGGGCCTGCTTCTGCTGTCTGCCTCGGCTGTCCTTCAGAGGACCTTCTACCTTCCCGACGCAAGGGCCTTCCTTCCCTGAACGCTGGGCGAGGGGCCTCGGAGACACGTGTGACACGCGTTCCTTGTGAATTGGTCTTTGGTTCTCTCTCCAGCCTCGCCTGAGAGTGTGCCTGTGTAGCTAGGTCACTTTACGTTCTTCTTCTTCTTTTTTTTTCTTTTTCAGATCCAAGATATTAGTTATGTATAAACTTCTTTTTTATTTTATTTATTTTTTTTTTTTGCGGTACGTGGGCCTCTCACTGCTGTGGCCTCTCCCATTGCAGAGCACAGGCTCTGGACGCGCAGGCTCAGCGGCCGTGGCTCACGGGCCCAGCCGCTCCGCGGCATGTGGGATCTTCCCAGACCGGGGCATGAACCCGTGTCCCCTGCATCGGCAGGCGGACTTTCAACCACTGCGCCACCAGGGAAGCCTAAACTTTTTTAAATTAATGTTTAATTTCACATGTGATCCAGGAATCAATTGCAGCAATTTAACACATTAAGGAGCTCATTTCAGGTTTGATGAATAAAGTGCAACTTCTTGGGCCGTTTCACAACCGGCCTGTTCTCTCTGGTAACACGGCGGGTGGAGCTGAGGCCGTTTCACCACCGCAGACTGGGGCGTGTGATGGTTAATTTCATGTGTCATTTTGGCTAGGCTACAGTGCCCAGTGGTTTGGTCAGTGCCCAGTGGTTTGGTTATTGGGAAGGTATTTTTAAGATATGACTAACATTAGACATAGAAAATAAACTTATGGTTACTAAAGGGGAAAAGCGGGGAGGGATAAATTAGGAGCTTGCGATGAACAGATACACACTACTATATATAAAACAGAGAAACATCAAAGACCTACTGTATAGCACAGGGAACTAGTCAATATCTTGTAATAACCTATAATGGAAAAGAATTTGAAAAAGAATACACACACACACACACACACATACATGTATAACTGAATCAACTTGCTGTACACCTGAAACATTGTAAATCAACTATACTTCAATTAAAAAAAAAAGATATGGGGCTTCCCTGGTGGCGCAGTGGTTGAGAGTCTGCCTGCCGATGTAGGGGATGCGGGTTTGTGCCCTGGTCCAGGAGGATCCCGCATGCTGCGGAGTGGCTGGGCCCGTGAGCCATGGCCGCTGAGCCTGTGTGTTCGGAGCCTGTGCTCTGCAACGGGAGAGGCCACAACAGTGAGAGACCCGCGTACCACAAAAAAAAAAAAAAAAAAAAAAAAAAAAAGATATGACTAACAGTAAATCAGCAGACTTTGAGTAATGCAGATCACCCTCCATAATGTGGGTGGACCTCAACCAATCCATGGAAGGCCTTAAGAGCAAAGACTGGGGTCATCTGAAAAAGGAGTTCTTCTCCAGGCCACAACATAGAACTTCTGCCCGGGTTTCCAGCCTGCTGTCCTGCGGAATTCAAACTCAAGACTGAACATCAACTCTTACCTGAGTTTTCAGACTGCCAGCCTGCCCTGCAGGTTTCACATTTTGCCAACCTCCACAAATGTGTGAGCCAATTCTTTAAAATCAGTCTATCTATCTATCTATCTATTATCTATCTATCAATCTACCTATCATCTATCTATCCATCTATCTATCAATCTACCTATCATCTATCTATCTATCCACCTATCTATCTCCTATTGGCTCCGTTTCTCTGGAGAACCCTAATAATAACAGAGGGTGACTTTGAAGGGTGAGCTCTCAGGCGTGTCGGGCCATCATCTCAGCTCCAAACTGCGGACTTCTAAGAATGACTCGCTGAGCTCTGTTCCACCCTGAGCATAGCCTCCGGGCCTTAGCAGGGGCTCTTGTCCCCACCTGGACGCCGTCCCCAGGACCTGCAGGCTCTCCCCCTCCGAGGCTCTGCTCAGCACACCCATCACTGCGCAACACTGTGCCTCCCTGCAGCATCCTCCGCGTGCCCTCCCGCCTTTCCTCCCTCCCTTCCTCGTGTGCTTTTCCCTTTAAGGCTTATGTGCACCGGAAGTGCGACACATTAGCTCATTTATTATCTGCTTTCTCATTGCCTCCTCATCCACTGCTGGAAGGTCAGCTCCAGGGAGACTCTGTGCTGGTCATTGATGACTCCCCCATGCCTAGAACAGGCCCTGCATACAGCAGGTGCTCAGTAAATCCTCGGTGTAGACTAACTGAACAACAGACGGATTCCAGAATGTGGGGCACAGGGAGACAGGACCCTGAGGGGTGGTTTCCGCCTGCCCTTGACTTTCCCTCTAGTCCAGGTACCAGCCAGCGCGTGGCCTCCTTCCTTAGGGACCGGAGCCCTAATCTCCTCCGACAGCACCCTGAGCACAGCCACGTAAAGACACATACCAAAGGGGGGGAGCCACGTGGCTTCCGAGGAGCAGACGTCCCTCTCCTGGGTCTTCCTGCCATAGGTCGCTGAGTAGATGTTGAGAAACTTGGATTCGTGGCAGTGCAGTTTCAGCTCGTGGTCTTCACACACAGTTTTGTTTTTTAATTCATCTGAAGCAGAAACAAAAATCGGTGGCACCATCAGCTTCCTCAGAAGGAATCAGTAAGCACTGCCCGCGTCCCGGCCAGGTCCCATCTCCCGTGGGGCTGCACCCCAGGAAGGGGAGAGTCGGGATGTCCCTGCCTGCCATGGGCTCTCTGACCCTGCAAAATCCTCTGCAGGAAGAGGGTCAACAAGTGCAAAGACCCAGGGGTTACACTAAGGACCAAACGGAGGAGGAGAGATGCCAGGGTGAAGACAGCAGGGCTCCCTGGGCCGGGTCCTGGGACAGGCCATAAAGGGAGTTTCTCTCTCTCCCCACTTGAGGTCCCACATTCCTTCATCGAAGGGAGCCTTTTCTCAAATGCCATACTGGGACTCACACAGGTAGAGACCAGGAATTACCTGATGGAAAATTAAGTTCAGGAGAGAGTCCAGCTAAACCGCACCACCCAACTTCATAACATTTTAGTATTCTGTTTGTGTATTTACAAAGAGAAAGAGAAATGTTAGGAAAGTAAATTATTTCCTTGTCTAGGAAAGGAAAAAAAACAAGGCACTGTGTCTGTGAAGGATCGCTCTTTGAAACAACAAGGTCCTACTGTATAGCACAGGGAACTATATTCAATATCGTGTAATAAACCATAATGCAAAAGAAGATGAAAAAGAATATTAAAAAAAAAAGAATCCCTCTTTGAAGGGGTGAGAAGAGTTGGCCCCAAGTCTGGTGATCCAGGAACAATGGGCCCTTGGACTGGCGTGGGTCCTAGGAGAGGACGAGTCCAGCTTATAGTTTGTTCCCGAAGAATTTAGGAAAAGTTTATTTGTTTATTCCGTGTACCACAGTGAAACTTCCCTTTGCAACGTCATAGAGTTGACATGATAAGTGCGCCCTGGAGAAAATATAGTTCATTGGGTTTTAAAAGGGTGTCCCCAAAAACCATTTAGTTGACTAAAATGTTTTAATAATGATTTGATTTTTTAAAGTAATAATAGTTAACACTGCAGACACAATAGACTACCTAACTGTGATTCTATTTCTGTGAGCTATCCAGAAAAGGCAAACCTCTGGAGACAGAATGAAGATTAGTGGTCTTCTGAGGCTGAGAGCTGGGGACATGAAGTGACAATGGCAAATAGACACAAGGAAATATTTTCAGATGATGGAAATGTTCTATTGCTGGACTGTTGCGGCTGCACAACTCAGTACACTTACGAAAAATCACTGAATTGTACAGTTAAAATGGGTGAATGTTTTGCTATGTAAATTACACCTCACCAAAGATATTTTAAAAATAACAAGAGCTGATGTCTACTGAGCACCTTCTCTGAACTTAGGCCTTGTTCTAGGATCTTTAAATGTATCAGTGAATTTACTACTCAAAACAGCCCTTCCGTGAGCCACCTCTTTACATCCTTTGCATGTTCTGTTTCGGATTTTTAGAAATCACTTGTAGGAGTGATTCATAGATTCTGGATGCTACCCTTTGAACTTTTGTCTCTTACATGTTATAAATGTCTTTGCCTAGCCTCCCACTTATTTTACACCTTGCAAGATAAAAGCAAAGCAAAACATAAAGGGGACCATGGTTATTTCTTTGCATGTGTGGTTCTCTCCCTCCCTCACCCAAACGTTTGTCTAAGAAAAATCATGAAAAAATGCTAGCCCCACTCTATCACCCCAGTCCTAGTTTTTTCTACTTTGAGGCACATCTTTCAGCCAGACAAGCATTGGTGCCAACGGCAAACAAGAGCTAAATTCCAGGAGCTGCTCAGGGTGTCATGGGCTGCCTAGGATGGGGAGAAAGAGGAAAGAAAACTAGCCCACACCCTCCATCACCTTCACAGTCAACCTGTCTTTCACTTCTCTCTCCCATTCATGTTTTTGTTCCACTTTTCTTTCCTGGATTGGAGGTGCAGCCTGGTCCCCTGAAACCAAAGTTTTCCAATTGTCATTTGAGGCCCATTAATAGGTCATGAAATTAATTTGCTGATTTGTGATTAGAAATTTAAAAAAATAAAGAATAGTTCAGAAAACATCAAAGTGCATCACGCAAAGTAAGGATAAACACTAGTTTATAAAAGATGTTTTCGGTTGAGTGTGCAGTTATGTAGGGCCAAAATGTAAAATGCTTTTCTCACTCGGGGTTGTGATCAAACCAATCTGAAATTCCCTGAAGAAGAGGAAGGCGTGAGCAGTAAACATCAGGGCAGCGGTGGCCGGTGGGACCTTCACATCCTGGAATTGCTGATGCTTAAGTCCCAAACTTAAAACGTGAAAGAAAATAATTTCCTAAAAGAAATGCCACCTTTCGGTAACTTGTAAATTCCCATGCCTTTCTCCTGAAAACAGAGAAGTAGCAGTGAGGCCAAACTTCTGAACTGCTTGAAGGAAAAAGTTTAGGATCTCAAGATTACCATCAGCTCTGGTGCTGGAAAACTCGGGCGATGGTTCTTTAAAACATGATGATAGGAAGATTCATGAACGAAAGGTACAGAGCAGAAACCAGGTTACAGATGCTCACAGGATCATCATCCTCTTTAGTATGTGAACATAGCTGAGGACCCATCAGAGGAGGAAAAAGTCAGGTGATGGGGCTTCCCTGGTGGCGCAGTGGTTGAGAGTCTGCCTGCCGATGCAGGGGACACGGGTTCGTGCCCCGGTCTGGGAAGATCCCACATGCCGCGGAGCAACTGGGCCCGTGAGCCAAAATTACTGAGCCTGCGCGTCTGGAGCCTGTGCTCCGTAACAAGAGAGGCCGCGACAGTGAGAGGTCCGCGCACCGCGATGAAGAGTGGCCCCCGCTCGCCACAACTGGGGAAAGCCCTCGCACGGAAACGAAGACCCAACACAGCCAAAAATAAATAAATAAAGCAAACTGTCAACAAGTAAAAATAAACCCTATAAAAAAAATAATAAAAGTATTAAAAAAATTAAAAAAAAAAAAGTCAGGTGATGACTAAGCAAATGTCTAGGAGGCCCTTTACCCACTCACTGAAATCTTAATTAACAGTTTAAACTTAGAGCCAAGAAAAGTTTTGTTTTCTTTTTCTAAATAAAAAGAACACTGTGTCTGACCTTGACATTGGAGGGTTTGATTTCGGTGAGTCATATCCGCACTGGTATGAGTTTTTCTGTGCTTTTGATGAGTAAACACTAAATCCCACCAACACCGAAATATCGCCTGACTTCAAAAGTCCAGCGTGAGCAACGGCCTTTGATGCAGAACAGAGGGCCTAGCAGACACACCAGAAGAGCTCAAGTACCCTTCCAACTAGAAGAATACCAAAAATGCTAAGAATTTTTCGTGAACTGCCTTCCATTGGCAGAGCTTGCCAAAAAGGAGAAGGGAGAAAACAGGACGAAAAGCAAGCCTTATCTCTGTAATCCGGAAACTTTTCAACTGGAATGGTTTCTTTCTTTTCTTATCAGAATTTTAAAAAATGAGATGAGCTTTTTTAAGGCATGTCATGAAATGCATTTAGTAGCCCCCATCTCTCTGATTTATTAAGACACGTTCATGAAAGGTTCCAGCCTCGGTACCAGCCAAACTCACCCAGAGTAACATGACACTCCCATGTAAGGCCTCCAGTGATTTCTGTCCCCAGAATATGGGCAAATCATCTCCTGGAATGGAGGCGCCTGGGAGTGTCACATTATGTGCTTGGAGGTTACCGCTGTACGATGTCGAGTCCTTTGGTTCCTTGGGAATGTACTAATTCACTGTCACCTAAGAGTGACAGTTCTGGGTTCTAAAATGGGACCATTAACATAATTGCTGCTTTTTTTAGAGAACTAGAATTTGTGTTAGAGCTGGGTTAGAGTGTGGGCAGCCTTCCAGAAACGGGTTGCCAACATCTCTGTGGGTTTGGATGGTTCACCCAGGAGCCTGGGTAGAGGTACAACCACGGCTCTGCTTAAAGGACAACAGCAACAAATTCTCTCTCCTAATTAGAGGTCTTTGTGTGCGATGCATTCCTCTTTAACAATGCATATGGACTTCCCAGGTAACACAGTGGTTAAGAATCTGCCTGCCAATGCAGGGGACACAGGTTCGAGCCCTGATCTGGGAAGATCCCACATGCCGCCGTACAATTAAGCCCGTACGCCACAACTACCGAGCCTGTGCTCTAGAGCCCGTGCTCCGCAACAAGAGAAGCCACCGCAATGAGAAGTCCGCGCACCGCAACAAAGAGTAGCCCCCGCTCGCCGCAACTAGAGAAAGCCCACGTGCACAGCAACGAAGACCCAGAGCAGCCAAAAATAAATAAACAAATTTATAAAAACAAACGAACAAACAAAAACAATGCATAGACACATCTGCATATCAGCAGTGGCCTTTCAAAGATGGGCATGTGGAGCGATCTGTCATGACGGGAACATGTTATTATTGACATTATTTACGACTGCCAGGGCATGGCAATGTTAACATGCAGACAGATACTTGGTCTCTTTTATTGTGTTTTTAAATTCTCAGCAGACAGGGCACCCTGCTATTGCCTGCACTCAGGGCAGACCGCACCCACCCTGCACCCCCAGCCATTGGTATATCACTGCCTTTCAGTCATTCACATCTTTAGCAAGAATTACTTTAATCTGCCTCTTGGAATAACAGCTACCGATCGCTGAGCTCAACTCCATGACAGGTGCTGTGCTAAGCATTTTACGTACAGCACTGTAGTTTTAGTCTTTACAACAGCCCTAGGTAGAGGGTGCTTTATCTTCTTTTTATAATTGAGTTATGGAGCCTCAGAAAGTTTCCCGCCACTGCTCAAGGTTGCACAGCAGCTCCACAGCAGACAGGCACATGAACCCTAAATTCAAAGACTCACTGAAACCAAAATTCTCTGAAGGGATGATATTTAGGGAGGAAGTGAAGCATGGCACACGATCGGGGAAAAGAAGATTCTAGTGAGGATTGTTGGTAAAATACTCTCCAAAAAACAAACATACAAGTAAGCCCTGATTTGTAGCCTTAGCCACTTTCCCTGGTGTAAGTACTTCCATCAGGGCAGATTTCACTGCACACAGTCACGGCTGGGAAGAGATGGGTATAACTGGCTCTCACGGTAACAGCTGGCTCCATGCGTACCTGGGTGCAGCCGTGGGGCCTTTGGACCATTAGAGTGTTATGCAGGGGCTGGAACTGGGGCCATGGAGAAGAGCCTCAGGAGGTGACAGGGTTACAGAAAAAGAGGCAGGAGGGTGCAGGGACCTCACTTCCACCCCTACTTCATAGCAGCAATAGGGGCTGCCACCTAAACGGCAGTGCTTCAGGTCACCAATGTCCAGGTCACACGAGGGGCTCTGGTTTCTTTTATTTATTTATTTATTTATGGCTGCGTTGGGTCTTCGTTGTTGTGTGCAGGCTTTCTCTAGTCGTGGTGAGTGGGGGCTACTCTTTGTTGTGGTGCGCGGGCTTCTCATTGCGATGGGTTCTAGGTTCACGGGCACAGTAGTTGTGGCTCGCGGGCTCAGTAGTTGTGGCACATGGGCTCAGTAGTTGTGGCACGCAGGCTCAGTAGTTGTGGCTCACGGGCTCAGTAGTTGTGGCTCGCGGGCTCTAGAGCGCAGGCTTCAGTAGTTGTGGCTCACGGGCTCTAGAGCATAGGCTTCAGGAGTTGTGGTGCATGGGCTTAGTTGCTCCACGGCATGTGGGATCTTCCCGGACCAGGGCGCGAACCCATGTCCCCTGCACCGGCAGGCGGATTCTTAACCACTGCACCACCAGCGAAGCCCAGGGGCTCTAGTCTGAATGTTTGTGTCCTCGTACAATTCATATGCTGAAATCTTAATGCCCATGTGATGGTATCAGGAGGTGGGGCTTTTGGGAGGTGATGAGGTCATGAGTGCACAGCCCCCATGAATGGGATCCGTGCTCTGGTACACGAGACCCCAGAGAGATTCCTCGCCCCTCCGCCGTGTGGTTAGAGCAGAAAGGACAGCCACCTATGAGGAAGCAGGCCCTCAGCAGGTACCAAATCTACACCTTAATCCTGGCCTTCCCAGCCTCCAGAATTGAGAGAAATGAATTTCTGTTGATTATAAGCCACTTAATTTATGGCATTTTGTTGTAGCAATTCAAACGGACTAAGATGCAAGGGCTTTGCCCCTCAAATCTTTTATACACGGGGCAGCCAGAGGGGCCTCCACCACCCCAGCCGAGGAGCCTCCCTGCTTCAATGCTGCCCTACAGGAAGACTCCACCCCCTTCCCTGGCCATCAGGGCCTTGGATCGTGCTCCAGCTCTCTGCCTAGGGCTCTTTTGCTCCTTCCGGCCCCCGCACCACCCTGTGCCACCCCTGCCACAGGCCTCTGTGAGGAGTCAGCTTTCTGTGCTCTGACTCCACCCCAGAAGGTTGTCACCATCTGCCGGGAAAGCCTTCCCTGAGTTCCTGCCGAGGTCAATTCCTCCTGTGAGCTTCCTGCGCAGTACCAAGGGCGCAGGGGTCTTCTTTAGATATTTCTTTGGACAGAGAAGGTCCTTCTGGAGAAAGGAGATCTTTGGCTTAGAATCTAAAGGATGAGAAGCAACTGGCTAAGTGAAGATCTCAATAAATGCTCGCTTTATGAAGGGACATTGGAAATCACCCAAGACAGAACCACCATCCAGGAATCCTCTGTGAGATGTGAGTTCTCTTCATAACCAAAACATGGCCCACATCTGTGCACAGCAGGTGCTTAATAAGTGTTCGAGGAAATGAAATTAGCAAACAGACCTAACTGCCCACTGTAGCAACAAGGCTGTGGCCCAGCCCTGGCTTACCCAGGGTCTTGTCAATCTCATAAGGGTATTTTCGCTTCTTCTAAAGGCTGGTCCTGCCCAACTTTTTATTATGAACTATTTCCAACATATAGAAAATGTGAGAGAATATCGCAATAAACGGGCAGAAGAGAAAAAGAAGGCAAAGCTAAGGCAGTCAAGGGGGAGGCTAAGGGCATGGCCAAAAACATGGCCAGGGCGTGGTCAAGGGTGTGGTCATTTTTTGAGATTCAACAGAGGGAGGATGCCACTAAAAACGTGGGGATCTAGAAGTGAGTTTCCTCAGTCTGTGGGGTAGGGCAGGAGTTGGTGAGAATTCCTGGGTGGGGAGCAGGGGAGTTTAGGCTGTTCTGCAAACGTTGGGCCTGCTTGTGAGAGCTTGTGATTGTGTGTGCTTGTGAGTGAGTGTGTGCATGTGGTATGACTACATGTGTGACAGTGCCTATGTGTATAATGGTGTGTATGGGTGTGACAGTGTATACGTGTGAGAGTCCAGGTGTGTGCATCGTGTGTGATAGCATGTGCATTGTGAGTGTGTGATAGCGAGTGCATTGTGTATCATAGTGTGTATATGGGTGCACGTGTGAGTATGAGTGAGTTTGAGTGTGTGTTTGGATGCAGAGTAGGGGTGCTGAGCCATAGGGTTGTTCTAAGGTATCTGGGTCCCAGCAAGGAAAGGATTTGAGACAGAAGCCTGGATATTTGCCAAAGCATCCAGGGCTTTCTGTGTGCCTGAGACCATTCCATGTGTATGGCTGATGCCTCACCCACCACAGGAACCCAGGCCACCAGTGTCTTGGGAGATGCTGGGCTCCAGAGGCAGAAACCAACACAGAACAAGATGCAAAAAAATGAGAACGGTTGCATTGTTGTGGCAGTACAGAATTTTACAAATTATTATCCCTGACGTTTGGCTAAATGTTGTTGCTAGAGCACTGCTGTCTTTCAACAAATTTTCCAAGCATTACCAGGAACCTGTAATGACCTATGGCTTCTCTCAGGCAGACCCTCCACGCCTGGAGGTGTGACCTCCTCATGGAACACCAATTATTTTTAGCCTGCAATGGATCAACCACAAAACTGGTGTGCGTTAGAAATGGCGAAGGTTAGTGGAGAGAAGTGCAAGAAGCAGAACAGAAGAGCTTGCTCCTGCCAAGTCCTCTTCCTCTTTCTTTCTCCTTAGGAAACATGCTGCTTCAGGAGCCCCCGCTGAAGGTGACAGTGGGAAGAAGCCAGTCTGTAAAGATCTGGAATCGTGGGCTCAGGTGGCAGCTGTGCCACCAGCCCCCTCAGAAGAATAAGTCACCCTGCAGCCGGGGGAGGGGGAGCCTCATAACAAGCCTTCCTCTGAAAAGGAGAACCAGCTCCTCATGTTGGGGAAAAGCCATTGCAGTCTCTTGTCACCTGGCATCCTTAGCATCAGTACAACCAAGTTTTACATATGAGGAAGGATTTTTTAAAATTCAGGGATTTGCAAGAATGCACACAGATCGGTACGCGTGTGCACACAACACGCACACAAATACACAGAAACGAAAAAACCAGGTGGGATGGGGCCCCGACGTTCCTATGAACAAGAGTTTCAAAGCTGGACGCACGTCAGCTGGCGGAGCATTTTCGTCAGGGAACCCACCCCCTGCACATGCTGTGCCCCTCGCAAGTTACTTACTAGGTTGGCATTTAAAGGAGACCAGGAGGTATTTACTGCTTCCTGGACAAAGGTCAGGTCCAAAAACACGGCTATTGACCAGGATGTGGCAGGTCCGCTGGTCCTGGCATTCGTCCAGCACCTTCTAAAAGGAGGGGGTAGAAAAGGGACAGGCTTGAGAACCACACGCAGTGTCCGTGAGACTCCACACCTGGGCTGCTCTGGGCTCTCAGGACGAAGGGCACCTGCCTGCCTGGCCTGGGGCTCACGTTTTAAAACCTTCTCGCTGGTACCAGCTGTGTCTAAGGTGGAAGCACCCGCACACGGCTGACCAGGTCGGCTGCCTATCTCCCCATGTCTCCCCCAAAACGAAACCTGCTCCGAGAGTGCCAGGCCTCCCTCAGAAAACCAGCTCCTAGTTGGCTCACCTGGCACCACTGCTGACAGTTTTGGCAAGAGTGCTGCATCGTGGAGGCTCCCAGGGACGGGAGCAGGATCAGGGTACCGCGGAGTGTGGACTGGAGGGGACTCGGAGGCCCCCGTCTGGGAGGGATCCCTGGTTTTAGAGCTGACAGAGGGCTATGGGGAGCGGGAATCGTAATCACAGCTCCACATCCTTAGAAACACCTGACGCTAGCCACAGGGGAGCTCAGCATTTGGGGGACGGCTTGGAGACCCCAACCCAAACACAGGCCAACAAATGAAAATTAAAAAGCGGACTCCCTAGGAGGTGGGTCAAAAAGGATCTTGCTGTGATTTATGTCAAAGAGTGTTCTGCCTGTGTTTTCCTCTAAGAGTTTTAGAGTGTCTGGCCTTACATTTAGGTCTTTAATCCATTTGGAGCTTATTTTTGTGTATGGTGCTAGGGAGTGTTCTAATCTCATACTTTTACACGTACCTGTCCAGTTTTCCCAGCACCACTTTTGAAGAGGCTGTCTTTTCTCCACTGTATATACTTGCCTCCTTTATCAAAGATAAGGTGACCGTATGTACGTGGGTTTATCTCTGGGCTTTCTATCCTGTTCCATTGATCTATATTTCTGTTTTTGTGCCAGTACCATACTGTCTTGATTACTGTAGCTTTGTAGTATAGTCTGAAGTCAGGAAGCCTGATTCCTCCTAGAGTCTGTCATATGGAGTGAAGTAAGTAAGTCAGAAAGAGAAAAACAAATACCGTATGCTAACACATATATATGGAATCTAAGAAAAAAAAAAAAGGTCCTAGGGGTAAGACGGGAGTGAAGACACAGACCTACTAGAGCATGGACTTGAGGATATGGGGAGGGGGAAGGGTAAGCTGTGACAAAGTGAGAGAGTGGCATGGACATATATACACTACCAAACGTAAAATAGATAGCTAGTGGGAAGCAGCTGCATAGCACAGGGAGATCAGCTCGGTGCTTTGTGACCACCTAGAGGGGTGGGATAGGGAGTGGGGGAGGGAGTGAGACACAAGAGGGAAGAGATATGGGAACATATGTATAACTGATTCACTTTGTTATAAAGCAGAAACTAACACACCATTGTAAAGCAATTATACTCCAGTAAAGAGGTTAAAAAAAAAAAAAGCTGATTCCCATCCTCGCTAACCTCAAGGGCATGGGACCCACTTTTCCTGGTGGAGCAATTTTCTGGGTGGAATATGCAGGCCTTCTGTTGAGCATTTGGCTTAAAATTTTTCCTTCATAAAAATAAAAATAAAAATAAGCTTTCCTTCGAATCTCTCCCGACCTTTTCCAGGCAGATCACACCTTTGTGAGTGAGTCTGCTCTGTGGAAGCTCGGGGAATGCCCAATACTGGGTCGCAGATGGGCCAGCGTCGCACTGCTACCCTTCCAGCTCCTAAACGGATCAGGCCCTGCCGACGACAAACACAGAGGTCCTCCACACCAAGTACAGTAAAAATGTTCCCAAGAATCTACTTATTACTATTGGACTGAATTTAGTGCAGATTCACGAGCCTGTCTGAGTTGCCATGTTCTCATAGTGGCTCATGGAATATCTCCGTGAAGGATGCTGGCCCTACCAGGTATCCCCCGTCACCTCAGGGGCCCCATGGATGTGCATAAAATCAGGAAAAATGACCAGGGAAACCCCAAGGACCCCCAGATGATGGTGCATATTCCATGGCCGAGGGTATCGTGAAATAACTCAGCCCTTGGATGGCTCTTTGTGTTACAGCCATGGAATGGGACCCAAGGGCAGAGCTCTTTCCAAACTGTATTACAGCTGGAAATTGCAGAGAGGGCACTTCCTATAGCCATTTAGTCGTGGGCTAGGTCAGGTGAGGTGCTCATGGGTGGACATCAACCTGTTCTCTCCTACGTTAAGCAACTGCCCCCTGAGGAAGCACCTTGCCTCAGCTCCCAAACACAGGTTAAAAGACAAAGTAAAGGATCTCCTAGTGCGCGGGGATGTTTCTGGCAAACAAGCCCTCCCCACAACATCAGAAGTGTGTCCACAAATTCTGACTTGTCTGCCCGGTTATGGCAACATCCTTTTCCCTCGGGGATGCCTGGCAGAGGCAGGTGCCCGTGTTGGAGGATGAGGTGCCCATGTTTTGGAACTGCAGGATGCTGGCATCCTGCTTTTACAAAGCAGGCACTGCCGCCCTGCTGGCACTGGCCACGTTCTTTTTATGCCCCTAGGAGGGCAGCAGAAAGCCTGGGTACCAGGGATAGGTGGGCAAGAGTGTTGGGGGGAGGAAAGGGAACATTCTCAAGGTACAGGGAAGGATTGGGGGTAGGGTGGGGCACACAAGGAAAGTAACTGCTTGTCTCCAGAAGACACACGTTGTCTCTCCTCAGGGTGTGGAAACCAGGGGATTCATTCAAACACATTCTTCTGGCTCCTCAGTTGGTGTCTTTACCAATCACATGACCACCCAGGTCCTACAATGCTTAGCTTGGAAGCAATAAATAGTAGACAAAACAGAAAAACCCTTACATGATCATTTTATGTTTGCTTCTCCTCTTCCGGCCTTAGGGAGAGCTGCACAGTATTAGAGCTAATTCCATTTCTCCTCAGTCCTCCTAGGAAATTTACCAACACCCACATTTCCCACAACTGACAAAATCAAGCTGACATCTAATTTGCCACCTATCTGCTCTAACCACCGTGACTTCAATGGATTCATAGGGAACTTTGGAGGCATTAAAAAAATCCAAGGCCGGGCCTCCCTGGTGGCGCAAGTGGTTGAGAGTCCGCCTGCCGATGCAGGGGATACGGGTTCGTGCCCCGGTCTGGGAGGATCCCATGTGCCGCGGAGCGGCTGGGCCCGTGAGCCATGGCCGCTGGGCCTGCGCGTCCGGAGCCTGTGCTCCGCAACGGGGGAGGCCACAACAGTGAGAGGCCCGCATACCGCAAAAAAAAGAAAAAAAAAAAAAAAAAAAAAAAAAAAAAATCCAAGGCCAAGTGACTCCATAAACTTAGCTAACTAGTTAGAAATGTTGAGGGGCCTGGGAGAGCAGAATAGAGGTTGTTTGGATAATTGAAAGCCAGAGAGTCTAAAATCATCGTTGTTATATTAGTTTTGACCTCCCCGTAGACCACATATTTCCCCAATGCCGACTGAAAAAGGAATGAGTCAGCCACCCCCCAGCCCTAATTCCTGGTACTATCAAGGACGAACCAGCAGAAACTGCCCAAAATAGCTCTGAACAAGAATAACATGATTATCTACAACTGGAGAAGCAAACCATAAAAAAAAAAAGATAATTAGTGATATTCCCCTTCCTTGAGTGCATTCTCTAAGAATTTGTTCATGACTTCTGATGTCTGCCTTGTGGTTTCCACTTAAGAATGCACAGCCTTTCCTCTCTCCCCGGGTACTGATAGGCAATGTAGGCCTGGAGGTTAAAGCCCAACATGATGATACTTTACTTTATTGCAGGGAGGACTGTGTCTATGAATAACTTCATTCTGCAAGTGTATTAAGGGAGCTCTCCAATAAGCAGGAATTCTATTTAGACTCGTTGGGTAAAGAATCCTTTTGAGAAGCAAAGAAGAGCTCGCCTGCAAAATTTGTGATGTGACTACATTGAGATCTTCATGGAGCGGGTTTGCTTTGAATACACTATAGAATCACAAGTATATAGACAGAGAGAGAGACAGAGAGGGAGAGAGAGAGAAATCCGTTTTGTCATCTTAAACCATCTATGAAAGGCAGTACCTGCAGTGTGGTGGGCGCCACACAGGTTAAGCTGTCTTCTCTCTGAGAGGCAGGCTGCTGAGCGCTACACGTTTGGTAATCTTGCCCATAAAATGCCGATTGGACACTTATTGTTGAATGCCGAGGGCACCGCAGATCCAGATGGTCCCCGTCACAGGCATAGGCGGTGTGGTTTTGCAGGAGTTTGGTTAGGTAACCTGGAAAATATGCAGCCGGGTTACAAGAGGCCCAGAAGCTCACCACTCCTTCATGGATTTTGGAGCAGGAGGACCTCAGCTCCCTGGAGGGAGGAGCTGGTCACAGTGAGGAAGGTGTGGGTGGGGCCTCCTTAGCTGCTCCCTGGACAGGACACCAGACAGGCCCCGAGTTGGGGCAGAGGGAGCGGATGCTCGTTTTTCCGTCTGGGCCTGAAACCTTGGTCTGGAATGGCCCGTTGGAAGCCTCCAAGGGCTCCTTCCCTCCAGGAAGCACTAAAGGACGGGCCAGGAGACAAGAAGTCCCGAAGCATCTCTATAAAGCAGGAAAAAAATGTGAGTAGGTGTCCCTTGGGCATGTAGATGCCTGTCCTGGGGGAGACTCGGGTTCTCTGATCTCCCACTAGCTGGGCCAGACCTTCTTGGGGCGAGGGGATGCTGTTTTATTTTAGGAAACCACCCCTGTGCCTGCCTCAGTCCTGGAGAAGAAAGCAAGGCAGGCTCCCCGCATGGGATAAGGGCCTTCTCTTTAGGGAAGGGAAGGGGAGGACGGTGGGGCTCTGTTATGGGTCGAGTAGTGTCCCATCCCCCCAAATTCACATTCACCCGGAACCTCAGAATGTGCCCTTATTTGGACATAGGGTCGTTGCAGACATGATTAGCTAAGATGAGGTCAGACTGGAGGAAGAAAGGCCCTTAATCCTGTATGACCCGTGTCCTGATGAGAAGAGACACAGAGGGAGACAGCCATGGAGAGACTAGAGTGATGCTTCTACAAGCCAAGAACACCAAGGATTGCTGGGAGCCACCAGGAGCTGGAAGAGGCGACGAAAGACACTTCCTTAGAAACTTCAGAGACAGCACGGCCCTCCGGACACCTTGATCTCAGACTTCTGGCCTCTGGAACTCTGAGAGAATGTATTTCTGTTGTTTTCCGTCCCTCAAGTGAGTGGTCATTTGTTACAGCAGCCCCGGCAAACTCATACAGGCTCCCGATCCCTGCGTCTCCAGCTGGCTGGCTGAGCTGAGCAGGGCCTCGGGCTCGGAGGAGCGCTGGCGGCCTGGATGTTTTCTCAGGAAGGAGGAGGGAAGGTTCATCTGAAACATAGATTCCTTTCCTCCTTCTCACACCTCACGAGGTCAGTCGCAAGGCGGCTGGGAGGGAAGCCAGGGACTTTCTGGTGAGGTGTGTGGGAGGCGGTCTGGCAGCCTTCGGCCTCTGAGAGGGAGGAGGGAGAGCGGAGGAGGCAGCCTTAGAGCTCCCCAGTTCCCACACGGCCAGGTCGTGTTCCAGCTAGTCCTGCTTGGGTTTCAAAATCCTCTCCGGGCCGTAATGCTCTGCAAAAGGCACCCAGTCCAGCTCCCTGGGCTTCCCTGACAGTCACAGAAAAGGGACTGAGATGCTCTACCGTAGGGTGGGCACACCAGCCAATCCACACGTGCCCACCTGAAGATGGAGACCGGCGCCCTTGACAGCACACTGCATCCAGACTCTAGGTCTTTCACTGCAACTCCTTTTTTTTTTCTCCCCGCCCATGACAATCATCGTAAGAAAGGCCAAGACATCAGCTACCCTGATTTAACTTTGCTTAGAGAAGCAAAGTCTAGCTTGAGCAGCAAAACTGCCATCAGGCAGCAGGCATGTGAGTCAAGGTCCTGCTTGGTGAAATGCTGTCACTCATAAGGTCACTCAAACCCCTCAGGGCACCAAGAGGAGCCAGGAAGAGGCCCCTTGGTGGTCCTAGGGCCCCAGGTCAGTGTCATCCTGTAGGATACACAGATGAGCCCTGATTAAGCCATGATTTGATTTGTACAAGGTCATTTGTGGGATCTCAGCATCCTGTTATGAGCCACACCAGGGAACTCACGGTGGCCCTTAGGCTGCCCCCAGGCCAGCACCCACTCTGAGGCTTCCCAGACTGGTACCCCCATGCTTTAGCTTTGTCATTAAAACTTTCTTGTCTGGGCTTCCCTGGTGGCGCAGTGGTTGAGAATCCGCCTGCCGATTCAGGGGACATGGGTTTGTGCCCCGGTCCGGGAAGATCCCACATGCCGCGGAGCGGCTGGGCCCATGAGCCATGGCCGCTGAGCCTGCGCGTCCAGAGCCTGTGCTCCGCAATGGGAGAGGTCACAGCAGTGAGAGGCCTGCGTACCAAAAAATAAAAATAAAAATAAAAACAAACAAACAAACAAAAAAACTTTCCTGTCCGTCACCCATCATTCATGGAGATGATAAACTGACTGAAATGTTAAATTAATTCTGGGAGCATGACTTCAGCTTCATGTTTACGGTTTGTTCAAAAGGCCATGTGCTACTCTGGCTAAATGAAGGTGATGATAAGGCCTTGGGGCAGGTGAAGCCACAAGACGGAAGGGGCCTGGGTCCTGGATTCATGGAGGGAATTGCTGCCTGCTCCACAGATTGTCGCATGAGTGAGAAAGAAACTTCTGCTGTGTTGGGGCCATCACCTTTCTTCACCCTATTTGTCATGTACTCCGTACCCAGTAAACAAACTGGATCTCCGTGGGACCATGTACATCAAAACACAGCACGATGCAGCACAGTGGCCCGAGCCCCCCCGCACACCGTATTCACGTTCTGAGTGATATTCTGGAGGCAGAAGCTCAATGCACAGAATTGACTAACTCGAGGTCTTTTAGGCCCTTCTGCACTTTGAGGGGGGAGGGGAGCCTCCTTCCCGGTACATCAGTCCTAACACTAATACAAGTTCCAAGAAGACACTTCAGCAGTAAAACTTGCTCTAGACTCGGTCCAATTCCTTCTTCGAAAACCTATGCCTAGGTCCAACAATGGAATATTATTCAGCACTAAATGAAGTGAGCTGTGAAGCCACAAAAGACACAGAGGAAACAAACGCGTATGACTAAGTGAAACAAGCCAATTTGAAAAGGCTCCATACTGTGTGATTCCAACTACATGGCATTCAGGAAAAGGTGAAACTATGGAGACAGTGAAAACATTAGTGGTGGCCAGAGGTTTGGGGGGAGAGGGGGACCAATAGGTGGAGCACAGGGGAATTTTAGGGCAATGAAACCAGTCTGTCTGATACTATACTGGGGGATACATATCATTATATATTTGTCAAAACCCAAAGAACGTATAACATCAAGAGTGAACCCTAGTGTAAACTATGGACTCTGGGTGACAATCAGGTGTCAAAGTAGGTTCACTGATTGTAAGAGACGCACTGCTGGTGTGGGGTGCTCATAGTGGGGAAGGCTGTGTGTGCACGGGGGAAAAGGATATACGGGAAATCTCTGAGCTTTCTGCTCAATTTTGCGGTGAACCTAAAACTTCTCAGAAAGAAAGTCTATTTAAAAGGGCAAAAATTTAAAAACCACCCATGCCTCCCCAGGATAGCGCGACCTTTGGGAAGAGAGGGGTTAGGTGACAGGGAGGGGACGTGACAGGGAGTGCGTGTGTGCTGGCAAAGCTTTGTTTCTTGACCTGAAGGGTGGATACGTGTTTTAGTTTGTGAAAGTTCACCCAGCCACGCACTTAGGATCTGTGTACTTTTCTGTTGGTAGATAAATGTTTGTTTACAAAACTTTTTCCTGCAGTTTTGTGACCAATACTTTACACTAATAAAGAAAGTCTAGATACTGTGGAGCCTGGGGCTGATCTATAGGGCATGGAGAGCCATGGAACCCCGTTTTCTGCAGCTGACCCCATCCCATCCGCACTAGGTCCCCCTCCACAGTGACAGCGGGAAACCCTCATGAGGACAAGCCATTGGCCCGCCCACCTTATGGCCCCCATAGGTGGCTTCCATGCCCCATTCTGATTGGCCGACTATGTCAGAAGCTGCTAAGAGGTCCAAAGGACAATTAGAACTACCCACTGTTTTCAGCAACATGGAGGGCATCAAGGACCATTTGGAGAGGCATTTGGGACGGTGAGTGGGGAACAGAAGGCTGTTGAGAAAAGGCTGAAAGTGAGTGGAAGTTAAGGAAATCTAAGATGGTTCACCTGGTAGACAGAATAATGCCCCCCACCAGATGTCCACAGGGACCAGTCCCCAGAACCTATGAATATGTTGCTTTACATTATAAAAGGGACTTTGCAGTTATAATTAAGTTAAAGATCTTGAGATGGCAGGATGATCCTGGCTGATCTGGGAGGGACCAGTATAATTCCAATGGCCCTTATACGAGGGAGGCAAGAAGGTCAAAGTCAGAAGAAGGAGGTGTGGCAACAGAACCAGAGGTTGGAATGGGGCAGCCATAAGCCAAAAAATGTAGGCGGTTTCTAGAAACTAGAAAAGACAAGGAAACAGATTGTGCCCTGAAGCCTCCAGAAGGAATGCAGGCCTGCCAACACCTTGATTTTAGACTTCTGACCTCCAGAACTGTAAGAGAATAAGCCTGTGCTGGGTAATCATTTGTTAAAGCAGTCCTAGGAAACTAAGAGTTTATACAGATGACCCTTACAACAACTTGGTGAAGATAAGGAGAGAAAGAAGGCTATAGTCATAAGAACTGATGTCCAGGGAGAGATTTTTAAATAAGTATGATTGTTTTAAAGTTGGGAGAGGTCTATGCAGGTTTGTAGGTATGTGTAAAAATATATGTACATATGAGTCAGAGGTCATATGGAAATTATATTCCTTACTGTAGATTAAGGTTCAAAAAATTTGAAAGCGGATGCTAGCAAGAGAGCTTGAAATGATGGACTGTGGGCTCCAAGCTGAATACAGGGAAGGAGATGATCACGGGAGAGGCCCAAGGGAACAGAGAGGTCCTGCTGAGATCCAGCAAGGTCAGAGTGGAGGCAAGCACCCCAGCAAGCTGGAGAGGGAGGAACTCGTGCCCAAAATGTGTTTGAACAGATTTCAAGAGGGAGCAGTTGCAGGTGATGAAGTGGCCACGGAAGTGGCCATGGAAAAGTGTGCAAGAGGTCAGCAGAGGAGAAGGTTCTTGGACATGAGGATGCCAGGAGCTGCGAAGATGCCCTCTGGATCAGGTATCTCCCAAGATGAAGGGAGGAACTAGGGTGGAGCAAGAGCCTTCCGCCATCGTTGACCTTGAACAAAGGGCAGATGACAGATGACCCGCTCCCAGTCCAGAGCCCCTTCCAGCGTGCTCCCCGGCTTCCCCAATGAACACGTGCACTCTTTCCAATGTGCTGTGTAGAGTCAACATGTTACTTAGTGTCTCAGTCCATTCAGGCTGCCCTAACAAAACACCACAGACGGGTGGCTTCTAAACAATGGAAATTCGTTTCTCACAGTTCTGGGGGCTGGAAGTCCAAGATCAAGGCACCAGCATGGTCACGTTCTGGTGAGAGCCATCCTCCTGCTTCACAGCTGGCCTCTTCTCACTGTGTCCTCATATGGTGGAAGGGGCAGGGGAACTCCGTCGGGTCTCTTTTGTAAGAGATTAACGAGATTCGTGAATCCCATTCATGAAGGCTCAACCCTCATGACTTCAGCTCCTGCCAAAGGCCCTACCTCTTCCCTTTGGGAGTTGGGATTTCAATACATAAATTTAGTTGTACAAATACATTCAGACCCCAGCACTTAGCTTCCCCACACCTTGGTTCCTTGGCTGGTTCAAATGGGGTCTTTTTTTTTTTTTTTAATCAACATATGGCCAATTTTATGTCATTTATGCCCTCACCAACTTTCAAATGGGATCCTTCTTAAAGATGTAGCTCTTTGTTCACAGTTCGCTCTGGATCAAATGCCCCATTGCATTGGATCAGTCAAAAATGCTTTATGTGTTAATACTCTCTGCCAGCATTTTCACAGTCTAACTGTATAGTTGGGGGCAAATATTTACTACCCTGAAAGAAGGCAGAAGTAATCTGTTAAGAAATCACTCCTCAGGGGCTTCCCTGGTGGCGCAGTGGGTGAGAGTCCACCTGCCGATGCAGGGGACACGGGTTCGTGCCCCGGTCCGGGAAGATCCCACATGCCACGGAGCGGCTGGGCCCGTGAGCCACGGCCGCTGAGCCTGCGCGTCCGGAGCCTGTACTCCGCAACGGGAGAGGCCGCAACAGTGAGAGGCCCGTGTACCGCAAAAAAAAAAAAAAAAAAGAAATCACTCCTCAGAATCTGGCATGGCCCGTAAATGCTCAGTTGATCCTTGTTTAAACTGGGGGAGAGGAGGAGTGGGAGGGTGTAGTTGCTTTATCAGCTGCACACAGTGCAGAGTGCAGAGGCCTTGGAACAGCTTCTGTTTAACTCCAGGACCCTCTCTTCCCTGGTGAACCCTCCACTGTGTATCAGCAGAAACTCCTGAAGCCACCGCCATGGCTCAAACCTTCCTCAAAGGCACATCCCGAGAGGCTTGGGTTGGGCAAATCTTAGAGTAATTTAGATAAAGGCTTTTATGTCTCCCTGTTTCTAAAGGTAGGTGAAAAGTTCATGGGAAATGAACCCCTAAGAGGGGCAGACGCTCTTCTCTGTCTTCAGAAAGATATTCTTGGGATCATAAGCCCCATCGCGTTTACAAGGAAAACCCATTTATACACAAATAATCCAGGGACCACTGAAGGACCAGAATGGAAATGACTGATGTTCAAAGAATGGGGATTCTTGAATCCCCATTCAAGAACGGGGAGGAGGCAAAGAGTTCTATGGGAGGAACAGGTATTGTGCAGGGAAAAAGCAGTGTCTATCCGAAATAAGCCTGGAATGTATGGGTTCAACCAAGGCAAACAGTGCTTGCTTCCCCTGCAGAACTCCACAGAGCCACAGAGAAGCCACTGTGCACCGGGGCGTGAGGAGGGACATAGGAGGTAGAATCTCTCGCACATATTTGACCAGACCCCCCTCCGTTTTTTTTTTGTTTTGTTTTGTTTTTGTGGTACACGGGCCTCTCACTGTTGTGGCCTCTCCCGTCGTGGAGCACAGGCTCCGGACGCGCAGGCTCAGCGGCCATGGCTCATGGGCCCAGCCGCTCCGCGGCATGTGGGATCCTCCCACACCGGGGCATGAACCTGCGTCCCCTACATCGGCAGGTGGACTTTCAACCACTGCGCCACCAGGGAAGCGCCCCCCCCCACCCGCGCCGTTTTTTTTTGCCTGAAGTACCTGAGGGTCACTGTGAAGCGCATCCCTCTGAAGGGAACGTTCACAGAGTCTGTAAAACACGGTCAGTGCTAAGAGCTGCATCTAACTTGGACGATTTCAGAATCCCAGACTGCTGAGGAATCCTCAACCTGAAACGGGACGGACAGAGAGGAAGTGGCGGGGAGCATAGGATTAAAAGCCCTGAGACCAGGGTTCAACCTGGGATTAAAGTGTGTGACTGTGACCATCACCTCTCAGAGCTGATGTCTCCGTGTTTTACTGGGAGGATCCAATGACATAATGGGCAGAGCATCTTCTGTCAACCATAAACCATTGCACAACACTAAGGTATTGCTATGATACGGGAAATCTTGAAGGACATGAACTTACTCATTGATGCAATGCAAATCACACCCCCAGTCGCCCCTCTCTGCTCTGAGCACCAGTGGTTAGACGGTCAACTCAGAGACGGTCAACTCAGAGACAAGCACACAGCCCAGGAGCTGCCGTCACGGTCCAGAAATGTCACTGCTGAGCTTGGAGGGAAAAGAAGATTTTCCTCCCTTCCTTTCTCCCTCCTTCCCTCTCCCTGTCCCTCCTTCCTTGTTTCCTCCCTTCCCTCCTCTCTTTCCTTCTCTCTCTCTCGCTCCACTTTTTAAATCAATAAGGTTTAAAAACTACTAATATTTAGAAGATGCCAAACAGGCTGCAAATTCTTCCTCTTTCTTTTCTGAAGCTAGAAGCTGTCCACAAAAGTCCAAGTTCCCCAAGGGCTGAGGTTGAGGGAGTCACCCCGAGCGCAGGATGTAAGTACCTCAGTCCCCGGAGTCACCCCGAGTGCAGGATGTAAGTCCCTCCATCCCCGGAGTCACCCCCAGTGCAGGATGTAAGTACCTCCGTCCCCGGAGTCACCCCCAGTGCAGGATGTAAGTACCTCCGTCCCCGGTCCCACATCCATGTGCTCAAGGCCCCTATCACCAGGGGCCAATTTCACAACCTTTCTTCTGGGAAGAGAATGGAATTCCATTGTACTGTTCTTGCTAACCCACACCCCCATTTTCTTAAAATAAAGCAGCATCCTCCAGTCGGTTAATGCTTTAGATAAGAGACCACACCCTTTTATTCACAAATACTCAAAGGTGTTTCTACATGTTTGAAGTTCTTTTCCAGAAAAGGGTATTTTTGTGTGTGTGTTTGTGAGTGTGTTTGGAAAACTGGCTAAAGCACGAGGAGGGCCAGCCCACGCGGCTTTAGAGCAATGAGTCAGTGAGTCTAAGGATGCAGGAAAGGCCCTACAATGGATAAACGGCTCGTCACTGGGAACCACACACCCAAGAGCATTAAGATCAAAAAGTCTATTTAGACTTTAAGTCTCTTCTCTAGTCCCAGGTTTGGCATGAAAAAGTTGACTCTGGAGGTTAATTATGAGAAGAACTGGAGCCATCGGACTGTTTCTTAGATGTTTGGGGGGGGAATCACAATGACAGGGAGGACCAAGGTAGCTGTGCTGCTCTTATGATGCATTCAGATCCTGGTCCCAAAACAAACCAGCCGAGGACAGAGGTAAAGTGAGAGTCTAGTTGGGGCAGAGACAATACATTTCTTCCTGAGTCCATGGAGGAGCAGGTTTTCCAGGCCTCCTGACAATATAGCGGACCAGTGGAAAGTTCTGGCCAATGGAAAAAGGGCAGAAGTGATGCTTGCTTCTTGCAGGTCTGGCCCTTGAGACCCTGTGTGACTCTCTACTCCCGCTGTCTCCCCACCTGCTGTCACATGTGGAAGAGAGAAGGGACGAGGACAGATTCTGAGCACCGAGGAGATGGGGGAGGCACAAGACAGAAGGAACCTGGGTCCCTGAATGACCTCATGGAGCACAGCCTCGTTATCCCAGCGAGATTTGCGAGTTGTTGGTTTCAGCAGCTAGCCTACCCTGAGTAATACTCCAGCATTCTGTCAACGGGTACTTGTGTTAAGTAGGAAGCTGGTAGGTCTTTGAGGAGTACCGAAAACTTTCACCAAACACATCTCACTGATTTATGATGGTGTTGTTGGCACCATTTCACATGACCTTCAGTCCTCATTGGGCTAATCATTTCTTTGAGCTGAGACCTTGCTGCCGTTGAATTACTAAGGATATAAAAAGGATTAGAGGTCTCATTACTTAGCCTACTAGTCACCACTCTTCACAATGCCACTGACTTTTTAAAACTTAAAAAAACTGCATTAGTGGGGCTTCCCTGGTGGCGCAGTGGTTGGGAGTCCGCCTGCCGATGCAGGGGACGCAGGTTCGTGCCCGGGTCTGGGAAGATCCCACATGCCGCGGAGCGGCTGGGCCCGCGAGCCATGGACGCTGAGCCTGCGCATCCAGAGCCTGTGCTCCACAACGGGAGAGGCCACAACGGTGAGAGGCCCATGTACCGCAAAAACAAACAAACAAACAAAAAACAAACTGCATTAGCAAAAGAGAAAAGCATAGACTAAGTGGGCTTTTATGGAATGCTCACAGGTAGGCAAGTTTCCATGTCCTGGTGAGTGTGGGAAGGGGATGGGGCTGTGGGCAGACTGGTGTGGTGCCCCAGAGGGTGCTGGCCCAGGATAAAAGTGCCAATGTACAGATGTGGGGGCCACAGGTTATGACGCAGGGAATTCAGGCTTTGAAACCCCTCAGATGAGATGCTTTTCAGGCACGTTAAGTATAACCCCTTTAGATCTCAGTTTTCTCATCTGTAATATCGGAGACATACCTACTTTACAGAGTTGTTGTGCAGGCCGTAAAAAATAGCATAAGTAGAGCAGCTTACACAGTGGCTGGGCGTGTCCGTTTCATTCCTTAAGGACTGCATGAGTGTACTAGGAGGAAAAGAGATTGGGAGTCCAAGCTCTATGGAAAAGGGAGCCCCAAAACAAGCAAGGACAAGCAGCCCCAAATCCATTGCTTCCTAGCTTAGCCTTGGTTTGGATTCAGGATTAAGACATCTGGTAAAACAGTAGATGATATTTGCTTTCACATTCTATAAAAATGCCCCAAGGACAGGCTCATATTCATGATGAGGATTATACCATTAATCATTTGTCCCCAGGTTTGAGGGTGCCATACAAGCACTTTTACAGAAATGAGCACAACACTCCCCCAAAAGAACCAGCTGAGTGCAAATGTGGAAAAGTTTGCTGGCTTCTGATATGTTACTTTTGAACCTACAAATTCCAAAAATCCAGTTTCTGACCCCTTTTTCTCAACAAACTCAAGCTATTCTCTTTGACAATAAAGCTGCTTGATTTTCTTAAAGCCACATAAAAATATTATTTCTAAAGGCACAAAACTTGCAAAATTGCCCATGCCTGCCATTGTTCCAAGAGCATTTAAAGGAACCCCAAAGTGTATGTGATAAAAATACTTTCACATTTCTGATCAACAAGAACGGAAAAAATAACGCTGGAAGTTGGCTGCTAACATTTGACAAGAAAAGTGACAGCCGCCCGGCTCTTCTTTGTGACTTTTCTGCCGAAGGAATGAACATTTTTTCATCTTTCATGAGTGCCACATGGCACCCAGGTCCCATTTTTCCCCTTCCCCCTGGCTTTGAATTCTTGTATTGAACTCTGGTTTCTGACAGTCACTTAGTCAATGATCTCTTATCTTGTTAGTTTTTCTCCCAACATCTCCTTCTTTTCCCTTTCTGCACACTGACCCTCTGATTCACCAAACCCCATACTTTCCCCTATATATTCATATATATTAAGCGGATTTTTCTGTGTGGATGACCAGCTGTGTATTTATACGTATGGATCAGATCCTTCTGCCTGTCTAAGCATTTGTTTACATGTGTCAATCCATTATTTGGCTTTTGACTCATTCAAACAAAAAAATCTGAAGTCTTTATGAGATCAAGCCCCCTTCCACTACCTACCTGACCTCATCCTTATAACTCTCCTCCTCAGCTCCAGCCACAGTGATCTTGTTTCTCAAAAATGCCACACAGGGACTTCCCTGGTGGTGCAGTGGTTAAGAATCCGCCTGCCAATGCAGGGGACACGGGTTCGAGCCCTGGTCTGGGAAGATCCCACATGCCGCAGAGCAACTAAGCCCGTGCGCCACAACTACTGAGCCTGTGCTCTAGAGCCTGCGAGCCACAACTGCTGAGCCTGCAGACCACAACTACTGAAGCCCGCATGCCTAGACCCATGCTCCGCAACAAGAGAAGCCACCGCAATGAGAAGCCCGTGCACCGCAACGAAGAGTAGCCCCCACTTGGTGCAACTAGAGAAAGCCCTAGTGCAGCAACGAAGACCCAATGATGAAGACCCAATGCAGCCAAAAATAAATTAATTCATTCATTAAAAAAAAAAAGCCACACATACTCCCACCTCAGGACCTTTGCTTTGGCTGTTCTGTTCACCAGAAAGCTTCTTCCTTTGAGTGTCTACTTTCTCCCTCCCTCCCTCCCTTCATCCTGACCTTTGTTCAAATGTAACCTTATCAGACAGGCTTTCCCTAGCTGCTCTGAAAAACATGCACTTCCTACCCCACTACCCCCGATTCTGCTGTATTTCACTACATGGAGACACCGTCAGTTTCTCCTCTTCTGAATATAAGCAGGGATGTTGTTTTATTTATTGCTCTATCCCCAGAACCTAGAAAGAGTCTGACATATAGTAGGAAGGCAGTGAATAGTTTTTAAATGAGTAAGACTGGCAGGGCAAGAGCAGACCCGAAGTGAATGGGTGAGTAGTAGATTCCGATTAACCCTCATAGCACCAACATCACCCAGTACTTATAGGTCTTGCTAGGTAATTGTACTGTCAATTTTTTCTTTTTATAAATTTGTTTATTTATTTTTATTTTTGTCTGTGTTGGGTCTTCATTGCTGTGCGTGGGCTTTCTCTAGTTGCAGCAAGCGGGGGCTACTCTTCGTTGTGGTGCGTGGGCTTCTCATTGCAGTGGCTTCTCTTGTTGCGGAGCATGGGCTCAAGGTGTCAGGGCTTCAGTATCTGTGGCGCACGGGCTCAGTAGTTGTGGCTCACAGGCTCCGTAGTTGCGGCTCGTGGGCTCTAGAGCGCAGGCTCAGCAGTTGTGGCGCACCAGCTTAGTTGCTCCGTGGCACGTGGGTTCTTCCCGGACCAGGGCTTGAACCCATGTCCCCTATACTGGCAGGCAGATTCCTAACCATTGTGCCACCAGGGAAGCCCCCTGTACTGTCAGTTTTTTAAACCTATATTCCTAATGCCTCAACATCCCCACAAACAGGCTGTGAGCATCCCACCCAGGCAATCAGCTGCACTGGTGTGATAAGGCTGGTCCCTGCCACATGCTCCCCTGACTATGACCCAGTGACATTCAAACACACCAATAAAACCCCTCATGACTTCTGCTATGTACTCCACCCTGACCCCCAGTAAAGGTACTTGCCCATGGGTCCTCTCTCTTTCTTGGCTCCCTACCTGCTTGGCTGAGCTGCTCCCTGGGTGCTTCTCCCATATGGCACCCTGCGTGGTGTGCCACGCCTCCCTCCTATAGGACCTGTGAGTATAATCAATCTTTTAATTTCACATGCCTCTCTGAGTGTAATTTTCAACATGCTGTGTTGGTGTGATCCTTAAAGGGCCCAAGAGGAGGACTTTCTCCACCATTTACAACACAATACTATAATGTATACATATGTACATATATACATGTGTTATGTATATGAGCCTATGTATATAAACATATACAGAGAGAAAGAGAGAGAGAAAGATATGAATCAACTGATTACAAATTATTCTGAATGAGCTGTGTTGGACTTGAATTACAACCGTATGATTACGCTCACTATTTTATGTTTGAACAATCTGGTAGGAGCTCCTTTGTGCCTTTTCAACCAAAGGTTTTACATCCTATAAAAATGAACACCTTATTCGGTAATCAGGTACCCACCCCAGAAAGTTATTCAGCCAACACCATGTGGGTTAGAGCTGTTTAAAAGTAACTGGATCAATCCCCATTTGCCCGAAGCCTTTACACGGAATACTTTTTCTTTTCTTTGGGATGCAGAGTTACCCCCAAACTACAGAGCCACTTGGCGATTAAGGCAGGATGGAGGTGCATTTGATAACTTAATGCAACTTTTAATCCGCACTTAAAACTCAGATGTGAAATCTACACTTGATCTTTCCTGCCTTGGAATTGGCCAAATTAGCGGCTCTATCCCCACGTACAACAAAAGGCTCTCAGAAACACTCAGGGAAGCCGACCAACCAGAGGGCCCGACACAGCCCAACACATGGATGCGGGGGCAGAGAGGTGCTGCCCCTCCAAGGAGCCCCTGAAACAGCCTTTCAACTCCATACTGTTCATTTCTCCGACAGCCCACGCTCAGGATGTGTAGGATGATCAAGGTGGCTTGATGCGCTCAAGGTAGAAAGACTTCAGGGCATGCATTCTGAGCTTTATTCAGTTAACTGGAAAATTATATAGTGATTTCACTACTCATAATAATAAAACTTTTTCCTTAAAGATGATGACTAGTGAGCAGCACTGTGAACCTCAGAAAACTATTTGGAAGGTTAAAATGATTGGATTTAGGGGCAGGACAGATTTGCTGTACTTTTGACTAAACACGCTTTGTTCCCTAGGCAGTTAAAACCAGAGCAGGCAAGTTTCTGAAACTTGCAACAGATGTAAACTTCGGATCCAAGAGGCTGTGCTGAACAGGCCAGGTGACCTACTGTATCTGTTACAGCCTCCTCGTGGGTTTAACAGGATTTTGGGCAGGTCATTTCGCTGCCCGCTTCTTTGGTTTCACCTTAGAATTAGGGGAAGTAGCAGCATTTCTTCTTTTGTATTTTGCAGAAACAGGGGAGGCTGGCAAATGTAAAGAAATACGGGCGCCCGCATGGTAATCAGGCCGGCCTGGACTTAATCATTATATTCATCCTTAATTGAGTCCCTGGCACGCTGGCCCCCGGTGTAAACCTTCTCCAGTGGACTCAGCTTCACTCAGTGGCCCCAGGGACCCACACTTTCTTCATTCCCGTATGAGCTCTTTATTTACTTTTCTGTATCCTTCCCTGGCTGACACCTGTTACTTCTGACGGCCCTCAGCTTACACTTGCTATTCTGGGTCTGTTGCCTTCTTTTATACACAACTGTTTGGGTGACAATTGAGCGATTACATCCCGTTATGTCTACTTTATTCACCACCATGCAGGAGTCTTATTCTACCGATTGGCTTCTGGCCATCTTCTGGATGGCTAAGTAGAGGAAAATCCAATCCTGGTTCATTGGTATATAGAGCTGACCCTCATGATAATTCGCAATGTTTTTTGCAAACTCGCCTACTAATATTTATTTGAAACCCCCAAAATCAATCCTCCCAGGGCTTTCCTAGCCATTCTTGGGAAAATTTGAGTCACCCACTGTGCGTGGTCCCAGCCGAAGTGGAACCAGGTGACGCTCTGCCTTCTGGTTTCACCTCTCATACGATAAACATGGGTCCTTTTCATAGTCTACCTAGTGCCAGGTTTTTCACATTTTTGTGCTTTGTGCTGGTGATTTTGCTGTGTTGAATAGCCCCAAGCACGGTGGTGCAGCACTGTCTCACGTTCTCAAGCACAAGAAGCTGGGATGGGCCTTACGGAGAAAATACATGTGTTAGAGGGGCTGTGTCCAGGCACGAATCACAGTGCTGTTGGCCGTGAGTTCAACATTAAAGAATCAACAATGGGTATTAAATAAGGTGTCTTTCATGGAAGCAACCTAAATGCCCATCAATAGAGGAATGGATAAAGAAGATGTGGTACATACATACAATGGAATATTACTCAGCCATGAAAATAGAACAAAATAATGCCATATGCAGTAACATGGATAGACCTAGAAATTGTCATACAGAATGAAGTCAGAGAAAGACAAATATCATATGATACTGCTTATATGTGTAGTCTAAAAAAAGGGTACCAATGAACTTATCTACAAAACAGAGTCACAGATGTAGAAAACAAACTTATGGTTACCATGGGATAAGGGAGGGGAGGAATAAACTGGGAGATTGGGATCGACATATACACACTAACATATAAAAATAGAGAACTAATAAGGACCTACTGTATAGCACAGGGAACTCTTCTCAATACTCTGTAATGGCCTACATGGGAAAAGAAGCTTAAAAGAGTGGATATATGTATATGTATAACTGATTCACTTTGCTGTACACCTGAAACTAATGCAACATTGTAAGTCAACTATACTCCAATAAAAATTTTTATAAAATAAGGTGTCATTAAGCAGAAACTTGTATAAAATTAGGTTGTGCATTCTCATAGGAACAATGTCTCAATATTTGCTAGTTCAGTGCTATACAGCAGGACTCTATAGAACATACCACCTCGAATAATGAGAACACGGTGTATTTCTATATTAAGGATAGAGTGGGATTTACACAGCCACAAAAGCACTAGCCTTTATAGGTAATTCAAACATGCAGAACTGGGACTGCCTTCAGAACAAGCCTCCATGTGGCAGAACTTGGCCTTTGCTTCAAAACAGATATATAAGTATTCATTCTTCCTTTTTATAAAATGTTCAACCTTTAATAAAAGTCTTGTCATCTCCTAGCTCATGATGATCCTCACGACAGCCCGCTGTGATGTCAGGGAAGTGTTCCACTTTCGGCGGCACAAAAGATCTCACGCCCCACTGGTGATGGGGACCAGGGTGAGTCCCTGCTCTGACTCTGGGCCTGGGTCTCTACTCCAGGTTCAAGGGCCCCTCATTACCCCTGCCTGAGTCCAGGACGCCGAATAAAGGACGAACTGCTCAGGTGAGAAGTAAGATGACAGCCAGAGGTGGATATTACAGGGTTGAGTAAAGCGGGGTTTTATCAGCTCAAGGGACCTTAAGCAAACTGCCCGACCTCTCTGAGCCTCAGACAGGCATCTATAAAGTGAAGGTAACGATAATAACTCTTATCTCAGGGGACCGTTGTCAAGATTAACTGAGCTATTATATGCATAGTGCTCAGAACTCTGCTGTACTAATTTCCTGTAGCTTCTGTAACAAGGTACCACAAATTCGGTGGCTTAGAAGCTCAGAAATCTGCTGTACTAATTTCCTGTAGCTTCTGTAACAAGATACCACAAATTCGGTGGCTTAGAAGAACAGAAATGTGTTGCCTCACAGTTCTGGAGGCCGGAGATCCAAAATCAAGGTGTCGACAGGGCCACGCTCTCTCCGAAGGCTCTAGGGAAGGCTGTGTTCCAGGCCTCTCCCCTAGCTATGGTAGTTCCTTGACCTGTGGCAGCATAACTGTGCTCTTCACACGGCCTTCTCCCTGTGGGTCTCTCTGAGTCCAAATTTCCCCTTTTTTAAGGACACCAGTCATATTAGGGGCCACTGTAATAACCTCATCTTAACTTGATTATTTCTATATAGACTCTATCTCCAAATAAGATCACAGGTACCAGGTTAAGACTCCAATATCTTTTTGGGGGGGAACATCCAGAGTCAGCTGTGCATAAACATTCATCTTTATTATTATTATCTCCATTAGTTGTTGTTTGGTTCAGCGGTATGAGGAAGTGACCAAGGGACAGCGTGAGTTTGGGGAACTTAAATTTGTTGTGGCCACTATCTCCATGACAATGTGACGTTTCTCCAACAGCCCAGGTGAAGGTAAATACATGAAGTAAGGAGAGGGAACAAAGAAAAGGGAATGACACATTCTGATAATGAGCCAAAGACAACCATGAGCAGAAATACCGACAGCAGTGCAGGAGGGAAACTGCTTGCTACTCAGGGGCCCTCGGGAGGCCTGGTATACCAGATGGACAGAAATAAACACCCTCTCTGGCTCCACCTCAGTCAATACACTGTCCCCTACATGCACACACAAGGAAAACCAAGGTTTGGTAATTTATTAAAACAAGTAATAGGCTTCATCTGTGGAATAAGGTCTTCTGAGCCAGAAGCAAAATGGATGCATTCCATCAGTTGAAGTTCTAGTGCTCTTTGAAATGGTAAAAACCACATCTGGGGGGCTTCCCTGGTGGCGCAGTGGTTGAGAGTCCGCCTGCTGATGCAGGGGACACGGGTTCGTGCCCCGGTCCGGGAAGATCCCACATGCCGCGGAGCGGCTGGGCCCGTGAGCCGTGGCCGCTGAGCCTGCGCGCCGGGAGCCTGTGCTCCGCAACGGGAGAGACCACAACAGTGAGAGGCCCGCGTAACGCAAAAAACCCCCCAAAACCAAAAAAACACATCTGATCTGAAGATATGCAACAGATAATAAACAGGTTGAGTTACCAGAAGTGTCAAGCTGGTCATGATCTTAACAGGAATTGTATCTGGGGCTAAACTGGAAGCTATCGATCCCAAAGGAAAAGACAGATGGAGCTGCGAGGTGCACCAAAGCTTAGGAAGAGTGAGTTGCTCTGATTTAGGTGGAGGATTAAAAAGGAACACTTCAGTCCTCACCAAAGCCACAGCTAAGCAGTCTCGCTTCTTGCCCCTCTCCCTAATCTGAAGCCCCTTCCAGAACAAATGCTGTCCTGTCACTTCATCCCAACGCCAGGAGCAACATTGGCAGTGCCTTTCCTGGACCAGTTCCCCTTGCCAAAGCTCCAGGTTCCAGAACCTTTTTATTCTTTCCCCTCTTCTGCTTTAAGACTTGCTTCTCCTCAGTTCAAGACCCTAACAGCTTTGCTAGATATACTGCTACCTACAGTGACTCAACTTGTGGGAGGATGGCTGATGATGGCATCTGTCATCCGAAAGACACCTTCACCAAACATCAAAGTCACTTCAGAGTAACGGGGTGACCGACATCCCATTCCTCCCCATGCAATGCACAGAAAAGAACACAGCTTCATTGCTGTCACGTCCTGCCCAAATGCATAAGAATAAAACATCAGACAAATCCAAACTAAGGGACAGGCTATAAAATGACCATCTCAGAATCTTCAAAAATGCCAACGTCATGAAAGATACAGACTGGGAGTCGTTCTACGTTGCAAGGAGGCTAAAGAGACAGGACAACTGAAAATAAAGGCATGAGCTGAGGTTTTTTCGCTCTAAAGCACATTATTGGGACAACTGGTGAAATCTGAATGAGGTCTGTAGATTAGAAAACAGTATTGTGGCAGGTTCGTTCCCTGATTCTGATCATTGCTCTTGGTTATGTAAGAGACTGTCCTTCCTTGTTCTTAAGGAACACATGGGACTACTTGGGAGTAAAGGACATCTTACCTGCAACTTAGAAAAGCATAAGGCGAATGTGATAAAATGGAAACGTTTAAGGAATCTGGATGAAGAGTATAAAGGAAGCCTTTGGACTAGTATTACAAATTTTCTGTGTCTGGAAAAATAATAATAAATATTTAATATTGAATAAATATATGGACAGATTTAAAAGTGTGCAATGCTTTCCAGCAAGTGCCAACCTTGACTGAATGTCAGAACCACCTCAGGAGATTTAAAAATATCAATGCCCAGGCCCCAGCCCAGAGATTCCAATTCAATGAGCCTGGGGCGGAGCTCCAGACATCAGTATATTTGAAAGCACCCCCAAGGTGATTCTAGCATGAGCCCAGAGGAATAATAAACAGCCAGTTCAGCCCGTGGTATTACCAGGGGAGGGGAGAGTTCTGGGCTGGGGTCTTTCTGAACCCCTCACGTCTTCTCCTTTTTATTATTATCATCTTTTTGTATCGAACCTGGTCCCCAGCAATGAGAGCACTGAGTCCTAACCACTGGACCGCCAGGGAATTCCCTCATCTGTTCCTTTTGAGAGCTGATCCTGCGGGCAGCACAGTGACTCCAAACAGGAGCGGAGTCCTGAGTCCAATCTTGGTCCTGCCTCTAATAAGCTGGGAGACATCCTGGCAGATCCCTTACTGGTACCCAGCCTGTGTTCTCTCCGCTGTGGGCCAAGGTTAACCAAGAACAGCCTCTGGGAGAAATAAGCTTTCCAGGAGGAGGATGCACAGTTCAAAACCTCTTGCACCCCTGAGCCCCGATGCCCCGCAGTGGGTTTGCACAGGATGACAGCCTGAAATCCTTGTGATGTGCACGTGGCAGAAAGGGATGAAGGCGAGTAGGGCTGATCAACTTCCGGTATTGCTGGAAGGTTCTGTTAGAGTTTGGTGACTCCCGGCAGCCCTCTCCCTGTGCAAGGACAGAAACCTAGGAGGGTTCTCGGGAAAGGGCTTGGAGGAAGCGTGAGGACACCAATCCTCCACGCGGCAAGGAGGCAAGCTGGGGAGGCCAAGCTCCTGCCCAGCTGGCACCGGCCCCTTCACGAGGCAGCCTGACGGGGGCTCTGTGAGAAGATGCCCTCACCGAGAGCTGAGGCCTGAGGCTCCGCGCTGACCCCCTACCTCAACTCTGCCCAGCTCTAGACCTCTATAGACTTCCACGCGCTGCTCAACCTTCTACCACTGTGCTGCTCAGTATGGCGGCCCCGGGCCCCACGAGGCTACCGAGGACTTGAGGTGCAGCCAGTCTGAATTGAGACGTGCTTGTAAGTGTAAAATACACACAGCATTTCCAAGTCTTCATAAGCACAAAAGAACATAAACTATCTCATTAATCATTTTAAAAATACTTATTAGGGTGGAAATGATACTTTGGGTATATTGGGTTAAATAGAATTTCCTATGGAAATTCATTTCACCTCTTTTACTTTTTCGAATGTGGCTACTGGAATATTTAATATTACCTACATGGATTACATCATATTTCTATTGGACAGCTCTGTTTCTAAAGTCTGCCTATTATCCTTTCGTGACTTAATTCCTTGGTGATAATTGTATTAAAATCCAATCAAGGAAGGATTTAGTATGCAATGGCATCAGCCCTGGGCCCCGAATGCCCTGCAGTGAGAAATGCTTAACCCTTTCCCCCCTGGTTCTCAGGCTTCGGTGATTCCAGCAAATTCACTCTTCCCCAAAGCCAGTGGAAGTGCAAATATGGTCAGGTAAAGTCCATACCTCACAGCTTGCTGGAATAATGATGATGATGTAAATTTAAAACTAGTACTTAGCCCTGCAGTTTTAACCCAATCTGTGAGACTGAATCACAAACATTTGACATTCTTAACGTAAGACTCTCAGTATATCAGACTGCGTATACTCCACCTAATAATTTACCTTGCCAAAGAAAGAGAATACATAAGTGGGTAATGAAGATGAATGGTGCAGACTCTCATGAAAGACCCTGAGGCAGTGGCAAGTCACATTCCAGAAGGTTCCAGAAGGTTCCATGGAAGACTGTAGTTTGAGTTTGGTCCACATGTCACTGTTTGACTGCATTCTGAGGATGAAAGGCCCCTCACTTGTGTGTGTGTGTGTGTGTGTGTGCGCGTGCACATGCGTTTAGCTACACACACAGGAGCAAATAACTAAGACATTCCCTTTGGCCACACCTTCCTCACAGTAACAACCTGGGGCTGTGGAGAGTCATGGTGGGTTTATCTGTGTTCAGTTTCCCAGGACTGATCTTCTTGTCCATGGTCTGATTTTATCTTGGACCCAGCCTGGGGCAATCCATGCTGTGTATGGGGTCTACACGTTAAATTTCCCATTATAAAAAAAAAAAAAAAAAACCTTAAATTCAGTGACTGTCCAGGTCTTTAAGGGAGTTTTCTAGAAACCAGGAAGAAGGAAATAGAGTCTGTTTTGCTGAGGACTGGTGGCGTTGGAAGCAGGGAAAGTCACTCCCGTAACATGGACTGATGCCTGGTAACACTGTGAGAAATTTTCCCAGCCTAGAAGCTTACAACCTACTCATGGTTCAGCTGAATCCAATGGTTGAATAGAATCCCTTGGTTCTTTGTTTAAAAACACAGTATATAATCTTTATTAACACAGAGACATAGAGGCTAAATGTGTACTCTATATTAACATGTCTATGTGATGAAAAAAAT
The DNA here is from genome assembly GCF_964341445.2 of Mesoplodon mirus. NCBI lineage: Eukaryota > Metazoa > Chordata > Mammalia > Artiodactyla > Ziphiidae > Mesoplodon > Mesoplodon mirus. Next base: position 134,761,366 of record NC_138982.1, on the reverse strand, counting down.
CACTGTTCACTGTTTAATATGCTGGGAAGAAAACAACTAGGAAAGAGCATCTTCATAAAATGTTTTTTCCTGCTTATTTTTATAACATCTGTATCTGGAAGTAAATACAAATGCATGGAGCATTTGGGAAAATCAATAATGTCTCCAGGCCTACATTTTCAAAAGTGTATTGTTACAACAGAGACTCACAGACACAGAAAACAAACTTATGGTTACCAAGGGGAAAGGGAAGGGGACAGATAAATTGGGAATTTGGGATGAACAGATATACACTACTATATATAAAGTAGATAAACAACAAAGACCTACTATATAGCACAGGGAACTATATTCAATATCTTGTAATAACCTATAATGGAAAAGAATCTGAAAAAGAATATATATATACACACACATATATACATATATATACATAACTGAATCATTTTGCTGTACACCTGAAACAGTGTAAATCAACTACACCTCAATTAAAAAAGAAAAAAGTGATAATTTTTAAAAAGTGTATTGAAAAAAAGAGAAGATCTGGCAAGAAGATGCTCTGTATATGTGCATAAATACATATACACACACAGAGAGTCAAATAATCAAATATATATATATAGTCAAATATGTTTTTACTTTTATTGCAGGAAGTCATATTCATTTTAAAGACATACTGTACTTTGCTTAGGAATGTGGTGTCTTTTTATTAACATGGTGTCAAGGGAAGACGCTTCAATTTCTTAATATAAACGGATTCTGAACACTCAAGTTCTCTCACACCAAGATGGGCGGAAACGAGAAAAAGCAGCAAAGCCCTCCCATTGGACGGCATTCTTACATCACCCACTTTAAAATTAAATCTGAAACAAAGTTCTGACAGGCCTTCTATTTTCTTCACTGCCAAGAGCCACACAATAGACCTTTTTTTGGACAGAGCTCTTAAAATGCTTGGAGATTCAGAGTTACTGAGTCACGAAACTTTACAAACATTGCACACCCATTCCTGCTGGTGCCCCTGCCTGCTCTTTTGGAAACAATACTATATTTTCTCTGTGTTTGGCAGAAAGAAAGAAATATTTTAATTAGTGTTGCAACCTGTTTGAAAGAAGGGTGACAGAGAAAGGCAAGCTCTGACAGTGGTTGGCTGTCCGCCGGTCTGGTGGCCTCTGGGCAGGGGTTGTAGCTATCATTTCAGAGGAATCTGTTTGATTCTCCTTCTACTCAGTGTGGGCCCTACAATGATGCCCAGTCCCATGACCACAGAAGCTTCAAATGTGGCCTGATAAGGTGATAACATTCAGCTCAGAGGGGTGGGCAGGGTTGCACTGAAATAGCAATAGATGATTCATCCATGCAATTAACACTCTTAGAACCATCTTTGAACAGGTCTCTTTAGAGAGTATATAATAGGCGGCACAGATGGGGACACAACGTTGCACAGAAATGTCAGCGGGTGTATGTGCTGTCGGTCTGTGGATGCAAAGGTTGGGGGGCGTTAGACAGGGTGCAGGGAGAAGGGAAGCAGGAACAGAGGAGGAGGAAAGCAGAGGGAGGCAGTGAGACGAGCCAGGGAAAAGCAGATCTGAGCACGGTTTTCAAGACTTGCTCTCTTCCTTTTAAAAATTCAAATCAAATTGCCCCCCCTCATCCCTCCCCGCGCCTAGGATTGTTTCAGTGAAGTTGTGAAATAACTGAGAGGTGTTGCAAACACATCCTCACACTGTGAGCGAGCAAGCGACTTCAAGTCTAGACACCTCTGCATCCAGAGGGCTATTTTAGATTGACGTTAACGATGGCTAGTATTTGAGCTTGAAATGAGGAGGACAAAAGGGCCAAAGACATAGGCAAGTTCCATAGAGGAAGCTGGGTGTGAGGGGAGCCTGAAGAAAAATCTCCTGGATGAGAGCAGTGCCTGGATTGCCATGTCCTTGGCTTTGAGGAACTGACGACTTTTGGGCGGCTGCACAAGGCAAGCTGGCCTTGAAAAGAGCATTGTGGGGCTTCCCTGGTGGCACAGTGGTTGAGAGTCCGCCTGCCGATGCAGGGGACACGGGTTCGTGCCCCGGTCCGGGAAGATCCCACATGCCGCGGAGCGGCTGGGCCCGTGAGCCATGGCCGCTGAGCCTGCGCGTCCGCGGAGCCTGTGCTCCGCAATGGGAGAGGCCACAACTGTGAGAGGCCCGCGTACCACAAAAAAAAAAAAAAAAAAAAAAAAAAAAAGAGCATCGGGAACCACCTCTAGGTTTTCCAGACTCAACTGTGGTTTTTAAAAAATTTTCCCATCTTTTTGAGATTCCAAACTTGTAGAACATAAAGCCATGGCATGTTGTCTTGTCTGGCCCAGCATTCCTCAACCTCAGCATGAGGACGGAGGACCTGATCATTCCCTGCTGTGGTGGCCATCCTGTGCCTTGTAGGATGTTTAGCAGCATCCCTGGCTTCTACTCACTATATGCCAATAGTACCCTTAGTTGTGAAGAATCAAACTGCCTCCAGACATTGCCAAATATTCCTGGGGGGACAAAGTCTCCCTGGGTTGAGAATCACTGGTTTATTTCTTTACTTTTTTATTGAGATATAGCTGATGTACAGTATCGTGTTAGCTTCAGGTGCGCAGCACAGTGATTCAGTATTTTCGCCGACTACAATCCATTACAACTTATTACAAGATAATGGGTATAATTCCCAGTGCTATACAGCAACTGTTTGTTGCTTATCTATTTTATGGATAGCAGTTTGCATCTATTAATCCCATGCCCCTAACTTATCCCTCCCCCGCTTTCCTCTGTTCTTTGGTAACCATTGGTTTGTTTTCTAAGTCTGTGAGTCTGTTTCTGTTTTGTATATACATTCATTTGTATTATTTTTTAGATGCCATGTATAAGTAAATATCATATAGCATTTGTCTTTCTCTGTCTTATTTCACTAAGCATTGAGAATCACTGGTTTAGATTAAACATCAGGACAAGCTAAATTTTCCTTGAGTGAAGATAGCCATCTACTATAAGGACCACATGGCATTTTTGGTGAAGACTGACAACCCAAATAACCTGCCTTCAAGAGCCAGAAAGAAACGCAGAAGTCTGAGACAAGAGGAGACCTTTTTCCTCAAAGCACTGGTTTATGGCTTTAGGGATCCATAACACTATTTACACATAATCCTGGGGACAAAAATCTTGGAGCCCTTTGCTTAAAAAAAAAAAAAAAGTAAATCAGAAGAAAGGGGCCTTCACACTTAAACTGAGGCTTAAAGAGGCAAAACATAGAAGACCACAGGCTCCGTTCTGTAGAATTCTCCACAGCCTGCAGGACAGACTCCACACAGCAGGTCCTGCAGCACCAGGGCCTTTGAGGCCCCTTTTCATCCTGAGGCTGCAGATGGCACCTGAGTCTTTATATCCGGTCTGACTTGTCCACAAAGCATTTGGCATTGTTAGCTTTGGAAGGTGTGTTTAGGCCTCACAAAATAGAAGAAGGTGTTTAAAAACGACTGTCCCTTAATTTCACCGTCAAATGGACAGAAAAGAGGTGTGTGAGCCTGAACTTGAGTCAGTGTACATTTTTTAATAGAAAGGAGACTATAATTGCACTCCTTAAAGTGTATCCCTCAAAAGCTGTACAAATTGGCCTTCTAGATAAGATCGTGCGTTCTCATCTCCACCTGTCTCCCGCTGAACAAACAGAGAGGAGAAAGGGCTCTGTGACCCAGGTCTCTCTCGTTCCAGAGTACAGTACTACGATTGATTTATGATTTCTAAGCCTGAGACCTTCGGAAGCCGCCAAACATGAAAAGACGGAAAAATCTTCTAAGTCAAGAGTAAAAAGGGAAGGACTTGGTAGCAGAGCGCCCTTCTCAGACTCTGAAACACTACTCTGAAAGCTGTCATGAGTATGCGTCGCTCAGGCCCTCACAGACAAAAAGGGTTATTTTATCCAGATTATTCCCCCACATTGCAGGGGAAAAGGGACTCATTTGTAATCATCAAAGGAATGCTGACAGACTTGAAATGGGATTACATTCTATTATCCTCATCCGAATTAAAGATTTGTTTTGGAGATCATTCTTAGGTTTCTTCCTCCCTGCTCCTCCAACCCCAAATGAGGTGATTTGTATTCATGGGACATCTGAGGCAGACATGAAATCAGACAGTTTGCAAACATACATTTCAGAGTCAGTGGCCTGAGTTTTGAATTTTAATGTTGCCTGCTTCTCTGTGTATAGAAAACTTGACTCTCAGGTCGAAACTAACCCCAAGCATCGCTTCATTCCCTAACTTGTTAATGAAGGAGAAATTCATCTCCAGGAGCCTGAGTGAGCAAGTGATACAGGTGTCCTGAAATGCAGGTGTGAAAATGTAAAACCTAACCAGGAGCCTGAGTGAGCAAGTGATACAGGTGTCCTGAAATGCAGGTGTGAAAATGTAAAACCTATACATGGGCAGTGTCATCTGGTAGGTCTATGGATACACTACTAAACCCTCCATTCCAAGCTCTGTGCTTTGGATACCATTTTGAGAATGTGACCTTCCAAATCTGTTCTTCATCCCTCAAACTGCTTTGTTATCTGTGTGACTATGAAACCACTGAGAAAGAAGCTTTCTCAGGACAGAACTGACTCTTTAGAGTAGGCCTATATGATACCTAGCACAGCATCTGATACCTGAAAGACCTGAGAACATTTCTTGTTCTTTCATACAGACCTTCCACTGTGTCCTCACAAGGGAACTGATGCCCACCTGGTAAGGAGCACTGGGTACCCTCAGGATGAAAGTCATAAGTCAGTGTAAGAGTTCAACTGGGTCAAAAAGCTATCTCCTGATTTTAGCTGCCAAAAGGACAAGATATCTTAGAGAATATCTCTCTCAAGGCAAGGAAATGACACTCTCTAAGCAGGCAGACAGCAAAAAATATAGGTAAAATGCATTAGAAGTTATACCATTTCTTTGCTCATCATTTCTTTTCTTTATATCTCAAGCCTTCCTTCTAGACTCAGTGTCCTTCTTCAGGAAGTATATTCTTTAGTAATTCATTCAGTAAGGATTTATTAGTGGTAAACATGCCCTTATTTCACACTCACTCTTGAAGATAGTTTAGCTGGGTATATATCTGCACTGACAGTTTTTTTCCCCCAGAACCTGGAAAATATTTGACTGGCTTCTGGCTCTCACTGTTATGGGAAAGCCTTTATAGATGAAAATTTTTTTCTCTCTGATCGTTTTAAAACTGTCACTTTGTTTTAGCATTTTGTAGTTTTAATATGATAGGCATAAATTTATTTTTATTTATCTTGCTTGAGATGCTTGAATCTGAATCATTCATCAACTCTTGAAAACTGACTCTAAGGTATTATCACTTTGAGTGTTGCCTCTCCCTCATTTTCCCTATTCTCCCTTTCTGGAATACTGATCAGCTGTATGTTGAACCTTCATTCCATTATCCATGTCTTATAAACTTTTTTCCATATCTTTATCTCTTTTGTGGCATTCTGGATAATTTTCCCAGCTTTATTTTCCAGTTCACTATTTCTCTCTTCAGCTGCATCTAATCTACCCATCAAGCTTTGAACTTCAATGAATATATTTTTCATGTTAGTACATATATTTGATTCCTTAAAAAAATATGCCTGGGGCTTCCCTGGTGGTGCAGTGGTTGAGAATCCGCCTGCCGATGCAGGGGACACAGGTTCGTGCTCCGGTCCGGGAAGATCCCACATGCCACGGAGCGGCTAGGCCCGTGAGCCATGGCCGCTGAGCCTGCGCGTCCGGAGCCTGTGCTCCGCAACAGGAGAGGCCACAACAGGGAGAGGCCCGCGTACCACAAAAAAAAAAAGCCTGATCTTTCTTGATAGCCTTTCATTCTTTCTCCATGCTTTAGATTCTCTCTTTTATTTTTTTATGTTTTATATTCCCTATTTTATTTATTAAAAACTCTGTTGTTTTTGTTGCTGACTATTATTCATATAGTGTAATTTTGGATACTGTGTTCATAATCAGCAGAATTTTATCTATCAGAATCTGTGGGGCCTGTGTTGATGTTTCTATGCAGGGAGTATTTGTGTGTTTTTCCCAGGCACTCTGGGGCACTACTAACCTGGGACAACTTTCTTAGTTTCTCAGCTTGGGTTTCCTGGTAAAGGCAATGTGAATTCAAAACCCAGACTCTTGAAAAGGCAGACCTGTGGTTACATAGTCTCAACAGAGGTTATTTTTTCCTCCAATCCTGAACCTAAGCTGAGATGTTTCCTCGTCATCTTTCTTTACAAGAAGGCTGATTTGTTTTTCATGAATCTTTTTATGAGTGTTTAGCCCTTCCATGTCCTGGCCTTATAAGGAGATCTTTATTCCAATTTCTCACTTGACATTGGTCTAATGCCTTGTCTCCTGCCCTCATGTACCTATTAAATCCTGGTTATAAAGCTCATCAAAGGCCCCAGTGTAGCCATAGGGTTGGTGCCAGCAAAATTCTTCAGTTCTCTGATCCCTCTTCATTTTTGTTCCCTGGCTACTCCTTGCATTTAGTCACTCACTCATGCATTTAAAGGATGTTTGTTATGTTTTATTCACCAGCCCTAAGTGTTTTGTTGGGGAAATAATTCCAGAACACCAGTTCCACCATATTTCCAGAAATGAAATATAGATCCTATCCTGTAATCAGTTATTTGGGGCTGGATGGTGCTATCTATAGAGACGACATGGAATGGACAATACCTGTAAGTCCTGGGAAAGATTTGGATCTGGTATATTAAGAGATAAACATTACAGAAGTGGCACTGTTTTAAACAACTGGTCATTTATTTGTTTTAGTATTAGAGAAGCTGCCTGCATTCAAATCCCCAAAAGTTACTTAGCCTCTCTTGATGCTATTTCTTCAACTTATCATAGCAGTATTCCCTTCGTAGCGTTTTGAGGATTAAATGAGTTAATAAACATGAAGTCCTTAAAGCACTGTGTGGCACACAGTGCTTTATGTTCTTGATACACTACAGTATTTTTAACTACCTTCTCTTACTTGTGCTAAGGGAACCAAGTAAAGAATATACCCCTTACGATGGGTCAGAGTTTAAACTGAGATGGTGCACACATAGGGGCCAGCTAAGGGGTAGCAGAATTAGAGACCCCACAGGGAAAGAGAGAAGCTCAGAGAAAACAGATTAGAATCACTTGGTCAGCCACCCTCCCACCTGAGAGTCTCCTTCTATCGCTAAAATCTAGGTGACTCTAGGACTGATGTTATTCAGGGAAGCTATTTCCTTCCAGAAAGATACAAACACATCAGCCTCATTAAAATAGTGGCTGAGGGCTTCCCTGGTGGCACAGTGGTTACGAATCCGCCTGCCAGTGCAAGGGACATGGGTTCGAGCCCTGGCCTGGGAAGATCTCACATGCTGTGGAGCAACTAAACCTGTGCATCACAACTACTGAGCCTGAGCTCTAGAACCTGCAAGCCACAACTACTGAGCCCGAGTGCCACAACTACTGAAGCCTGCGTGCCTAGAGCCCATGCTCCGCAAGAGAAGCCATGACAATGAGAAGCCCGCGCACTGCAACGAAGAGTAGCCCCCACTCATTGCAACTAAAGAAAGCTCATGCACAGCAACGAAGACCCAACACAGCCATAAATAAATAAATAAATAAATTTTAAAAATAAAATAAAATAGTGGCCAAGTATCATAAAAGTTCAGAATGCCTTGCCCCTAGCTAGCTTCCACCTCCATTACTTAGCTTGAATGACAAGAGTGTGGATTTTTGAAACAAGACAGTTACGGGATTCACATCCTGCCTCTAAATTTTACTAGCAGTTGTTAACTAGGGTAGTGGGCATGGTAGGGGTAGGGCTGGGACACATGGGAGCAGATGTTCTTTCAGTGTATGTTATTTCCAAAGTGGTGCCTTTTCAAGAATTTTAAAGGTGCTGACAGGATGGCTGAGAAGACCACTGGTCTCCAAATTTTTTAAATCATGAACCCCATCAGTAAAAACATTTTGAGAACACATCTCCACTATATTACATTTAGAAATTATGTTATAAATCAGCTATACTTCAATAAAATAAATTTCAAAAAAAAGAGATTATGTACTGTTCTACTGTCAACTTGTATGGTTTTTTGTTTTTGTTTTTAGTTTTTGTTTTTGGCCACATGGCATGGCTTATGGGATCTTAGTTCCCTGACCAGGGATTAAACATGGGCCACGGCAGTGAAAGCACCAAGTCCTAACCACTGGACAGCCAGGGAACTCCCTCAACTTTATGTTAATTATAAGCAAAACATAACTTCTTTTTTAAAGATAGAAAAGAACGGAAGTTCTAACATTTTTCTCCTGTATCCACTAATCACCTTGTGCCTGTACCCACTATGGATGAATTGTGATGAGAAGATGTGGAAGGAAGGAATGGGAAAAGGTCAGTCTACTAAGAGGGCAACTGAGACCACCACGGTCAATCCAAGGACTATATAGAAAGGTTAAGCAAATTGTGGCACTTTTTCTCTGGCTTTGTCCCCCGCTCAGCACCCACACGGGCCAAGCCCCCCAGCCTGGCTCTACTCCTGGGCTGGAGTTAGGGTCTGCCTCTGCTGTGCCTCCTAGCTGGCAGGTCTTGGGCAAGTCACCTAACCTCTCTGAGGCTGGGTGAAGTGAGACTACTACTTACCTCACGGTGTTGCTATGAGGATGAAATCAGATAACCCTGTGCTCAATTAATTTTTATTCCCTTCCTTTCTGCTCCTTCCTTGAAACGGCTACTAGGCTGCCCTTTCCAATAAAGCGCCTGGGAGACCAAAGCCATCAATAACAGGACCACTCCCTTACCCAGACTCCTCTTCTGGGCTACAGAAAGAGCTGGGAGAACACTTTTCAAACGTTGTTACTTTCCATGGAAACAGACTAGCCCTTTGAGACACTTACTCTTCATCCCTCTTCTTCTGTGACAGCTGGACAACTCCTTCAGACATTTGCTTTGTTTTTTCTTTTGTTACGAGCTGGCTTTTCGCTCCAGAAGTTTTGAAAATGAAGACAATCCTGAATAAAAGGATGATGTGACCAAGGCATACTAGAAAGAAGAGCTGTGTGTGTGCACATAGGCACACGTGCATGTATGTGTAAGTGTGTGCATACGTGTGTGCTGGGATGCAGTGGCAAACTGAGAGCTGGGAAAAAACATCCTGGTCTCCCTGGTGGTGAGCCCTGGGGTGTGGGGGGGGGATGAAGGGAGATGCCGTCATGCCTGTAACCCCCTGGATGAACTGACACAAAGACAGGAGGCAGCCCTGCCCTCTGACACCAGAGCAGTGGTTCTCAACTCTGGCTGTGCACTAGAATTGCCTGGCGGCTTTGAAAAAGAGACCAATGTCTGGATCTCCCAGATCAATTAAATCAGAAGCCTTGAGTTGCTGCTACAGCATCCATACATTTGTTTAGACTCAAGCAGTTCTAGTGTGCAGCCAGGGTTGAGACTCACTGCCTCTCTGAACAGAACAGGAAGGTTCAACCTCTGCTAAATGGACAACTCCATCACGACCAAGTTCCCACCTCCGAGCCCCCAAGATCAACTGAAGGACCATTTTCCTACATTCTGAAATTCCTGACCAATGAAATAAGGAGCGAGGATGGGGCTTATGTGCTGGGCTGCAAATGATCTGATAACAAGCCCCACATCTTGTTTGCTCAGGCTACTGATTCCCCGGGGCGGGAGGTAGGACGTCAGCCCAGAGACCCACTTCTCTCGTGCAGCACCCTTTCTTTGAGGTCTGAAGACATGTGGGTACAAGGAAGGCCTTAAAAGCTGCTCCATTCCCCTTGTTTCTCACCTCCGTTCCTTTCTGCTTCCCACATTTACCACTACGTGCCCTAGGGTAAAACCAAACGTGTAAACATATGGTCATGACGACTTTGTCAAAAGTCAAGAGTTTTCTAGGAATCCAAGTGGGAACTTGATGAATTTTCCATCCTTTCCTTCCCTCTCTGCCCATCAGCCCATCCATCACTTTGAACTTGAGAAGAAAGAAAAGAAAGAAAAAAACAAAACAGAAGAGGGAGAAAGGGAAGAGCAGAAGGAGAAGACTGTGCCTGCTCTTGGCAAAGAGGAAAACCACCAAGAAAATGAACAAGACCTGGGGGACATGGCAAACTAAGTTCAGGGATGCGCTGAAACATCACGCTTTAAAGCAGGACCAAATGTAGAGGGTCCTTAGCGTTTTATGGCTGGAACCAAAATGGCACCCCTCCCTCCCCTCTGCCCTCATCCTGCCTTGTTCTTTGAACAAAGATGATGCTGACATTACATTTCTATTTAAAAAAAAATCAGTGATCAATTTGGACCTCTCAGGCTAAATCTTCAATTTGGGAATGCAGTCAAAAGAACAGAAGACCATCCCAGAGGAAAATGGATGAAAGCCAAGCACATTTGAGTTTGGGATTAAGGATCAGAGGCAGTAATTTTGCATGAACTGTTCTTGCCTTCCTGGGATGTGTTTTTAATGCAGTGATGATAGCCTTCCAGTGGCCGCTGGCAGCATCTCAATGTCTTCAGGGAGGAGAGGGAAGGGGGTGTTTAGGGAGCCTGTTTCGTAGCAGGCTTGGAGGTGATTAGCACAAGTCACGAGCATGGAGGCGGAGAAGGAGGCCCCGATGCAGCCTCTGGCTTATTAAGAGTGAGATCCGATGCTGGAATCCCTGGGGCAAAAAAAATCAATGACCCAGGAAAACTACACCAGCTGACAGCCTCAGAAAAAAGCTCAAGGAAGAGTTGCAAAGAAGAGAAAGGCTTAAGTAACTTTCCAAAACCCTGCACTGTTAATCTCCCTGGAGGCCCTATACGGTACAGACAATAGCTGGGACCCCTTTCATTCTGGCACTTTCTTTCCCCTGGATTCACCATCCTTCTTCCATCCCCTTCTTCACGAAGGTTGAAGGGGTCCCAAGTTCCCTCCACCCTCCCTCTGTCTGGCTTTTTCATGTTTCCTTGTTTAGAAAAACAAGCAAGTAACTGCATTGTCAAATGCTGTTCTCCAGCTCTCAGCTATTGCTGTCAGGCTCCGACAGGGAGGGTCCACTGTCTTTTTTCAGGCACTGGTTTCTACACACCCCTCCAAGTGCAGGAATAGGACCTCCTGTCCCCAGAAAAGCAGGCATCAGGCTTTGAGGCTACAGTGGGGGGGGGCGGGGGGTGTGTGTTGGAGTCACGTGATCAGGATCCACTGCTTCAACGAAAACATTCAACTGAACCCTCAGACTGTCATCTTTGGAGCTTAGGTGTTTTCCTCGACGCCGTATGTCACATGGTTAGGGGGTCCCTAAAGGTTCATTAAGTTTCCAATCAAATGAATCAACTTTGAAGACTTCATCTTTCTCCCTGAGCCTTTTCTAGTATTTCCCCGATGCCACACAAGATAGAATTTAGATCTAAACCTGAGTGTGTCTGTGGTTTCAGAGAAGCTTATTTTTCTTTTCTTCTTGCCAAAAGGCTCCCAGGCACTTTCTCCCTGGTCTTCACATCACTGAAGAGCAAGGCTGACCAGAGGAAACATGGGAACTCCTTGTGGATACACCTGGAAATATCACCACCGACCCAACACTGGCTCAGGGAGTTTTAAACCCTGGAATTTAGGTTCCCATCAAAAGCAGGAGAAAATTCCTTTTATTGTTTAGTCATTTAGAAAAACATGTATGAAAACATCCATTTCCCAGGGCAGAGCATCCCTGTTTGATAGCTCAAGTTCACCCTCTGGAACAGTTGCTCCGTATAGACAATTCCAAACTTGGGTGGTAACCTACAGACTGCTTCAAGGATTGCAACTGCTTCACTAAAGAAACAAACTCTAAGTGTCTTTAATCTATGAAAACAATCTAATGGTTACACCGCGATTTACCTAAAGCAATATCTGTTCAGCTACAATGATGTCACAAAAGAAGGGCTTGTTGGCTTTCAGTTCTTTCCTTAACAATATTCAGAGCTTGATGGTGGCTGAATTCAGAACTGCTTTCCATAGCTTAAACCAGCAAAGAGAGAACTTTTCTAGCAGCCAAGAAAGTTCTATTACCAAAAAAAAAAAAAGTCAATAGCACTTGATATTCAGCAGTTTCCCAGCACATTTACCGTAGCGCTCTGACCCTGTGGTGCTGGATTTTAAGGACCACAGTTTCCTTGCCAAATAGACATATCTTGGCTTCCTTTGCTAGGTGGAAACACTGCCTTGATATTAAATATTCAAAGCAAAGAAACTCTGACCCAAGGGCTCTCAGCTAACAATGACTTTCTCTGTAAGTAAACTAGAAACCCAACTCAGCTTCTGGTTGGCCAGTGTCCCCTGCCATGTACTAGTCTACTGCACGAATAGGGCTGAGGAACGACTCCTGTTTACCATGATTATTACCACAAAAGACCCTCAGGCAGGGATGCGGGAAGCCTGGACTTGGCAGAAGATGCTGGAGAAGGGGAAGAGTAGGATTCAGAGCTGCTTCCTGGGCAGGGCAGGGGCGAGGAAAGGGTGAAAGGCCTCCAACCTCGCCAGACGGAGACCCAGGTCCGATACAATTGCAAGGACGTTGTTACTCCAAGCAAGCGCGGCCGTAACGTAAGAATGCGGCTCCTATAGCCCTCGTCAACCCAGAAACTTCTCTCACTTTGCTGCGCCACACCTACAGCGCCAGAACTATCTGAGATCAGCTGCGGAAGCCTTGGTCGCAATCCCCCCCAAAGAAAAGCCTCATCCTTTACTGGGAGGGGGAAGTCGTTATTTTTTTGTTAAGGCGATAGGGGACGGGCAATGGGGGATGGAGGTGGGGGACGCTGGTGCCTTTTGGCGGTCAAGTCCTACCCCTCAGTCTCCTCTCTGTTCTGTAAGCTTCTACTCATCTTCTTACTGCATCTCCGCCAGACCTCCCATCCCCTTGGGCTTCCCTCGTGCCTGTGCGCAGACTTCAGATCAAGTGTCCTCTGGGCTGGATTCCTTACGTGGGCACCTGAGAGGCTGGCTGGGGCACACCCGGACTATGCGGAGAGCAAACCAAGTACAACGTGGACCACAACACGTGTTCCAACAGCGCTGAGCGCGGCACAGGGCTCAGTTTAAGGTATTTTAAGCCGACCCGCATCCATCGGAGTCGGGTCCCTGACCCTGGGAAATTGACGAGGAGGTCAACTCATTGAGGAAAAAACTCCAAATACCCTACCCACCCTTCCTTCTCGGGGGGCTCCCCTGCCACCACCCCACATGCGCAGCTACTGAATATGCTAAGGGCTCCTATTATCAGGCAAGAAAACTGGCTCTGAGCGCGCTCCAACTTTAAACCAACCCGGCCTTGCCCCCTCGGGCGCCTGCCCCCAACCGAGGGCTCACCTGGGCGCCCCGCGAGGGAGGTCGCTTCTTACCGGAGAAGTCCGTGAGCGCTGCGATCTCTTTGGAGCAAACCAGGACGGTGCAGTAGAAGAGGCGCAGGAGCTGCCCGGGAGGCTCTGCCTGCCTGCGGAGGCCGGGATGCTGTGCTGGCTGGGGCGCTGGCGGTGGGCGCGCGTGTCCCGGCAGGAGCATGGTGCGCGGCGCGACAGAGCGCGGGCGCGGGCCCGTGGCGCGCGGGGGGTCGCTGGGCGGAGGGCGGCGTCACATGGCAGGGCGAGTTGGTAGCCAGCGGCTCCGCGGCCCCCTGCCACCTCCTGGCCCAGGCTGCCAGAGCCTCCTCCCCGCCGCGGGCTAGCACCGGCTCCCCAGCAAAGAGGAGGGGGCGGAGAACTGGGGCGGGGCGAGGAGCCCCGGGAAGAGTCCGCGTGGTTTCCCCGAGAGGAAATCTCCGCTGCGGCCGCGCGGGAGGAAACGAGGGCGGGGGGCGAAGGGAAAGTGTAGCCTCAGGCGCCCAGGGCTGCGGAGGCCGATCCCTGGCGCGCTGCCCGCCGCGGAGGGCGCCCCCAACAGCGCGCCGAGGGTCGCGCAACTTTAGCGCCTTCCACGCCCGGGTTCCCGCCCCGGAGACGGCTCAGCGCCCCTGGCCTGGCCCGCGCTGGCCCCGTGCCAGCCTCGCCCTGGCCGCCTGTGGAGTGCGGCCGCCGGTGCCCGTGACGCACTTAGGAGCCAGAGCCGCGTTTGGAGCCCGGGAGCCCCGGGGTGGGGGCCGCGGGAAGGTGGGGTACTGGAGGTGTGGGACCGCAACACTGACGTCTCTGCGACCCAGCGCGCTCCACGTGCAGAATCACCAAGCACGCACAGTTATCCCCATTTCACAGAAGAGAAGACCGAGACCCGGAGCATTGCCCGACGCCAAAGCTTACGCAGCCAGGAGGGGAACCATCGCGGGGCTGGGGGGGAGTGGGGGGGGGTGAGGAGGGATGTGCATTGTACTGAAAACGGATCAGATGGCTCCAGAGCCGGTTTCTTTTCGCTGCGACTACGTTTCCTTTGGGTCCTGGTTGTCCGCCGCGCTCAGAGGATCTGACACTGGACCGGCACAAACAGCCGCCGAACGCAATAAATGGGCTTTGTTTTAAAATGGGCCACAGCATCCTTCTGAACCTCTCGATTACGCGCGGTGTAACCTACGTTTGGACGCCCAGCCCGTGGGCGAGGAGGAGCGGGCTGCACGGCTCGGGCTCGGGGGAACGGAGGCCAAGTACTTGGGGGCTCCGTGGCCGCGCGTCGGGTGGGGTACCTGGGGTCCAGGAACCCAAACCCCGCGGACTGCGCGGGGCGTCCGGGCCAGGCGGCGCCGGCGGGAAGAAGGAGGGCCGGGCGGGCGGGCTCTCGGCACAAAGTGTTCCCGAACACCGCGGGAGGGCATGCCAAGTTCGCGGCGGGCCTGACGCGGAAATGTAGATCATGAGGCCCAAGGGCGGGCCCGGGCGCCCTGCGCCGGCCGGCTCTGAACGGCACCGCGCACGCCGCAGAGTGCGGCGGGGAGGCCTGGACAGAGAAAACGGAGACTCGCTGGCCTACCTGGGGGAACCTCTTAGAGGTGGGCCGCAAGGATCCCGGAGAGCTGGATGTCACTGCGTCTCACACCGTGCTCCGGCAGAGGCAGGGCCAGGGCCAGGGCCAGGGCCAGGAGAACTGGGATTCCGGCCATTACCTCCCTGTCTTGGCCTAGGGGGTCAGAGGGGCAAATGCAAACATCAATATGTGTTAGTGGGACCCAGTCTGCCAGGCACAATGATTTTTAAAATTTACATTAAAATATTCAACCTTCTCAATAACCCTTGGACCTAAGTATTCTTGTGCACGTTCTAGGCTGGGGAAACTGAGGCAGGGAGGGTGGGTAAGGATGCCCAGCACTTAGCAGCCATTCAGTAAGTGACGTTTGCTTAAAACTCGGTTCCCTCATGTTCTTTCCATTCCATTCATCCATCTACTTTAGATATGAATTAGGTACCTACGTATACCGGATCCTCTGCTAGGAGCTGGGGACACTCCTAACACAGGACGGGAACCATGCTCCCTCAGGGCTGGTGGCTGCCACCACTGTCCCGTAGGGATGCGCTGGTTTGCAGTTGCCAGTGTGGACACTGCTACTAGGTGTGACGGCATCCCCAGGCCTCCTTACCTGTAAAGGCGTCAGGCTTATTGTGAGAATTGAATGAGTTGAAACAGGTGACATGGGTGGGACAAGGCCTGGAACGAGTATGTACTCAGTCAGTATCAGTCATTGGTACAGTGAGGAAGACAGACATTGGACAGGGAATGCCAAGGCCAAGGGAATGCCAAGGAGCCGTGGGAACGAGACCCAGCGAGGGGAGGAGGAAGGTTAGGAGGTGTTAGGGACCTTTTTAAGACAACATGGGTGAGAAAGACGGGAAGAGTTGGCCAAGCAAAAGCTAGGTATCAATATTTGGGGAGGAAGAACATCTTAGGAAAAGGGATCAGCATATGTGAAATCCCAAAGAAGCATGGCTCCAGAAATGCATGCAGGACATGGAGCAGAGAGAAAAGGGCAGGGCAGGGTGATGTGGAGGGGTCAGCTGCCAGAGCTCAGGGACCCAGAGACCTTGGTGAACGCTTCCATCTTTTTTTTTTTTTTTTTTTTTTTTGGCCACACTGCACAGCTTGTGGGATTTTAGTTCCCCAACCAGGGATTGAACCCGGGCCCTTGGCAGTGAAAGCGAGGAGTCCTACCCACTGGACCGCCAGGGAAGCCCCAGAACACTTCCGTCTTAATCCTAAGCCCTTGTGAGCACTTCCGTCTTAAGCCAGCAAAGGGTTGTAAGCAGATGAGTGACGCAATCAGGTGTGTGTTGGTAAAAGATGACTCTGGCTGCTGAATGCAGCTGGACTGGAGGGGTCAACAGTGGGTCCAGGGGTTATACTCCTAAGAATTGGAAGCAGGGACTCCAAGGGATATTTGTACACTCATGTTCATAGCAGCATTATTCATAATAGCCAAAAGGTGGAAGCAACCCAAGTGTCCATCAGTGGATGAATGGATAAACAAAATGTGGAATATTATCCAGTCATAGAAAGGAATGAACTTCTGATACATGCTACAGCATGGATGCACCTTAAAAACATTATGCTAAGTGAAATGAGAAAATGATAAATATTGCATAGTTCCACTTACATGAAATATCTAGAATACACAAATTTGTAGAAACAGAAAATAGATTAGAGGTTTCCAAGAGTTGAGAATTAGATGGTGGTGATGGCTATATAACACTGTGGATGTAATTAGTGCCACTTAATTGTACACTTAAAATGGCAATTTTTATGTCATGTAGTTACCACAACTTCAAAAAACTTAATAATGTAATATGCCCAAACCCACTGAACTGTAAATGGGTGAGTTGTGTGGTATGTGGATTATATCTCCATAAAGCTGGGGTGTTTTTTGTTTGTTTGTTTGTCTGCACGGAGTGGCATGCGGGATCTTAGCTCCTTAACCAAGAATCAAACCCGTGCCCCCTGCAGTGGAAGCGCAGAATCTTAACCACTGGACCGCCAGGGAATTCCCCCATAAAACTGTTTTTCATTTAAATATTTTTTTAATTTTTTATTGAAGTATAGTTGATTTACAATGTTGTGTTCATTACTGCTGTACAGCAAAGTGACTCAGTTATATGTATATGTATATATACTATATATATATTCTTTAAAAAAATTCTTTTCTTTTTCATATACTTTTCCATTATGGTTTATTACAGGTTATTGAATATAGTTCCCTGTGCTATACAATAGAACCTTGTTGTTTATAAAGCCATTTTTTAAAAAGATCAAACAAAGACCGCAAAGTGGGTCCAGGGAGATGGTCTGGAGGGGAGGGTAGCCTGGAGGCCGTGACTGAGCATTGGGCTGGCGCTTTGCAGGCCCAGAGGGAAGGGTGGAGTGGCCAGATTGGAAAGGTGTTTGGGAAAGATGGGGAGCGCAGTGTGCTCTGGGTGCTCGTGTGATGTGAGTGACGAGTGTGAGTGACGAGGCTGGAGGACAAGTCCCTGCCTGCCCTCTGCTGTGCCCCTCAGCTGCACCCTGTTAAATCATCTTACTCCTAATCTGATGTCTTTAAGAATTTTGGAATCTTGCAAGAAAATTACACAATTCCATTTATTTTCCCCTCTGGTCCTCATACTTTGTGTGCCCCCAACAAAATGGAAGCCAGTTACTCCCCGCCCCATTTCCCTCTCTGAAAATATTATACAATCAAATACCTAAACAATGGGGTACTAACCAGGACCAGCTACTGAATTCACTGGCCCAGTGCAAGATGAAAACGCATAGCTCCTTGTTGAAAAATTATCCTGAATTTCAAGATAGTGATAGCAGGGTATTAAACCCAGTGTGGGCTCTGAGCAGGGGGTCCTGAGTTACTACACAGGCCACATGCTCATGAAGCTGGCCCAGGCACTACCAATATCTCCCGTCTCAGATATGGAAACTGACATCACGACCCTCACAGATCATCTGTGGCAGAATTTGAAGTCCTCTTAAACTGCAAAGGTACAGAAATTAGGGGATGAATGTCAACATGGAGTTAACTAAAAGTGTTCCTTTCTATGTGATGGCACCATTGGCCATCTTGCCCCTTCTCGCATGTGAGTTTGAGAAATGCCTCTGTACCTGGAGCATTCATTCTGTGTGTAAGAGGCATCCTTGCAGGATACTGTAAATTACATACCTTGATTCCTGCCTTTTTTCCCCTTGCTTTTGAAGCAACTCTGTTCCTTCTTTCCAGCTCTAAATTATATCTCTATTTTCCTCCTTCCTTGAGATCCTGGCTATTTCCCTCCCCACATAGCCAAACCTGCTTTGGAGGATGTCTGTGTGCTGTGCACTTAAGCTCCAGGCTGAAGCTGTGCTCTCACTGGGCTATCAAAGTAAGGCTTTGGGGCTTTCAACAAAGATGGGCTGCAGCCGTTCTGAGAAGCCATAAGCCATCATTTGTCAGCTGCAAAGAAACCAACCTTTCATCTCAGGATACTGAGGCCGAATGTTGTCCAGAGCTAAAAAGGCTTATTTTTAAAAAGCAACAAACGGTGGTTTGTTCATAGAGCTGGCACCAAAGAGCCACATCAATAGCAAAGAGCTGCTTGCTGAAGATTGTGAAAGCTGGGGATGCACTTGAGAGGCCGTGAGGGGAGTGTTTGGCCCAAAAGCCTATGGAAGGAAACCTTTAAGAATATGGGCTCAAAACTTGTGTCCGTCCAAGGCCAAAGGCATCAAGTGCAATAGGCTGTACTCTGCCCCTGACAGACAGCCACTGACGGAGGCATTGGACCTCCCTGACTTTCATCTGCAAAATGAAAATGGTGGACTCAAAAGGTCCATTTTGGCTCTAAAAGCCCACAGCCTATTTAAATTAGATGTAGGATTTCAGGAAATTGGGCTAAATCTATACCGGTTCCAAGACATTCCTTAATGTTTTCTTAAATACATATTTTCATTTCTTTTTTGCTCTCAGTTTGTTTTTATGTTGTTCATATTTTTCTCTTTATAGAAGAAGAATGTAGCATGAGCAAACTTGGGGGGGGATTCCTGAAGCATTGTGAATGATTGAATTCTGATTCTTGGGAGTTTTCAGCGTCAGCATTCCCAAGTATTCAAGGTGGTAAACTCAGTTTCTGGAGGAGAGCATGACTCCATCCTGGAAGGAGCAGACACCATTTTCCCCTCTGAGGCTGGAAAGTGCTGTTCCCACAGAAGCCCTGGCAGTCCTGCTGCCAGTGACACAGCAAACACTGCAGGCAATCCAGCCTGCCTGGACCGCCCCTGAGAGCAGGGAAGTTTTCTCCAGAGATCACAACCCCCTACTCTTCCTACCTCGTTCTGTGCCATCAGAAGGGAAAGTGTGCTGATGGAAAGATGTTCCATAGTTGGTTTGGGAGAAACACATCTAGCTCTGAACTACCAAGCTTGCCCTGCCAGATGACACAGCATGTGGCAGTGGGTAATTAATTGTATGGCCTCCATGGTCAGAGCTCAAAGGTTCGAATCCCAGCTCTGCCACTGTTGGTACTTGAGTTGTGGGTGGTGGAACAGTTTAGAGCGGACCTAGCTGAGAGGCAAGTCAGAGCAGAAGCCCCATACACGGTAATAAACAGAACCATCTCATGGCCTTAGTGTATTATTATTGCTTGAGCATAAGACAGTGTTTGCTTTCCATTCAAACCCCTAGGGATGTCTTCGTGATCAAATGCCCTTTGCCTTGTTAGGTAATGATGGAAATGTAAGAGTTTCCGACTTGTTCCTCTGGACGACAGTGGCCCTGGTGCCCTGTCAGGAAACTGGGCTGGGCTTTTTCACCAGAATTTTTTTTCTTTCTGTGAACTCTCCCTGACTCTGGTTTCTGAATACCCCTTTTTCTCCCCACCTCTGGCCCACTTTGTCAGCCTCCACCCTCTTCCTCTGCCCGGAAGCATCCCTGTCCCCCAGCCCTCTGTGACATACCGGAGCTCTTGGGATCTCCTTTGCCTACAAAATGCTGGTTGAATCTGACATCAGTTCTTCCAATCCTCAAAGGCCTGACATTATATAACCTTTCTTTTCTTTTAAAATTAGTTTTTACTGTGGTAAAATATATATAACATACAATGTAGCATCTTCACCATTTTTTTAACATCTTTATTGGAGTATAATTGCTTTACAATGGTGTGTTAATTTCTGCTTTATAACAAAGTGAATCGGTTATACATCTACATCTGTCCCCATATCTCTTCCCTCTTGCGTCTCCCTCCCTCCCACCCTTCCTATCCCACCCCTCCAGGTGTTCACAAAGCACTGAGCTGATCTCCCTGTGCTATGCGGCTGCTTCCCACTAGCTATCTATTTTACGTCTGGCAGTGTATATATGTCCATGCCACTCTCTCATTTGTCCCAGCTTACCCTTTCCCCTCCCCGTATCCTCAAGTCCATTTTCGAGTAGGTCTGTGTCTTTATTCCTGTCTTGCCCCTAGGTTCTTCATGACCATTTTTTTTTTTAGATTCCATATATATGTGTTAGCATACGGTATTTTTCTCTTTCTGACTTACTTCACTCTGTATGACAGACTCTAGGTCCATCCACCTCACTACAAATAACTCAGTTTCGTTCCTTTTTATGGCTGAGTAATATTCCATTGTATATATGTGCCACATCTTCTTTATCCATTCATCTGTTTATGGACACTTAGGTTGCTTCCATGTCCTGGCTATTGTAAATAGAGCTGCAATGAACATTGGGGTACATGACTCTTTTTGAATTATGGTTTTCTCAGGGTATATGCCCAGTAGTGGGATTGCTGGGTCATATGGTAGTTCTATTTTTAGTTTTTTAAGGAACCTCCATATTTTTCTCCATAGTGGCTGTATCAACTTACATCCCCACCAACAGTGCAAGAAGGTTCCCTTTTCTCCACACCCTCTCCACCATTTATTGTTTGTAGACTTTTTGATGATGGCCATTCTGACCGGTGCATCTTCACCATTTTTAAGTGGTGAATATATAGACCATATTGGTGCCTCTCATAACTGTGTCTCTCCGAAAAGGAAGAAAAGAGAAGGGTGGTCATGTATAAGCCAAGTCTGCTTCCCTTTGGTCAACAGTAGTAAAAATCCTTTAGCAAAAGCCTCAGTAGGGTGAGGGAGAGGCTGGAAGGGGGAGAACTGCTGCACAGGTGCTGGGAGAGGAGCAACCTGCAGCTTCAGACAGTACAGTTTCTGCAACCCACCAAGGAAAGGTACTAGGACCTGACAAGTGCGCCCTCTGTAGGTGAGAATCTTAATTTGTCTTAGGAATAATAACTGCGGTCCATGAATTTCATAAATCATTTTTTTATTGTGGTGAGACACACATAACCTAATATTTACCATTTCAACCATTTTAAGTGCACAGTTTAATGGTATTCAGTACATTCACATTGTTGTACAACCATTACTTCCATCCATCTCCAGAACATTCTTCATCTTCAAAAACTGAAACTCTCTCCCCATTAAACAAGAACTCTCCATTCTCCTCTTTCTCTACGCCCTGGCAACCAACATTCTACCTTCTGTCTCTATGAATCTAACTACTCTAGGTCCCTCATCTAAGTGTAATCATAACAGCATTTGTCCTTTTGTGTCTGGCTTCTTTCACGGAGCCTGATATCTTCAAGTTTCATCCATGTTGTAGCATGTCACAGAATTTCCTTCCTTTTTAAGGCTAGATAATATTCCATTGCATGTATACACCACATTTTGTTTATGCATTTATCTTTGGATGGACACTTGGGTTGCATCCACGTTTTGGCTATTGTGAATGATACAGCTAGAAACCTGGGTAAACAAAAAAAGAAAATTTTAATTTAAATGATCATTCCCAAGGGAAAGATTAAAGCTACCAAAAAACAAAAAACAAAATTAAAGTCCATTAACAGGAATTCAGAACCAATGAAAGTGAATTCCATTTAAGGGTATAGAGCAGAGGTTCCCAGAGTTTCTCAGTTCATGGTGCCTTATTGTCCCAGTGATTTTTTGCAGGGCCCGTAGGCCAAAAAAATTATTGAACTGTTAAAAATTTATTAAATAGCTAGATCCAAACAACTTAGCAAGTATTTATGTTCTAACAATTAATTAAGTAGCTATTTCGGGAAAATGTATATTATGTAAAAGAAAAAATATTTTTTATTTTATTCTTAAATAACTGCAATTATTTACTAAGGGGTTTTGCACACCCATTAGGCACATCGCTATGTCTCCAACCTTGAAATCAGATTGGACATTGCCACCCTTATTTTCTGTTCCATGTAGATTTTGCTTGGTACTTGCTTTTTATTACAGTAACCACTGAAATCCCAGCTTTGTGAAGCTCTGACATCTTTGATAGAAAAATAGCACAAAAAAAAAAGAAGAAGAAGAGAAGAAGAAAGAAAGAAAAGTAGCACAGGGACTTCCCGGTGGCACAGTGGTTAAGAATCCGCCTGCCAATGCAGGGGGACATGGGTTTGATCCCTGGTGCGGGAAGATCCCACATGCCACGGAGCAGCTAAGCCCGTGTGCCACAACTACTGAGCCTGCACTGTAGAGCCTGCGAGCCAAAAATACTGAGTCCGCGTGCCACAACTACTGAAGCCCTTGCACCTAGAGACCGTGCTCTGCAACAAGAGCAGCCACCGCAATGAGAGGCCTGTGCACTGCAGCAAAGAGTAGCCCCCGCTCGCTGCAACTAGAGGAAGCCCGCGTGCAGCATCGAAGACCCAACGCAGCCAAAAATAAGTAAGTAAATAAATAAAAATTTAAAAAGAGAACACAATGTGACTGCAGAGGCAGAAAAAAAAAGAAAAATAGCACAATCTAATGTTGAAATTTTGAACTACCTTGAGTTCATGGTTTGCAATAGATGTCAGGAATTGCTGTATTTCCCTCAACTTATAAAAACCTTCCAATATGTGAGTTTCTTGCGGTACTCTGGGCAGTTTGGTGGCCAGTTTGGGAACTGCAAATCTAGACAATCCAAATATTATGAAGACCTTACTTTGTCAACAAGAACTGCATAAACTGTGTCTGGCTGACTCTCCAACTGACCTCATTTTTACCACTCTGGCCCCCCCTCCCTTGCAGACACAACGGCCCTTTTGCTGTTTCCTGAACTCTCTGATTACCTTGCTACCTCAGTGCCTTTGCATTAAATATCTATCTATCTATCTATCTATCTATCTATATTTATTTATTTATTTATTTGGTTGCGTCGGGTCATGCGTTGTGGCATGTGGATCTTTTCGTTGCAGCACGTGGGCGTCTCTCTAGTTGTGGCGCACAGGCTCCAGAGAGCCTGGTCTCAGTAGTTGCTACTCGGGCTTAGTTGCCCTGTGGCATGTGGGATCTTTGGGATCTTAGTTACCCAACCAGGGATCGAACCCTTGTCCTCTGCATTGGAAGGGGTATTCTTAATCGCTGGACCATCAGCGAAGTCCCCTCAGTGCCTTTGCATTTGCTGTAGCTCCTACTTGGAATGCTCTTCCCCCATGGGTTGCCGCCCTAACTCACTCAGGGCTGTCTGCTGGTCCCTGGATACACCAGTCACCACCCCCCCGCCCCAAGCCTTTACTCATTTCCAGAGCGCTCAAGTTGACCTGCCTACCATTCTGCACTTTCAGGGATGATATTCCCCACACTAAACCTCTTTGAAAATATAATTACATTTGGAATTAGTGGTCCAGGATTACTTCAATAGCAACAAAGTAAAATTGCAGTGTTGATGTAGTTAAAATGTTAACAAACACCAAAAAAAGTAAACTGAATAATAAAGACTAAAGAAAGTAAAGGAAATAATGAAAATGCACAGAACTGTCATAATTTAAACTAGCAAGCCAGGAATACTCTACGGTGGCAGTGGTACTTGGCTGCTGAGACCTCTAAATCCAAACTGTTCCTGGATGGGTGAAGAAACACCTCCCCCTCCGGAGGAAGGAACTGCGAAGTCTCACTGCCAAGAGGCTTGCATTCCAGGATGGGAGGGATTTGTGGATCAGCTTGGCAATGTACCACACCATCTTTTTCCCATTGATCTTTGGTGCCATCTTTTTTTTTTTCTTTTTTCTCATTAAACTTGTTTTAAGGGATCTCAAAATTCTGTGCCAGATTTTTGGTCAAGTTGTTTCCATTGAAAAGTGCTGATTTTAAAAACTAATAACTTAAAACTCACACACACACACACACACACACACATACACATGTGCCAAACATTCTCTTTCCTTCTGAAGGTTTGTATGATACATTGATATTAGTAACCAGTTTAAATGACCAATTGAGACAAACAGTGCTGAGATCATTCTTTCACCACCAGTTAAGATGGGGGTGGCAGGTATAGGGGATCATATTAATTTAGCCTTCTGAGCTCTCTGGGCAGACTTGGTGACCTTGCTAGCTCCAGCAGCCTTCTTGGCCACTGTTTTGATGACATCCATAGCAACTGTGTGTCTCATGTCACGAACAGTAAACGACCCAAAGGGGGATCAGAGAAGCTCTCAACACACATGGGCTTATAGGAGCCGTATCAACCATGGCAGCCTCACAAGATTTCAAGAATCTGGGGCCATCTTCTGGCTTCTTCTCAGAACGGCAATCAACCTCCTTCAGCTCAGCAAATTTGCAAGCAATGTGAGCTGGGTGACAATCCCACACGGGTGCATAGCCAGCACTGATTTGGCCTGGAGAGTTTAGGATAGTCCGGAAGTCAGCTGCTTCCATGGGTGGGTCATTTTTGCTGACCCCACCCACATTACCATGGTGAATATCTTTGACAGACACCTTTTCGATGTTGAAGCCCACATAATCCTCCGGAAGAGCTTCACTCAGAGCTTCATGGTGCATTTCATCAGACTCGGCTTCAATTATAACGTTGACTGGAGCCAAGGTGACCACCATGCTGGGGTTGAGAACACCCATCTCCACAGGGACAGCATCAATTCTGTCAATTTTGTAGATGTTCTGGAGGAGCAAATGAGTTTGTCAGTTGGATGAGTTGGTGGCAGAACACAATCCAGAGCTTCAGGAGGTGTGGTTCCACTGGCATTGCCTTCTTTTTTTTCTTTCTTTTTTTTTTTTTTATGGTACGCGGGCCTCTCACTGTTGTGTCCTCTCCCGTTGCGGAGCACAGGATCCGGACGCGCGGGCTCAGCGGCCATGGCTCATGGGCCCAGCCGCTCCGCGGCATGTGGGATCCTCCCGGACCGGGGCACGAACCCGTGTCCCCTGCATCGGCAGGCGGACTCTCAACCACTGTGCCACCAGGGAAGCCCGGCGTTGCCTTCTTTATGGATGACTTTCCATGGCTCCAGCATGTTGTCACCATTCCAACCAGAATTGGTACAAATGCTACTGTGTCAGGGTTATAGCCAGTTTTCTTAAGGTAGGTGCTGACTTCCTGAATGATTTCCTTGTATCTCTTTCCGGTAGGAATCCCTTTTGTTAACATCAACAATTAATTGCTTCACACCCAGTGTGTAAGCCAGGAGGGCACACTCATGGGTCTGCTTGTTCTTGGAACACTTGCTGCAAATTCACCAACACCATCAGCAACAATCAAGACAGCACAGTCTGGCTGAGAAGTGCCTGTGATCAGGTTTTTGACAAAGTCTCTGTGTCCTGTGACATCAATGATGGTCACATAATACTTGGTGGTCTTGAATTTCCACAGGGAGATATTGATGGTGATACAATATATCAATGGTGATGCCACACTTATGTTCCTCTTTCACTTTGTCCGAGACCCAGGCATCCTTGAATGAGCCCCTTCCCATCTCAGCAGCCTCCTTCTCAAATTTTTCAATGTTTTTTTTTTGTCAGTCCCACCATATTTGTAGATCAGATGGCCATTAATGGTAGACTTGCTTGAATCTAAGTGTCCAGTGATGACAATGTTGATATGAGTCTTTTCCTTTCCCATTTCGGCTTAGATTCAGCCGTGGGTTTCATAACAGCTGTGTTCTGGTGGAAAACCCGTTGTGAAAAAAGTGGTGCTGCCTTTATCATATATCAAGCTCCTGTATATGCAGAGGTCTTTGTTTTCTTTTGAATAAAGTTTTAATTTTGGAATAATTCTAGATTTGCAGAAAAGTTGAAAAGAGGAATTCCATACACCCTCATCCAGTTTCATCTAATATCCATATTTTTCATGCTTATGTGGTACTTTTGTTAAAACTAAGAAACCAACTTTGGTACATTGCTGTTAACTAAACTCCAGACTTTATTCATATTTTACCAACGTTTCCCCTAGTGTCCTTCTCCTGTCCCAGGATCGAGTCCAGGGCATCACAATGCATTTAGTTGTCATGTCTCCCCAGTCTCATCTGATCTTTGACAGTTTCCCAGTTTTTCCTTGTTTTTCATGATCTTGACAGTTTTAAAGAGTACAGATGATGTATTTTTTAGGCTCTCTCAATTTAGATTTGTCTGACGTCTTTCACATGATTGGGCTGGGGTTATGGGTTTGGGGAAGGATGCTATAGACGTGAAATGCCCTCCTCATCACATCATGTCAAGGGTACCTGATAGCAACAGCACTTACCACTGGTGATGTTAACCTTGATCACTTGGTTAAGGTAGTGTTTGTCATGTTTCTCCACTATAAAGTTATAATTTTTCCTTTTCCAGACTCTAATCTTTGGAAGTTGGTCACTAAGCCTACACTGGAGGAGGTGGGGAGGGAGTGTATGAACTAAGCTCCACCTCTTGGAGCAGGAAGTAGCTACATATATTACTTGGATTACTTTTGTAAGAAGATTTGTAAGGAATCTTACCTTGCAAGAGAGATCTTCTCCCCATTTGTTTATACAATCATTTAATATCTGTATAGACATGTACATTTATTTTATACCTGGGATTATAATCCAATACTATGTTAATTATCTTGTCCCTCAAATTGTTCCACTGGGAATTATTTCAAGTTGGTTCCTGAGTCCCTTTGACATATCCTCCATTTTTTGGGAAACATTTCTTACTTTCTGGTACTACAAGATGCTCAGGGCTTGTTTAATATGTGCTCTCTCCCAGCCTTAGAATTTGCCATTTCTCCAAAGCATCCTGGTTCCTTTTATTTGGTAATGGTATTAGAAATCAAGATGTGGGCACTGGGTGCGCTCATTGCTACTGGGGTGTCACTGCTTCTAGGTTCTGTCAGTGAAAAGAGCTAGGAAATATATGCATGTGTACAAACCCAGGTATAATACATATCTATACTTATTTCTGTATCAATCTATCTCTGTTTATATTAAGTTAAATATGAGATCATAGTGATATCTCCAACTCTTATCAGTCCCACAGGGTTCATTCTAGCCTTACCTTGTTGTTTATAAGTAACTGCCCTCTTCAACAGTGAGAAACTGGACCCCCATCATTTTCCATCCATTTGCTTATTCATTTAACTCCAGGATGCATAAAAGCAGTTTCAGGGTTGTTAACCTATACCTCCATGACACAGGTCTGTTTTTGAGTCTATATTCTGTTACACTGGCCTATTTGTCTATTTTTTTTTACCACTACCATTCTAATTTGACTATTATAATTTTAAGATACGTCTTCATGAATGATAAGGAAGTATTTTTGACTCAGCTACTCATAGGCCCTTATTTTTCCACACAAATTTATCATGTTTTTTTTGAGTTTCTTAATTTTGACTGGAATGGCAATAATTTGTTTTATAGCTTAATTTAGGCAGAATTAACTAACAAATATACACTGTGAAGACATTCTTCCCTGAACATTGTATTGTCTATTTAGTCAGATCTTCTTTTACAATTTTCTCCTTAAAGATGTTGTGAAGTCATTTTAGTTTAATTCTGAAATAATTTACAGGTTTTTTTCCTTTGTGATGGTGTCTTGTTTTCTTCTACATTTTTAGTTATTGCTATTGTAGAGGTAATAATACCAATTTTGGTAACTTGATCTTATATCTGACAACCTGGCTAAACTTTTATTTAGTTTGTATTTCTGTTGAATTTTATAAGTAGATGACGGTTTTGTCTGTTCTAATTCTTCCATATCTTGTTTCTTTGTCTTACCTTATCTCATTAACCAGGACCTCTAGTAATAGACAGCAGCATAGTGTGAATTCATCTGTGTCTTTCCTATTGTTCCCAGTCATAATTCAAATGCATTTAAAATCTTTCCATTATGTAAAATGGTTACTGTAGGTTTTAGGTACATATAATCTTTATTAAGTTAAAGAAGTTCCTTCTATTCCTAGTTTTATGTGAGTTTAAAAAATCATGACTAGGTATTTTTTCAAATGCATTTTTCCATCTATTGAGATAATTTATTTTTCTCCTTTAATCCATTAATGTGGTGAATTACATAGACATGACATCAAACCATCCTTGTATTTCGTGTCTTTTTTTTTAAGTGCAGTGTTAGATTAGGTTAGTTAATATTTTATTTACATACATCTATGTCCATAAGTGAAATAAGCCCATCATTTTCTTACTTTGTATTATCTATAGTTAGTTTTCTATTTAAGGTTATATGAGCCTCATAAAAGATGTTGGGAATCTTTCCTTCTTTTTTGTTTTATGAAGCAAACTGAATAAGGTAGGGATTATCTATTTCTTAAAAGATTGCAAGAACTTACCTGAAAATCACCGTACCTTGGGAAAGGTTTGGTTATCATATCATTTTATTTAGCAATTATTGGTCTATCCAAATTTTCTAGTGTTTTTTGTGTCAGTTTTGGGATTCTTACCCTTTTCCAGAAGGGTAATTTGTTAACTTCTTTTAGTTTTGAAAGTTTTTGTGAATAGTTGTTTCTAAATACATTTCTAAATATATTTAAATATTTACTATTAAAAATCTATGTTTGTATACTGTTTTCCCCCTTTACTCCTGTGTCTTGTTGTTTTGCAGTTTTTCTTTTTCCTTCCTCATTTATCTTGCCACAGGTTTGTTTACTTAATCTAAAAAACAAAAACAATCAGCTTTTGGTTTGTGAATGTTCTTTATTGTTTTTCTCATTTTCTTTATAACTGGTTTCTCTCCTTATCTTTGCTACTTTTTTCTTCTTACTTCTTTGGGTTGATTCTATTGTACTTTTTCCAATTTCTTGATTTGAATATGTATTATCTGTTCATTTGTTTTCAACCTTTTTTTGCTTTCTGATAAATGTACTTAAAGCTATAAATTTTCCTCTAAGACCTGTGTCCCACAGACAAAGCAATGTAAAGTGTTCGTTTTATTGCATTCCAAGTCTTTCATAATTTCCCTAATGCTTCCCAATGATTACTTAGAAGTTTTGTTTTTGTTTTTCCTCTCCCAGGCTTATGGGATTTTTTTTTTTAATTACATGACTTTTTTTTTTGGCTCTGTTGGGTCTTCGCTGCTGCACATGGGCTTTCTCTAATTGTGGCGAACCCGGGGGTTACTGTTCGTTGCGGTGTGTAAGCATCTCATTGCGGTGGCTTCTCTTGATGTGGAGCACGGTCTCTAGGTGCAAGGGCTTCAGTAGTTGTGGCTCGCGGGCTCTAAAGTGCAGGCTCAGTAGTTGTGGCACACGGGCTTAGTTGCTCTCCGGCATGTGGGATCTTCCCAGACCTGTGTCTGGAACAACAGGCATGAACCTGTGTCCCCTGCATTGGCAGGTGGATTCTTAACCACTGCGCCACCAGGGAAGCCCCTTATGGGATTTTTAAAATCCTATCCTCTTATTATCAAGTCAAATTTTATTGCCTGATGGTCAGAGAACATGGTCTGTATGATGTTGATTTTTTTTTGAAATTTATTAGGGCCTCCTTTGTGGCCTAGGAGGTAGTCAATTTTTATGACTATTCCCTGTTATTTAAGAAGAACATGTATTCTGTTTGTGTGTATAAAGTTCTCATACCAGCTATTAATTTGAATACATTGTTATTCAAATTTTCTATATTTTCTCATATTTCTGTCCAATGACTAAGATGTTAGACCAGTTTTCACAATAGCTTTGAAATTTATCATTGATATTTTAATCTCTTAACTGGGTATGGATTTTGCTACATTTCACTGTTCAAAGATTAGGGCCATCAACTCAATAACCTAGTATTTTTGAGCAGTTTGATCTGAGACCCTGGTGGTCATCTACACAATACATATTTATTGTGGCTATGAGTCTTATGGGAATTGTCCTAGTAGGATGAGTGCATACTTCCTGAATGGATTTGAAAGTATATTTTTAAACATGGGGGCATACCCCCCCCAACTATAAAATATGGGATAATGGCTGGAATTCACAGGCAGATTCACGCAGAATGTTCAGAAGTTCTTTGCCTCCTGGCCCATGACCTGCCTGTTCGTACCCCAGCTCCAGCCCCCATTCAATGTCACAGTGACTAAAATGCAACTACTAGAAATTCATTGGGGGAGATGTGATCTCCAAATGCCCTCTTTTAAAGTGTAAAAATATTCATGGGTTGGCTGCAAGTTGATATTATTCTCCAACACCTCATGGTAAATTCACCAAATTTCTCTATTTTCTGATAGCTAGCTAAAAACAGCTTTCGTAAGGAAACAGGTTAAGGAGAAAGTGTGGGGAAGAAGGGGGACTTAGCATAGGGAGGGAGGCAGAAAAATGAATAATTCTGGAGGAAGCATTGTCCTGGGATATAAGTTCTGGGAAAGCTGCAACAACTGGGGCCTTGGGAAGATGGGGGCACAAAGAAGGTGCTGCGTGTGCATGTGTGGGGAGGTGAGCAGAGTGGACTTGGGGAAATTTAAGAAGACAAGCATCATCTATGTCATGATTTTTATCGACTGGCCTCACACTTTGGCTAGTTCCATATTGGACAAGAGGGGAACATTTTCTGCTTTTCTTCAACTTTGTCTCAGAGGAGAAAAAAAAGGCAAATATGATGCTTCCGTTTTCTTCTCTGCTTTACTATCATTTCGGTAAGAAACTCACAACCGCCTAGCCTGGATCATACTAATGTGATGTATCTATTGCTCAAATAATTCATTTGATAATTATTACATGGCCTTGTAGCACCTCATATCATCTCGGGTTCTTGGTTAAGTTCTTTACTGTGATTGAACTTATCAGGTTATTACAATGATACTTGTCATCCTAGTGATATTGTAAATCTCTTGAGGGTAAGTCTACCATGTAATACTTTTTGGAATCTATTATGGCTGGTTGTATAATGCAATGCACATAGTAATATTGCTGTAGGTTTACTTATCTCTTCTAGCCTATGGACACTATCTTTCACTGGAGTTCATAGTGACTGTTTTTGAAAGAATGCTTCATTCTTCCCACTGCTAAACAAGCAGATAATGGAAGAGTTTTGATCTCAGGTAAGTGTCATACTAAAACATTTGTCACTAAAAAGACTAAAACTTGTATCAGAATAGAGAAAGGAATTCCATACCTCTCCTCTCTATAATGTGATTGCATTAACAAGCGTTTAACCAGATGAAATAATGCAGGGTAAACTCTCAGCTTGTGTACAATATATCATTCTCACATCCTGAGAGTCTGTGATAAACATGCTTTAATATGAACTTGGTACAGTCTTTGATTGAGCTTCTCCTTTTATCCATTTCCAGAACTTGAACTTAACCTTGTAAGATTGAAATGGGAATAAATAAACACACTCACTTAACAGATGTGAATGAGAAATATGGCCAGTGGAGATGAACTGGTTGGCTATTAGAGGCTGGACTCTTCCCTTGGCTAATTCACCACAGTCCAAGGGCGAGTTCATAAGCTTGTAGATTTGAAAACCTGCATCCTGAGGCTTTTTGCCAGCATACTTAGTCAACTTGCCTTTTAGGATGGATTGACATTAACCAAGCTCAAGACCCAGGTCTCTGTATTCATTCATATAGACACTTATTTATTTTATTTTTTTGACTGCGTTGGGTCTTCGTTGCTGCATGTGGGCTTTCTCTAGTTGCAGCGAGCGGGGGCTACTCTTCATTGTGGTGCACAGGCTTCTCACTGCGGTGGCTTCTCTTGTTGTGGAGCACGGAGTCTAGGCGCACGGGTTCAGTAGTTGTGGCGCACAGGCTTAGTTGCTCCACGGCATGTGGGATCTTCCCGGGCTCAAACCTGTGTCCCCTGCATTGGCAGGCTGATTCTTAACCACTTCGCCACCGGGGAAGTCCCCTGTTTCTTTGTTTTTAAATTGGGGTTAGGACACACGGGGTGAGTGGTCCACCACTTATCAGCTGGGTAGTACTGCCAAGTTCTCCCACTCTCTCTGTCTTTGTTTGCCCAAGGCCACACAGGCAGAAACTGAATCGTTTTTGACTGTTTCCTACCTCTCCCTGCTGTCGCTTTGGTCAGGTCCACCCTGGTTGAAAACAAACTTGGTGGTTGGCAATTAACCACAGAAGAGAACCCGTGTGGACAACTAGTCAGAATTAAGTTCGTCTTTGCTAACAAGAGTATTGCCCTTTACAGCCTGAATTTTGGGCATATCCCCTTCTCTTAGTACCGCTGCAAGAGCTCAGATCTTTTCAGGCCACTCCCTCTGACCTGCCTACAAGGTAGACATTTCCACAGGCACAATAGTCTTGTCAGGTGAGGGACCCAGGGTCAAGCCCATAGATTTTTTCTATAAGAGACTCTGAAACTCCAACAGGCCACAAAAAAAAACCACGTTCTCAGATGCTCACTACAGATCTGCTTACAGAACACAGGAGGGTACTTCCTGAAACTAAAGGACAAGCTGACAGACAATTCCTGCAATCACCAAATTACTCATCTAATGGTTCATGATTTATTTGAACACATAACCAAGTATTGATGAAGTTGTATTAAAAAATGCACCAGCCTGTTTTTACTTATTTATGCCTCCATTTTATTTCAGAACATTTAATGTGACTCTCAAGCCAATTAATAACATCTTACAAAAACACACAGTACTTTTTTTCCCGTCAGAGCAGTTTTTCATGCATTGCATCATTTTCTCCACTCAGGACAGCTGGCTTTGCTGTCTCCATTTTAATGATGGTGGCTTAGATGTCGAGACCGATGTGCTGTCCACGAAGGGTTTTCACAGACGTTACTTCATTTGATCCTTTCCTCCCACCCTGCACGGCCGGAAGGGTGCCCGTCCTCCCATTAGTTTGGGGGAAGTGGAGGTCACTCTGGGGCGACATGCCACCAAACAAGCTGGTCTTGGTCCGAGATGTGAGATACGCTAGGGGTCAGGGTTAGGGGAGTCCACACGACTTCGGACCGGGTGTCTGACCAAGGACCTCCCCGCAGAAGCCCGCCTGGCATTTAGCCAGGGGCATCCACCCTCCCGGCCAACCCGCAGGGCCTCGAATAGGCAAAGCATCGAATCCCGCTGCATGTCAATCAAGTTCAAAAGGCTTCATCAGAGCGCCCTCAGGTCAAGAACTGATCTGACTGTGCTGCTACCAGTCAGGTAGCAGCTCGGGCCCTCCGGGAGTGAAGGACCTGGGGGTTCTTCCTTCCAAGAACGCTCGAGAAGGCCGCCGATGGGCCTCTCCCCGCCGCGGCCGAGCGGGGGTGTCGTGGAGTGTCAGCTTGCCCCGAGTCGCCAGCAAGCCAGCTGGACCATTAGCACCAAGGGGGAACCCAAGACGCCGGGCTCCCGCACCTTCACTACCTGCTTCCCGTCGGACCGCCCTTCTCAGAGGTCCCGCCCCTTCCGCCGACCTCCCTCCGGAGGTCCTTCCTCTTCCGCCAGCCCCGCCCCTTTCAGCCCACGTGTTAGTCCGAGACACGCGTTGGTTTTCCGCGCGTGTCCTGTTGTCAGGCCCCCGGGTGTGTGGATCCCGGCGCGCCCCCGCCCTCTCGGCCATGGGGGGCCCCAAGAGGAAGGCCCCGGGCGGCCAGGACGGTGCGGCTCCCCCAGCGGGCGCAGCCAAGCGGGCCCGCACCGAAGAGCTCACGGGCGTGCGCTTCAAGGCTCAGCTGAGGGACCCGCAGGGCGCTGGGCCGGGTGAGTGTGGGGCTCGGGGAAGAGAGTGCGAGCGTGCGAGGCTGTCTCCCGGCTTCGGTCTGGGTGGGGCCTCCGTGTGCAGACACAGCCGCTCCTTTTCTGCAGAGACCAGTCTCCCGATTTGCAGTCGGGAAACCGAGACCCGGGTGCGTTCGAGTCCAGGGCCCCGACTTGCTTGATTGTGACAGTTCCCTGCGACTGTATGCTTCCCTTTCCTGGGCAGCATCCCTCAGCAAGCTCTAAAATTCTTTACTGCAACTTCTAGGAAAGTGAATAACTGTACTACTCATTCACACAACAAATTATTTGTCGATTCCTGTCTGTGAGTCATCTCGGGGCTGTTCAGTGAGCAGGTTTCCTACTACCGTGGCTGTCAGCTCTGTTTTCCGTAGCTCTGATTCTCCAACGCTCACACTGACCCTATAACAGGTAATAAGCTATCACATGAAGCCACCACAGGACTTGTCAGTTGACCCGGATTAGACTAGTGACTGATACGAAGCAGATTCTATAATTTCACTTTTTGAAAAGTGTGACCACCCGTCACAACTCCTGGTAATCCATTAGAAAGTATTTAGTTTACAGGGACGAAACACAATTGAATATGCTAGTATGTGGAAACACGGGCACTGTGTCAAAATGAAACAGTGACAGTGTTTCTCTCAACTGAAAAATTATTAAGTTAATGGCCAGAATCTCCTCAGTTTCCAGTTTGTCGTCCACAGATTTTGTTTTTAGACGTTTGATACCTGCAACTGCTAGCCAGTGCTAGGAAGATGATACCTGCTGTAGCACGGAATTATACATTTCATACATTCATTTGTTCATTATTTACAAGGGGTTGTTATTTGCTAGGGTAGAGATAAAATGGTGAGTAAGAGTCACGTGGGCCCAGCCACCGTGAAGCTTATGAATAATCAGGTGGAAAGGCAGATATCAATCCGTAAAATCACGTACAGACTGTTCCAGCACAAGTCCTCTAAAAGACAGGGATAGGAAACTTTCTGGTGGAAGAAAGAGCACGTTTAATTATTTGAAGGATTGTAACCGTAGACACGTTCGTGGTTTTGCCCAGAGCTCTGTACTTCTGGGCACTGCATTTGAACTGGTTGCAGAAGGAAACCAGGGTTGACAGGTGCTGGGTGCAGATGAAGGAGGTGGGAGGTGTGGCAGGGCTGAAGGCAGTGGGTGAAAGTGGGAATCCCTTGTGTGAGGCTCTGTTGGATTTGTGTTTGAATCTGGTCTCGGATTCTCCCTCCCTTTTGATATGTTCTCGTAACTTTCTGTGATAGGATCACCTCACTGGACCATCAGAGAAGTGGATTTGATCAATGTTAGGGGGTTTTGTTTTCATCCAGCTTTTAGGGAAGGTTTTTTTTTCTGCTGTGTTTTGTTTTGTTTTTCCAGCTTTATTGAGATATTATTAACATACAGCATATGTAAGTTTCAGGTGTACAATGTGGTGATATGATGCACATGTACAGCGTGAAATCATTACCCAAATAAGGTTAGTCAACACTTCCATCCCCTCATGTAATTACCACTTTTTTTGTGGTGACAGCATTTAAGATCTACTCTGTTAATAACTTGGAAGTATATGATACAGTATTGTTAACTATAGTCACAATGCTGTACATTAGATTCCTTGGAACTTAGGCATCTTAGAACTATAAGTTTATACCCTTTGACCAACATCTCCTCATTTTACCCATCCCCCAGTCCCTGGCAACATCCATTCTACTCTCTGCTTCTATGAGTTTGGCTTTTTTAGATTCCACATATAACTGAGAACATACAGTATTCGTCTTTCCCTGTCTGACTTATTTCACTTAATGCCATCAAGGTCCATGCATGTTGTCTCAAAAGGCAGAGTTGCCTTCTTTTTTAAAGGCTGCATAATATTCCATTGTGTATATTTCTGTATATAGGTCTAGATATACCACATTTTCTTTATCCATTATAGTCCCTTCATGGT
Organism: Mesoplodon mirus; assembly: GCF_964341445.2. NCBI lineage: Eukaryota > Metazoa > Chordata > Mammalia > Artiodactyla > Ziphiidae > Mesoplodon > Mesoplodon mirus. The sequence goes on along the minus strand of NC_138982.1, from coordinate 134,725,611 downwards.
GGTGGGGGAGGGGTGGGTAGGAGGGGAGAGCAGGGTTAGATTGATAAAGGCCCAGAGGGTGCTCAGGAGTGGATGGGTTTCGACATCGGGGAGGATACCTGCATCCGGAAGCGTTCTGCTCTAAACCAGTGCCCTTGAAAGATGTTGCCTGTGACTTAGTGGTGCTGGAGGAAAGATCGTGTCCTAACTCTTGATCTCCCCGTCTCCTCCCTGCTACTCTGTTCTCCCATCTCAGTCAGTGGCACTTCCAGTCACCTGGATGTTCCTGCTGAAATCTCCCTCTGTTGCAGTAGCGGCTGAGATTGTTTCTAGACTGTCCTCGTTCACATTTGATCCTACCTCTCATTTCAGCCTTGGAAGCGTTTGTTTCTGCGGCCAAGAAGCTGCCACGAGAAGATGTGTATGATGTCGTGGAGGGGTACATAAAGATTTCTGTTGAGTGTGCAGAGATTTTCCAGCTCCTGAGTGGGGAGAAGCACCCTGAAAGTGAAGTATGCTATTTCTTACCTGGCCTGATGGAGAGAAGAAGAAGTTAATGCCACTGTTGTGTTAAGCTTGATGAAGAGAAATGTGATATAAATTTCTAAGACATTACCAGCTTTCTACAGAAAATGATGCTCTGTGCCTGTGCTGTAGGGATACGTTCATTTTTGCATTATAACCTTTGAAAGCATTTCAGTGGAAAATAGTAACTTGTTATTGGTGAATAATACCAGAAGGAAAGATCATAGATTCTTAATCTAAATCCACTTAGTCTCACCATGGTTTGCTTTAACAGAAGGGAAATAGGTAAAGACTGTGTGTCACAGGTACACACATATATTGAGCTGACTGTTGTTTTCTGGTTCCAAAGAGGTTCAAAATTTGGGATATTTATGAACCTGTTGAAATCTCAGGATTATTGCCGTAAGGCTGTAGACCTGAATATCCCCAAAGCAGCGAGGCTGAATCAAGAGCAGAAATTTCTCTTTTAATTTCATTTGGTTTAATTGTAAGCAAGCTTATCTCTATTTAGCTAGACCGTTGGAACAAGGCTAATTCCAGAGCCTGGGGCCTGGCAGATCCCTGTGTTTGGCTTGGGATGTGGGTAGGCGTCATCCTGCAAGTTGAAGGTTTTAAACCTGCAGGTGGCTGTGGCTAAGACGAGAGGAAAACATACGTAGAAGAGGAAAAGAAAGGAGGTGGTTCGTAACCATCTCAGTTCTGTCTTTGCAGATGCTTTTAATATTTCAAGTTTTCGAGGCCATATTATTGCGGACAGCCAGTGACCTTTCCCATTTTCATGTGGTGGGAACCAACATCGTGAAAAAGCTAATGAATAACCACATGAAGCTCATCTGTGAGTCCCTGTACGCTTCGGGTTACAGGTAAGTTGCCCGCCTTTCTGTGGCAGGACTGGCCTTGGGCTTGGTCTGCCTTCAGCGCCCCACAAGTGCCCGTGACCTTTCCTCCACTCCCAAACAGCGCAGAGCAGTTTCCGAGGCCGTCAGGACCATGGCTCTGTCCCTCGTCCTGTTGACCGGCCCCTCACCGAACCCTCTGCCACCAGGTGTCCCTCTCCTCCTGCCCTGCTGCTCTCTCTCCTGTCTCGGGAGCACTTCAGACCTCCTTCAAGCTGCCTGTCCTTTTGTCCCGACAGCTCTTCCCTGAGGTCCTCACGGGCACCCTCCCTCTCTGCCTTCAGGGCTTTGCAGAGGTGTCATCTCAGGGAGGCCCTCTCTGGCCGCCGCATCCACGGCTATACATGTGACCTAATATCCATATCCACATCCTGACTCGCTGTCTCTCTCCCCTAGAATTCAGGGTACCTGCAGGTGGAGGCCTTGACCGTCCTGTAAAACGCCATCCTCCCAGCACCTAAACGGTGCCTAGTATGTAGTAGGTGCTCTGTAACCATGAATTTTGGGTAACTGCAGGATGGGAAGGCAGCCAGGAGCTCGCATTTGGAGATGCCCGCCGTGCAGAAGTGTTCCTCGTGCCCTGCAAAGGCAGGGGTGGTGTGGGTCCAGATTCATGACCATTTACTGGACACAGACGCGGCCATCTTCTTCTGACCTTGCCTTTTGTGTTCTTGGATCCTACTCAAACTCAGATTTTTAGCTTTCTTTGAAGATTTCCTGAGGGTTTTTTTTTTTTAAAGAAAGAGCGTGTCTGCATGTCTCCCTCCTTCCGTTTTCTGGTTTGGGGGTAGCAGACCACACAGCCAGGTGTGCAGCTGCTTCTCGGGGGGTGGCTTTGTGTTTCTGCTGTCTTGACACTCCTGGTTTCCTTCTTGTCTCTGCATAGGATGGCTCGAGCCTGCCTGAACCTGATGGCCGCCATGGTGACCCAGGGTCCCGAGGCTGCCAGGGACGTCTGCAGCCATTTCGATTTGAATAAAAAGACCTTGTACACGCTGGTGACCAAGAGGGATTCAAAGGTAGGAGTGCCGAGCGTCCTTTCCCTTTGAGGGGGCCAAAGTGTTTCACGTGTCCTCCTCTCTCTGGCCTCAGTCCTCGCGTAGATGGGGTGGGAGGCCCCTGTGTGGAGAGACGTGTGCCTTGGCGGCTGCTGGAGCCTATAAAGAAGAGAGGCCTCACTCTTGGCTGGCGGTGAGGGTCCGGTCACCTGCAGAGCCCGAGTGGCAGGGACGTCTGAGGCCAGCTTCTCTGGGGGCTCAGCATCGCAGTGCCTACCTGGCCTGTGAGGGTGATGTAGCTTGTGAGCGTCTTCACAGAGCAGCGGAGACGGTCTCCACGTGCCTCGTGGTGAGCCCCTGGTGGTGGCCTGGTCCTCCCGTGTGGGTTCCGTCCACTTTGTAGAAAAGCCTTGGGAGGCCAAGCCAGTGACCTCATCAAAGAGGACGTTTATGGCTTTTTACTCTGTTTCTTGCGCCTCCCAGTTATAAGTCTTATAATGAGTAGGGGCTGGCTTGTGCCAAAGAGAATTAGAAGTGTAAATGCTTGGTTTTCAGGAGAGCTGTTAAAAAAAAAAAGTTTCCTGGTGGCTCCAGAAGTTTCACTTGGGTTCGGAAAGGTTCTTGAGGAAAAAGTATGAGTTTCAGGCCTCATAGGCTGGAGCAAGGGCGCCCTCCCGACACGTGTGCCGGCTGCGGGCTGCCGAAGCACCTGTTCCCGTTTGTGCGTCCACTGTCCCTGCTGGTGCCCCGGTGGCAGTGCCACAGCCGCCCGGGCTCTGTGCCCCACGCCCCCTTCCTGAGCACCGGGACCAGGCCACAGAGGCCCACCCCTGTCTGCCCGGGTGGAGGAGCCACGTTAGAATAAGTGACTTCTGCAGCCAGGCGTCACCTCGTTCTCCAGCGCTTCCCGGGAGTTGAGAGTTTCTACGTTGCCAGGTAGTAGACTGAAGGTTAATCGTGGGAACAGCAGTGTTGAGGGTTTTCCTTGGTTATGAGTAAGGTTTTCTCTGAGGAGAAAATTCCAGGTCTTACTGTTTCATGGATACTACGCTTAATGTGTCAGAAGTTCCATTTAATGAGTGCTGGCTCCTGGCGTCTAAGTGCGTGTCTAATAAAAGGAATGTGTGTCCTGTTTGCATGCCAGGGCAGATGTCATGGCTCTTCGGTCTTCCCTGGCAATCAGCCTGGCAGTAATTACCTGTCAGAATCCCTTCCCTTTCCCACCCCGTGTCTTGACCTCAGCCAGCCTAGCCATCTAAGTAAAGTACATGTCAGTGGACAGGCCAGTCGCCAGGACCCAGTGTGGGAAAACCCAAGCTGGGCTTCCAGGCCCGGATCCAGCTGCAGGACAGCCCGTGTGCTGCTTCATCTCAGGGCCTCGCGCGTTATTTGACATCTCTCTTGATCTGTAAAACGGGAGTTGTTGAAATGAAAGTGTTTTTACTTTCTTTAATCATCTGTATCAAGTATCTTAAATACTCTGTATATTGTAGGAAATGGTTTCTAGACATTAAAAATTTTTTCTAGTATGAGAAACATCAGGGCCATTCAAAAATAGAGAACGGCACAATGAATTCCCACGTACCTGTCGTCCAGCTTCGGACCCTGTTACCCCTCCCACCTTTTGGGTTGTTTTGGGGTAGTCTTACAGCACATCCCACATATATTTCACCATCAGTATTTCAGTGTGTATCTCTAACAGAAAGAACATTTTAGAAAACAAAACCATGGTGCCATCATTGTACACCATTAATAATTTCTCAACATCATCTAATGCCCAGGGTGGCCTCAGCTTTTCCCCGACTGTCTCAGAAACGTCTTTACACTTCGTGGTTCAAATCAGGGTCCAAACGAGCTGCACGTTGTGTTGGTTGATACCTTTCTTAAATCTCTTCATTGCTTTGAGTTTTCTGCCTCTCCCCCACCTTTTTTTTTTTTTTTTTTTAATGCCATTTAGTTATTGAAGAAGCTGGGAGATAAATTTTTTTGAGTGTTTTTAACATTTCAGAGGGACTTATTAAAGCTTCATGAAGAAAGAGGATTATGAATATTTTTTCATCCAAAGAAAGCACTGTTAAAAATCCTGTGCCAAAGAACAGTTTTACCAAATATGTGTTGGTCTATTTTAGACAGTGTTTTGCAGAACAAGCCGTAGAGTTCAGGATGTTTTCCTCCTGGGATAATAACCCTGTGAATTCACAGGGCGGGAATGAAGAGTAGGCGTGTGGCCTTCTTGCCTCTCATGGAGTTCGCTGGAGGTGGAAGGTGGGGCTCCGGGGCAGTGAGGGGCTGTGGTCAGGTGGAGAGGCCTGGTGGTGGCTGCTGGAGAGGGGCAGGGGCTATGTCTCGGGGGTTTTGTTCTCCACAATGTCAGGAATCTGAAATTTGGGGTGCTCTGGGATATACAAGATGGATGCCAGCAGATGAGAGCTAACCTCTGTTTCAGTTCAGAATCCATTGCTGGAGGCACCCCTGAGAGGATCTGGTCCAACTCTGCTGTGTTTGCGCAGGATAGAAAGACCTGCAAGGACAGGTTGGGGCCAACATTCCAGGGCCCTGACTCCCAATACTTCAGTGGAGGAAAAAAACCCTAAAACTTGTGGAACCTTTCCTACTCTCTGGGAAAGGATAAAACCTAATTTAATTTTATAAGGCAAGTTTTAGCATTTTGGCAGAATTCTTTTGAAATGTAAGGTGTACGTAGACCAGGATAACAAGTTAACTGTGCTTGAATTAGGTGACACGTTTGTTTGAACGGTGAGACGTCTGGATGGCTTGGGAGCGGTTGTTACTTTAAGCTTCCTGAGGACAGGGGCAGTATCTGAGTCACCTTTGCATCCTCTCAGCCTGAGTTTATGGCATCTTGAGTGTAATTGGTGTTTTATTAACATCGAGTTGGTGAATGAAGCACTGGAGCGTCGCTGACAGTCTGAGGAGTGCAGCTCACTTTCAAGACTTTAGCCATCATCGTACCCAAACCCATATTGTGAAGAGGCCCACAGGTTGGTCCCCAGAGCAAGAGGGTAGTTTGGGGCTCTTAGTGTATTTGGAATAAAGCAGCATTGATCTTGTGAGGTCTTGCTGACGTGTGTTCTGTGCTGTGGATGGAGATAAACTCCCATCAGTACAAGGAACAAGCAAGGCCTCCACCCAGATGTTACGGACCAGGGCTCGGGTGCTCGTTCTTTTCTCCAGAAGAAACATACCCAATAAAACAAGACAGAATTCATTAAATACATGGAGGCCTAAATGGTGCCAACTGCGGTCCTTGCACCCTGAGAAAAAGTGGAACGAAGATGCCATGGGACCCCCGAGAAGAAGGAACTTCTCTGTAGGCAGATGTGATGTTGGGCATGAAGCAGTGTGTTTGTATGGATATTTCGTATCATTCCAGTTCCAGTACTTACTCACGTAGTAGTTATGTAACCTTAAGCGAGGTTTTTAAAACCTCAGTTTCCCCATCTGTAAAATGGGTATTGTGGGCATCTGTACCTCAGATCGTTATAAGGAGTAAATGAGATAAGAGATATGTAGCGTCTGACATAGTGTCTGGCACATAGTAAGCGCTCGGTGAATGTTATTGACATCATCACCACCATCATCACCACCATCATCACCATCATCATCACCATCATCACTACTGCCCCCACCTCTGCTGCCACTTCTAAGTGGAATGGGACTCTTGGAAGGCGGAGACTCCTTAATTTTTTCAGGCAATGATTTTTCAGGGCAATGATTCTCCATGATGTTCACTTACTTCTTGTCATCAAATTAAAGTACCTTTGGAGTAACTGAAATAGGGAAAAGTTTTCAGTGTAAGCAGTGGAGGATCTGAGCATATGTGCTAGTTCTGGTCCAACTGATGAGACCTGCATGATCCTATGCTGTGGGTTCTTTGGGTGTAAAAAAGGAACATGAGACACGGGTTTGTCTTAAAGTTACTGGGAGGGAAAACTGATCAGGTGGCCCTAGTGGTTTCCCCTGAGGTGTTGGCTGTTGGTCATGGCCTTTGGGCCCTCACTGAGGATGCTCTCCCGGGTAATGGCTGATGCCTGCGGGACGGTACAGATTGCAGTCCTGGGAAGGCCATGGTGGGTTTGTAATCAGACAGCATCTGTACTTTGGTGTCTGATGTAAATTTATAATGTAAAAGCCAGACGTCACCTCATTGATGTCTCATCAGAGTCAGCACTAGCCTTTCCATTATCTCTGGGTTTTCAAAAACATAGATGTATTATTTCATTACACAAGAGTAGGTCATATCTGGACAGGCTGAGAGTCTTCTGCTGTATACCGAAGTGGTCCATGAACTAAAAATGTGTATATATTACGGTCGGGGAAGGGGAGACCTAGACTTTTGTATTTAGAGAGATCTTGAAAGAGAGGGAGAAACAGAGTAGAAGATTGAGGGGAAAGGGCAAAGAAGAAAACCCTTCGTTTACATAAAGAGATGACCGGTGGTTTTAGACTTAGACCCGCTAAGGGCACAAGCCTGGCAGGCCCCTGTGATACTGGGACGGGGTGGGGGTGGCGTGCCTGCTGCGTGTCCCTGCTTCCCCGGGGGGGTGTGTGGATACACACGTGACACGCGGGTCTCCTTTGCCCCCAGGGAGTGCATGACGTCCGGCTGGCCTACATTCAGTTCGCCCTTTCCTTCTTGATCACAGGCGATGACAGCACGATCGTACAAGTGCTGGAGTTGAAAGGTAGGTGTGTCTCTTTGTCTCGGGGCACAGCCTGCTCGTGATTGTTTTGAAAAACCTACCACAGGGCGTTTTGCAGGTTAATAAAAGTCTGCAGCCTTTGCAGCTGCCCTGTACACTGGGGTAGAGCGTGTGTGTGGCGCAAGACTTTGGTCAGTGCGGTTTTGATATCGCTGGTCAGTGCGGACAGAGATAGCCCTGTTTCGCTAGCTGGATGCTGAGCGGGCCTAACAAAGGAGAAGTGCACACTTCAGAGACTCCTGCAGACAAAGGAGGCTTTGTGGTTCCAGAAAGTACATGGATTCGTAGCCGTGGCTACCCTGCTTTTCTTAGTAATTGTATTTAAAAAATGCCCAGTGTTACCCGAATATTAGTAGTAGAGCTTCAGAGAATTCCACCAGTACCACCTTCTGATGCCAGTGTCTCTAGAGCAAGGCTTGGCGTAGTTTAATCTATTGGGGCTACTTGTGTTTTATCAAGACTGTGAATGGCAGCGCGGAGAGGGCAGTTGTCCAGTAAGATCCCCCGGGATCAAGCCCTGTCTGGGGTGAGAAGCTGGTGTCCCAGCTGGGGCCCAGGGACTTGTCGGGGGAGGGACAGCATGGGGCCGCCAGCCTTTCTCCCACCTCCCCCCAGCGTGGGAACCCAGAGCCCCCTCCAGAACGAGCTGCAGAGACCATGTACGAGCAGGTGCGGGTACTGCTCCCTGTGTGTTGTCAGCCTGGTCTGTATAGCAGCCCCTTGGAGGCGATGCTTCCTTTGCATGGTGCAGTGGACACGTCCTGCTCGTTGCCGGGCCCGTGTGGGATGCCCTCCGCAACCAGGGCTGGGCGTTTCTTCAGAATCCTTCTGGGTCTTCTCAGCGTCTGGCCATTTATTAAATAAAGGACACTGATTTGGGGTTATACATCCATGCTGCTAAAGGGGCAGGGATGCACTTCTGTTAAAGTTTCTGCAGGGCAGTTGGGCTGGTCCAGCCATTCCGCATCTAGTCATTTATACTAAGGAAATAATTAAGGATGTGGAGCAGAGGTTTTGTTAGGGGACATTTTTTCATATTAGCTGAAAATTGGACTCCTCCTAACTACCCACCAGCAAGGGATTGAGCAAATTGAGGACTGGTCATAAGGAGGAATGCAGCTATTAACAATGATGTAGAAATATATATATAGATGTCAGATTTTATAAGGATATAGGATTGGGTGTAAACTCAGTTATAAAACTGGTAAAGTATGATCCCATTTTACTAAAAGTTAAATTTAACAGAATATGGATATATCAGAAGGTTAACAGTTAACTGGTAACCCAGACATAAACAGTGTTAACTTTTGGGTCGTAGAGTTATGGTTGATTTTAAATTTCTGTCTGGTATTTTCTGATTTTTTTTTTAAAGAATAATGAATTTGCTTTTGTAGAAATTACGTGTGCCCATTAAGCATGTATGGAGGAAGAGAAATTGTAATTGCTTTGCTGCTTTTCACCTGTATGTTAGTAATGATACAGCTTCAAGCCGTGGAGGCTGAGTCCTTGGTGATCCCAAAAGTATGAAGAGAAAGCAAATAAATAAGTCAGTCCAAGTTCTACCACGAGTCAATAAAGTGACAGCCATCACTTTATTTTTATTTTTTTATTATTATATATTTTTACAACATTATTGGAGTATAATTGCTTCACAGTGGTGTATAAGTTTCTGCTTTATAACAAAGTGAATCACTTATACACATACATCTGTTCCCATATCCCTTCCCTCTTGCGTCTCCCTTCCTCCCACCCTCCCTATCCCACACGACCATCACTTTAAATACATCTCTGAGCAAGCCTAAGCGAAGAAACTTTGGAAAACTGTAATCGTACCATACATTCTCTTTCAAACCGTCAGTATTAAATTAACTTTACCGAAGTTAATGAGAAAAGGAAAGTAAACCAGAACTAAAGGAACTATTGAACTTTAATGGTTCAGTCATTGTTTTGCCTTTAGATATTTATTTCGTATGTCACAAAAACAGTTTTTCCTATTGTGAACTTGTATAATTAAAAAAGACAAAACTTAAAAAACAAAAAGAAAAGGCAAATAAATGGCATTGTTTGCTGTACCATTTTAAGAATGGTACAGCAAACAAACATTTGAAGAAGTAGTGTTCTCTCATCGGTTCTCATTCAAAGTATTGTTGAATCTAATGCTTTGAAACTTTTACTTTCAGAATTTATTCCTTGCATTTTCAGCTCAGGCATGAAGGAAGATAGGATCTCTACCATCAATATTTTGTTATCCACGCTGAAAACAAAGGTACGTTTTTGGTGATCAATGTTCCTATCATTTGTTTGCTCCAGAGTTTTACAGAACTTTAGAGCTATAACATTGTAGGTTATATGGGTTGTTGTATAGGTTGAATGGGAAACCGTTTCTTAAGCAGAAGCTTGGTGGTGATGAGCCAGTCCTGAAGGTTACAGGCACTGAAGCCACCACTTCAGTTCAGGTGAGGCTGCTGTTTCATCGCAACAGGAGAAAAGCTGCTCCCTGCTCCCCGCTATTTCACAGGAAGCCACTGGGGTAACTGAGCTGTAAATACAACTCTTCTTCATTTTCTCACCTGGCAAAATGTTATTTTGTGTCATCTTGCATGTTCTGCCTTTTACACGCATCTTACAGAAATTTTTAAACTTGCTGAAAGGATAACTGTCTTTGATACAGAAGCCCCTTAAATGATCAGTTAGAAAAACTCAACGATCCTCCCAACATAAATAGTTGTCAAAAGGCTGTGAACTGGCAGCCCACGTAAAAATGGCTAATTAGCACCGTATTTAGTGCTTCTCAGCGGGGCGCAGGTCTGCCCTCCACGGGCCATCTGGCAATTTTTGGTTGCCATAACTGGAGAAATGCAACTGACATCTGGTGAGTAGAGACCAGGGATGCTGCTCAACATCCTACAGTGCACAAGACAGCCCCTCACAACAGTTATTTGGCCCAAAATGTCAGTAGTGCTCAGGTTGAGAAACCCTGATTCAGAGCAGTGCAAGTAATGAGGTACAGGTCTTTTCACCTACCAAATTGGCATTGACTTTTCAAAACAGTGATATTCAGTGCCAGCAAAGATGCTCTGAGTCAGGTACTTTCCTGGAGGAAGTGTTGCAGCCCCTCTGGAAGACAGCAGGTCCAGCAGTATGTGTCAGAGGTTTTAAAAACGTTTGTACACCAGGAGTGAGGGTTGGGATTGCCACAGAATCACCCAGGGAACGTATTTGAAATACATAAACCCTCAGAGATATGAGCTGGGGGGGTAGGTTTGTGGAGCTGAGAACTGATGCCACGATTCCAAGTCCAGAGTCAGGGTTGTAGGGCAGGCTTTGTACAGGGATGCTGCTAGTCATGGCCAGAGTTTGGAAGCCACCTAATTATACACACCTGGGAAACGGTTAAATAAGTTATAGTCGCTCATAGGATAGAATGACGTTCAGCCCTCCAAAATGATGTTCTAAAGGAATTTTTAATGTTGTGGAGACAGCTCATGCTGCATTAAGTAAAAGCAGGCACAAAACTGTAATTAAATATATTCTCAAAGAAGCCAAAAAAAAACCCCCACCCCCAACAAGAACCTAATCCATACACATGTATGTTTTGTGTGGTTGATGGGGACAGGGAGGCTGAAAGGAAATATACCAGAATGTGAGCTGTGAGTATCCTAGGGTGGTGGCAATATTGGTGAATGTTTTCTCTTTACGTTTTTTCTTTTTCTGGCTAAATATTGTGCCGCAGGCCTACATTATTTTTATAATGACGAAATCCAATAAACACGATTTTAAAAATCAGCTTCCTTGAAATTCATTTGTTTTTTTGTTTTTAGGTAGTTCACAACAAAAATATCACAAAAACCCAGAAGGTGCGTTTCTTCACCGGGCAAGTGCTGAACCACATAGCGTCTCTGTACAGCTGGAAGGGGATTGTCGACGTGAGCCTGGAGAATGTTGAGGTACAGTCGTTTTTGGCTTTCGCTTGGCCTCACTGTTAGTGTGTGATACCCAGAGCCGGGAGACTGAAGAATCTACACATACACCTGCCTTCAAGAAAGTCCCCCATTTCGTGTTTCTTTTGGCTTGTGGTTATGTTAATTCCCAACTTAGTTGCAATATGATTTAAGAAAAAAATTTTTTTTTTACTATAAGATTTTTTTCTAATCTCTGAGGTAGCATGATATTAAACTTTTTTTTTTAATGTGGAAACCGTCATTCCCTTTAGCTGTGTGGCATCTGAATTTTCCCTGCACCTTGCACAGTAGACTTACAGGGTTGATCCTTGCTACCTCTCCCGCCTCACTTCCCTCTCCTCTCCCATCCATTCTTTTCACACTTTTCCAGCAGTTGGAGTTTCAAGGCCTGTTGCTTCTACTTCAGGATCCTAAGTACCTAGGGAGCCTCAATTTCCTCACCTACTGACATGTAGAGTTTACTTTGTAACAAGTGCTAAATTAGAACACTTACTCTCACATGGACCCAAAGCCAGTGTACTTTTTAATTCTCCTCATTTGGATTTTCCTCAGAGTGTTTCTGAACATGGACTTGGCCAGGGTCATGAAGGCTCAGACTTCCTGTTAACTCTATGATACTTCACCTCTCAAGAGCCCACTGTTTTGCTTCCTTTTATCTCCACGACTTGCCTATGTCCTCTTGTTTTGGACATGTTTTGTCTGTTCTATAACCAGGAAGCCTCAGGGGCTTAATAAAAACACTCCCAAATGCGGAATTTTATTCAAAAGAGCAAGAGAAATTAAGTCATTCATAAGCTTGTTTGAAAATACAGGTTTAAACTTGCCCCTCTTAAGAGTATTTTTTTTTTTTTTTTTTTTTTGGCCATGCCACGTGGCTTGTGGGATCTTAGTTCCCCGACAAGGGATGGAAGCCGGGCCCAAGGCAGTGAAAGCGCCGAGTCCTAACCACTGGAGCGCCAGGGAAGTCCCGAGTTTGTTTTTGTTTGTTTTAATGGTTCTATTTTATAGGTGAGGACATTCAGAATCAGGGAATTAAGTGATGTTCTCATTACGGGTCACACTCTGGCATCCAGACCCCATCCTGAAGCTCTCCTGGGGCCCATTACGAGTTGCCTCATTAGGATGAAAGATGCCCCTATCACCTAGGAGATTCTGAGAGATTTAGGAGCTCTGTGCCAGGAACTGGAGACAATGACCAAATATTTATTTCTTCTGTCACAGTATCACAATGCAGAAGCAAGAAAAAGCTTAGAAAAAATGTTCTATTTAAAGCATATACTGTAAACAGAGAATCTTTAGTGCTGGGGATGCTAATACTGACGTGCCGTGTACTTCCTAACTCAGTGATGACTTCAGCTGTCTCATCCACAGTTTGCTCATTCGTGAGATGGGTGTCATCATGTTTGCCCTGCCAGACTCACGGGGCTGCTATAAGAATTATTGTGAAGTGCTCGGAAACAATAGCAAATGACATAAAATCTCAAGTTATCTGTAGTTTCTTGTTGTTCCAGCAACTCCCTGTTGGTTCAACTTTAAAAAGAACATTTTAACTTCAATTTATTTAAAGTAAAAAATAAACAAACAGAAAACCCCAGTGGACCCGTTTTTTCCCAGCCCCTTGACCCCCACTTCTGGCAGCCACTGATTGGCTCTCTATCTGTGAGCTTTTTAAAAAAATTGTTATTGTTTTATTTATTTATTTTGTTTAGATTCCACCTATAAGAGTATTTTTAAATTTTGATTGGTGTTTCTGTTTTTTTGTGGGGTTTTTTGTTTTTGAATTACACCAGGTGTTCAATTTAAAATGTTTTCTAAGTTGCCATTAGGCATGTGATATGGTCCAGTTTTTACCCTGTAGTTGTTCGTAAGACTTACGAACTTGGGATTGTCACTGAATTTCTTTGAAACCCTCGTAGACTTCTGCTGAAGACGCAGGGAAAACCATGGTGAGGCAGCTCGTTCATAACTTCCTGATGGATCTCTGCTGTTCGCTCAAGCATGGAATTAATTTTTATGACGCGTCTCTTGGTACCTTCGGCAGGTAAAGTGTAACGCCCGTGTGAATCCTGAGTGTGAGTTCTCAGAGGTCATCACGTACGTGACTTACAGTGGAAATCTGTTAAGTAACGGAACTGTAGTGGGTTAGAACTAGCATTTTAGGCGTTATCTGACTCATTTTAGGGATGAACTCAGAATAGGACCCAGAGGGCTCCCGTTCGTTGTGTGCCCTCGGGGCAGAGTCTCAGGGTAGCAGTTGACTCAGACACACAGTGTGAGGTATCTCACCCAGGAAGGTTCTGTGTGTGTTCACTCGGCAGCTATGTGCCAGCTGGATCTGAGAATAATTCTGTTACATCATCCTTCCCAGAGATGGGGTGCCCTCTCATGCCTCACCACAGTCCTAGGTGGGTACCATTGTTACCCCAGTTTTGCAGATGAGGAAAATGGGCCCACAGAGGGCAGGTCACTCACCCTGAAAGTGGCGGAGCTCAGACTGGAACCTAGGTGATCTGGTTCCCAGCCCACACTCGTGACAGCTACACAGCCCTTGTCTCCTCGGGGGCAGCTGCTGATGAGTTGGGATTTCACAGTTTTGTTTTTACGTTTTATTTCATATTTCACTATTCTGATAACATTTCATCAGTAAGGAAACAAAGTCCACAGCTAATGATTTAGATTATGTTCTTTTGGACTTTCTCTTTAGAGTCATAGACCTATAATACATATCCACGTTATTAATATTTAAACCAGAACGGCCTACTGTTAGATATATTGTTCATTAACCTGCTTTTTTCCCATTTGACAATTAAAAACATTGGACATATTTTCTGGTCATTGTGAATGACCCTTAGTTTTACCCCCTTGACATTTTATTATAAGGATAGAGATGGTTTGATTCGGTTTCAACCGGTCAGAAAATGACTCATCCCTCATAATGGGATTCATTCGGTGGGAATTCTTTTCCCTGCTTGTGGCTTTGAACTTGTTTTCATTCTGTGATTATTATGAATTAACTTGCCATGTCATTCCTTTTTCTTCTAATTTTGTTTTGGTGATATTGTAGCTTTTCTCTCATCAGTGAGAGAAAGCTTGTTTTCTTGCTGAAATGTAAGAGCAGACTTTTTGAGTCTTAATATGATATAACACCATGCTAAAAAGGCTTGTTTTCCCTATTAAGGAGACCCATAAAATAGATGATCATTTAATGAGCATACTGAGTCAACTAGCGGTTGTGGGTGTGTTTAAATAAGCTATGGTTTATGTAAAATTTTTCAGCCATGGGCAAAAGACAAATGTTTGTGCTTAGGAGAGAGGAAGGGAGTTTTGTTTGTGGGGTGTTAATGGAAAGCTTTGAGAAAACTGAAATGCCTCCTTTCCCAGTGGTCGTAAAGCTCCCTCGTTTCCTGCAGGTCTCCGTGCAGATGTCGCCACGTCAGAGAGGCCTTCCCTGGCAGCCCTCTTCTGAGATAGTCCTTCCACTGTCACTGTCCTTTCGCCTGGCCCTTGCTTCTGATGGTGACTTATCACCATCTTGCATATTTATTTATTTGCTTGTTCACTACCCAATAGGCAAGAATTCGTGAGAACAGAGACTAGTCTGTTTTGAATCCCCAGAGCCTACGCCTAGTCTGTTTTGAATCCCTGTGTGCCTGCCTGGCACATAGTAGGCATTGAAAGTGAGGCATTATAGTGTAGGCAAGGGTTGGCAAACTTTTTCTCTGAAGGTCCAGACAGTAAGTATTTTAGGGTTAGTGGGCCATACAGTCCCTACTGTGCTCACTCAACCGTGCCATTGTGGTACCCAAGCAGCCATGCTATAAATAAACAAATGGGTGTAACTGTGTTCTAATAAAGCTTTATTGACAACGGCAGGTGGTGGGCCAGAGCTTGCTGAGACTTACTGTGGAGGTTCAGAGAACAGTTTCTGGAGTGCCTCTGAGACCTCAGCGGGTTACTATTTCTCTCTGCCAATGTTGCCTCGTCTATAAAAAGGAAATACAATTAGTGCCCACCCCAGAGAGAGGCAGTGTGTGGTAACTGCCTCGAGCAGTATCTGGCACGTGTTGCAAACTCTAAATTAAATGCTATTCATTTTATTACATCGTTGATTAAAATTGTGTGTGTGTCTAGTGTTTTTGGCACTCTCTGCAAATTTTTTTTTTGAGTTTCTAGGTAAACCTTTTTTTTTTTTTTTAATTTATTTTTGGCTGCGTCAGGTCTTAGTTGCAGCACGCAGGATCTTTCATTGTGGCACGTGGGCTTTTCTCTAGTTGCGGCATCCGGGTTTTCTCTTCTCTAGTTGTGGCGCAGGCTCCAGGGCACGTGGGCTCTGTAGTTTGCGGCATGTGAGCTCTCTAGTTGAGGCATGTGAGCTCAGTAGTTGTGGCACGTGGGCTTAGTTGCCCCATGGCATGTGGGATCTAAGTTCCCTGACCAGGAATCGAACCCATGTCCACTGCACTGTAAGGTGGATTCTTTACCACTGGACCCCCAGGCAAGTCCCACTCTTTGCAAATTTAACATTCCATGCATTTGAAAGCACAAACTATGTTTGCTCATGATATTTTCCTATTAAGAATTCTAAGCTTTTTAAAGGATAGCTTTCTGATCAAAATTATACTCATTCTAATTCAATTTTTGAAAAATTTTTATTGTCTGTAAAGTGTCATATTGCATCTTAGTTTTGGTCAGTTTATAAGGGGCTGCAAAACAGTGGTGATCCCAGAAGCCATCAACATGACACGCCAACGAGGCAAATTTTGATTTTTTTCTGGATATTATGACCTCCCAGGGACAAGCAGATATGAAAAGACATCTTTTCTTAAAAAGTATCTGGGGGTAAAACCTACTTGGCCATGTAGATCCTAGGCCAGGTGCTCCCTTTCTCCAAGTTTTAATGTCTAGGTTTTCCTGTTTGTATCATCTTCTTATATTTTTGAAAACTGCCCACTTTGGGACAAATTTTGACTCTTTTCATACAGTAGATTATTCCTCCTATATTAACTTCTTTCGGCTGTGAAGTGAAAGCGTAGGAGTTTGAAACTAGCTAGAAACAGAGGAAGCAGAAACCCGTAGAAGAACTCTGTGCCATCTGGTTGAGTTTTAGAAATAATTCTGTGGCGCTCTGGACTGTGGCAATCTGTGAGCACTTCCTGGGGAAAAAACTGTAATCCTTTTTTTTTTTTTTTTTTGGTGGTACACGGGCCTCTCACCGTTGTGGCCTCTCCCGTTGTGGAGCACAGGCTCCGGACGTGCAGGCTCAGCGGCCATGGCTCACGGGCCCAGCCGTTCCGCGGCACGTGGGATCTTCCCGGACCGGGGCACGAACCCATGTCCCCTGCGTTGGCAGGCGGACTCTCAACCACTGCGCCACCAGGGAAGCCCAACCGTAATCCTTTTAAAAGAAAAATGCATTCTCTGTGTTTTTATAGTTAACGCACACATACATCTTTACATACGTGCTTTTCTGTGTGTGGTTGGAGGGAAGTGGTCAGTAAGATCACAAAAGAAAATTTTAAAATTTCCTCTTCTTTAAAAGTCAGCTGGAACACAAGGGAGGGAAGGAGAGGTGGGGAACAGAACAAGGTAGAGACTTTTTCAGCCACTCAGAAGTGGAGGAGTGAAGTTCAGGCCCTCTGGTGGAGAGCGGGAGCCCTACAGACCATGAAAACATCTCACTTTCTGCCGGGAGGGAAATTCACCAGAAATGAATTGCCCATCCCTGTGTCACAGCCGTGTTGACCGAGCGGAGCTACCCCCGTCGTCCTGAGCTCTGAGTGCTTTGTGAAGGCGCCCTGCTCACCCCTCTCTCTCCTCTCTCTCCCTGGCAGGGGAGGAAACCTGACTCTCCTGCACTTCCTGCTGGGTTTGAAAACTGCAGCAGACGACGAGCTGGTCGCTGAACTTGTGGTGAACATCCTGAAAGTGTGCCCGGACTTACTGAACAAGTACTTCAAGGAAGTGACGTTTTCCTTTCTCCCAAGGGTGCAGTCCACTTGGTCCAATAACATCAAACTGCTCAACAAGGTGAAGGCCAGGGTCATTTCGAAGTCAGCTAGCTGGGGCCGTGGGCGGGTGGGCGTGAGGAGTTGGTAGTGGTGAGGGGGTGAGTGACGCTCTGATGAACTCTGCAGGCTGAGGGGCTTCTTTCAGCCGCTCTTCACGGCGTACTTTAGACGATGTTAATTTGGTGTCTTTATCCTCTAAAGACATTTGACTTTTCACTGAGCTGAGTTTTGAGGTTTATGCTTTTGAATCCGATGAGCCAGTTGAATCTTCTTCAACCAGAGTTTGCTCAGAGTGAGATCTTGATGAGTTTTGGCACAGCTGGGCCGGAATCAGTGAAATGTCTGAACCGTACAATAGTTTTTAAAGATTGCCGTTTCAAGTACATAGAACAACTTGAAATAAGCTGTGATTGGTGGTCTGTCCAAGTGGATATGAATTAATTTCCATCTGATCATGGGTGTCAACCTCCCCTCATCCACCAAAGGAAGTGCCTGCTACAGATGCTTACGCAGTACTGCCCGGCTCGCTTCACCTCTCTCTGGTTCTCTCTCTCTGTCTCTCTATCTCTCTGTATCTCTCTCTCTCTCTCTCTCTGTCTCTCTCTGTCTCTCTCTGTCTCTCTCTGTCTCTCTGATTTATGGACTGCCTAATGGTGACACACCTGGGATTATTGTCTTGTGCTTTGACCTGGGCACGGGGTTACCTGTAAAACAAACTTTTATTCACATATTCCCTCATTTTCCTTGAATGCCTGTGTGCGCGGTGGTCCCAGCGTGTATTTGGGTGTTTGCTTTTTTTTTTTCTTTTTATGGCCACGCCACATGGCTTGAGGGATCTTAGTTCCCTACCAGGGATCGAGCCTGCACCCTTGGCAGTGAAAGCACTGAGCCCTAACCATTGGACCACCAGGGAATTCCCTCCCAGTGTGTATTTGGGACAAGAAGGAGGCACTCTGCCCCCCACTTCGGTGACGGTATCCCTGTGGCCACCACCCCTGTTGGGAGCTGCCCTGCCGCTGCTCTCCGGAGGGGCAGGGACAGGCGCACTGCCGTCGCAGGGCAGGATGGGAGTCCTTGCTTCTCTGCCTTCTAGCCTCATGGCCCTAGAGAAATTACTTAGCCTCATCGAGGTCCACTTGTGTCATCTGTAAACATGTTTTATCTTGATACAAAATAGCCCTACCCCAAAGGGTTGTCATGAAGTGTTGAAAAGATGACATACTTGGTTAGGTGCCTGCCGAGTGCAGTAACTGGTGAGTCGATAATCCGGTTGTGAGTTCTAGCAGTGACTTGTTTGCCATCAGAGGTTTTAAGAGGCTCCCCAGACCACAGACCAGGCTCTGCTTTGAAGATCGCTGTCGCCAGTAACAGTCTCATGACCCGACTTGTCTCTAACAAGTGGATTTTGGGGTTAATATTCCAGACCTTGTTCCTTGTGGCGAGCCTTGGACCTTCATTACTGTAGTTGTTTCACTGCAGCGGCTTTACTGTTGGGTACCTACAATTAGACAGACTCAGGCTTGCAAGCTAACCTCCGCCACCAGCTCATTCTCCGTTCTCCCTTCCCTAGATCTACGCCGCCCAGCCAGAAATCTCCCGGGCGTTTCAGACCAGAGAGTTCATCCCGCTCCCCCGGCTCCTGGCCATGGTGATGGTGACCACTGCGCCCCTGGTGTGCACCAAGGTCATGTTCACCCAAGCACTGAACGTGAGTGGGGACCCTGCCTCCAGACTCTCTCCCGCTTGCCCCACTGGCCGTGCTGGGGACTGTGCTGAGAATACCGGCCTGCATGTATTGGTTCGCATTTTGTCAGAGCCTCTGAGGCTTTCCACGTGTCCACTCGCCCGCAGACGGTGCGCTGGGGCCCGAGGCACATGCCTGCCCTGCTCCAGCACAGAGCCGGGACGGCGGGACCCCTCCACGGCTCTGGGCCTTCCCAAGGGTGGGAGGGGAAGTGTGCTCAGCTACGGCCTAATGTCATGTGTTAAAGTCTCATTACTTTAGGAACTCTGGATAGGGCAGGACTGAAGTTTGCCTAGCAAATCCTTTCTTTTGTGGTTTAAATGAATAGTGTTAAGTTTTCTGGGGAACATTTACTTTGAGGACCAGCTGTTTCAGGAGTTGGGGGACGACATGTTCAAGGAAAAAAATGGATACTTCAAGTCCGTGTCATGATTTATTACAAAGGTTCCCGAGTCCCATCAGAAACCACACTGTGAGGGACCCATGCATTTTTCACCATAAATCATGGCCTTAGGTGAACAGCCATGAATTGTTGGCATACACGGGTCCTAGGCCAGCCAGCCCCTCCTAAACCCAGGTTGCCTCAAGACCCACCTGGGGGAGACCAGGTGTCCAGAGGAGTGCAGGGCCTGGGCTTTCCTCGGTGCGGGCGGAGACCCCATCCTTCAGGCAGGCTGGGTTGTTACCTGAACACAGCAGGACCAGGTCTGTAGTGGGTCGGCTCCAGTGGTGATGGGGCAGTTCGTAAATTGGTGAAGACTCATTGGACTGGGTGGTGGGAGTGAGCATTTCTTGATGCCCATCCAGGGGTTGTGCTGAGAGCAGCCAGGGGGCCGTGGGGAGGCGCTGGAATAAAGAGGAAGAGGCCTGGGTGGGACCAGCTAGGAAGGCCTTTTGCTGTGGTTGCCAAATCACAGAATCAAGGTTAGGACCCAGCTAGCTTGCCCATCTGTTTTGTGAGAGACACAAGATGTCTTATTCCAGGGACTTGCAAAGTAGAATTGAAAGGAAGGTATCTGATGCCGCCTCTTCACGGGTAGAAGATGGTTTCGATCTGGCCGGCTGCACTTACACTGCCCCTTGAGCTGACCCCGGTACATACCCCAGTCTGGGATATAAAAGGCTGTCTCGCTCCCTGTCACGCTGTTTCAGGAGAGAGGGGTTGTGCCCCTAGGGGGTGTTGCATCCACTGGACGGGGTGGCCCTGGGTTGGGGAGAGCTCATGGCCTCCTCTTCTGCCGAGGCTGCCGTCCTGTGCAGGCCCAGGGCCAGCGGAGGGGAAGCCACAGCTTCGCCTTCTCGTCACTGGCGCTTTCTGAGCTGTGACAGTGTGTTCGTACAAGTGACACCAGAGACAGGTGTGTCTGGGGGGTGGACTTAGGAGTGCGTGGGGTTTTTTAATGACGTTTTTGTCGTATTCTTTACGGTGTTATCTGCAGAATTTTAATGGCGTGCATTTCAGATCAGAAAGAAAAGAGTGAGGGCTTCCCTGGTGGCGCAGTGGTTGAGGGTCCGCCTGCCGATGCAGGGGACACGGGTTCGTGCCCCGGTCCGGGAAGATCCCACGTGCCGCGGAGCGGCTGGGCCCGTGAGCCATGGCCGCTGGGCCTGCACGTCCGGAGCCTGTGCTCCACAACGGGAGAGGCCGCAACAGTGAGAGGCCCGCGTACCACAAAAAAAAAAAAAAGAAAGAAAGAAAGAAAAGAGTGAGCTCGTTTTAGAAGCAGGAAGCAAGAACGTGTTTGGAGACAGGGTCTCAGGCTGTGGACTGAGCTTTGCGCTCCAAGCTGGTGGGTGTAACACTCGTTTGGGTCCTGCCTTTGAAGTGATGACGGGTTGGGCGTGGTTATTGGTTTAAGACATTTAATGTAGCGCTGCTTTAGCGTACAATGTCCATGTAAAATGAGACGCCAGCCAGCTGGAGCGCTGGGGGCCTGGGGTGTTATTAAACTGAAGGCCCGTCAGAAAACCTTCTTGTTTCTACGTGACTGTAAAGCTGCAGCATCCCAGCTGGTGCTCCCCGGACTTCTCTGTACTTGGGAGTCACCCGGGGCTGATGGCATTGGGCTGGGCTGGGCCTGAGATCGAACGTGTCTCTCGAGTGCCCAGGAGACATCCTCGCTGCTGCTGGCCCAGGGACATACTGCCACTGGCCAGGGCCTAGCCTTTCCCCCTTTGTGGTAATAGCACAGGTTCTTGAACCTCTTCAGCGAGTGAGGATTTTGAAGGCCCTCCTGGCTGTCTGAATCCAGGTAGAGAGTCTGGATGTGGGAGGCCTGGGGTGGAGGCTGTGCTCCTAGAGGTGGCTGGCCGGACTCGGGTGCCTGGTGCCCTTGCCCGTCACCTCTCCACCTGACGATAAGTGGAGAGGCCGGTCGGGTCCCGGTGGGATCTCGGCTGTTGTCGAGGCAGGTAATCTGTGGAGCCGAGTGGTGGTCAGGGAAGACTTTACCAAAAACAGACTGTGGAACAGCAGTTAAGAATAACTATCGGACGCCACCTTTAGTAACTGTGCTCCCGGCACCTGCTGAGGTCACATCTGCAGGAGGTGAAGCGGGCAGGGTCCCCGGGCCACCTCTGCACAGCACAGAGGTCCGGCGGGCTCCTGGGGAGGGCCGGGGCCTGGGTGCTCTGTGTCCACCAGTGCAGCCCGAAGACACTTGTGGATTTACCTCTTTTTCTTCCCAGCTGGACAGCAAATCAGTGAAACACACAGCTTTATCCCTTATTTCCGTCATTTTGAAGAGAGCCTTAAAGACCATTGACTACTGCCTGAATAAAGGGGCCTGGCAGGAGTCGGGCGTGTACACGGCCGCGATGATGGAGGACTTCGTGCGGCTCTTCAGAGAAGCCCTGAGCAAGGTAGGCCCGGGAGCCAGGCTTGGGCTTTGCTCACAGGGGTCGCAGGCGAGCACACTAGAGGGAAAAGGCGAGCTTGGGGGCCCAGAGGGCGGGTGCAAAGTGAAGGGAGGGGGTTGGGGTGCTCCTGGGACTCAGGTCTCATCAGGACTGGGGCTGCAGTGATGGGTAGCCTGCTACTTCCTCCCTGGGGCTCGGTCTGGTGAGCAGGGAGGCCAGGCGTCCGCAGACTGGGTGGCTGCCCGGAAGAGCCAAGGGCTTGCTGGGCTGGGTACCCCCAGCCGGTCGTAAGGAGCAGTTTCTTGGTTCCCAGTGTCCGGCTCCAGTGAACAAGTCTTCAGGGGTTTGTTTTAATGATCGGTGCTTGTGTTTTCACCACATTCTTACAGTGTTCAGTTCTGGGAATTATACCCCAAAACAGAGCTGCCAGAGGCCGGGACCCCTTTCGGTCACACACACACACACTTGCACGTGCTGGCCCCTCTCCTCTGTTCTTTGCTTCTCCTCCTTAGTAGGTTCAGTTCCTTTGTTTCTCTTCCTTTTAACGTGACTGATTTTCTGTTTCTTTGTTTTCCCTTTTAGATTTTACCAGATCTGAACGCCATCGTGTGGGTCTGGCAGTCACTTAGGAAGCAGGAGACAGAACAGGATGACGACAAAGCAAAGAAAAGGGGCAACAGGACCCCTGCTACCTGCGTGGCTCCCCAGAGCGGTGAGGGGCCTCTTCTGTTTGCAGATACCACTAACACAGGCAGCCTGGGAGCCTCCTGTCCAGGGGGGCTGGTCTCGAGGGACTTGTGAAGGCCTCTCTGGCTCTGAATGAATCCTGTGTCCTTCTTTGCTTAGGGAGAAGAATGAGCATGGCATTGTACATTGAGTTGTTTTTTTGTTTTTTGTTTTTTGTTTTTGTACATTGAGTTTTAACATCTGTTAGAAATGTGCCCAAGATTTATGCAAGCACCGTGTCTCTCCAAAAACTTGGATGATGAGCGCGATGTGCTCTGGCCTTTCCGTGAGGGAGGAGGCCCCTCTTTTGTTCTGCGGAGAGCGGTGGGCTACACGGTCCCCCTGGAAGTAAGATGTGTTGACTCAGACCTTGTCACCGGTGAAGCGGTGGGCTTCACGTCTTATATCTCTGTCCTGTTTCATCCTCACGCGGCCCTGGAGGGGTAGGCACTGCTGCGTGTCCCCATTTTTCAGACGAGGACGCTGAAGCACAGAGAGACAGAGTAGCTTCACCCTGTCCAAGTTCACAGCGGTGAAATCGGGATTTAGACCCAGCCTGTGTGAACCGCTTTGACTTTGACCACGTTGACTCCTTAAATCTCGCTCCGTGGGGATCTGTCCGCAGCCTCAGCGTTCCACACGCAGTTGACCGGGATGGGTCCCGGGTGGTTCGATCGCTCACTGATTGAGGGCAGAGAACAAGTGCGTTTCCTGATTCAGGCTGTTTAATTCTGGTTCAGATGATGCAGAAACCATTCTTCTGAAAGCCGTCCTGCTCCAGGTCATCTGCCTCTACCAGGAGGTGGTCCCGCACGTGGTCACGCAGTACAACTTCGACTTCAGCAAGCTCCTGAGAGGTGCGTCTCGAGGGATGGGGGGCGCCCCTCCGCTGGCCTTGCCGGTGGGGGTGAAGGAAGTGCGGATACACTGGAGCAGACGCTCCGGAGCCGAGGACTGGGAAGGCTGCTGGGCATTGTGGCCGGCGTGTGTGATCCACCAGCCTGGTGTTTTCATCCGGACCAGTGTTTTTTAAGTAGCTGGTCCTCCTTAAGGAGATATCAGATGCACACTTGGCAACATCAAGAGAGAAGGGAGAAGCCAGCCAGGCTGAGTTGCCTGCCATGGGTGATAGACAGATGAGGTTATGTGATGTTAATTCTAAAGCCTCTTTGCAAAGGAAGAGGGGTGCAGAAATGAGAGCCCCTTAGAAGGAGGTCCCGTTCATGCACAGGCACTTCGGACATAGTTACTCATATTTTACCCAGTGACGTTCAAACCACATCTTGTAAAAGTAACATTATGCTTGTCTGGCCCCGTTTCCTTGATGGAAAAGTTTGTCTAATAAAACTGACTTTGTGATTGGGCCTACGGAGGAAGACTTGCGGAAATATCATTCTTGGAATTTATATAAGCTACTGAAATAATCCTATTCAAAAAGCTGTAATTAACTTCTTGATGGTTTAAAGGCAAAAAGTTCTCTTGCTGTGAGAATATGAGATTTACTATAAAGTGGCCATTTAACATTTGGTACCACGTCCTTCCCAAGCAAAGGATTAACCCAGAAATCAGGCCAGAGGCTGAGGACCCTTTCTTGGACCCAGGCGGCCTCAGGCTGTGCGCAAGATGCTTGCTGTCTAGGGAGCAAGGCCTGTGCCCTGCACCAGGGGTCACACTCACGAGAGACTGTACCTGGAGGGCAGTGTGCACGGGGGGCTTTGAGCTGTAGGAGGAGGTCACTGTGGGCCGAGTGCAGGGAGGGGCAGACAGCACCCCAACTCTTTGGTGAAGGATTTGGATAGACCTTGGGAGGGGGGGATGTGTCCGTGAGGTGTGTGGGCAGGAGAGTGGGCACAGCCTGTGTGAGGGTGACCGCAGGACAAGGACGGGCAGAACCCCACGTCTTCTGCCTAGTTCCCTGGACAGTTCCCTGTCCCGTCCTCGTGGCCAGGGCGGCAGTAGCTGGGCCCCTGTGCCCGCCCCCCACCCCCCGACGTCTCATCTGTCTTCCTCTTTCCCACCCACAGGAGTCATCTCAGAGGAGGGCCTGCGTGAGGAGGTGCCTGTCACCCTGCAGCACCTTCTTCTCAAGGTGGCCCTGGTACTGCCCGCCAGCAAGTTTCTGTGGTTAAAGGCCCAGGTAGGAGGCCGGGACCCCACCTTTGTTGTTAGCTCACCTGCAGGCTTGTCGGCTTTCTGGCCTGGGAATTTCTAGCTGCATCAGAACCCTGACTGCTGGTTGCGAAGGAAGACGTTGACGGTTCTCTTTTTAGAGAGAAGCCTCTAGAGCAGAGGCCAGGTCCTGATTTGTGAACCAGGAATTTCTTTGCTTTGCAAAGTAAGGTGCTTAGCTATCCTTACTGAAAATATATTATTGCTGGGTGCTGGGAGTTTCTTTTACTTTTTTTCTCTTGACTCTTTTACATTTTTCGTGTCCTTTAAAAACCCTTTTGGAAATAAACAAAATACATTTCCTTCTCCTTTGTCCTCATCCTGGAAGGACTGAAGACAGAGATGGGAATAGACACCAAGCCACGAGAGGGTTGAGGCTGGTGGAAAAATCCGTCAAGATTGCTGGCGTTGTTTTCTGTGTCTTTGATAATGTCTCCTAGGATTTCTGGAGAACATAATGTTGAATCGTAAAGGGAACTCAAGATGTAACAGATACCTACCTCTGTATTTAAACACAGGACGCTATGTCACTTCTATCCAAAGAGGGAAAATGACCAGGCCAAATTAAGCATTGTCTGAGTGTGTTTCTCAGTGGCTCAGATGACTTGTTTTAATGACTTAACGTCTTCTTTGGGTTCTTGTATGGAACCAGTAGTGCGGAAACATACACTGGCACTTTCAGAGGTGATGTGTCCAGAAAGGTAGAAAAACACCATGGCACTGGGATCTCTGTGTTCCCCTAAGACCTCTTTCTAAGGTTCACCTGCCTCATAGTTGGGGATAGTTCTCACTGAGAACTTACTGAATGCCAGGCTTGGCACAAGTGTGCTATGTATCATCTCATTTATCACCACTTACAGACGAGACAGCTGGAGTGCAGAGTGGTTAGGAGACTTCTGTGGGGTCCCAGCCGTAAGTAGGGGATCCAGGATTGGACCCAGGCAGTGTTGCCCAGACCCTGCTCTCAACTTGACAACCCCCGTGAGGTCACTGCCAGGACCCCAGTGAGATGATGGATGAGTCTGGGGTGTTTAGTTTTTTACCCCAGCTGAACTGGGCCATTGGGGTCTTGACGATTTAGTTGGAAAGGGAACAGAGGCCTCTTACCTTGAAAGAACTGGTATTAACATATGAGTTTATATCCCATGCTTCGTTTTTTGCTCATACGATGGGTCTGCTGGGCTTTGTGAACGGTAGCCCTCACGTGCTCAGATCGGGGCTGCGGGGACACTCCAGGGAGACACAGATGCATCGGAGTCTGGGCTGGGAATCTGGAGCTCCACGTGTTCAAAGCCCAGAAGCCTTTGTTAAGAGGCTTGCTTATGTGTAAGGAGAAGGCCGATTATATCCGCGCCGGCATCTTGCTGAAATGCAGCAAGCGTGGCGTTGGACGGAGTCAGGCAGCCCTGGGTGGTGTGTTTTCCCGCCAGCCAGTGCTGCGTCTGCGCCAGGGCTCCTGGGCTTGAGTCCCACCTCGGTCATTAAACAGCCGTTACCTCCTTGTGCCTCAGTGTCTGCACATGTGAAATGGGGGTGACGATTGTCCCCACCGCAGGCTTGTTGGGAGGACAACGTGAGTTAGCGTATGTGAAGCCCCTGAAGGGCCCCCGTGCTTCCTGCTGTGACTGTTGTTAACTACAGCTGCTCTCCGGGGTGTGGGAGGAGCTCCTAACTCCTGTGGTTCCTCGTGTATAGCATCCCGGCGGGCTTGCCGCGTGGTGGTTAAAATGAGATGAGATGAGAGGCCGGGAGGAACACTGGGCACGCAGTACCTGTTCGCTCAGCAAGCAGTGGCCTTTGTTCCATTTATCATATTCTATCGTTCAAACTCCAGGAAGGCCCAGATGCAGAAATTATTGGAGGAAAACGATCCGTGTTTTACTTACTGATGAAGATGTTTGTGACCAGTAGCCATTCGCATCTCAAGTCATCAACCAAACTTCTGATCGTGAAGGTGAGCCTTTTCTACCAGCACCTAGTTCTAGAAGCGTTTTGTACAGTCTTCCTTATAGTAGATGCTTAGTCAACAGTTGTTGACTTAAGGATGTATTAAGACTGTTACAATTTAAAAACAGAAGGTTTTATGGCAGTTTTAATGTATTCTGTCTTAACCTGGCTGTGTTCCCAAGAGGCAACCTGGTGAAATGGGAAAAGCGGGCACTTTGAAGTCCTGTTCCAAGGTTTGAGTCCTGGTTCTGCCGTTCCTGGGTGGCACTGGACAAATCGCTTAACCTCTCTGAACTTAGTTTTTCTGTGGTGAACGGGAATAACAAAACCGTAGGGTTGCAAGCGAGGTTACGTGTGATCAAATAGTAGGCCATGCCTGGCACATTCTAGACTCAGTAAACATGAGATTTCGGCCCTCTGGGGAGCAATTTAATAGGTGATGCCTCTTCCCTCAGCTCCAGACTCAGCCTTCTCCGGGGCCCTGGCGATTGACCGTAGCCGTCACCCACAGCACAGGTGTCGCCAGAGTCAGCGGAAGGGAGTGAGGAGTTTGTTGGCATCTCTTCTTTCTTACACTTGAACTCATTTTCCAGGGCTACGTCAGGTCTTGCTGCAGCGCTAGGGAATCTAGTTCCTTGGTTCCACTGGGCAGCAGACATCCCGGTCAGGGCTGGGGCCGGGCGGGTTGCTAGAAAAATCACATGCATTGTATTTAGGGTACAGAGATCTTACCTTTGAAGTGCGAGTAGTCTTGCCACCCTTCAGCCTTGCCTGAGCTGCTTGGAGGACGCGAAAGTCTAGGTTGTGACGTCTACAAGGTTGTGCAGGTGTGATTTCACGATCACTCCCTGCATGTGGGTGGAATGGCGCGTCAGGCTCTCCCTCGGAGCACTCTGTGCAGGGCTCGTGCCGAGGGGCTGCTGAGACCCCGAGTTGTGTCGTCGGGCCATTTGGGGACGTCATTTCACCAGGTGCTGCCTCGCTACAAGTTCTGCTCCCTTAGAACAGAACTAAGCTGGTGCTTCCGGCCCAGGCCTGGGTCTTGAGAAGCCACACTGAGATGATTCGGCCTGACTGGGTCACTGTCTTGGAGAATTTCATGCAGGCTGAGGGTTGAGTGGCTGGGAGGAGTCAAGTCCCAGGTTGAAAAGCAGACATTCAAGTAGCCCCGGGATATTTTCCCTTTTTATCGTTTAGGAGTTGAAGGAGAGGAATAAGCAGCAGCGAGACGAGGGACTGCGTTCTCCTTGATCGAGCCCAGGGAGACCTCTTTTCCTCATTTCCCTGAACAGTGGGTGTTGTTCTGAAGCGTAGCTTTTAGGGTAAAACTGGATGGAACATTTACCCGCTCTGTGCCCCGTGGGTCTCAGAGGACCCACGGAAAGCGGGTTCTTCCCTGACTTTTCAGATCCTGCGGGACACAGGGGTGTTTGAGCACACCTGGCAGGAGCTGGAGCTGTGGCTGGAGCACCTGGATGACACCGCGGAGGAGAACAAGGAGGCCGTGATTCAGTTTTTGGAACGCGTGAGCACGTATTTCCCACGTAAAGAAGCATGTTCGGGACGACGTACTAAGTGATCCTCTGTATAATGAAGGCATTTCTGATGTGCCAGAGCCCAGAGGCCTCTCCTCCTGACTCACTTCCTAATTCTTGCTGAGTTGTCAGAACTATTTAGTTTTAGAATCTGTAAAATGGGACTATATTCCTGTGTGCTGTTAACTTCCTTTTGGGCGTTTGTTTTTGTAGGAGGGGTTAGTGGTACACTAAGAGCAGTATTAAAAGCAATAGTCTGATGCGAAAAGGAGATATTTTTTAACATTCTACAACAAAAAGTTTTTTTAAAAAAACTTCGCAGAAAAACTGTTGTTCTTTGAAGGCCTGTTAAGGTTTTTGCTCTTCCCTTTATCTTACCTGCGACATTTGGGGGCATTTTTCATTTCACGTGTGACCATCTAAGTATTTCCTACTTGACTCTAATGCTCAGGTTCTCCTGACATTGGTGGCGAATCCCTATTCATACACGGACAAAGCGTCTGACTTTGTCCAGGAAGCCAGCGCCCTGCAGGCCTCCGTGACGCGGCAGGACGCCGATGATGTCAGCATTCCCATCTCCCACATTGACGGTGGGTGCCGCTCCCCGCGCTCCTCGGGCTTCTGAAGAGCCAGCCTCGGTGGCGTATTAGAGGCAAAACAGAATTGCACTGAAGCCTTGTGCGGAGGGCAGACGTCCCATTTCTTTGCATCAGAGATCAGCCGCCTCTGGAATTGGAAATCCCCTTATTTGTTTATGTAACAGGAAATATGTACAGGGCTTATTGGCTGCGTTGTTTTTATTTGTGCAGTGTTTATACTTTGTGCCAGGTCATGCTCTAAGCTCTTAATAAATCCTAGTTCACGTAACCTCATAAACAACCCCAAGTTGGGGGAGATTATCCTCATTTTATGTATTGACAAGGCAGCTGAGGCACAGAGAGGTTAAGCAATCTGCTCAGCCTCACACAGCGAGGATGTAGCAAAGTCAGGATTTGACTTCAGGCACTCTGGCCCTAGTCTGTGCATCAACCCTTATGCTCTGTGGCTTCTCAGATTTTGGCTTATTTCCATGACTATCCAGGTTAAAGTTTCTGGGCTTCTCAGTGTCACGCGAGGAAACTTCAACCTGTTATCACCTGAGCTGGATAGTCCTGCATTTTGTCTGGCAGAGATCTTAAGATTTTATAGATAATGCCCTTATTTGTTTAGAATCAAACATTACACTAAGCATTTTCCCCCAAGAGAAGTTTAGCTTTTATTTTTTCCTCTTTTTGCACACGTTCTCTTGCTTGCCCTACCTGTGGGATTCTTGCAGTAGACTCCTTTGGCACCTCTTGCCTGGCCTTGATACCCAACTTTCTGCCTCAGATGTTCTCGACATGGTGGATGTCCTGGTGGAGGGCAGCGAAGGCTTGGATGAGGAGGTTGGATTCTTACTGAATGAAGACATGATCCTGCTCACATTCCCGTTCAGTGCTGTGGTCCCCGCTGCCCTGGAAGCCAGGAATAAGTTGCTCCTTGGAACAGAAAGTGAAGCAGGTACCTGTGTGTAGTGAGGATGTTCTGGCTGCATCAGGCCAGCTGGGCCTCTGTGGGGTAGGAGGTGGGATTCCAAGGGCTTTGGAAATAATTGCTGAAAACCCAAGGCAGCCAGGGTTCAGACCCACCGAAGTGATAGCTGCACAGCTGGTAGAACTAAGTGTACAGGGGTAGGAACCTAGAGGCTGGCTAGGCTGTTGGGAAATGGTCGTTTGACGGATGAGTCTGAAATAACGTGTTTGCGTGGCTGCACAGACACCTGCTGTAACACCGGTATTTTCTCTTCAGTCTTTATTCTTGATATCTTGATGCTAAGGTGCAAGTCCTTCATCCTTACTGGCTATCCAGGCAGCATAGACCCGAGAAAGCACTCACAGATCGCAGTGGTGTAATTAGTCAGGATTGCTCAGGCTTTGCTGCAGTAACACGCACGCCCCAGTGCGTCAGTGGTTTAAGGAATAAAGGTCTGTCTCTCGACTGTGTCATAGTCCAGGACAGGTCAGGTGCTCTCCTGGGTGGCTGTTGTCCAGGAGGTAGCTCAGGGATCCTGGCTGCTCCCATCCTGTAGCTGTGCCATCTCAACATATGGCTTCCAAGGTCACTGTGGAAGAGGAAGGGAGAGTGGACAGTCAAGCGGAGGTGTTCTGGCCAGGCCTGGAAGTGGCTAAGCGAGTCGTGTGGTCCCAGCCTAACTGCAAGGGAGGCTTGTGTGCCAAGGAAGTGGAAATGGATTGGTTTGCACCAAGCAAGTCCCTGTCCCGGGTGGCCTTGGCCTCACCTCTTCGGTGCCTGGCTCTCCACTTCTGGGCCTCAGCACCCCAAGTCTGACTGTGTGCTGTATGTTTAATAAAAGTCTGGCATGGTCTGCAGTGGTAGCATCTGCCTTCCAGCGTGGTTGTGTGATCGCTTGCAGAATGGTCATGACTCTTTCTGGGTCTTGGATATGGGTGGGAGTTGGTGTTATTGATGGGTCACAGAAGGGCGGTCCCCGCAAGCCTCTCCCAGCCGTGTCTCCCTCCTTTGCAGGAGAAAGCATCGTGGCGTATCTGACAGGGGTGCTGACGGACCTCCTCCACACCCAGAGAGACCCGCTGGCTCTGTGTCTTCTGCTTCAGTCCTACGACAAGTTGGAGCCTCCGCTCCCACCTTGCTGCCGTCAGCTGTCCAGGTTCAACAGATACTACAGCCTCTGGATCCCGGAGCCAGCCCGGGAGGCCTTGGTGAGCTGCGGCGACCACCACTCCTGCGGTAACCTAGAAAGCCCCGGAGGTTCCTCCCTGTGGGCCATGGCGGGCTGTACCCCAGCTGTGTAGC
This sequence comes from Mesoplodon mirus, assembly GCF_964341445.2. NCBI lineage: Eukaryota > Metazoa > Chordata > Mammalia > Artiodactyla > Ziphiidae > Mesoplodon > Mesoplodon mirus. Next base: position 134,694,686 of record NC_138982.1, on the reverse strand, counting down.
TTTCACAGCTTCACAGGGTGAACGGTCTTCGCCTTCTCGTTTCCCCAGAGTAGGAGAGGAAGGCACGTGGTGTCTCTGCCGCTCAGCTAATGTGACGAGGCCCCTCGGGGCTCCGCGATGCAGCAGAACTGAATTCGCCGCTGGCTGCACGTTTGGGCTTTGAGGCTGGGGTTGGGGGCGGGGTCTCCTCCTCCCTTCCCGAGTGGTCTGTGCGCGCTCGCCTCACGGCCCTCTTCTGCACACCTCAGCAGCCCCTAGACTTGGCGTGCTCAGCGGTTAGACCTGAAGGCCGCTAGCAGGCTACGCTCTGCTAGACGGGAAAGTGAAAAAAGAAAGAAAGAAATGATTTTCTCTTGGGGACTGCATTCTTAAAAGGGGTGCTGCAGGTCTGGCTCTGATGCAGCATGCTTAGGATTGCTGGGTGGAGCAAGAATTCACTTTGTGTGTGCGCTTTTGTGTGTTCACTCAGTTGTGGCTGTGCTTGAAAAAGCAGGCAGCTCAGGAGGACCTCTTCCTCTTATGAACTTGGTAGCCGGAGCCTGTGTTGATTTCATGTTCGCGGTTTGTTAGGGCCTCATCCCTAAGTGCATCACACATATTTTATGCCATTTAATCCTCACAACTCAGAGAGGGGTCTGGACTTAACTGTCCTCCTTGTACACGTGGGGAAACTGAGGTTCAGAGCAGTTCCGCCCCCAGGCAGTGGTGGACTCAGGATCCAGGCAGGCCTCTGGGCTCCAGAGCACAGGCCCATCACAGCTATCGCCGCCTTCCCCCACTGACAGGCCGTGGTCAGGAGGTGGTCAGAGCCACACAGCAGCTTCCGTGGGTGTTAGCAGTCTGTGCGGTGCTGCACGATGCTCCAGGTGTAGGCGTCCACTCCGTGGAGTCAGGCACTTGGAGGTTCTCACCCGTGAGGGCGTGTCAGGATCCCCCAGACGCTCGTTTAGACGTGGTCTCTGGGCGTGTGATTCAGCAGGTCTGGGGTGGGTCCGGGAATTTGCATCTCTAGCAAGTTCCCGGGTCACGCTGTTGCTGGTCCAGGGTCGAGCCCCGCTGAGTTTCAGGGCACCATGCAGCCTAGTTGTACTGGCCTTAGGAAACAGTGTTTGGAGTTATAACAAGAAAAGCCACGTGGGGTGAATAAAGAAGGCAGTTTGGGAATTAAGTTAGAAGAAATGACCCACTTGGAGACAGAACGACTTCAGGAACTTATCTTCCATCCGGCCACGTCCTCTCATCCTCCCGTCCTCCCGGGGGAGGCCTTTGGAAGGCGTGCAGCTCACCCAGCCGGCTCCTTCCCAGGGTGGCATTTCCCAGTTTCCAGGGATTAATCACAGTGACTCCTGTGCCTAAAATCCTGTCTCTGTGCCGCGTGGCTCCTGTTCTCCAGAGCGTGTAAATACCTCCCTGGCTCAGTGCCCTCACGTGGACACACGCTAGGAAAATACGTGTGACTGAGCTTGTTGGGCCTTCACGTGAATAAAATGCCACAGGGTCCCATAGATTTTAGTATCAGTAGGTGATTTTTGTGAAACGTCCCTCTGTGCGTGTCGCCCTGTCCCTGTTTTAGCACCCTGTGCCCTTTGCCCCTGGTGCTGATCTGTCTTTTCTCTTTCCTCTTCTGCTGTCTCCCAGGCGCTGCAGACGTCGGGCAGCCCTGCTCCGCTGGACCCCCCGGCCCCCTCCTTCAGTGCCCTGCTGCAGATGGCCTACACGGGCCAGGGCCCGGGCGCATTCCCGCTCCTGGACGAGGGGGTCCAGGGGCGGCTGCGGGCCGCCCTCCTGCACCTCCCGATGCACCAGGCCCTGCGCTCTGCCAAACACCTGCTGCTGTACATCAGGAGCGCCGTGGAGAACTTCGGCCAGGTCAGCGCTGTCCCCGCTCCCTGGCTTCGCCACCTGCAGAGAGCGTGGCCTTCTGCCGGTCAGGTCCACGCTGAGTGACGGTGTGGATGGAGGCCTGGGGCCCCACTGGCGCCCCGTTCGTCCGCACGCGGGGAGGGCAGTGGCCAGCGTGCAGGGCCCCGAGCGGGCCGCGGTTTGGGAGCCCCGGCTCCCGGTGCTGTGCCCTCTCCCCGGGGCAGAGGCGCAGATCTCAGACTGGGAGCCACGCGCAGCTGAACGAGGTCGCTGGGGCAGCCGAGGCCGGGCGGGGCCCCTCGCACGCTGAGCGGGTCCGCGGCACGACCAGGCGTCCCCTCTGCCTTCATAAGTTTTAAGTCGGCGGCTCATTGTTGGGCCTCTGTCCCTGAGGTGGTTTACCACCTAGGTTAGTTGTTAGTTGTTGTTGTTGATTTAATTATTTGGCTGCTCCGGGTCTTTGTTGCCACGTGCGGGATCTTTTTTAGTTGCGGCAGGTGAACTCTTAGGTGCGGCATGTGGGATCTAGTTCCCTGACCAGGGATTGTACCCGGGACCCCTGCATTGGGAGCGCAGAGTCTTAGCCACTGGACCACCAGGGAAGTCCCTTAGTTTAGGTTCTGAGGTGGGCTTTTCCCCCTCATCTTGGTCAAAATAAATCTGTGTGTTTCATCAAGATTTAGGAGGACGTATCTTATTAATAAATGACTTTGAGGGCTTCCCTGGTGGCGCAGTGGTTAAGAATCCGCCTGCCAATGCAGGGGACATGGGTTCGAGCCCTGGTCCGGGAAGATCCCATGTGCTGCAGAGCAACTAAGCCTGTGCACCACAACTACTGAGCCTGCGCTCTAGAGCCTGCGAGCCACAACTAGCGAGCCTGTGTGCCACAACTACTGAGCCTGCGTTCTAGAGCCCGCGAGCCACAACTACTGAACCCATGTGCCACAACTACTGAGCCCACGCGCCTAGAGCCCATGCTCTGCAACAAGAGAAGCCACCGCAATGAGAAGCCCGCTCACCGCAACAAAGAGTAGCCCTCGCTTGCTGCAACTAGAGAAAGCCCACGCGCAGCAACAAAGGCTGAACGCAGCCAAAAATAAATAAATTTAAAAAACTTTTATAAGAAAAACAAATGACTTTGAGGTTGTTGGCAGTTTACCGGGAGTTGCCATTTTAGCCTGCTTCCCTCCTTGATTCTTGTTTCTGGCAACTCGCCCCTTCTGGCCCTGGGGGGACGCGGCAGTCAGTGTTGTGGTGACTGTCAGCCCTTCCTGGGCCTGAGGGTCGTGTGTCTCTCGTCCTCACAGCTGGGCAGGAGGACGGGGCCTCCCCTGCTGCAGTTCCTCCTGGACCTCCTCAGGCACCTGGTCATCCACTGTCAGCAGCTGGACGCCCAGAACCAGCAGAAGCGCCAGGCCGCGCAGGCTGAGTCTGACCTCTTTTTGGACGTGGAGTCCGTGGCCTCGCTGGAGTTGGCCAATGACAAGGTACCGCCACCCTTCCTCCCTGGGTCTCCTTCCGGTTCGCCTTCTCCTGTGAGGTCACAGCCACTGGCTTTCCCTCCATTCCGGTTAAAAGCAAGTACGTGTTCATTGCAGGGAAGTAGGGGGACGCAGAGAACTCCAGAGGAGGCCCTGAGCACCACCCCCCACCCACCCCGAGAGAAGCACGGTTTACTTGGGGCGTTCGTCTTTCCAGTCACTCCTCTGCTCACACTTGGCCCTGCTGCGAGCACTTTCCCTCCCACCGTGCCGTGAGCGTCCTGAGAACTCGGGCTGCGTCTTTTCCTCTTAAAGGGTTGCAGCCTGTGTTGAGCAAAGGCTGGGCAGTGGGTGGGGCCCTTCATCGTGAACACACGCGGCGACCACACTGCCTGGGGAAGAGTGAGCCTTCCTCTCCTGCTGGCAGTCTCGTGAGTCCGCTTTTTACCTGGGGCCAGGCCGCATCTTTCTCACCATTTGCCGTTTGACCTGTTGTACTGGGTTCGGGTGCAGGCACGTGCCTCAGTTCACAGTCGAACGCATGGCTCCCTTCCTTTGATCTCCAAGGGGGGCTTTCTTGGGGGGGCATTTGTTGGTGCAAGACCACCTGTTAGCCAGTCGTTGGGCAAAGCACTCCTGATGTGTGCTTTTCTGTTTTTCTTTCTATTTGGGGAAGCTCAGCTGGAAGGTGTGATAGGCTCCTCTTGCCTTCCTGAAGAGTAAATAAGGAAAAAAGTTTATTTCTGTCCCCGGGGACTGGGTGACTTCATTGACCAGGAATCGTGTTCACCGAGGCTGCATCAGATCATCATCTAATCCAGCAAAGCACACTCAGCGGCTCTCTGCTCAGTGGTTGAAACTAGTCTTGGGGTCAGAGCTAGTTCTCAGGGGGTCACTCGAGGCCCAGTCTCCTTCTGAAAGTGGACGCAGTTTCACCTTCAGTTCTGGATCGTTGAACCCCTACCCATCTTCCCCAGCCACAGAGTCTCTCCGGAGCCAGGGTAGCCCTGCCCAGGTGGTCGGGTGGTACCCACGTCCCTCAACCAGATTTATTTAGGAGGGCAGGGCTGCTAGGGAGGAACCAGGAGACAATCGATCGTCATCCCATTTTGGCATTTCTGCGTGGCTCGGCCCTGCCCGAGTGACCGTGGAGGGCAGTTTCACTGCACGGTAAATTCATTCAGGCTGCATTCATCAGATTCCTGCTGGTCCGGGGGTTGCTGACTGAGTCACAGTCCAGGCCCCGTCGTTGTACAGGGGAGGAGGTGCATTAGGATGGGGTTAGAGCTTTGGGCTCGGGTTGGGGTGCCGCGGGCACCCCTGAGGGGGGCACTGGGACTTAGGCTTGAGGCTGGAGTGGCTTAGGAAAGCTGCCTTCTGCTCTGCGTCCTCCTCAGGGGCAGCCGCTGGCTGGGCCGTGGGTGAGGCCTGTGCCCCGTCACTGTGTTTCAGACGCTGGAGGAGGTGCTCGTGGCCATCCTCAAGCACCCCACGCTGGAGGGCTGGTACCTGGCCCTGGAGCAGCAGGCACTTCCCCCGCACACCCTCAGTCCCGTCCTCGTGAAGCTCCTGGCGGCCCACCTCAGCGCGGGGGTCCTTCCGCTGCTGGTGGCCAGTGCCCCAGTCCTCCAGAGCCTTGGCCAGCTGGGGCTCCTGGCCAGGTACTCGGAGGCCATCACCCAGAGCGTCCTGAAAGAGCTGCAGAACCGGAGGGCCCACGCAGCCACGCCGATGCCAAAGACCCTTCCTCAGCTCGAAGCCCTGCAGGGGCTGCACCCGTACATGGAGGGCGCCCAGCTCCGGGAGGTCACCCTGGCCCTGCTGAGCCTGCCCGAGGCCCACCTGGTGGCCCAGCGACCCACTAAGTCCCGCCAGAAGGAGAGACACCTGAACGCTCTCGGGGAGACCCTGGTCCAGCTGCTGACCAGCCGCCCCCAGGAGCAGCTGCAGAGCGGCGAGCTCCTCCGGGCCTCCGAGTACGTGAGAGACCTGGGGGCCTTGCTGCCCACGCTGGCCGTGGACGAGCTGGACGCCGTGCTCCTCCAGGCTCTGCAGAGAGAGCCGGCTCTGGCCCCCGCCGTCGGGGTCGCTCTGCTCGACTACTGCCTGGCCCGGTGGACGCCGGTGACCCTGGGCACCGCGGCCCTGCTCCTGCAGCACAGCTGTCCCCACCTGCTGCGGTTTGAGCGGTGGTGCAGGCGGGCCAGCCTGGGGCTCTGCCTGCAGGAGGCCCTGGACGACTTCCTTCCTGTCGTCCACACGTACCTCCAGTGCAGGACCCGGGAAGACTTCACGCGCCCCGCAGGAGGTACAGGAAGGGGGGGCTTCGGGCAGCCGGGGGTGCTGAGAACTGTGTGTCCACCCTTAAGCCCTGGGACTTCACGTTCTGGGGGTATCGTTTAGTTCTGTTTCTCCTCCGATGTCTGACGCAGCTCTGAGGATGGAGCTCCCATCGACCCTGAGTTATCCGCGGGAAGCTGGGGCCGGCGGTGGGCGGTAGCTATGGCCGTTGGGGGCCAAGGAAGGAGCGGCCCCGGCTGGGTCTTGTTAGGTCGAGGGAGTGGCGCGGGTGATGGTCCTTTGCCCCGTCTCCCTCTCCCCACCGTTGGGAGCGTTGGTGAGCCCGTGCTGAGCTCAGGCACTCGGCTGGGCCCCGCTCTCTCTCCTCTCTCCACCCGTTGGGTTTCAGATCCAAGGCACTTCCTGATCACCTCCAATTCAACTTAATTCATTTTTATCGTGTGTATGAATGATTTTTCGCTCACTGCTTTGCCTCTGTGCTGCATAGCTTCATATCATCCATAACAGATGTTTTTAAAAAGTAAGAGCGCCCCTGCAGGAGGGCGCCTTCCGGCCAGTGGTTCTCAGGGCTCTTCTCGTTCCCGAGTGAGTTCAGGACCTGGGTGCTCACCGTCTCGTCATGACCCTCGAGCTGGGACTGTGCCCAGGGCCTGCGGGACTGAGCAGTCCCTGTCAGGGTTGAGTGATGAGAGGTGACCAGTGGCGTGCTGGTAAATGTTTTAACCACTGGCTCTTGGGGGAGGCTGATTTGTAGCATTTGCCAATTTCCGTGGCATCACAGCTCCTGCCGTGGTCCGTCTCGTGCTACCAGTGGGACATCACCCAGGTCACAGGTTTCCTGAAACAGAGCCCCAGCCCTTGTGAGCCGGTTGTAGCGCTCCACGGCGCTCACCTCCCTCTCCTGCTTGTCTCTGCCCCAGTATCCTCTGCTGTCATTCCTGTCTTGAGGAAGGCCCTGTGGAGGCCGCTGCAGACCAGGCTTCTCAGTGCTGACGGGCCCCTAGAGTCTGGGCTGCATCAGGAGATCCTGGCCCAGCTGGTCCCATTTGCAAGAGCCAAGGACCTCCGTGTCCTCATGGACCGACTGCCCCGCTTGCTTCAGGCTCCAGGCAGTCACAAGAGGTATGAAGCCTCAGATCGTTTAATGGCTCTCCCTGTCTCAGCTTCCCTTTTCCCTGTAGTGGTTATAAAGCAGTGGAAATTGCTGCATTGCTGTTGTGCAGTTGGGGAGAACGCAGTTCCTCCGAGAACTCTACTTCCATCCTGGCTGGAGCAAGTTCATCTCCATAAGTGGGTGGTTCTGATTCCCTTAGAGCCGTGGTTATCAACCAGGGGTGATTTTGCCCGCTCCAGGGAACATTTGGCAACGCCTGACACCTTTTACTGTCACGATCTGGGTATGGGGGGCTTGTTGCTTCTGGCTGCTAGAGGGTGGAGGCCAAGGGTGCTGCTAAATATCCTGTCATGCATAGGACAGGCCCCCTCCCCTCATTTCAAAGGGCAAACTTTGAAATGATGAGCCATCTTTTATCAGGAATGGTTGCAGGAATTTGTCAGAATGCTTTTTTGTTGTTTTTTTGTCAGAATGCTTTTTCGTTGCATCTACTGAGATGGTTATATGGTATTGTTTTTTGTTTTGACTGTTAATGGGGTGAATTATATTAACTGATTTTTGAATGTTAAACCAGCCTTGCATTCCTAGAATAAACCTAATTCTCAAAGAGAGAATTATCTGGCCCAAAATGTCAGTAGTGCTGAGGCTGAGATAGCCCGATTTAGACAAAGTCTGGACAATATATCCTTTTTCTGGTGTGCTAATAGTGTCTCCCCTAGTCGTAAAAGTTCTGGTACGTCTTTGAAGTTTGCTTAAGGGGCAGGGGAAGCCTGTGATCTCTGTGCTTGGGTAGTTAGCGTAGGGACCAGGGCTCAGGGCATCTGCCTCATACGGCCCATTGTGATGCTGGATTATATATACTTAAAGCTAGAGGGATTCGGGCCATGCCTGTAACTCTGAGTTTTGTCTTCTGCCGCAGTTGGGTTGTGGCTGACCCTGTCTCGGCTGTCCTGGAAGGGTCGGCAGAAGAGCTGCGTGCTTGGAAAAAGACTCTGCTGGAGGCCTGTGTTCAGTGGCTGATCGCGTCCTTTAGCGGCGGCCAGCAAGATGATGGTACCCAGGATCGAGAGAAGCAGATGCTGCTAAGATTAAACGAACTGTTGGTAGGTGTCTCTTATTAGAGCCCCTGGTTAAATTTTTAAGGGAAACAGTGAGACAGACAAACCCAGGTTTGCACATACATTCAAGCCAGGTGGCGTGAATTCGACCTGGTCGGGGATGAGAGGAGCCATGTCTAGGAGGCGAAGGGCTGGTGGAGGGCAAACCTTGAAATGATGAGCCATCTTTTATCAGGAATGGTTGCAGGAATTTGTCAGAATGCTTTTTTGTTGCATCTACTGAGATGGTTATATGGTATTGTTTTTTGTTTTGACTGTTAATGGGGTGAATTATATTAACTGATTTTTGAATGTTAAACCAGCCCTGCATTCCTAGAATAAACCTACTTGGTCATGATATGTTGTCATTTTTATATAGTGTTGGATTTGATTTGCTGACATTTTACCAAGAAATTTCCTATCTGTGTTCATGAGGGGTATTAGCTTATAATTTTACTTTCTTGCAGTGTCCTCGTCTGGCTTTAGGATCAGGTAATACTGGCCTCAGGTTGAGTTAGGAAGAGTTTCACTGGGTACAAAATTCCAGGTTAACAGTTTTTATTTTCTTCAGGCATTTTAAAGATGTTGCTTTACTGTCTTCTGGTGTGCATTGTTTCTGATAAGAAATCTCTCATTCTTATCTGTATTTCTCTTTACATGATGCCTTTTTTCTCCAGCTGCTTTGAGGATTTTTTTCTTTACATTGCTTAAACAACATGGTTGCGATATGCCTGAGCGTCGTTTCTTCAGCTTTTCTGTGCTTTGGGTTCAATGAGCTTCCTGGCTCTGTGAGTTTAGAGCTTTCATAAAATTTGGAAATATTTAGCTGTTTGGGGCCTTTCTTTTCTTTCTTTTTTTTTTTTTTTTTTTGCCGTATGCGGGCCTCTCACTGTTGTGGCCTCTCCCGTTGCGGAGCACAGGCTCCGGACGCGCAGGCCGAGCGGCCATGGCTCATGGGCCCAGCCGCTCTGAGGCATGTGGGATCTTCCCGGACTGGGGCACGAACCCATGTCCCCTGCATCGGCAGGCGGACTCTCAACCACTGCGCCACCAGGAAAGCCCCCTCTTTTGTTTTTAATGCTACATTTTTGCACAGAGATCATTAGCATCCTGAAGCACTTAATGTGTTGTGTTACAGGATTGTGAACTTAAGGCGTGTAGGACCCTGACCCCGTAGAGCTAGGAAAGAGGAGGAGAAGCATTCCTGGGATGTGAGGGAGCCGAGCTGTGGAGCCGGGGGTGCTGGGCTCTGCTCTTCTAGGGATTTGTGTTCTCGGGACAGGTCTCCCTCTTTACCCGACTTGGCTGTTTTCTTTCTCTCTCTCTCTTGCTCTTGCTTCCCCCCCCCCCCTTTTTAACAGACTTAACTTTTTAGAGCAGTTTTAGGTTCACAGCAAAATTGGGCGGAAACTCAGAGTTGGCACGTGCCCCCTTCTCCCGCACGTGCACAGCTTCCTCACCATCAGCATCTCCAGCAGCCCTTTCCTTGCAATTGAGGTGTGGTTTTCATCTCGTGGAATATGAGGTCTTAAGTGTGTAGTTCAGTGCTGACAGATACAAGTACCCCTGTGCTATCCAAGATTTTCATCATTCCAGAAAGCTCTCTTGTGCTTTCTCCTAGTTGGTCCCCTTCCCCCCAGAGCAGCCACTCTTCCGATGTAACATAATGCACCACGTTTGGAGATTTTCCTCCACGTCAGGGACTATGGATCTCCGTCGGCCCTGTTAGGGCGCAGTGGTCTTGCTCTGGGTTTAAGCAGTCACGTGTGGCTGCACCGCTGTGTGTCGCGGATCAGTCAGTGCTATTCACAATGGTGGACAAAGGGGAAAGTTGCACAACTATCTTGGGAATTTTCTTTTGGTCATTTGGTGATCATAGGTATGCTAAGACAGAGCTAATAGTGGAAATAACAAAACAATTTTAAAAAATCAGAGTAAGAAGCAACTACAAGCTTTTGCGAATTGCTTAGATAACTATATTCCATATTTACTGTAGGGCTGTAATTTAAATTCTGTGTCTATTTTAAATTAATTCGGATATTCCACATACATTTCTTGCTTACCTTATTCCTAGAATTCACTTAATGAAGTTGATCCTGGTGACTGGCAGAAATTTGTGAAGACTGGACTCAAGTAAGTTGAATTTATTTTCTTGGTGCTGTTCAGTAAGGCGGCGAGTGTCTTTGCTGGTGCAGGGCCAGCGGTGTAGCTTGTTATTAGCGTAAAGGACGTGGTGGAGCAGATGCTGCTCCCATTTTGGGCAGACGAGACGAGACAGCACTGTTGGGGAGGGAAAATGATTTGCCCGTTGACGTGTGTGTGCTTCTAACAGCGATGAGAGAAGCAGCCTTTAAAAAGTGAAATATTTTTTGGGAATTCCCTGGTGGCCCAGTGGTTAGGGCTCTGCACTCCCACTGCCAAGGACCCGGCTTCGATCCCTGGTCAGGGAACTAACATCCCACAAGCCACGCAGCACGGCCGAAAAAAATAATAATAAATAATTTTTTTTACTGAAATATTTTTTAAAAGCCAGAAATGTGCAGAGAACAATACAGGAGCACCCAGATTTAATAAGTGCTGACAGTTTTCCCTATTTGCCCTAATTGCGTCTTTTCCCTCCCCTGCCCCAAAGTGTCACTCTTCTGAGGTTGAGTTTGTCATGGCCCTGTGTGTTTAACACTTTGGTTGCATGTCAGTATGTCTCTAAACAGTAAACCACAGTGTTTATTGAGTTTGACATTGTATACAGATGTATCACTCTGTTGTCCCTTGTTTGCACTCAGAAGTTTTTGAGTTACCCATGTTGATACGTGGAGATCCGAGTCATTGCTTTTTACTGCTGTGGGGCATTCCGTCTTACGACCGTGCCCCAGTTCATGCAGCCGGTGTCCTACTCGTGGACAGGATCTCCCTCCTTTCCTTCCCTCCTCCCTCCCGACCCTGCAGTGAACGTTGCATGTCTCCTTGTGCCCAGGTGCCAGATTTTCTGGGGGAGGGGTCGCTTGCTGGCTCTTAATGTGGGCACAACTCCAGTTTTACTAGATTTTTTTTTTTTTTTTTTTTTTTGTGGTACACGGGCCTCTCACTGCTGTGGCCTCTCCCGTTGCGGAGCACAGGCTCTGGACGCGCAGGCTCAGCGGCCATGGCTCATGGGCCCGGCTGCTCCGCAGCATGTGGGATCTTCCCGGACCGGGGCACGAACCCGTGTCCCCTGCATCGGCAGGCGTACTCTCAACCACTGTGCCACCAGGGAAGCCCTCACTAGATTTTTTTATTTGTTCTCCAAGCTAACGTAACATGGTGTGGAAGTTCGTTTTGTCCCCGCTTCCTCACCAGCAGTTGATGTGGTCAGACTCTTTCTTCTTGGCAGTCAGGTAGTCATGAAACGGTATTTCATTGCACCTGTAATTTTCATTTCCCTGATTATTCATCAGTTTGAAACAGAGAAAAATACCCAAGAGAGAGAAATAAGTGAAGGTGAGTCAGAGGTTAATGGCAACGGAGGATTACCTTCGTGACATGACGACATTTCTTTGAGTCTCTGGTTCATTTGCGTTTCTAGAATGTTCCCTGTGTGCTAAGTGATTCTTAACAATATTCACATATGACTAAAAACGTTTTTCTCCAGAGCATGATGCTTTCATTTCTTTAGTGGGTTCTAAAGGGATTTAAGATGAGAAGGCTTCTGAACCGTTGGAGGGGCGTTTTGAGTAGCTGAAAGGAAGGAAGGAGGGAAGCTGACCTGGCAGGTAGGCCAGGTCAGAAGTGCTCCCTGTGATGGGCGGGCGACGAGGTGTGGGATGCTGCAGGTGTGCTGCAGCGGCACGGGTAGTCTGGGTGATGGGTGTATGACTGTGCGCTCTAGGGTTCTCGCCTGTGTGGCATGTTGGAAGTTTTCCTTGATAAGATGTCGAGAAAAAAGGTTTTCTATTGTTTATGAAGCTAGTTTTCCCTTTGGTTTTCCCTTAGATTTCGGTACCAGGACCATGCATTTTTAAAGGCCCTTTGTGCTGCCGTCCAGCTCCTGTATCTCCCGGAAAGCGCCGCGCGCTCGCGGCTCACTCAGCTGTCGGTGGTCCACGTGATGCTCACCCAGCACTCCCTGTTCCTGCCCACTTTGCTGACGGCTGGAGAGGAGGAAACCCCAGGCAGTCCCGTCAGAGGTGATTCCTTACCCCACCTCCCACTTCAGACGCGGAGCTTATTTCCGGATTTCATGTGTTCTCAGAGCTAAGGAAGCATTACCCAAACGGTGTCTGAATATTTCATGTCTGTCAAATCCAAGCTCAAGAAATGTTTCCTCTGACTTGGGGTCACACAGCAAACGCAGACCTCTCTTCAGAGCCTATTCTGGCCGGCAGAAGCCAGACTTAAGGTTTTCTGCCGTATCGTGGGTGAGCGTTAAAACCTGGGAGTTAGGGGGAGTTAGGAGCGGGGGTTTCTCACCTGGGAGAAATTGTTTAGTTGCATTAAATGTGTTAATGGGGTGATTGAAACTTTTATCAAGGGTGAAGGGTTCGAAGGTCCCTGTTGGTGGGTCCCTGCTAGGGACTTGTACAGCCCAGGCTTCTTGCCTAGTCGGTTTGGTGAGCGTTTACGTTAGCATGGCGAAGGCTGTGGGAGATGGCAGAGGTCTGAGGGGTCCTGCCCTCCCGAAACCATACCCTGTTTAGAGACAAAATTGACATCCCCAAACTGTTAGGAATCACTGCAGAGCTGGTCTGTAATAAACTGCTGAACTGGAGAGAACCCTTACCCAAGTTCCTGGTACAGGCAGTAGAAAAAGTAGAAAGGCTCCCCGCTTTCAGGCAGGAGTAGAAATATTAGAGATTTTGGTAACATAATCATGGAGAAAAATGCTTAGGTTTAAAAATCTTTGTTGCCTTAAAGTTTGGGAGGGGGCTTGGAGAGGTTGATGGCAGCCTCGTCAAAGTTGTGTTTATTTTTAAAAAGGAAAAAGCAGGGAAGGGACCGGGTACAGTCCTCAGACCAGTGTTGTCTAGAGAAGGATATCTCAAGCATTTGTGTTTGCTGAAGTGCTTCCTTCTCCACGTTTACTCTGCATGTGCCCATCCCCCTGAATTGCTGGGCATCTCGTTGTTCTTTTCTTCCAGAAGCGCTGGTGGACCTAATGTTGGTGGCAGTGAGGCTGTGCCCCTCTGTCTGCGAGAACAGCCACTTCGCGGTGCTCCTCGGGGCCTACGGAGCCTCTCTCAGCGTCCTGGGTGAGGGTGCGGGGACTGGGCGGTGCGATCAGAGCGTATGAGGTCTCGGGGGTCACCAGGAAGCTTTCTAAACTGACCCTCAACTGACTTTAGACCAGAAGATCTTACTTCTCCTGCGGGCCTACGAACAGAACAACCATAGCCTGGTCAACTTCAGGTGAGCGCTGGGCCTGGAGGTGAGAACGGCAGGCCTTGAAGGCCCCACCCAGTAAGCTCCCCCAGGGAAAAGGGGGGCTGGGTGGACCCCTCGGTTCACACACCATTGCCAGCGTGGGCTGCTCTGGCCTCTCACTGTGAGGATGGTCCCCAATGGCCGGGCCTGTCTGGGCTGGGCCACCTCACTGGTTGACAGTGTGTGTCTGTCACAGACCTGCCCTCGGACTCACTCCTGACCTGGGGGTCATTTAGTCGATTCTTCTGAAAACCTTTCTCTTGGTGCCTTCCTTTAGGTGGGAGTGACTTAGGTGGGGATCTGGGAAAAGACTGAGGAGTGCTGGCTGGATGTTAATTCCGCCCTCTTCCTTGTCTGTGTGTGCGTGCGTGCGTGCGTGTGTGTGTGTGCACGTGCGCACGGTGTCTGTCCCTGGATTTGTCTCTTTCCTGTCTGTCTGTCTCTGTGTCTGTCTGTCTCTCCTGGGTTCCCAGGGGCCGCTTGCTCCTTGGCCAGCACAGCTTTGGGCCCTGAGGGGCTGGGATGATGCCTCTCCCTTTGGGCCCTGCCTGAGCTCTGCAAGGGCCGGGGTTAAGCTGTTCATAGACAGCATCTGAGATTCTCTTTGCTGCCCTACTTTCTTTTCTCCTTAATTTGGGACCAGCACCCCAGCATCTGCCCAGTACATAAGAAGAGCTTTGTGTGCTGAGACAGGAAGTGAGCTTACTGGGCCAAGAAAAATAGTTCAGGAGAACTCTGCAGGGAAGGGAAAAATATATTTCCCTTGTAGAATTCTTTTTTTTTTAAAGATTAAAGATGTATTAGCCTAGAAGTCCCCCCTCCCCCGAAAAAAAAAAAACAGTAAAGAGAACCATTTTCTGCCTCTTAAAAGAGCCCAGGTCATGAATAAACATTGTCTCTCCCTTCCCCTCGTGGCCTCACCCACTTACTGCCTTGGAGGTGGTGCTGCGTCAGTGGTATTCTTTCTGGAATAAACAGCCCCTGTGCACATGAGGGAGAGGAGAGAAAACAGAAGCAGTCTCCCTCAGAGAGAAGAGTGAGCCGTCCTACCCAACCCCCGCGGCCTCAGAACCCCGTCTCGGGTTAATGGACGGGTTCAGTCGCTTTCCAGGAGGAAGGCAAGGTGACCTCTCTGGGCGGCTGCCATGGGGACTGGTGGCGCGAAAGGTAGAGCTGGGGACCTGGTCTGCTCACGGCCCCGTGGCAACAAGGAAAGGTTTGTAACAGTAGAGCATCGTTGAGCTGCCAGGGTTCTGCCACTGTGTCCAGCACAGACTCTGGAGCCAGGCTCCCCAAATGTGAATTCCTGCTCTGCAACTCACCAGCTGGGCAGGGGACCAGCTGAGCAACGTTCCAGATCCTCTCTGTGTCTCTCTTCCCACATTTGCAAAATAGGGATGACCATAGTACCTACCTTATGGGATAGCCGTGCAGATTACGTGAAATGAATACACCTGAAAGGCTTAGAATAGTGCCTGGCACATCGTAAACTCTCCGTAAGTGTTGGCCTCCATCATCCCCGACACTGTCACACCGCCCTCATCACTGTCAACCTCTCCATCACTCCCACCTTCCCCCGAAGTTATCATGGGGATTAAATGATACAACACAGGACAGGTACTCAGTGCCTGGCGTGCTAGCTGCTTGACAAAGCTACCTGCAGTGCCATCATCCCCACCATCGCCCCTGTTCCCGATGGGGCCCTGTGACCAGTCTGCTCTCCCATCCGGCTCTAGGCTGCTAGCGTGGGGCCCAGCGGCCGTGGAGCATCAGAAGACGTGCCAGAGCCTGGGCAAGTCACTGTGGCGGCAGCCGAGCGTCGGGGACATCCTCCGCCTGCTGGATCCGGACCGCGTGATGAAGACTGTCCTCCACTTCCCCCAGAGCCGGAGGCTGCTGCCCGCCGAGGTGCGGGGCGCCCAGGGGGAAGCCGTCAGGTTTTAGCCGCTATAAAATACAAGCACTGCTTTTCTTGTGATTTGTTAACTTTTTATAAGTAAAATTCCAACCATATGCAAAGGTACAGAGACAGGACCCACATACCCACCACCCAGCTTCAAAACTTCTCAGCACTGGCCATACTTGTTTCTCTTATAACTTCTTTCCACAAAAGCAAATATCAAAGGTATAATTTCATGTACAAGCACTGTTGTTTTTGAATAGAACCATTTTTTAATGGGCTTGAATATTCAAAATAATTTGAACTCTGGGTAATAGTGGGCAAACATTCACATGGTGTTACACTTACGCAGTCGAACCACACGTTTCTGTTTGTCTCGGGCTATTTCAGGACACAGAGGAGCCGATATTTAAAGACGGGAGCACGATGGATCTCAGTGACCTTTATGACCCCTGTTTCCTCCTTCATCTCTTCAGTGAATTGACCAGGCCAGGTAATTGCAGCCTTCCGGGTGGGTTGAGGGGGCATGATTATTACCATAATTACCAAATTAGGACCTTAATCTTGAAAATAATTCTTGAAGGATCTTCAGCTGCCTTCTCACCTTTCCATTCCAGTGATTTTCAGCAAAGTAACAGTTAATGTTTTGAATACACAGTGATTTTTTTTTAATTATAATTTTAAAATCTGGGAGTGTCCTTTTGTCTTTGACGTTTTCCTAATTTTAATGACAAGAGCCTTTTCTGAATTTTCACTGAATAGTGGTCACGTACCAGCAGAAATGAGAGACTTTGTCTTTGACGATGAGTGAGAGCCTGCTAAGGTTGGCTTTTCCTTGGTTGAAGTATATTTTTGAAATTGCATATTGTGTCTACTACCCTGAGGGTGGGAATCTTTGTGGGTGAATGCTTCGGAGAGACTGAAAGAACAGAAACGTGTATCAGTACACGCTGGTAAAGACCAGCGTCTGATTCCCAGGCTGGTCAGGTCTGTTGGTTTGGGGCATTTTGTCGGTGATTGGTGTGTAGTGCTATCTCACTGTGCTTTGAATTTGCTTTTTTTTTTTTTTTTTTTTTTTTTTTTGCGGTACGCGGGCCTCTCACTGTTGTGGCCTCTCCCGTTGCGGAGCACAAGCTCCGGACGCGCAGGCTCAGCGGCCATGGCTCACGGGCCCAGCCGCTCTGCGGCACGTGGGATCTTCCCGGACCGGGGCACGAACCCATGTCCCCTGCATCGGCAGGCGGACTCTCAACCACTGCGCCACCAGGGAAGCCCGGAATTTGCATTTTCTTAATGGCTAATGATGATGAACATCTTGTGGCTTACTTACCATCTGTAATCCTCTTTGGTAAAACATCAGTTCACGTCTTTTGCCCATTTATTCTAATGGGTTTTGTTTGTTTGTTTGTTTTTACTGTTGAGTTTTGAGGGTTCTTCATATATTGTACCTATTAGTCCTTTGTTTGATACATGATTTGCAAATATTTTCTCCCACTGTGTAGCTTATCTTTTCACCTTCTTAACAGAGTTAAGAGAGCAGCAGTTTTCAATTTTGATGAAGTCCAGTTTATCAGTTTTTCCTTTTATGGGTCATGCTATGGTGTCAAGTCTTAAGAACTCTTTGCCCATCGCTCCATCCTATAGAATTTCTCCCATGTTTATTTCTGAAAGTTGTATAGTTGTAGGTTTTACATTTAAGTCTGTGGCCTGTTTTGAGTTAATTTTTGTATAAGGTGTGAAGTTTAGGTCCAGCTTCATTTTTTTGCCTGTGGGTGTTCCCATCCCATCCCCACTTGTCGGTCCTCCATCTCTCCTCCTCGCCCTTCCTCCTGGTTACTGCTGGGCTGGGGAGTCCCGGCGCCCCTGCACTGACACTTCCTGGCTGGGAGGGCGGGAGTGGCCATTACTGCTCCTCACGTGGCCTCCACTGGCACCAAGCGGGAGCCTCGTCCTTCCTCTGTATTAGGGTCCCTCTGATGCCCAGTGGGGACCAGCCAGCGTGATGCCTGAGGGGCTCCCTCACTCCTCCTCCCTCCTGGTTGTAATGGCCGTGTAGATGAGGTGCACCCGGAAACCATGCCTCACTGATTGCCCTGTGTTCTCCCCTTTTAAACTTGATGGTCTTTTTATACTCAAATGCTCTTCCTTATGGATTTGCTGATCCTCCACCACTGCCCTTAGCTCCTAACAGAAAGATGAGAGGGCTGTGTTCTCAGAGACTAGCCTCTCCATGACCACTGGGTTCTGTGGCTGAGCTAGAGTTTCTTTGCAAGAGAGCAGGGGCATTTCATTTCATGCAAATGTCAGATGATGATGATGGCCAGCAGATATCTTAACTGCCCCGGTGGCTGTTAGCAGCGGCTAAGTGAGGCACATCTACTACGCTCTTTGATTCCCCCCAGGTCTTGGCAGTGCTGGCTAAGTCTGTTTCTCATCAAACATGAAAATAGATTTTCCACAGTCTAAAAATATGATGCAGCTTTAGTGAATTACAACAAATCATTTAGTCTGTTGCTCTTTCAGGAGAGCTTTTAGGAGATAGAAGGCAAAGGCTTGGAAAACAGTAGAGAGATATTAAAATCAGGACAGTGTTTTTCCCAGAATCTTGAATAGTTGGGGTAAGGGGGAAGGACAGGATCTGGAAGGCCTTTTGTGAAGAGAGAACTAGTAAATGCTCTTTCAAGTTAGGGAAATCTCCAAATACAGCCACGTTTACATTTTATTGGTATAATATAGGTAGAAAAATTTGCAGAGCATGTCTACCCAGAAAGGATTTGCAGTAGCTTAAAATACTGCTTACACCAAAATCATTCATGTTGAAGTAGAAAATTTTAAAAAGCATATAAGTGGATAGGGAAATAGATATGCAAAACAAATAAGCAAACCAAGAAAAACTAGGTTCATTAAATTTTGCTCTGGGCTACTTATAATCCAGAACAAAAAAA
This sequence comes from Mesoplodon mirus, assembly GCF_964341445.2. Taxonomy (NCBI): domain Eukaryota; kingdom Metazoa; phylum Chordata; class Mammalia; order Artiodactyla; family Ziphiidae; genus Mesoplodon; species Mesoplodon mirus. The sequence continues at coordinate 134,676,588 of NC_138982.1, read as the reverse complement.
AATGGAAGCATAATATTTTAAACAAATTTCATCATCTGATAAAAGGAAGTATACCAGTTCAACAGGAGAGGAAAATTCCTAGCAGTAAAATGATAAGTTGAACAGAACAGAAATCTGTGAACTGTACAATGGCCAAAGGTTTACTGTGGTTGAATTGTCACGAATCTTTTTTTTCTTTTTATTATTTTTTAAAAAGTTACTATTCCATTTACTGTTGCCCTGGTGGCTAACTAAACATGAATAATATTTTAAGTAAATTTTTATTGAAGTGTGATATATAGACACCAATGCAAATCATATATGTATGGCTCAAGTTTGGGTGAAACCACTGGCCAAATAGGAACAGAACATAATCGGCGGCTCCTCCTCAGGCCCCTTCCTGGCCAGTACCCCTTCCTCCCCAGAAGGGACCAGTGTCCTGTATTTGAACTTTATGTAAATGGCATTAAACACTTTATATTCTTTTGTATCAGCTTCATTTATCTGCATTATATTGGTGAGATTCATCCATGCTGTGTGTAGCAGAAGTTCTCCACAGCATGTCTTTACTTCCTGCAGTGGCACCTGGGTCCAAGTGTTGCTCAACATTCTGCAGTCCTAAATTGGGTGTGTGATTAGTTTGTGTGTGTGGTGGCCAGGCTTCAGAGAAACTCGTCTCACTGCTCCAGGTCAACCCTTTGCTGAAAACGGAACCTGTTTTCTTAACCTTACTGCTTCTTTTCTTTGAGTCCTTGGCCGAAAAGCAGGGCCAGCCAAGGCTGTTAGCAATGGCAGTGACAAATGCTTTTTCCACAGCAAATTCTTGTCCTCAGGAGAACCGGGCTGAACTCTTTGGCTCCTAATTCACAGAACAGGGGGGCCCACGTGCGGTTCTCACCAGACCACTGGACATAGGCTCCATGGACCCCTCCCTGTGACGAGGCTTCCTGGCCGGGCTGCCTCTAGGAGATGGTGTGAGAGGAGGCGTGACGAACGGCTCTTTCTGCTCCCACAGCGCAGCTGCACTGCCACCAAAGCCCGTAAAGTGTGGGGTGCTTTTTCTTTTAATCCTTGGTAATTGTCCTGGTTAAGCCATTTTGGTTTGAAAATCTGTTATCACAAGGCCGAATTTCTATTTATGAGGTTCTTAAAGAGAATGGTATTTATAACTATTTTTTGATAGCCTATTATGTTTTCAGCACTCGAGGGCAGCTCTTTTCCATACATGTTACAAAGCCAAGACTTCCGGAGAATAACAGAGATGACTACAGAACATGAAATTGACTTTTCCTCATGGACACGTGGAAAACCCTTTTCTCTTACAGCGTGTCAGTGATTACTAAAAATATCCCTGCTAAGTACTAGCTATTTTTAGTGAGTGTAATATTAAATGTTGAGAGTGTTCTCTTTTCCAGATTTATTCCATTTATGTGTGTGTGTTATGTAGGTAGGTGGGTGTATCTTAAACATATCTCATCTTTTCCAAAACAATATAATTTTATCCCTCAGTTTGATGCTTTGTAAAGCATTTGGCATTTTTCCCCCCTCCCATCAAAAGTAGTCACTTGTTAGAAATGAGAAAATTTAGTCCATAAGCTGTTAGAGCCCAAGAATCTTCTAATTATTCTTTTTCCATCCTTTTACTTTTTCTTTCCTTCCAGTTTTATTGAGATATAATTGGCATACAGCACTGTATAAGTTTAAGGTGTACAACATAGTGATTTGACTTAACATAAGTCATGCAGTGATTACAACAGTAAGTTTAGTGAACATCCGTCATCTCATATACATGTAGAATTAAAGAAATATAAAAAATTTTTTTCCTTGTGATGAGAACTCAGCATTTACTCTCTTAACAACTTCCATATATAACATGCGGCAGTGTTAATTATATTTACCATGTTGTACATTGCATCCCTCGTACTTATTTATCTTATAGCTGGAAGTTTGTGCCTTTTGACCGCCTTCATCCATTTTCCCTCCTCCTACCTCCTGCCTCTGGTGACCACAAATCTGACCTCTTTTCCTGTGGGTTTGTTTGTTTGTTGTTTTCAAGTATAGTTGACCTACAACACTGTTAGTTCCTGGTGCATAACATAGTGATTACCTATTTCTCTACATTTCAAAATAATCACCACTCCATCCTTTTACTTAAAATCTGCATCTTGAGGTTAAAAGTGGTTTCTTGTAGACAGCGTATACTTGGGTTTTGTTTTTATATCCAATCTGACTATCTCTGCCTTTTAATTGGAATGTATACACCATTTACATTTAATGTGATTATCGATCTGATTCCACTTTATTTTCTTTTTTGGCTTTTAGCTATAATTTGTGTGTATGCTTGTCAGCATATGTACGTGTGTGTGTGTGTATACGTGTTTTTGTGTGCATGTGTGTGTTGGTTGCTTTAGGGTTTATGGGATATGTCTTCAATTTATTGTGGTTTACTTTCAAGTGAGATTATACCACTTCATGGACAGTAGAAGCACCTTACAATAGTATATATATCTCTCCCCTCCTGGCTTTGCGCTATAATTATCATACATTTTCCATCTATTGATAAATGTTAAAAAGCCTACAATATGTGGTTGGTTTTTTTTTGTTGTTTTTTTTTTTACCACTGTTGTGGCCTCTCCCGCTGCAGAGCACAGGCTCCGGACGCGCAGGCTCAGCGGCCATGGCTCACGGGCCCAGCCGCTCCGTGGCATGTGGGATCTTCCCAAACCAGGGCACGAACCCGTGTCCCCTGCATCGGCAGGCGGACTCTCAACCACTGCGCCACCAGGGAAGCCCTATGTGGTTGTTTTTGCTTCAGACTGTCAATTACCTTTTCAAGGGATTTAAATATTTTGTTTACCCCATAGTTATCATTCCTTTTTCTCTTCATTCCTTTGTGTAGATCCAGATTTCCATCTTCTATCATTTTCCTTCTCCTCAGAATACTTTTAAGAATTCTTATAGTTCAAGGCTGTTGGTGATCAATTCTTTCAGCTTTTAGTCTTAACTTTTGAAAGATTTTCATGGGGTAGGAAATTCTCAGTTGACAGGTTTTTTTCTTATTGTCCTTTAAAGATGTTGCCACCTTGATTCTGGATTGCATTGTTTCTAACAAGAAGCAGTGTTCTTATCTTTGTTCCACTCTATGTTTTGTGACCACTTTTAAGATTTTTTAAATCACCAGTTTCAAGCAATTCGATTATGATAAGCTTGGGTGTAATTTTCTTTATGTTTTTTGGTGTTTGGGGTGTTCATTGAGCTTCCTGGGCCTGTAGGTTTGTGGTTTTGTCAAATTTGGAAAAGTTTTGGCCATTATTTCTTCATTTTTAGGGACTCCAGTTATACATGTATTAGCCTGCTTGAAATTGTCCCACAGCTCAGTGATGCTCATGTTTTTAAAATTCTTCTTTCTCTCTGTGTTTCAGTTCAGTTAGATTCTGTTGCTGTCTTCAGGTTCACTGTTCTTGTTTTATTCAGTGTCTAATCTGCTGATCAGCCCATCTAGTGCATTTTTCTTTTTTGTTTGTTTGGTCTTTTGTTTGTTTTATTGAAGTATAGTTGATTTACAATGTATTTATGTCAAACCTAATCTCCCAGTTCATCTCACCCTCCCCAGGTGACCTATCCCTGTTCTGAGGTTTTTCTTGACAATGTTTATATTGTAAAAAGGCCTGGGTTTTTGTTAAAGAGGATTTGAAGTGTCCCGAATTGCAGGTGTGATCAAGTGGGTCCCCTCACGTATCCGACCTTCTCTCCCGTCACATCCTCTCCTGGAGTGATGTGAGTTTTTCAGGGCCTCACAGGTGATGAGAGAATATCAGCCAGCAAGCTCTGGGCTGTAGCTTTTGTTCAGGCTTGGTGAGCCACTCTTCTGTGAGATTTCTGTCATTTGTTTGAAGAAAGAACTAGGGTTGCAGAGTGGATATAAGTTAATCCTTCGTAAAATCGATAGTTCAGCTCAGACCAGTTCGCATTGGCTGTATCTCCCAGCATCGCCGCCTTACATATTTTCCTTGGCCGTGTTTGTGGGTGGGAACTCAGAGGCCGAGGGCTGAACAGGGTAGACCCGAGAGCCGGCTTTCTCTGCTGACCCTCTGGTTGTGTCCCCCAGGCCTCCGCATGCTGGGATCTCAGTGGTGGGTCCGAATGTCACCTCTGATCTCTGGGTATTTGTGAGAAGTAATGAAAGATTCCTGGGATTCTTGGGATTTACAAGCATCTTAGAAACTGAAGGCATGTGATTATTGCCATGGAAGAGGAGATAGTCTTTTACCCGGCTTTAGCAGAAGTTAAGGAGAGCAGGAGGAAGACTTGCATTTCTTGTACCGAGCACGCACACGTAGCTGATGGTGGTAAGACGCAAGAGCGAATGGAATTCTCTGTGTTGCACGAGCGTCACGGAATCATAGCGTGTGTGTGTGTGTGTGTGTGTGTGTGTGTGTGTGTGTGTGTGTGTGTGTGTGTGTGTAGTTAATGCTGTATTTTATTTCCCTCAGAATTTGTGGTGGATTGTCGGAAATTTGTGGATTCAAATGCTCTGGGCCTAACTGTCACAGCCCTCAGCAGCTACGACCCCCCGATGCGAGCCGCGGCCTACTCCGTGCTGGCAGCCTACTACTCACAGCTGGAGGGGGCACGCTTCCGGGAGCAGCCCCAGGTGAGCGGGGCTGCGGGGACGGCTGTCCGCCCGGCCTGGTGGAAGGATTTCCTAAGGAGATCGGAGGCATTGCCGGGAGACTGATAGAGGACAAAGTCTGTCCCCTGCTGGGGGAGGGGGGGTGATACCTGAGGCTGTCTCGGGTCCTCAGCCCCGGGAGATGGAGACAGGTCTCCCCTTACAAGTGGTCTTCTTGTGTCGCGGTGGGCAGAGCAGTTCTAATTTCTGTTGAACTCAGGGGTGACGGCAGCTGTCACCCAGGACACACAGAGCCTCAGAAGCCGCGCCCTGAGGTGGTGGGGACAGGCGTCACCTTGGGTGGTCCCTGGGGCACGAGGAGCAGACCACTCTGCAAAGCTGTGGTTTAGGCTGTACGAGATAAGGCTGATCACAGCCGTTCTGCAAATTCTCTTTTTCTGTTTTCCCCCTTTTTCCTGGTTTGAAGGTACTGTACCTGTTGGACGTAGTCCGGAACGGGATCCGAACTAAGAACATGAGACTCACCTTCACCTTGACTCTCTTCATCGCCAAAGCAGCCTTGCAAATTTTGAAACCAGGTACCACTGACAGAATCAGGTTGGGGTGAGGTGGAAGTTTTGAGGCTGAGCAAGGCCACTTGGAGGCGTTCATCCCGCAGGCATCACCAGTCCACCACACATGTGAGGGAGACGGATCAGGGTCACACGTGCCAGGCGCAGAAGAGTGTGTGTGATGGGGGAAGATCGTGTGCTCCTGTTTGCCTGTGGGGGTATAAAGCTGTGGTGAAAGCAAATCACAGCTCCCACCACAGGGACTGCTCGAGGGCGTCACGGATCCATACGTGAGCGCTTAGAGGGACCTGACACGGAGGCCCGTCCGTGCTGGCAGCTGTCTCTCTGAGCTCGGGGGTCAGCGTCAGTGTAGCTCACCAGCTAGAGGACAAGCGGCCTGTGGGTCCCAGCGCAGGTGTCACCCAGGGCATGGAACACAAAACACTCTGCTTTGTTCCTCACAGCAGGGCACTGCCGAGGTAGTGTGAGCACAAGTCAGTCTCATGGGACCTTTTTTTTTTTTTGGTAATTAGTGAAAAGTCATAGAATGTTGATAACGTTAGGGACCACAGGGTTGTTTTTAGATGAGGAGACAGCCTCCCAGCTGGGGCCCCCAAGGTTCAATAGCTTGTTCAAGCCCCACAATCAATCTGTAGTCAAGTTGCTGTTAGAATTCAGATTTGATTTTCATCTCCCCTGTATCTTTATTTTTGGCTGCGTCGGGTCTTCGTTGCTGCACGTGGGCTTTCTCTAGTTGTGGCGAGCGGGGGCTACTCTTCGTTGTGGTGCGCAGGCTTCTCATTGTAGTGGCTTCTCTTGTTGCAGAGCACGGGCTCTAGGCACACGGGCTTCAGTAGTTGTGGCTCGCGGGCTCCAAAGCGCAGGCTCAGTAGTTGTGGCGCACGGGCTTAGTTGCTCCGTGGCACGTGGAATCTTCCCAGACCAGGGCTTGAACCTGTGTCCCCTGCATTGGCAGGCGGATTCTTAACCACTGCGCCACCAGGGAAGTCCCCGCGTATCGTTTTTATTACATGGTTTTTTCTTTACCTTAGAAATTACAGGAGGAAAGAAGGTAATTAGCCATTTAGACTCCAAAGGAACAAACTCTTCTGTGAAAATACCCCAGCAGAGGTCAAGGTGGATGGTCTTGGCCTCCCATCCAGTCTGTGCCCTCTAGGCAAGCTGTCCCACATCAGACCTCATGTCGGTGTTGGAGCACAGGGCAGCATCAGTGGTCCAGGGTTGGGACCAGGGGAGGAGGTGTCGGCCCCATTGCACTCAAGAGCCAAGTGACTCAGGGTGCGTGTGAGCCCCCTTTGCTGTGGCGGTTGCCTCAGCGGGAGGCCGATGGGCTGGGTGTTAGCCCTGTGCTGTCTGAAGTGTGGCCAGGCCGCACTCTCCCCACCAGCTGATTAGAGCTTAGGCAGTGGGCTGATGCCCGGGGAGGGGTGACATCTCCGAAGGACTGGACATCCTCACGTAGTTCCTGGGCTGCAAGAGAAGCCCGTGTGCTGTGTAGAACTAAGGTGTCTTAACTGCGTTTTAATTCTTGAGAACTAATAACCTGGATCAGGATTGGAAAGCCCCGAGGGGGCAGGGGTTTATGTCTGACCCCCCACCCCGCCAGGGCCCTACTACACTACTCCAGCCGGCCACGGGCTGTCCTGTTGGCGCTCTGGTGAGTGACTGTCTGCTTGTGTTCACAGAGGAGCACATGTATTTGAAGGTCAACAAGTTCCTGCTGTCCCATGAGTACCTGAACATGAACAAAGTTCCAGGCTTCTACCAGTTCTTCTACAGCTCCGACTTCGAGGTAACGCTCTGAGGTCTCGGGGTCCTGGAAAGGCTCCTAAATGGGATGCTCAGCCACGGCGCTGACGTTTCCCCGAGGAGACTGTCAGCTACAGAGCATGGGCTGGGGTGGAGCCGGGGGCCAGGCAGGCCTGTGTGTGGAAACGCTTCCCATTCCACACCTTGATTCTTGGGTGGCTTCTCAGACCTCACAGACTACTCCAGAGGCCTCGAGTCATGGCATCCTCGTTGTATTTTCTTGGTGAAGCACTGGCTTGAATACTAATGTGCTTTTACAGAACACCCCCTGTGAGTGAGCACAGTTCACTGGGTAAACTTGACCTGGTCCCTTATTCCTGACCTGGAGAAATGGAAGCAGAGCGGAGATGGAGGATTTTTAATAACATACCCAGAAACGGAGGGTGGGGGCAGCCGTGCTGCAGCCTTTGCCCCCAGTTGAAAGTACTGGTGTTGGAAGGGTTTTCAGGGGAAAAGGCCTTCACTTCTTTAGCGATAGTTTCTTGGTTGCTTGGGTTACAGCAGAAGACGGAGCGGGAGTGGATGTTCGGGCTCCTGCGCCAGGGGATGCGGGACAAGTACTGCTACGAGCTCTGCGCCAGGCGGGGCATCCTCCACATCATCCTGTCCTTCTTCAGCAGCCCGCTCTGCGACGACGTGGCCCAGGTAGGCGGCCAGCGCTCCTGGGGGCCCGAGGCCTGGGCCCTTGCGCGGGGTTCCACCTGCCAGTCAAGTCCCCGTGGAGTCTCACCCAGCCTGGCCTCCCGATTCTACATTAGCTTCCGGTGCCCTGGCCTGGGGGCGGGGCCTGTGGAGAGGGAGGGAGGTAATGAGTACCCAGGTGGCTCTGGAGCGGCTGAGAGCTCTAGAAACTCGTCACCCCATAAATGACTGAGGTGCTTGGAGACACGCCCAAGCCACCAGGATGTCTCACAATGCACAGAAGCTGCAGGTTATCAAAACTCGGCTGGGAAAATGAGTCACGAGTCGGAACTGCCTGCCTCACGGCTGACGAGGGAGTCTGCACATTAGCTCGGCCCCTGGAGCCAGAGCTCATGTCGCGTGAGACGTAACTGGGAGAATTCATCCGTATTTTGATTAATTTCTAGCCCAGTCAGCTTCTGCTTCTGGTATCATGTAAAATGTGGGTAAATAGGAGTGAGTTTGAATAAGCCGAATTCGAGTGTGGTAGATTTCTGTTTTTTACAGCATGTGAGAACCCTAAAGCCCCCAGTTAACAGTTCCAGCGGGAGTCCCATCTTTCAGTCCTCTCCAGGTGGTAAAATCAAGGCAGTGAATGAGCCGCCAGCGGTTCTGGCTGGGCTCGAAATGGGGCCGCCCTCCTCCCCACTCAGGCTGCCCCAGATGCGGGCCGTGTGGCTTCCGTGCCGTGCCTCTGCTTGTGATGGATTAGCGGGTGGGCGTCCCCCGGCTCGAGCTCGCTGTGGCCATCTGTGTCCTCTGGCTGTCATTGTGGGGAAGGGTGGTCCCCCATGGCTACCACCCTTACAGACTTAGCAGATGTCACGTGCAGCCACCGCCTGTAATTGGAACCTACCATTCTATTTTTTAAAGTGTTCCTTGGATCAAGTAAGTCAGGTTTTCCCACTGAAGAGTAACTTTTTGTTTTGGGTTTGCAGAATTGGATTTTGGAAATTCTACAGAATGCTGCCCGGGATGCCAAATCTGCCTATGAGATCCTGCGGGATTACAGCCTCTTAACGTGGATCCTACACATCCTGGAGAGCAAGTAAGCACCGTCTGTGTTTGTGTGTGTGTCTGTATGTGTGTGTCTGTGTCTCTGTGTGTGTCTGTGTCTGTGTCTCTGTCTGTGTCTGTGTGTGTGTGAGAGCAGGAGAATGTGTATGCTGTGCATCAAGCAGAAGGAGGTGACGCGGAGACCGGGGTGCCTCCTGCCGTGTCTCGTGTCCGCTGGAAGTGTCCCGGAGAATCTGTGTTCCCGAAACAGCATCCTCTATACCACCTTTCCGTCTCCTGTGCCAGGTCCAGGCTCCTCCCCTGGAGTGGGGTCCCCCATCCGAGGTGTCAAGGTCTCTGCCCTTCCTGAGGCAGAAACAGGGAGTTCCTGTTTCAGGCACGCTCGTGCGGTGATGTGGGTTCGCACTCCACTCCCGCCCGGGGTCAAGGTGCTCGGCGAAGAGCCGGTGCCGGAGCAGCGTCGAGGGCTGGAGCGGGTGTTTGTCTTGTTACTGGGGCTGCCGTCACCGGGCGGCTTAAACGACACAGTTTCATTTTCTCGCCTTCTGGAGGCTGGAAGTCCGAGATCAGGGAGTCAGCATGGTTGGGTCTGGTGACAGCTCGTTTCCTGGCAGACACGCTGCTGACTGTGTCCTCACATGACCAGGGAGAGAGAATGAGAGAGCTCTGGTCTCCTTCTCTTCTTATAGGACATTAATCCCATCGTGGGGGCTCCATCCTCATGACTTCTAAGCCTAATGGCTTCCCAAAGGCCCCACCTCCAAATATAGTCCCATTGGGGTTAGGGCTTCAGCCTCTGAATGGGGCGGGGGACACAGTTCAGTCCATAGTGTGATCTGTTTTGATTCCTAACACTCTCCTAAGTTTGAGGCTGTGTGAAAAGATGAAGACCTTGTCTCAGCAGACAGCCCTTGGTGGCAGGGATCTTTCTTTCAGACAGCCACCTATGATGATAAGCCTGGGGACATCCAGGCTCTTTCATGCATTTTTTTTTCCTTTTGTGCATTTTTTAAAAAGAATTAAAAGATTTTTCTCTGAAAGAAAGTGATGTCTTATATCTAAAGGCATCATTGACCGATTATCTGTTCCTGGCTGTTACCTTTACGCTTTGGGGTTGAGTTGTTCTCGTGGGCGGGAAGGCTCTTCTTAGGGTGCCGCAGCGGCTCCAGAATGTCCCTTAGTGGGGACTGAGGTGGTTGGCTGTCTAGAAAGGAGGGTTGGGGCCTCGCCCTGGGGTGGAGCTGCATTTCTGGAGCAGACGTCCTGTGTTCACTCAGACGCTGCGTCCCCCTCTTTGGGGGCTGCAGTGGGAGGTGCGAGGATAGACGGCTGGGGGACGGGAGAAGTCTGCCACTCGGGAAGGTCACCGCCGTCGCGGTCTCCTGCATGGTTGCCGCCCACGCCCTCCGGGAGACGTCACTGGGAGGAGAGGATGGGACAGGCAGTGGACTCTCCCACTTGTGGTTTCAGGTTCCTGGAGCCTCAGCTGCTCGGCAGCCTCATCTCCCTGCTGCACACGCTGTGGGTGACCACGCTGGGGGACAGAGGCGTGCAGCCAGGGGAGCGGCCTCCTCGCAAGCCCGGGTCCCAGGAGCCCCCGAAGCTGCTCGCCCTGCATTTGGTCGACGAGTTCCTCCACGTCCTCCTTGTGCTCACAAAGCACCTGAGGTAAGCCCCTCCCCACTGGCCACGACCCCTTGGAGGTCACCTGTCGGCCTCCCCTTAGTCACGGCTCCACAGGGTGGGCTCTGGGGCGGGGGGGCTGCCGTCCCTGCGGTGACGCCGGGAAACCTCCTTCAGCTGCTTGTCTTCCTGCGTCAACTTCAGGAGGTTCCTTTCAAGACCGTGAGAACCGAGCACACGCGAAAAACCTAAAGCCTGTCGTGCCAGGTCATTTTTAGCAGGCAAACCGTCTATTGGACTTTTGGATCCAAGCACTCAAAATGTTTTATAGAAAGGACATATTTTCCATGATCTAAGCCTAGGAAAGTTAAGCTGTTCCCAAACTCGCCTCCGCCTTCATTAGCCTACGGGCTCCCTTATCCATGAATTTCCTTGAAAATGTCAGTATTTTCCCCTTGGAATTACACTCTTGGTTTCCTCAGGAGAGCTCAGTTCTTCTCAGATTCTACTGTGTTAGAGAAAGTACACCGTGTGCCCTCAGATTTCTGGTTTGGGAACAGGGGTATGCTGATTGAAACCAGAGGATCGATAGCAAATGGATTGTCATCTCAGAATGAAACTTTCTTGATAAAGGACAGGGCATTTGGTTTTCTGTTTTCTGAATTCAGTTGTTGGATTCATGCCAGAGCGCCCGTTTCTTATTTTGGGGTTGTCTCTGAGAACCGATTCTTATTCAGAATACTGATCATAAATGTTAAAATTGTGGAAGGCAGATGGTTTTGAATTTTAAATTCCTTAGAACTCGGAGGGATGTGCGTCTTCGCAGCGCCCACCAGTCAGGTTTGGCCGTGGGTTGTGCCGTCCCCGGGCTTTGCCGAGCCTTTTCCCTCGAGGCTGAGAGCTCCTGAGTCGGAGAGGAACTGGCGGTCCTGGAACTGTTTAGCGTGGCAGCTGGCGCCCTCACCGCAGGCTCTGCCCAGCTCTCCCGGTTTCCAGAGCGCTTTCGGTGCCCCCAGGGTGGAGCTCAGACTCCGGGCCCCGTTCTGCCTCCCCTGGAGGGGCTCCCCGTTTCCTGTGCTGTGCGCTGGGCTCCACGCTCTTGTCTGTTGTAAAGGGTCGCCCGGGCTGTGAGTGGACGGTGTGCTGAGCCGCAGGACGAGGTCCTGGGCTGCCGGACGAGGAGGTGGCCCAGGCTCAGTCCGTGGCGTTGGCTCCCGCAGGCCTGCCTTGGCCCCCGCCCAGCTCACCAGCTTCTTCGGGGCACTGGACTCCGTGCTGAGGTACCGGGCCACCGTGCTGCAGGCCTTCAGGGACATGAACCGCTTCACCGTGAACGAGACTGTGCTGTCCACCAGGGATGCCCTCGTCCTCCTGCACCAGTGGAGCCTCGTCGAGAGAGACGTCAGGCTCCAGGAGGACCTGAGAGCCGCCGCGGAGAGATGCCAAGTCAAGGAGCTGCTGAGTGAGTGTCGGACCCGCTCCCCAGGCCGTGCTCGCTGCCCCGCGGAGCAGCCGGCGTCTTACCATCCCTGAGCGGCATGTCTGCAGCTTAGAGACAGAGCCTGTCCGACTTTGTAGCCCGAGAGGGGGCTGGGGGCCGGCTTTGAGTCCCAGCTCTGCCGCTAACCAGCGCTCGGCTGCTACGATAACAGTAAGGACGGGTCACAGGGAAGCACTGAGCACTCGCTGTGCTCCAAGCGTGGGGACGCGTCCCGGGAGGGCACAGCCCGTGGGCCGCCCTACCATCTGCATGTGTGTGTGTTTGGGGGTGGGCGGAACACTAGTCTCACCGCCTTTTCTCTTTCCTCTGTGTGTGTGTGCGCGCGTGCGTGCGTGTGCGTGTGTGTGCACGTGTATGTGTGTGCGCGTGTGCGTGCGTGTGCACGTGTATGTGTGTGTGCGCGTGTATGTGTGTGTGCACGTGCGTGTGTGCGCGCGCACGTGTGCGTGTGTGTGTGTGCGCGCGTGTATGTGTGCGTGCACGTGTGTTGTGCATGTGTGTGTGCACGCACACGTGTGTGTGTGAGACAGAAATGCTCAAGGATAAGAACAAGCCAGTTGGGCCAGCCCGAGCCAAAGGCCCCCGGGGCCGGAAGCGGAGGCCTGGGGAGGCCGAGGAGGCGGTGGACCCTGAGCTGCCGGCATCCACCTTGGAGGCGTGCAGGGGCCTCCTGAGGTCCATCCTGACCCACTGGGGGCCCGCGTTTCCTGACCCCGAACCTGAGAGCGAAGGCCCAGGCCCCGTGGGTGCCGTCACTGTCCTGGTGGCCGGCTGGGTGCTGCGCTCCGCGGCCGCGAGCCCGCTCAGTCGGGTGGAGACGGCGGGCCTCCTGGGCTGGCTCAGGAGCCGCATCTTGCCACGGCCGGCGGTCGTGGCCGACCTCCTTCAGGACAGCGCCGTGGCGAGCGGCGTGTTCAGGCTGTACAGCCGGTTCTGCGGCGCTGAGGGGCTGGCAGGGCCTGAGCAGAGCGTGGCCGGCCTCTTCAACGCCGTCATGCTGCAGCTGGGGGCCCGCGGCCCCGCCGGGAGCCCCTACTGGCCGATGCTCGAGCCCGTCCACCTCTCTTCTCTGAACGCGGAGGATGCAGCCACACGAGGTAAGCCTGGTGCTCAGGTCGGAGGCTGAAGAAACGCGGGAGTGGGCCGGGGGTGGGGAGCATCTCCTGTTCCTTAGAGCCTGTCGTAAGCCTTTGGGGGCTCTCTCCATGGTTCTGGGGATCGCGGAGAGGGCCACGGGACCCTGAGTGTAGGGGGAGAGGAAGTCTCTGCCTTTGCCTTCAGGTGAAAGAAACCTTTAGTGATGTTTTTGCTTATAGTGGAGAAACATGCTCACGTCACAACCTTGTGTCCCACCGGGATGCTCTACTGCAGAGCAGTGGCTTCCCTAAGTTTCTACCGTTATTACCCACATGAAGAGTTATGTTTCATGTCATGGCCAGGCGTGTGTGTGTGTGTGTCTGTGTGTCTGTGTGTACACTCGAGCACACATGTGCACAAGAGCACACACGTGCGCACACAAACACAAGTCACACAATTTATGTGCTTGGTGCTTAGCAGGTTCTTAATAGAGGTGTGACTGCACAGACGAGGGAACAGCAAAGGCTGTAGGAGGACAGGAGGGAGGCTGTGACCATGTGCAGGTAGCTTCTCCATCCGGGAGGGTGGACCCTTCATTGAGGGATGGGGACACGAGGTGGGGCAGGGAAGGGGGCGGGCCCACAGCGCGGCAGGTGGGCTCACCTGGTAGCCGGGGTGCCCTGCCCTCTCCTGTGGCCGCAGTCGGGGAGTTGAGTCTGGGCCTGTAAACCTTCTCACCTGTGCCACTGAGGTGATGATGGGAAGTGACTCGGGCCGCTCCTCCCAAACTTCGGTTGTGGTTCTCGGCCTGGGTGGTCAGCACCAAGGAAGAGGCTTGCCTTGTAGTAACTTCTTCTTTACATTTCACACACATTCATTCATCTCATGAAAAGATAATTTTAAAATGAACAAGAAAGGTTAACCTAGAAGTCAAGCAAAGGTGGAATTAATTTATGGCAGTGGACGCTCACTGCCATCTGGGGCTTCGCACAGCCCCGGGCCCCTGTGCATGTGGGTGGGTGACTTGTTTTCCGACTGACCGGATTGCGTTCTAATGGCCTTGTCCCTTTCCTCAGCCACTGCTGCGTTCCTGGTGTCTCTGTACATTAAGGACGTCTGGCTGGGGGCCCAGCGACCAGACACCCTCTTGACCCACGTCCGGATGGTCCTCGACGCCTCGGAGGACGTGGAAGGTGGTGACGAGGAGGCCATCGTCAGGCTCTGCAAGGACATTGCAGCCGCGATCCCTGACACTTAACCCCCTGCGGCTGGCGCTTCCGGCTCCAGGCTCTAGGAGTCAGGTTGAGTCAAGGGTTTCCATGGAAGGCCTGCGAGATGACAAGCTCTGAATGTTGACCAGGTGTCCTGACAGGAAAAGTTGGCTTCATTTAACTGACTGATAAATAATAAGCTCAAGGGGCCACGTGTGCGAAGCGGTCAGGGTTACAGTGGGCTTGGGGACCTACGGGCCATGAGCCCCAGTCAGCGCAGACCCTTCCTCTTAGGGGCTCATTGTTCCTCAAAGAAATACCACAAATCAAGGTGGCGCTTCTGAGTGCTTAAGGGATTCATGGACTTTAAAGCTGAAGTGTCCAGAAATAATGTCAGGTAGAAGAGCAAGAAGAGAGGCGTTTAAGGTTTGCCTTAAGGCGTTAAAACAAAGCTTTGTGTAACTTTTTGAATAAATAAGCCCTGCCAGTGTTGTGTTAAATTATTTTAGTAAATAAAAAGGATGTTACACTAAATCCTTAAAGTATAAAATTGTTTTGACTTCTGCTTGGAAAGACAGCCTATATTTTTAAAAATTCTGTTTCAAAGGGGGATTTAGAATTTTATAACTTGTTAATAAATGTCTATTTTTGTTAGGTTTTTGTGTTTTGTTTAATTGATTTAATCACAGGCTATTTTTATTCTACAGAGACCTGCAATTCAGAGGTCAGGATTTGACTTTTAAGATTCCTACATTAATTGATATTGTAGCTGACGAATGTTGAATATGAAGTTTCATGGGTTTCCCAGATAAAATTTGGTCCTGATCATTTAAAGCTCTGCATGTACCCTCCTGCACACCCAGGTAGGTGCCCAGGGGTCTGCTGGGCCCTCGTGCCACGTCAGCACACGCATTCCCTGTCTGCCACCTGGGAGGTGGCTGTTTATTTGCTCATATGATGCTTATAGCACTGGCAATGGCTTGGTTTCAGCTTAAACATTTACACTTTTGTCTCCTTCCAGTGTTGTTTAGACTCTTTTCTGGTTTTTTTTAATGACTTAAGATTTTTACCAAGACAAGAGTAATGCTTCTGTGCATTTGTCCCCTTCCCACAAGTGGGGCTCATCGTCTAAAAAACAAGGAGCATTTACCTCCCCTGCAAAACACCCACAACAATGTTCTTAGAATATCGTGAAGCCAGAATCCTACGCTTAGATTCAAGTTGGAAAGCCCATGTGGTCCTTTCTGACCTCTTTCTGCATCTCTGGAGCCCATCAGTCTCCCTTCCCCCATCTTCCCTTCTAACCCACTGTCCCCCAGGCTGGCGAGGCCAGGCCTGGCCCTCACCTTACAGAATTATTTTTCAGTCTCCTGGGATGGGGTGGGGTGAGGTTTATGGGCTTCGTGGTATGGTGCTGGCACCCTGCCAGGGGCAGGCTGTCGGGCACTAGAGAACTAGGTCCATCGGGGGTCTCAGATCAGAGGTCACATGAAGTCACACAGCACGGGATCCACCTGCCACTTGGGCTTAAGCCTTGCCTGCTGGACCCGACTGCCCTGTCTGGGGAGACGCCTCCCTGGGCTCTGTCTATGAAAGGCCTTGGGGAGGTCGGAGGTGTGGCTCAGGTCCCCTGACCACAGTCAGCGAGTCTGGCCGGGCACACACTGCCCCATCTTAGTAACAGTGGGTGTCAGTGGGGGATGGAGGGGGATCTGGCAGGCATTCCCTGGGCGTCCTAAAAAAGGTGCAGATCAGGGCTTCCTGGTGGCATAGCGGTTGAGAGTCCACCTGCCGATGCAGGGGACATGGGTTCGTGTCCCGGTCCGGGAAGATCCCACATGCTGCGGAGCAGCTGGACCCGTGAGCCATGGCCGCTGAGCCTGCACGTCCAGAGCCTGTGCTCCGCAACGGGAGAGGCCACAACAGTGAGAGGCCCGCGTACCGCAAAACAAACAAACAAAAAGGTGCAGATCAGCCAAGCGAACTCAGAGTTGATAAAAAAACATTGCAGAAGTAATAGCTGAAACTATAAAGTGACATAGTAGAGATCAGTGAATATTTTTTAATCTTAATTCATCCATATTTTACTTTTCTATCCTTCCCAAAGCAAGCATAAGCAGTAAATAAGCAGGTTAAGTGCACTAAATAAAAAGCAATATTTGGGACTTCCCCCCTTAGCCAGATGGGCTGTTGGCAGCCTTGGGTAAATGCGTACATGCGCCCCCTTGTACAGTCATTCTTGAACTAGTTGCACATCCTGCTGCCTGTAAACAGGCTCTCAGACGGCACGTGCGTGTCCGGGTTGGTTTGAGTTCCCCGGCTCACTCAACAGTGGCCCTGGTTTGGGCTGTTGGTTCTGCCATCGAGAGGTTCTGTCTGCAGGGGAGGCTCACTGGGCTCGAAGTTCCTGGCGTCAGCTGGTGCCGTGCAGGTCCCCATCGAGGGCCAGTTCCCAGAGGAGAGCAGGGTGGCCCTGGGGGTGGCAGGGGCCCGAGGTGGAGGGACTCTCCCGCTGCAGCTGCTGGGTGGGGCCCGATGCTCCGCCACCTGCTTCCTCGACTGAGCTCGGTAGAGGTGACGGGGTACCCTGGGGGGCCCCCTGGTGCTGGGGTTGCTTCCACACACAGAAGGGGAGGTTGAGGCCGAGACTCCATGGGCACGTTGGGTGGTGCTGGGCATTGTTCCTGCGGACAGAGCAGAGGGAAGGAAGCATCCAAGCTGCCCGGAGAACTGTCCTTCCCCGGGTTGGGGAGGGGACTCCCTGCTGCACCCTCCTGCCTGGCCAAAGCCTGCAGGGGAGAGTCACAGGGCGAGAGCCCCTCTGCCAGGGAAGCAGGCCCAGGAAGTGGGGGTGGGGCTCAGCCTGGCTCACCAAGGCTACCACAGTGGAGAAATGGAAGAGGAAGTGCTCGATGGTGACCCTGACCTTGGGGCTTTCCCTCTGACCTCACGTCACAGATTCACAGCTGGCGGAGGCAGCGGTGGGGGGATGGGAGGGGGGGGAGGTTGACCTTCCGTCCATCCACGTGTTTGAGTGCAGCTCATCTCGTGTCCGTACCTCATGCCAACTTGTATCTGAGCCAGAAATCCATCCTCCCTAGATGGACCCTCCTGCACTCGAGGTGCTGGGGGCGCAGGACGCATCCCGCCTGCCTTTAGTTTCATCGGTGAAATGGGATGATAACTGCCTCGTGGGGATCAGGACGAGCTGAGGCCATGTCCCGATAGCTGTCTAAGCTAGAGAACTAGTTCAAACGTGGTTATACTTGGAATGAGGAGGCCAGGAAGGGAGCACGAGGGCGCTAAGCCCTCCTTCCGGATGACTCAGGTGAGGCTAGCACAATCTTTTTTTTTTTTTTTTTTTTTTTCCAGCGTGAAAAGAATGACTCTTCGGGAAGCAACTCAGCATTCTCTTTCCTAAATCTAACTAAGGATCTATTTGGCCGCCCTGAGCATTCCTTGTCACAAAATTCCCAGAGAGCATTTTCTGTACTAAGCCATGCGGCCAGTC
Source organism: Mesoplodon mirus (assembly GCF_964341445.2). Classification (NCBI taxonomy): domain Eukaryota; kingdom Metazoa; phylum Chordata; class Mammalia; order Artiodactyla; family Ziphiidae; genus Mesoplodon; species Mesoplodon mirus. Next base: position 134,658,974 of record NC_138982.1, on the reverse strand, counting down.
AGGGCAAAGAGCGTCACTATTTTGCCCTGTTGTAAAACTGTAGCCCAGAAGATGTGCAAAACCCCTGTGTGCTCACCAGACCGGGGAACCTTCCGCCTGGAGGGTAGCTGAGTCTCCTCGCAAACTGGCCCTAGCACAGGGCTTGCTCCAGGTCACCTCAGAAGAGTAGAAAAGAAAGTCAATTGCATTAGTTTGTCCCTCGGGGATCTCTTGGCGGGTAAAAATCTGCTTGGCTTCAACGTGCGTTCTGAAGACTGAAAGAATGGATTTCTTCATTACCCGAAAGCTGGTCCCCGCCTCCCACATGTGACCAAGGGAACCAGAATGACCTGGTGTGTGTAGACCCGGTGCTTGAGACACTATGGACAGGGCGGGTGGACGAGGGGGTAGGAGAGACAGAGGCCCCTCCAGGCAGGTCTGTGAATCTGCAAATCCACAGGCCCTCGGGGAACTGGCAGGGGGACCCCGTCAGGCAGGGGGGCTGCCCACTGGTTCTTTCAGGGGCTTGGAGGCTCCTCTTGCCCTCCTCTCAGAACGGCTCTGCCCACCTCTCCCAGCTCCCAGCTGCCTGTGCTGACTCACGGTTCCCACACCCCAGGACTTCTTGGTCCATAATGGCACCCAGCCACCATCTTCCTCTGGCCCCCTCAGTGCCTCGTGGCCCCAGCTCCCCTGCCAGCCCATATGTTTCTAGGGCCAGTGGCCAGCCCTGGACCAGCCCTCTCCGGGTTGGTTGCCCACCCCTGGTCCCATGAGCTATGGCAGGGAGAGAGGTGGTATAGGGCCCCTTGTAAGCATTGTCCTTAGGACAGCGGTGGCTGTGTTGGGCGGATTCAGCTGGAAGGGAAAGTTGGATGCGGGAGGCCAATTGCGTAGCACAGGAGAATTAACATCCAACGAGCTCGGCTCTAGTTACTACTTGGAATGCGTGGATTGTACCTCCAGTTTAACTTCTGCTTCACGGTCCGTAACAGCTTAACTGAGTTAGAGTCTACACACCACAAAGTTCACCCGTTTAAAGTTTATAATTCAATGGTCTTTAGTACGTTCCCTGAGTTGTGTGACCATCACCACAATCCATGTTGGAATCGTTACCTCGTGCCCCAAAGAAACCCTGTGCCCCTTAGCAGTCAGCCCCGCTTACTCTGCCTTCTCCCAGCCTTGGGCAACTGCCAGTCTGCTTCCTGTCTGTGGGTTTGCCTCTTGTGGACATTTCACATCCAGGGAATCACACCACGTGTGGTCTTCGGTGCCTCACCTCTTTCACGTAGCACAGTGTTTCCAAGGGTCATCCACGTTGTGGCATGAATCAGGGCTTTATTCCTTTTTATGGCCAAATAATATTCCACCTGGGACATACAGACACCCCCTATTTAGCCCCTCAGGTGGCCACTTACCACATACCTCCGCCTGTCCTTACTTTCCTCGTCTGCGGGGAGGCTGGCCAGGACATGGACAGCAGCAGCAGGAACAGGAACACCACGAAAGCTGCCAGGCTCACCCAGAAGGCGATGACGATTGAATCTGTGGGAGGTGGACACGCATCAGTGTGATGTCACAGGGCCCCGGGAAGCGAGGGCCCGCATGTGCTGGGGCTGGGGCTCTGGGGCTAAGTCTTCTCGGCTGTGATGGGGGGGGTGGAGGTACAGGGGCAGATTTTTCCATTAATGACAACCTTGGGAAGGAAACGGTCAACAGCAGGGACCTGGCGTTTTCCCAGGGCCACGGGCCTCTGGGTGAGTTCAGGGGGCTTCCTGAGGGGAAAACACAGTAAATGAAGTTGGGTGACACCTCATGGGTTTGCTTTTTCGGCTGCTACTGATGCTCAGAGAATGGATTTCCCCTCCTCCCTTCCTCTGGGGAGGGAGAAGAAAGAGCTGTGAGCAACTTCTCGTGGCAAGACGGCCTCCCCTCCCCTGTGAGGGCGGCAGCCCCTACCAGCCTGGTTAGGGACAGCTTCAAAGACCCCAAGATCAGAGACTTAGAAAAAAAGATGTGCGCTAGGCCACTGTGCCAGCCTGCCGCATGACGGGCCAGGCCCTTCCTGCTGTGGAGTTGTCACCCAAGGCCTGCCACGGCCAGCCTGCTAGAGGTGGAAAGAGCTTGTCCCTTTCTTTCCGAGGGACAGGCCCAGCTGCGGGGCAGTGGCAGGAGGAAAAAGCACTATTGCAGCCACCACTCTGGCTGTATCTGTGGCCGGAGGTGAAAGGACACAGAGAAAGCAGGAAAGATGCTTAGTCTCTTCTGGGCCCTGGGTAGAACCTGGCAGGCCAGGAGGTTCCTTTCTCTGAGACTCAGGGTCTGGAACTTTCGGCAAGTTGCTAGGGAACTGCAGGGGTATAGTTTCTCGTGGGGGTTGTCTTTAGCTCTGGGCACAGAGTACCAGGCTCATAATAAGTGTCTGCAAGTATCTTATCCCAGACACACTCATGCCCCCAGGACAAGATGCCCCAGACCAGGATATGCTAGGCACCTACATGTGTGACCAAAGGAAGCCACTGAAGGATGGTAATCAACACGCATGTATTAAGCACGTACAGGAGCCAGGCTTTGCTGGGGGCTGCTAAGGATTCAGAGGGGGCCAACCTAGCCCACCAGAAATCGCTGACCCCCTTCAGGAGGCTGCCTCTCTCCCCAGCCTCCTCCTCGGCACTCCTGCACTGTCCGTACTAGCCCTGCCCTGCCTTCTGTTGGATTCTGTTCAGACAAAAGATGTCCTTGTGATGGATTCAAATGAAAAGATGCTTATAAATGGGTGAACAAATGAACCAATAACTGAATGAATGAATGGAGGATTAGAGCTCTATGAGTCAGTCGTGGGGTAAATAGTAGTAATTCAGTAAAGATCGTTACCTCTGCCCTCTATGATCCAAGACAGGCAGAGGGAGGAACTGAGACCTTGTAAGAGTTGATTTTAGGTCCTAAAAGTGTCAAAAATAGGTGATAAGGAAAAGATGCAGTATTTGCAAGAGGAGTCATGGACCTCCACCACCTAGTAATGCATCAGCAACTTGGCACTCACACTGAAGACAGGCAAGGACAGCAAAGCCCCCCAGGCTGACTCTCACATCCTCCCTGCTTTCTGTCCCTGACCTGAGAAACCGCTGGGGGTGCCCTAGAGCAACAAACTGTTGAAGGGGACGTATGGGCTCCTGGGAAATAGGAAATGAGGTGGTTGCCATCTGTCTTAAGCTTAAGGACTTTTCTTTAAATTTTTTATTGGAGTATAGTTGATTTACAATGTTGTGTTAGTTTCAGGTATACAACAAAGTGAATCAGTTATACGTATACATATATCCACTCTTTTTTTTAGATTCTTTTCCCATATAGGCCATTATAGAGTATTTATTTATTTATTTATTTTTGTGGTACGCGGGCCTCTCACTGTTGTGACCTCTCCCGTTGCGGAGCACAGGCTCCGGACGCGCAGGCCCAGCGGCCATGGCTCACGGGCCCAGCCGCTCCACGGCATGTGGGATCTTCCCGGACTGGGGCACGAACCCGTGTCCCCTGCATCGGCAGGCGGACTCTCAACCACTGCGCCACCAGGGAAGCCCCCATTACAGAGTATTGAGTAGAGTTTCCTGTGCTGTACGGTAGGTTCTTATTAGTTATCTATTTCATATACAGTAGTGTGTATATGTCAATCAAAAGAAGCCTCTGGGGCTTCCCTGGTGACACAGTGATTGAGAGTCCGCCTGCCGATGCAGGGGACACAGGTTCGTGCCCCGGTCCGGCTGGGCCCATGAGCCATGGCCGCTGGGCCTGCGCGTCCGGAGCCTGTGCTCCGCGACGGGAGAGGCCACAACAGTGAGAGGCCTGCGTACCACAAAAAAAAAAAAAAAAAAAAGAAAAGAAGCCTCTGACTTTCTTAGTGTTCCTTGCCTGCTCACTGTGTATTATTCCACAATATCTGCTTCGGTTCAACTCTGTCCCAAAGAGTCACCATTTATTGTATAACCCTCAAAGTATAAGAGTATGTATGTTTTCAGAAAATATGGTTTGGGATTTTTATTGTATAAGGAAGTTTCAGATGTCTGCAGACACTAACGCTCTTTTACTTTCATAAAAGTAATGCAGGATTTGAGGTCTTTGGCACCCAAGTAAGTTCCGTCAGAGCCTCTAAGAAAACAGCTTCCAAACCTGAGCAGTTGAGATGCCCCCCTCCCCTCTCCCAGGCTCACACTGTCTGTCCCAGCCCTTGGTCATTATCTCCAGATGCTGAGCAGGAAATGAGATGTTACCGCTCCCAGAACACAGCGTCTTCAGAGAAGTGAAATTTTAATTTCGCCAGACCAAAAAGGCAAACAGTAGCCACTAGCTGTTTCCTGTACTGTATTCTATTTCATTGTGTTCTGTTGAAAAAGGCAACCAAGAAAATAGGGTTTTTTCCTCTTCTTCCTGAAGGTTCTGCCTAAGTGCTTGAGAGAACATTTTGTACCAAGGGTGAGAGCTGTCATTCCCCCGTGTTGGAAATGTTTAACCATCCGTGGGCTTGTCTTTACAACAAGGAGCGCCAGGCTGGCTTGACCATGAAACTGGTCCGGCCATGGAAATCTCCCCTTCCCTTCCCTCTTCTCCAAGGTCCTAGAATAAAATTAACCCCAAGGGTTTTCCCTTCTTGGGGAATAATAACAGGGTTAAGGGCCTAGGCTCTGGAGGCTAACAAATTCTGACTTGGTCATTTCCTAGCTGTTTGATCTCAGGCAATCTGAGATTTTTACATCTCTAAATTTATTAACAGATAAACTCCTTATCTGTTAAATGGGGATAACAGTATGTGTTTTTTGGCTGTTAGGCAAATTAAATAAACTAATATGTATATGCAATGTACATGGCACAATTCCTTGTTTAATGGTCGTGAACCAAGGTATAAATAGAACTAATATTATTTCAGTTACGAGGGCTTTGTGGCAAGTAATATCACGGCATCCTTCAAGCTCACTACAATGTAAGCTACGAGTGAAGGTAATTGTAGCATAGACTGCTGGCTGTCAATCCTAATGTTTGCTTTCGCATGCTTCCATAGTAATAGAACCCCTCTTTTAGCAGGTCACATGGCTTCCTGGCATGAAGACTACATTTCCCAGCCTCCCTTTCAGTTAGTAGGGTCATGAGACAAGGTTCTGGCCAATGAGATGTGAGTGGAGCAGTTACAGGACAGCTTCTAGGAGTCCTTCTGCAGAGATGGTTGGATTTCTAAAACCCATGTCCCTTCTTATGCCCTTACTCCACTTTGTTGCCCAGAACATGGATGTGATGGCTAGAGCCAGGCTTGGATGGCAGGGATGGCAGAGAGATGAGCTAGAACAAAGCCACTTCTTGAAGATTTCATGGAGCTGACCTACCATCCCATCCTTCAAACTTGTACATGAAAGAGAAATCAACATCTGTTTTATCTGGAACTCTGTTAATTTAACCAATTTTCTCTATTGAATCTATAAAAAAATGGACTTTTTAAATGAACATATCAAAACTGACAAATCCAAATGAATGCGGACCTTCAAAAGAATCATCCGCTCTCTACCACAGAGTCATCTAAATTTTCCTAAAATACATACGATGATCAAACATTTATAAATTCTTCTTTTGCAATTACCTTGAAGGACACACACACACACACACACACACACACACACACCAATTTTGCTACTTTATGAGATATTTTATTTTTGACACCCAGCTGGTATCAATCAGCTTAAGTCCATTCACCTGATTGGTTTCTGGGTGATTCTTAACTATTTCCCAGAAGCAAATCCACTCTCCAAAGAAATACATAATTTATCTCTGTGGGCATTTCATAGAATGTGTCATGGCCACCAAAGTCATTTCCAAAGTAAGAGTTCCAAGCAGTTTTTGAGCAATGACAGACTCATTCAAGTTTGGCAGTTCCACATGGGGCTAGCTAGATGGGAAATTTATTCCAAGGTAAACATACTCATATCTTTGTTTAAAAATCACTTTCACTGTTTACGTCATGTCCATGGGACTGACCATTTGCTGAAGACTTAAACATCATAATTAAATTTGTAACCTGAACTTGATCCCTCTGACCAAAAGAGAAGAGTTATATATAGGTCCTTTGTTCCATCTTTACCCTGAAGTCTATGCATTGTGTTCAGAAGAGATTGGTTAGTGGTGTGCTTTTGTTCTTCCTTTCCTAGCTGTCAGAGAAGCAGATGAATAGACTGCCTTATTATTATTTATTTTTTAACATCTTTATTGGAGTATTATTGCTTTACAATGGTGTGTTAGTTTCTGCTGTATAACAAAGTGAATCAGCTATACATACACATATATCCCCATATCTCCTCCCTCTTGCGTCTCCCTCCCACACTCCCTATCCCACCCCTCTAGGTGGTCACAAAGCACCAAGCTGATCTCCCTGTGCTATGAGGCTGCTTCTCACTAGCTACCTCTTTTACATTTGGTAGTGTCTATATGTCCATGCCACTCTCTCACTTCATCCCAGCTTACCAGACTTCCTTATTATTGAAGCCGCCAGAGGCAGTGCATCAGCAGAAGTCAATATGGGCCATGACAAATTCTTCCTAACCTCTAATTAAAGGAAGAAGACATATTGACCTGAGAAGTAAATAATATAGCAGTAAAGCCAGACACTACCCAAGGAAAATCAACTCATCTCACTGCTCCCTGCAAGGGAGTACTTGAGTAGTATCTGGTGACTCATGGTATTAAAATAATCTGTATGGTTGCTATAAGATTGGAATATGGGACTGCTTTTTTCTCCTAAGCTTAGCCGCTGAAAAGGGAACAAATAGGAGATCAAACGTGTAATCAGTCTGTTCAGGCAGGGTCTCAGGAAACAGATTTGCATTTTCCACCTTTCTGACGGTGTTGGGAAGATTCTTAACCTTTCCGTGAAACAGAAGCCACGTCTGAAAAATCACAAGGCTAACAATCCTTGTGATGTCCCTGTAACAGAATCACACCAGACTTTAAGCCATCCTGGGAAAGGGCAACCCACAGCCTTCAAGTGAGCACTGAATGCTCATAAAAATATATCTAAATCCCTAGACGTTTCCAATTATCTGCCCAACCATGATGGAATAAATTGCACTGTCTGGGCATGAACACAAAAATCTTAAATTCCTTCCTGCTTGTTAGGTTAACACATGAGCTCGGGGATTTTTTCTTCTATTTTTGTCTTCTCTACTTGACATAGGAGTTGAACCCAGCCTGGACTTCGCCATGCCTACCAGCCGCCCTAGGTGACCTTCTAGTGAGACGATCTGAGCGAGAGCTTTGCCTCTTTGCCCAAAGCATTCCCAGCATCTTTCTGTCTTTGATGTGCACCCCTGCAGAGACCTGGGATAGGATGATTTCTGATTTGTTTGACTGGGTTGGCGATCCAGCCCAGAGGAACCGGCAGGGAGAGAAAGTCACATTGGTCAGCAAAGGAGGTCACCTGCTTGCTGTGGTTGACCTCTGTCCACCCTCACCTGGACTCACGCTTACCTTACCTTACCTTCGAAGCCAAGTAACAGAACATCCCTGAGACTGCCCAGTGCTGCCTTTTGCTGATCATCCCAGAAAACAAAAGTGACACAGTGATAACGGGAGCACAGAGATTGGATGAGGGAGATTTCTGCTTTTGCACTTTTTAGGCTTTTTCTTTTTTAGTGAACTTTTTTGAATTCAAATACTAAGGACAAAAATAGGCGAGACATCTTTACTTAACACACAACAGTGGCAGAAGTATTTCTCTCCCCAAGGCCACTGCTTATAAGAGCAAAATTCTGGAAACATTCTATATGTTCAAAGATACATATTTCTAGAACACCGTGCAGCTATTGGCCAAATTTTTGTGAAAGAATATTTAACAACATGGGAAAACAAAATACTGTGAGGTCAGTAAGAGCAGGGTACAAAATAGCATGCACAGCCAGATCTGATTTGAAATACATCTAGGAGACAGGATGTGCAGAGTGAATTCTCTCTGTCTGCTTCAGCTGATGGCCAAGACAAAGGTGCCACTACAGACTGAATGTTTGTGTCTCCTCCCCACCATTCATATGTGGAAGCCCTAATCCCCAGTGTGATGATTTCTGGACGTGGGGCCTTTGAGAGGTAATTAGGGTTAGAGGAGGTCATGAGGGTGGAGCCCTCATTAGGATTAGCGACCTCATAAGAAGAGAAAGAGACACACATACACTCTTTCACCATTTGCACCAAGGAAAGGCCCTGTGAGCAGACAAAGAGAAGGTGGCCATCTACAAGCCAGGAAGCAAGTCCTCACCAGACAGAGAATCTAATGCCACATTGATCTTGGACTTCCAGCCTCCAGAACTGTGAGAAATAAATGTCTGTTACTTAAGCCACCCAGCCTGTGATATTTTGTTATAGCAGCCCAAGGAGACTAAGACAGGGCTTGACTACTTAAAATCTGACTTGGTGATGCTTAGCTCTAAGGAATTTTCTTTAGAGACAGTAGGTAGTATTTGGAGTCCCCCAAGACCCTCATCCTGTAGGAGAGGGTGCCCTGCCCTCAAGTCCATGGGGACAATCCAGGGCATTTCCTATGTGTCTGTTGCATACTTCCCAGCCTGCAGACCTGTGGGAAATAAATTTCTGTTGTTTATAATCCACCCAGTCTATAGTATTTTGTTATAGCAGCCTGAAAGGACTAATACAGGCTGCTGTAACAAAGTACCGTGTCTGGGGTAACTTAAACAACAGAAATTAATTTTCTCACAGCTCCAGAGGTTGGAGGTCCAAGACCAAAGTGTCAGCAGGGTCGGTTTCTTCTGGGGCCTCTCTCCTTGGCCTGTCTTAACCTGGGTCCTCCCATGGTCATCCCCCTGTGTGTGTCTGTGTTCTAATCTCTTCTTACAAGGGCACCAGTCGCTCTGGATTACGGCTCAGCCTAATGACCTCATTTTAACTTAATCATCTCTGTAAAGGTCTGATCTCCAAATACAGTCACCTTCTGGGGTACTGGGAGTTAGAACCTCAACATAAGAATTTGGTGGGGGGCCAGGGGACACAATTCAGCCTATAACGCCAAGGAAGGACAAACTTGGAAGGGGTTCAGACCTCCCTGGAGGAGATGTGGTTTGACCACTGCATGGCAGAGGGGGTAGGTCGTTCAGCTAGGCCTGAGCTTGCCTGGAGCTGCTGGACAAACCGTGGAGAGCCCTCTGGAGGCCTGGTGGGTGTGTGTGTGTGGTGGGGGGGTGTTGAGGGGGAAGGGATGAAGATGGAGGAGTTGTGGCGCCTCCCCCACCGACCACAGTTGCCCGGGAGCTTTGATTTCTTTGTCTACATGGCTGTAGAGAGGTTATTGCCACACCGAGGCTGCAAGATCTCAGGGAGACGGTGTTCTGGGCCAGGGACCAGGGCTAGTTCCCCCAGACATCCCCACGCCCTCACTGCTGAACCTCCAACCCCGGTGCTCCAGCGGTGCCCTCCAGAGCCCTCTCCTGAGAAAGCCTAACACGTGCTCACTTTAAAGAAAATTCCATCGTTGATCACAGAGCCTATTTTGAAGGGCGCATTCAGAGCTGAGAGGCAATAAATTGATAATTGGTGCAAATATTCATCATAAAAATTAATAATGTGTGCAAGAGCCGCCTACTTCACATTAGTTTATTCATTCGTTCAGCAAACAGCTATTGTGTGCCTACTGTGTGCTAGGCACTATTTAGGAGCTCGGGAGAGAGAGAGAGAGGTGGACATAGGTTCCTGCTCTGCTGGACCTGACATCCTGGTGAGAATCTGCCCCCTGATCATGACAAGTGTCCTGGGAAGAGTCCTGAGGCATCAGAGCTGGAATTTAGGTCCTGACTGTGTGACTAGTCAGCTGGGTGACATTAAGTAAGTCACTTGGCCTCTCTGAGCCTCACATACTTCTATTCCCATGGCTGTAACACCGGAGCACGCTCATTCATTCATTTATGCGGCCACTCCCTCCTATACTGTGAACTCCTAAGGGTAGGGATCTTTTCAACTTTATGCTTCCAGCCCCAGCACATGGCCGTTTCCTGCCCACGTGTCACCACTACCCTACTGACCCTCACATTTATATGTTCACCAGAGCCATTTTCTTAGCAAGCAAATTGGCCCTTGTCTCTTCCCTGCTTACAATTTTAAATGACTCCCTGCAGTTTACAGGGATCCTCTGAGGCTGGCCTGCAAGAATCTGGCCCCCGGGGATCTGGAGCTCATCCTCTGTCACTCTTCCCAAAACACCCTCCCCTCCCGGAAGCACATCTTTTATATACAGGAGTGTAACTGTTCTCTACCCTGCGCCTGCCCCCTGAGTAGCAGGCAAATTCCCATCGATTTTTTGGACTCAGCTTTGCCACCTCTTCCCTGGGAAGCCTTCCTTCACCTCTTACTTCTCCCCAGGGGTGTCCTTCTCTGTGCTCTGTGGGCAACTTTCGCAAATCTCCAGCCTAACACCATTAACTGAATAAACGTTTATTACTGATCAGTATCTCCCACTTGACCGGAGGGTTGAGGATAAACAGAGTGACCTGCTTGATCTCTTCCTCGAGCCAGTGCCATCTACAAAAAGGGTCTGGTCTAGACTAAGAGAGACTCCAGGGACTAGACGCAGCTCATCAGCATAGAGTGGACAAAATAGCTCTCATGCACATTTGGGGGGAACTGGGAAAATTTGCATATAGACCGGAGATTAGATGATACTAAGAAATAATTGTTGAAGAGTTTAGATGTACTGTGATGGCCTAACTTTTAATAGTTGCCTAAATTTGCTGGAGGAGTGTCATGAGGTCTGTAACCTACTTGGAAATACATCAGCACAAAATAGATCAACATGGTAATAAAATAAAATAGTTGTTAAAAAAAATCGAGGACGTGGGTTTAGTCCATTTGCTTTTATACCTCCAGCTCCCAGTGCAACTGTCTGATGTGTAATGGATAGTACAGAATTTTGATTGTTGACTTAATCATGAGCAATGGCCAGAAGGTGGGAAAAGGTATGGAGTGTTTCTGGTCTGGTGCGGAAGTGGATGTCTTTGAAAAGATTGAAAACAAAATTGACAGTGCCTAATTTCAGTGGGACTAGCAGGAGGAAAAGCGGGTGTAGACCTATTGGGGAGGGCAGAGGCAGGGAAATGAGCAAAGGGCACGTGGTTGAGCCTGGAGTCCCTCCTATGCAGGGACGCCATGAACAGTTACACAGGCTGCACACTGCTCAAGGGACCCCACCTGAATGGGCTGTGATTAACTGTGTGCCCAAAGGAGGAGGCTTTTTTCTAATTTTCTCTACCATGGGGGTTAGTGGCAGCCCTGTTCTTATGTTTGTGGGGCTTGAGGAAGGAGAGGAGAATTAAGGTGACCATCCGCTGTGCCTGGGTTTCTCAATATGCATCCATGGGACAGTCCTGGGCAAACCTAGAAGGTTGGTTGCCCTCAGGAGAGTGCAGCAAGAGAAAGAAGAGGTTGAGGAGATGGAAGTGAAGATGGAGAGAGACTGAAACCAGGGGGAAGAAGAAGATAAGCTTGTAGGCTGATGTTTTCCAAAGGGACCAGAAAATGGAGTCATGGTCACCAGCCGATAACACAACTTCCCGCAAGCTCAGCGGCCTGTCCTCCCCACCTGAGCTCTGCTGAGCATCCATAGGAGAGGATGTTCACTTTCCCACCCATTGGACCCAGCTTCATACAGTTACAGACAGGCCCAGGGAGGAGAGAGGGGACCCAAGGGAGTTCTCAGTTTCCCCTCAGCAGCTCCAGGCAGGAGTTATTACAAAACAGCACACAAAGTAGGAGTGCAATTGTATGTGGGTGTGTAGGTGTGTGTGTATGTCCATGCATGCACATGTGTTTGTGCCTGTGTGCACATGAGGATACAGACACAGAACAACCCTAATTGGCTAGGCACCGAAATGTTAACACTGATTTTTTTTCTGACTGGTAGAGTGAAGTAATTTACTAAGGAGCATATCAACCTTTAAAAAATATATTTTAAAAACGTGGTCAGGGCTTCCCTGGTGGCGCAGTGGTTAAGAGTCCTCCTGCCAATGCAGGGGACACAGGTTCGTGCCCCGGTCCGGGAAGATCCCACATGTCGCGGAGCGGTTGGGCCCGTGAGCCATGGCTGCTGAGCCTGTGCTCTGCAATGGGAGAGGCCACAACAGTGAGAGGCCCGCGTACCGCAAAAAAAAAAAAAAAAAAAAAAAAAGTGGTCATAGTAACACACCATCATTTATTTATCCCATCTCCTGTTTCTGCCTACGACATACAGTGCTGCAGTGAGCATCGAAATACATGCATCCTTGTGGACACGTGCAAGCATCTCCCGAGGTGGATGCCTGGGAGAGGGATGCTGAATGATGCCTGTGAACATCTGCAACGTCTCTGGTCCTTGCCAAGGTGCTCTCCCAAATGGTGAACCCAGATTTCCTCCCATCAGCGGCATTTGACAGCACTAATTTCTGTACTTCTTACTCCAACACTTGAAATACCAACCTTTTAATTTTTGCTGATCCAGTGGGTGGGAAATGGTATCTGATTGTTCTTTCCCAGTGCATTTCCCTGATGACTTTTGACATTGAGCATTTCCTCATGTTCCTTGGCCATCTGAGTTCCTTCTGTTATTGTCTTTACATACCGATTGCCCATATATTTCTATTATTTTTGCTCTTGTTGATGGATGGGTTGTGTTGACTTATGAAATAATAAAGTGGTTTCCATTTTAAAAGAAAAATGATATTTCCAAAGTAGTTTCCAAAAATATAAGGGAATAGTCACTGCAGTCTCTTTGTCATTCCTGGAATACACCAGGTGCTCCCCTGCCTCAGAGCCTTTGCCCTTGGTATTCCTGCTGCTTAAAAGACTCCTTCCCAAGACATCCTCAAGGCTTGATCTCTCACCTCTTCACAGGTCACCTTGGAGAGGCCTTTACCTACCACCCTAGTCAGGGTGTCAACCCTTCCTTGGGCCCCAGCTCTCCTAGCCACCCTTCCTATTTGATTTTTCTGTGGAGCACATCTTGCCATCTGCCATATTTTTGTTGTTTATTGTGAATTGAAGACTGCCTCCAATTTTTAATGCTTCTCCCACTAGAACCCATCTAATTCCCTCCTCCTGAATCTGGCCTGGCCTTGCTAACTTATTTGCCCACGATCACAGAGCTAGTAAGTAGCAGAGCTCAGATGTGAACTACGGCGGACAGGCTTGGGAGTCCATGCACCTAGCCCTGACGTAGCCACAGCCCCATGGCTGGTCACCCAGAAAAAACAAGACAATTAATCTATTCAGGGCATAAACACCCTGGTGGGACAGGGATTTTTGCCTAGCCCCAAAATTCTTTTCCAGAGACATTAGAAATTAAATTCAGATAAGACATGAAGCCTGGGATATGTGAGACACACACAGGAATAAAGGATCCCAGAAGGAGCACCTTTCCCTGTGGGTGTCAAAGATTCCTGATACCTAGGGGTTGGGTATCAAATGGTATCTGATATCCGTTGTAATAAATCTGGAGTTAACTTTCTAAGACACTAGGACACTTTTGAGACAGAATATTCTTTTAAGATGGATTTTTTTAAATAAATGAGATTTAAAAATTTTTTTTATTTTATGTTTTTAATCACTTAATTAATTTTTGGCCACACCACCACGTGGCTTGTGGGATCTTAGTTCCCCGACCAGGGATCAAACCTGGTGCCCTCAGCAGTGAAAGCACCGAGTCCTAACCACTGGACCACCAGGGAATTTCCTTAAGATGGATTTCTTGATAGAGTTTAATTTATTTGTTTGGGGTTCCAATAAGCTGGGTGAGTTTCTTCAAATTGTAGATATCATGTTTTCTATTGTCTGTATGCAGATATGGGAGAGTTATTTTGGCAGTCCCCTAAGATGCATAACTTGAATCCTTGCTATGAAAATACCAATCGAGATCTTCCCTGGTGGCGCAGTGGTTGAGAGTCTGCCTGCCGATGCAGGGGACACGGGTTCGTGCCCCGGTCTGGGAGGATCCCACATGCCGCGGAGCGGCTGGGCCCGTGAGCCATGGCCGCTGAACCTGCGTGTCCGGAGCCTGTGCTCCGCAACGGGAGAGGCCACAACAGTGAGAGGCCCGAGTACCGCGAAAAAAAAAAAAAAGAAAGAAAATACCAATCGATGTTTACTCTTCATGGGAGTGATGACCCAGCAACTGGCTTCCCCCTGTAGGAGTCAAAAGCCCCCAACATCTAGCTTGTCTGGGGGGTGGCAAGGCAGTGACTTGTCTCTCTGGTAAGATTCCTCACTGAGATCATCTTTACTGGGTTTGGGAGTTTGAGGAGGAATTTCTTATTTGACCTCATTTCTAGCTCCCCAGGTTGTAAACTTCCAACTCTAGTTCAAGTGTGCAGGAAAGAACATCTCAAACCTCATACACAATTTAGAGAACACCAGCCGTCTTCGTCAGAAATGGAAGTTGTTTGTGGGGAAGGGGGGAAGGGCAAAGGACTGAGATCACGGGTTCTAAATCTCTAGAGTTGCAAACGGTCCTCCCACCCAAAGCAGCTGGGAGACTCTTTGGAGCCCAGGTGGTGGCTGAGAGGGGTGTCTGGCACACAAAAGGACAGGAGTGTCTGAAGCTGAACCAGAATTTTATTTAATTCGTGTTAATTTCAAAAAGTCTTTCCTGAATGCAGATCTACATGTTGTCCAGATCAATATGTGTCCCGAAGTTCTGAACTTTTGATAATATACTTATGTGGGCTTTTATTTCAAATCTGCCACTTTCTCCCTATTACTATATGTCTTCCTTACTGTGAGTCCTAGGTGAAAAGAAATCTGCATTTTAATGTCATGATTATATACCTTGTATCAGAAAACACATGCCAAATCATTTTCCCTCCAGAGGTTTTGCTACAGTGCCAGGGATACAGGAAGTCCTCAGCAAACATGAAACAGAAGTCCTCAGCTTTTGCAAGTTGTAAATGAAACAGGAAACAGGAACACTTCCTAACCAGACATTCTATAGCACTTTCCCCAAGGGCCCTGCCAGGGATATGCCTCCTTTTATTAAATGATACCATCCGAGTTTTTCAGTTTTGAGCTGGTGTGTAACAGACTATCTTTCTTTTCATACGAGAAACATCGGTTCCTTCTAAGGACTGCGTTCATTTTTTGAAGGACATAGTGTCTGATGGTAGTGAAATCCCAAGGAACGCAAGGGACTTCAGAATAGGCAGGGAGGATGGGCTCCTGAAACTGAGACTTTGTTTGTGTTTTGTTTTGTTTTTCATGTTCATTCACTCAGTTAACTCATTATCTTGACTGACTAGCTGGAATAATCAGAGGAGATTGCTGACAAAGTACCAAGTTATGCAAGAGATAAAGACTGTGCAGGGGCAAGGAGGAAAAGGACGTTTACTTGTCTGGTTGTCTTTTCTGAGACTGTGAAGATGAAACACCGGTGCGTATTTTAATAAGAATTAGTAAGTCACACATCTTAGGAGTGGACACAGTAACTCTCTCCCACATCTGTATAGAGACAACAGAAAACGTGAAATCTGCAATTTGAAGAAACTCATCTAGCTTATTGGAATCCCAGACAAATCTAACTCTATCAAGAAATCTATCTTACCAGTAGATTCTGCTCCCAAAGTGTCTTAGTTTCTCAGGAGGTTACTTCCAAACTTATTACAGAAGATAACAGATACACCCCCCATTCCCTTATATCCACGAGCTCAAGTCATGTTCTGGCTTCCCGGTGACATCTGTTGTAGTTCTTAAGTGAATGGAGAAAAGTCATTTGGGCCAAACCCCAGCCTCTGCCTGGCCAGCTTTCCCAGTTCGGGACTCACGTTTGTTGGCTTTCAGCTTCTTCTCATCCACGGGAATGAGGTCCAAGTAGTCCAGATAGTATTCGTAGCTGTAGTATGCGGTAGAGGCGTTGGTCCGGTTGGCCATACCTGCGGCACTGGCAGGTGGCCCCTCCGGAGCTGCTCAGAGCTCTACCAGGAGGTTGCCCAGCTGATTTCTGTAAAATCATCCAAGTGTGTCTGTGGGTCTCCAGACTCAAGGCCTGCCCACTTATCAGAGCCGTTGGGCTCAGAGGAAGGTCAGAGGGGTGGGCCTGACATCTTCAGGGTTCAAGTAGAGCGTTCCATCCTGCCCTGCTTGACGGAACTCCAAAACAAACAGAGCTACAAGGCTGGAGCCTGCAGTCCCAGTGCAGTTCCAGGTTGGCCCTCAGCATCAGGACAGGAAAACAGATCCCCCAGGGCCCCTTGAAAAGCAAGATGTGGACTAGGATTGGAAAGGACAGTCACTTTTTACCTTAAGTACTTAAAAAGTTAATCAACAAATCAAAAGCCTGGCAGTGCCCTTGACTTGCATTAAGGCAGCGCTTGGTGCTATTAAGCAACCAGCAAATCACTGGCTTAGATTCCTTATCCGAGGGCCTGAGTGATGTCAGCCCTGAACTTGCAACCTCTCATGTCCACATCGGCAATTAATTAAACCAAAAGAACACTCCTCTCCAATTGAGCACACTTCCCAGCTTTCATCTGAGCCCCCAAGAAACAATCAGTCAGTTGCCTCTGTTCAGACAGGCTGTTTTTCGTGTCAAGATCCCACATGGATTGTGCTCTTGGGAAATAGGGCCCCAGGGTGAATAGGGTTCACCAGCCCTCTGCTGACGACACATGGGACAAGGATTCTGCTGGTCAGGGCCTGACTCCAAGTTGTACAGTCACTTTTCTAAGAGCACAGATGCAATCAAGAGGAACATTCCAAGTACTGGGAATAAGCAGGGCTAAATGTGAGAGGATCCCTAGAATTAGTTATGAAATCAAAATGCACAGAATGATGGGGACTTTCCCTCCAATATATGAACATTCCAGTCTTCTTGATTCAGGTCTACACTGCCAGAGGAAAGCTGGGCACTGATGGTGTAGACAGTGAACCAGATAACTTCAGGCCCACCGGGGGGGCCTGCAGCATTCCATGGGGACCCCTCCTCCTGACTGAACCTCGGTGGTTCAGTCGATTAGAAAGGGAGAAGTGAGCTCCTGCGTTTCCAAAGTGAGGAGATGAAAGATCCACTTGAAAAGACACTCCGTACAGCATGCACATCCCTGTGCACGTACGTCCAGCTGTGGCTGTGCACGCTGCTGTGCACGTGTCTCCTGGGAGTCATTGGTTAAGGGACAGTAGAGTGTAGGGGACACAAGCATGGATTCTGGAGCCAGGCTGCCCACTTTGCATCCTAGCTGTAGCTCTTCCCAGCAGTGTGGCCCTGGACAAGTGACTTAAGCTCTCTGCAGCTGGCTTTCCTCATCCGTGAAATGGGCATGACCACATCATGTGTCTCCCGGGCAGGGGGTGGGGGTGGGGGGGCTGGGAAGTATGAATGGGCACAGCCAGGCACGGGACTTACAGCAGCCTTGTCCGTAGGAGGCGCCCGTAAATATAAGCTGTTGCTGTCACCTGCCAGCAAATGTGGCCTTTCCTCCCACCCCACCATGCTTCTTTTCTCATTTCTCATCCTCCATCGAGCCCATCTCCTCTTCATCTCTACGTTCACCCCCCCTCTTATAATCCATCCGTCTCTTTCTGTGTACAACACCAACCTTGGATACAGATGAACTCCTTCTATTTCTTGCCTTAACTATTCACGTTCTCCAGCTCTCTGCCTGTCCTTTAAGGAGAACCTCTAGGAAAAAGTTTCCCAACCTCAGGTTACCATCATTACCCACCAGCATGCACCCATGTGCACGTGTGCACGCACACACACACACAGTATTTTCCAGAAAGTTAAGTGACATGTTCAGGCTTACCCAGCCAATTAGTGATTGAGTCCAGATAAGAACCTGAGTCTCCCGACTCCCAGCCTGCTGAGCTGCCCTTGGCACTAGGCAGTCTTCATGGACGTGACTTACAAAAAGCAACTGACAAAGAACATCATGCTCTTAAGACACAGGCATGGATACAGGGAGGGAGAAGAGACAGGAACTCCTTCTCCGCTGGGAATCGAAAGTCAAATGAGGTGACCTAGGCTATTAGCAGCAAAGAAATGTGACCAAAGAGCGGTTCAGTTTCAAGGCTGAGTGAGATCTTGTTGATAAAAAGATAAAGATAAAGGATCTCTGACTTTTTTTAAATTACTTTTTTATTGGAGTATAGTTGCTTTACAATATTGTGCTAGTTTCTACCGTACAGCAAAGTGAATCAGCTATATGTGTACATATATCCCCTCTTTTTTGGATTTCATTCTTATTTAGGCCACCACAGAGCACTGAGTAGAGTTCCCTGTGCTATACAGTAGGTTCTCATTAGTGATGTTCTTTTTTGTAAATTTATTTATTTATTTGTTTATTTATTTATGGCTGCATTGGGTCTTCGCTGCGGCACGCGGGCTTCTCATTGCGGTGGCTTCTCTTGTTGTGGAGCACGGGCTCTAGGCACGTGGGCTCAGTAGTCGTGGCTCACGGGCCCTAGAGCGCAGGCTCAGTAGTTGTGGCGCACAGGCTTAGTTGCTCCGCGGCATGTGGGATCTTCCCGGACCAGGGCTCGAACCCGTGTCCCCTGCATTGGCAGGCGGATTCTTAACCACTGCGCCACCAGGGAAGTCCAGTGATCTATTTTATACATAGTAGCAATAGTGTATATATGTCACTCCCAATCTCCCAATTCATCCCACCCCCACCTTTCCCCTTTGGTATCCATACGTTTGTTCTCTATGTCTGTGTCTCTATTTCTGCTTTGTAAATAAGAGGATCTCTGACTTTTAAGGATGTGTTGAAACAAACAATTATGCTACCAGCTCTACCTTAATTGTGGTCGTACATGTTTTTACACTTTTAAGCAATTTAACATGTACCTGTCCAAGTCACTATAATTTTTTCTTCTCTCATTTTAAGCTGAGGAGGTTGGAAGGTTGGAGTCAAGGGGATTTGCAAAATTGGCAGGTGGGCTGATGCAGAGTGTGAGAATAGCTGGGTCAAGAGGGAGTGCTTGCCCCTTTCTCGGCCAATCCCTGGATCTTCCTCCTATTCGGTTCCTTCAAGTGCAAGCTCCCCATGGCCCAAGACAACTTCTCTGATCCTGCCGGGCCCCAGTGACTTTCCCTCCCCTCAACGCTAATCACATGTATTTGGCATCACTACCACCCTTTGAAAAACTATTTTAAAACTGATGTATAACTTACAATTAAATGCAAATACCTTATGGATATATCTTGATGACTATTATGCACACAGAAACATACACACACGTGAGCATCATCTAGATCAAGATACAGAACGTTTCCAGTGCCCCAGCAGGTTCCCTCGGGATCCTTCCTGGTGGATAACCAGCCTCCACTCTTCATACACACCAAGGAAACTGCTGTTCTGATTTCTATCATCACAGATTAGTTTTGCTTAATTTCAAACCTCATATCAATCTAATCATGCACTACAATATGTACTCTTTTGTATCTCACTTATTTTATTCACCATGTTCTTTCTTTTCCTCTGTGGTATTCCATTGTATGAATATTCTGTAATTTATTTATCCATTCTCCTCTTGATGAACATTTGAGTTCTTTTCACTTTTTTGGCTATTATGAATAAATGGGCTATGAACATTCCTTTTTTAAAAAAATATTTTATTTATTTATTTTATTTGGTTGCACCGGGTCTTAGTTGCAGGAGGTGGGCTCCTTAGTTGAAGCTCACCAGCTCCTTAGTTGTGGCATGCAGTCTTCTTGGTTGTGGCAATGGAACTCTTAGTTACAGCATGCACCTGGGATCTAGTACCCTGACCAGGGATCGAACCTGGGCCCCCTGCATTGGGAGGGTGGAGTCTTATCCACTTCACCACCAGGGAAGGCCCCGAACATTCTTTTTCACATACGTGGTGGACATAAGTACTAATTTATATATCAGGTATATATCAGGAGTGGAATTGATGGGGATAGCTTTACTAGGTATAGCTAAACAGTTTTCAAAAGTGTCAATACCAGTTTACATGCTCACAAGTATATGTATGGAGTATTTGCAAAAATGCCTACTATCCTCTTCCTTATATACCCAGTGACTTTATATTCTCTTCACATCAAAAAATGAAGCACATTTCTCCTTGATTTTGTGACTTGTTTTGGCTTTGACTAATAAGTAGGACTATTAAGTTTTGTATGTTTTAGGCCAACATATTAAGGCCTTAAGGCCATGTGCCCCCCCGCCCCCACTGTCCCAGACCCCTGCCCAGTTACTCTGTGAATAAGCAGAAGCCAGCCTGCTGGGTGATCAGAGACGTGTTGCCCAGTCAACAGCCAGCTAATCTCTAGGAATGGAGCACTCCAGCTGACCAGCAGCTGACTGTAGACCCATGGGTGAGCACAGCCAAAATCCAAAGAACACCCAGCTGAGCCTGACTTAATGGATGATCCATAGAATCATGAGATTTTGAGCAGGTGGAATGGTTTTTCTTTTTTTTTTTTAAATTAATTTATTTTTGGCTGCATTGGGTCTTCGTTGTTGCTCGCAGGCTTCCTCTGGTTGCGGCAAGCGGGGACCACTCTTCATTGCGGTGTGCGGGCCTCTCCTTGCGGTGGCTTCTCCCGTTGCGGAGCACGGGCTCTAGAAGCACGGGCTCAGTAGCTGTGGCTTGCGGGCTCCAGAGCGCAGGCTCAGTAGCCGTGGCACACGGGCCCAGTCGCTCCGTGGCATGTGGGATCCTCCCGGACCAGGGCTCGAACCCGTGTTCCCCGCATTGGCAGGCGGATTCCCAACAAATGAGCCACCAGGGAAGTCCAGGTTGTTCTTTTTTGTTTGTTTGTTTTTAATTTTATTTTTTTATTGAAGTACAGTTAATTTACAATGTTGTAGTTTCAGGTGTACAGAAAAGTGATTCAGTTATACATATATATATAACTGTATATAAAAAATACATATATTTTTCAGCTTCTTTTCCATTATAGGTTATTACAAGATATTGAATATAGTTCCCTGTACTATACAGTAGGTCTTTGTTGTTTATCTATTTTATATATATAGTGTGTATCTATTAATCCCAAACTTCTAATTTATCCCTCTCCTCCCACCCCTTTCCCTTTTGGTAACCATAAGTGAATGGTTGTTCTTTTAAGCCTTTAATTTCGGGGTGATTTGTTACACAGAAAAAGGTAACTGATAAAATATGAGATTTCCAGTTGCTCCACATCTTCACCAACCTTTGTTATTGTCAAATGCTTAAATACTCTGGTAAGGACCTACCACATTTTAAAATTCACTTCCGTACATGTCCTTACTTGCTTAACTGCTTTTTAAAGTTTTTGAAGACAAAGACCATGCTTTATACAATAACTATAATATCAGTATTTGTTGATAGTATTAATCATACTAAAAGCTTTCCATGAGATAAACAAAACTTATTCCTAACAACCAGAAATCTTAAGGCTGCAAAGAATGATGTAACAGCTGTCAGCTAATTCAGGTGCTTGAGGTACGAAATTATGAAATTAAAACCCAATCAAATAGTTTTCAATAATTGTGGAATGGTGTGTATCACACTAACCAGCCCACAGATAACAATTATAAAATCTGGATGATAAAGCAACTATTTGGAGGCACTGGAGAGGGGCTGAAAGCAGGCAGAAACTGAAGGGAAGCCAACTCTTGAGAAAGGGAACTGCACTGGGTGACATTTGTATTTATACAGCAGTTTCTCTGCTTGCATGTTTCCTCAGTCCTCATAGCATGGAACAGCTTGAACTCAAACAGAAAACTAAAGTTTCATTGGCTCGAGGAGTCAGGGGACAGAGCTTGGGGCAACAGACTGAGTAATTGGAAAGTGGGAGGAGGGGAGTCCTGGAAAGTACAGGGTCACAGAAGAATAAACCCTCAAATCTGTGTGTCAACATTGCTCAGATCCTTGGCTATGGTACAGAACCAACCTGAAAGTGATCATGATAGCCAAATCTGGAACAACTTGAGCAAAATATATATTTAACAACAGTGTTGGATTATAACCCATAGGATAAACTAAATATCCATGAACCCACACTGATATAAATAAATGACTAAATAAACAAATGGTAGAGAAAGAATGGCCCTTCCTAACAGAAGAATTATAATAAATAAATGGAGAAGTAAGGATGGAAATAGAAAACCACCACTAGAACACCATAGTAGTAATTGTTGGCAGGCAAGATCCACTGATGGATGCTGAAGTTAGTGGGTAAAAGTATTTGAAGAAAAACTACAGTTGCATAGTTTAAAACATATGTACTCCAAATTATTTATTAGTTACACAGATAAAAATGATAACTTTACAATGAGAAATCCAGCAGATAACACCTTACACAAGTGACCAAGTTACCATCATCAGTTATAAGATATAGTGACATCATGTACCCACTGAGAAGAGCACATCACCTCTGCAGTATTCTTGCTAAAATGCATAACTTCAAATCTAATCATGATAAAACACCAGGAAACACCACATTGAAGGACATTCTACAAAATAACTGACCAGTCTTCTTCAAAGCGGTCAAGGTGATGAAAGTCAAGGAAAAATTGAGGAACTATCACAAACTGGTGCAGACTAAAGAAACGTAACAAGTAATGGGATGTAACATTTTGAATTGGCTCCTGGATCAGAAAAAAGACATTATTATGTTGTACACCTTAAACATACACATGTTGTATGTCAAATATATCTTAATAAAACTGGAAAAAATATTTTTAAAAATTAAAAAGGACATTAGTGGGAAATCTGGTGAGATCAATATAAAATCTATAGCTTAGTTAATAGTATTCCACCAATGTTAATTTCTTGGTTTTGCCGATGCTGGGGGCTCTTTGTACTATTTTTGAACACTTCTGTATGTCTTACATTATTTCAAAATATAAATTAACAAAAAATCCTTGGGTCACTCCTGAGCTGTATATGTGCAAGGGGAGAGTCAAAGGAGCCCGGTGGAAAGTAACAACTGAAAGACTGAAAGAACGGAATGGAGATTTCAGCTACCTCTCATTTCAGGAGAAGCAGAGTCTGGAGTCTGAATCCAGCAAAGTTAACTGCCTGTAGATAAAAAAATCAACACTGCAGAGTCTGATAATAGAATCCAGAGTCTCCATAACATGTCATCCACAATGTTCAGTATACAATAGAAAAACTAGAATTACAAAGACATAGGAAAGACGTAACTTCTCTCTAGTCTGAAGAAAAGGAAGTCAATTGAAAGCAGCACTGAGATCATCTAGATATTGGAATTAGCAGGTAAGGACCTTAAAGCAACTATTATAAATATGTCCAAATGTCTAAAAAGAAAATATAACCAAAATGAATGAACAAATGGGGGAATCTGAGCAAAGAAAGGGAAACTGAAAACAAAAACAAAACACAAATGGAAAGTCCAGACCTGAAAAAGTACGACATGTGTAATGAAATATTCTCTGGATGGGCTTAACACAGAATGGAGATGGTAGTGGGCACGGCTGGGGAACTTGAGGGGTGATAATCAGAACTTATTCTATCTGAAAAACAAAGAGAAAAGAGATTTAGAAAATAGACTCTGTGATATGTGGGATAGTATAAAGCATTCTTGCATATGGGTAAATGGTACCCAGAGAGCAAGAATGAGAGAATGGGACAGAAAAAAAATATTGACAATGTAATGGCTGAAAATGCCCTAAATCAGCTAAAAAGCATAAATTTAGGGATTTAAGTTAGGGCATTTAAAGAGATAATTAAGTTCAAACAAGGCCATTAAAATGGGCCCTAGTCCAATATGCTGGTGACCTCATAAGAAGAGGAGACTAGGACAGACACCCACGGAGGAAAGACCACGTGAGGATACAGCGAGAAGGTGGTTGTCTACAGTCAAGGAGAGAGGCCCCAGAATGAAACCAACACTACTGACACCTTGATCTCAGATTTCTCGCCTCTGAAATTGTGAGAAAATAAATTTCTGTTGCTTAAGCCACCCAGTCTTTGGTACTTTGTTATGGTAGCCCTAGCAAACTCATACAACGATCAATCATCTAGACCTTATTGTTTGTATAGAACACTATACCCTCCAGTTGCAGAATACACATCTTTTCAAGTATAATTTATGCTTTCTGATACTATTAAAAATGTCTGCTGGGGCTTCCCTGGTGGCGCAGTGGTTGAGAGTCCGCCTGCCGATGCAGGGGACACGGGTTCGTGCCCCGGTCCAGGAAGATCCCACATGCCGCGGAGCGGCTGGGCCCGTGAACCATGGCCGCTGAGCCTGCGCGTCCGGAGCCTGTGCTCCGCAACGGGAGAGGCCACAACAGTGAGAGGCCCACATACCGAAAAAAAAAAAAAAAAAAAAAAGTGTCTGCTGTTGTGTAAAAATAAGACCTATAACTACATAGGAATAAAATTAACAAAAGATGGGCAAGACTGAAAACTGCAAAATATTGCTGAGAGAAATTAAATAAGGCCTAAAACTTAGAGACAGAAACCACGCTTATGGGTGAAGCCATACCCACTGGTGTTATTAAGATGTCAACTGACCCCAAATTGATTTATATATTCAATGCAATCCCAATCATAATCTCAGTAGCTTTTTAAAAAATAGAAATTGGCATAGGGATAAATTGCATTTGGCCAAAATTAAAAAATTCTGCTTATCAAAAAAGACCATTCAGAAAATGAATAGGCAAGCCACATACTGGAAGAAAACATTTACAAGTTATATATCTGATAAAGAATTTATATACAGAATATATAACTCAATAATAAAAAAACCCAACCCAATTAAAAAATTGGCAATAGACTTGAATTGCACAAAGATATGAGAATAGCCAATAAGCACATTAAAAAGTGCTTAATAGAATTAGCTATCAGGGAAATGCGAATAAAACCAGTATATTTCATATTTGCGAACTGCTAAAAAAGGCCAAAACTATGCCAAAAAATTTTTTTAGTTGCTTCTGGGGATGGCAGTTGGGGAGAGACTGGGAATAGGCAAAAAGGAACTTTCTGAGTGTGATAGAAATGTTTTCTATGTCGACACAGATGTGTTACATGAGCATATGCATTTTTCAAAACACTGAATTGTGCACTTAAGATATAATATATGCTTTTTCACTGTACGTAAATTTTACCTGATCTGTAAATAAAATAAATTGTCTTTAAAAGGACCGTTTCAAAACAACAGCAACAACAACCAAAAAACCCTGCTTAAGTCAATTGCCTCTGTCTAAAGGAATCACATCTGTAAATGACTGGAATTCACACTTCAGATTGTTAAAAATGAATTTATTGGTCTGGTAATAATCTTGACTTTTAAATACCCATGAAAGTGCCCTGGTAGAAAAACAGATTAAAAAAATTTTTTTTCCCCTTTGACATAAGTAAGAACTAATACTCCCATCAAGGTCAGTTCTCCGAGATAATAATGACATGTTTATATTAACAAATACCTCGAAGACCTTGACATTTGGTATTGTTTTTCTTCTCACTTTAATTTATAACCCCAAACTTGAAGGTAAAGTTGTTTTTCCTTCAATGTTTTCTCTTCCAGGAAATGCACATGCTTGTTAGCTATCTTGTGATTACAGATGGAGTACAGGGGAGAAGGTAAAGGAAGAGAGAAAGGAGGGAACACACATTTACTGGACACTGACCTGAGCTGGCCACTGTGTTCTGTGTTTTCTGCGATTCTCACAATACACTACTCAGGTGTTGGGAGCCCCATTTTCTGGGATACAGGCAGGTAGGGCAGCCTGCAAGCTCTGCCCAGGACACCTTGGACTTGCAAACGGGGTGTATTCATGCCCTATGGCTGCCATGACAAATTACCACAGACATGGTGGCTGAAAACAACACAGATTTATTCTCTTACAGTCCTGGGAGTCAGAAATTCAAAATGAGTTCTGGGGCTCAAATCAAGGTGTTGCCAAGACTGGTTCCTTCTGGTGGCCTTTCTGGAGAAATCTGTTTCCTTGCCTTTTTCAGCTTCTGGAGGCTGCTCTCATTCCTCAGCTTGTGTTCCTGACACACATTTTCCCCCCCTTGATTCCTCTGTCACATCACCTTCTTCTTATGTAGTCAAATCTCTCTTTTCCTACTTATGAAGATACATATGACATTGTGTCCACCCAGACAATCCAGGATAATCTCTCCATCTCAAAATCCTTAATTCAGTCACATCTGCAAAGTCCCTTTTGCCATAAAGAGTAATATTCACATGGTTCCAGGCATTAGATGTGGACGTTTTGGGGGGCTATTATTCAGCCTGCCACATGGGGCAGAGAATGTCATGTTGTGGGTGTACAAATCCTTAACGTAAACACAGCACTTCTCTCTGGGGTATCCATTGCTGTCAAAGATTTCTGGTAAAAAGTTACATTTTAATATTGAAACAAGCATAGATATATAACAGAGTAAATACAAACTTTGCATGACTTTTTTGAAGAAATAAATTTTTATCATAGACAATTTCAAACTTTTGCAAAAGCAGCAAGAATAGTATTATAAAACTCCATGGAGGGCTTCCCTGGTGGCACAGTGGTTGAGAATCTGCCTGCCGGTGCAGGGGACACAGGTTCGAGCCCTGGTCTGGGAGGATCCCACATGCTGTGGAGCGACTGGGCCCATGCGCCACAACTACTGAGCCTGCGCGCCTGGAGCCTGTGCTCCGTAACAAGAGAGGCCGCGACAGTGAGAGGCCCGCGCACCGCAATGAAGAGCGGTCCCCGCTCGCCACAGCTGGAGAAAGCCCTCGCACAGCAACGAAGACCCAACACAGCCAAAAATAAGTAAATAAATAAATAAATAAAAATTTAAAAAAACTCCATGGAACCATCACTCGACTTCAACAAGCATCAAGTCGTGGGTAATTTAGTTGCATCTGTAGCTCCCTCCACACTCCCAATTGTGGACTATTGTGTAGCAAATCCTAAATACATCATTTCATCTGTAAATATTTTAGTATGTATCTCTGAAGGCGAATTTTTTTAAAGTAAAACCATAATACTGTTATCCCACTAAAAATGAAGAGCAGTTAATTGCATCAAATATCTAGTCAATGTTAAGATTTTCCCAGTGTGTCTCATAATTTCTTTATAGTTAATTTGTTCAAATCAGGAGCAAATAAGTTGCATGTGTTGCAACTGGTTGAAATGACTCTGAAGTCTTCTTGTTAAATTTGTAGGCTTCCTCTCCCTCCTACTTTTTAAAATTTAATTTGGAATTTGTTTGTTGAAGAAATGAGTTATTTGCCCTGAAGGGTTTGCCAGTTGGATCCCATGTGGGGTTAGTCATGTTCCCCATTCCCTGTATTTCCTGGAAAGTGAAGTTAGATCTGGAGGCTGGATCAGATTTACATTCAATTTTTTTTCTTTTTTGGCAAGAATACCTCATATGTGGTGTGGTGTCCTACACTCAGGAGATGCAGAGTGTCCAGTTGTGTCTTTTTGTGTGATGTTATCAGCCAGTGAGACCCTTTAACGCGTTAAGCATTGTAAAAATGGTGATTTCTTTATTCCATCATTCCTTCTTCACTTATTAGCTACCATCCTTCT
Organism: Mesoplodon mirus; assembly: GCF_964341445.2. Taxonomy (NCBI): domain Eukaryota; kingdom Metazoa; phylum Chordata; class Mammalia; order Artiodactyla; family Ziphiidae; genus Mesoplodon; species Mesoplodon mirus. The sequence continues at coordinate 134,631,501 of NC_138982.1, read as the reverse complement.
GAAAAAAACAAAACAAAATGAAACAACAACAAAAAAGAAAACAAACAAACAAAGAAACCCTTCCTTTATGAACTATTTGGTTACTTGAGGTACAGTTCATATCAAGGTAGGACAAATATTTGATTTACTTGTTTGTTTCCTTCTTTCCTTTTCTTTTTGCCAGTTTTCAAAATAATAATTGGATTTTCTAGCATCTTCTAGCAGTGAACAGTGAGAGGTTTTGTTTGTTTGTTTGTTTTCATTTTTATTCTGAATCACTGTGAACTCGTGCAATTAAACCTGTGTGTTCCAATCCATTACAGCTATTATCTTTACTGATGCACAGATTACCTCATACAGTATTTGGACTGTGAGAGCCTCTTCATGTTTGTTATATTAGTAGTTTGGTTTGTTTTGGTTTTTATAGCTTCTTTGCTTTCTGGAATGACAAGATGTTCCAGGCTCATTTTGTACATTTCTTACCCCAGATTGTGGATTCAGCCATTTCTGCAAGGACTCCTGGTTTCTTTTAGTAGGAAATATTTAGCTATCATAATCTGGGTGCTAAGAGTGCTTATTGCTACTGAATTGGTTACAATGTTCAGGCCTAGTCAATGTAGAGAGCTAGGAAACATTTATTTTTTAAGGTAAAAAAATAATCAGTTCATACTGATATTTTGTTTGTTTTTTGTGCTTCTTTTCCTGTTTTTAATTATTTTCTTTGTTGTCACACTGATACTTTTAAATTCAAAATCATCACCATGGAGGTTTTAATTAACCTTAACTTTCTTAGCTGCATCTCTTTTTTCCAAAATTAAAAATCCTATTCCCCCCAATAATTATAATTACTCAATATACAATATGCATACAATCTCAGAATAATAATATGAATATCAACAACATGATTACTGAAAACAGTTTTAGATCTTTTTTGGGGGGTTGGGGCAGGGTTTTTTTTGCTGTTGCTGTTGTTCTTGGAGTATCTCCTACAAGATATGTATAGTCAACTTCATGTTTTAGTCACTTGAAATTGTTCTTCTGTATGAAGTTATGCTACCGCTAAATATATTAAATATTGCAATATTCAGAGATCATTTTAAAAGTTTTATTTTGTTTTATAATTATGTAATATTTATAATTATAAAATTTTTACCTGACTCCAAAATCAAATATACAAAATAAGGTGTATCTACAGAGCTCTAGCTTCTGGTCTTCTCTCTTCCTGTTACTTTCCACCCAGGTAAGCACTTTAGAAAAAAAAGTTTTTGGTTTATCCTTCAATTAAAAATAAGTAAATAAATATGTATATATATTCATTCTTTCCCTTTCTCCCTTTTTAGATGTGCAGTAGCAAACTACATTTCTTTTTTTTTTTTTCACATCTTGCTTTTTTTCACTTAATTTATTCTGGTGACTTCTCCATGGCATGTAGAGATATTTTTTCTTTTTTACAGATACATAATGCTGCCCTTGTGTAGATATATATGACAACTTATCCATCCAGTTTCCAGTTGGTGGCTGTTTGGGTTGTTTTCAGTCTTTGTTATTGCAGATAGTGCTGTGATACCTTGGGTTCATGTTTTTATCATATTTTTGTCATTGCATTTTTGGAATCGATTCCTGAAAGTGAGAATTCTGTGTCAAGGGATACATACATATGTAATTGTGTTAGACGTTGACAATTCCTTTCTGTAGAAGTTATAATATCTTGCATTCTCATCAGGTAGGAAACTATCTGTTTTCCAGGACAATAGTCTGGGCAACTGATTATGTTGTCAAACTTGCGGATTTTATCAAACTGATAGGTGAGCTGTTGCTTTCCAGTGTAGTTTAAAAATCAGGGTGGTGGAGAATCTCTTCATATGTTAAATATTTGCTTTTCTTTAACTGTGACCTTGCTCTCACATTTCTTGTTGCAACACATTTTTGAATAAGAAAGGATATGTTTAAGAAACATTTCTGAAGTCCAGTTATGTCTGAAAATGTCAACAGTACATGGATCATGATTCAAGTGGGTAATTCCCGTCTAAATATTATTTGCCCTCTGAACTTTGAACTTTCTAGCTTCTGAAATTGAGTTTCTGTTGAGAAGTCTAACACCATTCTGATTCTTGTACCTGTTTTTTTCTGTGAAACTTTGGAATCTTTTCTGAAAGTTGCAGTTCTGATATTTTACAATGCTAAGTCTTGGTATGAGATTATTTCATTCTTTGTACTGGGCAGTTGGTATATCCTTTCTATCTGAAGAGTCATATTTTTTAGCTCTGAGAAATTATATTATTCCTTTGATTATTTGTTCTCCTTTATTTTTGTCTTTCCTGTCTGTTTGAACAACCCGTTAGTCAGACGTTGGACCTCTTGGACTGATTGCTTATGCCTCTCATCTTTTTTCCCACTTTTTATATTTCTTAGTTATTTTACTATATTTTCTGTGAATTTTCTTCAATGTTATCTTCCAGTCCTTCTACCATGGATGCAACATTGCCTCAAATCTCTTTAAAGGTACATAATTTATATCTTTGATACTTAAGGTCTCTCTAGTATTATTGCCGATCCAGGAGTCACAATCTTCACTTTTGGATCCGTCTGTGTTGAGTTTAGGTGTTTGGTATGGGTGTTAAAAACTATTCCCTAATTGAGAACTTCCTCTGGTTATACACAAAAAAAGATGAAAAGCACTAGGGGGAAACAAAGTGGTGCTTGGAAAGAAAGGGACTGACTTAAGAATTTTATACTGGAAATATATTCTTCCCTTACATGATATTGTAATCCTCCAGAGTTAGCCCCCTTGAGGGACTATATTTTGAAAACTACAAGGCATTATCAAATGTATGGTGTTGAATTTCAATGATCTGGTGTAGTGGTATGACCACTGTATTTATGGTCAAGAGTCTGAGGTTCGGGCTTCCGTGGTGGCGCAGTGGTTGAGAGTCTGCCTGCCGATGCAGGGGACATGGGTTCGTGCCCCGGTCTGGGAAGATCCCACATGCCACAGAGCAGCTGGGCCCGTGAGCCATGGCCACTGAGCCTGCGCGTCCGGAGCCTGTGCTCCGCAACGGGAGAGGCCACAACAGTGGGAGGCCCCCGTACCGCAAAAAAAAAAAAAAAAAGATAAAAAAGAGTCTGAGGTTCTAGACTGGAATCTGTGTATTAGTCACAACTCTTGGTAGTAAGTGACAGAAACCCGATTCTAACTAGCTTAAACACCAGTGGGTTTTAACGGGAACACTTTGTGAGGGGTGCCTGCAGAACTGGGGGGCAGTGTGGCGGGAACCGGGATGCTGCTGTTACTCTTGATCTCCACCTCACATCATGCTTCTCTCTGACGGTCAGTGTCATGCCAGGCTGTTCCACCTAGCTGGGGACATGGCTGATGACAGTTCTGGGATCATGAGTCAAGAGGAAAGGGTGAGCAGAGGACACTCTCTCCAAGCTTTGACATGAAAAGTTCCAGGGATGGACTTGGACAGGCTCTAGTTCTGACACCTGCTCACCGAGACCCAATCTCTGTGGCCAGGAAGGTGGTGGCTGAGACTGGTGAGACCCCACCTCTGGGATGGAGCAGGAGTCGGGTAAGACCCTCAAGATGGGAAGCCCTACCACAACCATGCTGTTGGGGGGGAAGGGGAAACAGTTTTCCCAAGAAAGGGGAATAGCGCTGGACATCTAACAGCCCGGATGTCCACCGTTCTCTTTCACCAGCCAGATCCATGACTTCTGAGCCAAACCAGATCTCACTCTTCTATTTGTAGATACTTCATAAGGATGAAGTATCTCTGTGATTCTTTTCCAGCTCAAACACATGATTTTGCTGAAAAGTCACAAGTTCTTCTCCTTATTCTTTTTTAACTTGCCTGAGAATTAAATATCTCTGTTAAAGACCGGAAAATCGTGATTCCACACATTAACCAGGAGAGGGAAACAGAACTATTTAAAGAACATCCTGCCTCTGAGAATTTTTCAGAAGGTGAAGCATATTCCTGTAGTTATTGTTTCACCCCTGGAACACAGATATAAATATCTAACCACCCTTCTCCTACAGTGTATTTTATCGCCCTAAGGAGGCACGGATTGCAGCAGAAGGTCCCTGGGGGCTAACTACGTGGCATGGCTTTCTCTTGGTGCCAGCTAGTCGGCAGTGCAAGTGCCACTTGGCTCCCAGACACCTCTCTACCGGTAAGAGCTGGACAAAACACTCTTCAAATGCAGCTGCAGCCAGCTCCCTAAATACTAAAGGGGCTAGCTGTCTGACTCGGATGACCTGTAATCACACCTCTTTGTCATTCTTTTTTTTTTCTTTCTTTTTTCCGTGATCATTTCACAATACACACCTCATTGTCATTCTATGTGTAAGTGTAAGGAAGTGCATGCAATTAACATCTAGTCCCTGATTGTAATCAGACGCCATTAATTTCTGATTTTCCCCAATTGCCAGAGCACTTTTAAAAAGTCATAAATTTTTTCCATCAAAACTGTCAAGGTCTCATGCATTTCTACTCCCACTTTTCCTGTTCCTTCTCTACCCTAGTTATAGTTTCTTGCTTCACCTCTTTCTCTTTCTCTAATGCTAGCCATAGATATTAAATTAGACTAGCATTTGTCTGTTAATTACACCAAGTCTTTTAAGCCCAGCCAGAAATGAGGGTTGAATCAGATAGTCCAAGTAACTGGTATGTTGGGCAAGATGGACTGAAGGATAGGCACTTCCCTGGTGGCACAGTGGTTAAGAATCCGCCTGCCAATGCAGGGGACGTGGGTTTGAGCCCTGGTCTGGGAAAATCCCACATGTTGTGGAGCAACTAAGTCTGTGCGCCACAATTACTGAGCCTGCGCTCTAGAGCCCGCGAGCCACAACTACCGAGCCTGCACGCCACAACTACTGAAGCCTGTGCACCTATAGCCTGTGCTCCGCAACAAGAGAAGCCACTGCAATGAGAAGCCTGCACACCACTATGAAGAGTAGCCCCCACTCGCCGCAACTAGAGAAAGCTCGCGTGCAGCAATGAAGACCCAACACAGCCAAAAATACAGTATAAGTAAATAAATAAATAAATAAATAAATTTATTTTTTAAAAAAGATGGACTGAAGGATAGTATCAAGACAGACCTTATTTTGAATTTTGCTTCCTATTATGCCCTAAGAACTTATTTGGCGAGGATGGACATCCCATGCTCCTGGCCAAAGGTGGGCTGTGTGTGGGTTTCCTTCCAGTTGCCTCTCCAGATCCACTGTCTACCTTGATGTGTACGGATCACATCAATATGCTTTGTGCCCTCTGGGTTCCAGTCGGATTTGGGCAATGGGGAGCTCCAGCAGGAAACTGGAGGGAGGGATGAGAACATGGTCAAGGAATTTAAGTTACAGTCTTCCTCCCTGGGAGGTCAGCTCAGCTGGCTGCATCCCCTGATGGAAGGGTGATCCTCTCAAGGTGGTCTGCTCTTCCTATCTGTTTCCCTCCCTGCATACCTGTGGGTTGAGGGAAGGGTGGTGTCAGTTCCAATGCTATTAACCTAGGTTCCTTCTATCCCTGAGGTTTTCTCCTGCCACGCAGTCTCCACCTTTGTTATTTGACACTTTGTAAAGCAACCTTCCCCTTGGAATTTGAGTACTCCCCCACCCTCCCTCTTAGGGAGTAAACAATTTTTTATTTTTATTTTTTTGCAGTACGCGGGCCTCTCACTGTCGTGGCCTCTCCCATTGCGGAGCACAGGCTCCGGATGCGCAGGCTCAGCGCCCATGGCTCACGGGCCCAGCCGCTCCGCGGCATGTGGGATCTTCCCGGACCGGGGCACGAACCCGCGTGCCCTTCATCAACAGGCGGACTCTCAACCACTGCGCCACCAGGGAAGCCCCCGGGAGTAAAGAATTTTGCAGCCACTTTAGTTGCAAACAGAATCTCAATGATGAAAGGACAGCATTCAGTCCAAGATGTTAATCAACACTGCAATCCTCACTCCGGCATAAGACTCATCCCCCTCCCCCAGGTAGGATGTGTGAGTGGGCTCCTGCCTCTAGTGGGGGAGGGCACGTGGCTGTCTCTGCTCCTTTTCACACCTCAGGTGGCCCCTGCTGATCCCATTCCTAGACTGAAGTGGGGGACAAAGGGGACAGGGCAGTTTCACTTGAACTGCTTCTGTCATAACCTGGTTTTGCACCCTCTGGCCTGGCATGATTAGAACCAGCTCTCTCTCCTGGTCCCTCAGAAACTCCCTGTACCCCACCCCCCAGCGGCACACCCATGAGCAGGAAGTCTCCCCTTGGGCTGCTGCTCCCCTGGTTCTCCAGGGGCCCTTTCACACTTGGATGCTCCCTGTTGGAGAATCTTCATCCTTCCAGGTCATCTTCTTGGGCAGAACTTAAAATTCTAGGTGACCCTCCCACCAGCAAAATTCGAATCTAGTTGACAATCTATCTGGCTCACCTTTTTTTTTTTTAATGTATACATGTTTAATTAATTAATTTAATTTATTTAGTTTTGGCTGTGTTGGGTCTTCGTTGCTGCATGCAGGCTTTCTCTAGTTGCGGCAAGCGGGGGCTACTCTTTGCTGCAGTGTGTGGGCTTCTCATTGTGGTGACTTCCCTTGTTGCGGAGCCCAGGCTCTAGGTGAGCGGGCTTCAGTAGTTGTGGCTCGCGGGCTCAGTAGTTGTGGCTTGAGGGCTCAGTAGTTGTGGCTTGCGGGCTCTAGAGCGCAGGCTCAGTAGTTGTGGCGCACGGGCTTAATTGCTCTGCGGCATGTGGGATCTTCCCGGACCAGGGCTCGAACCCGTGTCCCCTGCATTGGCAGGCAGATTCCTAACCACTGTGCCACCAGGGAAGTCCCTATCTGGCTAACCTTTGTTGTGTCCCCCCCCATCCCCCCAAAACAACTCAGCAGCCGAATTCTCCTGCAGGCCACTGTGTCTGCAAACACCTGGGGACACACAGGCTCTGGAATGGTTCCTTGAAGTCTCCTCTCAGCCAGACTGAAGCAAGTGGGCAGATACCCTTCACCCTATGTATTGGGGAAGAGGACTGGAACTCACAACCCAGCCAGTCTCCAAAGAAACGCTCATGAAGTCATCCCTGTCACCACTTACTCCAGTCTCTAATATTCCCCAAATGTGGGAGGAGGTTTAAGGGCAGGAGGGAATTAGTTCTCCAATATCCGCTCTGAAGATTCCTCCAGGGCGTGGGGTGGGAGAAGCAATGGGTCTCACACATTCTGGTAAGTCATCTTTACCTCATCTTGGACTCTCAGTCAAAAACCTCAATTTTAACAGACTGTAACAGACTGTTATCTATGCTCTTTTTTTTTTTTTTTTTTTTTTTGCGGTACGCGGGCCTCACTGTTGTGGCCTCTCCCGTTGCGGAGCACAGGCTCCGGACGCACAGGCTCAGCGGCCATGGCTCACGGGCCCAGCCGCTCCGCGGCACATGGGATCTTCCCGGACCGGGGCATGAACCCGTGTCCCCTGCATCAGCAGGCAGACTCCCAACCACTGTGTCACCAGGGAAGCCCCATATGCTTTTAATTGCTAGTAAAAAGATACAAAACAAAACAGTTCAGACTGGCTTCCACAATACAGAGAACTTATTGGTTCACATAATTGAAAAAGTCCAGCCATCAGGTGCTCCATTTCTCTGTAATTCTCTCAGTTCTGCCCATCTGTGTTTACAAGGTGGTTGCCATACAACATGGGTATGTGCTTCCTTGTGCACATCCAGCGAACAAAGAGGATATCTCTTCCCTCAACCACTGAACAAGAGTCTTGAGATTTACTCTGACTGCATAAAATTTGACAACATAGGTCAAGTTCTTATCCCGAGTCAATTCCTAAAGCCAGGGGAGCACCATGTGCCGATTGGCTCAAGCCTGGGGTAGGAGCCATCCCTGCTCAGTCACTGTGGGAGAGACATGGGTTAAACCTCTGGGGACCCATTCTTGGAATTGGCGGTGATGGTCGTGGTGGTGATGGGGCTTAGACTCAGCCTTATCCACATCTCCTAGTTGTGTAATTAAGAAGAAGGGTGGGAAGGGTTGTTCAGCAAGCAACTACACCCACCCAGTCCAAGGTCATCGTACCCAAGCATCTTTTTGTCCCTACATAAAACATGATTTTGTGGGTATCTAAATATTTTATATTCGTAATACAAACATACTCATGACTTTAAAAGGCGTTTATTTTGCCTTGGGGACGACTTTTCCATTAGACACAGTGCTGAGGGCCTGTGATATTTTTAGGGCCCCATGAAAATGTTTTAATTTTGAAGTCAGCAGGAAAAAAATGAACTTTTAGGTCAACGAAAATATTTTAAAATATAATATTTGTATACGTATCTTTATAGCAATACTGTTGTAAACTATTAATATTATTATGATTTATTTGAAAACAATTTTTTAAAATTTAAATGGAGGAATGGGCCCAGCAAGGCACAAGTTCCTAGGACCACTGAAAGTCATCAGGCAGTCCTGCTCTGCACTCCTTCCTTACTGGGATATCCCACAGTATTTAGTGTTGCCAGTAGGAACCCAAAGTCTGAGGCAAAGAGATTATCCCTTGAATTCCAAGGTTATTACCCATTTACTTGTACCAGAGATATTGTGCTTGAAAACAGCAGTCCTGCGAGGTCAGGCTTGCCTCCACAAAAGAAGCAGAGGAAGGAAGGCAATTCCACAGGTGAAATAAAAGCCTAAAATATCTGAAGAATTTTCTCCCACTTGGAGACTAATGAACATGGGCACAGTTTGCTAAAGTATTTTCATGCATATTATATCACGATCCCCGTAACAACCCCACTGCAGTACGGACCCACATAAACCATGAAAAATTAGACTCAGGGAAGGCAAGTAGCCTTTCCGGTTTCCTACATGGTTATACCTCCTGGAGGGTTAGGTCAACCCAAGGCTTTTGACTCCCAAGTTTTTGCTTGTTGCTGGTGGCCAGAGGCACTAAAGTTGGAAGCAAATTTTTTGGTAGACAGTTTACCTGACCAAGCAAAGTGGGCAGTGACTTAGGACACACCCAAAGGATTCTAAGAGCAGATGTAGGAACTTGGGGGTACCTTTCTTCCCAGATATGCCGCCAGGCTGTCCATGATGCAGCTGGTCTATTTCCCACCATCCTTTCCTGTCCTAACCTGTGGTGCTTTAAAGTCAGAGGCCAGCTTTCTGGGGCAGCTGAGGAAGGCTGTCCTTACCAGACAGAAGGAATGCTCACTTGGTGCAAGGGGCGAGGGGCTCCCAGATCCAGACAGCAGAGGCACTTCCATGCTTCCCAGCAACACCACTGCTGCCTACACCCACCTTTCCAGCTTGTCCTTGCAGTGCTAGCCTGAGTGATCTGGGGCCCTTTCCGGGGCCTCGTTAGAGCAATAACAATGCATAAAAGGAACATGTGACAGGGTGGCTCCCCAACAATCCTTGCTTTCTCCACCTCAAGGAAGTTAGGCAGACAAACTAGAGCAGTGGCAACCAAAAGTGGAGGGGCCCCGACTGACAGCATCCGCATCCCCCAGGAGCCTGTTAAGCAAATTCTCGGGCCCATCCTGACCTATTGATGGAGAATCTGTGAAGGGGGTGTGGACGAAGAATGGTGCCTGCCATAGGAATAAACAAAGGATGTTTTGGCTATCAAGCCATCAGCCACTGTAGCTGACCTGATTTCAATGAGCCCAGATTCTTGCATCTTCCCATATATAAAAAAGCGCTAAATTCATTAACTTGAGATGTCTGGTTTTCCTTAATTAACAGGGATCATTTGGGACTTACTTCCCTGGTGGTCCAGTGTGTAAGATTCCACGCTCCCAGTGCAGGGGGCCCGGGTTTGATCCCTGGTCAGGGAACCAGATCCTGCATGCATGCCGCAACTAAGTGTTCACATGACGCAACTTAAGAGTCCGTATGCCACAACTAGAGCCACAACTATGAAGGTCAGTCTCAGGCCGCAACTAAAGGTGCCGCATGCCGCAACTAAGACCTGGCACAGCCAAAATAAATAAGTAAATAAATGTTTTAAAAAAGACAACGATCATTTGATGTTCCAACTACCTGCTTTTGTTGTTGTTGCTGATCTGTCTGTTTTTCCAATATCTCCTATGCATCCTGGCTCCTTCCTTACCTCTTCGGAGCAGTCCCTCCCAACTATCTGACAGGCTGCCTCTTGGGCTGAAGTCCCCAGCGAGTCCACCACATAAAACATAATTCTCAACTTTTAAGTCGTGCATTGTTTTTTCAGTCCACAGTGGGACTCAGAAATCTGTGTCCCATCCAGCTCCCAGGTGACTCTCAGGCACGCTAAATTTGAGGGGTTGTAGCCACAGAAACATAGAGGGAGGAGGCCGGAGAAAGCAGGACTGCACCCCAACTCCTCTATCTCTGAGTGGTGTATAGGCGGCATATTCTCTTTCGTAACCATTGCCAAGGTCTCCGTGAGGGGCTGGTAATGTAGTTCGGTGGGACTAACTTTTTCAAAGACGCTTCCCCTCCTATGTAAGAGCCTGAACTCTCTCCCCAAGCAGCCTAGCGAGCGGATCTCGGGCAGCCTCAACTTCCCAAGGCTGGAAAGCACGATGCAGGCTCAGTGACTCCCCCGCCAGGCCCAGATCCACCGCGAGCAAGCGCGCTCCCAAGCCGTCTGCCGCCCCTCCTCCCTCACCCTGCGCCGCCCTGCGCCGCCCTGCCCCGCCTCACGCATGCGCAACGGCGTCTTTCCCGTGACCCTCCGCGGCGCAGGCAATTTGTCGATAATGGCGGGTTCTTGGTCTCAGGCTTATTGCAAAAGATGCTCCTCTACTAGCTGTGCGTGTGGCGACAAGGGCAAGTGGAGCAACTCCTCGCTCTTAGGCAAGCGGCTCTCAGAAGACTCGAGCCGCCACCAGCTGCTGCAGAAGTGGGCGAGCATGTGGAGCTGCGTGAGCGGGGACGCGTCGGTGGCCTGCACGGAAGGGACGCGGCGCGAGGAGGCTGCGGAGCCGGCGGAGGAGGAGGACAGGCCGCTGGTGTTTCTGTGCTCTGGTTGCCGGCGGCCGCTGGGCGACTCGCTGAGCTGGGTGACGAGCCAGGAAGACACCAACTGCATCCTGCTGCGCTGTCAGTTCGGGCGGGGGGCTTAGGACTTAAGACCGCCTTCTTCCTGGGTGTGCCGCACCTGGGCGGCCCCGGAGGAGGCGGAGGTGTTTTGGGGCCTCCCGGGGTCTTTATTTTTATTTATTTGTTTATTTATTTTTAATAAATTTATTTATTTATATATTTATTTTATTTTTGGTTGCGTTGGGTTTTTCGTTGCTGCACGTGGGCTTTCTCTAGTTGGGGCGAGCGGGGGCTACTCTTTGTTGCGGTGCGCGGGCTTCTCATTGCAGTGGCTTCTCTTGTTGCGGAGCACGGGCTCTAGGCGCGCGGGCTTTGGTAGTTGTGGCATATGGGTTCAGTAGTTGTGGCTCGCGGGCTCCAGAGCGCAGGCTCAGTAGTTGTGGCACACAGGCTTAGTTGCTCCGCGGCAAGTGGGACCTTCCCGGACAAGGGCTCGAACCCGAGTCCCCTGCATTGGTAGTCAGGTTCTTAACCACTGTGCCACCAGGAAAAACCCTCCCAGGGTCTTTAAAAGCAGAAAAATCTGAGACGGTGAGCTGTCCCAGAAAAAGGGGAGGAGGAGAGTCATCCCGGCACCTTGGACTCACGAGTGACAGGTTCTTTTCTGAGATTCCCCCATCCCAGAAGAGCAGTGGATGAATCAGTGTCGTCGTGAGCATTACTTAGAAAAAAATGACCAACTAGGTTGTAAGCATTTAGGGTGTAGCTATTCTGTGTTACTCCTCATAGAAATTAGCGGGCTGTTAATCGGTAAATACTATTGTTAATGGTTTAGGACATTAAGCTTTTCAGCTGCCTGCTTCCTTCGGGGGATGTCAGGGTTGATTTCTCAAGTCTTCATAGTTGTATCAGCGGACACCTTTACCGTCTGAAATGTTAACAACCGTAGAGTTGACAGAACATAATGGTATCAAAAAAATTAAAGGAGACTTGCAATAAAAAACACCAACAACCCTATCAAAATTGGAGAGGAAGGAGGATGTAGTAAACGTACAGGTAACTGGTAGAGCCAGTATCTTTTGAAACTGTATGTTTCCCCAACGTTTCCTGGTTTTGTTGTTTTCATAGTATTTATATAGGGGAGTGGTTCACATATTTTTTCTGAGTTGGTGTAAAAATGGCTGTTCTTTTTGGACTTGTGGTTTTCAAGATGAAATTTATGCTCTGTTTGAATTCTGTAAAGATTTTATGGCAGAAATTCACCACCGATTCGTTGACATTTGTGGAATGTTTTCCTTCCCGGGATATATTGGGAAGAAAGCAGGACAGCAGTGTCCACCTGTTAACCTGAAACTTTTTGGAACTTCTTTTCCTTAAGGATGCAATGAACGATAATTGCTGAGTCCCTTTCAGTTGTTAAACAAAAGCCTAAGAACATACATTTCCCATACAACTCATTGAGATTAACCCTTTGCAGCTATTAAAATCAATGCAAAAGGACTTATCCCCCAATGCTGACAGTCTCATGTCCCCAGAGTTCAACATGCTTTATTCTCATTTATACTTCCAGATACTCTCCGTGCATGTATGAGCATGTTTAAATATGTAAATTTTTTGGAGCTCCCTAAACATGTAAATTTTTCAAAACATACTTGAGATGATATTATTTATACTGTTAAGCATCCTTACTTTTTTATTCTGCACATATATTCTGAGTGTTTTTCCATATTAGTGCATATAGATATACTTCACGTTTTTAATAGCTGCTTGTTGTACCCCCGCTGAGAGGCAGTATAGATGACGGCCCTCAACTGCATGGGTTTGAATCCTGGCCTGCCATTTACTAGCTGTGTCTTTTTGGGCAAGCTACTTAGTCTCTCTGTGCCTCAGTTTTCTCCTCTGTAAAAATGGGGATAATACTTAATGGGGTGATTAGGAGGATTAAGTGAGTTAATGTGTGTCATGTGCTCAGAAGACATAAGAAGAGCCAAGTAAGTGATATCTTTAATGGAGATGCCGTTCCTCCTCCCAGTCTGCCCCTGTTGGCAGAGGTCTGGGTTTTTTCCCAGTGTTGCCACCATTAAAACAACATGTATGTATTTGGGTTGATTTTGATACAGTAGGAGAAGCTCTTCCTTTTAGTACGTGAGTTTATGTCATTTACATAAATGTCATTGACATTTGTGTCATTTATGTTATTTTTAAGAAATAATATATGTTTGGTGTTCAATCTTTACCATCCTTTCTGTTTTTACGTCTTTTCTCTCCTTTATCATGTGGGCGCTTTTGTTTTATCTATGAAAACACTATTCTGTTATTTAGTTTGTCTGTACCAGTAGTTTTTAAAATTTAAAAAGTGTATATAAATATCCTTTTTTATCAGCTTTAGACAAATTGATTAAACCCCCTCCCCCCCCTTCCTCCCAGTGAAAGATTAGAAAATGAACATTGGATTAATTTCCACTCCCCTCCCCGCTCCAACTGGAGTTAGTTTAATTATTTTTACTTTGTCAAGGTTTATAACATTTACATACTGTTCCGTAGCCATAGCATCGTCATTTAGCTTTAATGTAATGTTTCTATGAACTTATTTCTCTAGTCCAGGACTCTTATTAATAATGAGAAAGCTTATTAATAGCTTTCTCATTCCTGAGTTGTTTATTTGATTCATCTTCACCAGTGGTTTCCCCATCCCCAAGAAAACTTCAAGTTTGAGTGCTTGAAAATGTCTTTCTGTTGTCTTTATACAGGCCTGTCAACTTGGCTGCATGTTCAGTTCTGGTGTCATGCTCTGCTTTTTCCAGGCACAGGGAGCATCTAGTGCAAAGGCCTTGAGGCTAGCAAGGCCATTGAGGAATAGTAGATTAAAGATAAGATTTAGGGAGGAAGGAAGGGGCCAGAAAATTTAGGGCCTTGTAGGCTGTTCTATGGAATGAGAATCTATTCTAGTGAGTGAGTTGTTGTTTAAGCAGGAGAGTGATATGACCCAGTTTTTTCTTTGGAGGATGCACTGAAGAGAAGAATAAGCACGGAAGTGGGCAGGAGCTAGTGCAGCCGTCCAGGCAGAGGAGGTGGTGGTGGTGGTTTGGGGGCTGGAGTGAGGGTTGTGAGGTAGAATTGACAGGACTTATCTGTGGAGTGTCTGTGCGGGGAGAAGGGTAAGGAGACAGTGAATTGGGCGATACCGGTTTCTGATTTGAGCGATGGGTAGATGGAAGTGGAAGTTACTGAGTTAAGGTAGACTGTAGAGGAGGTGAAATCAAGGGTCTGTTCTGGCCATTGTAGGTCTGATGTCCTTTCTTCATGTCTCTCTGCTCCGGATTCCCCGCCTTTAGTGTGTTCCGAACTTGGGAAACGGGAATGTTTCCTGCTGCTTCTAGGGTTCAGCTGTGATCCCTGTCCAGGTTGTGGTCTAAAAGGTTTTTGGCTGAGCTCCTGAGGACCCTCTCAATTACTTCTAGAGAAACGAGCTCTGCGTGTGAGATCTGGAGATGTACGCACAGGCTTTTATCCTCTTCCTTGGGTTGATCCTAGTTTTACTGTGTCTGGCAGGTATTCTTTTTTTTTTTTTTTTTTTTTTTTGCTGTACTCGGGCCTCTCACTGTTGTGGCCTCTCCTGTTGCGGAGCACAGGCTCCGGACGTGCAGGCTCAGTGGCCATGGCTCACGGGCCCAGCTGCTCCGCGGCATGTGGGATCTTCCCGGACCAGGGCACGAACCCATGTCCCCTGCATTGGCAGGCAGACTCTCAACCCCTGCGCCACCAGGGAAGCCCCTATGGTGGGTGTTCTTGATAGTCTGTGATTTGAGGTTCTAATTGTCCCAAATTTTACTGTCAGTTGAATTTTTTCTTCCTAATTTTATTCACTTTGTTAATTTCAGTGTTTTCTGGGAATGGAAGGAAATAACTCTTATTCTGCTATCTTCTTCCAGAAGACCCTGTACATTTAGTTTTAAACTACCCTGTGTGTGTGACTTTTGAGCCTTTATTTTTTTTCTGGCCTTCTGGGTTCTAAAATAAAAGTTGAATTAGAAGTTCTCTCAATGTCTGCGTGTGTATTGTAACAAACTGCATTAATAAATTATTGTTACTTTCTTCTTTCTAGGTGTTTCCTGTAATGTTTCTGTGGATAAGGAACAGATACTATCCAAACGTAAAAATGAAAATGGTTGGTGAGTAAGGCTATATCTATGTGAATATGTCCATTAGAGAAAATGTTTATTTTTCAAATAAAAGTCTTTAAGGAGATCATCAGCAGTAAGATTTGGGATAAAAC
The DNA here is from genome assembly GCF_964341445.2 of Mesoplodon mirus. Taxonomy (NCBI): domain Eukaryota; kingdom Metazoa; phylum Chordata; class Mammalia; order Artiodactyla; family Ziphiidae; genus Mesoplodon; species Mesoplodon mirus. Next base: position 134,616,236 of record NC_138982.1, on the reverse strand, counting down.
CTTTTTCATGGTAATCAGTATAAAATCAGTCATTCTAATATACCAATTCTTGAGTGCTGGTGGTCTCCTTTAGATATGTGATGGAAGAGTTTCTAAACCTCTCAGGGCACATTCTGACACTCCCTTTTTGGGTGTTTGTGCTTGTTGTGAAGAAAATCGAAAATAAAAATAGGAAAGGAAAATATCTGTATCATGGAATCTCCAAGCCAAAGGATGCTTTAGATTAATGCTCCCTACCTTTTTCATGTCATGGCACCCATAGAAAATGCTAAGGTCATGCATACACATATATACGGTCTATTGAGGTAAACAGACAGGGCTGCAGAAACAACAGCATGGGGCCTCCACTCACAGGCCCTGAGCTGCCACTCCAATGGTTGAAGTGGTCAATATCTTGCTATACCTGCCACGCATCTGCTGCAAGTGGCATACTCAGCAAACTGAAGGGGAAGTTCTGCCTCCTAGTATTGTTCCCCAAAACATGTCATACTGATGTATATGAATAAGTGGTACACAAGCAGTTAAACAGAAATTAATAATCATGTATTTTTTATTTTAAAATGTTGGTTTTTAATTTTAGTAACGTTAGATTGTCCCATTCAAATAAAGTATTTTAATTTAAAAAATTACTCTATTTAAGGAGAATTAAATTCATAATAGGACAGGTAGTATGTGGATATAACAAAAATTGTACTGTTGGCATGCTGGTGATTAAAATTTGGAAAACCCAGCCTTAGATCATTTCTCATTTTGTAGATGAAGAAAGCAAGGCCTGAGGAGGTTACAACTTCACTAAGGACACAGGACTAATTAGTAAGAGCTAGGATGATGCTTTGTTATTTCTCTTTGTTTCCTGCAGAGTGTTGTCTACTTCCCAACTCTAGTCATTTTGATGTCAGCTTTACCATTTTTGCCATATCCATGTAACAGCTGTGGTATCATGTACTTAATATTTTTCATTAAGTTGACTCCTCATTTTTATTTAAGTTTATTTAAAAAGGAATCTTTATATTACTGCCATAAATGTGTCATTTGCTGTAACTGGAAAGTCACTGTGAAGATAATTACACTGAAAACACATGTTATTAAATTCTAGCTGAGATCGTATTGCCTGGCTGGTTCTGAGCCCGAGGTCTGTTCTCTTACTGTTAAAAGATTTGCAACTGTGAGATACAGGTTACAGACATTCCAGCACCAGACTGAGACTTTCCTCTCCTTATATATAATCAGGATTGTTAGAGAATTGAAAAGGGAATTGACTCTCGCTCTGAACCAGTGTTGCTAAGTCCTGTTCACTTGTATCACCTGAACCCGTCCGTTATGCCAAACTATGGCCCATGGGCCAAGCACCGGTTTGTTTGTTTTTTTTTTAAGATTTTTTTTTTTTGATGTGGACCATTTTTAAAGTCTTTATTGAATTTGTTACAATATTGCTTCTGTTTTATGTTTTGGTTTTCTGGCCCCGAGGCATGTGGGATCTTAGTTCCCCCACCAGGGATCAAACCCGCACCCCCTGCACTGGAAGGCGAAGTCTCAACCGCTGGACCGCCAGGGAAGTCCCAAGCATCTGTTTTTGTAAATACATTGTTATTGGAACACAGATCAGTTATGTATTATCTGTGACAGCGTCTGTGCTGACAGTGGTAGAGGCAAGGAGTTGCAACAGACACCATATGGCCTGAGAGCCTAAAATATTTGTTCTCTGGGTCATTACAGAAGAAAATTCGCCTCTCCCTTCCCCAGAATGTTAATGATCCTTGGTGGACAATGTAACGTTAAAAGGATATGTAGAATCTTTTTGTCTTATTTCAAAATTTTAGTTAATTTTTCTTAATACTGAATTGAGGCGTTTGCATTCTAGGAAAACACCACCTTAGTACACTCTCTTCTTGTCACTTTTGTACATGCCCTTTGTCACTGGATACTTAAGGCAGTGCCGCCTGGAGGTGACTGTCTACATTTCTGATGTAAGCATCTTACTATCACTTTATTCCTTTTTTTGTACATATGACTTAGGAGGGTCAGAATAACATACTTTAGCAACTTAAACGTTTAGGTGTTTATGGATCTCAACAATGGGATTTTTGTTATAACCAGTTGCTAAAGCAGTGGCATTTCTTGTTGCAGCATCCTGGAGACTTTGTACTGCACAGGATGTTCACTCAACCTCGGCTACGTATACAGATGCACACCCAAGAATCTAGACTACAAGAGGGACTTGTTCTGCCTCAGTGTTGAAGCCATTGAAAGGTAAGTTTGATGTATAAATGAATAGCTCATAACTGAATTCTCAGAAACTTGCTTGCAGAGAAATTGGTATGAAAACATCGAAACTAAATCAACACTGGTTAAAATATATTTTTATAAACTTCTGACAATAAAGCTAGTGATTTTTTGTTTGGATCCGATTTATTTGGTATTGGAAAAGTCTGTCTTTCTAAATTGTAGGAGAAAACACTGAGAACATTTTTCAGAGTAAAAATATGTTGTTTTTCTTAGTCGAATTTAGTTTAATAGGATTTTTTTTTAAAGCCATTGTGTGGATCAATATATTTTGTCCATTTTATTTTTCCCTCTAGTTTTTAGTCTCCTAGAATATCATAAAGAAATAGGAATTTCAGAAATGGTCAGGAAAGAAGTCTCCTTGGTGTTCTGGAAAAGTAGAAATACAAAGTCCAACTATTTCCTTGAGGGTGGTAAATAATTGTCTGCTTTTTTTTGAGAGATGCAAGGAAGTACCTTCATTTTTCAAGACTTCTAAAAAGCGTTAGGAGACAAGGTGAATTAGGGTCTGATGACAGATATCTTAATGGCCCTCTAATTCACTAGCCTTTTTAAAATAGGAAACAGAATTAATCAGTTGACCCCAGTGTATTTTCACTTATCCTGGAAAAGATGTAACCCTCAAGATTTTAAAGATGCCGAGGAAACCTTAAGTATCAGGAAAGAAGAACAATTTAAGAAATAAAAAAATAAATGCCTACACTTTCATTACTCAAGGTATTTCGTCACTCCAGTTGAATTTCTTAGAGTTTCTCTTTAAAGAATTTAAAATAGTATTCTTCTTATTATAATTTTTCATTTAATTATTCTTTGATAACTGCAGTTTTGCCACCTTCTTTGAAACTAGACAGGTTTAGGTCAAAATTATAAAATCTGCAAACTTTTTATATTCCTTACACAAGAGAATAATATAGCAAGCACTGCTCGTTGATGTAAAGCATGTAGGCCTGCCTAGAGAGAGATCAGATCTGTTTTGGTTTTAATAGAAGACCCAGGCCCAAATAACTGCTCCCTTAATCTCCATGAGAATTTTACTAAGATTTGTGAAAATTATGTGGGGGAGAGTACATGTATAAACAACGTGAACTCTTCAGTACGGTTGGTACAAAACTTTAAAAGTGATGCATATCTGTATAAAAGAAAATGTGTGGAAGATTTCTCCATAGAGGGTCGTAGTATTGAAGCTATTTTTTCCTGAACAGTTGAATACCTCTTGGGACAGAATTTTAATGACAAGGAGCCTGGTTTGTTTTAGAAATGGATGCCCTCTGTAATGTTTATTTACAGTGTTATAAATTACTCAATACCGTTTAATTTCCCCCCATCTCATTTTTCTTTTCTAAACAGGATATTAATTGCCTTCTGCAATTTTGCTTCCCATGACATTTTTCAGAAATTTAATCAATTTAATCTTGGGTTTCCAAGAGAAGACTGTTCTTATTTGATGAAAGAAGTGACATATTGAAGTTGTTAACATGTAATGAAAGACTTCTACTAAAGAAATGCAAAAGAATCAAGTTTCTTTTTTGAGAAATACCAGCACCTTCTTCCCTACTGTTTAGATTTATTTGGTTACCAAAGCTGGGCCTCTTTTCCTTCCATTACCAGGCCAATTTTTCTGTTCTTTCTATTTTCTAAACCACAGCATCTTATCGCCCCAGAGAGTGGAGCAAAACATAAGTTATAGGATAACTGTTGAAGTTGCCCAAACCTAGGTAATCAAGAGTTGACTACACAAATTATATACTAAAAGTCAAACTTGAAAATGCACACGTTCCTGAGAAGTTACATTAAAAAAAAAAAAAAGTGATATAAAGCAGTGGCTTCTTCAGGATCTTCTAAAACTTTAAAATAGAATTTTGGACCATGAGTGGTAATGTTTTGCCACCCAACTTACTACAGAGCAAGTTTATTTCCAATAACAAAATACTTATAATATTGGGAAATATGTAGGGCTCTCGGACAAAGCTGTTATGAAGAAAAACATGATTTCATGTAGTTCAGCTTCCTGTGTAGGTTGCTGTTAGCAAAAGTAGTTGTTTTATGTGTTTACTTGGTACTAATTTATAGTTTGATATACATATTCAAGTTTTAGTATCATTATTTTTTGTATTTATTTATTTATGGCTGTGCTGCGCTGCATGTGGGATCATAGTTACCCGACCAGGGATCGAACCTGTGTCCCCTACAGTGGATGCGCAGAGCCCTAACCACTGGACCACCAGGGAATTCCCTTAATATTTTTCATGTAAATTTTATATTTACTCCCTTTTCATGTTTTAACTTTGTACTGTTATTATACTTCAGTTATGTTTTAGGGTCCTCTGAAAAGCAAATTGTGTCAGAAGATAAAGAGCTTTTTAATCTTGAAAGCCGAGTTGAAATAGAAAAATCTCTAAAGCAGGTAATCTTGTTCTGCACTTTTTGTATCTTTGTATGAACAACTTCCAGTCAGTGAACAAGTGCTCCTCCACGAATAATCCTTAATGTGTTTTCTGTTTTGACCTTAGCACTTTCATGGTAAGAGAGTGCTTATTTTATTCTTATTTATTTATTTCAGTTGTTAGTAAAGTTGAGTTTTTGGGGAGCCAAACTACAAATTAAGCTAAAGCTTTATCAAAAAAATAATAAAGAAGACATTTCATACTAAAATCAAAGTACTATATATTCTAAAACTATTAAAATAGAAATATATCTTCTTAAATCAATATTTCACAGTAAAAATAGCCTTGTTTTTGAATGTTAACATCCTCTCACAGATAGGCAAGATGGTGATGAATGTATAAAAAAGCTACAGATTAGAGGTTGAGAACTACTGTTAATAAACTTATGTCTCATTTAAATGGAATTCTGTTAAATACTTAATATCTATGTGTAATGCATAACGTTCAGAAATTGTATTAATGATGAATATTTTAGTCATATTTAACCATGTATGATTTTAATCATGTATTTTTTTTTAATATTCTTAATTCAATAGATGGAAGATGTTTTGAAAGCATTGCAAACAAAGCTTTGGGAGGTTGAATCAAAGTTGCCCTTTACCAGCTGCAAAAGCTGAAATCTGTTCCAAGTCTCCCGTTCTGGAGTTCTTCGCTGATGGACACTTGTTTCATATGTAGCAATTCTTGTTATAATTTACTTCACTTAGAACTGAAAGAATTCAAAATGATCATGTACTTTACATTCTCTTGAACTGATCAAATGAGAAGAATTGTAGAATTACTTTTCCAGCTGTATTTGATGGTAAAAAGATGATTGTTTCCTAAATTCCAATTTTAAAGTCATGATACTTCCTGGAAGTGAAATTTCGTAGTTTTTATTTTGATGAACTGCCATAATTTTCTGAACGGTTTTCTCCTCAGTACCAAATTCGTTATTCTATATTTCTTTTTTTTTTTAAACTTTTTTCACCTTTAATACTTTGAACAATATTGAATATTGAGTGGTAAGAAAATCTTAGAAGTTTTCCCACCCACTGTGTGGTTGAACCTCCTCTGAAAACTATTGCGTACAACTCTGTGGAGAAACTGGTCAGTTATCTGTCAGAACTATTCAAAATCTTGCACAAGAGCAGAATAGCATGTATTCTAGTGGCGGTAGAATTCCACTTGATCCTGTTTATTTACTACTATGTGCCAAAAAAAACCTGGCAGAATATTTACCAAAAAGAGTAGTAATCATTTCTGAGGGTGGGATTCTGGGGAAGTTTTCAGTTTTCCAGTTTTCTATAATGTAAGACTTAGAGTAAGCACATGTTATTTTTATAATGAGGGAGAAAATAAAGATTAAAACAAAGTGCTTTACAGTTGATTTTTCCAAAACAGTTATTTACCTGAGCTCAGAAATCCTGGTGTCATGAATTCTACACATTTACTGGGCATGGCAGTGTGAGGGTCCACCTTAGGACCGTCAAGGTAACCCCACGTTTCCCCAGGCCGTCTCTGCTTTTGAGTGGACATGAGGCCACGTAATGTTGGTACTCAGCATGTTTGAGAACTTCCCTCATTATGTCTGAGGAGACTTAAAGTTGTCGTATAAAAGTTCCCAAGTCAAATTGACTCGATCATTGATCATTCACAATTATTGAGTTCTTTTTTGATGTATCTGTCAGCAGCCTCTAATAATTTGAAATTAGGGAAGCCGTCCAGGTCTCTTCTCAACACCTGCTGGCAGCAAAACAGTCATCCTGCCTCAGGATGCTTGAGGAAGTCCCAAGGGTCTGCCCTTTTAGATGCTTCAGTGGTACTTGCATGAAAGTTCATTTAGAACAGATGGGAGAGTATTTTAACAGCAAGATCCAGCTAAGTTTCTGGTTGCACGGGTAACAGAATTCTCCAACAGTCACTTTCAGAGCCATTTCAGGTAGGCAGTTTGGCTCCCTGATTCCTTTTACCCTGTTCATTCTGGGGCAGAATTTCTAGCTAACCCATACATCTTGAAAACTACTCATTTCACCAATGAAGAGTAATTTCTAATATCCACAGTGCTAACCAAGCCTCTGTTGTGGTTTGGGTAATAAACAACCCAAGTGCCTTTGTGGCTTCTCCAAATGTGGGCCTTTGATTAGTGTTGCCCTGCAAATTCGCCCCCCCTGGAATTTTATCTCCAGTTAGGGTCCTTCAGATGAAGTTAACTAACCGCCCCTGGGGTGTAGGTGGAGAGCTCACACACATTTGTATCACATGGTCTTTGCTGAAGCATCTAAAAGCAAATCCCAGGAAATATATATATATTTATATATAATATATATATTTATAAAATATGTATCTCTGGGTAAGGCACAGTCCGTATCTTTGGCTTCTGCCTGTGATGTTACTGAAGGGATGCCCTTGCCATCCCCATGGGGGAGAGGGCTCTGAGGCTCCCACACTGCTTACTCGAGGGGTCCACGTGGGACTGCTTCCTCCTCCCTGTGTGCTGCTCTGTGGCGCTTAGGAGGAGGGGGGCCTTGCTCACACTCCGGGCCAGCCTCTCCTGAGGCCACCTGTTCCCTGAAGGCTGGTGGCCTGGCTTTTCTGGCTTTGCATGATGTCTCATCAGAATGTTGTTATTATTTTTTTTTAAACTTGCCTTATGTAGCCACGTACTAAAACCTATGACTTGAGGAATGAGTTCTTGTTCCTATTCCTTATCGCTGAATAATGCTGTGCGCTGTTGTTTCTGGTTCCTAAGCCCTGGCAAAGCACTGCCCATGAGCAGGAGTAAGGGTCCTGAAGCAAGAAATGGACATTCCAGTGCACGTTGCACAGGACTCAACAAAGAGGCTTCAGATAGGATCTAGCCAGAATATGTTTCTTCAGCCATCTCTGTGAAGGGAGAGTCCTTTAGGGCGAAGCTGTGGAGGCTAGTATCAGGATCTGTTACATGACATTTACAGATCATTGTAAATGCATGTGTGTAGACCATTGTACATGGTTTTCATCCCAGAGTGTGGGTTCTGCTGTTCTCAGCAAGCTATCCTGTTATGTTCATAAACTTCCAAGCTGAAGCGCTTGCTCTGGGGTTGCTTGTGTAGGATTGATGCCTGGATGGAGTGCGTCCTCCCTGGTGATTCTAGTCAGGCTTCTGGCATTTAAAATGGGCAAAACCAGGAGAGTGCCTCCTTGCAGAGGTGGGTCTGGGTGTTCAGTAGGAACTTCTTGAGAGAAGGGCCCCTGATGAGCAACGTGATGAGATTTTGAGGGAAATCTCAGGGGTAGCAGAAATCCTGGGCTAGAGTCCCCCCTTTAATTGCTTTATTAGCCATGTGACCTTGGGCAAATCATTTAGTCATTTTGAGCCTGTTTCCTCTTCTGTAAAATGAAGTATAATAACCTGCTTCCCTTGCATCAGATAAATTAGACAGTGCTTATGATGGTAGTTTGAAAGCTGTAAAGCATCAAAAAACAAGTGACAAAGATTTAACCTTGTTTAAATCAGGTTGACCTGGTTTAGTCTTCTAGCCAGTCTACCCATGAGATTGTATGGATGTAAAAGAAAAAAATCTGAAACACCATATTAAAATATATATATATATATATATATATATATATATATATATATATATATATACTGGATTTAGTTGTTTCTCTAATTACAAATACATGAACATTGTAGAAAATTTGAAAAGTAGATCAATAGTACAAAGAACAAAATAAAACCCACACACAATCTCACAACTAGAATAATTATTCACTTTTTGGAGTATATCCTTGTTTTATATGCAAATTTGGAATTGTTCTTGTCATATTGTTTTTAATAAAAATATTTTATAAACATTTGTGCATCATTAAACATTCCTTTATCACCTGATTTTAATGACTACCTAGGATGAAATATCTACTTTAAAACCTGTTTAAAAGTGGTCCTATGGTATGAAATTCACACTGTATAGTGGCTTAACAATTTTTACTTGTCAAATAAGACAGGAGGCATGAAAGAAATCTTCATCCACTCACCTCTTCGTCTAACGCCAGGGTGTGCAAGAGCTGAGAGCCAATGGTTAAAATTTCAGGAATTTGTGAGCCAGTTGTTCAGTCCTTGGTAGCTTCAAATTGGCCATGATGAGGAATATTTACACCAGAGAACTTTGCAAGTCCTAAAAAACTCAGGATTTCTTCCCCCCAAAGAGCTGGTTTCCCAGTACATTACTGTGTATTTTGAACCTCCCTCTATACTGATTGACTTGAAGTTTGAGAAGAGAAAATGACTTCTCTATTCAACACCCAGAAGACCAAGTCCTAAGATCTTTTCATTAAATAAATCTAAAATGAAATGCTGTATCTTTAGACCTTAGTGATACAGTAGTCACAGTCTTCACCTCTTCTGAGGAAAAAATAAAATACCTGAAAGCAAATGACTTAAGATTTTATATAGTCAATGTTGCACACGTCTTTTTTGTTCTTCCTGAATAAGATAAATTACTGGGCAGTTGCTTGCCTGGGAACATGCAGAGAAAGTTCATTTGCCATCACTTTTGAACTGAGGGAAGATAATTACTCTTCAACCCAGACATGTTCTGGGTACTGATGGTAAATTTTGTTGAATGAGAGCGGGGTTCCATCTGTAGGGTGTTTTGTTATCCAGTCCTCTGATCACGATGGTCCAAGTGCAGTCAAGGCCAGTCTATATAATTATAGTCTCTTTGGAGTGTTTACACTTGCCTAAAATCTTGTGATAATAATCTGAGAGGCAGAGAGTGTGAAGTGAGGGGATCTGAGGAAGGGATGGGCTGGAGTCTGGAGTTTTATTGGCCCAAATGTGATTTCAAGGAGAACTGGCCTCATTTCATTCAAATCAGCCCCCTCTTGACTTCTGGGAGCTTGACAAAATTTAATTAACTCGATAACTTTTTTCCCCTAAACAATGACCACCGTGGTTTTTAGATCCTCTATTTAATTTTAAGGAGGAGAGGGGGACAAGGTAATTTCTCGAGGGCCCTTTCAACCTTACAACTCATGTAAGCTGAAAGGAAACCAGAAATAACTCAAAGGAAGGAAATGAGAATCCAGGAGCTGACTTTGAAGACTTGAGGATAATTTAGTTCTCTTAAAGCCGTCACCTTTGTGTCTCTTTCAGCTAAAGGCTTGTAATTTCAGAGGCTTCTTGAGAATCATAGAAATTTTGCAAAAGTAGGGTGTATGTTCCATTGAGCAACACTTTCCAAAGCAAATACAAGAGTGACCATTTTGAAGAGAAATCTTATGAAGCCATCAAGGAGTTTTCCCTGAAGGGGACAGATAGCTGCTTTTGACTGTCACAGTTGCCTCCCCAGGGGTGACCGTTCTGTTCTTAGGCAGCATTTAGTGATCATTTACTGTGTACCAAGGGCTGTGCTCGGAGCTCCACCTAGCTTGTCTCACCCCATTCTCACAAAACCGTCTTTCATAGAAATCCTTATTCCCATTTTATAGATGCAGAAACTGAGGCTCAGAGAAGTTAAAGTGCCTGAAGTCCTGCCCGGCTGGTGAACGGAGCCTGGGCTTTCCTCCTGTGCAATGCTCCTTGTTCTTTACACTGGGTGCATTTGTGGTGCTTCCTTGCTTCCTAGCAGTAAAACACAAAAAGGGAAGCTATATCCGTTACTGTAGTATTAGCAATCTAGTGTCCAGAGGGTTTAGAAGTCATGAGCTTCTCCCTTGTTTTTTTCCTATAATTGAAGCTGATTGAGCCCCCTTGATGTGAGTTGCCTTCCCTTCCTTTGTCCCTACCTTGAGATTCTCTGGCTGTCGTATCTCCCGGCCTCTCCCCTGCTCTGCCCAGAGGTGCTGGCTGGCCTGTTTCAGGCTCTCACCTTTCCACGTATCTTACGTCTCCCTTGCAGCCACCTTCCGTGTGTCATTGATTTTACTGCACTTATCACAATGAACATCATATTTTATGTTTGTGTGTTTAATGTCTGTCTCTATTGGAGTGTTATCTCCATGAGGGCAGTGATTTTATCTGTCTTTTGTGCTGCAAGGAATGCGGCCACGTGGTAAATGCTCATTTATTGTTCAATGGACTGAATGAAGATTGCTGCATCACGTACCTATTTTCTCACACTGTCCGCCTCTGTCCGCTCTGGTTTCTCGAATCTCACCCTGCAAGCATGCCCAGGTCCCTTCTTGGGGACAGACCTCCTCCGTGTGACCCTGCTGTCCTACTTGTAACTGTACCCACTCCACCCTCTGTGGTATTCCACCCTGGGCATTACTGAATACACTCTTGAAAGCCACCAAGGAGCTCCTTCCAAGTGCTACCGTCTCTGAAAGCCCTAAAACTTCCAACAATTTAAAATTGTCCTCCCCTTTAAGATTCTCTTCTCAGTTGTCCGTATTTGTCAGTGACACATGATGAAATATGCAGGCGCAAGATGCCATGAGGCCTGGGATTTGCTGTAAAACGTTTCAGTAAAGTAAGTATACAGCAAGAGGGAGGGATCGCATGGGCATGGCTTGATCACTGGTCATGGTTGCATGGGTATTGGGCTTCATTATATCTTTATTGTTGTGTGTGTGAAAGGTTTTGTTTGTTTGTTTGTTTGTTTTTTGTGGTACGCGGGCCTCTCACCGTTGGGGCCTCTCCCGTTGCGGAGCACAGGCTCCGGACTCGCAGGCTCAGCGGCCATGGCTCACGGGCCCAGCCGCTCCATGGCATGTGGGATCTTCCCGGACCGGGGCACGAACCCATGTCCCCTGCATTGGCAGGCGGACTCTCAACCACTGTGCCACCAGGGAAGCCCCGAAAGTTTTTTTTAATAAATTTATTTATTTATTTATTTTTAGCTGCGTTGGATCTTCATTGCTGCATGCGGGCTTTCTCTAGTTGCATCGAGCAGGGGCTACTCTTCGTTGTGGTGCGCAGGCCTCTCATTGCGGTGGCTTCTCTTGTTGCAGAGCACGGGCTCTAGGCACACGGGCTTCAGTAGTTGTGGTGTGTGGGCTCAGTGGTTGTGGCTCACGGGCTCTAGAGCGCAGGCTCAGTAGTTGTGGCGCACAGGCTTAGTTGCAGCATGTGGGATCTTCCCGGACCAGGGCTCGAACCCTTGTCCCCTGCATTGGCAGGCGGATTCTTAACTACTGAGCCCCCAGGGAAGTCCCTGTGTGAAAGTGTTTGTCGGACCAAAAAACAAACGCTCTCGTGCTCCGTCCTTAATGGCATCTGAGCTGCCCTCCTCCTTGCTGCCCTTGCCGGCCGCTCTCCTTCCTGTTGCCTCCCTTTGCTTCTCCCCTTGCCTCTGCCCTTGCCTTCGTTTTTCTCTCTCTAGGCTCTCTTGGATACTTCCCACCCTGCCATGACCTCAGTGGCCAGTGCTGGGTCTCTAACTCCTACAGCCCTGAACTGTCTCCCCAGGCCCTGCTCTGAATTCCCAACGACCTGAATCCCTCCACCACCCTAGCCCCATGCCCTCCAGATGCACGCAGCATGTTTGCTCTGATGGGAACTGACCGTTTCTTCTCAAGGCCCTGCACACCCCTGTCCCCTTCCCATGCCTCCCGAGTTCTCAGTGACATTGTCCTCCTTCCTGTGCCCTGGTCGAAAAACCCTAGAGTCACACAGCCTCTTCGCCATTCCTTGCCCCACCTCCAGTCAACTGTCAGGTGCCCTCTCTTCTTTCCCAAAGCCTCTCCTTCCCCTCCCTGCCCATTTCTCCGTTACCATTTATCCTTATTCAGGCTTCATTTCTTGCCTGAATTATTGCTTAGTTGGTCTTCATGCTTTAATTCCTACCCCCTGATCCAATGAACTCACCATTGTCAAATGAATCTTCTCACGTTCGGCATTACATCACAGCACACGGAATACAGTCCTCTTAATCTGAGACTCCAGTTCTCCTGATCTGGCCCCAGATGGCTTCCCAGCTATATTGCCCACTTTTCCTATCTGGCACTCTGAGCTTTTGTCAACCAGAACACGCTTGTGTCTCACCCCTGCCCTTTTTCTACATATATAGTTCTTACAGTCCTTCGGGGTCCTGCTTGAATGCCACTTCTTCCAGGAAGCCCTTGCTGATTTCTCAGTCAGAAGTAACTTCTTCCACCTCACCATTCCTGAATTACTTCAGGATGTTCTTCTTGCCTCATATGATTGCATATAATAATTTTGTGGGAAACTTTCCTGCAAGACTAGGATTTTTTTTTTCCCCATGGCCCAATGTGTTACGAGACTTTGTATGCTGGAGATAATTAATACTTGTTAAATAAGAGGAGAATTTTAATCTCTTGTCTACTTTGTACAGTTATGATGATAAACGGAAAAATGTGAAAAAGGTCTAAGCTGAGAAAAAATTTTATACCCAAGCATTCTGAATTGCTTTTAATATTTCAGAACTGACATATAAGACTAAAAAGAAACTGCCCCAAAATGCAGTGGTGGTGTGGGGTTAGAATTCATTGTTAACCAATGTAAATAGGAATTCAAGGGAAAAATACCAAATTGAACTCATTTACATGTGTAATTACCCACCTGTGATCACTCCACTGTCTTATGTATTCCATCTTTCTCCTCCCACATCCAGTTAAAAATACTTTGTATCATTTTTTTTCCTAACCAAATACAATGAATTCTTGGAATTGGGGGGTGGTGGGGTGTGGATGCAACTCTGCCACTTGAAGCAAGATGCAAACGGGCCTCACGTGTGCGGTCAGTGTGGGACGGAAGCTAAGCAGATAAACATTTAAGCCACATTCAAATAGGCAAGAGGAGGTTTGGAAGTAAAGGGCATTGGAAATATCTTGCTGCTTTCAGCCATCAGGAGAGCCATGAAAGAAAACCACAGCTCTTAATAACGTGGAAACCCACCCTATGGTAACCTGAAATCGTTGCTTCCTCTCATGAGAAGGTACTTGATAGGGTAGGAAGGTGTCAGGGGCTTTGCCTTCTCAAAACACTCTTTTTGGGGGTAGTAAAGGATATCTCAGAGCTTGGGGAGAGAGGCCCTTGAGCTTGAAGAGGCAAAAGAAAAGTGGTTATTTGGGTTCCTTAGTGTCTGGGTGCGGGAAAGAATTGTAATGCCTGGGGATGCTCTCCAGGGCGCCTGTGGTCCACAGGGCAGGGCTCTGGTGGAGCAGCCCTGGCTCACCTAGAGGGCAGGGGCCTTCCCGCGAGCCCCTGGCCACTCACAGCAGGGGCATCGCCTCCCAGACCCCACCAGGTCCGCCGTGAACCAGAACCCGAATTCAACAAGACCCCCGGTAATCCACACGCACGTTTACATTTGAGATGCGCTGCTTAGAGGACAGGGAATAAACGCCCCTTTCGTAGGCTCATCTGTTTGGTCACAATTATTAATGCCTCTGAACACCATAGTCATTTTCTCAGCGCCTCATTTGACACTTGTAAAGTAGGTTAGTATTACTCTCCGGCCTTTGAGGTGGTTTTTTTTTTTTCTTAATCAGACCACAAGGGGCCGCATTTCACCGCATAAATACTCATCGCATCCAGCCTGATCACAACCACAGTGGCAAACGGAGTTGCTGCAGAAGCCGCTTCCCAGAAGTAGGCTCCTGAGCCTCAACCTGGAGTTTATCCCTCTCAGCTCTTGTAACCAAGCTCCTTAATTAAAGTAACGGGCAAGGCTTCTCCCCGCCAGCCCCCCAGCAGTGCCAAGGGCTTGGGTTACTCAGCATTCGTTCTGAAATTGTCTACACCTACACTCCCACAAGCTTTCCCCCAAGAGATTTACATTTTACACTGGGAAGTTAATTATGTTTTCTCTTTCAGTCATTTCTTATGTTTCCATGACTCAGGTTCATTACTAAGTCCCCTCCCTCAGTGCTTTTGAGACCTTAATGCTGCGTTTGCCAGCTCCCTGTGGAATTGCCAAGAGGGGTGTCAGCCTTCCCAAGGAAGCACATTTCTGATCACCTGGCTCATGTGTCTGACTCACAAGACTTCCCAGGAATCCTCGCCTGTATCTGTACCGTTTATTCCTTTGGAAACATTAAGGGACACTTATTTCTTTATAGGATGAGGCATCAAAAGCATTTTATTCATATTAAAACATTTTCCAACATCTTAAATAAATTCAGACAATTCCATTTTGAATCAGACTTCTATTCTCTGAAACAGAAGATTGTTTTTTTATACTCGTGCATTAAATTATTTTGCTCAACAGAATATAGCTGAGGCAAACAAATAATGCTGTGAGGTCGGACCAGACTAGGAAGCCTGGCGCCTTAGGGTCTGGGTCCCGCTGTGCTCTAACTAGCAGAGCAATTTGCGTCCTCGGCTTCCTATCTCCCAGCCTCAGTTTCTTCAACTGTATAATGAGGAGGCTGAACTAGAATGGTCTATATGTCTCCTCCTTTAATTAATCCAGTAAAAGCAATCAGAAGTTTTGTTGTTTTAATTAAGCATTGATTTGAAATCGAAAACTTGATCAATAGCTGATAGGGAATCATACCAAGCATCTGTAATCTGATGGGCATTGACAGTATTCTGTCCTTTAGAGAATCAGGACCACAAAAGAGACTTCACATGGAAGCACAGCTCACATTTGCTGCTGCTGCTTAATTAACAGTCGTAGGTGGCTGGCAGGTGGCGCGTCTTGAAGATATTCTTGAATCAGCTCACGGAATCCTGAATAGGATTAACACATGGATGTGTGAACATTTAACAGCATCTCCGGTCACCAACGTTTGATTGAGAATCTTAATTATTAAAATACATTAGTGATTTCTTTTGTCACTACTTGAATTGCTTTCAGTGAAAAAAAATCCCTCCTTCTGTAGTCATTTCACTTTTGCTTGTCCTCCTGTTCTCTCCCCTGGCCCCATCACCGTGTCCCCTTAGCAAAGACATAACCAACCAGAACTTAAATTAGTCAGGGTTGGATGTCAGCCACAGGGTAGCGCGAGTGAAATCCCATGATACCAGCTCACCAGGCAGAGTTTCCAAGGCAACCGCTGTTGTCTGTGTCTTCACTCTGAAGGGAAACCTAGGAGAATCTGGTCCTGACGTGGCTCCGAAGAGAACCAGCGTGGGGTGAAATGATCTGTGAATGAGGAGACTTTGATTCCAGCCCTGTGTTTGTTTTGCCTCTGTAAGGATAGATCTTATTCACATTTATTTTCCCTAGCTCTGAAATGAGGATTTGAATTGAACTATTTGGGGATGGGCAGTTAAAAACATATTTAAAATATACACACACTACGGGTCTGAGAATCACTAGATGATCTTCCAATGATGAAGAAGTGACAGAGACAGAAGTCTCACAGGAAAAAGAAATAATTTTTGTCATTAAATGAAGGAAGGATTAGCATGGGCCAAGATGCAGAAAAAAGGGCAGAGAACAGTCCCCAACCAGAACAGCTTCTGTCTTCAAGATTTTCTCATTGTTAGTGAAACTATAGCATTTATTGTCCAAACCAAGACACATTAGAGGGTAAAAGGGGGAGATATAATAATTAAAGGTCAGACCAGGATGACAGATGTAAACCTTCCCAGGCTAGCCAGTGTGTACATCACCCACCCGTCTTTTGCACTGCATGGTAAGAAGGCTTTGGAACAAAGATCCCCTCGGCTAAAAGAGTTTGAAAACCGCTAGGCTCAAGTGATGAAGATTCTGGGTCATCCGTTGAGACTTAATCAGGTGGGAGTGGAATAGAAAAATGGAGAAACATGGGAGGGTTTGAACAGTCATTCGGGGAGACTTGACAGGGAATCAAACAGAAATGAATGGAAAAGGCTTGGAGGTCTTGGTTGTCACTGAGGGAGCACAGTTTTCGTTGGCCCCAGTCAGCAGATTTGTGACTTTATCCAGTAAAGGCTAGAGTAATGATGATTTACCTTTGAGTAGGTTTCTGGGGATAAAAGAATCCCAACACAGTAAACATGAAAACAGTTTGTGGTTATGATTAATCCTGTTTTCTGTAAAGAAATTCACTCGAAGTGGACATCAGTAAGCTTATGAAATATACTTATTGTTATCCTCAAAGAAATAAACTGAGTTTGCCATATATTGCAAGTTAATGATAAGATAAAATAAGTGGAAAAGCCTGCAGTCCTTTTATAGTGTTAAATATACTTACCTCAGGTATAAGCACATGTTTGTCTTTTAGCCAGATGAGGTTTCCTGACGTAATAATCTTAAAAGTTTAAAATTATGTCTTACTTCGGGCTGCTATAACAAAATACCACAGACTGAGTGGCTTATAAACAACAGAAATTTATTTCTCAACAGTTCTGGAGACTGGAAGTCTAAGATCCAGGGGGCAGTACCACTGGGTTCTGGGAAGAACCCTCTTCCAGGTTGCAGACAGCTGTTTTCTTGTTGTTTCCTCCTGTGGTGGCAAGAGGGTCAGAGAACTCTCTGGGGTCTCTTTTATAAGGGCACTAATCTCATTTATGAGGGGTCCACCTTCATGACCTGATAGGCCTCACCTCCTAATAATATCACACTGGGAGTTAACATTTCAACATATGAATTTGGGGTGGGGGTCAAAACACAAACATTTTCAGATCATTGAAAAGTAATCCAGAAATGTACTTTTATTGTAGAAAAATTAGAAAATACAGGTAACTGAAATAAAGACAATAAAATCATCTGTAAATCTAAACACTGTTAATATTTTAGTATGGATCCTTCCACACTATTTCCTGTGCATTTATGTATACGTATAATTATGAAAATGACACCTTCAGTAATTATTATTATTAATTATGAAGTTTTCCATGTTAACAAACATACTTTTACAACATTGTTTTAATGACTGTATAATAGTTCACAATATTAAATAGTTCATTTAACCAAACTCCTGGCATTGGGTAGAAGTTTGTTTCCAGACTTTTTGTATTATAAACAATGTGGTATTGAACATCTTCTAGTGAAATCTTTGTGCACATATAGTGAATGAACCTGGAGTGTGTGATGCAGCGGTAGGTCTGAGAGCTGAGATCTGTTAGCTCTGGGCTCCATTTGTGATTCACCTGTGGAATGAACACATGATAAGAATGGAAGAGGAGATGTGGGTTTTGGTTCCCACCCAGATACACAATCCTGAGCATGTCACTTAACCATTTCATGGTTCAGTTTTCTTATTTGTAATGACTTTACAAAAAAATAGAGATGATGAATGAATCTGACTCTTGAACTGGACAAATGTGAGGATTAGATGGGGTAAGTTATAAAGCCATTTACGGTATAGGGGCATATTCTTTTCTTTTCAAAATGTTATTTAAATTTTTTCTATTAAGTCAACTAAAACTGTTTCTAATTTTTGACATTCTCCAGAAAATGGATTTTTCTGAGCCAATCAACAAGTGTTCGGTAATTTGGAAGCTGTGGTCCCTGAATGGGCACTTCCAGGCAGAAGCTAATAGAAAGCTTCAGGCGCATCAGGCAGCCTGGCCACTTCCTGGATGATCACACACCAAAGGCAGAGGGAGCATGCGGCTCGCAGAGGCAGCACCTCTTGCTGTGTGATCCTGGGGGGCGGGGAGTTCACTCCCTGGCCCCTTCGCCCTCCCTCCTGCTCCTGTCAGCCAGGAGGCTACTCTGAAGCTGGAGAGTGATTTGGGCCTGATCCTGTCCAGCCTGAGAGAGACAGAGGCCAGCCTGCTGTCAGAGATAACAACGGCTGTTACAAGGGAAATCTGGGGAAAATATTTTAAAAAAGAATCCTGGGAATTCCAGCTCCAGTTGGATGAGGGCCCTAAAGGGACACGTAGGGAGCATGAATGGAAATTTGCAGCCTGAGGACAAGGGACAAACCTACAGCTGGAAACTGCATGCCTCCCACGTACCTGTCACTCACCCATAGGATGGAAAAGCAAAGGGCGAAATGCTATCCACCAAACATGAAGGGGTCTAGAGCCTTCCTTCCCTCTGTTCCTTGTCCCCAGGATGCCCCACGCTGGTGGGTGGGCACCATTCACACGGTGTTGTGTGAGATACTGCATCCCCTCGTGCTGGAGAGGCCCCATGGGCCGCACACACTCTGTCTCTTTCCTCCTCCCCTGCCTCGGGGAGATGCTGGACACATAGTAGGTGCTCATTGTGTGCTCACCAAATGGAGGAGTAAACAGTACAGGACACAAAGAGGCGAAGCTGAGGACCTCCTACCCACCCATGGGAGACCTTGGCACCCCTAGCCTGCCAACGATGAGGCCTGCAAGACCTGCACGGTAATTCTCGGCTTCCTAAAGAAAATAACTTTATTCCCACCCACGTAGGAGGAAGATGTCTTGGGTTAGAAGGAAAGGGGTAAATGCAAAATTGTAAAGACGACAATTCTGAGTTATCTGAAATGTGCCTTGTAAAGCTAACATATTTTCCATCCATGGAGAGGTCCCCAAACTGGAACTCAGTGTGGTAGGAATCCATCTGAGTTAAGTAAGGGAGAAAGCAAAGGCTATTTCTGGCCACATGCTGGAGCTGACCACCAAGAGTCCACTCATTTTACTAGAGCAGAGACGGACAAGTGCTAGGCTTTTAAAAGCCTAGGTAGGTATCTCGGTTGCAATTTTTAAAAGTTCTCCCAGCTAACTTAAGTATGATATATAATGCTGGCCAATTAAACATCCCAGCACATTTCCCCAACTGTCTCCTGTTTTTTTGTTGTGGCCTCTCCCATTGCGGAGCACAGGCTCCGGATGCGCAGGCTCAGCGGCCATGGCTCACGGGCCCAGCCGCTCCGCGGCATGTGGGATCTTCCCGGACCGGGGCACGAACTCGTGTCCCCTGCATCGGCAGGCGGACTCTCACCACTGCGCCACCAGGGAAGCCTCCCAATTCTCTTAAACTGTATGATGATGGTGTGTAAGACGGGGAGCCCTATTAGTAAAACTGACCTTTATTTTATTTGCTATTTATAGAGAAAGACTTAGAGTACCAGATAAATATGAGGCAGTGTCCTATTATAGGCCATAAACAATGAAACATGAATGCTTCCGAGGGTCATTAATCTCATGTGCACATGGAGACGGTCTCCTGCCTGCAGGAAATAGAGGCTGGAAAAAGGCGTTCGTTTGGAGTAAATAGCTAACTTTTGTGGTGGCCTTCAAATATCAAGTTTCTATTTTTGTTTGATGACTTCAGTTTTTCAATTGCTGGCAAATCATAACGGGCGGGACAGATTGATATGGGTTTATTCTCTTACATGTTAAGTTCACAAAGAGATATTCAAAAGCTTCATTTGGGGGCTGAGAGGTTAAAGTTATGTCTCTGTTTTGAGCTTCCCAGACCCCAGCATAAAGTGCTTAAGGGGAAACTTTTTTTTTTAAATTGAAGCATACTTAATTTACAATGCTGTGTTAGTTTCTGGTGTACAACAAAGTGGTTCAGATATATATACACATATATATACTTTAAACTATTTTTTCCATTATAATTTATTACAAGATATTGAATATAGTTCCCTGTGCTATGCAGTAAGACCTTGTTGTCTGTCTGTTTTATATGTAGTAGTTCATATCTGCCAATCCCAAACTCCTAATTTATCCCTCCCCACCCCTTCCCCTTTGGTAACCATAAGTGTGTTTTCTGTGTCTGTGTTTCTGTTTTGTAAATAAGTTCATTTGTATCATTTGTTTAGTTTCCACATATAAGTGATATCATACAATATTTGTCTTTGTCTGACTTACTTCACTTAGTGTGATAATCTCTAGGTCCATCTATGTTACTGCAAATGGTATTATTTCATTCTTTTTTATGGCTGAATAGTATTCCACTGTATGTATGTATATGTGTGTGTATGTATGTATATATATATATATATATATACACATACATACACACACACACACACACACACACCACGTCTTCTTTATTCATTCATCTGTCGATGGACATTTAGGTTGTTTCCATGTTTTAGCTATTGTGAATAGTGCTACTACGAACGTTGTGGTGCATGTATCTTTTCCAATTCGTTTTCTCCGAATATATGCCCAGGAGCGAGATTACAGGATCACATGGCAACTTTATTTTTAGTGTTTTGAAGAACCTCTGTACTGTTCTCCATAGTGGCGGCACCAATTTACATAGAGAGAATCATTTCTTAAGGGGAAGTGATGGTTAGTGATCTACGAGTTTGGGGTTAGACAACTTGAAGAGAGGGAGTGTGGGAGAAAAGAAGAGATAGCAAGAGACAAAGACAGAGAGACAGACAGTCAGACATTGTGAGTTGAATTGGTACTTTTAGGAGCCGCAGAAATCATCCTGGAATATTGTTTCCTCGAGGCTGTTCACGCAGGTGAGAGAAAGACTCACTTATACCTCGTTACCTCTTAAGGGACAGCGTTGGAGGAAATCTGTTAGAAGCCCTTCCTTCTCCTTCTTTGCCACCTCCAGGGCTCACAATTCTATCAGACTTTCTGGACTGAGAAAGGGGGGAGTCTGGGTGGTTAGAGAGAAATTAGATCTTACACCTGTGCAATCAACCTATGGGCAGCAAGGCTCCTTCCAGAAGCCCTGGGGGCTCTGCTGGACCCCAGCTGGGGGAGCCAAGTGCTGTAGAGGAAAGACTATGGGCGGGGAAGGGGTGGGTGGCTGCATGTGAGCCCCCCGGGGGACTGGAGAGACAGCATGTGGAGTCCTGGCAGTCTGGATGTCAGAGCAGGGTGACCTGGTCTGGCTCCCAGCCAGTCAACATGGAAAATGGTCAGCATGCTGGTTACACATATGTGTCTCTACAAAGATAACTGGCTGTCTTTACGGATTTGTTATGGGGAGAGGGAGGCTTGGCTGGTACAGAACATCTATATTGTTCAAAAAAAATTTTTTACAGTAGTGTGTATTTTTTTTTTTTGTGGTACGCAGGCCTCTCACTGTTGTGGCCTCTCCCGTTGCGGAGCACAGGCTCTGGACGCGCAGGCTCAGCAGCTATGGCTCATGGGCCCAGCCGCTCCGCGGCATGTGGGATCTTCCCGGACTGGGGCACGAACCCGCGTCCCCTGCATCGGCAGGCGGACTCTCAACCACTGCGCCACCAGGGAAGCCCATGTGTATTTTATAATTAGGAAAAAAAAACCAGTTTAGATATTTTCATTTTGGGGGAAAAAAATTGGGGCATGAATCCAGGCTCAGTTAGGTTCAGTGTTAGGGGCTGGTGGGCCCCATGCTGTTGGTTGGCTCATGGGCTGGGCCTAATGTCAGGGAAAGAATGTTGAGTCTGAAGTCAGAAGGTGGCGCTTTTGTTTCTGCCCTTCTCTTTCCCATCAGGAAGCAGCCATCTTCTTAGCCTCAGTGTTTTCCTCTGTGAAATGGAGTGGTTGAAAGGCTTAAATGACACCCCACAGAGTGGTTGAGAGGCTTAGGTGAAAACTCCCCATAAACATTGTAAGGTCTCACCAGCAAGTTTGTGTGATTTTTTCCCCCACTGAGGCTGGAAGATCCACGGGGCCTCCCCTTTGCCTTCACCTCCAAGACACAGTCAACTATCACTTATGTATGAGAGAAACACAAACATCAGCAATGAGTGTCTGCTCAGCATTTTGATTGCCTTTATGCTGTGTCTTTCTTCAGCTGGTAATCCTGTTTTGGGGAGACACGGAGATGCAGCGTCTCTGCAGGGCTCTGTACATACAGAGTGTTGCGTGGAGGGGGAAGAAGACCCCCATCCTCAGCCTCTCCCCTCAGGTCTGTAAATTGTCAGAGAATAATGCCCCCTCATTGCTCTGCAAGGCTGTGGTAGGAGGCCCGGGTCCCCGCCCAGACTTCAGGCCACCATGCTGAAATGCAAGACGGTGAGGACCTATCAACCAGCGTTCTCTCTGCCAGCAAACTCTTGAGTCTTGCTCAGCCTGGGAAGTTTAATGACAGCTAAGAAAGTGATCTTGGATTTATTTTGGGGGCTTTCCAAAGCTCGAGGGGAAAAGTAATTTTATTTATATAAAGAAGAAAAAAAGATCCAGAAACCTTTTGCCAGCTGAGGCCTTTCTTCATCTTTTTTTTCTAGCTTCTTGACTCCTGTAACTTCCTAAGCCTGGAGTAAGGCAAGTTTACTGTCTCGAACAAAGGGTGGTTTATATTCTTTTGCTGTAAGACAGATGGGGGTGGGGAAGGAAGGAAGAGAGGCTCCGGGTTCAGATCTTTCTTTCTAGAGAATATGAAGTTCTTCTGGTGGAGTAGCGCCCCTGGTCCATAGGTTAAATAAACATCACACATATGGGAAAAGTTAGAGAGGACTCATGAAGTCCACGGGGCCACAACGATGTCTTATTGGTATGGAGTGAACCAAAGAATTCCACTGAGGGCCTATGTTAAGATCTCTGGGGCTTCCCTGGTGGCGCAGTGGTTGGGAGTCCGCCTGCCAATGCAGGGGACACGGGTTCGTGCCCCGGTCCGGGAGGATCCCACATGCCGCGGAGCGGCTGGGCCCGTGAGCCATGGCCGCTGAGCCTGCGCGTCCGGAGCCTGTGCTCCGCAACGGGAGAGGCCACAGCGGTGAGAGGCCCGCGTACCGGAAAAAAAAAAAAAAAAAAAAGATCTCTGACACCATTAGGTCTGAATGAAGAAGGGAAGGAAGATGAGTTAGTTTCTGACACTAGTTTTATTTCCCTTTGGCTCCAATGGTTTGAACGTGCTGTGTATTCGTCTATGTTCTGGTCTACAAATGGGACCCAGTCCATGTGTTCGATTTGACTTAACATGCTTTTATTGAGCACCTACTATATACCTGGCTTCTAGCTGAGTATTGTAGGGGGACCACTGAAGAGATATACCAACAAGGGCGATGTGGAGAATGGAAAGGACATGAGTACGAATCCAGCACCTGGGACCTTGGGCTAGGTACTAATGGCATTAAATCTCAGCTCCCTTGTCTGTACGATGGGGAGGGATCACCTAGAGGAGAAATTAAACTGCATGAGATAACATATATAAATGTCATGAAGTTCTTTGGGTTGCAAGGAACAAAACCCACGTCAGACAAATTTAACCAAGAAAGGGAGTTGGGTGTTGGAAGGGCATTGGGGTCTCTCCTGGAATTCACTGAAAGGATAAGTGTAGGGGCCAGAGGGAGGGCCGGACCGGGGCTATTCTGGGGTCTCAGCAGGGGGAGCGTCTTCCCCACAAAGTCTCCAGGACAAGGTTCCGCTCCAGTGCTGCTGCCTGTGCCTTGCTTCCCTCTGCGTCTCATCAGGAGGCATCTGTGTGGCCGAGTTAGCTCCGGCCAGGGAGGCAGGGCCTGGCCTAGAAGCCTGGGGAGGATGGGGAATGGCTGCCATAACGAAGTGCCACAGACCAGGAAGGGTGGGCCAGGAAGCTTAAACCACAGAAGTTGATTTCCTCACAGTCCTGGAGGCTGGAAGTCTGAGATCAAGGTGTTGGCAGGTGTGGCTTCTTCTGAGGCCTCTCTCCTTGGCTTTCAAATGGGGGTCTTCTCACCGTGTCCTCAAGTGGTCTTTCCCCTGTGGAGGATCTGTGTCCTAATCTCCTCTTCTTATAATGGCACCAGTCACATTGGATTAGGGCCCACCCTAATGGCCTCATTTTAACTTGATTACCTCTTTAAAGACTATGTCTGGACACAGTCACACTGTGAGGTGCTGGGGTTTACTATATCAAATATGAATTTTTGTGGCACACAGTTCAACCCAGACCAATGCCCTCCAGCAAAGAGGGTTGTCATGGGCTGGGAAGACAAGCCTGCAGTTGTCTGCTCTGGAACAGCCTGAGATCAGGGCTGGGAACATAGGAGTCTCTCTTTTTTTTTTTTTTTTTTTTTTTTTGCGGTACATGGGCCTCTCACTGTTGTGGCCTCTCCCGTTGCGGAGCACAGGCTCCGGACGCGCAGGCTCAGCGGCCATGGCTCACGGGCCCAGCCGCTCCGCGGCATGTGGGATCTTCCCAGACTGGGGCACGAACCCGTGTCCCCTGCATTGGCATGCAGACTCTCAACCACTGCGCCACCAGGGAAGCCCAGGAGTCTCTTTTGAAATGTGGATCCTTTCCTCTTCTCCCTGCAAAACACTAGGTCTCTGTCATCAAGGAGCTCATCCTCCTCCAAGGAAGATTGTGCCTGGGGCCGTGAAACAAATCTCAAGCCCTGGGGAGGATAAATACTTGGGACTTGGGAGTTCGGGTCTGGGTTGTACCACTGCTCACCAAGTGGGTCAGAGATGTCACCTTTCAAGTCTGTTTCTTGTGTGTAAGATAGGGAGGGCAGGTAGAGGTGAGTGGGCGCAATGACCTGAGGATTCCATGATTCCAAGCCGTGCATTAGTTAAGGGCAGAGTGCCAGAGTGAGGGGTAAGTAATTGGTGTTGGCTCAAGTCACTGGGAAAGGTTTTGTGCTTGCTTAGAATGGAGTGTTTCCCATAATTTTTGCTTGGGCTGGAGCCAGCCATCCTCCATGACTGACTGACTTTCTTGGTCAAAAGTAACTCATCTCTTTTTCTTCTGGCCAAAAAAACAAAAACAAAAAACCAAAACATAACAAACCCCCTCAAACCAGCCCCCCCCCCAAACAAACAAAACAGAAACAAAGAAACTTCTGCTCTTTAGAGCCAAAGCAGCACAGGTTTTGGGGGGGGAGTCTCAGTGAAAGGCACTTTCTGCTGGCTTCCCTCAGCCGTCACCCTGTCTGCCGGGCTCCAGCTCTGGCCGACTCTGCTGGAATCTCTTTGCTCAGCTCCAGATGCTGCCCTGGAAATTCCGAAGTCCAGTTACTGAGAGAGAAGCCTCTGAAATGGGTCTACCTGGACCTTGGTGACAAAGTGAAGGAGTTAGAACAAGAGTCAGACAATCAGAGAGTAGGAAGATTTCCTCGGCTCTGGTTCTGGAATGTTCCCACCAGGAGCATGCCGTCGGTTGACTGTTCATTTGAATGACTCTTGGGGCTTTTACTTGACTCTTGTAAAGTAAAAAAAAAAAAACCCTTGCTGGGGTTAAGGGGCTCCATAAACCGCACTCTCCCTTCCTTGCTTGAATCCTGCAATAACTGATGATCAGTAAAAAGGGACGGAGGATGAGCCCCCAGGGCACAGTCATGTTTCCTAATTGAAGCCATAGAGTCAGACACAGGCCTGTAAAACCGGTGGTTAAGAAGGAACAGACCAAGCGCTGTGTCCCAGATCTAAACGCCAGGGGCTGAGTGATGCTGGTTTGGTGACTCACCAACAAATGACGGAAGAGTCACTGAGGGTCTTTCCAGTGAGAGGCTGAGTGTTATGCTAGTAAAGGACCTGCCTGAGGAGAGGAAATATAAGAATAAGGAAGAAAAGCTTCTCCTCCACGCTGCTATCTCCCCAAGACACGCACCCAAGACAGTCAGGCGTGAGAAGTTTGGCAGGACACCAGCAGGACACCAGCAGCTTAACACGGAGTACGCACGGCTGGCCCTCCTTGTCTTTGGAAGTCCTATGGCTAGACCACCACCAGCAACTCCTCCCTGGCTTCCTCCTTCCCAAGTCCTCCTCTTGTGTTGCAGGGACTTCTGCAAAATTCTCCTTCATTTTAGCAGTTCACCTCCTCCACATCCAAGGAACATTCAGGGCCTCTGCTACCATCTCCTTTGGCATTCACCCTTTATCACCTCAGAAGAGCCAGCAGGGACTTTGCACTTTCTCTCTCCTTTGTCTGCGTAGGTGGAAGGGAACAATTTAGATATTTACTTTTCCACTGATGATGAAAGATGCCACCTTCCATTAGAAGGCAGAAGTGACTACAACCAGTTTGGGTGTTCGGGAGAATTCATTTACAGTTTATGACCCTGTCATAATGGGCTAAATGATCCCCTAAGCATTTAAGAGGGTAATGAAGTCAATGATCAGTCAACCAATTAAGACTGTAACTTTGAGAACGTGTGAATTACAGAGCTAATGGGATTTTCTGAACGGGAATCCAGATTTCAGGTCCACTTCTGCAATAGTCCATTTTTTCCCGTCTAATTTAAATTGCTGCCTAAATTATTTACTGAATATGTACGTTGATCTGGTTTGGGACTCTCTTTTATGTCAACTGATCTATTTGTTGCTGTGCCCACAGCACACTTTGAAAATTATGATAACTCTATGGTATATTTTGATATTTCCCAGAGCAAATCCTCCCACTGTTATGCTTCTTCCAAAGTTTCTTGGCTTCATGTATGGATTTTTACCTCCCATTGATTTTTTAAAAATCAGCTTTATTGAGGTATAATTTACGTATGATAACATTAGTGGAAGATAAAGTTAGTGTACAATTTGATGAGTTTTAACAAATGGATACAGTCCTGAGACCACCATTACAATGATGATATAGAGCATTTCCTCACCCAACAAAATTCTTTTGTTCCCTTCTGCAATCTCCTTCTTACCTCTGGCCCCTGGCAACTGCGGTTCTTTCTTTTGTCACTAGGGTTTTCCCTTTTCTAGAACTTTATATGAAGGGAATCAGACAGTGCACAGTCTTCAGTATCTGACTTTTCTCACTTAACATACTGCTTTTGAGATCCTCCATGTTATTGCAGGAATGAGGAGTTTGTTCCTTTTTATTGCTGGGGGTGACCCATTGTATGGATATACTTGCAATTGGTTTATCTAGTCATCTGATGATGGGCATTTGGGTTGTTTCCAATTTTTGATTATTATGAATAAAACTTGGAATGAACATTTGCATAAAAATCTTTGAGTGGTCATATGGTAAGTTTATGTTTACCTTTATAAGAAAAGTTTAGGTGGTAAGTTTATGTTTACCTTTATAAGAAGAGTTTAGGTGGTAAGTTTATGTTTACTTTTATAGGAAGAGTTTAGGTGGTAAGTTTATGTTTACCTTTGTAGGAAGAGTTTAGGTGGTAAGTTTATGTTTACCTTTATAGGAAGAGTTTAGGTGGTAAGTTTATGTTTACCTTTATAGGAAGAGTTTAGGTGGTAAGTTTATGTTTACCTTTATAAGAAGAGTTTAGGTGTCCTCGTCTCTCTGCATCCTCACCAGCACTTGCTATTGTCAGATTTTTAATTTTAGCTGTTCTAATGGGGGGCAGTGGTACCTCATGGGCATTTTAATTTGCATTTGCCTAAGGACTAATGATGAACACCTGTTCATGTGCTTGTCTCTCACCTATATTACTTTTTGGTAAAGTGTGTCTGTTTAAGCTTTTGGACTTTAAAAAACATTGGGTTGTTTGTTTTCTTACTGCTGATTTTGGGGAGTTCTTGATATATTCTAGATACAAGTCCCCTTTATCAGATACGTGATTTTCAAATATGTAGCTTGTCTTTTTATTCTCTTAACAGCGTTTTCACAGAGTAAAAGTTTCTAACTGTGATGCAGTCCAATTTAGCAATTTTATCTTCTCTGACATCCTGAAAACTCTTTGCCAAAATGAAGATCACAAAGATTTTCTCTTAGGTTTTCTTCTAAAAAGTCTAAAGTTTTGTTTTTCATTTTGGTTTATGGTCTATTTGAATTATTTTTTGTAGAAGGTGTGAAGTTTGTGCTAAAGGTCTGGGTTTTTTTGTTTTTGTTTTTTGCCTATGGATGTCTAGTCGACGGCACCGTTTGTTGAAAACGTCATCCATCTTCCACTGAATCATTTCTCACCTTTGTGAAAAATCGGTCATATTTGTGTGAGTCTGACTCTAGGTTCACTATTCTGTTCCTCCAACACCACACTGTCCTGGGGAGATGGATGAACAAATGAACAGAGAGTTCACTCATTTGTTAGGGCTCAGCTCACACCTTTATTGGAAAAATTCTCTTAAAACATTACCAGGCAGGGCCTCCCTGGTGGCGCAGTGGTTGAGAGTCCGCCTGCCGATGCAGGGGACACGGGTTCGTGCCCCAGTCCGGGAAGATCCCACATGCCACGGAGCGGCTGGGCCTGTGAGCCATGGCCGCTGAGCCTGCGCGTCCGGAGCCTGTGCTCCGCAATGGGAGAGGCCACAACAGTGACAGGCCCGTGTACCGCAAAAAAACCCCAAAAAACAAAAAACAAAACATTACCAGGCAGAACTGGCCTCCACACCGTGAATCTTCACTGTCCCTTCCTTCGATCACAGCTCCACAGCCCTGTCAGCTTTTTGAGGGCAGGGATGGTGACATTCTTTTCTGTAAGCGCAGCACAGGGCCGTCACGTAGGGGACGCTCAATAATATTTGTTGAATAAAATGAGTAACCATGGATCAGCTGAAAACTGTCTACATTTAAGAAGACACAGGAAGTCACATTTTGAGGCAGGCTTTTTGCTCACAGAATAACTTTCACAAACGAGGAGCAGACAGACATTTTGCCATGCAGCAGCGGTGAGAAACATTTTTTTTAAGTATAATATAATTCAGGTGAAGAAATATATTTATGTCCTATGTCTTTTTTTCCCAAAGTGAAATGGTTATATTAAATACTGTGGAAAAAGATGACGGTGTGTTTCTATATCTAAGATTATCTATTTCTTGCCATAAAAGAATGTGAATGAGGAAACTGGCACTGCTTTTCAGCTTCTAAACTGTCCATATTCAGGTAGATTTGAGAAGTGACAGCCAGTAGAAGCTTTACCATCCTTCTTCCTGAAGTGGCTTACAGCTCACATTGGGAAACCAGTCAGTCTCAGGCTGTTTTTGCTGCTGTAAAGAGTTTTTTTTTGGAAGGAATTAACTGTCAAGTGATGGACAAAGCCAAGTTGCTTTGAGCCTTCAGTGAGGTATGGAAATAGCTTGATAAGGCAGTCTTTCAAAATGGTGCTGTTGATAATGAAATGTTACCTGTTGGACGTTGACATGTGTTCTCTTCTGTGCATCAGGGGACGAAGGGGGTGTCAGAAACCCAGCCTGAGAATCCCCGGTCCCTTCTCTGATTCTGTTTTCCTTGCTTCAGACTGTCGGGTCTAGCAGACAAATAACGAGACTGGGAAAGTAGGCTCTGAGTCTCTCTAAATTTTCAAAGACTTTACGTTTCTTCCTTCTCAAAAAGGGAAACACTCAGGATGTAACACATCATCCTAGCACCCCATATTCATTGATGGAGAAGTGTGGGCCAGTGACCATTTTCAAGCGACCACTTTGGTGTCAGATCTATGAACGTTGGCCCTCTTACTTTCTTGAGCATTTCTGATTGTTGATTTGACACTTTGCTTCTTCAAATAAAGCAGTTCTCCACTGGAAGGTTGCTTGGATTTTAACTGTGTTTCCTTCAGTTGGTGAAGAATTTATTTGTTTTAATTTATTTTATTTAAGTATAGTTGATTTACAATGTTGTGTTACTTGGTGCTGTATAGCAAAGTGACTCAGTTATACATATATACTTTTTCATATTCTTTTCCATTATGGTTTATTACAGGGTACTGAATATTGTTCCCTGTGCTATACAGTAGGACCTTGTGGTTTATCCATCCTATATGTAATAGTTTGCCTCAGCTAATGCCAAACTCTCAATCTAGCCCTCCCTCATCCCCCTCCCCCTTGGCAACCACAAGTCTGTTCTCTATGTCTGTGAGTCTGTTTCTGTTTTGTAGATAAGTTCATTTGTGTCATATTTTAGATTCCACATGTAAGTGATATCATATAGTATTTGCCTTTCTCTTTCTGACTTACTTCACTTAGTATGATAATCTCTAGGTTATCCATGTTCCTGCAAATGACATTTTTTCATTCTTTTCATGGCTGAGTAGTATTCCATTGTACATATCTACCACATCTTCTTCATCCATTCATCTGTCGATGGACATTTCGGTTGTTTCCATGCCTTGGCTATTGTGAATAGTGCTGCTGTGAACATAAGGGTGCATGTATCTTTTTAAATTATAGTTTTTGTCCAGATATATGCCCAGGAGTGGGATTGCTGGATCATATGGTAATTCTATTTTCAGTTTTTTGAGGAACCTCCATACTGTTTTCCATAGTGGCTGCACCAATTTACATTCCCTGGTTGGTGAAGAATTTAAGTTCTACTTTCATAATAGTACACCAAATGATTTTACTTGAATCTGACAGTGAACGGTCAAAGCTGTGAAATTGTATATGAAAGTTATGAACTGGTAAGTACCCTCTCTACTGACTTTGAAAAAAACATAAGTATAAAATCACTATGGCCTTTCTAAAAACACTGAAAGCCAAATACAACCTTGACATTTAAATGTGACTTTGAGGGGTGGTAGGACCACATTTCAGCAGCTTAAGAGGCCTCATTTTTTGCTCCTTTATTTAAAGAGAAATATCTAAATATTTAACCAGCAACTGTCAAGTCTCCCAGAAGTGAGCCACGAACAAGACTTCCTGTGTTATGGGGACTGTAGTGGCTGTTAGGAAAATAACTCACAAATAAATGAAACCAGGGAGGAGGCATGTAAATGGCCTCTGCTGTAATTGTTCACTGAGAAGTGAGCTCTAGATACATTTTCTTGAGTAATTAAAAAAGAAAACAAAAACCAAGCCAACCAATGCTCAAAAATAACAATGAAATTGTGACTTACATAAACCTTTCTGACATGGATGCTTGTGGCAGCTCATGTGTATAGAGTGTGCGTATGAAGATAGCTATGTAGATGTGATCAAGGAGTCGACTTTTACTGTGTACCTGAGTCTTATTTAATCTTGACAACAATGTCGTGGGCTCCTATTATTCCCATCTTACAGACGGAGAAACTGAGGCTGGCTATATCTCTTGATTTTGCCCAGGGTCACATAACTGGTCGTTGTTGGTTCTCTTTATCTCCAGACCCTTCCAGCACTGATGTTCCTGAGTGTCCCCTACAGACATGGGCCTGTGATTCCCGCAAGGTTTCCGGCAATTAAGATCCAATTCTAACATCGAAGTTTCCTCTCTCTTTCCTCAGAACTTCTTTCATTTTTGCAGTACTGAGAAGAAACAGAAGTCTGTGTTTCAGGAAACGTGATCGGGAATAACCCAGGAGCCCCTTGCTATCAGATCACACTGTCTTTTTTTTCTTTTAACCCACGAAAGACTTTTTCCTTAGGAAATGCCCTGGGCATGTAATTAATGTGCCGGTCCTGTAGCACTCTTTTTCCACGAAGGGCTAGATAGAGTTGGAGGTTTCTTTATTTAAGAAACAGCAAACACCAAACCTGAGGGCAGAACGCAGCTGAGCCATTCCCTTTTCTTCCTTGTGGCTTCTCCGTGGCCAGAATACTATCAAAGTTTCCCATGGACACTGTCCGTCAAGAACCTCAGACGCATACCTGGCGCCTCCGCTGGGACCTTTCTCTGCTTAGAGTCATGAATAACAGAGACGGCCGCTCAAGAAAGGATGATGATGGGGATTCTCCCTCTTCGGGCTTCTTCTCAACATTTCTGGGTGAAAGTGATTGGAATTTTAGTTTCTGTCAAAACTTATCAGTATCATCTAGGCTCTGAAGATTTTTTTTAAGTGGGCTGGAAGACTGTTTCTGGGAACCAAACGTTGCACAGATGGCTTCAACTTCAAGTTCGGGTGAAATAACCTTCCCCCTGTCCCTTGCTGCTGCCTCCCCATGGGAAAATGAATCCCTGATAGTTATAATAATTGATATTTGTGCTGGGAATCAACTTCTCCTGGTCATCCTGAAAGCAAGGGTAGAAAAGGTATACCTTGGAATTATATGAAAGCTTTTTCTTTTAAAAAGCCCCTCCCTCATCCTTATTAAAAGGGTTACATTTGTATGTTAAGAAGAAAGTAAAAATTACTTATAGTCCCACTGCACAGATATAAACACTGTTAATATTTTGCTAAGATTTTTTCCCCGTGTGCATATATGATTTTTTTAAAAGACAACTGAAATTAAAAAGTCAATGTTATGTCAACAAGAGGAATCTGCATCTTTCTCTTTTTTTTTTTTTTTTTTTTTTTTTTTGCGGTACGCAGGCCTCTCACTGTTGTGGCCTCTCCCATTGCGAAGCACAGGCTCGGACGCGCAGGCTCAGCGGCCATGGCTCACGGGCCCAGCTGCTCCGCAGCATGTGGGATCCTCCCGGACCGGGACACGAACCCGTGTCCCCTGCATCGGCAGGCGGACTCTCAACCACTGCGCCACCAGGGAAGCCCAGAATCTGCATCTCTTATGCAGAGCTAAGAAAGGTTTTGTTTGTTTGTTTTAGGAAACTAATCCTCACAGTGTGAGGTTGGAATGATTATTTAGATGTTTTGGGAAAAAGCAAACTGCCTTGACCTGGAGGACTCCTAATGTCCTTCTCCCTCTATCCATGGCCCCCAAACTCCCCCCTCCTTCTTCTTGACAGCAACAGCAGGCAGAGGCATGAGTGCTTTTGACTTAATGGAGGTCACTGGAAGCAGTGCATTCTTTAAGATGCAGGAGGTGTTACCCGAAAACTGCATTCACTTCTTGGTGGGTGTTGAGGCAAAAAACACAATGAAGCCAAAGATCAGGAGAGAGAAGGATGTATTATTACTTGTAGCCAGTAAGGAGCACACAGGGGATATTCCCCAAAGCAGTGTCTCCCTAAACAGCAAAACTGGGGAAGTTTGTTTTTTTTTGTTTTTATTTTATTTATTTATTTTTAGCTGCGTTGGGTCTTCGTTGCTGTGCACGTGGGCTTTCTCTAGTTGCGGCGAGCGGGGACTACTCTTCGCTGCGATGCGCGGGCTTCTTATTGCGGTGGCTTCTCTTGTTGCGGAGCACGGGCTCTAGGTGTGCGGGCTTCAGTAGTTGTGGCTCGCAGGCTCTAGAGCGCAGGCTCAGTAGTTGTGGCGCACGGGCTTAGTTGCTCCGCAGCACGTGGGATCTTCCTGGACCAGGGCTCGAACCCGTGTCCCCTGCATTGGCAGGTGGATTCTTAACCACTGCGCCACCAGGGAAGCCCAAAACTGGGGAAGTTTTAAGCTGAGGGTACATATATTTTCATGAAGGGGCTGGGGCAGTCCACAGAGTCCAAGCTTTAGTTGACTGACGTCACGAGGGTCAGAAAAGGTCAACATCGTCCTCCCTCAGGTTCTAGTTCATGTGGTGGTTGAGCTTCAGCCTGATCTTTACCATTGAAACAGAAGTAGGAGTCTTTACAACTGATATTATCAATATTATCTTTGCTATTGGTACTTCTCTTGCCTGATAACATCATTTGTTTCTGCATTCCTTTGTTCCCTTAAGATCATCAGTTACTGAGACCTGTCCAAGGGCAAGCATTGTGGCCAGGCTTAGATCACAAAATGGCTTAGGCCAAAAATGGCTTCTCTTCTGTCAAGAAAGCGGTGCCTGCTTCTCTTTCTCTGGGGACCCCCTACCCTTTCTGGTTACAGAGGGACTTGGCACCTGTGGCTCTCTGCGGAAGGGAGGGGTGGCAGGGGCTAGAAAAACTAGGGCATAGTGAGGATGTTATTGGGGTTGACTGAGGAGGGGGCAAGGGGATAACGGAGAGGGAGTGGTGATGAAGGAGTGTTAAAGAGGAAACCACAGGCCCAAAATGGCATCACTTGTGCTAAAGCCCAAGATACCAAACCTAGATTTAATCCCTGCCCTAATTGCCGTTTCGAACTTCCCCAGGAGAGTATTCCTTATAGGCCAGTCTGGAATTTTCTGGTCAGAACCAAGGAGGTGATCTCTCACGCGGGTCCCCTCCACCCCCGCCCCCCGTACCCTCCCCCCAAGGGAGCAGAGGTAACCTGCATGACGGGCCCTCGCCCTCCCCCCAAAAGAAGGTGACCTGGCTTGAAAACAATCCTTTTTTTTTCCCCTTTTGCTGTTAGCTCCCTTACTCCACCCTCCTTCTACCTACAAAAACCTTTCATTTTTGTACAACCCCTTGAAATGCTATTCTAGTTACTGGATGAGATTCTGCCCAATTCACGAAGCCTCGAATAAAGCCAATGGGATCTTCAAATGTACTCGGTTGAATTCTGTTTTTTAAAGGGGAAAAGCCAGCATGACTGAGACCAGGGTTTCATGTGTCCCTACATCCCTTGCAGCTTGCTCACAGCGAGGCAGGGTCATGGGACAAGTCGTGATGAAAGTAGGTGGAAGTAACATAAATTACTTCCAGGTTGAAGTAAAGAGGAGAAGGTGTGTGAGCCCCCAGCTGCCTCTTCTCCCTCTTGCGTGGACCAAGGCAGCCTCACTTTACAGATGGTGCACTCTAGACCCCTGACAGACTCCACGGACTTTTGGCAGATGAGTGTGTTAAGTCACTGAGATTTGGGGGTGTTTGTTACCACAGCAGAACCTATTCTCTCCTGACTAATTTAGCCGTGCGCATTCCCACAGTGGAGGCTGAAAGTGACAGAACCTTAAGTTTTTGTCTTGCGTGTGGCTAGGTGTGGGCGGTTGCCCATCGGCACAGGTGGGGACTTACCGTGAGGCTTCAGAAAATGACTTTCTTGCCTCAGGAAAAGAGATGAGTGAGCAGAAACTGCTTTTTTCCCTTCTTAAATTTTTTTAAAATTAAAATATAATTGACATATACATTGGTTTCAGCTGTATAACATAATGATTTGATATAAGTTCATATTGCAAAATGATTACTGCAATAAGTCTAATTAGCATCCATCATCACACAGTCACACAATTTTTTTTCTTGTGATGAGAACTTTTAAGATCTACTCTCCTAGCAACTTTTCAAATATACAATACACTATTATTAACTGTGGTCACCGTGTTGTACGTTACATCCCTATGACTTATTTATTTTATAAATGGAAGTTTGTACCATTCTCTTCTTTTGGCAAATGCTGCCATATGTGGATATGGTGCTTGGGGCTGTGGCAGCCTCTTTGTGATCATGAGGGGAGACATCACTGACATTCTAAGGATGAAAGAGCAGAAATATGGAAAGCATGGGTCTTAATGACATCATAAAGCCAAGGAACAACCCTAGGCCTCCCTGTCTCTTTGCTTTTAGTTGAGTCAGTTTAGAACACACTTATCATTTTAATCACTTTTAGTTGGTTCTTCACCTATTTGCAGTCAAAGTATTCTAACTGTCTGTTTAATGTTAAGTAGTACACTAACAATAAAACCATTAATTTTATCATTTTTCTAATTATTAACAATATAATTTTATAGTTTTGCATTTGTGAGATGCTAAACTTAGAAAACACGTTTAAGGGCAGGACGTATTCCCCAAAGATTCTTGTTTTATAAAAGGATTTATCAGATAGAATTGTTTCAACTAGCAGTAACCTGTATGCACTTCAGTGATGAATTTTATAATTACCATATGGTGAAAGAATTAGGAGCCATCTGTAACTTGATTATCAAACCCAAGTAAAGTTTAATGATAACACTGAATAAAATTATTGGGGCTTAACCCGTTGCAAGTGTTCAGTAAAAGGCAGCCGTTAGTACTATTATGCTTATGGCAATGGAGCTATACTTTCTGAACAAAGATTCCACTGGCAGGAGGGCAGGAATGCTGAATCTGTCTCTCTATAGCAACAGCCTGGCAACCTCGGTGGCTTGTAACATCAAGGTTTATTTCTCACTCGTGCTGCAAGCTTATCTCAGGTCAGCTGGGGCTCTGCTTTCATCATCTGCAGTTCAAAGGCTGATAGAGCAGCCTCTGTCTAGAACATCACAGGTCTCATGGTAGAGGGAGGAGAGAGGCCATGAACCATGTGCTGGCCTTTAAACTTCTACCTGTAAGTGACACACATCACTTCTGCCCACATTTCATTGGCCAAAGCAAGTGGATGGTGGGGGGAGAGAAACCACAAGAGGAAGACAGAATTTGGTGAACAGTAATACAGTGTACCAGAGCCACTGAATGGGAGTGTCTGAGACTTATAAGTCAGCCCAGTGTCCCTAAAAAGGACAGTGTCCTTCTCAAGGTCGTTACCTGCATTCCTCGCATCTTTTCTCTCTAATAGATGTCCCCCAAATCCATTCTCTTTTCTCTCTCAGAAATAGAAGGCTTAATTTTTAGCTGGGCTCAAGGCTGTCAGATTAAGTCTTCCCTTTCCCAGTATCCTTGGCAGTTAAGTGTGGCTGTGTATCTAACTCTTGGTCAATGGAAAGTGACCCAAAGTGATACAGCATCCAGATCATCCTATTGAAAGGGCAGATCCCCCCTCCTCTGCCCTTTCCCACCTCCAGGCAGCTGAAATTTAGCACTGTGCTGGACCATCAGTGGACAAAGGTGACACTCTAAGGATGACAAATCAACAAGGTACTAGGAATTTGTACCCCTTCGAGATCTATGACATATCAGCCTGTACTTTTGCATGAGAGATAAATAGATTTTGATTTAGTTTTTGCCATTATTATTTTGAGTTTTAGTTCAGCAGTCTTACCCATTTCCTACCCAATACACTCCTTTTTTGTTTCTTTGGTAAAACTCAGCTGGCATTAAACAATAGGGTGAAGAAAAGCAAGGTTATATTTAGTAGGAAAGATGTCCAATTGCAGATAGTTTCCTGATGCTCTTAAGACAGTGTACCTGCTCCTCAACTAGCTCACCCAGCCAAGGAGAGTGATAAATACCTTCAGCTATTAGACATGACAGCTTCTTGGAGTAAAGATGTACTTCTTTAACTTCATTTTTTCCCACTTTGTTCTGCGGGCATCCTTCCTGTAGAAACACTTGTCCTAAATGGTGGACTGAGGAAGAAGAAATATGGACAGACAGGTCTCCAAATCATACCTAAACCCTGTGTCACAACAAAGAAGTCACAAGGCTGCTTTCTCTCCTTTGCCTTTGCAGAGGCCAATAGTTAAATTGGCGAGTCATCTAGGCTTCTAGCTTCTTTGTTGATGTTTCCTTTTTCTTTTTTTGCGGTACGCGGGCCTCTCACTGCTGTGGCCTCTCCCATTGCGGAGCACAGGCTCCGGACGCGCAGGCTCAGCGGCCATGGCTCATGGACCCAGCCGCTCCGTGGCATGTGGGATCCTCCCGGACCGGGGCACGAACCCGTGTCCCCTGCATCGGCAGGCGGACTCTCAACCACTGCACCACCAGGGAAGCCCAATGTTTCTTTTTTTGCTGGTGTAGTTTCTCCCATTTTTTAGTATTATTCCCAGTAGAGGTGTCAAAGAGGTTTCACCTCATGTATCAACTCATATATTGGCAGTGGCTGCATGGCCACAACGTTGAGAAGGATTCTGTGTCGCATGTCTTAGGTTGGGTTCCCTGAAGCAGAACCTGAATCAGGGATTCTGATGCTCTGGGTTAATTGAGGGAGGACTCTTTGGAGAAAGGGAGTGAAGGAAGCCATACAGGGCAGGGGAAGGAGCTACAGAAGGATGTGGTCGCAGTGCAGCCTAGCTTCAGCCTGATCCCAGTGGGGTCCCTGGAGCAAGAATCACATCTCGGATTTGGTCTCACCTTGAGGCAAGAGCGCCGTTCTTTTGTGGCCCCTGATTAGCCGGTTATGGGTTGTAGGCTGCCTTGGGGGAGGCACCTACCACTTCATTGATGGCAATTCTCTGGAGATGAGAGCGGCTGTGAGCCTCTAGCAGCTGACCTTCATAACAGCTGGGAGATGGATGGGCATAGTTTCCAATAAAGGGGATCTGGGTGGGACACCAACAGCACCTATTACTCTGCAGTCATGCTCAGGGTACAGGTATTGTGATCAGTTAGTAAGGTCTTCCATGGGCATGGGCCCCATCTCCGTAGAGACTCATGCTATGAGAAGAGGAAGGGCTAAAATTGGGTCTGCTCTGTCAACATCTCTACTAAGAGGTTTGGTTACCAAGGGTATGAAAATTATAGAACAAGACTTGTGTTATGGCCAACCATTGCCTTATAAATTGAAGGCTGGCATGACCTATTTCCTGAGGACTCAGAAGCAGAACGTGACGGTAAGGTCCTTTGGCTGCAAGCAACAGAATTTATCCCTGGTTAACTTCAGCGCATTTTGGGACTATGGAAAGGAGACTGGGAGAGCTTGCAGAATCAAAGAAAGGTCATAAGGCTGAACAGGAATTAGGGCTACCCCAGGGACCGCAGCAGCAGAATCTCATGGACTGCTTCCCAGGGTGGTGACATAACACTCAGCTTCAATCACTTTTGGTCTCTATGTTTCTGTTTCTCTCACTCTTTTAAATCAGCTTTTAATTCAGAATAGTTTCAGATTTACTGAAAAGTTGCAAAAATGTTAGAAAGATTTCCTACACCCAGTTTCCCGATCGTTAACACTGCTATGGTGCACTTGTCACAGCGAGTGAACTGATATCCATACCTTACTGCTAACTAAACTCCATGG
The DNA here is from genome assembly GCF_964341445.2 of Mesoplodon mirus. Taxonomy (NCBI): domain Eukaryota; kingdom Metazoa; phylum Chordata; class Mammalia; order Artiodactyla; family Ziphiidae; genus Mesoplodon; species Mesoplodon mirus. The sequence goes on along the minus strand of NC_138982.1, from coordinate 134,577,486 downwards.
TTTATTCAGATTTCCTGAGTTTTTACCCAATGTCCTTTTCTGTGCCAGGATCCCATCCAGGGCACCATATTACATTTAGTAGTCATGACTCCTCAGGCTCCTCTAGACTGTGAGTTTCCAGACTTCCCTTGTTTTTGATGACATGGACAGCTTTGAAGAGTGCTGTTCAGGTATTTTGTAGAATATCCTTAACTTTGTGTCTCTTTTAAACGTTGGCCCAGTTTGAGTCCAGCACCTTCCTCCTTGGGTCAAATGACCATGGCCAGGGGCAAGGTGATGCAGAGCAGGGCCGTGGGGGATCTTTCTGAATCCCACCCACCTCGGTTTATGTCTACAACCCCAGAGATCAAACCAGGGGCTCCTCCCTGCAAGATCAGATGACCTGGGTCACAGATCCCAGCAAGATGAGTCCATGTGCCCAAAACAGTAAAATAAGAATTGACACAGAACCGATGGCTAAGGTCAAGCAATTATAGAGAAGAAACCTAAGTGATTCTGACCAGAACCAAATATGTGACTTCTACATACTTTATTCTCTGTGCCTAAGCTTAAAATAAGCCAGTAAGCCTGAAATGCCTTCTCCATTGCTAGTCATTTTGATTATAGTGTTGCGGGAAGGGGGACCCTTTCCAGGGCCCGAGAGCGGGCTCTTGTCTAGTGCTTGGAAATGAATTGTCCGAGGAGACACACGTGCTGAGAAAGCAAAAGACTTTATTGAGAAGGGGCACCCGGGCAGAGAGCAGCAGGGTAAGGGAACCCAGGAGAACTGCTCTTATTTGTTTGCTAGGATGTAAATGTTAAGGAAGCTTAGACAATTGCCCCTTTGTGGCTACATTTCGTTTTCAAATAGAAACAACCTTGCTGTGTATGTCAAAGCTGGACAAGATAAAATGATGATTTCCAGGTTCTTGATGATTCTTCTAACCTCTGTTCACTGTCTAGTAAATACCCTGTAGAGAAGGAGGGAGGAAAGGCAAAATTTTAAGGCCACCATTTTTTTTTGGTAACAGCTTTATTGAGATATAATTCACATACCATACAATTTACCTATTTAAAGTGTATAATTCAATGGTTTTGACTACATTCACAGAGTTGTGAAACCATCACCACAACCAATTTAATTTTAAAAAATTAAAAAACTTTTGGCCATGCCACGCACTCTGCAGTATCTTAGTTCCCCAACCAGGGCTTGAACCCAGGCACTGAGTCCTAACCACTGGACCGCCAGGGAATTTCCAGTCAATTTTAGAACATTCTTGTCACTTGTGCAAAAAGAAACCCCAGCCAGAGGCAACCACAAACCTACTTTCTGTCTCTATGGATTTGCCTATTCTGGACATTTCATATAAACAGAATTGTATAATATGTGACCTTTTGTGACTGGCTTCTTTCACTTAGCACGTTTTCAAGGTTAACCCATGTTGTAGCATATTTCAGCACTCCATTCTTTTTTATTGCCAAATAATAATATTTCATAGTATTTATATACCACATTTTATTTATCCATTCATCTATTGATGGACAATTGGGTCGTTTCCTTTTTTTTTTTTTTTTTTTGGCTATTTTCAGTAGGCTCCTAGGATTATTTGTGTATATGTTTCTGAGTGAACATACGTTTTTATTTCCCTGAGATGTATACCTAGGGGTTGAATCGCTAGGTCATAGGTTAAATTGGATCTTTTAAATAATATAATGTGCCAACTCTGGGAAGCAGATTCTTTCCCCTTTCCAGGGCTTGTAGTTGTTTGTTTAGTGACTTTTCTGAATTAATTCTGTAAATCCTTTATTCTTTGTCATGGGTGGCCATGAAGTCTCTGCTCATTTAGCTTAGTGGTATCCTAATGATTGAACAGAGATTTCTTAAATGCCCTGAACCAATAAGTCTCTAAATCTTTGTGAGGGCTCTTTGTGTGTATTGGGGGTTTACCTTTAACACTCAGACAAGTAGTTTACAACTTTGCCTTAGCCTTTACTTCCTGCTTGCACAGAGCCACAGGGTCAGTCAGAGTTGAGAGCTAAAGACCTTCTCAGGTCTTGCCTGAGCATGACACATCTGTGGTCATGCCCACAGTCCTATGCATGTGTGTGGCCTTCTAGATTCCCAGGAATATGTCAGAGCTTTGAAAAGCCCCCTCTGAATAACTCATTCCCCAGACTTTCCTTTTAAGCTTTTTGGTTGGCTTATTGTTTGCCTTGGCTGTTATGCACTGTCTCAGGCAGCCATGATGTTAAACAACTGTCTCTGATTGTTTTTGACAAATGTCTTGAGGAAAAGGCTGTTTGTACTTGGAGAGCTCTGAGTCAAGTAAAGACAGTCTTGCTAGTGAGTTTGAAACTGCTAGGTGGCGTTTTGGGGGTTCTGAGGAGCTCTGGTTCTTTATGTTTCTGCAGAAAGAATTCAGGGAGAGGCAAATGATAGATAAGAAATGTTTTATTAGAATAGGATGCTTGTGAGGCCGGCAAGAGGGTGCCACACCCCAAGAACTTAGTGGGCTACAGTTTTATAATCAAAGGAAAAGTGGGGAGGGGAAAAGACCACCTTCTTCCTCATTCTTGAGTAGGGGTCAAGCTTCCATCATCAGTTCCTCCTTCATGTCAGGTGGGGGAGTTTTCTTGTCCCTACATGGTCAAGTCGGGACTGTCATGGCACAATGGAAATGAACAAAAAGGTGGTAACATATGCTAAAAATGGTAAATCATCTCAGGTTTTCGTATAATGTCACCTTTTCCTTATATTTTCATTTTTAGTGCGTGCAGAGGAGTGTGTCCTAGGAATCATCAACTTACTGAGCTCACTGGGCAGGATATGTGTCTCATGCCACCATTGTTTTATTGTTTTGAGACGTCTCATGCTTCTGTTGTATGGTTTTGTTGCTAAGCAAGCCTGCTTGGTTTTGCGGTTAAGCAAACCTGCTTTCTTGAGTGATCATTAACTTACAGGGGTCTCCCACACATTTTTCTTTACTTACCGTCCTCTAGTGGGATTAACTATTTAACTACCTACTTTGTCCCGTTACTCTGTATCTATCAAATTCTTCCAGGAACCACCAGACTGGTCAGATAATGATAGTTGTCTGGAAATGAGGCTTTGAAGGAGCTCCAACCCTGTTCTGCCCTACTCAATGGCTGCCAGCGTGCTGGTTTTCACTGATTGTGAGCTACTGGTTTTCATGAGTACTACAGATCTGAGAGTGCGTGGATGGGACTAGAGCAAGTTAAAATGCTGCAGAGTTCTCTGTTCTTACAAAGATGCAGCCATTTTTCTTTAATAAGTGCACCTAGATTGCTGCTAGCCTTTGGCTAATTTCTACATTTTTGAAAAATTTGATTGTGACAATTTTTGCCAGTGTTTTTATTTTTTATTATTTTTATTTTTTATTTTTATTTTTTTCGGTATGTGGGCCTCTCACTGTTGTGTCCTCTCCCGTTGCGGAGCACAGGCTCCGGACGCACAGGCCCAGCGGCCATGGCTCACGGGCCCAGCCGCTCCGCGGCATGTGGGATCTTCCCGTACTGGGGCACGAACCCGTTTCCCCTGCATCGGCAGGCGGACTCTCAACCACTGCGCCACCAGGGAAGCCCGCCAGTGTTTTTATTGAAGGGTGGTGTTTCAGAGATTCTTGGTCCACTATTATTATTATTATTATTATTATTATTTTTGCCATGCAGTGTGGCTTACAGGATCTTAGTTTCCCAACCAGGGATCAAACCTGAGCCCCAGCAGTGAAAGTGCCGAGTCCTAACCACTGGACAGCCAGGTAATTCCCATTGGTCCACCATTTTTGCTGACATCCCACACAATGCATTTTATGATGATGGCACCACAAAGTTTTGGAACTTCCTTAGAATCTTAGATTTCTCATCATGGTCTAAACTTTGATATTCCATCTTGCTATCTTTTTATTTATATAGTTACAAATAATGGGAAAACCTACCATCAGACAGCTTATACTAAACTGTGTCTTTCCATTTTTGGTTCAGATGTCTAGGTTACACTAACCATGAAACAAAATCCTCACATGCCAGAGAAATAGGTGACTAATGGCTAATCAGGATAATCCAGGAGCCTCCTTCTAATCCTCTATAGGACAAAGGGCAAAGAAGAAAGGCAGCAGTTTATGTCCAAATGAAAAGAAGATGCCTAAATTCAGCCAGCCTCTGCCTTCCCTCTAGAGCTAGGGTAATATATCCTGACTACTTTTAAGTCCTGGACTATTCCCTACTAGACATTATTAGCACATGGCCCAACCCCACACGCACCTCACACCTCTATCCCTTGCTTCTTGGCTTATCTGGGTCCCATTTTCTGGGAAATCAGCCTTGTGGGGAAGCCACCATCTTTCCTGTTTAGGAACAGCTAGTGGAAAAGCTTTTAACAGTCAGGCCAGAGCCAGAGATATCTCCCAAATATTGCCCCACAATCCTGCCTCGGTAAGTTTTGGTGGAAAAGTGATTTAGACCAGACAGTGTGAGTGCAGGGGGAAGACGGCCCCTGGGACAGGGCAGGAGAGACAGCAAGCAAGCCTGGGCAGCAGACTGCTGACTGGCCCTGGCTCTGACCCTGATTTGCAATGTCTCAGAGGCTTTCAAATCACATTAGGCTCTGGTTGTCACTGATTTGATAAGCAATGTCAGAATTGCCAATAGCTCTTCTGCTTGGCCTCATCAGGTGGCCCAAGCCCCTTGGGAGTCAATGTTTGCTGTCTCTAGGCATTGCTTGGCCTACTTGCCTCCCCCCAACTGCCCTACCTGCCTCCCAGATGCCTTTCTTCTCACAGAGTCCCAGGTGTTCCCCCTTGGCATCCTGGACTCAGCTACCAGACACAGGCCTGGGGTGTGCTCTGGCATGGCTAGATTTTGTCCAACCAGTGGTCTCAACCCTGGCTTCACATCAGAATCATTTGGGGAACTTTTAAAAATGCTGAGGGATGTCCCTGGTGATCCAGGGGTTAAGCGCTTCCACTGCAGGGGGCGCGGGTTCGATCCCTGGTTGGGGAACTAAGATCCCACATGCCACATTGCACAGCCAAAAACACAAAAACAACAGCAACAAAAAATTACTGAAACCTGAATCCCACTTTAAGCCAATTAAATCAGAGGCTCTGGGAGGGGTCTGTGATTTTCAAATGAGGAGACTGAGGCCATGAGCAGGTGACTTCCCAATTCTGCACACCCAGCCAGTGGACTGGACTCCAGCATTCTGATGCTCAGCCCAGTGCTCACTGTACTATTATTAATATTGTGGTTGTCTCTACTCATATATATATATATATATACATATATATATATATATATATTTTGCAGTACGCGGGCCTCTCACTGTTGTGGCCTCTCCCGTTGCAGAGCACAGGCTCTGGACGTGCAGGCTCAGCGGCCTTGACTCACGGGCCCAGCCGCTCCGCGGCACGTGGGATCTTCCCAGACCGGGGCACGAACCCATGTCCCCTGCATTGGCAGGCGGACTCTCAACCACTGTGCCACCAGGGAAGCCCTCTACTCATATTTTTGAATCCAGGTTTCTGAAGCTAGACTCCTCACACTGTTAAGACTTTTATTCCTAGATATGGTAATAGGGGTTTAAGGATTTTTAAAAGCTTAATAAAAATTATGACTTAGTCTGTGATTAAAACACATGGGCTACTGCTTAGTAAGTATAAATTACTTGGAAGACAAAAAGCTGGGTTTTTTTGGTTTTGTTTTTGCGGTACGCGGGCCTCTCACTGTTGTGGGCGGACTCTCAAAAACTGCGCCACCAGGGAAGCCCCAGAAAGCTTTTAAAGTCTAAGAGCTCATAGAAGAAAATTAATAAAGGGGTCAACCTTTTGTTAAAATAAAAAAAAAGTTGGGAAGTGTGGCACAAAGTTTCCCTAACTAGGACTCTTGTGACCTTGTCTAAATCCAGGTCTCTTACCCTCCAAGGTTCTGGCTGGTGGGTCTGGCATTGTCAGAAATGTCAACGGATTGAATGCAATGAATGATCTAGGCAGAGCCTCACCAGAGGCCAAGATGTGGGGCTCTGAGTGAACGGCCAGGGGAATGTGGTGGAGCCTCATGTCTCATCCCAGGTTGGAGGCTTCCAGGCTTTTCAGGTGGACTTGATTGCTTTGCTCATCGGAGCGGCCCAGAGGGTGAGGGAGCACGAGCTTTCATGGTGTGATCCCCCCCACTGGTGAGCTCTTCCTAGAGGACAAGAGAAAAAGGAACGAAACAGAAAGAAGTGTTTCCTTCTATGCTCCCTGTGGTAGGCTGAATAATGGCTCCCAAATACGTCCACGTCCTAATCCCCTGTTAATTGTCCTAGCTTATCCAGATGGGCCCAATGTAATCACATGGACCCTTATTAGAGGGAGTCAGGAGGGTCAGGGTCAGAGAGGAGATGTGACCACAGATGCAGAGGTCAGAGTGACACGGCCACATGACAACAAATGCAGGCAGCTTCTTAAAGCTGGAAAAAGCAAGGAACTGGATCTTGCCCTAGAGATTTCAGAGAGAACTGGTCCTGCCAACACCTTGACTTTAGCCCACTGAGACTGATTTTGGACGTCTGACCTCAAGAACACTAGAAAAGTTTCTGCGAATAATACTAATAGTCTTATAGCTATTTTTTTCAGTTAAAAAAATTAGTACTTGACTACAGCCCATACTTCAAAGATAGAAAAGGGCATATAATGCAAAGAGACTCTCTCTCCTTTCCTATCTCCTAGCCACCTGTTTCTTCTCTTCTCTGGAAGGAACTGCAGTCAACCACTTTCTTGTGGATACTTCCAGGGCAATTCTGCATATACAGAAGCATATATGTACATAAACATACACGGTGTGAAAATAGTAGCATATTATACACGGTACTGTGTACTTTCTCTTTTCACTTCATATTATCATGGAGCTCATTCTGTTTCAGAATGTACAGTGTTGATTCTTGTTTTCAACGGCAGTGTTGATTTCCTTTGTATGTATGTGTCTTCATTTTTACAACCAGTCATTTACTGATAGACATTTGGCTTGTTTCCAATCTCTTTCCAGTTCAAACAATACTGCTGTGAATACCCTAGGAATACTGCATTTTGTGTATGTGTAAGATACCCACGGGATAAAATCCTAGAAGAAGGATGACTCTGCTAAGGGGAGAATGCACTTTTTTATCTGGATAGAGATTTTATTTGCCAAGGTGGCCATATCAGAGATTGTACCAATTCACACTCCCAGCAGCAATGTTTGAACTTGTCTGTTCCCCAGCCCCTGGCAATGCAATGTGTCATCTGACTTGATTGTCTCCAGCAACTTGACAGGTAAAAACTTGAAGACTTTCATCAGCTCTGCAAATGGAGTCTGGAGATGTACTGGGTCTCAAGGTGAGTCACCAGTGTCCAAGCCTGGAAAGTCTCCTGCCCTGTGTCCTCAGCAGCTGCCCCCCTACCTTGGCCAGGGGTCTTCTGAACCGAGACCAGCACCTCCTCTTCCTCACATGGCCCTCGGCTCTCCTGGAGGTGCTGGTGTGAGAGTGTGACTCCTCCAGCTCCTTCTTGAACAGCATCCTTTATGGCTGGATAACAGTTAGGACCCTGCAGCTGAGAAAGCCAAGTCTAGGGCATCCAGGGACAGGATGGCAGCAGTGAGATGCTTCATGTTCCTGCGACCCTGGGAAGTTGAAGGGTGAAGGCATGACTGAATTTTCAGGACACATTAAAGTCACGCCTTGTGATTGCTCTGCATTTGACACATATCAGGCCTCTCTGAGTAATCTGAATAACAACTTTATATAAGGGGAAGTCATCCAGCCGCTCAAACAAAAAACACACAGGTCGCCTTGATGTTCATCTTTCCTCTCCCACTTGACCTGCCTCTGTCCTATCTCCCTGCAGCAGGTTGATTTCATGAATAGCATAATCAGCCCATACTCACCCTCTGGTTAAAAAGCATTATTAATTTTAGATTTTCTCTCTTCCAAAAGCTTCTTATTCACCAGATAGTTCCCCACAGGTATCTAAAACTAAAATCAGAGAGTGTGGGGAGGAATGGAGTGCGGACCAGGGAGTGTCTTTGTGGGTATCGAGATAGAGGACTGGGAGAGGAAAAAATGGAGTTTGGGGTCTTATCAGATATTGAGTCTCTGAAAAACTTAAAGTGACTCTCTCAGTGCAGCTGGGGATTAAATCATGTAGTGTGGGCTATGCTCTTTGTACATAGGATCCTGGTCATCTTTCTTTTCCTTCTACTTTCTGCTGTTGCAGTTTGTGTTATTATGAAGTCCATTTGGAGAAATGTCTGGCCTGGCCAAACGGTCAGCAACAGGGACAGGAAGCTCATTAGTTTTCTAATCCCCCGTCCAGCCTAGATCCTTCCCTACAGCTTCCATCATGGTTGCCCGCCTAGGATTGCCCTCAGAGTACAGCTGAAAGTTGGTGGGGAGAGGGCTGAGTTTGCCTATCTCTAGGGCACCTTGCAAAAAGGATTGTAGGGAGATGGTAGCCATCTCCCAAAACAGACCCTGTCATTAGAAGATGGTGTCTGAGGTGTCAGTTAAAAACTACAGTTGGCAGGGGGTGCAGATAATTTCCCGATTGAAAAAGAGAGAAGAGATAGGTGTGATTTGGTGGAGCAGTTGCAATTTCTTCCTCCTTCATTTCTCCAGTTGAAAATCCTGCCCATTGGTTGACTTGTGTGGGCTGTTGACTGGTTGGACAAAGAAGGAGCTTACATGTAAATTTAAAAGTCATCTTAAAGAAATAGGGGTCGCTCTACTTTTAGTGCCTCCATTAAAAATGAGTGGGTCATATTGTTCGCCTTTTCCTCAACAACCATGAAATTGCTCTGATTTATCAGAGAAAACATCTCTGCTTCCCAAACTTTGTTCCAAGTGAGCAATGAAATTAATTTTCAAGGACTGTCTGTGCTCATGACATCATAGTGTTCCCTGAGTTGAAGTGGGAGTGGGGCACAAGGCACATTAAAATACATCAGTTCTATTCAATGGGCAATGTCAGCCCAAAGCCCTTCTTGATGCTGTGTCAGAAATGCATAAGAAGGACATGGAATCGAAAAAACAGTACAAAGTAACTTATTTATGAAACAGAAACAGACTCACAGACATAGAAAACAAACTTACGGTTACCAAAAGGGAGGGGGGAGGGGTAAATTATGAGTATGGGATTAGCAGATACACACTATCATACATAAAATAGATAAAAAACAAGGGTTTACTGTATAGCACAAGGGAACTATATTCAATATCTTGTAATTACCTGTAATGGAAAAGAATCAAAAAATATTATATATATATATATATATACACACACATATATATGTATAACCAAATCACTTTGCTGTATACCTGAAACTAACACAACATTATAAATCAACTATACTTCACTAAAAAAAACGCATAAGGAAATGGTGGGGCAATGCACAAAATAAATACAAATGGCTAATAAAGAAGAGAGGTCACCCCCTCCAGGTATCCAAGTGTGCAAATCAAAACGACACCAAAGGACTTCCCTGGTGGTGCAGTGGTTAAGAATCAGCCTGCCACTGCAGGAGACGAAGGTTCGAGCCCTGGTCTGGGAAGATCCCACATGCCATGGAGCAACCAAGCCCGCGAGCCACAACTACTGAGCCCGCACGTCTAGAGCCCATGCTCCGCAACAAGAGAAGCCACCGCAATGAGAAATTCGCGCCCCACAATGAAGAGTAGCCCCCCGCTGGCTGCAACTAGAGAAAGCCCGTGCATAGCAATGAAGACCCAACACAGCCAAAAATAAATAAATAAATACATATCTAAAAACAAAGAAAAAAACAACACCAAGATACTTTTTTGTCTCCTAATTGTTTTTTTAATTTTTATTTATTTATTTTTTTTTGCGGTACGCGGGCCTCTCACTGTTGTGGCCTCTCCCGTTGCGGAGCACAGGCTCCAGACACGCAGGCTCAGCGGCCATGGCTCACGGGCCCAGCCGCTCCGCGGCACGTGGGATCTTCCCGAACCGGGGCACGAACCCGTGTCCCCTGCATCAGCAGGCAGACTCTCAACCACTGTGCCACCAGGGAAGCCCCTAATTGTTTTTGTCTTCAAATTATTGAAGCTACTTGAAAAATAATTCTCAATATGGGTGAGGGGTAAGGATAATTATAATAATATTATTAATAATCATAATAGCATAAGCACCAGGGTTTTTACTATGAGCTAGTGCTAAAAATTCTTTTTTTACAAATAACAATTCATTTCGTTCTCACTGCAGTTCTATGGGGTGGATGGTATTTTTATTGCCATAGTCAGCTTGAAGAAACAGTATAGAGAGTTTATGTGAAATGCCTAAGTTCACACAGCTAAGAAGTGGGTGCCAGCACCTCCCAGTAGAGCTGCTGGAGTCTTCAAGAGGAGAAACTGTCTGGGGAAGTGTTTCCTTCCCAAGGCTGGAGAGGCAGTCAAAGGAAGAGCTGGATTAAGAGATCAACTCGGTGCTTTGTGACCACCTAGAGGGGTGGGGTAGTGAGGGTGGGAGGGAGGGAGATGCAAGAGGGAAGAGATATGGGAACATATGTATATGTATAACTGATTCACTTTGTTATAAAGCAGAAACTAACACAACATTGTAAAGCAATTATACTCCAATAAAGATGTAAAAAAAAAAAAAGTCAAACAGCACCAGTCCCTATTCTATGGCCTTGGGCACATTATGCAACTTCTCTGAGTTTTGATTTCTTTACCAGAACAACTGGGTTGATGTTACTCCAAAGAGAAGTGAGATCAAATGTAATAATTTGGGCATGTGGAAGCCCTTTGCTAACCTGGAGTCCTGGGCAAGATGCTAAAGCAAAGACTCAGCCCCCTGCTCTTCCGGGACTCTGTTAATTAAGCAAGCGAGCCTGTGTGAGGAAGAAAGATCTCAAAGGGTCCATTTAACCTGTCAAAAGCACAAGACTAAATAAACTTTGGCAAACTGTCCCTAAAATGCTTTAACATACGCTAAGCTTTTCGTGAGAGCAGTTCTCATCCATCTCTAGGAACCCATCCAGGTTTAACATGCTTCGATTCTATTTTTTCAGAGTTTATTATTATCTAGAGGATTCCATGAAAGGCAAAGTAACTCTTAAAGCCACACTGTATCAAATGAATTTTCCTTTAGGTGAGCTGCCTTACATCAGTAGAATGGCTCCTTCAAGGACAAGAGCCACAGCGAGTACTTGGCCTATAAGCACCTGCGGTTTTGCCTAAGAAGAGAATCTGACAACCAGCTGTGCCATTTCCAACCATTTCAGACAAAGGGAGTTTGCCCATTGCTTGGCTCTGTTTCCCCCATTAGAAGGGAGGCCTGGTGACAAGAAGTTCAAGCACATGGATCAACCTCTACAGAACGAACACATGATGTAGTTATGCTTTACGTACCACCTATGACCAAAATTTAGACGGAAGTACACGTTTATGCTGGGTTGTTCAAAAGGACCTAGAAGGTCAAAGCTCATATAAATTGGTGGCTCCTAGACTTTGGAGGAAGGGTCACAAAACTTTTGAGAACTTGATAAAACAAGAGGAACTCTCTAGAAAAACACATGTCCACACATCCACAGAAAATTTTGTGTGCAGGTTCAGGAGCCTTCAGATTAAGAATCTCTGATGGAGAGAGAGAGAGAGAGAGAGAGAGGAGAGAGAGAGGAAGATGGAGAAGAAAAGAAATACACTAAAACCTCAACTAAAGTTTTCTCTTGAGTCTTGCATTTAGTCCAGGACTTTAAGGCACATGTAGGATGGGTTATAGAGTTTGCAGGACCCCATGCCAAATGAAAATACAGGGGCCCCTCACTCAAAAATTATGAGGAACTGTAAGGCAGCAATAGCAGAGCTGTAAACGAAGCATGGGGTCCTTCTGCATGGGGCACACGCCTGGGAGTTGGCTCTGGGTACAGGAGGCAAAGAGGCACAGTGGGCTCTTCGGTCTGGTTTTGAAACCATAGCCTTGTATTGCAATAGCCTGCACTGAGAAATGGTTGGTGAACTTAGCATTATAATTTTCTTTTAAACTTCAACACGATCTTCATATCTATGGTGGATAAACCAAAAAGATTAAAAACAAAAAAAAATCCCACAAAAGCCAGTCACTTTCCCTCCTTAGGCCAATGTTGCACTGTTAGCAAGAGACACATCAACTCTATCCACAGCAGACAGCTGTGTACAGACCAGCAGAAAACACACTATCTGGCAGCGTGCCAAATACCCCGGCCAGTGGGTCTAGCAGGCCAGCTGCCCTGGGATAGCTGAGAGGCGTCACCTTTAAAGTTTGATGATTCTGAAATGTGACCCCTTTAACAGGTTTATATTTATCAGAGTATCACATATGCATGGTGTAAAAAAAAAAATGAACATTTCCCAATGACTTCTGTGAAAAAACAGCTGTCCCTTAACCTACTACCCTCTACCTTCCATCCGTCTTTCCAGGCCTTTCAACTCTTGAGCCGTTTCTTGGGGTATTTACCAACACTTTTCCAGTTAAGATGCCCATCTGCAATTTTTGGATTCATTGCTTTTCATCATTATCTGCTGACTTCTGGAAATAGACATTTGTTATTTGTAGAGTTTTGATATTTTTTGAACACTCCTCGTATTCTGGCCATTTCCTGTGTTCTGAAGATAGAAGCCATAAAAATTGCATTCTCAGCCTCCCTTACAGCTGGGGTGTAGAGATGTAATTGAGACTTCATCAGTCAGGTGCACCTGCTAGAGTTTTGATTCCGAAGTGAGCACGTGAGGAGAGGGGCCTCTAGGGGAAGGAGTCTTCTGGCACCCATGGTAGTGTAGGGTCTGGCTTTTGTGAGTCTCTGATGCACGGTCCTCGGTGTCAGCGGTGTGATGTGCTGGCTGCAGCATAGGTGCTGGGCACTGAAGACAGTGAGGCGTCCATCAGTGCAGCCCATAGTGAGTTAGGTATTGTTCCTGGAGCTTCTAGAAGGCTATCTGTTTTGATAACCCATCCCCTACTTTAACAAGCCAGAGTGGAGTCTGTTGTTTGCAACTAAGAGCCTTGACTTACACTCTGGGTGGACGAAGCTGTGGCTCTCCCATCCTGCTGCTCATCTCCCATTATGGTCCCATCACCATTTTGTTTACATCAGTCTTCAGTGTTTATGTGGTTAGGACAGTATAAATGTTGCTTATTGCTGAGCCAAGTTGCATATTATGTGTAAAAGGATGTTAAAATGGGACCCCCCCCCTTTTTCTCTCAATTTAGAATGAATCTCCAAGACGACAGATGCTGCTGATTCTCACATTCCAAAGTGAGGCCTGAGGCTGCCTGAGCAGGACTTGCAATGGAGAATCCAATAACTGGATTCTGCTCTTAGCTGACCAGCCAGCTCCAGCCTATAAAGAAAGGCTGTAGAAGACTAGGGGATTGCAGATTAGGTGAATATTTTGGAGAGAGCTGTCAGAGTGCCGGGGATCCTAACACCAACACCCTCCCACCCCGACGGCAACATACACGGGAGGAGAGGTGTGAGACACTTTTCTTTCACCTCCAGCCTAGGGAAAGAGGCTTCAGAGGGTCCCCTCAGAGCCTGATCTAAATCTCCAAGAGCTCAAAGGGACTTAGTAGGTGGTATCTGAATCATCTAAAAGTGAGACCTGTGACTCTGATGATGGAGACAAAAGAGGTGGTAGCATTGGGGATGCCCTGCACTCCCAGAGTTCATCAGAGCAAAGGTTGAAGGACAGTAAGCCCTGGGGCAGATGGCCCACATGAGAGAGGTCATCTCATGTCTAAGAGGCCAGCCTGGAGGGGCATGGTGTCCCAAAGAGAGGGGTAGACCGCTGGATTCTCAGGAAACAAAGGGGGAACAATTGGTGGCCAGATGGGGAAAGGCATTTGCCTCTGCCAAGAGAATTACAGGTGAGAAATCCCCAAGAATTGTTGAGGTGAGGGTATCTCCAAAACCCGCACAAAAGTACACCGTAAGAGAAGGCATCATCTTTAAATACACACCCAGCTCAGAAACAGCTTTGCCATTTCACGATACCACTCATCAAATAAAGCGTTTCTTGCCCCCCTTACCTCTCTTTTTTCCCCTCTGTTCCCACCCTAAAAGGGCCAGAACTCTTGCTTAGCAAGCTGAGACTAGAGAGAGGAAACACAAGGCTGAGCTGCCCACCCCCTGTGACAGCCAACCTGCCATAGACCTAAATAGTCAGAGGGCATTAGGTAGGTCTGGAGATTTTAATTACTGAAACAAGACATTTTTATGATTTCTGATGGCCAGGGAGCTTTTAAATTATTTAATAAAGACCACTGTATACACATACAAATCAGAGAACTTGCTCTAGATTTCATTCAAAGAGTGGGGCAAAAACTAGCTTTGTAGAGTGGATTTAAGTAGGGCGTGGGGGAAGAAGAATAAAGTGGGGTTTGTTTTCAGTGCAGGTAGTTTATTTGAGGTGCAATCCCAGAAACCAGGAGTGATGGAGCTGGGAGCATGAGACAGAGAAGAAAGACAAAGCCATACAAAGGTGTGTTAGTAAAGTCATGGAGGTAGGCAAGGGTGGCTCAATCCTGCCAGGACTTTTGAGGAGTATACAGACTGCCTCTCAGAACTGGCCATCCAGTGCATGGAAGGCTGTGACATTTATCTATCAGTGCCACGTCTCCTTTGTTGAAAGTTATACTCTAGGGTTGCTGTGTTAAATTACCTCTAAGTTTTTATGACTCTTTCAGTGTCGTAATTATACACATTTCTATTTCTTGTATATTTTTTTGTTTATTTTTCCCCAGAGTTAATGATTGCTTCATTTTTTCATTTGCTTCATATTCCATGAACCCCTCTAATTGCCCCATCAACAAGTTGTTTTACAAATGTGCAAACATGTCCTGTCATTCGTTTGTTTGATTTCCTCTTCCTGCTGACTTCCTCCCTACACCTTCAGCAGGATGGTTCTTGTCCTTCTCTTTACTTGCTTCCTGAGACTTTCTTGTGCCTCTCTCTGAATTGAATCCATGAGTTCAGTGAATTGGATCCATGCCTTTCTAGTTCTTAGTTTGCTCCTTGGTTTAGCAGAAAAAAAATTCCCCAGTATCTTCAAAGCACGTGTTGCGAGGTAAAATTTCCAGGGCTTGTACTTGTCAAATGTTTTTATTCCACCTTCACACTTGATTGATTTTTAGTTGGGTACAGATTGCTAGGTTGAAACACATTTTCAGGTAGAATTTTAAAGGTATCACTATCTTGTTTTCTAGCTTCCAGGGATGATATTGAGAAGTAAGAAGCCATTCAAAATTCACCCCTTAGTATGTAGTCTGATTCCCCTCTCAGTCTCTAAAAACTTCAGTATCTTTCTTTCTCTTTGGAATCTGAAATTTCATGATGACATGTACTAAGCACTCAGTGAGCCCTTTCAACTTGGAAACTAATTTCCTTATGTTCTGAGGAAAATATCCTGCTCTGTGTTTTTCTTTATTATTAAGACTTTATTCTTTTTTAAAAGAGCAGTTTAAGGTTCACAGCAAAATTGAGGTAAAGGTACAGAGATTTCCCATGTACACTTGGCTCCCATACATGCATAAACTCCCCCATTATTGACATTCCCCAGAGAGGTACATTTGTTACAACTGATGAACCTATATCATAATCACCTGAAGTTTAGAGCTTACGTTATGGCTCACTCTTGGTATTGAAATTCTGTGGGTTGGACAAATGTATAATGACATTTATTCGTCATTATGGTATCACAGAGAGTATTTTCACTGTCCTAAAATTTCTCTGTGCTTCACCTATTAATCCTTCCCTTCCCAATCCCTGGCAACCACTGATCTTTTACTATCTTCATGGTTTTGCCTTTTCCAGAATGTCACATAATTGGAGTTGTATAGTATGTAGCTTTTTCAGATTGGTTTCTTTCACTTAGTAATATGCACTTTTTAAAATAACATTGTTTTCCTCCTTATTTTCTCTATTCCTTCTTTCTGGAACTCCTCTTGGTAGGATTTTAGACCTCCTGAATTTATCTTCTGTCTTTTATTTTATGTTTTACATTTCTAGTCTTTTTGTTCTACTTTCTGAGAGAGTTTCTTAATGTTGTCTCCCACCTTTATTATGAGAGTATTTTTAAAACCTTCTATTACATAAAAAACTTTTCCAGGAAAACAGAGTAGAGGTTACTCAGAAAATTAAAAACAGAATTATCATATGTTCCAGAAATTTAACTTCTAGCTATATACTCAAAAGAATTGAAGCAGGGTCTTGAAAAATATTTGTATAGCCATGTTCATAGCAGCCTTATTCACAATAAACAAGAGATAGAAGAAACCCAAGAGTCCACTGATGAATGAATGGATAAGCAAATGGTGGTGTAGACATACAATGGAATATTATTCAGCCTTAAAAAGGAAGAAATTCTTACACATGCTACAACATGGATGAGCCTTGTGAACATTACACTAAATGAAATTAGCTAGTCGCAAAAAGACAAATACTGTATGATTCTACTTATAGGAGGAAACCAGAGTAGTCAAATTCATAGAGATAGAAAGTAGAATGGTGGTTGTCAGGGACTGGGGAGAGAGGAGAACAGAGAGTCATTGTTTAATGGGAACAGTAAACAATACTACAAATACTTCAATTTTGCAAAATGGAAAGTGTTCTGGGATAGAGGGATGGGAGTGATGGTTGTCCAACAATGTGACTTAATGCCACTGAACTCTGCACTTAGAAATGGTTAAGATGGCAGATTTTGTGTTACGTGTGTTTCCACAATTAAAAAAATTTCCCAAGAGCTATTTTCTATCCTCTGTTTTACAAAGCGCCTTGTGCTTGTTTCGAGAATTCAAAATCTTCTCATCTTTCTGAGGAATGAATTTTCCTGCTGAAGTTGTTTTGTGTTTGTAAAAAACATATATTTTTCTGTTTCTAACAGTACCTCTAGAACTCAGGGTTTCTTTATTCCTAGTTTGTTTTGGTATTCGTCTTTAATGCTGAGGGCTTTCCTCAAACACCAGGCAAAACTCAGCTTTCTGTTCGTGTTTGAGTGAGGTAAGGAAGAGCTGAGTGGAAATCCTCTGTGTGGGGAGGGCCTTCTTGATGGGTAGGTTTCACTGTAGAGTCAGGGGAAAATGACTTTTCAATTGGGAATCTGAAAGTGGCCACATCTCGAGGTCTTTATCCTGGGGCTCTTTCTTCAGAATCTCAAGAGGAAAGTTTAACTGCCTTCCAGGGTTCTGAGAAAGAGTGGAGGAAGTGTACAAGGATTCCACCCTTTTGTAAATAGATTTTTGCTTGGTTCCCATATCTTCAACCCAATTTCCCCATTTCCCTCTTGCTTGCTTAATTCCTTGAGTTGAGAGCCTCTTTAGTTCAATTTCTCTAGAGAACAAGTTTCCTATCTCAGGTCTAGGAGATGAGGATGGGAAAAATGGAGATTCACTTGTCTTGTGTACAGTTGCAACGGTCTTCTTTTTTCAGCCTTGAGACCTCCTCTCACTTCCTGTGTCCCTGTTGTCTCCGCTTCCTGGGCTTTCCCATGGTTCCCTGGGGTGGGGACTGGCTCACTTCTCTGATTTTTCCTCTGAGGTTTCTTTAGTTCTACTAGTCATACCACCCCTTCATCTACTTTGTAATCTATCTGGGCTCCTGCGTCATTCTTTTCATCCTCATGGGCTTACCATTAAAAATTTTCTTCTACTGTCATTTTTATAGAGCTTGGGGAGGAAGAGCAGAAAAACAGGCAAGGTTAATCTGTTTAAGTAGGAGCCACAACTGTTGACTTAAAAAAAATCCACACTATTAGAGAAATGTCATTCTTGCTTCTGATTCAGCAACTTGGGTTCATCACACCCCATTTCACAGAAACTGGCCACCTTTATTCAAATACTGGGCCAAACTTGCAAGATAAGCCATTCATTTGAGTGAACAACAAATCCTATGGCATCTGTAATGACAGAGCCTGCCAAGTTAGCTGTCTGCTCTGGAGAAGTTTCGTCCTGCTTAGATTAGTTTTCCTTCTCTTTATCCTCAGTTGAATACTCCTGTATGTAGTAAAATGTTTTGGTTAGCTACATATACATATGCTTTTTGCTCAGGTTGTTAATATGTCAACATCAAAGTGTATATATTGTAGGCAACCTTTTGTGGCAGAAACCATTAATTTCCTACCCAACAACTGTCCTCGACGCCTTTACCAACAGAGCCCCAATTTTGTTGAGGGCAGTAATATGCCCATATTTAAAATTAAATCTCCATCTCCCAGTCTTCTTTACAGATAAGAGAATTCTGACCAATGAGATGCAAGATGGATGGGACTTCTGGGAAAGCTGTTTTAAATGGAGCTCACTCAGCTGGCATGAAGCTTTTGGCCTTTGTTCTTCCCCTGATTCTTGACTAGACCATGGGCAGGGTGCTGAGGCTGGAGCAGACATCTTATAGCCATTAGCGGACCAACGTGAGGATCGAAGCCACACAGTAAAGATGGCTGATGGCAGGACAGAGGAGGCTGCATCTCTGATGGCACTGTCGGAGCCACCATGTTAGATCTGGTTGGCTTACCTCTGAATTTCCTGTTTTATGAGAAAACAAAACCTATAATATCTTTAAGCCACTATTTAGTCACATTTTCAGTTACTAGCAACTGAATGCAGCCCACGCTGACACAGATTCCCTCTGTGTCTTTTATTGTGAGTCTGTGCTCAGTTATATGTTTGGAGGAGACTATGGTC
This sequence comes from Mesoplodon mirus, assembly GCF_964341445.2. Lineage (NCBI taxonomy): Eukaryota > Metazoa > Chordata > Mammalia > Artiodactyla > Ziphiidae > Mesoplodon > Mesoplodon mirus. The sequence continues at coordinate 134,558,803 of NC_138982.1, read as the reverse complement.
TATGATGACATGGCAGATGCTGCTGGTGCCCCAAATGTCACCTCTCTGTGCTCAGCATTTCTCTGCACACCAGCCTGATTTCCATCTGGCCAGCACCTGTGACTCTGCCTGAGGGCTTCCTACAGGCACTGGGGACTGCTCTGTTTACCTGTGGGGCAGGCTGGAAGGATGTTCCAGGGAATTAACGTTCCCCTCCTCTTCACATCCAAGAGCATACTTCACCCAATGCCTGAAGGGCTCGGTGTATCAAAAGCCCGGCTCCCTTGCCTCTCTGGCAGATAATTCTGAGGCAGGTTCTACATTGGCTGCCAGGGTTCCCCTGGGGTCCTGGGGGCAAGATAGAGCTCCACTTGCCCACAGTAGTCACTGGCTTTATAGCATATAACTTAGCAGCTTTCTTCCTTTTTCTGTCTTGTGTCCCCACTCTCCCACCACAGTTTTCTGGGATCACCTCCCAAATCAACTACCTGCAGTAGAATCTCAGTCTCAGGGTCTGCTCCTGGGGGAACCCAAGCCAAGATAATGGAATTTTACCCAGGGTTGCTTTGAGGTCTCGAAAGTTAACGGGGGCCCAGAAGTTTTTGTACACCCTTTGCATGTACCCAGCTAGTTTTTGCAGAGAAATCTCAGGCAATGGTTCCTGCTAACCCAGCACTGCAGGGCCTCTGGCTGGCAATCGTTTTGGTGATTCTTTTCCTCCTCCACAACTTTCTGTGATCCAGATACCCCAGGTGGCAGACCGAGAAAGAGGCATCAGTGTGAGGCCCAGGTTGGCAGACATCCTGATGGGGGTTGTTGTGGGCAGCCGAGAGGACTGGGCATAAAATACAAAAGTAAGGAGAGGACATCAACCCCAGCTCTGTAGTTTACAGCTGAACAAAAATGCTCACGATTTCTGGAGAGCTAGGCATGATTTACCCTATGTAGCCTACTTCTTCCCTCTCTGGTCCTCCTACTTACTGAAGCTCATCTCAGAAGATAATGTGTGTTCCAAGTAGCCTGTGAAATAACCTGAGTTTGTAGTATGTTTCAGAACAAGGAGCATATTTGAGGAACACGGCTAGATCTCATGTTCTTCATTTTCAAAAAAAAAAGCTCTGAATTAAATGATTCTGCCTCATTGACAGACAGGGGTTCAGAAATTAGTGAGACCCAGAGTCTTGGCATCAGGTGCAATCAAACCCACACCCGGTCTAGAACATTCCACACTGTATGAAGACAAACTTGTTCCCTTAGACTAGGGGTCAACAGACTACTGCCTGTAAGCCAAATCGGGTCCAGTGCCTATTTTTGTAAATAAAGTTTCACTGGATACAACCATACTCATTTGTTTACATAATGGCCGTGGCTGCAGCGCTACAGGGATAGGGGTGACTAGTTGTGGCAGAGACTACGTGGCCTGCAAAACTTAAACTATTTACCATCTGGACCTTTACAGAAAAAGTGCGCCGACCCCTGTATTAGGCAACCTCCAAGTATCCCAACCAAACCTGCCCCTTTAAGCAACACCCGCTTCAGCCTTACCCTCCCCCATCCCCATCCCACCGCAAGTGCCAATCCGTCCCACCTCAATTCCTGGAATGGTGCTGCTGAAACTCTAATGTTTAATGGCAATCATTTGTTGGAAATACAGGTTCTGATTCAGTACTTCTGGGATGGAGCACAAGACTATTTCTAACAAGCTCTGCAAGGCTGATGCTGTTGGTCTGAGGACCACCGTTTGAGGAGCAAGATTCTAGAAGACTGGATTTTTCTCACCAGGACGAGCAACTTCTTATCACTGTTTCTCATGGTTTGGCATTGTCAGGCAAATACCACCCCATCCCTGACCCACTTCCTTCCCTTACAGACACACACACACACACACAGACACACACACCCCTTAGTACAGGAATCTGGCATCACTGCCTCCCCTATCCCTTGAGTTCTGGTCTTCAGCCTGAGCAGCAATTTCAAGAGTTAAAGAGCTGTGAGGCCGACAGCAGGAGAGATGCCAGAACTCTAATTAGTCTCTCTTTTTATATTTAGTTTGCTATTAGATAATGCTCGACACCTGTTCTCTAGACAGATCTGTTTTTAATCTCTTTGATTTCACTTTCTTGGACACGTGGCCACATAGACATGTTGCACCGCATGAGTAATGCAACGAAAGCCAAACAAAATAGCCGTCTCTTTGGAATTAGAAGCACGACAGGGACTAAAAACAACCGAGGCCGGGTTTGGGCCAAGCATGAGGTGCTGGTGGAGAAAACAGCTCTGCGGCTGGAGTTCGCCCCCGACCACTTCGTTCTAGATTGTTTTCCTTTCCTTGACTCGAAGCTCCAGGGAGTCTGAAAGGCATTTGCCACCCTCGGGATGAAAAGGGAGGAGATGACAAGGAAACTCTTCTCTGCTGGCTGTGCTTTAATCAGAGAGCAGGCAGAAGGTTTCTCCAGAAGCGATCTAAATATTTCTAATTTGGATTTATATCATTTGTGTGAAGTTGCCCAAAATATGCAGTTTCAGCCTTAGGGATCCTGAGACCTTTCCCCAAATGCTGCAAGCGAACCAGAAATGTTGGATCCATTTAAAAACCTTTCTTCTTGGGTCCCTAGGTTTTATTATCTGTTTGGCTATGGCAGGAACTTATTGACAGATGTGGAGATTCAAATCATGCAACACCTGTAGATGGGCAGCTCCTGTCAACCACACTGTATTGGGGAAGAAATAGGTAGCAAAACCTCAGAGGGCTACAGCTATGAGGGTAGGTTTCAATCTGACACAAGGAACCACCACAGGACATCGTCTTTTTTGAACCAGTGAAGACAGATATCGTGAAGAGAGTGCTTGGCTTAGAAATTGTCTTCGTTCTGAAAGCTACCCTGATCCCAGACTTCCCCAAAGTCTAACACGGTGAAGGGAAACTCAACCGGGGTGTTAACAGAAAACTGTAGCAGGTCATTTTTTAAAAAAGATTGTCACCTTAATGTACATCCTTAACTTAGGACTTTCCTGACCTAGCTCTCCTGAAATATTTTGCAACTTTTTTTTCACTCACAAAATGAAAACGCAGTGTTGGGTGATTGAGTCAGTGTTTGTAATGTTTGATTTTATTTTTTATTGACGTATAGTTGATTTACAATGTTGTGTTAGTTTGTGCTGTACAGCAAAGTGATTCAGTTCCACACACACATGTATATATTTTTAGATTCTTTTCCATTATGGTTTATTACAGGATATTGAATATAGTTTCCGGTGTTATACAGTAGGACCTTGTTGTTTATATAGTAGTTTGTATCTGCAAATCCCAAACTCCAAATTTATCAGTTTGATTTTATTTTAATTTTTCAGTGTTATGTTTTGGACAGAGGCGAGGCCACACCCAAGTGCTCCTGGGAGAGGTCACACCTGAGGGCATAGATCTATGCAGTCAAAAATGGGATCACTGGGGCTTCCCTGGTTGTGCAGTGATTGAGAGTCCGCTTGCTGATGCAGGGGACACGGGTTCGTGCCCTGGTCCGGGAAGATCCCACATGCTACGGAGCGGCTGGGCCCGTGAGCCATGGCCGCTGAGCCTGCGCGTCCGGAGCCTGTGCTCCGCAACAGGAGAGGCCACAACAGTGAGAGGCCTGCGTACCGCAAAAAAAAAAAAAAAATGGGATCACCGAGCTGCATGGTGCTGTAGAAACACAACCGGTGATGAGCCCGTGCCTTGGAGTCTGAATGTGGATTTGTTACAGACAGGAAGACTGAACATCTCTGCTCTCGGAGCGGCGACCATGACAGAAGGAAGGGTTGGGTCCTGAATTGGCTCCAGGTAGGTGTATTGGGTGATGCCAAGTGCCCCCAGTGCCTGGCCCTTCAGTCCCAGCCATCCTCCCACCCGTAGGCTGTGCTGGGAAAACAGACGATACCCAGCCAGCAACCTCGTCCCAGGACGTCACCAGGACCCCTCCTGCTGGCTCTCTCGACCCCTGGGGCTTCTCTACAACATCCCTAAGCTTTCAGCCCTGACTCTACACTTCAATATGAGATCCCTACTCCCTGCCTTTCTCTTCCTCTCACCTGGGCTACCAGCCTTGGCTCCCGGAAGACAAGACACACACACATTCACGGGACCCCTGCCAGGGCCGGGGAGTCAGCAACCAGGGGAGGAGAGAAGCAGGGGATCCGTCTAGAAGCAGGCTGTCCCTCAGCTACTTCTGACTGAGGTGTTTTCCAGGACCACAGTATGAAGGGCTTGGAACTGAACCCCAGAACCACACGGTATGTTACTCTCAGTTTATGGGATTAGTATTTGCCACACAGTAAACTTGTATTAGTTCATGCCATAGGGTGGGCTCAGTTATTCTCAGTAAGTCTTTTTTTTTTTAATCCTGCTGCCCTGGGGTTAAGATATTATAAACGATAGATCCCTGCCCTGGGAAGTGGAAACTGCAGACTGTTTCTGTCTGCATGAACCACATGTCACACAAACCCAACCTTTGTACCATGGACTTAGGCCTAGATGGTTATTAGCTGGGTTTCTCCAGAGAAAACAGAACCAATGGGAAATGTAGAGAGATTTATTATAAGGAATTGGCTCACGTGATTATGGTAGCTGAGGGGTCTTGAGCTCTGCAGTTGGCGAGCTCGAGGCCCAGGAGAGCCGATGGTGTGGTCCTAGTCCAAGTCTGAGTCTGAAGGCAGAAGAGCAATGCCCCAGCTTGAAGACAGTCAGGCAGAGAGAGTGAGGTCTCCCTTACTCAGCCTTTCCTGCTGTTCAGACCTTCGTTGGGTTGGATGAGGCCTGAAGGATCCACCCCACTGGGGAAGGTCATCTCCTTGACTCAGTCCACTGACCCAAATGATAATCTCATCCAGAAACACCCTCACAGGCACACCCAGAATAATATTTGACCAGATATATGGGCAGCCTGTGGTCCAGGCAAGCTGACACATAAAATGAACCATCACAGATAGACTAGAATTTTTTTTTTTTTTGCGGTGTGCGGGCCTCTCACTGTTATGGCCTCTCCCGTTGCGGAGCACAGGCTCCGGACGCGCAGGCTCAGCGGCCATGGCTCACGGGCCCAGCCGCTCCATGGCATGTGGGATCTTCCCGGACCGGGGCACGAACCCGTGTCCCCTGCATCGGCAGGCGGACTCTCAACCACTGCGCCACCATGGAAGCCCTAGAATTTTTTTTAATATAAAATTTATTTATTTATTTATTTATGGCTGCGTTGGGTCTTCGTTGCTGCGCGTGGGCTTTTCTCTAGTTGCGGCGAGCAGGGGCTACTCTTCGTTGCAGTGCGCGGGCTTCTCACTGCGGTGGCATGTTGCAGATCATGGGCTGTAGGCACGCGGGCTTCAGTAGTTGTGGCTCACAGGCTCAGTAATTGTGGTGCACGGGCCCAGCCGCTCCACGGCACGTGGGATCTTCCTGGACCAGGGCTTGAACCTGTGTCCCCTGCATTGGCAGGCGGATTCTTAACCACTGCGCCACCAGGGAAGTCCCAGACCAGAATTTTACAGCATCCCCTCCCTTCCCCCATTCCTTCAGGTTTCTCTGGAGCATAAACTCTATATTTAAAAATAATACTCCCACAATATCCTCTGTGTACAGGGAGAATCTTCCTTGAGAGTTTTGCCAGAAAAGTTCCAGAGAGGACCCTGGTTGGTCTGGTTTGGGTCAACTACTCATCCCTGAAAAACTCACATCCCTTTAAAACTCACCTCCTTGAAAAAGTCCACAGGGACAGGAATGGCCAGCTTGGGTCACCAGCCAGTCCCTGTGAGGAGGCAAGCAGTGTTCCTACACCAGAGCTCCGGAATCTACTGGAATCTACGGACCTGCAAATTCAGGAGGTTGGTGAACTTGATCTAAGAACTTGTAGTTTTATTTTAACTGTCCTCTAACTGAAATTGAACGTTGCCTTTAATGACAAACATAGGCCAGTAGTATTAATAGTGCCTTCAGCTTTGAAACCAATAGACATCACAGATCTATTTTGTATCACAGAACAGTTAAGGCAGACACCTCAAGATATCAGTTGTGTTCATCACCACTCCAAAAGGGTTGTAATTATTAGGTCTGCCCCAGACCTTGGTAGTGTGTTCATAAAGAAACACGGATATAACTATATCACGGTTGATCATCTTTTCGATAACTGTCTTTCAACATAGTTGGTTCCCTTTGTAACGTTATGTGTCTTATTTCATGAATTTCAAAACTTTTTTCTGAGGAAGCGTCCACAGGCTTCACCAGATGGCCAAAGGGGTCGCTGCCAGGGATTGACTGAGTCACGTGGTGAGTGGAGGAAGGAAAAAGCAGGACCTGAATGAAGACTCAGGCACATACAGAACAGGAGTAGATGCTTCTGCTGTTCTGGAGGGACGTAAGCGTTTTTGCACTGATTTGTACCTGACTGTCCTTATAGAGAAACTGTAACTGAGCAGGACCCTATGGGGCCTTCCTGGGATACACCCTCCCCCCCATACCCTCCCCCTGCCTCTTATCTGTAGAAAAACTTCAGCCAAAGAATAAATTTAATCAGAGAAGTGAGAAAATGCAGAAGCAAAAGAAAACAGTCAAAAAAGACAACAGGGCTTCCCTGGTGGTGCAGTGGTTGAGAATCTGCCTGCTAATGCAGGGGACACGGGTTCGAGCCCTGGTCTGGGAGGATCCCACATGTCGCGGAGCAACTAGGCCCGTGAGCCACAACTACTGAGCCTGCGCGTCTGGAGCCTGTACTCCACAACAAGAGAGGCCACGATAGTGAGAGGCCCGCGCACCGCGATGAAGAGTGGCCCCCACTTGCCACAACTGGAGAAAGCCCTCGCACAGAAACGAAGAACCAACACAGCAAAAATAAATAAACTAATTAAAAAAAAAAAAAGACAATAATAGTCTAGCCATTAAACAAAGTCAAGGACCTTTTGTTCCTCCTCAAGGGCTACAGATAATACCCTGAGCCGTATCCTGTGGGCTGTCTTATAGATACTGAAACCGCCACCAGGTGGAAGAAGTTAACTACATGATGACCAGACTGTAGCCATGACATAAGCTGCTCCATCTTGCACAGCTCTAAGAACTGGTCTCAAGAAAATGGGAACAACAGCTCTGCTTCTAATTAACAGAGAATTGGACTAGATCAATAGTTCTTGGTCTGTTCAAGTAAAAGGGCTCTTGTAATTTTAAAATTCAGCAGTGGTGGGGAGTTGTAGGGTTAAGTGTAAATATCATTAATTCCATAAGTGGAGAAAATGTAAATGTGCATATGGAATTGCAGACCCTTTGCAGAAACTCTTGGAACCCACAGATTGTAGACCACTGAATTAGACTATCTCTGAATCCTTTCCACTCCAAAATTTAATGCTTTTCGTCTCTTACTTTTATTTTATATATTAGCCCTAGAGTAAAAGTGTACTTGTTAATCAAAAAAAAAAGAGAGAGAATGGGAACAAAGCAATCCTGGAATTGAAGATTAACTGTACTTAAAACAATCAAGATGACATGGATCAGACCACCACATGATCAATTTCAAGATGACCATCAGAGTTGACTGTGCTGTTCTGCACGTAACCCCCTCCCTTCGCCTGTGCACCCCTGAAACTCCCCTTTAAAACCTTTTGCCCCCGATCAGTAGTTGGGAGTTGATTCTTGGACATGCCTCTGCCTTTTTCCCAGGTTGCTGGGCTTCTGAATAGAGCAGGCTTTCTTTTCCCACCAACACTTGTCTCTCAAGTCTTGGCTTTTGAGCAGTGAGCAGCTGAACCTGAGTTCTGTAACAAACCCATCTGTGTCCACCTCCTGACAAGGCACAGATCTCAGTGGTTGTTGAATGAATGTGTCCTGTTTCCCTTAAACTCTAGGTATGGGCAGGTGAATCAAGTGCTTTCCATGTAGAGGGGAAGGAACACAGCACGGGAAGGGCTGAGGGGGCTTTGACCGGCTTCCTCTTCACCTCATGGTAGAAAACAGAAGCCTGCAGAGTTTAAGTGACTGAAGATTGCAGTTGCCAGACATTGATCATTTTGGATGTGCAAGTGTCTTTCGATTTCTTTTCCTGAAAGGTTTCCTCCATCCCTTTATTCTGGCCACACAGAGGGACTTACTAAGACAATGGTTGTTTTCCCATTTCTTGCACAGGTACAGGGATGTGCATGAAAAGGCACAGGTGTGACTCCTCCAACTTCTGGAGAGTTTCAAAATACTGTGTCCACTTCACTGGGGGTGACTGAGATTCCCTGTCACCACAGCCCTATTGTTTCAGAACTGTGGTTCCCAAGTGGGGCAATTTTGCCTCCCAGGGGACACTGAGCAATGTCTGGAGACACTTTTGGATGTCACAACTGGCCTCCACTGGGTAGAAGTGAAGAATGCTGCTAAACAACTCACAATGCACAGGGCAGCCTCACAACAATGAATTCTCAGGCCCCAAATAGCAGTCGAGCCTATGTTGAGAAACCATTTCAGAATTGTCACCAAAACTTTCCTGGCCATTGGCAGAGACGTATAGTAAAGTGTCAGAAAAATTAAATAAAACCAAAGCAGGGACAAATCTGCTGTTTTGAAAAAAAAGGAATAGTTTAACAGGTTACAATTGGAAGCAGTGGCCCTCTTAAAGAAAATACCTTTCTTAGAGAAAGAGAATGGCTTTCAGGGCAAAATGGAAAAAGGAAACAGAGACCTTTTCTTTCTTTCTACAGATTCATTCTCTTGAAGTTATTTATGCAATTCCAGAGCTCCGTATTGTTCACCTTGATTGCATATCATCTATCTATCTATCTATCGTCTATTATCTATCTATCTATCATCTATTATCTATCTATCTTTATTATTAATATTTTTATTATCTACCTGTCATCCACCATCTATCTATTGTGTCAAGAACAAATTGCTCAAACTTTGGTAAAATGGAATGACTTCATTTCCCTTTGGGCCAAAACACATGAGTTCCTATTTCCGTTGCTGCTGGGGGATCTGGCCATGGATTTCTGATTCTAATCGACAGTGGCTGGAAGGACCCACTAACGCAGACCTTTGCTTGTGAACTCTTCAGGATTTGGGAGACCTTTCTCCTTACTAATTTTTTTTTTTTGCGGTACGCGGGCCTCTCACTGCTGCGGCCTCTCCCGTTGCGGAGCACAGGCTCCGGACGCGCAGGCTCAGCAGCCATGGCTCACGGGCCCAGCCGCTCCGCGGCATGTGGGATCCTCCCAGACCGGGGCACGAACCCGTGTCCCCTGCATTGGCAGGTGGACTCTCAACCACTGCGCCACCAGGGAAGCCCTCTCCTTACTCTTAAGGATGTCACAACACCAGGATCCCCAGGCCCGGCCACTCACACCCTCTCCTTAACTGTGCTGACCGTCCCTGGGGGAGGCTCCCAGGCCAGAGGAGGGATCCTTTCAGCTCATGTTAAAATGAAACAAGACAAAATTAACATCTGAGACAGATTCTGGGCACAGAACCTTTGCCGTCTTCCCTCATGTTTCATTATCCTGAAAGGAAAGTGTTGCTCCTGTCCTCTCATTTGATGTGGATTTCATCTGACGTAATCAGGTAGACTAGAGATGGGGGCGGGGCCCGGGGCCACTTACAAGCAGGATGCAGTTGTCCGCCTCACAGCTGCTCGTAGCCCTGGATGCTATGAGTGGGAGAGACCTGAGGGTGGGCTGACAGGTGACTGCTCCTCCCTTCCAAGGGGCTGCCCCTGACAGTGGGTTATTCGTCTTGCATGTTTCGACTTGCATCTTTGGACTAAAGGAGGAGGAAGGAGAAGCTTGGGGGCGCCTGAGCTGAGGAGGGAGGGGAGATGGTAGAGTGTGGGAGAACGGAGGTGAAGAGGTGGCGTTTCTACCATACCCACCGCTTCCCGCTATTGGATGCTTTGATGCCCCTTAGAGGATGAGGCTAAGACAAGAGGCTGAGAGGGGTGAATCCATGAGAGACCACATGAACCTCTAGTACATCCAGATGACAGAGTTGGGGGTCGGGGGCTGGTCTCTGTCCTCCCCCCGTAGCTCCAGTGTGGCTTCAGAGCCCTGGGGCTTCAGGGCCCCTCAGCAGAACTGGCCAAGCTCTGGACTTGGGGAGGGGGGCAGACGTGAAGGAGGCCCGATGTGGAGACCAGAGGGAGACCTGAGTGGAATTGTCCCTGAGCAGAGGTGAGACACCCCCAGGGAGACCCCAGGGCAGGGTCTGGGTGGAGGCTGCCATCCTGCTGTCAAGTGGAGGGTTTCGTATGAGGATCGCTGTGACAACATGTGCAGATGCCAACTCTGGGGACCTGCAGGTGTGAGATGCTCATCCTGTCCTGGGGCTAACCCATAGGACTGGGGGGCTCACCGGACCAGTGACTGCGGGGTGGGGTCTGGGTACAGGAGTCAACAGAGCCCAGAAAGCAGAATACAAAGTACGTTCGATTAATACCGTTGCCTTAGTCTGTTCAGGTTGCTATAACAAAATACCACAGACTGTGTGACTTATAAACGACAGAAATGTATTTCTCACAGTTCTGCAGGGCAGTCCAAGATCAAGGTGCTGGTTGATTTGGTGTCTGGTGAGAGCTTCCTGGTTCACAGACAGCTAACTTCTCACTATGTGCTCACATGGTGGAAGTGGTGATGGAGCTTCTGGGGTCTCTATTATAGGGACACTAATCCCATCATAAGGACCCCACCGTCAAGCCCTAATCACCTCCCAAAGGTCCCGCTTTTTAAGACCATCACACTGGGGATTAAGACTTAACAATGAATGGACATTCAGTCCATAACAAGCATGATTTAAGGTGTCACTTCCCTCTGAAGGGTTTCATTTTGCTCTGGCCCCCGAACAGTTAAGACCCCCTGAAGTTGAGGGAGAAAGAGCATAGGCAAAAGCGTGGCATGAATTTTATGCTGAAAACTGGAGATGGATTTGGGGCTGCGGGATACAGTAAATTTCTGCACCTTTGGAGAGAAAAGGCATCATGAGGCACCAGCCATTAATGGTGAATTTTGGGCTATAAACGTCCTTTCACTCATTTATTTGTTTATCGGGCATTTATCTGTCACGCACCTGTTATATGTTGAGTCGGAGGGTGCAGACATGACCACAATGTAGTTCCTACCTTCAAAGGTAGGAACAGCTCTGTGGGCTAAACAGGTGCCTATGGCTGAACTCAGGTTATAAATCCAGCATATAAGATGTCTTGCTCCTTCTTTCTACACTTCTGTTTTATTTTCAGGGAAACCCGTGTTCCTTGGAAGATGGGGGCGCACACAGGGAATGTATTTATGACACATAGGACTCAATTTTGCCAGTTCAGTAAGACTTGCAATAGCAGAAGTACCACAAAATGGCCAGGAGTGGGAGGTGGTATAAATTATAAATGCAGAATTTCTAGGTCAAGCTGAACTTCCACGGGTCTAAAGATGGCTGGAAACTCTTTTCGTGGCTTCACTGCCTATTTATTACTCCCATGCAGTGAGGCCAAAGTTGTCAAATGGTCACACACCATCTGCACCACAGTGGCCTTTGTCATATTTGATGGTTGGTTCACTTTACAAGAGCTGCAGGGGTGAGCCTTCTCCTGAGAGGGTGTGTGCTATCACTGCAGAAGCTGAGGACATAGGGAAATTAAAGTAGTGAAGGGACTTACCTTGGGTGCCTTGTTTAGTGATTTTTTTTTAAACTTGGAGACTATGGGCTTCTTTCAAGCCCAGCAATTGTCTGCAAAATTTTGTGGGTAGGTGGGATATACATTTGAGGGGAGAGAAAGTCTATGTATTTCATCAGATTCTCAGGGGTGTCTATCACCAATGCTCATCATCAACTCTCAAAACAGAATCAAAGGTTTGGAGCCATCAGGGCATCTTCTGTTTCTCATTTTCCCTCTGTATAACAGAGATGAGTGGCACCTTTAAGACACCAGGAGGGTTATGCATTACGGTTGCCTGCAACTGGCATGATCAAGCTCCAAGCAAGGAAGAAGGAAATAAAGGAAAAAGAGAGGGAGACAGAGGTTGATGCAGTTGATGACTGCATTTCAGGAGAGGAGGAAGGGGGAAATAGTAAAAAAAAATAATAATAGTGGAGAAAAAGAACTAAATTTCACTACTTCATGACCCTTTGAGGGCTACTTGAAAATAACTGAGTTTTCCGTGGCACGTGGTTGAGTTCTTCTGTAATCTTCACATTTGCTAATGGATCTTTAGACTCTTGTAGACCCAGACTTATGATGTCAAGGATGAGGTGGAAGAGAAGGTGAGAGTCATTCATTTACTGAGTGTTTGTTAGGTAATGGCTCAGTGCTGGGTGCTGTGATAGGAGCACAACAAGGAAAATTCATTGCTCTAGATACCCCAGAGTCTAGTGGGGAGAAAAACACACACAGAAAACTAAGAATGTATAGAAGGGTCGTGAGAGAGGTGGGCACAGAGGGTTACAGGAAGCACAGAGAGGGACCTCAAGCTGGGTGAGGTGATGCAGGAGGTGCCTGCAGCTGACACTATTTGAGCCAGTTCTTAAAGGGTGAGGACTGATTCACGTGAAGTGAGTTTGAGGGTAAAAAGCAAATGATAAAGGGGTGAGAGAAATTGCAAATAAGTTCACTTGTAACGTATTTTTTAGATTCCACAAATAAGTGATTCTGTATTTGTTTTTTTCTGCCTGACTTACTTCACTTAGTATGATAATCTCTAGGTCCATCCATGTTGCTGAAAATGGCATTATTTCATTCTTTTTTATGTAACTAGCCTATTTTCATATCCCCAGAACATATATTATGGGGACACATAGTAGATGCTCAATAAATGTTTGGGATTCAGTTGAGGTAGAAACTATGCATATTGGTTCTGAAAAGAGGTAGCAATCAAGAGGTGAATTTCTTCTACTCCTTTGGTGTCAGGATGACTAACTGTCTTCTTGGAGGTGAACCCCGAACTGAAGACCACCTGCTGAAACCGCCCATTTTCTGCAGAACTTAGTGCTGAATTACCTACAACCAGCCACTGCCCTAGCCCTTGAAACAGCTTCAAAATATGACACTGGCAGAAGACAAACTTTCCAAGTTCAGGCCCCAGGAAAATAAAAATAAGTAAATAAGAATGTAACACCAGGTGGCCTGAAAGGACAGAGCTGGCGTGTAGGATTAACTGGCTGGTAATAAAAGCTGTCATTTTAGAGTGTCATCGTTGGCAGGTTATTTATTAGCTCTCCCCTTTAGATACCAAATGTCAAATGTGTTAATGTGTAGAAACCAAGCCTTCCCCTCCCAGCTGCTCCAGTGTCAGGCTGCCAGCTGCATTGTCTCTTTTGCAGGTCTTGCCAGGAGTTCAGCATTCATGTGGCACGTTATGCCTACCATATTGCACTTAAGAAAGGACAGATGAGGCCAACTTGGCCTCATAGTCAGTCTGTCAATCATTATGCTGCATTGTGCGTGGAATTATACGCACAAACCTTTGTTCTCGGTTAGAATGGGCTCTCTCTGGACCCCGTGCACCAGACAGGAACGTATGGTTTGTTTCACCAACTGTTGCCTGGAATCAGAGGTGTATCTGTCAATGCAGTGCTCATGAAGCCTTAGGGAATTGCAAAATGCCTGATATGAGAAACATTTTGCCCATGTGAATGGTACTTTGTTTATAGACTGCCCTTAGGCAATCTCTTTGTCCCTCCCTGTCTCTCTTTCATTCTTTCTTACACATACTAAGTTAGTTTTATATACATCATTCGGTTCTTTACTGTATCTGCAACTAAAGCATAAAATTTAACCTCAAGTAACCAAATACTACATTGCATAATCGGAGAACAAATGCAACCCTGATCAATCAAGTTTGGAGATCATTCCCATTGTGAAGCAAACATCAAGTTAACAAGTGTTCCCCAAGCATCGCTCCCTTTACACAGCCCCAGCACCACTGGGGAGGCCAAAAGAACAGAAGTTCTGAAGGAGCCTATAGGTGCCTGGGAGATGCAAGCGAACACGCCCGTGTTATGACCTTGCTAGCTCGTACTCTGCTCGTTATTCAAGACAAAATTATTTGGTACAGAATAGACGTGTGGTCAGAGAAAAGGGTTACTGAAAGTTGCCTGAGTCATGGTGATTGTCACCACTTTTTGGGGGTGGAGTTGCTCTCGAGGCTACAGAGTATCAGAAATTAAAGGGACTATGGCGGTGTTGCCTTCAAGCCGTACGCTGGGGTCTCCACGGCATCTGGGACTAAGATGGGGACGTGGGAAGCTACTTGTGCGCTGTCAGTGGCTAAATTAAAACACCCCAGCTGCCCGGAGCGTACATTGAACAGGACCCCCCACCACCACCCCGTGCAGGTGCTGTGGAAGGTAAGAGTGATAACGAGCTGAAGGGAATGTACCTTCCCTCAGGTGTAATTCACCAGGGAGGCAAAACTCAAATGGGGGAGAATTTCCACCAGAGTGCGAGACTAGGGAATACTACAGGGCAGTGCACCGTTGCTAGGCAACAGGTGTAGCCCGGGGCTGTGGGTGCAGAGGAAAGGGAGATGCGGTCCCGGGAGCATCACAGTGCTGTGGGACTTCAGGAGGGTCTTGATGGACAGTGAGAACTAGGCGGATGGAGAGAGATAACAGGCGTTCCTAGAAGGGGGGAGTGATAGGAGCAGGGCCCAGAGGCAGCGAGTATTGTTGGGGTAAAAAGGGACCCAATTAGGAGCTCCTCTCTTCCCTTCCTGAGAAATAGGAAAAGGAATAAGGTAGATGGGAGGCAAATATTGGGTTGGTCAAAAAGTTCATTCAGGGGCTTCCCTGGTGGCGCAGTGGTTGAGAGTCCGCCTGCCGATGCAAGGGACGCAGGTTCGTGCCCCGGTCCGGGAGGATCCCACATGCCGCGGAGCGGCTGGGCCCGTGAGCCATGGCTGCTGAGTCTGAGCGTCCGGAGCCTGTGCTCCACAACGGGAGAGGCCACAACAGTGAGAGGCCCGCGTACAGCAAAAAAAAAAAAAAAAAAAAAAAGTTCATTCAGGTTTTCCATATGATGTTATGGAAAAACCCATACGAGCTTTTTGGCCAACCATATATATATATGTAAAATCACTTTTATTACTGAAAAATCTGGTATTGGAGGATGTTGGTAGCACTGACATAATGGGGGTGGCTTCCTAGCACACTCGCCGGCAGCCTGGGACTCCCACAGGCCTCCCTGTGGGAGGAGCTGACTCTGAAAACATGGGCCTGTGTCTGCCAAGTGGCCAGCTTGGCTCTCAGGATAAAGAGGGAAGAGAGAGGGGCTGGGCTATGAGGGCCTGTTCCTTCTCCCAAACCCACCGTCAGAGAAGTCTGTCCTCCCCCAGGGGAGCTTCGCCCTAATGGAAACCAGTTGCAGGGGAGATGGGATCCCCTTGAAGTACAGGGTTCAGGGAATGGTTAATAGGCCCTTATGAACTGGCCAGGTTAGATGGAGGCCAAATGAAGTCTCTTGACTGACAAGCAAAAGAGCCTGGTGTTTCCTATCAATGGGAACCACTGAAAATTTCAGAAACTGAGTTAAGCACATTTGGGGGGAGATTCACCTGTGACTGAAGTGTGGGATGGGTTTCCCCAACGCAGAGACTGTAGGAGAAAGGCTGGCAGGAACTGGTCCAGAGGTAATGCAGGAAGGGCCTGAACTACTGGGTCAGTGCTGGGTGGCCCAGGAGCTCCATGAAGAGGCAGAATGGCTGGGATCCAGTGGTTGGTTGTGGGGGACAAGGGAAGGGAGCAGCCAAGAGGAGCCAGGGTTTTGTTCCCAGAAGATGGGGAGCAGGGGGTTTCATGAATAGAAATGAAGGCGTCCACCCAGGGAGCCCAACCTCTTATGGCCATGGGGATAACTTACCATTTATACATATTGAGTTGGAAGCAAAAGTAGGGCATCCAAATGGTCCTATAGACTGGGGTGCAGGAGAGAGAGGGGAGATGTGTAAGTCTGATGGTGAGGCAGTTACCAGAAGGAGGTGGGAAGGTATCAGAAGCCACAGAAGTCAGGTCGGATGAGGACAGATTGGAAACCAATGTGTGGTAACTGGGATGTCGCTGGTGACATTTTCACAGTCAGTGCAAGAACAGAGACTGAGAAAAGATTTCAAATGTTCTATTTCCTAAAGAGGAACACATGGAACCTGGATCTGGCTTTTTCTGTTCAACCTGGTGGCAGAATTATGAGTGAGTAAGAAGATGGCATTTGGACATTTTATTTGTCATTTCCTCTCTTATCTGATCAATATGGAAATGAAATCCCAGTTTTTAAACTTCCCCTGATGATGTCTTTGAAAATGTTCTGCCTCATGGTCTCATCCCGGGAGAAGGAGCAAAAACAAGCAAATCATGTCTGGAGGGCAGTATCAGATCGACAGCATCCCTTGACCCAGGATGATGAGCTGGTGGAATCCCAGATGTTCCCATGTGGCTGTTATGATGCTGGGGGTTTCCTCAAGTGGCTATTTTGACACAGCCATTGTGATAGAAATAAGGAAGAGGGTGAGACTCAGGAATGGGTATAGACAGAAAGGAGATTCAGAGATTGAGTTAGAAATGCCTGATACTCATAGAATTTGGGCATTTTAAAAACTCAGAAGAATGCCATTCCCTTAAACATAGCCCTTGAAGGATATTGTGTTAGTCAGTGTTCTCCAGGAAAACAGAACCTGTAGGATGTCTATGGATAGATATAAGAAGAGGTTTATTATCAGAATTGGCTCACATGGTTATGGAGGCTGAGAAGACCCACAATATGCTGTCTGCAAGCTGGAGACCAAGGAAGGCAGGTGGTGGAGCTTCAGTCCAAGTCTGAAGACCTGAGAACCAGGAGGGACAGTGTCTGAGGGCAGGAGGAGAAGGACGTCCCAGCTCAAGAGAAGACAGTGATTTTACCCTTCCTTTGCTCTTTTGTTCTATTCAGGCCCCCAGGGGATTGCATGATGCCCACTGCCTTGGGGAAAGTGATCTTCTTTGCTCAGTCTACTGATCCAAATGTTCCAGAAACACCCTCATAGACACAACTGGAAAGAATGTTTTACCAGCTCTCTGGGCATCCCTTAGCCCAGCCAAGCTAACACACAAAATTAGTCAAGTTAATACATTACATTAATTATAACAAAATTATAAACATATACTGTGTGTGTCGCCAAATCTAAAATGTCTTTATGTAGTTCATGAGGAATTGCCTTCAGGTTCTGTGGCGTATTCTTTCCATTAACTATAGTCAATTTTCCTTTTTAGAAGGTAGATTTGGGTTGCAGAAAACAGCAAAGAATAATTCAGAGCCAAGTCTCTGTAGATGGGTTTTGAAACTTGAAGCCAAGCGAATCATGCAAGGTGAATGACGGACCTAGGAAATACTGTTTTGTACTGGGACACAATTTCCTTCCAACACTCTTGAACTGGCCCAGGAAATCAGTTTCTTAGGAGAAAAACCCAAAGTGAGCATGCCACCATGGTCAGGACAGCCACTCCTATGGTGGTCATTTTGATAAGGGACACATCTCCCTAAGGGTTGTGTGTCTTCTAATCCTTAGGGAGACATGTCCCTTTTCAAAATGAGACATATTCCTTTCCAAAATGGTTATGAAAAGTCATTCTTGTGAGTTTATGTTAATAAATCATTTTATATTATTGTTCTTGTCTATGAGAAAAGATAGGTACAAAACTCATATGGTTTGGAAAAAATATCATGATATTTCCAGTTTACAGCTGTTGGAAAAAGAAATTGCACTTTTTTTTTTTCTGCAGTACGCGGGCCTCTCACTCTTGTGGCCTCTCCCGTTGCGGAGCACAGGCTCCGGACGCGCAGGCTCAGCGGCCATGGCTCAACGGACCCAGCCGCTCCGTGGCATGTGGGATCTTCCCGGACCGGGGCATGAACCCGTGTCCCCTGCATCGGCAGGCGGACTCTCAACCACTGAGCCACCAGGGAAGCCCGAAATTGCACATTTTATTACTTAATTTTCTTGGTGCTGTATTACTAAAACATACTCCATAACAATGGTGATCTTGGTGTTTTACGTAATCTGAATGCGATGGACCCTTTGTGGTGGTGAATTTAACAGGTATAGTTTCAATATCAGAGGTCCATGACGTGTACGGCTTTGTAATTTTGCTGAAGTAGGATTTTGGTTTAATGGGTTAAAAGGTTTGTGTGTCTATGTGCGTGGGATGGGGGTGGGTGGGTGAAGGGTACTAGTACATGAGGTAACTGGTTCTTGAATCCTTGCTTTCACATGATATCATCTTTTGTACTGATAAACCTATTTTCATTGGGAAAAACTCGTCCCTAGAAGAAATGGGGGCAGTTGTGTTATTTCGCCATTTGGGAATCTAGGGACATTTTGGAAGATGTCCTTCAAGAAGGTTGAGGACTTACCATCTTGCACATATACGCATCTCTGAATGCTTCTCCCTCTTTTGAAAACATAGTCAATAAAAGAGATGTCTTCCCTTCCCTAGAATAGAATAGTGGAATTGGATGGGATCTTGGAGATCGTTTTCCTTACTTTAGAGGCAAGAAACCAGGTCTTTAAGAAGTCAGTCAGAACCCAGCCCCACACTGTGGGTTTCTGCCCGAGCTGGATTCCAAGCAGATCCCTGTGTTTTTTCTACTGCACCATGTTCTCGGCTGAATCTATTCCCCGCCCGGGCTCTGTGCTTCAAGCAGCATCTGTGGAAAGCTAAGTGCCAACTCTGCTTATGATGAGCCCACCTGAGGCTCACTCGCCATTGCAGATGTCAGTGTGGTGATCAGTGCTGAATGATAAAATGGAACTTCTCTGCAGAACTCAGAACCGAGAAGGAAGCAGAGCCTGCTTTCAATATATATGATTTTTAAAGAACCACGTGCAGTTGGCCTCATTTAAAAATCGGCCCTTTTTTGGTCTGTTTATAGATCCTCTTAGAAACTTGAGTTGGGAACATTGCTGAATCAGTATTTCCTAATGGATAAGAAGTGAAATGCAGGCCACGGGGAGGCGAGTGCCTAAGAAGTCACTAACACTCTGCCTCTTGAGCCGTGGCAGACATGGCCAGTTGATCACAGCCTGCTGCTCCTTGCCATGAGCCCAAGTGTGACTTCAGAATCCTTCTCAACAGGCAGCCACGATCAATCAGAACTGATGCACCAGATGAAAACTAGTCCTGATACTGCAGCTTGCTCCAACAGAGCTGGTCATAGGAGATTATCTATCTATCTATCTATCTATCATCTATCTATCTATCAATCATCTATCTAATATAAATATATATTTACGTATTATATAGCAATAATGATGGTGGTAAGAATAACAACTAACATTTCCTGAGTCCTTACTGTGCACCCTTGCAGACCCTTGCAAAACATCTTACTGATAATATCTCATTTCTTTTCAAGACAACCTTATAAATATGTATGAATATGCTCATTTTACAAATAAGGAACCTGAGGCAGGGAGAGGTTGAGCAGTGTGCCTAGAATCTCGGACCTGTTGGTAGAAGACTGCCCAAATCACCTGCTTTCTGAGGTCACACTCTTACTCACTCTGCTAGGTTTGCAGTTTCTAGATGCTGAGGAGGGATTGACAAACAAACACTTGCCCCACATCCAGTCCTGCACAGAGAGCTACCAGGATCTTCATTCCCATCATTGCTGTTTCCTTGACCCCTCTTTGCCTGGCTTCCTCTGGACTGCCATCTGTCATCTAGAGGCCAGATGTCTCTTGGCTCTTTGGCCTTGGGACATGAGATTCCCATTGTCCTGGCCACTCTTTCATTAGAAGACCTGCCAGAGGCAGCAGCCAGGCTGGTTTCACTGGCTCAAGGGTCAGTGTTGTGCCGACCTCACCTCCGAGATCCATTCTAGTAAGCAGTGTCAGTGGCTGGCACAGACCCCCTGGCTCTCAGAGCCCCAGCTCTCCTTGTCCTGCTCAATGGCCAGTCCTCTCACTCAAGATAAGATAGAGGAAGACCCACCCCCCATCACCCATTAGGAAGAATTGATGGACCCAGTTCACTCTTCAGGAAGAGTTGTGGATCACCTGCTCTAAGATCCAACATCCAGAAAGACATAAATGTGATACTTGCTACCCATCGGTAGGTCAGAAGGAGGAGTTCATTGGATTAATTTGTAGAAAGAAGGTCCTTAGGAATTAAACTCTGACACTACCATGTGTTGGCAAAGATATAGAACACCAGGAATCTCCCATACCCTGGGGTCAGTAGTGTAATTGCTAAACCACTTTGGAGAGTCCTTTGGTGCCATCTAGGAAAGTGGACAATGTGTTATGGACTGAATGTTTGTGTATCCCCCCAAATTCATATGTTGAAACTCTACTCTCCTATGTGATGTTAGTAGGAGGTGGGACCTTTAGAAGGTAATTAGGATTAGAAGAGGTCATGAGGGAGGTGTCCCCATGAGTGGGATTCGTGCCCTTATAAGAACCACAGGAGGTCTTGCTTGCTCTGTCTGCTCTCTGCTATGTGGGAATACAAGAAGTTGGCAGTGCAACCCAGAAGAGGGTTCTCACCAGAATATGACCATGCTGGCACCCTGATCTCAGACTTCCAGCCTCCAGAACTGTGAGAAATAAATTTCCATTGTTTACAAGCCACCCAGTGTATGGTGCTTTGTTATAGCCACCCAAACTGACTAAGACAGTCATTCAACTTGACAGTGTGCTACTCCTCAGTTATGAACTAGAAAGCCTTAAACCTGTACTTCCTTTTCCAGCAATTTGGTGATCTTGAGGTGCAGAGCAGTAAAAACCCTGAGTAAAATAGAAGAAAAGCAGAGTGACCTGGCAGTGAGAAACCCTTCAAGGTCAGATATGAATCCAGAAGGGCAAATCAGTGCTGCAGGGGGCAGTTAATCCGAGGATCATCAGCAAGCTGCTGGTGGACAAGAGTGTTGATATGTGCATGGGTGTGTGCATGTACACATGTGTGCTTGAGGGAGGTTATAGGAGATGATCTGGGGCCCACATAAGGTCTGAGGGTGAATCAGAGACCACCTGCCCCTACTAAACCTGAGACCTCCCCCAAAGAAAGCCAAGACCTC
This sequence comes from Mesoplodon mirus, assembly GCF_964341445.2. Classification (NCBI taxonomy): domain Eukaryota; kingdom Metazoa; phylum Chordata; class Mammalia; order Artiodactyla; family Ziphiidae; genus Mesoplodon; species Mesoplodon mirus. Next base: position 134,537,813 of record NC_138982.1, on the reverse strand, counting down.
CAGAAGCAGGTGACCAAGAAGAAACACTGTCTCACCAAAGTAAAATGTGAAGATTCTTAACTATGTTGGCTTTGACTCTGAATATTGGGGAAAAGAAAGGTAAGAGTCTCAAGTATTCCTAATTTCAAGACTTCTCTCACGTGAATTTAAAACTGGAATCCATTCTGTGTATGATCACTGGGATCCATCTCTCAGATATTGAAATCAGCAAGGAGAAATATAAAATATGTATTTTATATGTTTAAAGAAATAAGGGAGAGTATTGAAAGTTAAATGAAGGGATAAGGCACATTACAATGGACAAGAAAGATTAATAAAATTATGGATATAAAAATATAATAATTGAGATTAAGAACTCAAATGGTTGGGTTAAACAGCAGATTAGGCAGCTGAAGATAGAGATTGAGAAATTATTGAGAATGCAGAATAGAGAAACAAAGGATGAAAATAAGAAAGATGAATTAAGGGATATGAAAGGCAGATTGAAAAGATCTTACATGGATTTAATCAAAAGGAAAGACTGGAGAGAAAGATGAAGATGCAATATTTGATGAGAGAATGGTTTAGAATTTCCTCCAAATGACGACAGAGGAATGAGTAGATTCAGGAAGCTCAATGTATCCCCTACGGGATAAAGAAGATGCACCTTGTACTTGATAGAACACTAAGACAAAGGGAAGATTTTAAATGAGAAAAGAAACATTACCTGTAAAGGAATGACAATTAGATGGATAGCTGACTTCTCAAAATCAGCAATAGAAGCAAGACAACATTAAGATAATATCTTCAAAATGCTGAAAGAAACCATTGTCAGTCTAGAATTATAGAGCTGACTTGATACAGTCTACTAGGTGGATATTTATTAGTAACTTTAAAGAATATAATTCAGGAAGAAAAGAAGTGAATCCAGAAGGAAAATACAGTAAGAAAAAGGGAAAAACAAAAATGTAAGCATTTGGATAAACCCAAGGAAACAATGACTATATAAAATTACAACAAAATTAATAAAGTCTAACTTCTTCAAAAATGTCTTGACGTTTTGTCCCTCTGCATTTCCATATAAATTTTAGAATAGGTTGTTAATTTCCAGGAAAAAAATTTGCTGTGATTTTTATTGGATCAATTTGGAGATAACTGATACCTTTACAGTGTTGCATCTTTCCATCCATGGACATGGTCTATCCATTCACTTACTAATAATTATTAATTTCTAATATAATATTAAGAACAATGTTTTATAGCTTATGTGTAAAATCTTTGTCTAGATTTGTTCCCACAATTTTGATTTTTTGATGTTATTTTAAAGGATGTTTTAAAATTTTCATTTTCTAATTTCAGCCTTTTTGTATAGAAGTACAATTGATTTTTCTAAGGTGACCTTTAATCCAATAACATCGTTAAAATTACTTAATAGTCTGTCTGACTGAAAGTTCTTTGGAGTTTTCTACACACGCGATCATGTAATCATGCCGTGTGGGAAGAATGAAAAGTTTAATTTCTTCCTTTACAGTTCCTACATTTTTTTTCGTGCCTTTTTGCAGTTGCTAGGACCTTCAGTACAATATAAAGAGACATGGTGAAAGTAGGTGTTCTTGTTTTATTCTTTATCTCAGGTGGGAAGCTTTCAAAAATTCACCATCAATATCATATTTGATGTAAGATTTTTTTATAAAAGATATTCTTATCAGATGGAGAAAGTTCTATTCCTAGTTTGTTAAAATTTTGATCATGAATGGATATGAAATTTATCACATGCTTTTCTGCATCTATCAAATGGTCATATAATTTACCTTATGTATTCTGTTAATATTGTAAATTTATTAACTGATTTTTAAATTTTAAGCTAGCAGCATCGTTTACCTGGAATAAATACAACTTGATCATGAACGATTAGCCTTTTTATTTATCACTGGATCTGACTTGCTAATATTTTGTTTAGGATGTTTGCATCTGCTTTCTATTTTTTCCTCTCAAAACAGGGCAACAGATTTACTGTAGTAATAACCTGATATTTTAGTTACAAAAATTTCTTTCTTCTGATGAGAACTTTAAAGAGCTACTCTCTTAGCATCTTTCAAGTGTGCAATAGAGAATTATTAACTATAGTCATCATGCTATACATAATATTCCCATGTTTATTCATCTTATTATGGAAGTTTGTACCTTTTGACTCCTGTCACTCATTTCACTCACTCCTCTTCCCCTGCTTCTGGCAAACACCAATCAGTTCTCTCTATCTACAAGCTGGTTTTTTTTTTTGTTTGTTTTCAGATTCTACATGTAAGTGAGATTATATGGCATTTATCTTTCTCTGTCTGATTTACTTCATTAGCAGAATGCCCTCAAGATCCATCCATGTTGTCACAAATTGCAAGATTTCACTCTTCTTTATGGCTGAATAATATTCCAGTGTGTGTGTGTGTGTGTGTGTGTGTGTGTGTGTATGCCAATTTTTCTTTTTCCGTTCATCTGTTGATGGACATTTAGGTTGTTTCCATGTCTTGGCTATTGTAAATAATGCAGTAATAAACATGGGTGTGCAGATATCTTTTCAAATTAATGTTTTTGTTCTTTGAATAAATACCCAAAAGTGAAATTGCTGGATCATATGGTTGTTCTGTTTTTAATTTTTTGAGGAACCTCCATACCCTTTTCCTCAGTGGCTGCTCCAATTTACATTCCTACTAACAATGCATGAGGGTTCCCTTTTCTTCACATCCTCACTTATTATTTCTCTCTCTCTCTCTCTCTCTTTTTTAAATAATAACCATTCTAACAGGTATGATGTGACATCTCATTATGGTTTTGATTTGCATTTCCCTGATGATTAGTGATGTTGGGCATCTTTTCATGTACCTGTGGCCATCTGTGTGTCTTTTTTTGGGAAAAAATGTTTATTCAGATACTCTGTCTACTTTCTAATTGGATTGTTTCCTTGCTATTGAGTTTCATGAGTTCCTTATATATTGTGGGTATTAACCCCTTGTTAGATATACAATGCAGGGACTTCCCTGGTAGTCCAGTGGTTAAGACTCCACGCTTCCACTGCAGAGGGTGCAGATTCGATCCCTGACCCTGCAGAGGGTCAGGGAACTACTATCCCACATGCCATGAGGGATCATAAAGGATGCAAATATTTTCTCCCATTTAGTAGGTTGCCTTTTCATTTTGTTGATGGTTTCCTTTGCTGTGCAAATCTTTTTAGTTTGATGTAGTCCCACTTGTTTACTTTTGCTTTTGTTGCCTTTGATTTAGTGTCAAATCCAAAAAATCCTTGCCAACACTGATGTCATGGAGCTTACTATGTTTTCTTTTTGGGGTTTTATGGTCTCAGGTCTTACATTCTATCCATTTTGAGTTAATTTTTGTGTATGGTGTAAGATAGGGGTTCAGTTTCATTCTTTTGCCTGTGGCTGTCCAGTTTTCCCAACACCACTTATTGAAGACACTGTCCTTTCCCATTGTACATTCTTGGCTCCTTTGTAATAAATTAATTGACCTTTTATCATTGAGAAATATTGCTGTTTATCTCTAATAATGCTTCTTGATTAAAAGTCCAACTTGATTGATAGCTAATCCAGCATTCTTTTAGTGTTTGCATAACGTATATTTTTCATTCTTTTACTTTCAACGTTCTTATATTTAAGGCATCTTGTAAGCAGCATATATATTTTTAAAAATCCAGTATGACAATCTCTACTATTTTTAAATAACAACTGTATTCAAATATAATTCACATACCATAAATTCACCATTTTAAAATGTAAAATTCAGTGGTTTTTAGTATATCCACAGAGTTTTGCAACCACAACAACTATCTAATTTTAGATCATTTTTATTAATCCCAAAAGAAACCCATTAACAGTCCATTAACAGTCACTCTTCATTACCCCCACCTTCCACCCCTGGCAAACACTGATCTACTTTCTGTCTCTACGGATTTGCCTATTCTGAGCATTTCACTGGAATCATACAATATGTGGTATTTTGAGACCGGCTTCTTTCACTTAACATAATGTTTTCAAGGTTCATCATCAGTACTTCATTCTTTTTATTGCCAAATCATATTCCAGAGTATGAATATACCACAGTTTGTTTATTCATTTATCCATTGATGGACATTTGGTGTATTTCTACTTTTTGGCTCTTAAGAAAAATGCTGCTAGGAGCATTCAAGTACAAGTTTTTGTATAAACATATGTTTTCATTTCTCTTGGATATATATGTGGGAGTGGAACTACTGGGTCATATGGTAGCTATATGTTTAGTATTTTGAGGAACTGCCAAACACTGTTCCAAAATTACTGCACCATTTTACAATCTCACCAGCAATGCATGAGAATTCCAAATTTTCCACATCTTTGCCCACACTTGTTATGATCTATCTTGATTCTAGCCATCTTAGTGGGTGTGAAGTGGTATCTTATTGTGTTTTTGATTTACATTTCCTTAGTGACTAATGATATTGAGCATCTTTTCAAGTGTCGGTTGGCCATTGACATATCTTCTTTTCAGAAATGCCTATCCAAATCCTTTACTCATTTTTAAATTGGAATACTTGTGTTTTTATAGTTGTAAGAGTTATTTATAAGTTCTGAATACAAGTCCCTTATCAGGTACGTGATTTACAAATATGTTTTTCCATTCTATCAGTTGTCTATTTCTCTTTCTTGATGGTGTTCTTTGAAGCATAAATTTTTAAAATTTTGATTAAGTCCAATTTATCTAATTTTTTCCTTTGTTGATTGTGTTTTTGGTGTCATATGTAAGAAACTATTGCCTAACTCAAGGTCATGAAGATTTACCTGTATGTTTTCTTCTAAGTGTGTTATAATTTTAGATCCTACATTTAGATCTGTGATCCATTTTGATTTATTTGACCATAAAAGTGAGAGTTAATTTCTGCACTCTCAATTCTATTCCATTGATTTATTTGTCTATCCTTAGGCCAGTACACACGATTTTGTTGTAAGTTTTGAAGTTGGGAAGTGTAAGTTCTCCAACTTTGTTCTGTTTCAAAATTGCTTTGACTATTCTGGGTCCCTTGCATTTCCATATGAATTTTAGGATCATCTTGTCAATTTCTGTAAAAATAAAAAGGCACCTGGGATTTTGATAGGATTGCATTGAATCAGTAGATCAGTCTGGTGGAGTATTGCCCTCCTAACAGTGATCTTCTGATCCATGAACATGGGCTATCTTTGCATATTTTAAGGTATTTTTTCTTTCTTTCAACAATGTTTTATAGTTTTCAGGGTACAAATTTTTTGCTTGTTTTATTAAATTTATTCCCAGATATTTTATTCTTTTTGATGTTATTATAAATAAGATTGTTTTTAACATCATTTTCATATTATGTATTGTTAGTGTATAGGAATACAATTGATTTTTGTGTATTGATTTTGCATCCTACAACCCTGATGAACTTATTTATTAGTTTGAATGTTTTTTTTGTGGATTCCTTATGATTTTTTAATAAAAATTTTTATATGCAAGATCATATCATCTGTCAATATAAATAATTTATTTCTGCTTTTCCAATCTGGATGAATTTTATTTCATTTTCTTGTCCAGTCATTCTAGTACATTGTTGAGTAGAAGTGGCGAGAATGGACATGATTGTCTTGTTCCTCATTTTAGGAGAAAGTATTCAGTCTTTCACCATTGAGTATGATGCTAGCTGTGGATTTTTCCTAGATGTCCTTTATCAGGTTGAAGAAGTTCCTTTCTTTTCTTAGTTTATTGAATGTTTTACAATGAAAGGGTGTTGGATTTTGTCAGATGCTTTTTCTGTGTCTACTGAGATGATCATATTGTTCCTCTCCCTTTATTTTTGGAATATTGTGTATTACATTGATTGGTTTTTGGATGTTAAATCAACCCTGCATTCCTTGGATGAATTCCAATCAGTTGTAGTATATTATCCTTTTATATGCTGCTGACTTTGGATTGCTAGAATTTTATAGAAGATGTTTGCATCTATATTCCTTCCAGGACTCACATTATGCATCTGTTGGTAAATTTGATGTTGTCCTACAGTCTTTGAAGCTCTGTTTATTTTTCTTTGTTCTTTTTCCTTTTTGTTCTTTATGTCATTTCAGTAGACATACCTTCAAGCTTGCTAATTCTTTCTTCTGACAGCTGAAATCTGCTGTCAAACCCCTGTAGTGAATTTCTCATTTCAGTTATTCTACTTTTCTAGTCTATATTTTCTATTTGGTTGTTTTAAATAATTTCTATTTCTTTATATTTCCTGTTTGGTGAGATATTGGCCTCATACTTTACATTAATTCTGTGGATATGATTTATTTTAGTTCTTTGAACATATTTACAATAGCTGATTTAAAGTCTTTGTGTAGTAAGATCAACATCTGGGCTCACTCAGGAATAGTTTTTATTGACTGCTTCTTTTCCTGTAATGGGCCACATTTATCTGTTTCTTTGCAAGTCTTGTCATTTTTTATTGGCTAGTGGACATTTAAAATAATACAATGTGGCAACTCTGGAAATCAGTTCATCCCTGCCCCTCAACATTTGCTGTTGTTTATTATTGTCATTGTTTCTTTTTGTTTGTTTGTTTAGTGACTTTCCTGGACTTATTCTATAAAGATTTATTCTTTGTTGTGAGTGGCCACTGGAGCTTCTGCTTAGTTAACTTAATGCCTATCTAGTTATTAGACAAAGACTTCCTAAATGCCTTGAACCAGTAAGTATCCCAGGCTTTGCCAAGTAGCTCTGGGTATGTGTTGGGGTATACCTTCAATATTCCGGTAATTTACAGTTCTGCTGCTCTCTTCGTTTACTGCTTGTACAGAGCCCCAAGGTCAACCAAAGGTTAGGGCCTTCTCAGGTATTTCCTAGGCATGCATGCAGTTTGACCCATGAGCATGAGCTTCTAGATTCAAGGAATATGTTGGAGTTATTCAAAGCCCCCTATGGACATCTCATTCCCCACATTTTCCTTAGTGTTTTTGGCCAGCTCTTGTTTGGCTCAACTAGTCTTGCCAATTGAGGCAGCTGTAATGTTAATTAATTGCCTCTGACTGCTTTTGACAAATGCCCACTGAGCAAGCTCTGAGTCAGGTCAATTAAGAGAAGGCTTATGAATAGGGTTTTCCAGGGAACTGACAGAAAGGTCAGATAGTGACAGTTCTCTGGGAATGGGTTCTTGGGAAGAGCTTCAAACATTCTGCCCCTTCCAGTGGCTTTTTTCACAATTACTGTGGTTGTGAGGCTGCTGATTTTTAAGGCTACCACATATCTATACAGAGGTGGGAATATGGTAAGTTAAAACACCACAAACTGACTGTCCTTACCAAGATTTAGCTGTTTTACTTGAATAAATATTCCTCATATTAGCAAGCATTTGGTTAAATTCTAGAGTTCTGAAAAAGTTCATCTTGATAATTTTTTTGCCAGTGTTTCCTTTGTGTTTATGAAGGAGTGGAATTTTGGAGGTCTTTATTCTGTCAGCCCAGAAGTGTCTGCCCAATCTTTGATTTTTTTTTTCCTGTGCCGTGCGGCTTGTGAGATCTTAGTTCTCCCTCCAAGGATTGAACCCAGCCCTGGCAGTGAAAGCACCAAGTCTTAACCACTGGACCACCAGGGAATTCCTCCAATCTTTGATTTTTAAATTGGAGTACTTAAATTGTTTACAATGAATGAATTACTCTAATATATTTGTGTTTATATCCACTATTCTATTATATATATTCTATTTGCTGCATCTACTTTATTTTCCTTTTTCTGTTAATTCTATGCCTTAAAAAAATGATTATGTTTTACCATTTCCCTTCTGTTAGCTTGTTAAACATGTATATATATATATATGTATATATATATATATATACACATATACATATTTTAAGTGTTCTTTTAGTGGTTACTTTAAATATTACAAATGTCATTTCAAAGAATCTTTTATTAATTAGTACCTTTGCCATTTCCCAGTTAATGTTAGGGCCTTAAAACCTTTTGACTCAATTTTCCTCCCTCTTACTTCTTATATTACTATTGTATGCATTTTTATTCACTTATAATGGAAGCCACACAATACATTATTTTTTTTCCAGTCAATAGACATTTTGTTTTGCCCATATATTTATTCTTTCTGTTGCCCTTAATTCCTTCATACATCTGTATCTGCCTGAAGAAGTCCCTTTAGTATTTCCTTAACACAAGTCTGCTAGCAACAGCACCTGAAAAATTCCTTTATTTCTCTCTCACTTTTATGAGATATTTTTTTCTGGGTGTACAGTTCTACATTGGCATTTATTTTCTCTTAGCGTTTTAAATATGACCTCTGCCTTAGTCTGCTCAGGCTGCTATAACAAAATACCACATACTGTGTGGATTAAACAACAGACATTTATTTCTCATAGTTCTGAGGCTAGGGAGTCCAAGATCAAGGTGCTGGTTGATCCAGCTCCTGGTAAGGACTCTCTTCCCGTCTTGCTGATGATCATCATCTTGCTGTGTCCTCACATGGTGGAGAGAGAGAGCATATCTCTCTCGTTTCTTCTTATAAGGCACTAACCCTGGATAGTTGTTTTTTGGTCCGAATTTTTGGTATCCTGACAATCTTAGATTGAATGCTGGGAGTTGTGTGTTATAAATTATAGAGCTCTGGATGAAGTTATGTACCTCCATAGGGGATTCGACCTACATTCTGGCAGACAACAGAAGGAAGATGGACTCAAGACTGATTTGTGGCTTTTGTTAGGCTTGGTCTGAGAACTGGGAAGCATTTTAGGGTTTCTTCTCCTTGGTGAGTCCTGAAGTTGAATTTTAATTTCTCATCACTGTGAAAGCACTAAAAACTTTGTTTTTCAGCTGTTTCTGCTTGACTTTTTAGCATCATGCCTGCTAAGAAGAAAATACTTCAATAGGAAAACTGATGTTGAGTGTCAGGCCCACTTCTCTGCTTTTGTTCTCTCCTGAATCTGGACCTCCAAGACCTGGTTGCTTTGGCATCCACAAACTTCAATTTTTGTCTCTCTCGCCTTGTGAGATTTTTGTATAGCTCTGCTGGCTTTTCAGACCCCCCCCCCAAAAGTTGGCAAATGCCTCAAGGGGAAAAGCTTCATGCAAAAAGGTGGGCTTCTTCCATGCAATTTCCTTCTCTCTGGGATCTGCTGTCTCAAGTCCTGGCATCCTTAAAAGCCCTTTAATGCCTTCAAACAGGTTTTTTTTTTTTCCTTTTAACCCAGCTCTTCCTGTTTTTTTATGGGAGCATTGACCTGCTAAGAAGTTACTCCATTATAGCTAGAATTAAATGTCTGAATTTAATTTTTTTAATAGACAAGAGAAGCAAAGTTCCCTTCCTGCGGATCATGTATTGAATGTGACTAGTTGAAGAACTGATATCCTTTCTCTCCACTTCACATGGCTGGGAGAAGGCACATTTATTGCTTCTCTTGGCTCCTGTGACAAAAGGTAAACAGAGCAGCCACCTTTTAGATACTGATATGGAAAGGAAATGCAGGTTCATAACCACGACCTGGGTTGACATGCCAAACTTAAGGCCACCAGATTCCTTTTAGAGCCAGGCATGAGGGTAAATGTCCTAGCACTGTGAGCATTCCTCTTTCTCTAGTTGCTTTCTAAAGTGATGGAGAAGAGTGGGAAGGGATAATGGAAGATGCAAGATTTAAGATACAGGCAGATCCACCAAGAGAACTGGGCAATTTGCTTATAAATGTTTCTGTAGCCTTAGAGCTGTATCTACCCAACAAAAAAGTGAAGTGGTAATTTGGCAAACATGATCATTAGTTATCAAATTTGGCTGTTTACTCCAATCAAGTTAATTGGTTAACTGCGAGGTTTCCACCCCTCTTTGAATTACTCAGGGACAGCAAAGGAGAAGGGGGATTAAACCATGCATCTGATGCTTTTCTATATAGCTGATGAAAATGTCTTTAGGGAATAGCTATTTGGCCTTTAAGATACCTTATGATGAGACTTTTCTTTGAAAAATAACAGAAGAGGCTCAGCTGGATTTCCAGCCCATTAACTGACTTAGATACTGAGATTAGGCCAATTCTTCACTCCCAGGTTCCAGGCATTATTCAGCCATGGATCCAACAAGATGCACTTAAGAGCAAGATGGAAAACTTCTGTAGAGGCTGGCCATGTGCCCCTGGTCTTGGAGAAGAGAGTGTGGAGGCAGCATTCAGTTCATTTTCAGGAATTTTATGACCCTGCATTGAAGATTATTATATACCCTTCCATATTCATTCATTCATTCATTCATTCATTATTGAACATGGGTAATGTGCCAGGCGCTATACTAGGTATGGCAGATGCAAAGATGAATGAGACAGGATCCTTGTTCAGAGGAATTCAACATCAGGTTAGAGAGCGGGGGTGGGCTGTAAGTCAGTGACGTTACTATGGATGAGCAACGTCATAGGGGAGGCATGCGCTACGAACGCTGGGCGCACGGAGTTGGGAAGATGGAGTCTGCTTGAGTGGGTTAGAGAAGGTTTGTTTCATAGAGTTAGAAGTTAAAACTGATACGTGAAATGTAAATAAGATCCCTCCCCCCCTTGGAGGGGCAGAGGTTGAAGAAGAAAGAGTTCTAAGCATGACAACAGCACATGTGAAGACACACAGAGCAGCATGTTCCTTAGGGGAGCTGCCGGGTTCTCACTGAGCCTGGAGCTTGGGGTGCAGGCTGGAAAGTGGGGACTCTCATGCAGTGCTCAGGGAGTCCTTGGAGAGTTTTAAAGGGGAAAAATCACTTGGCCAACTTTGGAAAGGTCACTGTAACCGGATGATCAGAGACTCTGGAAGCAGCAGGAGATGATTCAAGGCCAGGGCCACTTTCTTTTTTTTTTTTTAGTTTTAGTCAGGTTTATTAACATCTACTTTTCTTTTTCTTTTTAAAAAATTTTTATTGGAGTGTAGTTGATTTCAATGTTGTGTTAGCTTTAGGTGTACAGCAAAGTTGTACATGTACATATATCCACTCATTTTTAGATTAACATCTACTTTTTATACAGTAAAATTCACCCTTTTTCGTTTTTTAGTTTTGACACTCATACAATCATGTAATCACCATCACAGTCAGGACTGTTCCATCACCCTCTAAGATTCCTTTGTATTCCGTTTTAACCGCCCCTCCCCCAACGTAGCCCTCCGCAACCACTGATTTGTTTTCTGTCTTTATTACAATTTTGCTTTTACAGAATGTCATAGAAATAGAACCATGCATTATGTAACCTTTTGAGTCTGGCTTCTTTTACTTAACATAATGCGTTTGATTTTTGTCCATGTTGTTACAGGTATCAGTATTTGATACTGACTTTTTATTGTCAAATAGCCTCCCATCATATGGATGCACCAGTTTTTTATTCCTTCACCAGTCAAAAGACATTGGAGTTGTTTGCATTTTTGACTAATGATGCTGAACATCTTTTCACGTGCTTATTTGCTATTCATTTGTCTTTTCCGGTAAAGTGTTTGTTCAAATATTTTGCCCATTTAAAAAACTGGGTTGGGGCTTCCCTGGTGGTGCAGTGGTTGAGAATCTGCCTGCTAATGCAGGGGACACGGGTTCGAGCCCTGGTCTGGGAAGATCCCACGTGCCACGGAGCAACTAGGCCTGTGAGCCATGGCCGCTGAGCCTGCGCGTCTGGAGCCTGTGCTCCGCAACAGGAGAGGCCGCGATAGTGAGAGGCCTGCACGCCGTGATGAAGAGTGGCCCCCGCTTGCCACAACTAGAGAAAGCCCTCGCACAGAAACAAAGACCCAACGCAGCCAAAAATTAATTAATTAATTAAAAAAAACTGGGTTGTTTTCTTTTTTATAATTTATTGGAGTATAATTGTTTTACAATGTTGTGTTAGTTTCTGCTGTACAAAGAAGTGAATCAGCTATATGTGTACGAGAACAGACATGTGGACACAGGGTGGAGGGGGGAAAGAGAGGGTGGGACGAATTGGGAGATTAGGATTGACTTATATACATTACCATGCATAAAATAGATAGCTAATGGGAACATGCTATAAAGCACAGGAAGCTCAGCTCGGTGGTCGGTGATGACCTACATGAGTGGGATGGGCAGGTGGGGTGGGAGGGAGGTGCAAGACGCAGGGCCACTTTTTCACTGTAGCTTTGAGGAAGTTCCTAGATACCACTGAGCTTAAAGAAAATAGGCTAATAACACATTCTTTGAAATACTGTTGAGAGGATTAGAAATGACATCTATAAACTCCCTAGAACAGTATCTGAAATTTGTCATTATAATTATTGCAGGATTAACATAATGTATTGGAAAGTAGAAGAGTTTCTGAGTCCTGGGTTCCGATCCTAGTCTTGCTTCTGACTAGATGGGTATCTTTTGGCCTATTTCCTAACCTTTCTGAACCCATTTTCGTACTGGTAGACATCTATTTATTCAATAAACATTTATTAAGGAGCCTATGTGTGCAGCCCTGTGCTAGCACTGGAGTTAACATCAGTGAACAACTAGGCACAATTTCTCCCCAAACCTGTAACTCCAGTCTAATATGGGGAAAAAAAATCAGAACGTTCCAACAGTGGGGCAGCCTACAAGATACCTGACCAGTACTCCTCAAAAATAAGAAAAACTCTGAGAAACTGTCACAGCCGAGAGGAACCGAAGGAGACATGATGAGGAAATGTAATGTGGCCTCCTGGATGAGATTCTTGAACAGAGAAAGGACATTAGGTAAAAATCAAGGAAACCTAAATAAGTATCGACTTTAATAATAATGTATCAGTATTGATTCATTAATTAGAACAAATATACCATACTAATGTAAGATGTCACTAATAGAGAGAATTGTGTAGGGAGGGCAGGGGGTTATATGGAAACTGTATTAGCTTCTTAATTTTTCTGTAACTCTATAAACATGCTCTAAAAAATAAAATCCATTAAAAACTGGCATGGTCCCTGACCTCGCAGAATTACTCTGTAAAGTGGGAATAAGAAAACTGACTCATAAGGAGGTCTTGAGATCTAATGACAAGCTTATAAATGAGTTCACACAAGGTTAGTGCACGTGAGTTGATGACTAAAAGTTTATTTTCCTCTTTACTGATTTCCACCGATCTCCGTAAATATTTAAAATCTCACATCCATACATTCATCTACATATGCAAATATCTATTGATCATTTACATATTATCCTATGTGTGGTAGTCATGTGTGTAGTATATTTGCAAACATTCTGGTTCAAGTTTACTCCTAGGCACATGGAAGGATTGCATTTCCCTGCCATGTTTGAAGTTAGATATGGCCATGGATCTGCTTTGGCCAATGGAAGCCAAGAAGAAATGAATTGCATCCTGATGGGTGGGAGCTTTCCGCACAAGTGTGCACGTCACCACTTAACATTTTCCTCACTGGAATGTCAGCCAAAATATATCCAGGGAAGTGGAATCACTATGAATGTTATGGGATAAGGGATTGATTTCGGGAATTAGATCTTACACAATGGTGGAAGGAACTGGGGAAGTGAAGGTCTAGAAAGGAGAGTTAGAGGCATAGAGATGAAGTTATTAGCCAGTCTTCCTGACACACTGGTGTGGGTGGACAAGTTGGAACTTTCAAGGGAATCTGAGAGGCCTGTTACATCCAGCCACTGAAGTGGGACCAAGAACAGGAAGCTTCTGGAGGTATCCATGGAAAGTTGCTACCTGAGTGCATCTGCCACTAAGTCTGACAGTGAGCCTGGGACCACTGTTGGTGATCGGGATCTATATTCTGGAAGATGAGCTGGATATGGAACAGAGGAAGCAAGGACAAGCTGAGAGCCCCTGGGCATCTCTGTATTTGCCATTTCTGTATCTGATGATACCCTTTAGAGAGAAATTGTGCTGCTTCACTTTTGCCTCTCAAACCTTTTTTCAAATTCCGATTTTAACCCAGAACAATACAGGGAAGAGAATTCTGGAAGTGAAATTTCCAATTTAACCAAGTTGTCCACAGAAAAATCCAGCACAGTTTACTCACTTGGAATCTACACACACATCTTTTAACCATTAATTCCAGATAAGAGCAATAGAAAAATAACTCATCCACCTAACATGATGAACAACTATCTGTGTACAACCAAAAATGTCCTAAGTTCTCCTCCAAAGAGGATACACAAAGTCTCCAGAGTTTTTGATGAAAAATCAGATATTATTCAAATTTTGTTCCCATATATGTAATGTGTCATTTTCTTCTGGCTGCTTTTAAGATTTTCTCTTTATTTTTATTTTTGGCATTTAGCAGTGATGTGCCTAGGTATGGTTTTCTCCATATTTACAGTTTCTTAAATCTGTAAATTTATGTCTTTCACCAAATTTGGGAAAATGTCATCCATTATTTATTAAAATATTTCTCTGCCCCAATTTCTCTCAACTCTCCCAAGATTCTAACTATTTTCTATATGTTAAATCTCTGATAGTTTTTTTTAACTGGTTCCTGAGGCTCTGTTAATTTTTCAATCTTGTTTTTTTTCTGTTGTTGTTGTTTTTTTTTTTTTTAGATTGAACAATTGCTATGGATCTATCTTCAAGTTCATTGATTCTTTATTATTTCCATCCTGCTTTCAAGCACATACAGTGAACTTTTAATTTCGGATTGTGTTTTTCAGTTTTAGAATTTCTATTTGGCTCCTTTTTATGGTTTCTAGTTCTCTGTTTTTCTTTAAGTCAATAAATGGAGTTCAAAAGACATTTTAAAATCCAAGACTGTTGGGCTTCCCTGGTGGCACAGTGGTTGAGAGTCCACTTGCTAATGCAGGGGACACGGGTTTGTGCCCCGGTCTGGGAAGATCCCACATGCCTCGGAGCAACTGGGCCCGTGAGCCATGGCCGCTGAGCCTGCACGTCCGGAGCTTGTGCTCTGCAATGGGAGAGGTCACAACAGTGAGAGGCCCATGTACCGCAAAAAAAAAAAAAAAAAAAAAAAAAAATCTAAGACTGCTAATTTCAACATCTGTTTGGTCCCTATTGATTGCCTTTTCTCTTGAGAATGGATGACATTTCCTTGGTTCTTCATATGTGGAGTAGTTTTTTTTTATTATACCCTGGATATTATAAAATTTCTGTTGTGGAATTCTGGATTCTGCTATATTGTTTCACAGACAGTTGATTTACTTTTTGCTTTCTTTGTTTTAGCATCTAATTAATTTAGTTGAACTCAGACTACAAACTCACCTTTAATGCTCCCAAGCCATATTGTCATTCCTGATATAGCTCTTTTAATTGTATGACAATAATAGGTTTAAGTGTGGGCTTCTCCTCTACTGAATTGTAAGCTTGTTAAAGTTAGTAACTGGCTTTTATTCATCTTTGTGTCCTTTACACACAGCTTAGTGTTGCACACGGTGACCTTGCTACAATGCTGAATGCATGAATGGGGTAATGAGTCATGTAATTCAGGAAACATCCACCAAACCAGAACTGTTATAAAGAAGACCCAGCCACCAAGAGGAAAAGCTGGGAGTCTTATGAGTATATGTCAACTTCCACCTTCCTATGCTTGGTGTCATTATCAGTTGTTATCCACTACCAAGAATGTGGGCCTCAGCTACATTTAATCTTCAATATTTACACCCTCATCTATTATTCCCTAAAGAGTACACATGATAACAAAGCCCCATTACAGTAAAATAATTAAAACAGCAGATAGTGATTATTTAATCATTACTTTAGCTGCATTTCCATAATGCGGAATTAATCTAAAACGTATAAAAACGAATCACAATTCAAACCCACAATTCAAACCTACTTTATTTATTCATTCGATAAACATTTGAGAACCTGTGCTGTCGCGGGTACTAGGTTCCAGAAATATAAAAGTTAATAAGCACAGTTCCTGTCCTCAAGAGGTGAGGAAAACACAGAGGTTAATCATTTAACCAGTTATTTGTAGATTCTACCGATGTTTGTTGAGCACTTAGTTTGTGCTGGGAACTTTGCTAGGATGCAGGATACAATAATGAGAAGGTGGACAATTCTCTGTCCTCAGGGAACTCAGAGTTTCTCTGGAAACTATTAACTCTAAGAGAGGTTTTCTTATATTGCAGTCTTTCAAGTACTACTCTCCCTTTTTCCCCGCCTTGGCTCATACAATATGTACCGCTAATTCATATTTTATTTGTCTCACTCTTTAAAATCTTAATTTAATTAAAAAAAAGATTATATCACAGATTGGATATGCTACTTATGCTTTTCAAATTCACATTAAAAGTGAATGACTATTAAAATACAAAATGACTAAATTCAAAATACCAAGTATTGTATGTCCCACAGTCTGGGAAACACTGCTTTAAGCGTGCTAAATGTTGTTAAAAAGATATTTATAAAGTGCATAAAGTGCCATAGGTATGTTAAAGGAGTTATTACTCCTGTCTGTGTTTATAAGGAAGACTTTGCAGAATAGTCTCCTTGAGGGAAGTCCTAGTATCCCCTTTACCATGTTATCCTCTGTGGTAATTGAAATAATAGCCCCCCTTCCAAAGATGTCCACCTCCTAATCAGAACTTATGAATATATTACATTATAAGGTGAAGGGGTTTTAAGGTTGCAGATGAAATTCAACTTTCTAATCAGCTGGTTTTAAGATAACGAAATTATGCTGAATGATCTGGATGGGCCCAATACAATCCAAGAGGACCTTAAAAGCAGAAGAGGGAGGTGGAAGAGAGTCAGAATGACTTGATGTGAAGAGGACTCTACTGCTACTGCTGGCTGTAAAGATGAAGGAAGGGTCCATGAGCCAAGGAAATCGTGTGGCCTCTAGAACCCGGAAAAGGCAAGAAAACACATTCTCCAGAAAGTCATGCAGCCTTGATATTAGCCCAGTAACCCATGTTGGATGTCTAGCCTACAGAAGTCTAAGATATTTTGTGTTGTTTTAAGTCACTAAAGTTTGTGATCATTTGTTATAGCAGCCATAGGAAACTAATACAACCACACAGTGCCAGATGCATCTTCGACATTGGCTAAAGATAAACCAGACTGAATGGAGTCGCCTCTCTAATTTCTTTAAGGGCATGGACCTCATCTTTTTGTCTGTTGTAGACCTAGTAGCTGCAATCGCACTTAGAAAATAGTTGCAGGTCAATGACTATTTTGAGTGCATTTTGAAGGAAGGCACTGTTTGAACTGGCTGATCAAGAATGGGTCGGATAAATTGAGATATTGGGATTGACATATACATACTACTATATATAAAATAGATAACTAGGGCTTCCCTGGTGGCGCAGTGGTTGAGGGTCTGCCTGCCGATGCAGGGGACACGGGTTCGTGTCCGAGTCTGGGAGGATCCCACATGCCGCGGAGCGGCTGGGCCCGTGGGCCATGGCTGCTGGGCCTGCGCATCTGGAGCCTGTGCTTCGCAGCGGGAGAGGCCACAGTGGTGAGAGGCCCGCGTACCGCAAAAAAAAAAAAAAAAAGATAACTAATAAGGACTTACTGTATAGCACAGGGAACTCTACTCAGTACTCTGTAATGGCCTATATGGGAAAAGAAGCTAAAAAAGAGTGAATATATGTATATGTATAACTGATCCACTTTGCAGTACACCTGAAACTAACATAACATTGTAAATCAACTATACTCCAATAAAAATTTAAAAAAAAAGAATAGATTGAAGTTTACCATGCATGGAAATAGATTGAGGAAGGGCTCGGAAGATGGCGGAGAGTTTGAGCAAAGACATCAATGCTTATGGTATGTTCGGAGAAATAAATGATTCTCTGGCAGAAGACAGCATACTCAAGGAGAGTGAGTGATAACTAACCCAGGGCAGTGGCAGAGAGCAGAAGAGGAAGGGCCTTGGGTGGCATGCCCAGTAGTTTAATTTGAGTCCTGAGCACCACAGGGAGTCATGTGTCAATCTCCTTCTATGTGGCATTAAAGACCATAGGGGCTTGCACGCTCTCCAAGTTGGTTTCTTCATAACATCTACTGGAATCTTGATTTTCTGGAACCAGGATCCTTGCAATTCATGCAGATGTTTTGGGAGAAGGTCTGATCTTATGGGCTTGGGTTCTTGGGCCAGGGGTCAAGTCTTGCACAACAGGAATGGCCAGAGAGAAGAAGCTAAGCAGCCTGAGAACCTGGGTGACTCCCAGGCTCCCTTGAGCTCCCTCGAGCTCCATCCCTGAAGTTGCTGACGAGCTGTCAAAGTTTCCATCATAAACCCCACACTCCACGTGTTCTCAGTGTAGCCACAGAGACGCACATGGGATTGGGGGCTGGGGTGTGAGGGCTTGGTTCTGGAGGCATTGCTTCCTCTCTTTTCCTGTGCATTTTCGAGAGAGCTTGTTTGCTTTCTCAAAGTTATGGCGGGGAATAAAGGGACAGTAATAAGTTCCAGATGCTTTTATTTTTCTCCTTCTATAATTGGAAACAAAAATATAGCATGGCTTTTAAATTGAAAGGGCCAGAGAGGAATGATGCTTTTAGCTCTGGGGTTTTAACTGTGATTTAGAGCCCAGCTTGAGGCTGTGGCCGTCATCACCACACACCAGCTCGGTCCCTGCAGACCCAGCTCCAGGCTTTATCTCAGAGGCTGAATGAGGTTCAACTGTGAGTCCTATTTTAAGAAACTCTAATACATGAAACCCAAACTTGCAAAGCAGATAGATTTGGGTGGGGTGAGCAGCCACGCATTCAAAGGGTGATTGTTTTGCAGAAGGCCATACACCTGACTCTTTTAATTGCAGCTCCCTTGGTGCACCTAAAAGTTTCCCCACACATCATTAATTTTTGAGGAAGGGGACAAAGAAACTTCCAGCCGATGTTCCAAATGTAAAGTACCAAGTGAAGATCAATTAAAAAAACCAAGAGACCAGAATCTTGAAATACAAAGTGATCTTAAGAAGAAAGAATGCTTGAATGACCATGGACTCATTTGTACAACACCCAACTTTTCAGGAGACCTTGAAAGCCATCCTGTGAAGACCTGACTCCGAGCCATACTTGGAATTGGACTCCTCGTGAGTTAGACAAAGAGATCCTCATGAACATGCAGGAGGAAACACCTATTTCAATTTAGATCCTTTGGAAACTACACTCTTCCTTTGGCCAATTGCTGTTACAAAATGGAACAGTGGGGAAAGTCGGATTCGTATTTAGACTGTGGGAAAGCACTTGGCCTCCACTATAAGACATAATAATAGCAGATTACACTCTCTCCAGGGAGATCATCTTTAACACAAAGCAGATCCTAGCCCCCCCACCCCCAATCTAAAGCAGGCCAGGATGGGAAGATAAAGCTAAATAAACGGCCACTCCATCCTGACATGGTTTGCACAGCATACTGGTACAGAGAGGAATTCTGGACCCCAGTGCTAAAATTTAAGACTGGCCTCTTACCTCTTGTTCCTAGCAAACCAAATAGTTCAAGTTCTCTTTTGATGCCAAAACTCAGGTCAGTCTTGATGAGCAATAGAGGCTGTCTCCCTTTTTCTCTCACC
Source organism: Mesoplodon mirus (assembly GCF_964341445.2). NCBI lineage: Eukaryota > Metazoa > Chordata > Mammalia > Artiodactyla > Ziphiidae > Mesoplodon > Mesoplodon mirus. Next base: position 134,518,368 of record NC_138982.1, on the reverse strand, counting down.
GCCTGCTCTCCCACTGTCTTTTATGTTTTCCTCCTGCAACCATGCAAGTAATTACTCCTCAACACGTTGAGCTGCCATCCATTGAGTACCTATGCTGTGCTGGCCACCTTACAGAGGTACGTATTATTGCTACCATTCTCCAGACCCTTAAATTGATCAGCCAGTTCCAAAACCTATAGTCTTCCCCTACATTCTGCCCTGTCTAATCATAAGTAGCCCGTGATGTGGTCTAAAGAGATTGCTCAGTGGTTTTTAACCCTTTTGGAAATCTTACCAAGGTTGGGGCTCTACCCTGGACCTATTAAGTCAGAGCCTCTGGAGTCTAAGCATGTGTGTCTTAAATCTGCTCATTGTGGGCCTCCCTGGTGGCGCAGTGGTTGAGAGTCCGCCTGCCGATGCAGGGGATACGGGTTCGTGCCCCGGTCTGGGAGGATCCCATATGCCGCGGAGCGGCTGGGCCCGTGAGCCATGGCCGCTGGGCCTGCGCATCCGGAGCCTGTGCTCTGCAACGGGAGAGGCCACAACAGTGAGAGGCCCGCATACCGCAAAAAGAAAAAAAAAAAAAAAAAAAAAAAATCTGCTCATTGTGATTCAGACACACAGTGGAGCTAAGAGGCACTGCAGGAACATCTTGGGAGATGTAAGGTTTAAGGGGCGATTTGAAAGCTGACCCCCTTTCAGGGAGCCCTCCGCTCTGCGATGGGTACTGAAGCCCACCCACTCATTGCCTCTCGTATTGTCTGAGAAATTAATCAACGAGACTGAGGCAAAGGCATGCTCCTCAATCCTGGCAGGTCTTCTGACCCTAGTCTAGCTCTTTCCTGACCTTCTGAGTTGGCCGGGTAGTTCAGTAGGAAACCTTGGGGTGCATGTCCACCCTCCTTAAATCCTAGAGCCAGGTTTCTGTCCCTCCCCTCTGTCTCTCACTCCTATTAGTTCTGAGGACCTGAAGAGGCCTCCCAAGAAGTCTTTCCCCGTTCCTATGGGAAACTTGCTAAACCCTAAAGACACAATGTTTAAAATATGGAGGAAAAAAAGGAGAAAACTTGAGAGTCACCCATCTTTCCATTTTGTTGATGTCTCCATTCCACTGAATATTGACAGGGTCCAACCTGCAAGGGGAGGTGGGGTAGGCAGAGCCTCTAAGCTAATGTGATTTTCTGTGGTTGGGGGATTCCTCAGGCTCTAACCCCCTACACCACAGAAGCCAGGGACCGCTGGAGCTGAGCTTCTAAAAGCAGACACAAACCCACTCTTCCTCTCTGGGTAAACTTACTTCAAGCCTAGGTCCCCTTAGAAGGATGTGGAATGTGTGATTTTCCGAAAAACGTCTTTACAGCCATGATTGTCTTCTTGGAACTCAGCTTATGTAAATAATTAAGGGTGTGCTCCCACAGCTAGTTAGAATGTTCACTGTAACATTGATTTTACTGAGAAAACTTGGAAATAACCCAAATTGCCAATAAGAGAGGATTAGATAAATGAATCATGTCACTACCGAACACCATGGTGTACATTCCTGCTCTGGAGCATGGAAGGTTATTTATTATATTTTAAATGCCAAAAGTAGGTCACAAAACAATATGGACACTATGATCTCATTTTTGCATCTGGAAAAATGCATACCAAACTATTAATAACCACTATCTCTGGGTGGAGATTGAAGGTGGTTTTTCTTTCCCCCTCCTTGGTGTGTCTGTATTTTCTAATAATAATAATAAAGAATGTATAGTCCTTGTTCAATTGGTCCAAATCTAATGCTGGTATTGAGTGAGGACAGGATTGAAAGTGAGGCAGAAAGGAGAGGGAACACAGGCCCCCTACACGATCTCCAAAGGCAGAAAGGCCGTGTCCCCATCCACATGTTACACCAACTCCACTTCCCAGCCACCACGGACATCAACAAGCATGACATGCATTACTTACCAGCAAGGCCTTCACATGTTTTTAATTAACCAGAAGACAAAACAGGTAGAACCAGACTCCACAGTGGCTACACTCTGTCTGAGGTTGCCTCAAAGAATTGTAAACCTTCAGCGCAAAGCGACCCAACCCCAAAGACAGTTGAACTGAGGAATACACACTTCCTTTCCTGTTGCGGCTGGGCAGGGTGGCTCCCAGGTTTGGAGCAATTGTGATAAGAGATGGGCATCATGCAGAGGGAGTCACAGTATCACTTTCCTCTCTGGGAAAACTAGGTTTGGAGACCATGGTTAGTTCTCTTAGCCAAGTGGTGCAGCTAATCCTTCACCCCAGAATGAGGCTGGACCACAGCTCTGTTAGTGGCCACCCAGAATGGCTCCAGGCATCCCTGTGATGTCCTGCCCTATATGACTCCCAGCATCCCAGAGCTCCCCGCAGTCTTGTAGAGCCCCCCAAAGAGAGGGTGGTCTGAGTTCTCCAGTAAAACACATCCATCAGTCCCAACACCTCCTCAGGGGAGGATTAAGAAGGAGAAAGGCCCAGAGTGTTATTCTAAAGTAAGGGTCAGCAAACCACTCCCTTGGGCAACATTCGGCTCCCTGCCTGTTTTTGTAAATGAGTTTTATTGGAACACAGCCACGTGCGTTCATTTATGTATCATCTAAGGCTGCTCTCATGCTCCAACAGCATAGCTGAAGAGTAGTGACAGAAACCACATGGCCCAGAAAGCCAAATATTGCTGACCTCCATTCTACAGGATGTCTCGCCAGGAAAATGAAAGAAGAGGGACATTTTTGTCTATTCTGGGACACACACTCTCCTGGTTGTCCTCCCCTCTCTGGACCATGCTGCTGGATTTCAAGTGCCAGTCCTTGGATATTAAAGTTCATCAAGATACCTGCACCTCAATGTTCACAGCAGCACTATTCACAATGGCCAAGACATGGAAGCCACCTCAGTGTCCATCAACAGACGAATGGATAAAGATGTGGTACATATATACAATGGAATATTATTCAGCCATAAAAAGGAATGAGATAATGCCATTTGCAGCAATATGGATGGACCTAGACATTATCATACTAAGTGAAGTAAGTCAGACAGAGAAAGACAAATATCATATGATATCACTTACATGTGGAATCTAAAAAAATGATATAAATGAACTTATTTATAAGACATATAACTTATTTATAAGATTCACAGACATGGAAAGCAAACTTATGGTTACCAAAGGTGAAAGGTGGGGGAAGGGAGAAATAAGGAGTTTGGGATTAACTGATACACACTACTATATATAAAATAGATAATCAACAAGGACCTACTATATAGCTTAGGGAACAATATTCAATATCTTGTAATAATCTATAATGCAAAAGAATCTGAAAAAGAATGTATACATACATACATATATATGTATGTATACCTGAATCAATTTGCTGTACACCCAAAACGAATGCAACCTTGTAAATCAACTCTACTTCCATTTAAAAAAATGAAAAAATAAAGTTCATTAAGCTTTGCTCCTCAGCCCCTCCTGTCATCATTCTATATTCTCAAAACCTTCTCTTGGATGTCTCAAAGACCTTTCAGATCACACACTTGTTAGCCTAGGGTGACCATATAATTGATTGGTCCAAACCAGGGCATTTGGGGGAATAACAAATTCTGGACAAGACTTTGAGATAATAGGCATAACTTGGATTGTGCCAGAAAAACTGAGAAGTAGGGTCATTTTAGATGAAAACACTATCGATCTTCTTTCCCCAAACCTGGGTCCTTCTCAATAGCCCCCAGTGGCTCTGGCATCACCACCTTGCACATGGTACAGATAGGAAACCCAGGACATATCCTTGACACCACCTTCTCCTTCACTACCCACCTCCAGTCCATCACCAACTCCTTCTTCCTACGCTCTTTGGAATCTACCCACTTCTCCCACAGCTTGGCTGCTACATCCAAGTCCAAACAGCTACCATATCTTGTTTGGGCTTCTCAAGAGCCTCTACACTGACCCACTGGCTTCAGCCCCTCCCACCTCCTCGCTGTGCGGCAGCCAGACTGATTCCTCTGAAACATTGGTCTGATTGGGCTACCCCTGTGTGTAAAGCAAGTGGTTTCCCCATGTCTTTAGGACAGAGATAAAGTCTTTACACCTGGACCTTCTTTCTTTGTACGTTTAGGTAATGCTTGAAAGCTTCCAGAGCCTTCTGGGTCTTCCTACAGATTGTTCCCTGTAGCTGGAAAGCTCCTTCCCCCAATGGAGTTCAGGTCTCTGTTTAAATCTCACTCCCCCGCTGTCCACACGAGGCCATTACCACGTCATCACCTGTCATGCACCCTGTACTTTTGCCCTCATGGCACTTATTGCAGACTGTAACCATAACACTGCGGTTATTTGCTTACTGACCATCTCCCACACCATAAGCTGCCTGAAGGTGGAGTTCATGTCTCTTTGCTCACTGCTGTACCTCAGCACCTCACTCAATGTCAGCGCATGTTCACACTCAACAAATATCTGTCTAAAGGATGATGAAACAGGACAGCAAGCCTCCATGGTATTGGAGGATGAGAGTCTCAATTTAGCCGCTGTGGAGACTGTGCTAGTTTTCTGTGGCTACTGTAACAAACTACCATAAATTTGGTACAACAACAGAAATGTCTTTTCTCACTGTTCTGGAGGCCTGAAATCAAGATGTCAGCAGAGCTGGTGGGTGCTCCAGGGGAGACTCTCTGCCCGTTTCTGGTGGCTGCAGGCTTTCCCTGGCTTGTAGCCACATCACTCGCATCTCCGCCTACACCGTCACATCACCTTCTCCCCTTATGTGTCAAAACCCCCTCTTCTATAAGGACACTCGTGATGGTACTGAGGGCCCACCAGACAATCTCATCTCAAAATCCTCAACTTAACTACATCTGCAAAGACCCTTTTCCCTAATATGGTCATATTGACAGGTTCCAAGGATTAGGATGTGGACATATCTCTGTGGCGGGGGTGGGGGGAGAAGGGGGGAGAGCATTTCCACCTCCCATGGGGACATAGGACTAGATGTGGCCCAACATTTCCTGTGGCCCAGGAAAAAAAGATCTGTCTTGGGAAATTCAGGATGAAAACCTCTGCAAACTAGAAGACAGAATAGATTTCGGTGACCATGGGGGAGAAACATCCTTAAGATGTTTCCCACTGGGGTCAAAACAGACACCATTGTTGTCCCTTCCCCACTCTTGTCTTCTCTGCCCACAAACAAAGATTGCTTCCCCAGGCAGAGGGCTCAGATGAGAGCCAGTTCCTATCCAATTGTTGAGATTCATGCCTGATGAGTCCGTGGAAAGATGCCAGAACTCACATTTGCTCCAGAATGTTGGACAAAAAGCTTCATCTCAGATAGCTTCAGTTTCCCCAATGATAAATCAAGTTCTCTCTTTCCAAGGGAGCGATTGGGATTTTTCTTGCCATTTCTCATGTGTCCTGGGACAGTAGTGTTAATATAAAGCATGGTTCTATTTACCGTTCTAGTTCCTTGCAAGGACTGAATCTTACTCTCAAGGCTAATTCTTTCAGCTGCGAACTCTCCAGCTGGCTTTAAAAATAACAACAAAAATCCACCCCGACACCTCTCAGTCACCACACACCTGGGTCTTTTCAACTTTCAGGAGGTGTCCCCTTCAACTTTTCCTTGAAGTATACAAGAGTCATCAGCTATCTCAAACTGCACTGATAAACAGGCCCTCTGTGGTCAGGACTTAGAACATCTTTTAAAAGGTGTAGCTTCCTAAAACAATTAAAAGTGTGCAAACATAGGGGCCTGGCCAGAAATAAATGCTACTGCATTTTTAGAAGGCTGGGTTCTCTCATTTTTAGGTAATGAGTCTAATTCGATTCCTATAAACCTCAGTGGTCCTTCCGTGGTTTCACTTAGACTGGGCACCTTGCGCGTCTATGCAGCTTTCTGAAATGGCAAGGCTTCTGGGTGTGCTATTTATGAGGGAGAATTGGGGTGAGGTTCCATTTTTGGCAAAGGGTAAAAATAAAGATTTTTCTCCTGAGTGGGCCCCTCTCAGAATCCAGCCCAGCCGCTAGGTCTACACTGGGCACACGTGTACGGCATATGTCAGGCTTGCCTCTGAAGAGAGATTATGAATCACTCTTCCTGGCTCCACTCTGGGGAGTTTTAAATCACACTGCTTCTGCAACATGTAAAGCAGCGTTTGATTTTCTGGGAAGGAGGTTATGGATATTTTTTGCAGTAAAAGATGAACAGTGAATACAGTCGGTCCCCACCGTGAGGACTTGAGAAAAACAAACTAAAAGATGACCATCAGACCATTTCCCCACCACAGGGAGCTTCTAGACCCTTTTACTGGAAGCTCCCTGTGGTGGGTGGCGGAATGGTGGCAGTCCTGTGAGACGGTGAGTTCATTCCTTCAATCAACAAATGTTTCTGGAAGCCCTCCCCTGTGCGTTGGGGAAACACTGGGGTCGTGTAGAAAACAGTGAGCTGGGTGTCATAGTGTGTGTTGGCTTTTAATGAAGTGAGTCACTCCTAGCTTTTCCAAAATCACGATCCTAACAGCAAACTGATTCCTAATGACCAAGTTCAAGTACAGAAGCGGCATTTCATGTGCACGGAGGTCCGTTCTCCCTATCCATTGCAAGTGAAGAGAGCTGACCTCGTCTGGATTATACTTTGGGGACTCCAAGACTTTTCTGGGGGTTTGGAGAGATTCTAGAAATTAGACAGAATCAAATGTGGTATCTGCTGGGACCACACTCCTCCAGGACCCTCCAGGTTTGGGTCAAAGCCACTCAACCCCCTGGGGCCACCCTGGGAGTGTTCGTCATCTGCCAGGTCCCAGGGGATCCCCAAGGTGCCAAAGCCTCCAGCCGCTGTAGGAACTCAGGAGGAAAAAGACAAAAATGGATTGATTCGACCAGAGCCCAAACTCAGGAGGCAGGAAGCCTCTGGGGACACCTCCCCCTGAGGGCATGAAATGTATGAGACTCTCAGGGTTGTGCCTACAGGGGGCGCAGAGGGAGATGCAGTCAAGGGCCCGCGCAAACAAAGCCGGAGGGAGGGCCGATGCTGGTGAGGACGGGGTGATGGCAAAGGCTGAAAAAGTTTGGAGACGCAGAAGAGAGGAGGGATGGGCGGAGGAAGGAGATACGAGGAGACTTGCTGTGAGGCCGCAAAAATTTCACTCCTCTGCGCACAGGCTACCAAAGGGGAATGAAGGATGCGTGTAGACAGGGCCTGGGTGTACTGAAGAAATGCCTGTAAGTGGAGCCTCGGGGAGGGAGGGAGGGGCTCTGAGGGCGAGGTGTGAGCTCAGCGAGGAGGTGCCTTGCAGGACTTGGCCGGGCGCCACACTGGCCCCCGGGAACCCTGTGTGTGCTGCGGGCATGAAGACAGGTGGGAAGGGAGACTTGAAAGGGGAGATGCCAATGGACCCATCCGCCTTCAGTGCCAGCATCTGCTGTTCTGCTGAGGCAAACCCTTTCACTCAGATGGATTTTTACACAATCATGCCATCTTCCCATCAGCGACCATTCTTTTTTTTTTTTGCAGTATGCGGGCCTCTCACTGTTGTGGCCTCTCCCTTTGCGGAGCACAGGCTCCGGACGCGCAGGCTCAGCGACCGTAGCTCACGGGCCCAGCCGCTCCACGGCATGTGGGATCCTCCCGGACCGGGGCACGAACCCGTGTCCCCTGCATCAGCAGTCCGACTCCCAACCACTGCGCCACCAGGGAAGCCCAACCAGCGCCCATTCTTATCCATCTTGCTGTCTACTCCAATCCTCATTAGAACTCCCAAGCTCCCTCCTGCCCCCAAAAGAGTTATTTCATTAAAAAGTCATTGGCTAAACGGGTAACTCAGGAGCTGGGCTGAGAGTGGGACCGCAGGCTCCTTTCCAGAGAGGCTGATTCTGCCCCGCCTCCATCTACAAGTTCCCCACCGGGGTCCTTTCTCTCTGCAGTCACTTTGTGCTTTCCAACTCCATCCCAGAATGGCCTTGTGCCTCAGGGTCATGTGGAATTTTCTGGAATACAGCACACAGACTGACAAAGCCTCAGGAGATGTTTCTCCAAGCACAGACCTAGACGGATCCCTAGCCTGTCCCACGGCTTTTTCTAGCCAGGTATATGTTGAATTTGGTTAGGGTTCAAGCTGCCTTCCTGGTGACACCTTCTAGAGTGGTGGCCCTCCAACCCATCTCCCCCCTCCCTCTTCGTTTTCTGGAACCTGCAGATGTTGCCTCTGCCCCAGTAGGCTTGGGGTCCTGGGGAAGTCCCCCCACCGCCTATGATTGAGCATCCTAAGGAGGGGTGTTTTTGGACCAGGCCCTTTGCTCTGTTCTGGGCCATTGAGGGAGTGGGTGCTACTTTTTGACTAGACTTGCCAGCTGGGAATTTACGGGGAACAGGAGAATCACCCGCAAACGATGTCCCAGTGAAACGCTGGCTGTGTTTGCGCCCAGCTTCCCATAAAGATGTTCACATCTTTTTAAGACAGGAAGCACTTAATTCTCTTTACTGACAAGATATTAAATATCAAAATAGAAAGAAAAGAAAACCAACATTAGTACCAGGCACATACCATCTTTTCTTACTTCACTTGTATCATTAGGGGCCCAGCTCACACAGTCTATGCTTAGCTGATTTCAAACAAATGCCCACTGTTGGTTTCCTGTTACTTTGTTTCACTAAGAAGGTCTGAGTCCCTTGGTCTGCCTCTTCCCACGGTGGCCAATCTCCTCTTTCTGGAAGAGTCTGGAATAATCTTCCTCGTGAAGCAAATCCTTCCCTGCGGAAACACAGTGTATTCAAGGAAAAAGCACAGAATTGGAAGTCAGACAGATTTAGATGTGAATCTTTGTTCAGCTCTGTGTCCTTCAACAAGTGATTTCATCTCTCTGAGCCCTGGTTTTCTTATTTGTACAATGGTCGAACCTAAATTCATTGCCTACTAGCTGTGTGACCTGGGGCTAGTTACTTAACCTCTCTGGGCCTTAGTTTTCTTTTATCTGTGAAATGGGATAAACACTGATATCTGTTCCAGGGTTGTTGCTGTTACTGAGTTACTATGTGTAAAGCGATTAGCTCTGTGCCTGGCACATGGCAAGCATGATGTGAGGGTTTGCTATCAGGATGATAATGGGTGGTTGTATGGACTGAATGAATGAGATGATGTACGTATGTCAAGCACTTTGCACATGAGAGGTACTTGTCCAACCTACTCCCCCTCCCCTAACTCCTTCCGTGCCCCCCTGCCAGCATCCTCAACTTCTCCCTGATTCTCGCCTATGAACACGTTCTCAGGAGTCTGTCCAAGGGCAGGCCTCACCTGGTCTCTCTCTCAGCAGCTCTGACCTAAACTGCATGTATCTGCACTGACCCTATAATCTTCTGTCAGGTTTAGTTCCCCTCTTCAGGCTGAAGCCGAGTGGATGACTAAGCATTCCTCTTACAGAGACCAGTCCTGTTCTTCAACATAAATAACATTCAACAAGAAAAATTAAGCCCACGTATAGTGTGGCCGATTAAATATGGCCAAAAATTTTGCAGCTCAAGAAGTGGAGTCTATTTGTCCACCTTTTGAAACTGGGCTGGCCTTGTGACTTTCTTTGACTAATAAGATGCAATCAAAGTAATCTTGTCTGACTTCCAGAACCAGAACACTGCCATGAGGATGTCACGTAAGGAAGCTGGTCTAACCTGCTGGAAGATGAGGGGCCATGGGGTGAACTGAAGTGAAGCTAGTACTAACTGCTTCTAATAAATGCTTACCCACTCATGTAGTCTGTGTCCCTAAGTAAACTTGACTAACACCATGGAATGTAGATGTTAAAAAGACTTCCTCAGAGATAGCTCTTTTGGAAAAGGTATTCCAATGCCACGTACACAGTTTGAGGTCTTCTCCAGGGCGTGTTGGGTGCCAGGGATTGGAATGAGATGCAGGTCTTTGTAGTGGAAGAGTTTATCCAGGCTTGTCAAGCATTTTGGAGCTTTAATCATGAAGGTCACACCTTGAATGGAAAATGCTCCCAGTTAAATTGTAGACAGGGCCAGGAGTGGAGAGGGACAGCCATTTTATTACTAGGGTGAATAAAATGTTCCCTGTGAATTACTCTATCTCTGTAATTCCAGTGTGACTTAATTCTGCACTTTGGAGACCATGAAAACAGAGATCAGGGCTTCCCTGGTGGCGCAGTGGTTGAGAGTCCGCCTGCCGATGCAGGGAACACGGGTTCGTGCCCCGGTCCGGGAAGATCCCACATGCCGCAGAGCGGCTGGGCCCGTGAGCCATGGCCGCTGAGCCTGCGCATCCGGAGCCTGTGCTCCGCAACGGGAGAGGCCACAACAGTGAGAGGCCCGCGTACTGCAAAAAAAAAAAAAAAAACAGAGATCAGAGGAAAGTTGGGTCTGGAGTTTCAGTCAGCCTCAAACCCTTTTTGTATTTGACATGGACTCTGTCAACATGGAATCCACAGCTTAGAGTAGAAAGGAGAAGTACAAATGTGATAAAGGGATTTTACACCATCTGAGCAATGCAAGTCTTTCTCTAGGCCAGGAAGGAGTACTCAGTGAGGAAAATAGGGGTATGATGGTGGTGTATAGTGGTTAAGAACTTGGCCTGTGGCATTGAACAGATCTAATTTCAAATTCTGCTTTTGCCATTTACTAGCGAGTTGTAGCAGTTACATATTGCTGTGTAACAAACCACCGCAATTCTTAGTGGCTTAAATTAACAACCATACACTTGTTCAGAATTCTACAGTTTAGATTGGTATGTATCTGTTAATCCCCAAATTTTAATTTATTCCTCCCACCCCCTTTCCCTTTTGGTAACCACAAGTTTATTTTCTATATCTGTGAGTCTGTTTCTGTTTTATAAATAAATTCGTTTGTATTAATTTTTTAGATTCCACATATATGTGACATCATGTAATATTTGTCTTTCTCTGCCTGACTTACTTCACTCAGTATGTATGATAATCTCTAAGTCCATCCATGTTGCTGCAAATGGCAATATTTCATTCTTTTTTATGGTTGAGTAATATCCCATTGTGTGTGTGTGTGTGTGTGTGTGTGTGTGTGTGTGTGTGTGTACCTCATGTTCTCTATCCACCATCTGTTGATAGACATTTAGGTTGCTTCCATGTCTTGGCTACTGTAAAGAGTGCCGCTATGAACATTGGGGTGCATGTATGTTTTCAAATTAGAGTTTTCATTTTTTCCAGGTGTATGTTCAGGAGTGGGGTTACAGGATCATATGGTAGTTCTATTTTTAGTAGTTTTATTTTTAGGTTTTTAAAGAACCTCCATACTGTTTTCCATAGTGACTGCACCAATTTACATTCCCACCAACAGTGTAAGAGGGTTCCTTTTTCTCCACACCCTTTCCAGCATTTATTATTTGTAGACTTTTTGATGATGGCCATTCTGACTGGTGTGAGGTAAAACCTCATTGTGGTTTTGATTTGCATTTCTCTAATAATTAGCAATGTGAAACATCTTTTCATGTGCTTATTGGCTATCTGTATGTCTTCTTTGGAGAAGTGTCTATGTAGGTCTTCTGCCCATTTTTTGATTGGGTTGTTTGTTTGGTTTTTTTTGGATAGTGAGTTGTATGAGCTGTTTGTATATTTTGGAAATTAAGCCCTTGCTGGTTGCATCATCTGCAAATATTTTCTCCCATTCCATAGGTTGTCTTTTCATTTTGTTTATGGTTTCCTTTGCTGTGCAAAAGCTTTTAAGTTTGGGGCTTCCCTGGTGGCACAGTGGTTGAGAGTCCGCCTGCCGATGCAGGGGACACGGGTTCATGCCCCGGTCCGGGAAGATCCCACATGACGTGGAGCGGCTGGGCCTGTGAGCAATGCCGCTGAGCCTGTGCGTCCGGAGCCTGTGCTCTGCAACGGGAGAGGCCACAACAGTGAGAGGTCCGCGTACCACAAAAAAAAAAAAAAAAAAAAAAAAAAAAAGCTTTTAAGTTTGATTAGGTACCATTTGTTTACTTTTACTTTTACTTCTTTTGCCTTCGGAGACTGACCTAAGAAGATACTGCTATGATTTATGTTGGAGAATGTTTTGCCTACGTTCTCTTCTAGGAGTTTTTTGGTGTCTTATCTTATATTTAAGTCTTTAAGCCATTTTGAGTTTATTTTTGTATATGGTGTGAGGGTGTGTTCTAAGTTCATTGATTTACATGCAGCTGTCCAGCTTTCCCAACTCCACTTGCTGAAGAGACTGTCTTTTCTCCATTGTATATTCTTGCCTCCTTTGTCAAAGAATAATTGACCATAAGTGTGTGGGTTTATTTCTGGGCTCTCTGTTCTGTTCCATTGATCCATATGTCTGTTTTTGTGCCAATAACATACAATACAGTTTTGATTACTGTAGCTTTGTAGCATTGTCTGAAGTCTGGGAGTTTTGTTCTTTTTCCTCAGGATTGCTTTAGCAATCCTGGGTCTTTTGTGGTTTTATATAAATTTTAAGATTATTTGCTCTAGTTCTGTGAAAAATGTCATAGATAATTTGATAGGGATCATACTAAATCTGTAGATTGCTTTGGGTAGTATGGCCATTTTAACAATATTAATTCTTCCAATCCCTGGAACTTTCCTAACAACTCCAAACCAGCTGCACATACCCAGCCAGGTCAGATCCCTGGGGCCACATTGTTAGGTGTTCACCCCAAAGGGCTTCATTTCTTCATTCCTCAGGTGTGAGGTGTTTATGAGTGCAGACTTTAGAGCCAGGTGGCCTGGGTCCCAACCCTGGCTCATCTATTGCTTGATGACTTGTGATTGGGGGCCAATTTATTCTCTATAAAATGGGAATAGTGATAACCTACCTCATGGGTTATCCTGAGGATTAACTGTGCTAATACACCTGCCACTCCTAGAACAGTGCCTGGCACACAGCAGGCACTGAGTCAGTCATTCTTGTTATTACTTGGGCTCTGTAGCATTTGCCACTATTAATGGACCCCTCTTTTTGGTCCTCTTCACCCCACACTTCTATTATGTAGCATTAATATTGGCTGCTGCTTTAATTATTAGTGTTTTTGTACATTCATTCAATCTTTCCCCTTTTCATCATTTATTCAAGCACTGCCTGCCTGCCTTCCATATATTAATCACTTTGCTAGACACAGGGGACAAAAAAATCAATTCAGCTACAGTCTTTGTCCTTGTGAAGACAGTCCATTAAGCAAACGCTTTAAAAATCCCAACAGCAAGAAAGTACAAGGAAGTGTGATAAAGGCTTTGGTAAGGGCAGCAGGATGCTATAGGAGCCCAGAGTGGAAGCAACTACTACAGCTTCTTTTGTAGTGTTTTAAAATGCTGTTACAATAAATTATGCTGGGATAACTGGGCCATTACCTGAGGCTTGCATATATCTTGGCTGCACTTCACTTGGATTTTGATTGTGACTGGATTTGACTTGTATTTAGTGTCTCCATTTCCTCAGGGTTGAACATGAGGCCACATCTTTCAGAAATGGGACTTGACAGTGAGTAGCATTTCTTCTTGGTGACTTGCTTATAGGGAGGAGGACCGTCACATGGCACTGCGTGTAGTGTAACTTGGTATGTTACAGCTAGGCTGGTGGACCAAGTTGTTCCAGTAATGGAGTTTTAAAAAAATTTAATCTGTATTTCTAATAAAGAAATCCGTGGTCCTAGTTTAAAAAGTCAAACAGTATTAAAAGGCTTCTATTGAAAACAGCAGTCCCCTGACCAATGCCTCCCCTTCTATTTAATCTCTCTTCCCCCGAGGGAAACACTTCCAAGTCTTTTAAGATGTTTCTTATGGTTTGCCTCTGTGTTTCTAAATAACTATGTATATATTGCTATTTCTTGATTTCTCTACTTTGGATGTTTTTGTACCCTGCCCCTCCTCCAGTACTCACCTACACTTCTCTGCCTCCCCAGCCTTCTAATTTTTTAATATATATACAAATCTATGTTTGGTCAAATAATATTTAAGGTTTGTATTTTTTTGACCGTGTAGATACAATCACAGCTGAACCACACAGTTGACCATGATTACTTTTTCTTTCTCATACAGAGTTTTTGTTTTCCTAGAGTTAGTAATTGCCTCATTTTAAAATTTGCTTAATTTTCTCTGTGCTTACCATTAATCCACTGTCTCTATCAGAGCTTAAATCCCTTTGAATACTAGCACATCAAGCTCCATTTTTATCTTAGATACATCTCTTCTGGACAATTTCTGAACTTGCCCCCAGAAAGACTCCAGACACCAATTCTGTCACTTCCCTTTACAGTCATAGCAGGATTTCCCTTCCTTACCACCATGAATGTTCACTTCAATTCTTTCCCTTGTTGGATCCTTTAATTCCTTAACTTCACATGGTCTTCCTTTAAAAAATTACTTCCTTGTTTTGGTGGAGCATCTTAGTAGGTGGAGCCCATGAATGTCTGAAAATAACTTCATTCTACCTCCAGTTTGATTGCTAGGCTGTCTGGTGTGATGTTTAATTTTATGTGTCAGCTTGCCTGGACTAAGGGATGCCCAGATAGCTGGTAAAACATTATTTCTGGGTGTGTCTGTGAGGGTGTTTCCAGATGAGATTAGCATTTGATTCAATAGACTGAGTAAAGAAGATCCACCCTCACCATTGTGGGCAGGTCCAAATAGAACAAGAAAGTGAAGGAAGGGCAACTCACCTCTTTCTTCTTGAGTTGGGCATCCATCTTCTCTTGCCCTTGGATATCAGAGCTCCTGGTTCTCAGGCCTTTAAATTCTGGGACTTATACCAGTGGCTGCTCAGTTCCCAGGTCTTCAGTCTCAGATTGAATTATGCCACTGACTTTCCTGGTTATTCACCTTGCAGATGGCAGACTGTGGGACTTCTCAGCCTCCATAAGTGCAAGAGTAAATCTCCTCTTATCTATACCTGTATCTGTATCATCTATAGTTATATTATCCATATCTCCTATTGGTTGTACTTTTCTGGAGAACTCTGACTAACATAGCTGGGTATACAGTTTTAGTTTACATATAATTTTCACTCAGTTTTAAAAGCATTGTTCCATTCTTTTCCAGATTCTATTATTACTATTGAAAAGTCTAATACCATTCTAATTCCAAATCCTCTATATATGACCTATTTTTTTTCTTTCCTCCCTGGAATTTTTCAGATATTTTCCTGTGCCAGCTCTTCTAAAATCTTACAATGGTTTGCTTTCATGTGGGTCTCTTTTTCATTCTTTGTGAGGGAGACTCAGGTAGTCCTTTCAATCTAGAGACAAATGCTTTCAGTTGGATTTTTTTTTCTGTATTTGTTCTTTAATAACATTCTTCCCTCTATATTCTCTTTTCTCTTTTTCTAAAACCCCTATTATTCAACTCCTATTATTTTGTTGGCAAACAGACTAATTCATAGATTTTCTTTTTTTTTTCTTAACATCTTTATTGGAGTATAATTGCTTTACAATGGTGTGTTAGTTTCTGCTGTATAACAAAGGGAATCAGCTATACATATACATACATCCCCATGTCTCCTCCCTTTTGCGTCTCCCTCCCACCCTCCCTATCCCACCCCTCTAGGTGGACACAAATCACTGAGCTGATCTCCCTGTACTATGCAGCTGCTTCCCACTAGCTATCTATTTTACGTTTGGTAGTGTGTATATGTCCATGCCGCTCTCTCACTTTGTCCCAGCTTACCCTTCCCTCTCCCCGTGTCCTCAAGTCCATTCTCTATGTCTGCTAAACTAACTCATAGATTTTCATTGTCTTCTCTTCTCTTTCCTATTTTACATTCTTTGTAAAAGAATCTTCTAACTCTTTGATTTTTTTTCTATTAACTAAAAAAAGTATCTGTTCTCATACTTTGAATTTCCAAGAGCTCTTTCTCATTCTATACATTCTACAAATACAGTATTACCTATTTTTCTTAGCACCAGCTTTTTGTATTAAATCTTTAATACCTTTTCAACTTTCTGAGGAGAACTGTAAAATTTTTAATTAAAAAAATTTCCTTCTGCTCTTGTCACTCTCTGTCACCTTTGAGTTCTTCTTGTCTGTTTTTTTTTTTCTGTCTGTCATTCATACCAGAAGTTTTCCCTCAGATGCCTGGTGACACCCTGGTTGTCCATTTTTAGTCAAAAGTGAAGCAAAGGGATTTCCTTTTGGGGTGATGAAATGTTTTGGAACTAGATAGAGGTGCTGGTTGTACAATATTGTGAATGTACTAACTGCCACTGAATTGTTCACTTTAAAATGATTAATTTTATATTATGTGAATTTCACCACAACAAAAATTGAAGAAATAAAAAGAGAGAGAGGCTGCACAGTTTCTCCAGTGAGGAATCTTCAATTTCCTGCCTGGGTACGGGTATAAGTCTGGAACCCCACATCTGGGAAATCAAGACTAGGGGAAAGGACATGTTGACTTTCACTTAATCTCCTTTTTCTCAGTGTGGCTGCCACTCCACTGTGCTAATCCTGACATCTCTGAGGTCAAAGGCACCTGGGTTCAACCTCTCCAGAGTGTAAACTCTGACGCACTTCGCTGCCAGGTTAGGGAGGGACAGTCCTCTGGCTGTGTCAATCTGAGAGCTTTTCCTCACACTGATTCTGATTTTAGTCCCATCCATATCACTACTCTCCTGGGTTCTGGGGCCTCCAAATCTTGAGACTTTCCAAATTTTGGTTTCCTTCTTGATACTCAGCTGTCTTTAGCTAACCCCCAGATACAGGTTTCTTCACTCTGCTGGCCAGATTGAGTCTTTTTTTTTTCCCCCAAGCACAAAGGTGCCATCTTTTTGGCCTAAGATGTTCCTCTGAGAGGTTGCTACTGAAGTTTCGTTCTCTGAAGGAGGGCAGCATGGTGACATGTGTGAACACAGGATGGGGGCTGAGATTCTTAGGGCCGAGCCTGCCCTTTGGCACTAACTGGATGTTTGCACTTGAATGTGCTGAGGGGCTCCTCTGCATTCCAGTTTCGTGACTATTTCCTGATCTGTCCAATGGTGGGCTGATGGTAGATGCCCTTGCCAGTCCTCAAAGCCAGTGCCTGGGCAGAGGCCTTTGGAAGATCCGGTGTCAGCCCCTTTGGGAGTTGAGCATGACTGGGAGTCCCTTTGAAACCTCGAGCTGTCATTTAATCCTGTTGGTACCTTTGGAGCAACATTTTCAACTAGAGGTATAAAGTGCATTAAAAGTAAGAGAATACTGGAAATGCAAGTTAATCCCCAGGGAATAGAACTGTTGAATAGAACAGATGACTAGAGCTCAGCCTGTTGGCTGAAATGGATATACTTTAAATTTTCATGCATAAAGGATGGCTATTAGTTTGGCCTTACATTCCTCCACTCAATGACCCTTCTCCTTCTTTAGATCAAATTCTGGCTCTCTCTGCCTTCACACTGACTTTCCAAATTGCAGTTGAAACGGGGGTGTCTGCAGAACTCACGCCAGCGTGGCTCATCAGCACATTAGAAAAGCCAAAACAAGCCAATGATGAAGAACAAATATTAATATTCTAAAAAGATAAAAGGCAGCCTCATGTACATGCAGATACAACTTTGGAGATGGGGGAAGCCAAAGGTATTTGGGGGGCAGTAGGTTTAGGGTACAGAGGGAGATACAGGCAGTTTTAAGATCCCCTTCAGATATATATTTTTTTAAATGCAGAGCCCTTTACAGCTGTATTCAGAATCTAGGCTACTTCTGAAACTCTGCTGTTAATTTTAGAAAATAAGTATTGGAGGCAAGTTTGTGTGGTTTTGGTTTCATAAGTCTTGAGAGAAACTTCCCTTTTACTTGTGCATCTCAAACGATTCCTTCCTCCCCTGCCTCCATCTTTCACTCCTCCCTCCTTTTCTGTACCTGGCTTTCTCATCTCTTCTCACTTCCTTCTCTCCTTAAAGCCCCCATCCTGTCTCTGTTTCCCCTAACACGGCTGAGGCCCCGCCCCAAGCTTGGGGGAGGTGGGAGGCATGCAGACCTCCCTCCTCTGACTGCCTTTTTCTCCATCCCATGGCCTCTCCTCCCTGATGCCAGGCCAACCTCTTAGCCCTCTCCACGGGGCCTCTGAATCAATCCCTTCGAGTCCCCAGTGTTTATCTTCCAAGTTGAAAAGTTCAATTGCAGCCCAAAGTGGGGCCTTGGAGGCCGAGCAGGGGAGGGTGGATGTGATAGATTCTGCCCGACCAACAGGACGACGTCCGATACCCACTGAGGGACCACTCAGGGTTCAACACCAAACGAGGCTGTGCCCACTGACGATTAACCAGCGTGTGAGAGCTGCCAGCTCTCTCTACATGTGCAGTCTGGTCTGCTCATTTCTTCTCTGAAATCTAAATTTCTTCTCATCCCATTTTTGCCTGACTCTCACTTTTTTCGCTTTGGTGCAAATTGTTCAATTCCATATGTCTGTTTTAACTGAGAAGTGCTACAGGAGCGCACATGGTAAGAAAGATGCTCACAGGTAACATTCCATTGTTCTGCTGCATCCTAGTGAAACCTTTGTGTTTGGGTCTGACTTATTGGAAGTGGCCAGAAAGGTGAGAGGGGAAACAACTTCCTTTGATATGTTAAATCGAGTCCATCTTTTTTTTTTGCGGTACGCGGGCCTCTCACTGTTGTGGCCTCTCCCTTTGCGGAGCACAGGCTCCGGACGCGCAGGCTCAGCGGCCATGGCTCACGGGCCCAGCCGCTCCGCGGCATGTGGGATCTTCCCGGACCAGGGCACGAACCCGTGTCCCCTGCATC